>NW_026262659.1:0-1287786 GCF_021869535.1 Mytilus californianus
TAATAGTTGTTCGCGCTACATTAAATCCTTTGCGCATAACTTTAAATCTTAAGCGCACAATTTTGAATCTTGTGCGCACAACGTTTGTTCAAGATTTAAAGTTGTGCTCACAAGAATAAAAAATTGTGCGAACAAGATTAAAAATTGTGCACACAAGATTACAAGCTATTCGCACCATGTTTTTGCGCTGGACTTAAAATTGCAAGTGCTCGTGCAATTGTTGAAACTATATAGCTTACAGAATGGAACTAAATAACAAAACAAGATCGGCAACATATGATTTACAAACAATTTTTAAAAGTTATGTGCAAACGATTTAAAGTTTTGCGCACAAGATTTAAATTTGCACACACAAATAGTATACATTTCATCTTTGGTACAAAAGGGATATTCCTTAAATTAGAAACAATCTTTACCGAAATCGTCCTATATGTATCTTATTTCAAAAAAGAGTTCGCCTTTCAACCAATATGGTAGCCAATTTAAAAAAAAGAATATAGCGATAGGCTGCAAGTAATGTCTTTTATCTTGTAAAATATTATCTATTAATAGAGGCCAAATTGCTCAAAATGGCTTGAACTACTTACTACCCATTTCTCCAAAACTATCAGATGACTCTTTTATTGACTTAAGATGAAGAATTTTACCTATTTTTGCGATTTGTCTATAAGCAATAACAACAGATGACGTAAATCTTTAATCGATTCCTTCCAAGCAATTATCCGTACTGATATTTATGCAATGGTCGAAACAGAATATACATTATACAGACTGAAACTAAATGACAAAAAAAGATTGGCAAAATATGATTTAAAAACAAGTCACACGTGCACCGATATCATCAGTCAACTTCTTGTAGCAGTTAGTGTTTTTGCATGTTGATTTTACCAAGTTTTGCCTTTTTGCTAGAAACTATTCGAAATATTTTGATTTTATGCAAAATTCCGGTTGAGGCTGAATAATTAGACTTTAAATATGTTGAAGTTAGATCTATTCTGACTCTGCGCTACATGTGCATTCAAAGTGTGTTAAGGATCAGGATCACCCTCGGCATGCCAAGAAATCCTCGCTCAATACTCCGAATATAGAATTCATAAGATAAGAAAATTCCTTGTGGAACCCCTTGAATTAGGCTTTCCAATCCAAACCTTGCTTTCTAACCGATCTATTCATGTACAAGATCGTCAACTCTTTTTTATTCAAATAAAAAAATCTACTGTGCCGTTATATATATATACAGGTATGTTGTCTTCCTGGAATCCCCGCATGAAAAGAAAGAAATATCCCTCCCCCCCCCCCCATTCCCCCCCCCCCCCCCCCCCCCCCCCCCCGAGTCCAAGATAATATATTCCTGCAACACGTGATGTTTTACCACGTGGGGTTAACATTAGAATAAATGCCGAATATAGTAGTGAATAAAATTGAGAATGGAAATGGGGAATGTGTCAAAGAGACAACAACCCGACCAAAGAGCGGAAAACAGCCGAAGGCCACCAATGGGTCTTCAATACAGCGAGAAAATCCCGCACCCGGAGCCGTGCTTCAGCTGGCCCCTTAACAAAAATGTGTACTAGTTCAGTAATAATGGACGTCATACTAAACTCCGAAATATACAAAAGAAACTAAAATTAAAAATCATACAAGACTAACGAAGGTACCTAGAAGAAGAAAAAGGTATTTTTGTTCAAAGGGTGCCGGTGTACACTCTCTGTGTCCATAATTTACATGAAATATTTGCCGCTGTACCTTGTCTGTTCTATGAATTCTTACCCTGAGTTTTCTATCTGTTCCATGTCAAGAAATCTCCAATGGACCCCCTACGGCACCCATTAGTAGTGAAGTATTTGATTTCAACAAATTTATGACCTTCATGTACGTGTTGCTGAGAACACGACCATGTACCAAATGCTGTGGAATCATTTATTTTCGTGGGTACCAATTTTCGTGGATTAAGGAAAACTTGCATGTTCGTAGATATTTAATTTCGTGGTTTTGCCGAAGTCTGCATACAAGCCTATGGAAAATTTGTCATTCGTTATACATTTAATTTCGTGGTTTACCTATACCCACGAAATCCACGAAAATTGGTATCCAACGAATAATTATGAGTCCACAGTGGTCAATATTAATCGTCCGTGTAATTTTAAAGGAGGAGAAATTTTTTTTGTGGGTTCGTGTTGCTCATTCTTTAGTTTTATATACAAAAAAAGGTTATGTGGTATATGCCAATGAGACAACTATTGACAAAGTTCAAGTCAAGGGTTTAAGCAAAGACGTGCAACATAACGGCCTCTAACAATAAGTATAAAAGGCCCCGGTACGGAAAATGTGAACCAATTCAAACGAAAAATGAAACAAACGGCCTGATTTACGGGAACAAAATAAACGGAAATCAGTTATAACAGACAGAAACACAAGACAACTGAATAAAAGGCTGCGGACTACAAGCAGACACTTGCAGGATGTGGCGGGGCTAAACATATGTTTGTGAGCATTCAATCCCCTCATAGCCTGGGGCAGTGGGGTAACAGCACAACATAAAAAAACTGTAAAAAATAGCTTTTGAAATGGCTACGCAAATTAGCACGAATCCCCCCATAAAAAAAAATAGGTAAAAACATATTTGAATGCCCATCTGGTTTATTCTGTCTATAGTATCTTGTAAAGAATTTGTTACTGCATTCTTTATTATTTAGAACATTTTCTCTATTCTTTATACTTTTTTCCATAATTATCTGTCCTTTGTATTTCAGCACCTCATTATTTTCTATTCTTTACTTTTTTTTTGTTTCATTCTTTATATTTTTTTGTCATTGTTCTATACTCTGTAAACCCCACCCACGCCCTCGTATATATGTAATTTTTCGATAATGAAAGATTTCCAAAATTATAATGCCAATTTGCCTTTTGTGTATTTTTTAGCATTGCTCGCAAGTGTCAATGGTTTAAAATTAAGGCAAATGTATAAAAGTGATAGTTTAGCAGGTCTTAAAAATCCTTCAGATGTCTCTTTGACACAGGATATACAAAACAGAGTTCCCATCTTATGGTACTATTGCTGTGTTTCAAGCATAAAGTACATGTAAGAATCCCACACAAAAAAAAACTTTTGATATTTGTTTGGTTTTTATGGTTTCGAGGCTTGTTGAAATGACACCTTAAAACACTGAATATGACTTCCTAGTCAATAGTTTTTAATTACAACTCTATCCAAGCAAACATCTTAAAATTCAGAGTTAGTTGCAGCTGGTTCAATTGTTTACAAGAAGTTCTTAGAATTTTCTGTAAATCATCAGACATGGGAAGCATTATTTCACAGAAATGAATGAAAAAAATCAATAGAGTTTTTCATGTTTTTTTTTCTCTTTGAAAAGATACTTTATTTAAAAAATTTGGCTGAAATTCTGTCACGGATGATATCCAAGCGGGTAAAACGAACAATGTCCATTGCGAGTCATTTCTATTTTAACTGCATCTACAAAATTGTAGCTGCGGTAACTCATTTGAACTCTTTTTAATATTGAACACATTTCAGTGGGAGGGTTGAGCACTCACAAACATATTTGGCCTTTGGTCGGGTTGGTGTCTCTTTGACACATTCCCAATTTCCATTCTCAACTTTATTAACCGCGGCATATCTTTAAGTGCCTGTCACAAGTCAAGATTCTGCAGTTCAGTGGTTGTCGTTGGTTCGTGTCATATTTGTTTTCATAAACTGTTTTGTTATAAATTAAGCCGTTAGTTTTCTCAATTTAGTTGTTTAATATATTTCATGTCGGGGCATTTAATAGCCGACTATACGGTATGGATTTTTTTCTCATTGTTGAAGGCCGTATACGGTTGGTTATAATTGCTTACATCCACTTCTTTTGTACTTTGGCGGGTAGTTGTCTAGTTGACAAACATACCATATCTCCTTATTTTTATTTTAACATTAACATTATTCAATAATGAAGATTAGAGAAGAAATATTTAAAGACTTTACAATATCCCCCTCTTTGTAAAATTGACCACATTAACATTATTCAAAAATGAACATAGATTAAAAAAAAATCTCACTTAAAGATTTGCTCACCATCTGCTTAAACATTTAAACGAGTTTGTACAGCAAAAATCGTTTGTTGCATTTTAATACTTATATCAAAAACAGAAAAAAATACCCGGATAGTTTCTACAACTTAGTAATATTGTGGTTTAACAGAATGGATAGTTCCAGTAACTGCAATGGTAAAAAATGTATATAATTTAAATGTTCGTTGTTATAATTTTAACGTAGTATTAATGCATAGAATTTGAGGGGAGTGGATAAATTTGAATAAGGCATCTGTTAAATAATGGGAGCGCTTAATATTCAATTGTCGTCAGAACCACGTAACATAATCACAATTCCGATAACATGCATGTTGTTGTTGTACGTCCAGTGGCAAATATAACCGTTAATTTGGCAGTGAAAATGCCGGGGTTAATCATGCTTGAAATGTTTAAATGTAACCAAAAAGAAGTTTTACTCTTAAGTTCAAGACATACAATGCGGAATCCAGAAATGTTTTTAATTATACGGATCTTTTTTTAAACTTTTTTGTTTCCTTTCTGATGTATAATAGGAAAGAATGAAAAATACTTTCAGATTGCTTGAATTGCTATTTAACTCATTTAAAAAATTCATACAATTTTTGTTCGTTGTATCATTGACCAAAGGGGAAGACGAAATATGGTTTGTGCATGAACCACTGTTTTCTTGTTTAATTCTATCTCATCTATTAGAATGGTTTGGATAAAGAACCACATTTTGTTTCCGAAATGACTTATATAATTGAGCACATCCTTATTAGTTAAATAACTTAGACTAAAGTGTTACATGCCTGGTAAATAAATCTAGTTGTATCATCATTTCATTTTTCTACATTAATATTTATCAAACGAAAAACACACATAATTCAGGAAAATATATGCATAAATATTTTATTGATATCTCTCCTGAGGTACACAATAAATATCCTTTATCCCGCCGCAAGAATGACGAGTGTGTCGAATGGTTTAAAAAAATAAATTTTGTAGATTTTTTGTCTGATTGTTGATTCAAGTCGAGAAAATTGATATTTTTGTTCCTGATTGCTGCTTCTAGTATAGAAGATCGAAATATTTTTTTCCTTCTACTTATTGCTTCAAGTAAAGAGGAACGATAGAATTGTTTTTCCCTGATTGTTGCTTCAAGTACAGAAAACTGATAGATGTTTTTCTTCTTCTGATTGTTGCTTCAAGAAATGGATTATTTGTTTGATTGTGCTTCAAGTAGAGAAGATCGATTGAATTATTTTTTTTACCTACCATTACCAAATAAGGTTTCTCATTAAAACCGACCCATCATATCAGTATATTGCAATCAGTTCATATTATCGACCTTAGTATGCATGTTCGATAAATTCTATGCATGGTTATCTGACGTCTGACAGTTCTTTTCAAGACTATCATGTTGAAAAAGCATCGTATGTAATTCCCAACAGTGGCCGATATTAGAGTGTTAGAATGCTTGTTTTCCATGGCAGCTTATATATCTACAAATTTATCTTATAAAAAGTTTTTTTATGGACCTTGATTGGTAGTGTGGGACTTTTATTAACGACTTGTATAAACTATATGCACTTCTTAGAACTTGGTTTAGTGTTAATCAAAGTTAAACAGTATATATTATTTGGCATGAACATAATTATTATTTACCAAATTGAACTTAATTATAAGAATCTGGAAACAAACTACTTGTATATCTCATGTTTGTTGCTTAAGTTGTCATATCAATCCATTTCCTAATATTACCAAGCACATTTTATATGTTAAATACTCATGAATTAGAATGTATTGAAATAAAAAAAATATTCCACTAAATGTAAAAAAAAGTAATAAAAACCCCAATCAGATGCGGATCCAGGATTTTGAACCCTGAACAGTTGGGGCAGGTATGGACAAAAGGTTCAAGCTTGGTACAGCTCTGAATTTTGATTGTGATTAAATATTTGACATGCACAGCACAGGTTTCTGCCACAGAATGAATTAATGTGGTCAAAGAACTGAAAAATCTGAAATTGGATTTTACCTTTTATGGTCCAATATCCAAAATCTAAATCCATGGTTAGAATCAGCATATCCAAATGCACCAAGAATTTAATTTATCTATTTTGTAATGGACCATAATATCCAAGTATACCAAGAATTTAATTATAATTCATTAATGGACAATACATATTCACTTCATAAAAAAAATCGTAAGGGTTCGATGGAACCCAGTGTCTTGCCTTCTTTTGTGGATAACAACAGAAAGAAGGATCGCTATGTTTCGCTTTTGCAACAAAAGTCTCAGGCTCACCAATAATGGGGAAAAATTTTGTTAAAATTTTCCTCTAGATTTTATCTTTTGATTGTAAGAAGCTTCTGTCCAAGTTTGGTAAAAATCAAGGATTGTTTATGAATCTTATAAATGTTTTGAAAAATTTAACTGCAGACTGTATGTAATATTAACTGGAACAAAACTAAGTCCATTCATAAGTTATATAGGGAAAAATAGGAAATACATTTTTACAAAATTTCCTTCTAGATACTAGCTTTTGATTATAAATAAGCTTCTGTCCAAGTTTGGTACAAATCCATGATAGTTTAAGAAATTAATCAAAATTTTTAAAACTTTAACCACAGAGTGAATGTAATGTTAACTGGCAAAAAAACTAAGCCCATTTATAGGTAAAATACTGATAAACCGGATTTTTTTTTTACAAAATTTACTTCTGGATACTATCTTATGATCATAACCAAGCTTCTATCCAAGTTTGGTAGAAATCCAGGATATTTTAATAAAAAATATTAAAGTTTTAAAAACTTTAACCACAGAGTGAATGTAATGTTAGCTGGCAGAAAAACAAAGACCATTTATAAATAAAATACAGATAAACAGGTTTTTTTTTACAAAATTTACTTCTGGATACTATCTTATGATCATAAACAAGCTTCTGTCCAAGTTTGGTAGAAATCCAGGATAGTTTAAGAAAGTTATTAAAATTTGAAAAACTTTAACCACAGAGTGAATAATTGTGGACACCATCGACAACAGAATGTAGGATCGCTATGTCTTGCTTTTGTGACAAAAGTCGCAGGCTCAACAAAAATGTATATATAAATTAATGTGGATCTATTTGATAATGGGGCTAAAAATTCAATACACTACAAACTGCTCCGAGTCTGAAAAGACCAGTTTTTGTGCTCGACCAGTAAAGTCGAGCACACATTTTACTCGACTAGTCTCGACATTGTCTCGACAGTACTTAACTGTACTTAATTGTACTCGACTAGGTCTCCACTTTACTTAATTAGTCTGATTCAGTACTTGATGATCTTGGTGTAGTCTGAAATGGTCTCGACCAAGGCTCGACCAGTCTCGACCTATCTCAACCAGTCTCGACTAGTCTCGATTCAGTCTCAACCAGTCTCGACCTGTCTCGACTAGTCTGGACCTTCAAATTTAGTCTTCACTGGTGTAAATCAGCTCATCTTACTAAATTATACACTGTATATAGATCTTACAAAATACCAGTCTATTTGGTAGTTTGATTCATTACTGTGAAATGAAAGAATTTAATTAATAGGTAAAAAAAAAGATTAAATTCAGATAGGCATCTATAATTTTTTTTATAACTTTTTCAAATCAACTTGGATTTTCATCAAACTATGAAGCTATCTTAGTAATATATTGATCTTACTGAATCCCAGGTCATTATGTAGTTTGATGTATTGCTGTCAAATTTAAGATTTAAATTAATCTAGGTTAAAAAAGCTAGGATTTGCAGTTCGGACAAAATTCAGACAGTACACTTTAATATTTTTTATAACTTTTTCTAATCAACTAGGATTTTCATCAAACTATACAGCTATCTTAGTAATATATTGATCTTACTGAATCACAGGTTGTTATGTAGTTTGGTGTATTGCTGTTAAATTTAAGATTCAAATTAACCTAGGTAAAAAAAGCTAGGATTTGCAATTTTTGACAAAATTCAGATAGTACACTTTAAATTTTTTATAACTTTTTCTAATCAACTTGGATTTTCATTAAACTATACAGCTACCTTGGTAATATATTGATCTTATTGAATCACAGGTCCATATGTAGTTTGGTGTATTGCTGTCAAATTTAAGAATTAAATTAATCTAGGTAAAAAAGCTAGAATTTGCAGTAAGGACTATATTCAGATAGTACACTTTAATTCTTTTAATTACTTTTTCAAATCAACTTGGATTTTCATCAAACTATACAACTATCTTAGTAATATATTGATCTTACTGAATCCCAGGTTGTTATGTAGTTTGGTGTATTAATTGCTGTTAAATTTAAGATTCAAATTAACCTAGGTAAAAAAAGCTAGGATTTGCAATTTTGGACAAAATTCAGATAGTACACTTTAATTTTTTTTATAACTTTTTCAAATCAACTATGATTTTCATCAAACTATACAGCTATCTTAGTAATATATCAATCTTACTGAATCATAGGTCATTATGTAGTTTGGTGTATTGCTGTCAAATTTAAGGATTAAATTAAATTAGGTAAAAAAGCTAGAATTTGGAGTTAGGACTATATTCAGATAGTACATTTTAATTCTTTTAATAACTTTTTCAAATCAACTTAGATTTTCATCAAACTATACAACTATCTTAGTAATATATTGATCTTACTGAATCCCAGATTGTTATGTAGTTTGGTGTATTGCTGTTAAATTTAAGATTCAAATTAATCTAGGTAAAAAAAGCAAGGATTTGCAATTTCAGACAAAATTCAGATAGTATACACTTTATTTTTTTTATAGCTTTTTCAAATCAACTTGTTTTTTCATCAAACTATACAGCTATCTTAGTAATATATTGATCTTACTGAAACCCAGGTCATTGTATAGTTTGGTGTATTGCTGTCAAATTTAAGAATTTAATTAATCTAGATAAAAAAAGCTAGGATATTTGAAATATATCTTTTATTATAATTTGGGATAAAATATATATGATATAGTTATATAATTTCTTAAATGTTTTATCCCTTTTTTATATATATAATATGAATATATCAAAAAGGGATCAAACTTTAAAGAAATTATTAAAATATTTTTTCTGATTAGTGGTGATGTATAAAGCAATACCTCCTGCTTGGGGAAACTTATTAAAAAGATCACACCTACCAGAGAGTTTTAAATTCTAAATAACATTCATTCAAATTGCAACATCCTGTTAAACTTAAATTGCAGGGCTTTTTGAATTCACTAGATAAGTAGTACACAAGTTTAAGAAAAGTAGGGCTTTCTTTTTACCTGTAAAACTCACTTGTACTGAGGTAATTAAACCATATTAAAGTGGTTCTTGTATGCCATGTCTTTAAATTTGACAAAAATTATTTTTAGATATGATTAAAATACATTTTTACTGTAACTTTGGAACACATTTCCTTTTTCAAAAGGTTATCAAGGATTGTTATGAAAGTTAATGATATGAAATTCTTGTTTTAACAAAAAAAGGTGTCTTTTTTTAAAATTTCATAACCTTTTTCAAATCAGCTTGGTTTTTTATCAAACTTTTCAGCTATCTTTATTATATATTTATCATGCAAAAAAACAGGTTGTTTTGTATATTGGTGTATTACTGTCAAATTTAATGACCTAGTTAATAGGTAAAAAAAGGCCAAAATTTTCAGTTTTGACAAAATTCAGATAGATACCTATAATTTAGATATTTAAATTTGACAGCAATAAACCAAATTACCAAATAACCTGTTTTTTTGGAAGAATAATATATAATAAAGATAGTTAAGATTTGGATGAAAATCCAAGTTGCTTTGAAATAATCTAAAGTGTACTATCTGAATATAGTCAGAATTGCAAATTCTAGCTTTTTTGAACTAGATTAATTTAATCCTTAAATTTGACAGCAATACACCAAACTACATAATGACCTATGATTCATTAAGATCAATATATTACTAAGATAGCTGTATAGTTTGATGAAAATCCTAGTTGATTTGAAAAAGTTGAAAAAAATTAAAGTGTACTATCTCTATTTTGTCTGAACTGCAAATCCTAGCTTTTTGGACCTAGATTAATTTAATTCTTAAATTTGACAGCAATACACCAAACTTCTTAACAACCTGGGATTCAGTAAGATTAATATATTGCCAAGGTAGCTGTATAGTTAGATGAAAATCTAAGTTGATTTGAAAAAGTTATAAAAAGAATTAAAGTGTACTAACTGAATATAGTCCGCACTGCAAATTCAAGCTTTTTTGACCTAGATTAATTTAATCCTTAAATTTGACAGCAATACACCAAACTACATAATGACCTATGATTCAGTAAGATCAATATATTACTAAGATAGCTGTATAGTTTGATGAAAATCCTAGTTGATTTGAAAAAGTTATAAAAAAAAATAAAGTGTACTATCTCTACTAATTTTGTTTGAACTGCAAATCCTAGCTTTTTGGACCTAGATTAATTTAATTCTTAAATTTGACAGCAATACACCAAACCTCTTAACAACCTGAGATTCAGTAAGATTAATATATTACCAAGGTAGCTGTATAGTTAGATGAAAATCTAAGTTGATTTGAAAAAGTTATAACAAGAATTAAAGTGTACTATCTGAATATAGTCCGAACTGCAAATTCAAGCTTTTTTGACCTAGATTAATTTAATCCTTCAATTTGACAGCAATACACCAAACTACATAATGACCTATGATTCAGTAAGATCAATATATTGCTAAAATAGCTGTATAGTTTGATGAAAATCCTAGTTGATTTGAAAAAGTTATAAAAAAAAATAAAGTGTACTATCTCTACTAATTTTGTCTGAACTGCAAATCCTAGCTTTTTGGACCTAGATTAATTTAATTCTTAAATTTGACAGCAATACACCAAACTTCTTAACAATCTGGGATTCAGTAAGATTAATATATTACCAAGGTAGCTGTAAAGGTAGATGAAAATCTAAGTTGATTTGAAAAAGTTATAAAAAGAATTAAAGTGTACTATCTGAATATAGTCCGAACTGCAAATTCAAGCTTTTTTGACCTAGATTAATTTAATCCTTAAATTTGACAGCAATAAACCAAATTACCAAATAACCTGTTTTTTAAGTATAATAATATATAATAAAGATAGCTATAGATTTGGATGAAAATCCAAGTTGCTTTGAAATAATCTAAAGTGTACTATCTGAATATAGTCTGAATTGCAAATTCTAGCTTTTTTGACCTAGATTAATTTAATCCTTAAATTTGACAGCAATACACCAAACTACATAATGACCTTTGATTCAGTAAGAACAATATATTACCAAGATAGCTGTATAGTTTGATGAAAATCCTAGATGATTTGAAAAATTTATAAAAAAAATTACAGTGTACTATCTGAATATAGTCCGAAATGCAAATTCAAGCTTTTTTTACCTAGATTAATTTAATCCTTAAATTTGACAGCAATACACCAAACTACATAATGACCTGTGATTCAGAAAGATCAATATATTACTAATATAGCTGCATAGTTTGATGAAAATCCAAGTTGATTTGAAAAAGTAATAAAAAAATTAAAGTGTACTATCTGAATTGTGTCCAAAATTGCAAATCCTAGCTTTTTTGACCTAGATTAAATTTGACAGCAATACACCAAACTAGATAATGACCTTTGATTCAGTAAGATCAATATATTACCAAGGTAGCTGTATAGTTTGATGAAAATCCAAGTTGATCTGAAAAAGTTATAAAAAGATTTAAAGTGTACTATCTGAATATAGTCCGAACTGCAAATTCTAGCTTTTTTTACCTAGATTGATTTAATCCTTAAATTTGACAGCAATACACCAAACTACATAATGACCTATGATTCAGGAAGATCAATATATTACTAAGATAGCTGTATAGTTTGATGAAAATCCTAGTTGATTTGAAAAAGTTATAAAAAAAATGAAAGTGTACTATCTCTATTTTGTCTGAACTGCAAATCCTAGCTTTTTTGACCTAGATTAAATTTGACAGCAATACACCAAACTACATAATGACCTTTGATTCAGTAAGAACAATATATTACCAAGATAGCTGTATAGTTTGATGAAAATCCTAGTTGATTTGAAAAAGTTATAAAAAAAATTAAAGTGTACTATCTGAATATAGTCCGAAATGCAAATTCAAGCTTTTTTGACCTAGATTAATTTAATCCTTAAATTTGACAGCAATACACCAAACTACATAATGACCTATGATTCAGTAAGATCAATATATTACTAAGATAGCTGTATAGTTTGATAAAAATCCTAGTTGATTTGAAAAAGTTATAAAAAAAATTAAAGTGTACTATCTCTATTTTGTCTGAACTGGAAATCCTAGCTTTTTGGACCTAGATTAATTTAATTCTTAAATTTGACAGCAATACACCAAACTTCCTAACAACCTGGGATTCAGTAAGATTAATATATTACCAAGGTAGCTGTATAGTTGGATGAAAATCCAAGTTGATTTTTTTTATCTATTAATTAAATTCTTTAATTTCACAGCAATGAATCAAACTAACAAATAAACTGGAATTTTGTAAGATCTTTATTTAATTTAGTTATATGTGCTGATTCATACCAGTGAAGACTAAATTTGAAGGTCCAGACAAGTTGACAGGTTGAGACTGGTAAAGACTGAGTCGAGACTGGTTGAGACAGGTCGAGACTGGTCGAGCCTTGGTTGAGACCATTTCAGACTACACCAAGATCATCAAGTACTGAATCAGACTAATTAAGTAAAGTCAAGACCTAGTCGAGTACAATTAAGTACAGTTAAGTACTGTCGAGACAATGTCGAGTAAAATGTGTGCTCGACTTTACTGGTCGAGCACAAAAACTGGTCTTTTCAGACTCTGAGCAGTTTGTAGTGATATATGACTACACAGTTAGATTTGTTATTCTCATCAGATTTTGTCAAATGTCTTATCGTTTGTAGTTGTAAATCTTGTTTTTTTCTGATGTATTCATGTGTTATGGTAAAGATAATTAATCACCCAGTTTATTTATTAGATTTTAGTTTGGGTCAACTAAATTTATACGATATATTTGGTTTACAGTTTGATTTAGAAGAAACACCTACATAGCTAGATAATACAATTATTTATCTAATTACTACCACAATTTTATATTAATTAGTATTGTAATTTTTATTGTTATTAATAAATGTTATATGAGTATTACAAACCTAATCTTGAATTCTATCCTAATTCTATCCTATTTTGGGGAAATTTTTAGAAATTCAAATGTGACATCACTTTGTGCGTTGATTTCCTTGGCTAACTCGGCTGTAAATTTTTATGTGCTGGTTTATGTTGTTTTATGTATCCGTTTTTATTCTGTAGTTAGTCACCACTTCGGTGTTATCATGTATATCTATTATATAGTCATTTTTATAAATTTACTGTGCAAAAGTATGAATTATTCTAAATACTAAGGATTTTCTTATCCCAGACATATAACCTTAGCCGAATTTGGTACAACTTTTTGGAACTTTTGGTCCTCAATGCTCTTGAACTTTGTACTTGTTTTGGCTTTCGAACTTTTTTGATCTGAGCATCACTGGTTAGTCTTGTGTGGACGAAATGCGCGTCTTGCGTATTAAATTTTAAACCTGGTACCTTTTGTTAGCTATTATTCGTATGTTTCTCTGTCCTATATGTTCTCCCATTTATTTGTATTGTAGTCCTGTCATGTAATGTTGTCATTTTAATGTTATATTTAACATTGCCATAAAAGAGGGAGGTTTGGCTAGCCACAAAACCATGTTCAACCCACCATTTTTTTCTTAAAATGTCCTGTACCAAGTCAGGAAAATGGCCATTGTTATATTATAGTTCGTTTCTGTGTGTGTTACATTTTAATGTTGTGTTTCTGTTGTGTCGTAGTTCTCCTCTTATATTTAATGTGTTTCCCTCAGTTTTAGTTTGTAAACTGGATTTGTTTTTTTCTCAATCGATTTATGAATTTCGAACAGCGGTATACTACTGTTGCCCTTATTAAGATTCAGTATACCAAGGAACTCCATAAATTCAATTTTTGTTAAAATTTGGACCAACTTGAAAATTTGGCCAAAAATCAGAAATCTTAAGACATGTTTGGATTCAGTATATCTAAATACCATCAGAATACAATTTTAAAAAAAAAATATTAAGATTAGTAAGATTAATTTTGGACCTTAATGTGGACCAATTGGTAAACCAGACACATAATCCAAAATCTTAATTACATGGTTAGATCTAGTTTATCAAAAAATTTGTAAGGGTTCCGCGGAACCCAATGTCTCTCCTACTTTTGCTGTTGTCTATGTTTTCAGAGTGAATGTAGGATAGCTATGTCTCGCTTTTGCGACAAAAGTCGCAGGCTCAACAAAAATGGGGAAAAAATTATTAAAATTTTTCCTCTAGATACTATCTTTTGATTGTAAGAAACTTCTGTCCAAGTTTGGTAAAAATCCAGGATGGTTTATGAATCTAATAAATGTTTTAAAAACTTTAACTGCAGACTGTATGTAATGTTAACTTGAAGAAAAACTAAGTCCATTTATAAGTAATATAAGGAAAAACAGGAAATAAATTTTTACAAAATTTCCTTCTAGATACTAGCTTTCGATCATAAACAAGCTTCTGTCCAAGTTTGGTGCAAATCCAGGGTAGTTTAAGAAAGTTATTAAAATTTCAAAAACTTTAACCACAGAGTGAATGTAATGTTAACTGGCAGAAAAACAAAGTCCATTTATGAGTAAAATACAGATTAAAAGGATTTTTTTTTTACAAAATTTACTTCTGGATTCTATCTTATGATATCATAAACAAGCTTCTGTTCAAGTTTGAAGGAAATCCAGGATAGTTTAAGAAAGTTGTTAAAATTTCAAAAACTTTAACCACAGAGTGAATGTAATGTTAACTGGCAGAAAAACAAAGTCCATTTATGAGTAAAATACGGATAAACAGGAATTTTTTTTTACAAAATTTACTTCTGGATACTATCTTATGATCATAAACAAGCTTCTGTCCAAGTTTGGTAGAAATCCAGGATAGTTTAAGAAAGTTATTAAAATTTCAAAAACTTTAATCACAGAGTGAATATTTGTGGACGCCACCGGTGATGCCAGACAACAACGACAACGCCGGAATGTAGGATCGCTATGTCTCGCTTTTGCGACAAAAGTCGCAGGCTCGACAAAAACTCCAAGAATTTTATTTTTGTTGAAATCAAATAAAGTTTAGTTTGGGACCCGTTTGGACCTTAATGTGGACCAATTTGATAATTGGGCCAAAAATCAAATATCTGAATACACAGTTAGCAGTCTACACAATATACTTTTGAATCTAAAGGCCCAAAGCTAAATTTTAAGAAAATTGTAGTTAAAGATTATATTGGCCTGTGGAGATGATTTTTACAGGCCAGAAAGAAGTTTTATAAACCTGGGATGGTGGGCCTGTGATTGTTTGCGAAGATCAGGTTTGATCCAGCGTATACCAAAGAATATGAATTAATTCAATTTTTGTTGAAATGAATAATAAATTTAATGTTTGACCCAAAATCAAAATCTAAATACATTTTTATATTCAGCATACCAATAAAAGCCCTTGAATTTGTTTTTTATGCCCAGCCTAGGGGCATAATGTTTTTTGGTCTATGCGTCCGTTCATCCTTCTGTTCGTTCGTATGTCCCTCTTCAGATTAAATTTTTTTGTCAATATAGTTTATGATATGAAGTTGAAGTCCAATCAACTTGAAACTTAGTACACATATGCATGTTCCCTATGATCTATCTAGTTTAAATGCCAAAGAGTTTTGACCCCGATTTCGCGGTCCACTGAACATAAAAATGATAGTTGGTAGTACACATCTTTGTATTCTGGACACATTCTTGCTTTTTTTTTAAAAATCAAACTTAATTTTGGACCCTTTGGACCTTAATGTGGACAAATTAGGAAGCCAGGTCCATAATCTGAAATTTTAATTACATGGTAAGATTCAAAGAACCCCAAAAAATCAATTTTTGTTAAAATAGAATAAAGTTTAATATGGACCCTGTGGACCAATTTAAAGGTAAAAAATCCAAAATCTAACAACATGGCTAGATTCAGCATATATTAAAGATCCCCAAAAATTTAAAACCCCATTGAAATTGCTCAAGAAATAAGCAAAAATGTTAAAAAAGAATTGTTTTCAGCTCCTTTTCAACCCTCAAAATCATTCCTACCATTCCTTTTTTGTTATGGAACCTGTTGTACAATTTCATAAAGATCCATAGACTTTTGCTCAAGTTATGTTCCCCAAACATGAAAATCCTAGTTTTTGCCTCTATTCCTAAATGGTTTGGGCCATCACCCCCAAATTCAATCATAACCTTTATTTTGAAGTTTGGAACAATTTCAGAAGAACATTCACTTATACATCAGTTTTTGTCCTGAAATAAGAAAAATACTTGTTTTTGGCCCCTTATTCCTAAACAGTTAGGACAATAACCCCCACCCCCCTCTCCATTTTAATCTCTAGCTTTCTATTGTGGTATGGGACCTTGTGTGGTCTATTTCATAGAGATCCATACATTTATACTCGAGTTATTGTCTGGAAACCAAATGACCTCGGACGACGACACTGACAAGGCGATAACATTATACAACCGCATTAATTTAGAGGTTGCATGAAAGCAGGTAGAGTCAGATGCATCGAGATGTATCTTCAAGACACAAGCTTTACCCTGTTTTATAGAATAAAAATTAAACTATAAAAATAAATAATACAACTTATGATTCCCATTAATATGAGTCAAATGGCTGTGAAATGAAAATTCCAATGGAGACATTTACTTAGCAAAAAAAAAAATGCATCTACTGTACATGTACATGCAGCTGTAGCCTTTTGCTAAAGATGTTCATTGCCAGCATGATTTTCTGTTCTGCTAATCCACCAATCGTCTATGGAACTTTGCTGTATTATGCATACCAGTGGATTGAGAAAAGTGCAGCAGATTTTACAACAATACATGCTGACTGTCACCATGCTCAAACCAGTGAATTTGCATTTCATTGATACACAAAACTTCAAGTCTCACTCTGTTGAAAAAATTAAAATCATCATTATAAACAACTTATATACAATTAAAAGAAATACTGTAGAAGGTTCTATTTGTACATGTATAACAACAACACTTTAAGGAATGCTCCAGTAATTTATTGAGATCAACATGTTTTGATGGCTAGACCACCTTCATTAGGATAAAAACAAATAATAAAATCCTGCTGATGTACAAAATCAGGTTGAGAAATTAAAACCTCACAATCTTGCTATGGTGAGTAACGATATAAATAGCAATTGAAAGAGAAAGTGAAAGTAAGTTAGTATATATGGAAGTAAACTATAAAAAAAAAAATATAATGTTTTTGTTGTTAAAATGTTTTTTAAAATTATTCTGCCATCAGTGTGTTAGCACTCTTGCACAGTGGAACGAATAATAGAATTATTATCAGTTGTGTTCTGTGTAAACTTTGTATTCAATTAATGTCTTTATTTCCAAATATCATGAAGATAGACAACATTTCATTACAATTTAGACTGGCTTCCCTTAGCCAGAGGTACTACTCTCAACGTGTCTGGATTGCTGTAAAAGAGGGACGAAAGATACCAGCTGAAAGGACAGTCAAATTCATAAATCGAAAATAAACTGACAACGACATGGCTAAAAACGAAAAAGACAAACAATAGTACACATGACACAACATAGAAAACTAAACAATAAGCAACACGAACCCCACTAAAAACTAGGGGTGATCTCAGGTGCTCTGGAAGGGTAAGCAGATCCTGCTCCACTTGTGGCACCTGTCGTGTTGCTCATGTTATAACAAATCTGGTAAATAGTCTAATTCGGTAGGTCACATTCATGAAAGGGAAGGGGATTGTAGTTACAACGTAAGAAACGTATCCGATATCAACTGTGAAATGGTTATTCCATAACGGTCAACCAACTCGTGATGGCGTCTGTAAAATTTACGAAGGGATGATTTCAACTTCATGGAAGGGGGGATTTTCTATTTATCTATTTTTACTTCATTATAAAGCCAGGATATACATGTATATTCATTTTCTATAGTGCTTCTTAATAAGGTGCTAAATATAATATAATGTGCCAACATACACATGATACAGGTAGTCTAGCTATGACTGCAATTTTATGAAACATTTGTTTAATGATTTAATTAAATGAAAATGATGAATGTCTTGTGTGTGTTGTATAAAATGTGAGTTTTACTGTGTTTGTTTGTATTTTTCATTGGTATTATATATAGTGACCGTATATTGGGCATTTTTGGGAAGGTTGACACATGGTTGAAATCTTACAAAACATGTTTAAACCCACCACAATTTTTAATTCTAGTCAAATCGGCACCTGGTTAAATCGGCACCTGGTCAAATCGGCACCTGGTTAGGCTGGTATAGTCAAATCGGCACCTGGTTAAATCAGCACCTAATGTAGTCATTTCGGCACCCATGTAAAATATGTGGAATATGCCTATTTTTTTCATTAAAATGAAGGTGTTATCTACAAATATTGACTTTAAAACATCTTTGTGGATTTTAATATGTTTTTTTGTTGTTGTTCAACTTAATATGTCTTCAAGGTATTGGATATTTGTTATGCATGTTTTGAACAGTTGAGATCTTGCATGGCTGTTGGTTTTAATGCTGTTTAAACCTTCCTGACAGGGAAATGTAGGTATAAGAATTATTCATTTTGTCCGTTTTATTTAGAGATGAATATTTTGCATGCTCTTTGGTTCATGGTTAATTGAACTTTATAAAAGTTCCAACTTTTAGTTGAAGGGGATGTCACCCGTATTACAGGTTCTGTGCTACCAGCCTGAACATTTTTCACACTGTATTGCCTCTTGTCTTGGCCTAACTACTTTGGTATACTTAATACAGCCGTCGTCTGACATTGTGATAGTGATGAGGGGGGCTCATAGTTTTCCCTTTTATTGGTTCTAATTTTCTCATGATTTAATAACAGCTTGGGTAATGGCTTTATTGTTTCTTATTTAAGTTTTTGAAGAAAAAACATCAATAACTACCTGTTTAGAGTTAAAACAACAAACATGTTAATTGTTTAATTGATAAAAGTTATTACTTAATTAATTAAAAAGAAAACTAATCAAAACATCAGTCAAAGAATGTTGAGAAAACTTCAAACAAATTAACTTATGTATTCTAACTGCTTAATGATTAACATGTGATGATTTTTTTTTATCGATTTAATCACAGGCACTCGTCTCAGAAAAAAATTCCTATATACCTTTAAATAACAAAACGTACTTAACTCACGATTTAAAAAATGTCAGCCGGAGATTGACATACTTGGGTAGGATTGCTATGGATGATTCCGACAACAAAAGTAGGCGTGTTATACACCATTGTGAAGATAAATCAATTTAGATTTACGACATAACAAGTTTTAGTGGGGTTGACAGCCGAGAAATTGGCATATAACGGAATTTCGCACCGGCTGACATTTTTCTAAATCGCGAGTTAAGTACCTTGTGTTATCATGGTTATATAAAGGTATATAGGAATTTTTTTTCTGAGACGAGTGCCTGTGGATTTAATTGATGAAATAAATCCCACCTAAATTTTGTTAAACCTAATTAGAAATTGAGTTTATACATATGAATAATTATTTATATTATATCAATTATTATCTGATGCAGATTTGACTTTGAATAGTGCTGATTTGACTTTAAATAGATGCCGAATTGACCAGGTGCCGATTTAACCAGGTGACGATTTGACTTTTTCTTTAGGTGCCGATTTAACTTGTATCCCACAATTTTTTGTCTGTCCGATCAGAAGCCTCTGGTCTTTGTCAGTCTTGTATGATAGTTTTTAATTTTGGTTCATTTATGTGGCATGTGTATGTTTTGGAGTTTAGTGTGACGTCCATTTTGGCTAAACTATCACACACTTTTGTTTTGCCCGCCTCTGGATTTGCGATATTTGACATGTCTGATGTCTATGCCAATAACTAACAGTTCACTTCAATACACCTTATAGCTATTCCCGGCTGACCCTAGAATCTGTCCCACTTGAATTATTGACGTCAATCGTCATACAACATTGTACAACAATCACTTTTACATTTTGCGTCAAATATTTTGTATTAGGTCAAAATTTTACTGGAACCTGTGTGTAGTACAGTAATGGTGGACAAATAGCGATAAGGTATATGGTTACATAAAGACTATAGACTTTACAAAAGTGAAGTTCCCAAACTTCTTTCCCCTCCTTGTTTATCTTTTTTGGTACCTTCTCATGATCAGTTCTTGTCACTAATATTACATGTAGTGAGGCTGCAAAAGTCACAATGGGTGTGTATTTTGAGGTGTAAAAAGCTCCACGTGGACATTAGTCATTAAAAAATTATCATACATACATGTACTATAAATCATTTTCATATGAAAATATACGAACAGCCGACTGATCTTGAAATGTTTATTCCCTGCATCTAAAAATTATAGCTCAGACGATCACCTAGTCTTCTTTTAAATTGTCTACAGTTATAATTCGCAGATATACAAGCTCCATGTTGTTCCTCTCAGATCCAATCATGAAACTTATTCAACTTATGTGATTGCATCCAAAGGGAAATAACTCGAAATGGTATTACAATGTACTAAAAGATGGCTAGCAGAACCGATCTCAAATTACGACAATGCGTTTTAGCTATAAAAAAATCAGAGAGGGGGTATAACAATTTACATTTATTTCCCGTGCCTGAGTGATATATGAGTTTGTTTACCCAAGAAAAATCATATTTCACGAGGGCATTGCCCGAGGGAAATATGACTTTTCGAGGGTGAACAAATCTTCATATCTCACGAAGCCAAGGGAATTAAATGTTTTATTCCACTGCCTATACTTTTTTTTTACTTCTGAATATAAAATTTACATGATTGTTTTCTTATTCGTTTTGTTTAACTAAACACAACATACACAATGATAATGAGTACTGCTTTAAAGTTAATTAATTAATTATTTATTCTATTCTATTTGTTTTTAGATTTGAAATATTTTTTTAAATAAACCCTATCAAAATAATTTATTTAAACACTAATCGCAGGTAACGTCGCATAAGGCAATCCCGACGTTCAGAGGGGAATATGAAGTTTTGTTCGACATCACGTGTGATAGTTTCAACCAATCAAATGTTGATTTCGCTATCAAAATCAATATGCAGTGGAATAACAACATTTATTATAAAATACAAGTCATGGTTTCTAAATTCTAATTCAAAGCCAATTACAAATTGTAAATAAATCATGTACTCCTTGATAGTATCAATTATTGCATAGACATGTATAATGTAAGGGAATGACCATTCAACTTTAAAGGAATAAAGAGGTGGAGATGGGGGTATTTGGGTGTAATGTTTTTTTTCTTAAAAAATATATTCTGATCCCCAATATGATAGCTACAAGTACGTTGAAGCTAAACAGTAACAAAACATGATTGTTTAATTTCAGTTCAATTGTCAGAATGCAATTTAAGATCAGCAACCATAAATTACATTTATCAAAAAATTGTTGACTCCTGTCAGCAAATATTAAAAATAGAGTTTGTTTCGCAAAAAACTTACGATTAAGATTGATCGTAAGTCATGAACAATTCAGTATACTTACAAAGTTTTTTTTGTGAAACTGACTCCTGGCTTGTATAATTAGGTCTTTCCATTTTTCTGTCGAAAGACCTATTGTATTTGTTCTGATTTTTTTTCTTTCTTCAGCCTAATTTTGTTCTTGCGATAAATATTTGTTTCGCAATATGTTGCTTAGATATTTGTATATGATATCGAACAGTTTATGCACCTTTGAAATTTACCCTGCGTAAAAAAATACTTTTCTTTGTAGGAGTTATCTCCCCGAACAATGTTTTCCTTGTGACTGCATCTCCTCCATAACCGTAAAAGAAAGCGACAAATTTATTTTATAAAATTGCTCGTTATATCCTTGGCATGATTTGTCCTAAGCGATATGAACACTCCATATGAGAGTTATTTCCCCTTATGTATTTGATATAAGTGATATGCATTTCTATCTTGTAAACCATAAGTGATAGAGACCTAGGATCTTTTGATTTGAGGTTCTTGGTCCAAAAAAATGAAAATTAGGTCAAGGTAAAAGGTCAAGGTCATATTCTAATTTTTGAATTTGGATTATTTTCACTTATTTCCAAAAACCGTATAAGATATAGACAAATTAGTTTTACTAAATTGTTAGTTGCGACATGTCGTAACACGTAAATTTCGATTGCAATGGTACGTTGAACGTAAAAGGGAGTTTTCTCCCCTCTTGTATTTAAAAATATGCGTATCGTGATATAACTCATTAACCAAATATAATTAAGACCTATGGTCTTTCGATTTGAGGTCCTTGGTTAATGACCTTGAAATTGATCTCAAGGTCATAGCTTAATTTGACGTTCTAGATTTTGACCTTTGCTTTTACTTCATATGTTTATATGATAAAGCCATGAGACTTTTTGCAGTAGGTTTCAAACCATTTAACCTTGAAAAAAAACAACCGGATGTGACCTTGTGTTAACCGGAAGTAGTTTTTTTTTTTGTACTTTATTAATATAAAAGTATATAGAACCAGATATTTTTGGAATCAGTGTCAAGTAAATATTCAAATAGAATCGGAAGTAACATTTTTCAAACCGGAAGTAACAAATTATCTCCCTTATTTAAAAAAAAAATTATATAGAAACCATATATTTTTGGAATAAGCGTACAATAAGCTATCATTTGACGATTGAAATGACATTTTAAACCTAATTTTACTACTTTTAATATTAAAATACATGGTTTTTGGTGGAAAGACCTTCAATTGTTCTCTGAACAATTGGTTTTTAATTATGTTGTGCTTTTCCATTTCAGTCATAGGATATTGAAAGACAAATTGAACCATACATGAGTGATGGACATTAAATAGAGAATCTAAGCAGACAACATAATACCACTTCATATGTTTCCGACAAAACCATTGGAAGAAAACATAACAGTTTTGAAGATAAAAAAGCACTTTTCATCCAAAACATGGCAGTAACTGAAAGATTGCATTACATTCAAAAGAAAAGAGGAATTGTTTGGTGTTCAAAACCGACATTCACTAGCTGCCACATTGCAGTGTCATTTGTTTGCGATTGCTGCCTTACCAATAAATAGTGATCCTTGGATATTAAAAGATGAGTTGAAACTTATACCAGTAATGGACAGTAAATAGAGAATCTTAGCAAACAGCATAATACCACATCTTATGTTTTCAATAAAATGTTTGGATGGAAACAATACTATTTGGAGGATGAAAAAGTAATTTTCATCCAAAGCAAGGCAGTTACTGAAAGATATAATTAAATCATAAAGGAAAATGGCAAAGTGAAATGTTTGACTTGCAATTTAACCTACATCATGTACTGCCACATTTGTATCGGTTGTTCGTGATGACTGTCATTCCAGCAAATATTAAAACATATTATTTAGTAACCTATCTATAACGTAATTATTTTATGTTTTAATAACGTTGGTTGTTGTTGTGAATTTTAAGTAAAATTTTTAATTTACATGCAGCGTCATAATGATAAAATTGGTATTTGAATGAATTTATAGTGTTTAATTGATATGATAGAGTTTTTACCTAAATATCATTTTTGAAAAACATTAGTTTTTATAATATAAATTTAATGTTTAATAAAATCAACATATACTAATTCAATGTTTAATTACTACACATTCTATAACTTAATGTCCCACACTTGTGACATTATTTTTTAACCAAGAAACTAAGATAGCATTCATTTACAAGTTGTCTTATGTATAAATGCACAATGAAATATTTCCGCATTTTGATTTGCAAAAATAAAAAAAGTTAAGTAATAAGTAACACTGGCAAACTAACTCATTCAGTTGTATAAATATGCATTTCTTTCAAAATGTCAATCCTCATTACCTTGTTCTTATGTTGGTGCATAATTTTTTTTTATCTTTCAACATACAGCCATGTAGGTTTTTATGACTTATAAAAGAAGAAATTATGTACTCACTATGCTTAAAGTCTGCATTTTTTAACTCCCAAAGTATTCCATGATGCTTAAACACATTACATACATTGTATTAGTTTAAAATGACACAAAAAAACTTAAAATTTTTATGTTTTAATAACATAAGTGTAAAATTAAATTCATAATGTTTTATTAGCAATGTTGATCTGACTTAACCAAATGTAACATTAAAATATTAATTTTTCATTTATATAAAATTATTACTTTTTAAAAAATAGATTGACAAGTTCAACGACTAAATAAAGTTTTTTTTAAATATATTTTTAAAACAGTATGTCCCATCTTAAATAATAGTAAATCACACACTTATTTTGAAAATATAATTTTAAAAGCAAAATTTACATCAACTTGGGGAGATAATAAGCCAATTTCAGTATACCAAAGTCACCTTCAGTTTCAAATAATAGCTAACTTTACACTGATTCCAAAAATATATAGTTTCCATAACCTTTTTCTTCAAATAAGGGAGATAAGTTGTTAAAAGGTTACATCTGGTTGACATTTTCAATGTCATATGTCTTCCAACCTTATTTTTAAGACCCAATGGCTCTATCATGTATAAATAATGAGATAGAGTAAAGGTCAAAATATAGAACGTCAAATTTACCTTTGCCCTTGAATACATTTCATGGTCATAAAGCAGGGACTTTAAATCAAATGACCCCAAGTCTCCACTATAATATCGGAAATGAGTTCTATCCCAATACAGCTAATTTTAAGTATAAGAGGGGTGGAAAGTCCCATCAAAAGTTAACGCACCCTTTATAACTAAAATAACATTTTGAGACATGCTGCAACTAACAAAATAAGGAGAAAAAATTGTCCATACCTAATCATGCTTATGCGGTTTCTGAAAAGAAGCAAATTTAAGCCAAAATCAAAATTTATAACCTGACATTGACCTTTGACCATGAACTTATTCACTGAAATAGGGCAATAACTCCTTAAGTGGTCAATTGACAATTTTGGTCATATTAACGTTTTTGTAGATCTTACTTTGCTGAACATTATCGCTGCTTACAATTTATATATATATATCAATAATAATATTCAAGATAATAACAAAAAACTACAAAATTTGGTTAAAACTACCAATTCGGTTGCAGCAACCCATCAATGGGTTGTTCGATTCGCCTGAAATTTTCAGAGCTGATAGATCTAGACCAATTGAACAATTTCACCCCATGTCCGATTTGCTCTAATAGATTTAGTTTTTGAAATATAAGCGAAAAACTGCATTTGACCCCTATGTTCTATTTTTAGCCATGGCGGCCATGTTTGTCAATGGATCAAAACTTCGGATACAATTTATAAACAAGATACCATAAGGCACATTTATTTAAAGTTTGAAGGTAATTGGCCCAGTAGTTTCAGAGAAGATTTTTAAATGTTAGCAAGCTTAATGAACAAATTGTGTAAAATTGTCTTTAACGGGCAATAACTCCTTAAGGAGTCAATTGACAATTATGGTCATATTAACTTTTTTGTAGAACTTACTTTGCTGAACATTATTGCTGTTTACAGTTTATATCTATCTATGATAATATTCAAGATAATAACACAAACCTGCAAAATTTCCTTAAAACTACCAAATTTAGTGGCAGCAACCCAACAATGGGTTGTTCGATTCGTCTGAAATTTTCAGAGCTGATAGATCTTGACCAATTGAACAATTTTATCCCAGTTAGATGTGCTATGAAAGCTTTAGTTTTTGAGAAATAAGCCAAAAACTGCATTTGACCCCTATGTTCTATTTTTAGCCATGGCGGCCATGTTTGACGATGGATCAAAACTTTGGATACAATTTATAAACAAGATACCCTAAGGAATATTTAGTTTAAGTTTAAATGTATTTGGCCTAGTAGTTTCAGAGAAGAAGATTTTTTAAATAGTTTACGACGACAGACGACGACGACAGACGACGGACGACGACGGACGCCAAGTAATGGCATAAGCTCACTAGTGGCCCTTCAGGCTCTGGTGAGCTAAAAAAGCGTATTGGAGATGGGACAAGAAAAACAAACAATAACAACAATTTTGTCTCAATCATTTTCAGATTGATCATACGCATGTGTCCCCCCTTTTTTGTAATTGTTTATAGACAAGATTCGCCCCCATTTTATAGATTGTTGCCTAACTATTCAGGCTTATACATATATTGATGAGAACAATATATATTTTAATTATCTAACACTGAATTATCAATTAGAATGGATATAAAAGTCGTAGGATACAGATGTCAGGCAATTGTTAACGACGATCGTTGTTTCTTCTTTCAGGAATACTTTTGTTTGTTGAAGTCGTTATTTCATATAATTGAATAAAAACTTACATTAATTTACGTATTTCAATCATTGTAAACCATTATCCGACGGCTAAATGATGATATAGGTCATCGCTTGGACATCCTCCATTTTGTTTTAAAACGAAAACAAACATTCAAATGCCCGGATGTGTATATCTTTTTCAAGCCGATCGAAAACCATGCATATATATGTCAGGATCGATTATATATCTTAGACTATTTCTTAACGGATAAGTTCCGATGCTTGTTTGAAGTATCAAAAAATGAAAGATATATTAAACTATCATTTGAGTGCAAATTTCATAACATATATATGGGGGAACCAATAATTAATCGTGATTAAAGTTAGTGTACACTTTAACTCGGTTTGTACCGATTTGGTGCAAAGTGACATATATAGAAAAATGGGGGTATGTCACTTCAGAAATCAATATCTTTCTTATTCCTCAATAGTTTTTAACCACCAAGACCGTTTTGTGATCGCAATATATCGATCCTTCGTGTGGCATTAGTTTGACATTGCTAATATTTATACTTTTTTTTTTTACATATACCTAAAGTTAAGGTGTACAGCTCAACTGTACAGTATACTGAGGTGTACAGTTAATGTCCATTTGTACCCCCGAGGTGTGCATCTTACTACCCAAATGTAGGTATATATATATATATATATATATATATATATATATATAAATATATATATGTATTTTATTTGTGTAATTGAATTAATCTCTGTACTGATTAATCCACACTCCCATAGATTTGTATGTCATGTGCTGCTATTTATAGGCACTTATAATATATATACATATATACAAATCTAAATTGAAAACAACGTTCAAACCTATGATTGCGTTGGATAAAAACCGCAATTTTTATACATGTGCATGCAAAACAAAATTCTTGTTAGAGGGATCTAAATACAGCACAAACAACATTTTCCAAAAGACCAAAAAAGTGAAAAAGTATATTTTAACAAAACGCATTTGACTAACAGGTCGAACAACAAATGTTCTTAAATCCTGCTGACTGCCATTGGCGATTGCCAAATAAACGGATCACAAGGTGTAATAAATGGATCTCAACTATAAATTTAATACCAAACAGAAAACAATAAACTCGCGGCGAAGATGGTATACCGCAAACAAAGGTGCAAAGATTTTTTGTACACCATATCCAGATTTCGACAATTAATGTCTCTTCAGTGATGTTAGGAATCGAAACGGTTATTGGAAGGCCACATAATTTTCCTCAATTTAGGATAGACTCTTGAATTTTGAGGAGTCAAAATAGGATGAACGGATCATATGAACCCGATGGCAAATATTATACACGCCCAAACGAAAAAATATAAACAAGTCTAAATTGAAAACAACGTTCAAACCTATGATTGCGTTGGATAAAAACCGCAATTTTTATACGTGTGCATGCAAAACAAAATTCTTGTTAGAGGGATCTAAACACAGCACAAACAACATTTTCCAAAAGACCAAAAAAGTGAAAAAGTATATTTTAACAAAACGCATTTGACTAACAGGTCGAACAACAAATGTTCTTAAATCCTGCTGACTGCCATTGGCGATTGCCAAATAAACGGATCACAAGGTGTTATAAATGGATCTCAACTATAAATTTAATACCCAACAGAAAACAATAAACTTGCGGCGAAGATGGTATACCGCAAACAAAGGTGCAAAGATTTTTTGTACACCATATCCGGATTTCGACAATTAATGTCTCTTCAGTGATGTTAGGAATCGAAACGGTTATTGGAAGGCCACATAATTTTCCTCAATTTAGGATAGACTCTTGAATTTTGAGGAGTCAAAAAAGGATGAACGGATCATATAAACCCGATGGCAAATATAATACAAGCCCAAACGAAAAAATATAAACAAGTCTTAATTGAAAACAACATTCAAACCTATGATTGCGTTGGATAAAAACCGCAATTTTTATACGTGTGCATGCAAAACAAAATTCTTGTTAGAGGGATCTAAATACAGCACAAACAACATTTTCCAAAAGACCAAAAAAGTGAAAAAGTATATTTTAACAAAACGCATTCGACTAACAGGTCGAACAACAAATGTTCTTAAATCCTGCTGACTGCCATTGGCGATTGCCAAATACACGGATCACAAGGTGTAATAAATGGATCTCAACTATAAATTTAATACCCAACAGAAAACAATAAACTTGCGGCGAAGATGGTATACCGCAAACAAAGGTGCAAAGATTTTTTGTACACCATATCCGGATTTCGACAATTAATGTCTCTTCAGTGATGTTAGGAATCGAAACGGTTATTGGAAGGCCACATAATTTTCCTCAATTTAGGATAGACTCTTGAATTTTGAGGAGTCAAAATAGGATGAACGGATCATATAAACCCGATGGCAAATATAATACAAGCCCAAACGAAAAAATATAAACAAGTCTAAATTGAAAACAACGTTCAAACCTATGATTGCGTTGGATAAAAACCGCAATTTTTATACGTGTGCATGCAAAACAAAATTCTTGTTAGAGGGATCTAAATACAGCACAAACAACATTTTCCAAAAGACCAAAAAAGTGAAAAAGTATATTTTAACAAAACGCATTTGACTAACAGGTCGAACAACAAATGTTCTTAAATCCTGCTGACTGCCATTGGCGATTGCCAAATAAACGGATCACAAGGTGTAATAAATGGATCTCAACTATAAATTTAATACCCAACAGAAAACAATAAACTTGCGGCGAAGATGGTATACCGCAAACAAAGGTGCAAAGATTTTTTGTACACCATATCCGGATTTCGACAATTAATGTCTCTTCAGTGATGTTAGGAATCGAAACGGTTATTGGAAGGCCACATAATTTTCCTCAATTGAGGATAGACTCTTGAATTTTGAGGAGTCAAAATAGGATGAACGGATCATATAAACCCGATGGCAAATATAATACAAGCCCAAACAAAAAAATATAAACAAGTCTAAATTGAAAACAACGTTCAAACCTATGATTGCGTTGGATAAAAACCGCAATTTTTATACGTGTGCATGCAAAACAAAATTCTTGTTAGAGGGATCTAAATACAGCACAAACAACATTTTCCAAAAGACCAAAAAAGTGAAAAAGTATATTTTAACAAAACGCATTTGACTAACAGGTCGAACAACAAATGTTCTTAAATCCTGCTGACTGCCATTGGCGATTGCCAAATAAACGGATCACAAGGTGTTATAAATGGATCTCAACTATAAATTTAATACCCAACAGAAAACAATAAACTTGCGGCGAAGATGGTATACCGCAAACAAAGGTGCAAAGATTTTTTGTACACCATATCCGGATTTCGACAATTAATGTCTCTTCAGTGATGTTAGGAATCGAAACGGTTATTGGAAGGCCACATAATTTTCCTCAATTTAGGATAGACTCTTGAATTTTGAGGAGTCAAAATAGGATGAACGGATCATATAAACCCGATGGCAAATATAATACAAGCCCAAACGAAAAAATATAAACAAGTCTAAATTGAAAACAACGTTCAAACCTATGATTGCGTTGGATAAAAACCGCAATTTTTATACGTGTGCATGCAAAACAAAATTCTTGTTAGAGTGATCTAAATACAGTACAAACAACATTTTCCAAAAGACCAAAAAAGTGAAAAAGTATATTTTAACAAAACGCATTTGACTAACAGGTCGAACAACAAATGTTCTTAAATCCTGCTGACTGCCATTGGCGATTGCCAAATAAACGGATCACAAGGTGTAATAAATGGATCTCAACTATAAATTTAATACCCAACAGAAAACAAAAAACTTGCGGCGAAGATGGTATACCGCAAACAAAGGTGCAAAGATTTTTTGTACACCATATCCGGATTTCGACAATTAATGTCTCTTCAGTGATGTTAGGAATCGAAACGGTTATTGGAAGGCCACATAATTTTCCTCAATTGAGGATAGACTCTTGAATTTTGAGGAGTCAAAATAGGATGAACGGATCATATAAACCCGATGGCAAATATAATACAAGCCCAAACGAAAAAATATAAACAAGTCTAAATTGAAAACAACGTTCAAACCTATGATTGCGTTGGATAAAAACCGCAATTTTTATACGTGTGCATGCAAAACAAAATTCTTGTTAGAGGGATCTAAATACAGCACAAACAACATTTTCCAAAAGACCAAAAAAGTGAAAAAGTATATTTTAACAAAACGCATTTGACTAACAGGTCGAACAACAAATGTTCTTAAATCCTGCTGACTGCCATTGGCGATTGCCAAATAAACGGATCACAAGGTGTTATAAATGGATCTCAACTATAAATTTAATACCCAACAGAAAACAATAAACTTGCGGCGAAGATGGTATACCGCAAACAAAGGTGCAAAGATTTTTTGTACACCATATCCGGATTTCGACAATTAATGTCTCTTCAGTGATGTTAGGAATCGAAACGGTTATTGGAAGGCCACATAATTTTCCTCAATTGAGGATAGACTCTTGAATTTTGAGGAGTCAAAATAGGATGAACGGATCATATAAACCCGATGGCAAATATAATACAAGCCCAAACGAAAAAATATAAACAAGTCTAAATTGAAAACAACGTTCAAACCTATGATTGCGTTGGATAAAAACCGCAATTTTTATACGTGTGCATGCAAAACAAAATTCTTGTTAGAGGGATCTAAATACAGCACAAACAACATTTTCCAAAAGACCAAAAAAGTGAAAAAGTATATTTTAACAAAACGCATTTGACTAACAGGTCGAACAACAAATGTTCTTAAATCCTGCTGACTGCCATTGGCGATTGCCAAATAAACGGATCACAAGGTGTAATAAATGGATGTCAACTATAAATATAATACCAAACAGAAAACAATAAACTTGCGGCGAAGATGGTATACCGCAAACAAAGGTGCAAAGATTTTTTGTACACCATATCCGGATTTCGACAATTAATGTCTCTTCAGTGATGTTAGGAATCGAAACGGTTATTGGAAGGCCACATAATTTTCCTCAATTTAGGATAGACTCTTGAATTTTGAGGAGTCAAAATAGGATGAACGGATCATATAAACCCGATGGCAAATATAATACAAGCCCAAACGAAAAAATATAAACAAGTCTTAACTGAAAACAACGTTCAAACCTATGATTGCGTTGGATAAAAACCGAAGTTTTTATACGTGTGCATGCAAAACAAAATTCTTGTTAGAGGGATCTAAATACAGCACACACCAACATTTTCCAAAAGACCAAAAAAGTGAAAAAGTATATTTTAACAAAACGCATTTGACTAACAGGTCGAACAACAAATGTTCTTAAATCCTGCTGACTGCCATTGGCGATTGCCAAATAAACGGATCACAAGGTGTAATAAATGGATCTCAACTATAAATTTAATACCCAACAGAAAACAATAAACTTGCGGCGAAGATGGTATACCGCAAACAAAGGTGCAAAGATTTTTTGTACACCATATCCGGATTTCGACAATTAATGTCTCTTCAGTGATGTTAGGAATCGAAACGGTTATTGGAAGGCCACATAATTTTCCTCAATTTAGGATAGACTCTTGAATTTTGAGGAGTCAAAATAGGATGAACGGATCATATGAACCCGATGGCAAATATAATACAAGCCCAAACGAAAAAATATAAACAAGTCTAAATTGAAAACAACGTTCAAACCTATGATTGCGTTGGATAAAAACCGCAATTTTTATACGTGTGCATGCAAAACAAAATTCTTGTTAGAGGGATCTAAATACAGCACAAACAACATTTTCCAAAAGACCAAAAAAGTGAAAAAGTATATTTTGACAAAACGCATTTGACTAACAGGTCGAACAACAAATGTTCTTAAATCCTGCTGACTGCCATTGGCGATTTCCAAATAAACGGATCACAAGGTGTAATAAATGGATCTCAACTATAAATTTAATTCCAAACAGAAAACAATAAACTTGCGGCGAAGATGGTATACCGCAAACAAAGGTGCAAAGATTTTTTGTACACCATATCCGGATTTCGACAATTAATGTCTCTTCAGTGATGTTAGGAATCGAAACGGTTATTGGAAGGCCACATAATATTCCTCAATTTAGGATAGACTCTTGAATTTTGAGGAGTCAAAATAGGATGAACGGATCATATAAACCCGATGGCAAATATAATACAAGCCCAAACGAAAAAATATAAACAAGTCTAAATTGAAAACAACGTTCAAACCTATGATTGCGTTGGATAAAAACCGCAATTTTTATACGTGTGCATGCAAAACAAAATTCTTGTTAGAGGGATCTAAATACAGCACAAACAACATTTTCCAAAAGACCAAAAAAGTGAAAAAGTATATTTTAACAAAACGCATTTGACTATATATATATCATGAAAAGACATGATAAACAACATACCATGTAAATATGCAGGAAGCATTTGTAAGGTAAGAACTAAATGACAAAAGTGAAAGCAATTAAGAATCGATTTCTTCTTCTTAAGGTTAAAAAATTGAAAATGCAAATGCATATATGACACAGGTCAATTGGTTAACATATTAAGATTTTGTTAAAGAATAAAACACCACAATGTACTAAGAACAATACTAAATGGTCACTGAATCTATGAAAGACCAGAAGAAAGAACTATACAGCAAGCAAGCACATGGATTTCCAAAGAAAATTACAAAAGCAAAGGATATTACAGAAACAATAAATGAAAAATAGATGATGTTAAACCCCCGGGGATAAGTGTTCTAAAAAGTAAAATAACAAAAATACCGAACTCCAAGGAAAATTTTAAACGGATAGTCCCTAAGCAAATAGCAAAATCAAAAGCTCAAACACATCAAACACATCAAACACATCAAACGAATTGATAACAACTGTCATATTCCTGATTTGGTACAGGCATTTCATGTAGAAAATTATGGATTTAACCTGAACCTAGAAGACTCCTCAAAGAAATAAAAATATGTCCTGTCTATTCAACTGTGAGACAAACATAATCTTCCAAATGCAGAATTAGTGTGATGTTTTCTAAACAAAACATTATATACATTCATTTTGATGATAATTCATACCTATAAAAAGTCCCTCCGTAACAAAAAAAATAGTAAAATTAAAAAGGGACCCTTTACGAACGCCTAATTTAACTATCGTTTTTTTTTCTGCTTCTGCTGCACGCCTATAACATTACTGTAACAGATAAAAAACTGACAAATTGAATCATCAATGATTAGAAATTTATACTTTCAATCATGATTAAAAGTAGATTTATTTTATTTTTTTTTAAATGCAGAAAGCGATTTATTAAATTTATTCATCAGACGAACCATATGATTGGTAACAAGCCGATCGGTATTGTCTGAAAAATCGTCGTTGTAGGACTCTTCGCATGAAGATATAATGTCTTTTTCTTGTTTATTTTCCAACCAAAAAGGCTCAGATTGATGAGGTCAATTGTCTTAGGTTGTCGGTAATCGGGAAAATTGCTGTCAATACCGTCCATAGTGTAAATGTGCAAAAAAGTTATTGACATCATCCAGTTTGAGACATCTGCTCAGCTGGAAATCCGTAACGTAAGCACGATCACGTGATCGTTGTCTAATTAAAAATCATGAATTATGACAAGTGCTGGATTCTCTGATCTAAAAAAAATGCCGATTTATCAGGTTTTGACTTTTTAAGATTTATTTAAAAAAAAAATCATGTCACGTCTCCTTTAATCGTGCTCGTTTCAATAAAACTAGGAGGAGTCTAGTTAACAACGGATAACAAGTCAGGTTATCGACGAAATGCAATTCAGGATAATTCCTCTGTTCGAACCATTGACTGATAGATACTGATGCCTCTATGTTCATATCCTAAATTCAGCCGCATCGCCTATTACCGAAAACGTAGTCATTGTATTTAGTAACACCCCTAATTATAACAATACATAAGTCAAATTCTACATCGCCCAAGTAAAAAAAAAACGTTTCGAATAAATTGAACTCGGAATTTAGTATTTCTTAAATCTGTTATCAAATCAAAGTTCCTATAAAAACAACACAATTTAGTTCAAACATATTTATTGTCCAGAGAACAATGAATTTTACTGTCTAGAAAACAATGGCAATTGGGTCAGACACAAGTGTTGATCATATTGTCATTGTTTTTGTTACAATTCAATAAATCTGACAAACACACCATGATACCTGATTAGGAACAAGCACATGCACATATAATGCAGAGGGGTTTAACTGATTACAAACACCATCCTCTCTTTCATAATCTTAATCTCTTAAATAACAAATAATACGTAAATGAATATACTATTAAAATAAGAAAAAAAATCACGTTTGTCATACAATTAAAAAATAACGTTATAAATTTCAAGCGTCTGAAGCGCTTTTTGTGGAAATATCGGATAATAATAACACAAGTTGATTTAGTGTACAAATGAGATTTATCAACCAACAGGTATGAAGAGCTGTGATGCATTTGTGATAGTAATGACTCAAATGAGATGTATAGTAAATGACATGACTGCAACCAAGCAAGTCCACAGAATAGATATATACGGCAAACACGATGTTCCTCAAAGATAAACTTCTCCAATTAGAAATGTACGGGAAGCTATATTAAACCTGACTTTGTAAATTGGTAGCTCCAAGGGTTGAAATGTGCAATTTAAAATTATAGCATCAGTAGGAGCCATCTTTCCGACTAAGAAAAATTACTTGTGACACGGTTTGATTCTTATTCACTAGCAAAATACTTAAAAAATGGTTGAGACATTAAAGGTTGATAAGTCGTCATTTAAAAAGGTTATTATCCATAATTTGAATATCTTATAACTTCAACACGCTCTCAAATGTATCTGAATGGGGTCGTCAGTATTTAGCATAAAAAAATATATTTAAAGCGCTTATGTAGACTGTTATTATGATGAAAGAAAAACAACATCGAAGGAATTCCCCCCAAAGAGAATGATGTATTTGTAACCCTATACTATTTAACAAGTTCGTGAAACTGAAATATACATCTGACTCAAATATATTATATCTTTACAAAACCTTTCATATGGTTGAAAATGGAATCTGCAGTATGTTGATTAACTGATGGCTTTTCTACAGAAGAATGTGTCATACTTACAAATATCTCATTAACTATAGATATCGTAAAACGATAACTACACACCTGCATACCCCGTTATGATATCATTTAAATGCTAATTCTTTTTAAATCGTTTATCATATCATCTTATAAATAAGGCATTTCAAAAACTACAAATTTACTGGAAACAGAAATAGTTAGCGAAATTCATAACGTGCTGTTATCATTTTTTTTTTATATAAATCTTGTGATTTATGATTTATCGTTACATATATATATCACATGAAAATTAACTAAAGGTATTCGATGACAAATAGTCAATGGTTTGTTAATAATTTTGCAGAGTCAAGTTTATTTCGTCTCTAAAAGAGAATTGTGTTTTGTATTAGCAAAATATTAAGGTTTCTAATCTTTAATTTACAAAAAAGAAAACAAACAAAAGGGAATATTTACATATTTCAAAAATCACTACTAAAACAAATGTGTGATTTCCTAAAAAGTCGGTTAATGGAAAAATTTACTGAACCGTTTGTCGTATTAACTGTACTTTTCTACTTTTCTGCGCGTTTTTGTTATAATAATGCTTTATTGATTTTTTAAATTTTTTTGGGCAAACAAAAAGAAGCTATGCTGGAGTTTTGGAAATAACCTCTAAGATTTGTTTAACCAAGCATTTAAAATAATTGTGCAATTTTAAACGATATTTTCACAACTCCAATATCTATCTTTTTATAACAGGACGTAAACAAGAAATGTATCAAATTTAAGGTCTCCTTTGAAATGAAATGGTTGAATGTATGTTGCACACATATTGATTCAAACTATTTCTTATTGCACTTGTTTCGTACTCAAACGCTCATGCTGTATAATATTTTGTCATGGTTTATTTTCAACAATATTCATCAAATCAACGTCCTTTTTTTATCAACTTGTGAATACATCGGTCTTCCTGTTTATTATTTTCCGAGCATAAAGAGATGTCAGAAATGGGCATATGGAGCATGAAATTAAAGTATGTTTTATGTAATTTTGTAATACATATATAATGAAATTAGCACCTTAACAAATCAATCACAGTAACACTCAGAACAATATAAAGTGGAGGAGAAATTCTAGATCAAAATGTATGCTGTAGGCCATCATTCTTAAAGAAAAGAACTCCATCCTTAACTCCATATTATACACATTTTTTTTACGGATGTAAGTGCTAAACATTTGCAAAACGGACGCTTTGTACCCTGCACGGAAATTATACGTATAAAATCAGAGTTTTTTCGCATAAAGCGAACATTTTACGTACGTTATAATGATGATTAATGAATGTAAGAAATGTGCTTAACAAGCGTCAGACATATTCTATACAAACGTAAGACATGCGTTTAACAAACATTGAAATATACGCTTAATAAACATTGAAATATACGTTTCACAAACTGAAAAAATTGGTGGCAAAAATGTACGTTTTAATAGATATAAATAGGCATCCAATTTATTTAGATCATTGATAAAAAGTAAAACAACAAAAATACCGAACTCCAAGGAAAATTCAAATCAATCGGAAAATCCCTTAACAATTGACAAAATCAAACGCTCAAACACATCAAACGAATGGAAAACACTCGTCATATTACTGACATGGTACAGCTATCTCCATATGTAGAAAATTGATGGATTAAACCTGGTTTCAAAGCTAGCTAAAACTCCCACATGTATGACAGTCGCATAAATTTTGACAACAATGTGTAAACAAAACAAACATACATAATAGGTAAAAATGTCAAGAATAGGGGTACAGCAGTCAACATAGTGCTATATCTTAGTCATTATGAAAACAAACAAATATGTCAACAAAGAAAAACAAAATGACATACAGACAAAGCACATACGCAAAAATGATTTGATTTGATTTTTGATTTTTGGTGTTTTAACGCCACTTTTAAGCACCGCTTTTGGGCTATTTCGTGGCGGCCAGTTTTTTTGGTGGAGGAAGCCGGATTGCCCGGAGAAAACCACCGACCTTCGATAGGAAAACTGACAATCCTAGTCAATTAAGATTGGAGTCGAGTGCACCTGCACGAGCGGGGTTCGAACTCACAACCTCAGTGTTGACTACGCAAAAATGAAAGACAAGAATAAAAAAAATGACTACAGCACAACAACACAATGGGTATCTTCATGCAAATATCCAAGCTGTAATATGTCTGTTTTTTTGCATGTTAAACGTAATTTTCATTAGTGGTAAGAAATGTCTGTTTTATTACGAACTAAATTAAGACGACACCAGTTTATCGATTATCAAATCTCGTAGCTCTATTAATTTACGATAACAAACGAAAACTGGGGAACTCGCATTAACACACAAAGGAGCAAGACCGGGTGCGTCGACAGGGTAAGAGTTTCTTTGTATGCATGAATCAACCGCCGTAAGAATTCATACTCCGTCAAAATGTAACAATCGGGAATAGGACATAATCGGTTATCTTCACATCAGGTGGCTGTACAACTATTTAAATATATAAGACCGCGAAAACATGTCGCTAGTGAGATGGAACTAGTGCAACTGTGAAGACTGTCTCAATTGAGTACTGATAAGATATAATGGTATTCGTGCATTTAATGGGAGAAGGTATTAAAATTGAAAGTGGTATTATATATAAACTGGTCTGAGGTATAGACTAATCCATGAAGCAGCGCTCTTTATTTTGTTGTAGGTATAAAATTAAATTCAAACTTCACGCATTGATGCATACTTTTGTAATATCTTATTTTATGACCAAAAAGTAATTTTTATTTTGCATTTAAAATAAATTTTGTCCTTGAGAAGACACATCGAAACACGATATTTAAATACTTTGTGCATTTATTGTAATGCAGTCTGCTTACAACGAAATTATACTTGTATTAGGATATTTAAATGCAAATGACCGAGATTATACGTACTGTCAGCAAATTCAGATAAAAAAATTTTCATTTTGGTTCTTCCTTGAATTTATTTTTACATAAATCATTTGCATATGAAGTAATGGCTTCTTGAACAGGTTATTTCCCACATGAACAATTGTATTCATATAGATTCTACCACTGCATCGAGTGTGATACGATATTTATCCACTCTAGACAGTAAAATTTTCAAATTTAAAACGCGAGGCTCGCCGAGCGTTTTAAATATTTAAAATTTAACTGTCGAGAGTGGATAAATATCGTATTACACGAGATTTGGTGGTGGAATCTGTTTCTCTAATGATTTTCTAACAATATGCAGGCAAAGTTATTCCTTCTTTTCGAATGATCTGCAAAAAGATGTGTTCTTTCTATGTGACGTCATCAGACATGGTCGCCTTTTTTCATGCCGTCACAATAGGAAATTCAGAGGAAAGCAAGAACATTCGACGTCATAATCGGATTTTAACCGATGATGAACTGAGATTAAACGAACCACACGTTGATTAAATTTTTTTTATACAATGGGTGCAGAAAGGAATAAATTGACGAAGAATTAGAGAAACATATTTAATGTGATCTCAATGTAACTTATTATTCACATAAATGGTTTTTACCAATCACAATTTATATTTTCCAACCTTAAAGGGTCGCAAAGCAAGTAATTTTTTTCATATTAGTGTTATTAAAGTTTATTAAACTAAGATTCAGTTGAGACGATGTCAGTCATCTTATCATCGACTTTAATTTTCTCTTTTAAAGTTAGTCGGTGATTTTTTTTGATTTTTTTTTGATTATTTTTGTTGGCAATGAAATATAATTAAAGTCAAAATATTTTTAGGTTGAAATGAGAAATTCAGTTCTTATGATTGATCAAGCCATCAGTATCCGACATCCATTCCTATAACATTGAAATAAATTGTACATAAATGACACAGTAAGTAATTTTTTTCGATATAATTTAACAACTCTTTATAATTTCATGTACACTACAGTGATTATGCATTTTGCCATGACCACTCTCAATAATAGGCACAATTGCACACTCCACTCATTTTAGAATAATGTTGGGTCACTCCTTAAGTATAAAGCAATGTATACTAAAGTATTAAACAATGAATGTATTTAAATAGGCACTCGAGCTTGGTTAGTACTTGGATGGGTGACTGCCCGGGAATATATCAGGTGTTGTAGACATAAAGAAATACCGACCGTGCGAGGCCCTTATTGTTAGTCAATGTCGTTAAACACCCATAGCAGTTGTTTAACGCATAGCTCTGATTATTGTCCGGGTTTGGCTTTTCTTTTCGTCCTTTTTATAGTGCGTGATAACACTTTGCGACGGAATTCGATGTTTGCTGTACTACCGTTCATTTCAACGCACTTTATGACAACACCACTATACCAATCAGAATGCATTTTTTGCAATGTTTTAAGAAATGCTTTTACTTTGTATCCATGTATTATTTGTAAAACATTAAATGTTTTAAAAGGGCGTATTTTCTGAATAAAGTCAATAATTATGAAGACTTTTGACTCCCAAACTTTCTATTGCCTTAAATACGCAAATAAAAGTTCCGAATACTATACCAATATAAAACGACATGTTTTTAAAATTATAGCAAAACTTTTGGTTGACAAATTTTTTTTCATTATTGCAAAAAATTAACTAAAAATAATTGTCATTTTCTCCCTACCCAGTTTACCCCTATTACTTATTATGATGTGCATCGGTTATAGTTTTTGAAGCTTACGCAATTTGATTGAATTAAGTTATTATTAGTTTACCTTTAAACTGCTTATATTTTGATACACGTGTATTGATTAAATCAGAACATGCATGAATGTATACCGTAACTTAAATGACCTTCAAACTGGACACAGGACGAGTCCATATTATTTTTTTTTATCAATGAAACTAAAGGTATGAGAGGTAAGAATTGCCACTTCTAATATTTTTACAAAATTTTCCACGTAAAGAGTAGATAAGTTATTTTTAAAGGCCCATTCCAGAGAAAAAATGGAAAGTTTACACATCAGATGTTTTATTTTATTACACAAGTATTTTTCGAAGAGCAATGCCGAAATCATTTTACGCACGGCTACGCCAGGTAAAGTTATTGTTTATCTCAACAACAAAAAAACATTTTTCAATCTCATTATAATATTCTAATTACAATTATTCCCAAACAAAGGTAGTCAGTAAATAAAGTCAAAATATGTCCGATCTGCCCATTTTTGGACATCAAAATTCAATATGATCGTTTTAAGGTCAATTTCGACTACCTCACAAAATTTCTTAAGCCACTATAGTTGTATCAGTTCTTCAACGTTTGTATTAGGTTTTGGCCTTTCAAATATTTTGGCATCGAGTATCGAGTATAAAGAGACATGATTTGATAAAAGTGTACATCTGGTGCAATAAAATTGGTACCATTACTGTTAAAACAGATCAATATAACAAAAACAACATCCAAACTATATGCACTTGCCCATAATGGGCATGTAGAAAAAGCTGTATGTAAAAAATAATTTCAATTTATACATTGATTATGCATAACAATATTTCCAGTAAAGTATGCCAAAAGTCACTACACACAGAAGCCACCATTTTTTGTTGATGAAAACAACACATATCGTCGCAGAGCTTTTAAAATGTCGCATATGACTTGTTTTAATAAATCTTTTTTTTCAACCAACCGGCTTGGCGGAAAGAATCTCTGATATTCCAAAATACTAAACATTTAGGCTTATTAAAACATTTTAAATAATCATGTGACAAAATTGCCCATCTCAATTGCTTGTAAAGTTTGCTTCCAAAATGTTGTATAATGGCTTTGGAAATCAAAAACTTATTCATGTCTTTATTTCTTTGAAACTAATGTTCGTTTTTAGTGCCATCCAAATATTCTGAGTTTTATTTCAAAACCATTTACAAAAATGTTCAAGTTCACATACGACTTTTTGAAAGCAAACATCTCAACCAAATTTTCAAAGCCTATTTATGAGATTTTGTTGTTGTTGCAAAAAACGTAATTTACTATATTTGGAAGCCATATGCCTAAACTGTTCATTCAATATTTTCTAATTTAATTAAGAGGGATGTCCAAAAACAAACTATGTGAATTTAATTTTTTATACTGCATTTAATATTTGATGTGGTGACCAATTTTAGATATTCGATCTATCTAATATTACTCAAGTCGGTTCTTCCTTTAATAATTATGATGTTGTTTGCCTTTTACACTTATGATTGCTTTTATTTTTTTGCTGGTCTTTTATTTTATTATTACGAATGTGTCTGTCTTGTATTTTTTCTTTTTGGGATGTTCAATAGTCAAATTGCTTTCACTACAAATTTACCAGATTTTGAAATAATTTTTTTTGTAATATTTTATTTTTCATGATGAAACATGTACCAGATTTTGAAATGATCATTTTCATTGGATTTGCCTGAATTTTGTCTTACCATTATCAAAAGTATGAAAAATGTCTGACTTTGTCAGAGCAGATTATTAATATTCTAAATTGTCTGAACAGATTCTGAGCAAAGTCATTTTGTCTCGACATAATCTCAATGTACTTAATTCTTCTGAGCAAATTCTCAGCATACTAAAGTTCTCCAAATCATTTGCGGTGGACTCTGTATATTCTGTAGAACGGAGTTTAATAGAGGTCAAGATTTAATACACTTGTTTTAAGTAATACATGTATGATGAAATTCGGGAGTGCGGATTGCTGGATGAAAATTTAGGCGATCGGGAAATGATGGTAACCCTTTTATGTAATGAGCTCTTCCCATAGTTTTTAACCCTAGAGCTTTCAAACTTTGCAAAATATTTGTACCATGTGCTCTCCTTTTATTGATTCATTTCGGATTTATTTTACAGATTTGAAGAGGTTGAAACTTCGTGATTCACGTATGATGAACGTATGACCAATATGACACCGTTGTTTCACGAGTCCAAATGAAGCAGATTTAAGCAATTATGGTCACAATAAGAGCTTTAAAAGGCTCCGAAACTGCATGATGTGTAACGGCCTGATTCATAATAAAACAATAAACGAAATCCAAATATTGCAGAAACCAACACAGGACAACCACTGAACTACAGGCTCAAGAATCAGGACGGGCATATATAGCATGTGGCGGGGTTAAACGTGTTTGTGAGCGATCAATTCCCCCTAACCTTAGTCAGTGGTGTGACAACAGAACGTAAGAACAAACTAAAAAACAGTTGGGATTGTTTGAATCATCAGATCGACACAAAGCTCAAAAAAACAACTTGCATACAAAATAAAGACACACACCCTTTACATGAAAAGTTAAAAACTTAGTGTTTAACAACAAACAGAGAGATGAAAATGTAAAAAACTGAACATTCCATTATCGGAATTTCGGGTTTGTGTAGGACACGCTATAGGATGCTTAAACATATAAAAAAGAAGATGTGGTATGATTGCCAATGAGACAACTCTTCACAAGAGACCAAATGACACAGAAATTAACAACTATAGGTCACAATACGGCCTTCAACAATGAGCAAAGCCCATACCGCATAGTCAGCTATTAAAGGCCATGAAATGACAAATGTAAAACAATTCAAACGAGAAAACTAACAGCCTAATTTATGTACAAAAAAATAAAAAAAGAACGAAAAACAAATATGTAACACATCAACAAACGACAACCACTGAATTACAGGTTCCTGACTTGGGACAGGTACATACATACAGAATGTGGCGGGGTTAAACATGTCAGCGGGATCCCAACCCTCACCATAACCTGGGACAGTGGCGTTACGGTACAACATAAGAACGAACTATAAAAAATCAGTTGAAAAAGGCTTAACTCATCAGATGGATACAAATAGAAATACATCTAACAAAAATACAGAGTGGACGTGGCCCGGTACTTGTACATCCCAACAACAAAAAGACACTAAGTACAGATCTGAGAGTACTTGAAGTTACTGACAGCTAGTTCAAAGCCAATAACAACTATTAAAAAAATCATGCATCTATGACTTAATTATCAATCATTACACATCCAAAATCCAATAAATTTAGTGTAAAGACGTCATAAACAGTCAGAGAAAAACATGACCTTGTGCAATGCGACGATACAGGTACCGACAGATTGTAGATCCAAGAATGTGCATATGTATATAACAATAATATTTAGTTTGCTTTTAATTTACTGATAACAAAATCAATATTAATATTAATAAAACAATACTCAAAGATCTAATTACAGTGTTGAATTGATAACCTTCTAGAATACGTTTACTTAAATGATCGATAAGTTTACCAGGATCGTTTCTAAATTTCCGGGCATAGTAAGCAACATCTCCGTAAAAATGAGGATGTGCTATCCCGTTTGAAATAAGTTTTCTACAGGTACAGCCAAACTTCAAAACCTAATCTTTATATCTATGGAAGAATTTAGTAAAGGTTTTAATTAATTTGTGGTAACAAAATCCCGGACTTAATAATTTACCAGTAATACATAGATTCATTAAAATCGAAAACGTCACAACAGACACGGGCATAGCGAACGAGTTGTGATATATATACACCGTAAGATGGTGCAAAAGGAACATCACCATCCAAACAAGAGGCTCTCAAGAGCCTGAATCGCTCACCTGTTATTTTTTTTGCTTAAATCTTTCATCAATGATCATTTTTGCTGTTTACCCATATGTTCTTTTTTAGCCATGGCGGCCATGTTTGTCGATTGCATTAAAACTTCGGATACAATTTATAAACTAGATATCCTAAGGAACATTTAGATGAAGTTTGAAGGTATTTGGCCCAGTAGTTTCAGAGGAGAAGATTTTTAAATGTTAGCAAACTTGATGAACAAATTGTGTAAAATTGTCTTTAAAGGGCAATAACTCCTTAAGGAGTCAATTGACAATTTTGATCATATAAAACTTTTTTGTAGATCTTACTTTGCTGAACATTATTGCTGTTTACAGTTTATATCTATCTATAAAGATATTCAAGATAATAACAAACTAGAGGCTCTAAAGAGCCTGTATCGCTCACCTTGGTATATGTGCATATTAAACAAAGGACAAAGATGGATTCATGACAAAATTGTGTTTTGGTGATGGTGATGTGTTTGTAGATCTTACTTTACTGAACATTCTTGCTGCTTACAATTATCTCTATCTATAATGAACTTGGCCCAGTAGTTTCAGTGGAAAATATTTTGTAAAAATTTACAAAAATTTACAAAATTTATGAAAAAATTGTAAAAAAATGACTATAAAGGGCAATAACTCCTTAAGGGGTCAACTGACCATTTTGGTCAAGTTGACTTAATTGTAGATCTTACTCTGCTGAACATTATTGCTGTTTACAGTTTATCTCTATCTATAATAATATTCAAGATAATAACCAAAAACGGCAAAATTTCCTTATAATTACCAATTCAGGGGCAGCAACCCAACAACGGGTTGTCAGATTCATCTGAAAATTTCAGGGCAGATAGATCTTGACCTGATAAACAATTTTACTGAGTCAGATTTGCTCTAAATGCTTTGGTTTTAGAGATATAAGCCAAAATCTACATTTTACCCCTATGTTCTATTTTTAGCCATGGCGGCCATCTTGGTTGGTTGACCGGATCACCGGACACATTTTTTAAACTAGATACCCGAATGATGATTGTGACCAAGATTGGTTAAATTTGACCCAGTAGTTTCAGAGGAGAAGATTTTTGTAAAAGTTAACAGACGACGCCGGACGACGACGACGACGACGACGACGGACGACGGACGACGGACGCAAAGTGATGAGAAAAGCTCACTTGGCCCTTCGGGCCAGGTGAGCTAAAAAGGACAAATAACAATAGGGAACGAAAAATCGTCCCTTTTGTCGTAAATTTTAGTGTGGAGTTTTCCTCGAGCATCAGTGAAGAGACATTTATTGTCGAAATGCGCATCTGGTGCAGAAAAAATTGGTACCTTTAATGTTATTAAACATGTTCATTTGAAGCCTATGGAAACATTAGAGAGAAAAAAATGAACCAGACTGTAGGACTTTGTGCAGGTTACAGATAGAATTATATTGATAATTTAAGCTACCAAACATTTTTGGTTATTATTAGAAGGTAGTATGATGCAATAAATGCGAATAAACTTATATGTGAGTATTGATTGTAATTAAACGTATAATCAAGATAATGTACAAATGTTGTTGAAAAATGAAATTTTGTCTAATCAGCAAAATAATTGATATGACTAAACGTAGAAGTGAATTATTTGACCCTTCTTTTTCTTTACTTTGTATTATTTTAAAGATATAGTAAACCGTATATAGATGGAGTGAAATTAATCTTTGTGTTATAGCAGAGATAATTATCATAGTTCAGATTTTAGTCTCCTGTCCAAGGAAGTCCATGTGAATCTGTAATGCAAAAATTTGATCAATCCTACTTTTTATATTTTAGTCTCAGGTAATTATAAATTGATGAGACATTTATACACAGAAATTTCATACCCAGACACCTTTCATTGTGGTATGTGTCAGACTTAAATTATAAGTCTCCAACATAAGAGTATTATTTGTAAAATTATAGTACTGTCATGTCAAAACTATTTAATCGTTAACATTATATAATCAAAAACTACTTCAAGAGTATGGAATTACTTTTTAAATTATTCTGCTTTAGAGTATTCACGCGAATTTGTCATCTCATTTTGATCTAAACGTCGAACAGTTTGAAAATGACTCTTTATAATCTAAATAATGTTATTTTAGAATTAATGAAATGATATTGTGAGAAATCAGTTATGTCATACATAATTACGGATGTTGCGATATTATGTTGATCATTGAACTTGCAAATCATTTATTAATACAAGTATAACGATAAGTATGAAACCCCTTAGTTAATGGAAACTTTTACATACATTAGAATGTCATTCAGATCATTCAGATATTCTTTTTTTTTTTTGTATTCAGATATTCTTACAGACTTTGCAGCTGAATTTGAAATGTTTATATATATAAAGCAAATTAAAAGATCTTGTCATAATAACACTTTTCTTTTTCTATTTTATAGCTATCATTGTGTGCAATTACAATTTTTGAACAAATAGTTAGTGCTTTACGAAAATCTTGATATAATTGATAAAACAAGCTCGTTTTTTATATAGATTAGACTGTTGGATTTCCTATTTAAATTGTTTTACACTAATCATTTTGGGGCCCTTTAAAGCTTGCTGTTCGGTGTGAGCCAAGGCTCCGTGTTGTTTTCTTTTTACACATTGTGACTTGGATGGAGAGTTGTTTCATTGATACTCAAACAATATCGTCTTATTTCTATTTAACTTTATAAATTTCAAATTTTTTTATGACTGATTGATTGATTGGTTGTTGGCGTGTAACATCACTTTCAGTACTATTGACTATATCGTGGCAGTCAGTTGTTATTGGTTGGGCTTCCATCTACTTCATACGTTAAACTGTCCAGCCTGGATAATGCTCTACGCTTCCGGTGGGTGCAAGAAATCGAGTAATTTTATCAGATAAAACGAAAAATATAAAGCAAGTATTTAGGTATGAAAGGAAATAATAAAGAAAAATGAAAAAAGAAAAGAGGGTACTAATCCGGCTTTCATGGCGGTACCGGAGAAATAATTTTCGCTGCATAGCTTTAGTCAATCATTTGACTTATGATTTACTTCAAATTGAGGGTGGAGGTGGCTGAACAGATAAGAAAGAGAGTGATAAAATATTCCTCTTGAAGGATACAAAAGAGGGAGCATCCGCTACTGTCGCTTGTAAAGAGTTCCAAGTGTTCACTATTCTTGAAACAAAGCTGTACATGAAATTCATTGATATTGTTTGAATATTGCCGGAACTTCTTGGTATGTGATGATCTTGTTCTTGCAGACATTGGTGTGAGAAAATTGTGGCGTGGTATATCCTCAAGATCATTTACCAGTTTGCAGAATAAGGTAAGTTGTAGTTTCGTCCTTCTGTCTTCCCAGTCAAGTTCTTACATTATGCTACCCAAACTACAAAACTCAACATAGAAAACTGCGCAACATGCACACTTAAAAAAAATGGGATGCTTTTTTCATGCTGGTAAGTAAGTAGATCTTGCTTCACTTGTAACACCCCTCATGTTCCTCATGGTTAGTAGAACTTCCGCAATGAGTCTCATTCATTAATGTCATATATGAGGAAAAGAGAACGGGATAGCGGATATAAGACCTTGGCCATTATTAAACTTCCGATTGTATGACTTCAATTTTAACACTTGGAACCGTTGGTTCAATTACTTACCTGCAACCTTCAATCATGGAAACGCACGCTCTCGTATCAACTATGATATATATACTGCATATGCGCTGCTTGACTATAAATTATCACCGGTGTTGTACTCACTTGAAAATTACGACGTGTGCATCATGTGAAGCAGGATCTGCTTACCCTTACGGAGGAATATTACCTCTGAGATTTTCATTCTATACAAACTTGTTCTTCAATAATGCAATACTATTTCAAATCATTAGCTATACAATGCAATACTATTTCAAATCATTAGCTATACAGGCTTTGCCAATTCCACATTCAGTTTAAGATTATGTAATATATAATTGTCTTAAATAAGAAAAAACAGCTCAGGATATATACCATTTGCTGTTCCTTCTAAATAGAAGATTAAGATGGTCAACTATTATGTATTTAAAGTCATTTATCATAGATAAGGTAACCAAACTGTAATTTGTTTTGTTCCATTTACTTTTATAAGGATTATATCAAATTACTAACTTCAGTTCATGTTTGGTCAGTATTTATAAAGTACAGATTCTATGACACTACACATGAAAGAATAAACAAATATAATTTGGAGTTTTGGTCGAGTCACAAATTGATCAGGCAAATGGAAAATAGGGATACATTTAATTACATGATATGTTGACAATGAATTTTTACATGAATGTTGTTACATTATATTATATGGATGCACTTTAATACTGTCTTACCTGTATCATGTATCCAAACTAAAACTAAAACAACATAAAGTTACTCCTCTTTTATCATGTTCCTAAGGGCAGACCATTTTGTGTTGCCATTAAGTTTACATGTATATATGTGTATATATAAGTCTAGATTGAAAACAACGTTCAAACCTATGATTGCGTTGGATAAAAACCGCAATTTTTATACGTGTGCATGCAAAACAAAATTCTTGTTAGAGGGGTCTAAATACAGCACAAACAACATTTTCCAAAAGACCAAAAAAGTGAAAAAGTATATTTTAACAAAACGCATTTGACTAACAGGTCGAACAACAAATGTTCTTAAACCTTGCCGACTGCCATTGGCGATTGCCAAATAAACGGATCACCAGGTGTAATAAATGGATCTTATTTATAAATTAATACCAAACAAAAACAATAAACTTGCGGCAAAGATGGTATACCGCAAACAAAAGGTGCAAAGATTTTTGTACACCATATCCGGATTTCGACAATTAATGTCTCTTCAGTGATGTTAGGAATCGAATATATATATATATTAGAGCGTCTAAACAAGTGACAACTCTACGATACGCGGCTGAAAACACACATTATAATCATAATTACTCTAAATATCAGCACAATGTTAAATTTGCAAATTTGCAAAATCAAATTTTTGTTCTTAACCGGAATTCGAACTCAGGCTATTGGGATATCGAAACAACACTGCTTGCACTGTGTCCAGCGCTCTAGACCACTCAGCCACCTAGACTGAACTGAAAATTCGTTTTCGGTGGCCTAGTGTTACCTTTCTTCGTCAGTAGAATCTAGAGTTGTAACACAGTACATGATATATTAGGCATGAAGATGGACTTGATTGATATATATATATGTATATACTACCAAAAAAAAGAAAAAAACGATATCCAATCTTTTTACATAATAATTTTTATAACCAAAAGATTATGTATTGCCACTAGTTGTATTTACAAAAACAGTCGTGAGTCTTTATGTTACTGTACTGTTGTTTTTGTTTTACCGGAAAATAACGATTTTTTTTTTATTTTGAGCAGAACCTCATTTATGTCGTCCGACCAAGGGTTTTTGATTTAATGAGGGTGATTAAATATCCGGTAAACACAGGTAAACAAATGGTGATTGAAGGTGACATCCAAAAAAAGTCGGTTTCATATGCGTCGTCCACGCCAAAATGAGCGTGATAGAGCAGTGAGAATAATACAAGTAGGTATGTGTCATATTGACGTCGTAAACAACTTTGGTATTTTCAAATTGACAATATCATGAAAAATGAGTCGTATAAGACAGCTCGGTCCTGTAATGACATAAGACGTAGTGAAATGTCCGAAGGAAACGACATTATGTCAAGACTGTCGAATAGCATTCACTAATCTCAGAGATCGGTTTTTGCCAGCTACACTGCCGGACAAACACCTAGTAGCCATAATCCAAGAATATCAGCCCAAACTGTTCGTAATAGGCTTAGAGAGGCTGGTTTACGTTCACGACGTCCAGTCGTAGGAGTCATTCTAAAACAACGCCATCGGACTGCACGCCTCAGTACTGAAAACAACCTTTTCTCAACATTACTGAGAACATGCATATACATTATTCTATTTGGCGGCATTTTGTTCAAGGTTATGGTTAACTTTCTGAAATTATTATCTCACAGCGGTATACTACTGTTACCTTTATTTATTCACCCCTTATTTTATTGATTTTGTATTTACATTGTGTCATAGATCAAATTTATTCGTTCAGTGTATGTTCACTTGTGGTTATATGTCTTTTGATAGAGTTAAACCATTTCAATTGATATTTTATAGTGTGTCTTTCTATGCTGTGATGTTACACTATTGTTTTAGGTAAGGGTGAAGGTTGGTACATATTGAAACGTTTAAACCCGCTGCATTTGTTTGCACCTGTCAGGAACCTGATATTCAGTAGTCGTTTGGTGATGTGGTTCATGAGTGTTTCTTGTTTCTCGTTTTTTATAAAGATTAGACCGTTGGTTTTACCGTTTGAATGGTTTTACACTAGTCATTTTGGGGGCCCTTAATAGCTTTTGGTTCGGTGTGATTTGTTTTACAAATGGTGACGGAGAGTTGTCTCATTGGCACTCATACCATTATATCTATATAATTATATATACTGAAAAGGTATGGGTAAGTAATGTACTAATTGGCGATATTTTGTACCAGTGCTGTATATGTAGTGGCATTAAACGTACATGCAAAACGCTATTTCAAATTCCTGGTAATTTAGGTACGAGACTTTCATCTCATCGAACAGAAAACTCAAAATTCATTCTTTTCTGACTTACGCCACCGTATAGTAATTTTCTAAGTTGAAGCAGCTTATTAGAGGTATAGATGGAAAAGTAAGCACTTTATCCAACAAGCTAGACAATATAGAGGACCGTTTTTCGCGCATGATAACAGAAATAAAAACTGAGGTAGAGGTAATAAAAACTGATGTTATAAACCTGAGCTTAAAAAATTACGGGAGGACCATCTTGAGTTTGAAAAAGGTGTTGTACAATTTACAATAAATAAAAAAATAGAAATAAACAGGTTAGAAAATAAGAAGTTGGAGCTATTCAGACAAAGTCTAGACAGCAAAATTGCAAATCTGCATGAGCAAAGATTTTACTAGGAAATCATAAATGAAAAGACAACGCATTTATTTATGGAATACATGAATGTTATTATGAACATATGTGTGATGTGTTTAATACATTTTTCATTCAATACCTGAAAATTGATAAAGATAAGACTGATACCTTCGTTATTGTCAATACTCATCGTATTTTGTCAAGGCCTGCTCCTTTTATAATTCGCTGTATGTACTACGCAGACAAACAGTACGCCATGTCTAAAGGTTATAACTTGTCTGGCAAACGAATGCGCATTGTTAACGATCTACTTTCAATCATGAAAGAATCAAGGCATGGACTGGCAAAGATTGCTTACAAAATTAGGCATGAGGAACATCTGCAAGCAAGAACCAAGGTTATCGAGGCCCGTCTTCCCTTACAAATTCAAAATTTAATTGGTTAAATAAAGAGAGACTCTCTGTTGCTTACATGACTAAGCATTTTTTGGCGTCCAAGTTACCACCATTAATCTTATTTGTGAAAAATAAATTGAATATCTTTGAGATGTATTTAATTATTAAGTATATACAATGTTTACATTCTTTCTCTTGTTATTTATTTTACTTTTTACAGTGTTTTCTCCTCAACTAGTTAAGATTACAAATGTAAATGCATGTTTCTTACATACTCATTCTATATATTTTATGTTTTTTTTTAAAGTACAGTAAGTAAAAATGTGTTGAGTATACAATGTGCTAGTATTTATGCTTTCGCATTTTTTTTTTCTTGTGTTTTTGCTTAGTTTTGCTATTTGTGTGTTTGTATTTTCTTTGCTTTTCTGTGCGTAATTTTTTTTTTTGCTATCTGCTATTAGTTTATTTTGATTTGTTAATTGTTTTTGCTTTTGTTCTTTTTTAATCAGACTTATTTTGATTAAAGGGAAAGTCCGCGATTTTTTACTTATCATCTAAATATGTTCATCTTAACATAAAAAACACATTCACAAAGTTTTAAATTTATATTCTTTCTAATAACGGAGAAAATCAAGTATTTGTAACTTTTTTGGTTGACCTACGTCACTGGGTTGTGACGTTTTAACCCGATTTGTTGAATCATGGGAAAAAATAAAATCTGTTAAAGTCTTAATTGCTTATCAGAATTTTACGTAATTAAAAGCGCACAGATGACCGTTGGTCGTAGTTAATAACCACAATAAAAGAATGAAAGAAAATGAATATGTGTGTACCGTTTTGTATTGATTGAATAAAACTTCCTATATGAAGTTATCTAAATATAAATATTTTCGAATTAATTTCATAAATTATTGAGATTTTTTCATAAAATATCTATAGAACATTTTTACTGATATTGAATTGAAAATATTTTAAGTTTTATTTACCGTTATAACTTTGATAACCATTTCAATGCAAAATATTTGTGAACAGAGTGTGTATATTATTTTGTAAAGTCATTGTTTATTTCTCGATTTGAGGAGAATTCGTTTGAACTTTACCTTGCAGCATTTTAGCCTCAGGCGTACACAGGTGTGAATTCAAGCGTACACAGGTGTGAATATTGTCATTTTGAATGGATTAACAGAAAGAGTATAGCGTGTTTAATATACCCAGATGAAATACCCGATGACAATAGAGAAACAATAATTAAATTGTATAAATTAATTGAAAATTAATAACATTCAACTTTTTAATTCCGAAAGTATTACAATATTAAAATGGAACAATTTTCGATTACGTTCTATGCAATTAGCATAAAGTTAAGATATGAAGTCAAAAGAATAGTACTTTTAATCTTAAAAATTAAATGTTATATTTCCCAATTAATAATCATTGCACATCTGTTTAATTTACTTTACCGGAATTCTTTAACTTGTATTTAAATCTGGCGATGTTTAAATGCTAACAATCGTAAAACTATCGCAATTTTAAAGTTTTTAATTGAAAAAGTACAACAGTACAACATGTATGATTTTTTTAAATTTTCTTATTAACATTTCATTCTTACATAATTAAATTCATTTGAAAATCACTTAGACAAATTATTTGTGAAAAGAATACCAATTATCGTTTATTTCATTAATGAATATACATACATTATAAATCTAAGCTAATACATTAATTTATTTGAGGATTGTTTTTAGGATAGCCGTCATTAATTCAAATAAGTAATACAGTTGTTGTAATTAAAGGCATATCTTAGTAATGTATTACTGATATTGACGATTTTAGAACAGTTCGTCCAAACCTCGTTGTTCTTGAAACAATCTTTACTAGTATACTTGTAAGTTTCCTGACGCATAAACGCCATTGAGGATGAGCTCCAGAGATAGCAGACTAGTAGCGTATTTGTTTGTAAATTGGGGCAGGAGAGGCCATGCAACCACTTGTACAGATAAACAAGCTTATGTCGTCAACACTATCAGAAAGAGTTCCCATCGTCGGATGGGATATATGAAGGTTCCAAGAATGAACTATTGACATGTCTGACTCTGAACAGTTAGTAACAGGACTTAACAATGATCTATAGGCATCGACCGCTTGTTCTTGATATTTGAAACTGCATGCATATATACGTTTATGAGAGTGATTATTTATCTTGTGTCTGACGAAAACTAAATGCCTGCATGGTTATATCTTGCCATACGTTTGTATTGGTTTGGTGGGTGTTCACTCAGAATCGTAATTCAAAAATTGTGTTTGTGAGATGTAGATTCACTTCAATACCGAATTTCGTCTATATATTTCACAAGTGTATACCACGGAGAAGATCTGAAGGTATATTACTCCCATTTTGTTTGGGTGTGAACCATCGATGTTTACAGCAATATTTTATGAATAAGATGATGATGGTAGAAAGAACTATGAGCGTCATGTGGAAAATATTACATGCATGTCGGACCATGAGTTGTCAATCTGTATGAAAAGATTTCCAATACAACCATACTGAGTAGGAATTTTTACATGCTATACTCTCGTACTAGTATTACAGGGTACTTGTGTCGTTTAACTCAGACACACATCTTTTACTTTAAGAGGTATGAAAGGTTCTAAATGTATATATGTATCTTAAATGTAACAATAATCAAACGCATATAGGCAATCACTAAAATGGTATGAAGTTTTTATACAGATTTATTCTTATTTACACAATCATTAACAAACTAAATAAATTTAACAAAGTAACACCGTGACACTACGATATAACAAATGGGATACTAATTATTTTTTACCATGCTATGCAGAAACTTAACACATCAAGCAGGAACATATATATTTATATACTGTTCCCAGCATCAAGTTAGTGCACGTGAATACCAATAAGGAACGCGATGTGTGAATTTGTATAACTAAAAATATCAAAGCGAGCAATAACTTTGTCAAGCAAACATTTCTTTTCACTATACCTCTCTTTATCTCCGCTCCTTTACAATAACTATTTCGCTTTTCGTCGATCATTCTCTATATTGTTCTCTATTCGGTTAATTTTTTTTCACTATGCCACTCTATCTCCGCTCCTTTTTCCCCTGTCGTCCTAATCCTTATAAAGATAGGGACATTAGACATATATAGAAGGGGCTCTCTTATCTTCAATGAATTAATATGGATAGTGACTATAAGTGCTGCATTACTTTATATATCTGCATGTTTGCCAATCGACAAAAGCTTGTATTTGCGTGAAGAATTTTTTTTCTCAAAAATATGGTCCAGAATCATGACAAAACAATATTCATTTTACCAAAATGTTCAAAGGTCATGTTTATAGTTTTTTAAAACTTATTATCAGCAAAAATAGTGGATAATATTATTATAAGAACATCATTCATTAAAAGGTGGAATTATAATTTCAAACACACACACGATAAACAACGTTAGACACAAATATATGGTTCAATAAATGTTACCTGTGCACACCGGGTACCTCAATAAAGAGGCCATGCATGAACCTGTATTATACAATTGTGTAATACGAATTTTTAGTTGACAGGATGTCACTGGAATACCCAGGGACGTGTATCCAATATACGTCCTTGGAATACCTAACTGAATGTGTCGCTCTGACACGACATCTATCAATAATTCTGACATACCTATTATCAATTCGGGAGGAAGCCAAAATATATATATAATAAGATAACGTAAATAAAATTTAAAAAGAAAAAAAACCTATGAATTTTTCACCGAACATACCAGAAAGAGTCACACATTTAACTGTAAAGCTTAGTGTCTTTATAAGTGACCGTTCCGAATTGATCCCGTATCAATTTGATATAATTTAAAGATTAGTTAAAAAAAAAAACACTTTTAATAAAAAAAATTGAGATGTCCGATATTTCGATATTTACATATCTATAACCTGGGAATATTATACTATATCAACATATTATGTCCCAGCTAAAACCTCTTCCTAACATTGCTCCTTGTCAATAGCCGTTAAATATCATAATTAAAAAAATGTTATTTTATATCGTATAACTTTATTAATTGAAAAATTATCTTGTCTAAATACGGAACTATTCTTTATACAAATCAATGCACTTTATATAAAAGAGGCATACTAATGAATCTTCTGTAAATCAGTGATTGTTACAAGAACACTGCATTTGTCTTTCTTATAATTGAAACTGTTCTTCCTCATCAAATCTATATTTTTTTATTCAACGAGATCTTATCATATAAGGATTTGATAACTATAGCTATCAGAACTGCTAGGTTATTTTGTTATTAAAAAAGGATAATTACCATCGAATCTCCCTCGAAACAATATTGTTCAAAATGGTCTTCACACACCAACTTGTGCTTGCTATAGATGCAACTATTTGCTGTTAGTTTAAGGTTGTACAACCATGTCTGATACAATTCTTTCTTTTTTTGTGGGATTGGGAAATTTATGTAGACTTTTGTCATAACCTTGCCTGACAGAACAACCGTACGCTTGACAAGACATTTTGACACTGAATAACCGTCTACAGTAATTCCCAATTGATGATGGGAGTTTTTAACGCACGGTCGGTAAATCCCCGATTCTTTTTGTTCCTTGTGGTTTATAGATATCACGTGACTTTTTAGATCGAACATGCCGACAAGATGGCGATATGTCGAGAACTGATAGTGAATTTCAAAAATCGATTTTGATCTCTTTACATAGAGAATAAAAGTTTTTTATTTATGAACAAGTGGTTTTTTATGCTTAAAGAACAAAATATCAATTTTTCATTTTTTGGCGGAGTTTCCCTTAAACTTTACGTTTGCCTTTCGCATGTTTGGCATCAGTTTTGACAATTGGAGAACATTTTGATTTTATATTGTTCTCTATGATATATATGTACCATAGATAATAGATGCACTTATCGTTGTCAATACAATGGAATTTGATGCGACTGTCATACAAGTGAGAGGTTAAGCTAGCTATAACACCAGGTTTAATCCACCATTTTCTACATAAGAAAATGCCTGTACCAAGTCAGGAATATTACAGTTGTTATCCATTCGTTTGATGTGTTTAAGCTTTTGATTTTGCCATTTGATTAGGTACTTTCCGTTTTGATTTACCTTGGAATTCAGTATTTTGTGATTTTACTTTTTATGTATATAATTACTGTATTCTTGTCTACCATTTTTATTAATATGCCTTTTCGTGTTTCTTTGTTACATATGACGTGACTCTGTACGTATACATCCCTTCATTGTGTTATTGTATCATGGTAAATGTTTGTTTATATATTTGTTTGTTTTTATAGTGATTAAGGTAATAAGACAGTGTTGACTGCTGTACCCCTATTACTGACATTTATACCTATTATGTCTACTTGTTTTGTTCACACGTCGTTGTCAATATAATGGAATTTTATGCGACTGTCATACAAGTGAGAAGTTTAGCTAGCTATAAAACCAGGTTTAATTCACCATTTTCTACATAAGAAAATGCCTGTACCAAGTCAGGAATATTACAGTTGTTATCCATTCGTTTGATGTGTTTGAGCTTTTGATTTTGCCATTTGATTAGGTACTTTCCGTTTTGATTTACCTTGGAATTCAGTATTTTGTGATTTTACTTTTTATGTATATAATTACTGTATTCTTGTCTATCATTTTTATTAATATGCCTTTTCGTGTTTCTTTGTTACATATGACGTGACTCTGTACGTATACATCCCGTCATTGTGTTATTGTATCATGGTAAATGTTTGTTTATATATTTGTTTGTTTTTATAGTGATTAAGGTAATAAGACAGTGTTGACTGCTGTACCCCTATTACTGACATTTATACCTATTATGTCTGCTTGTTTTGTTCACACGTCGTTGTCAATATAATGGAATTTTATGCGACTGTCATACAAGTGAGAAGTTTAGCTAGCTATAAAACCAGATTTAATTCACCATTTTCTACATAAGAAAATGCCTGTACCAAGTCAGGAATATGAAAGTTGTTATCCATTCGTTTGATGTGTTTGAGCTTTTGATTTTGCCATTTGATTAGGGACTTTTCTTTTGAATTTTCCTCGGAGTTCAGTATTTTTGTAATTTACTCTTTATGTACACATGTATCTTTCGCTTTAAAAACCTGACTTACTTATCGAATGTGAAGAATATTGATCAGTTCAAAATGACGGATACATAAACAGTTACATTGTCCATTGACACATTGCCAAATATTGCAATATTACAATACATTGTTCGTGAAATACAGGTAGTAGTTTTAGTTTTTTTGTTATTGTATTATTTACAAATTCTACTTCTAGGACTACTCTTCAAAGATAACTCAGTATAGACTGCTTCTTGAGAAATGAAATACTTTTCTTTCAAGTATTAGAACAAATTAGCTAAGTAATATATCAAAAGGAAAACCAAACTTAAAGATACATGAAAAATACTGAAAAAAAGCCAGCAACAATGAAAAACTGAAAACAGAAACCTGAAAGGAACAAATTATATAAATGACTAGAATTATATATCAAGAACATATAAAAAAGGTATACAAAATTTTCTTCAATTTTTAATAATCGTATATACAACATGCAATCTGTAATGAAACATGCACATATTTGCAAGGGTGTTGTTTTTGTTTGTTTTTTTTTTTTTTTTTTTTTTTTCAGAAATGTCATATTGACAGGTATTTCATTGAATATATGCTCATAATGAAATTTAGATATTTATTCCAAACACGATCATAAATATATAATGACAATTTGACAGTGAAACTCAAAGATGAAGAAAAATCTTTCAACAGTATCCAAATTAAAAAAAAATGATTCCAGATATAAACACATTTTAACTTTCACCAATCGAAGGGAAACATTTCAAAAAATAATCATTGCAATTGAAACGTAAAGAGTGCTATACTAAAATTATCAACAAATTGAAATTCTAAAAGAATTATTGAAGAATGCAGCTTATAAACTCATGAATCTAGTTATGTTTTTCATTCAATGTTCATTTCATAATTTAAACCTTTTATCAAAGAATCATTAATACTCCAACAGAGCATAAATGGTACTTTCAGCAAACTGGTTGAGTGTGCTTTTTGCAGGTATAGATCTTATATTTTATACATAAAAACGGACTTTAAATAACAACTGCCATATTCCTAACTTGATACAGGACATTTTAGGAAAAAATGGTCAGGTTCAATCCACCATTTTTTCTTAAAATGTCCTGTACCAAGTCAGGAATATGGAAGTTGTTATCTAATAGTTCGTTCCTATGTAAGTTGCATTGTCGTTTGTTTTTTGTTGCACTTGTTCTGTTGTTTCGTTGTTTTCCTTTTATAGTTGATGTGTTTCCCTCTGTTTAAGTTTGAAACCCGGATTTGTTTTCTCTGAATCGATTTATGACTTTTGAACAGGGTATACTACTGTTGTCTTTATTTATGGCTCGCTAAATCTCCCGCTTAAATGGCAATGTTGAAAATACCGCTCAAATGACAACACTACGTGACAGGAATACAGTACAAACAAACGCATGATACTCAGCACTGAAAAATACATAAAGAAATAATAAAATAGTACATTACAACATGTAAACCGCAGAATATCAACAGACACCTCCCATGAATTTACGACAGCACACCAGGACACCACAAACGAAATATAAAACAGGCCAGACTAGATTTTTTTTAGTTTCACAGAGCTTTTACCCAAATATACCGGACATAAAGATAAAAAAATAGTTAGAGATCAGATCCCTCGCCTTATTATTTTACAACTAAAACTTAATACCTTCAGTATTGGGAGGGGTTTGTGGAAATTTAATAATTCTCTTCTGTATGATCTTGATTATGTCCATACTATTCAAGAGGTTGTAAGTAAAACTAAAGAGCAATATGCTGTTCTTGTATATAGCAGAAAAAACCTAAATTTAGTAGATTCTAGTGATAAATTGTCTATAATTAGTGATCAGTTATTTTTAGAAACAATATTAACTGAAATTGGGAAAATACAATATCAAATGCTTCATTTAAAACTAAAGAAACAATTAAATTAGAACATTTACTAGCTGAAGATATAAACAAATTGGAAAAAATATCGCAAAAAGATGAAATTTTGGAACAGATTTAAAAAAAGAAAACAGATCTAAAAATTCTCAGACAAAATAAATTGAGGAGTCAGTATTAAGGGCAAAACACAACAAATTGTGTAAATAAAACAATTCCTAAATTAATTGATGAATCAGGAAATATAATTGAAAACCAAAAACAAATTATAACTGAGGCCAACAGTTATTACAAAAAAGTTTCTTCCAAAACGGAGACAATGAAATCTGATAATTTGGATACTTCTATACCCCATAATGATAATCCAAAAATATCAGAAAGTATTAGAGAGTCATAAGAAAGGGACTTAACACTTATAGAGTTGACTGATGGAATAAAAAGAATGAAAAATAAGAAATGCTCTGGATCTGATGGATACACAAATGAATTTCGAAAAAATATTTAGATAGATATATGTAAATTTGTTCATGGATAAATTAAATATGGTTGTTATCAAGGTGAAATGTCTGTTACCCAAATACAAGGTATTATTACTGCACCTCTAAAGGTGACAAACCAAAGCAATGCATGAAAAATTGAAGTCCAATCAGTCTTTTAGATACTGTTTGAAAATATAGCATAAAGTTGCATTGCAGAAAGAATACAATCTGTTTTATTAATTTTCTTTATTAATGACCAGACAGGATTTATACCTGGTGGGTTTATTGGTGAAAATATCAGATTGATATATGATTTACAACACTAAACTAAAGAAAATGATATACCAGCCATTCTCCTTTTCATTGATTTTTTAAAAGCTTTCGATTCTATCTCCCGGATTTTTATAGAACAGGTTCTGGATTGTTTCACCTTTGGAAACTCCATGAAACACTGGGCTAAACTTTTTTTACAAAACCAAATCAGCAGTAACACAGAATAATTTTCTTTCAGATTTTTTTACACTTCAGAGAGGTTGCAGACAAGGAGATCCATTATCACTTTACATATTTTTGTTATGTGCTGAAATTTAAAAAAAAACGAAAATATTAAAGGTATTACTATTGAAGACTACGAATTTTTTATATCACAATATGCTGATGACACCACACTTACTTTAGATGGTTCCTTAGATGCATCTCTTTTTGTTTTAGAATTATTTGCTGAAGGTCTCAAGATGAATTTAGAAGAAACAAAGGAAGTACAGATTGGGGAAAAAAATTTAGCCAATATAAATTGTGTGTAAAGTTGGGATTGGAGTGGGGTTCCAACATATTTACGCTCCTGGGTATTAAATATTCGGTTGATTTACAAGAAATGGAAACCCTTATTTGTGGACCCAAACTAAAAAATAATAAGTTGTTGGTCAAATAAATACTTATCTCCAATTGGAAAAATTACTATAATTAAGTCTTATAGTTTCAAAGCTTACTCACTTATTTTTAACCTTACCAAATCTTAATAATGGGTTACTTAACCAATTTAATAATAATTTATTGACTGAAATCCAAACTAAAGTAGATGTTAAGAACGAATATGATTTTATCACATCTAATATTTGGAAAAATAAACAAATTAAGACTGGTTATCAAACCCATTTGTTCATAACTGGATTGAATAAAGGGTCTGGTTAAGTAATGATTTTATAGATAATGATTGGCATTTTAATGAACTGACAGGAATTTAAAAAACATATAATATTGATACCAACTTTCTTATATACCAGGATGTAGTTTCAGCACTTAATTCTTGTATGAAAAGTCTTGATATTAAATGTAATCAGATTTTAAAGCTTTATGGGTCAATTATATCAATTACTATTACACTATTTTTAAAATCTTCAAAAGATACAAAAGACATGTACAACGTTTTTTTAAGATAACAAATATCACATCACAGATAAAGTGGTCCTTAATCCTAAATAGACAAAATATTATCAGGAATAAAATGTATAGAATGCCATTTTATATAACTAAAAATTCAAAATTAAAGTGGCTTCAGTACAAGATCACTCACATAAATTTAGGGACAAAAGAATATCTAAACAAAATTAAAGTTATACAAAAAAATAAATGTACTTTCTGTACGGACTCAATAGAAACATAAAACACATATTCTGGACATGTCCAAAAATGTTTGACGTCTGGAAAGAACTTATGGATGGATATATACAAAAGTCTAAATTGAACTACCACATAACTTAGACATAGTCTTATTTGGGATATTAGAAAAAAATAAACGGAAAAAACTATATAAGAAACCTTTTTCATTTAATAAGCAGTCAACCAGAATTAAGTAATATTGATACAGAAATCATTGGCTACTGGAAATATCGAATTTTGCAGAAAGTGTCGATATTTAAATCTATTTAAACAAACTATATTTAACATTTTAATGTAAGCTTAATGTCAGGTATAACTTTGGCATTTATATATAGTGTCCGTTTGATTTTCTAAAATATCTTTTTTAATCTATTTCATGATATTAAAGAGAACAAATTCATATTTACCCTGATCTGTATAATTATGGTAAGTTTTCAGGTTACAAAGCAATGAACGATTTTCTATACTACAATTGCTACGGATGCATGAATTCAAAAAGATATGAACTTTAAATGACGAAAACGATTCACGTCTCTTGAGGTCCCGCCTTTAACATTTCCTTTTGGGACAACAATTTGAAGTTTTATTTGAAATTAGTTGAAGAGGATTCCTTCAGTCTCATTAATATATATAATTTCATAGTCTGCCTTTAATGAACAATGAAAGACGAATGAATTCAACATGTTTATCATAAAAACAACTTCTAAATTCCTTAAATGATCCATAGGAGATGCCTTGTGGACAATATGGCTTCGTTCAACGGAAAACCACCATCAACATTACAAAGTAGGTTTTTTCAAAGTTCTATTCTATGAACATAGTTATATCATCTGTTTGTTTGTCGATAAATTTGTCAGTCCATAACTCAAACTATGTGTTTAGGAATGATGTTGTATTTGGTCTTGGACTTTATTTAGAATAGGTCAACCGTGCCTGTAAGCAATTTCCTGATCGATAAGGTAGTCGTTTTTCTGTTTGAATATAATTTGCACATTTAATTAACTAAGCATGGATTTTGTTCTTCAATGTAATATAATGAGCGCTTTTTTTTTCTTTTTTTTTTTTTTTTTGTATACACAAAAGCATTGGTATTTTTTTAAGTGCATTGTCCTTCGTATTTCGATTATCAGATAAAGATGGAAATACTCTTTGTCTTTTATTTAAAGGTTTTCAAATGAAGACATTTACCATAGTGTAAGCACTTCTGATATGAATATTCAACTCGTTACTTTGTAGCGAATAGAAAGAAAAAAAATTCGTAAGGGTTCCGCGGAACCCAGTGTCTCGCCTACTTTTTGCTGTTAATCACAGGCTCAGCAAAAATGAGGAAAAAAATTAATAAAAATATTCCTCTCTATACTATCTTTTGATTGTAAGTAGCTTCTGTCCAAGTTTGGTAAAAATCCAGGATAGTTTATGAATCTAATAAATGTTTTAAAAACTTAAACTGCAGACTGTATGTAATGTTAACTGGAAGAAAAACTAAGTCCATTTATAAGTAAAATACGGAAAAAATGGAACAAAATTTCCTTCTAGATACTAGCTTTTAATCATAAACAAGCTTCTGTCTAAGTTTGGTACAAATTCAGGATAGTTTAAGAAAGTTGTTCAAATTTTAAAAAAAACTTTAACCACAGAGTGAATGTAATGTTAACTGGCAGAAAAACTAAGTCCATTTATAAGTAAAATACGGAAAAAATGGATTTTTTTTTTTACAAAATTTACTTCTGGATACTAGCTTTTAATCATAAACAAGCTTCTGTCCAAGTTTGGTACAAATCCAGGATAGTTTAAGAAAGTTGTTAAAATTTTAAAATCTTTAACCACAGAGTGAATGTAATGTTAACTGGCAGAAAAACTAAGTCCATTTATAAGTAAAATACGGAAAAAATGGAATTTTTTTTTACAAAATTTACTTCTGGATACTATTTTATGATCATAAACAAGCTTCTTTCCAAGTTTGGTAGAAATCCAGGATAGTTTAAGAAAGTTATTAAAATTTCAAAAACTTTAACCACAGAGTGAATATTTGTGGACGCCGCCGACGACGACGACGACGACGCCGACGACGCCGACGGAATGTAGGATCGATATGTCTCGCTTTTTCGACAAAAGTCGAAGGCTCGACAAAAATGGATTTTTTTTTTACAAAATTTACTTCTGGATACTAGCTTTTAATCATAAACAAGCTTCTGTCCAAGTTTGGTACAAATCCAGGATAGTTTAAGAAAGTTGTTAAAATTTTAAAATCTTTAACCACAGAGTGAATGTAATGTTAACTGGCAGAAAAACTAAGTCCATTTATAAGTAAAATACGGAAAAAATGGAATTTTTTTTTACAAAATTTACTTCTGGATACTATCTTATGATCATAAACAAGCTTCTTTCCAAGTTTGATAGAAATCCAGGATAGTTTAAGAAAGTTATTAAAATTTCAAAAACTTTAACCACAGAGTGAATGTAATGTTTCCTGGCAGAAAAACTAAGTCCATTTATAAGTAAAATACGGAAAAAATGGAATTTTTTTTTTACAAAATTTACTTTTGAATATTATCTTATGATCATAAACAAGCTTCTGTCCAAGTTTGGTAGAAATCCAGGATAGTTTAAGAAAGTTATTAAAATTTCAAAAACTTTAACCACAGAGTGAATATTTGAGGACGCCGCCGACGACGACGACGACGACGCCGACGACGCCGACGGAATGTAGGATCGCTATGTCTCGCTTTTTCGACAAAAGTCGAAGGCTCGACAAAAAACAGATAAATAAACTCATCATAGATACCAGGATTGAAATTTAGTATTTTCTAATCGGTGTTGAAGCGCTTTTTAATTTCTTGTAGGTATTATTGTTATTATTTAAAAAGCGACAGACGGCATTATTTTACAACATTTTATCTCATGATCAAATACCCATTTTTTATTTTTCATTTTCAAATTACTTTTCCTTGATAACGTACATAATTTTATTTACGGCTAAACATGAGTCTTGCCAATGGTTTTCCACAATTTAGTCAAAGAACAACTTATGAACATCAAGGTGTCAATTTTATTTATGTTTTTACTTTAGGGGCATTACAGACTTGATGAAAACTTAGACAGTAGTAGTTCTATCCTCATTTGATCTTGATGTGTTGATGCCCTGTTCAACAACCCTTGACAAACACCTTTTAGTTGAAGCCTCCTTCTCTATGATTGAAGCATATGGCTGTAGACATTTTGTATGGTTTATATTTCCAAATATAATTTAGTCTTACAGAACAGGTGTGTTACCTGCCTTCCCCAAATAATACAAGTAATAATGGCAAAATCAATATTTGGTATAGGAAACCCAAAATATTACACTGAACAATATCTTAAAAACACAATGTTATGTCCTGTGTAGAACCTGTGTGAGTTTGGTTGAATCATGTCAAACAGTTTGAAAGAGTTGAGGATTAACAAAGTAAGACGAACAACAATGACGACAAATGCATTCCTTCCTCACTCAGTGAGTGAGCCCCACCGTGTCACCCAAGCTGTAAGCTGTCAGACAACACAATAACAGGGACAAATACAGCAATGAACAGTGTGTATGGATTATATTTCACTTGACTGAAGCATATAAGTACATATGTCTTGTATAGTTTTTTTGTTACATACCAAAATCACACAGTTTAAGTGTTTTACGTACCAAAATCACACAGTTTAAGTGTTTTACTTACCAAAATCACACAGTTTAAGTGTTTTACTTACCAAAATCACACAGTTTAAGTGTGTCATTTTTACTGATCAATAGATTCTCTGGTTTTATATCTGAAATATAGAAAATAGACATATCATTATCATTTACTACTTTATATTTCAGTACATGTTAATTTTTCTATTCATATCAGCAATTAAACCAATACAATATACAACAAAAAAAAAATGTGTCTTGGCGCAAAATTTAAAAAAACAATGAAAATGAGAAGCCATAAAAACATACAAAGACTGAAGTCATAGCAAAACACATTAATCATACAAATAACTAATGATCTTTTCTCATTATAAATATCACTAAAGAAATTACTCAAAACTCTACGGAAGAACTAATGACTTTTCTAAATGTGGGGATGCAATAAGGGCCCTTTTCGCCCTCAATAATAGAATTTGTCAAACTTTAATGATTCATTCAGCTTTCATCTGTGAACATATAACAATGACTTTTTATCATCTTATTTCAAGGGATTCAATTAGTCTGATTGTTTTGGACATGTATATCTCTTCCAAAACAATAACTATACTAGGGTCAAAGAATTATATTATTTATTCCTTTCAAACAATTACTTTACTAAGGTGAAATGTACCATTTATTCCTTACAAAAAATTACTATTGAAGAGCCTAAGAAGTCAACCATGTATTCCTTACAAACAATAACTATCATAGGGTCTAAGAAGTATACCATTTATTTCTTTCAAACAATTACCATACTAAGGTCCAAGAAGTGTACAATTTATTCCTTACAAACAATTACGTATTCTATTAAAGGGTCCAAGAAGTCTACTTTTATTCCTTACAATTATCTAATACCATTATGTCTTTAACAAACAGTTACTATACTAGGGTCCTAGACCTAGATACAGGGTCCAGGACAAATCCCATTATGTTTCTAACAAACATTTACTATACTAGGGTCCAAGAGGTCCTAGATACAGGGTCCAAGATTATACCATTATCATTCTTACAAACATTTACTATACTAGGGTCCAAGAGGTCCTAGATACAGGGTCCAAGATGTATACCATTGTGTTTCTAACAAACATTTACTATACTAGGGTCCAAGATGTCCTAGATACAGGATCCAAGATGTATACCATTATGTTTCTAACAAACATCTACTATACTAGGGTCTAAGAGGTCCTAGATACATGGTTCAAGATGTGTACCATTATGTTTCTAACAAACATTTACTATACCAGGGTCCAAGATGTCCTAGATACAGGATCCAAGATGTATACCATTATGTTTCTAACAAATATTACAATACAACAGTTTTACACATTCCAACTGTTTTCATTGAAGATAAGTAATGTGACACTAACAATGTTTAACGATCAATATCTAACATGTTTAGTGAGATCATATGTTCACACAGAATTAAGTTTCTAATCAATTTACATCTACATTTAGTGAATAGAAGCAAGTACAAACAGATGTTATCATAAAAAATCATGGATTTTACAAAAAAGGAATTTAAAAAGCTGTCATTAGTTTTACAATGTATACATGGAGTAGTATTACATCCATAAAAATGCATTATTAAAATACCAATTACGTTTACATTTCAATCCAAACAATTTCAACTGTTACTTCCTTTTAAACATGAAGTGTTGTTGTAACTGTGAAGTTAAGACCATACACTTAGGTGTCCTTTCTGGTCTTTTTATTAAGCAGAAAAATGTCCATATCAAAATTTATGACAAATGTCCATATCAAAATTTTGGTATTGTTAAATATACATTCCTCCAAGGGGATTTCACTGAGGCTTCCTCTTGTGTTATCTTTATTTCTTAGATAAGTAAAAAGGAGATGTTGGGACAATAAAACAGCAAGTCAACAATAACAACAACAAAAAAATACATCTTAAAGTCAGCATATGGTGTTACATAAAAGACAAAAGTCCATACAATATGTTGAGATTTAGAGCACCCAAAGTCTTTTAAATGTGAATAACTTAAGAAAGATCTACGATCTATATCAACACCATATTTTATAAAAAAAAAACCTTTAGATGTAACTAACAAGATTCTTTTTTAACCCTTTCAACACTTTACACAGCATATGCAGCAATGAGGTGCACCGTCCCTATCTGCTATTCTTGGCACAAGTTTTTTTAAAATTTTTGTTCGGAATCGTTGCCCGGTATCGTGTATATATCCCCCTGGTGGTCTTTAGATTTTAGTTCATGTTAAAAGGGATATGTCCAGGTCACTATGGCACTTGAACCCAGGATACTTTCTTTGAGAAAATATCGTACCCAGCTAAAAATAAAATTGAAAAAAATATAAAGCCAAAATGGCTACATACCTTGATGAGATACTGAACGAGATAATTTTATACAAGGAAATCAAATTTTAAGGCTTTGACCTGGACGATATTAATAATACTTTGATATAATATGTAAATAAATTATAAAAAGGACGATAAATACATAAATGTTTGGGAAGATGAGAACAATGGTTGGTCCAGAATTGACACACACACAGTGACACACACTTTGTGCTCCGTCCACTGGAAGGCCGAGATTGCATAATATTGACATGGGAGAAGATCCACAACCACTTGATTTCTTTCAACTATTGTTTAATAATTCTATGTGGGACTTATTAGTGGAACAAAGAAACTTAAACACGGAGAGAAGACTTCAAAATGAGGAAATAATTAATTTGATGAAATTATCTGTAATTTACCTTGATATACAGGTTATAATATGACACAAAAGTAAGAATGAAAGTCATAATATGACTGTTGGGAATAAGTTCAACATTTCATACAGAAACCTTTTTTTTACGGAGTGTCATTTTTAATCTTTCCTCCGCATAACTCTGTTGGAGTAGTTTCTGCGTAAGGAGCACACTCCTGTATATGAAGTCCGTATAGTGTAAACATGCACGAGCATAACGTATCAATTGAGATATGTAAACACCATACGACGGAGCAGAGGGTATGTTACTGCTGAGAAAAGGGAAATTGATAATTGGGAAGTTGAAATCATCCCGTTTGTCATAGATTTTAGTGTGAACTCGTCCATCTGTGTCAACAGAGTTATGAGGAGGAAAGATTAAAAATGACACTCCGTAAATCTTATGGACACCATCACGAATTGGTTGATATATACGATGTGTCTGTTTCTAAACTAACCAATGACTTTTTTCCAGGTCTTAGATTGTGGTTTAACATCTATATCGTCTGTCTGCTAAGTACCGAAGGTGACCTATTCCCGAATATGACAGTTATAATTATTGTGAATTTCCATTTTTATACGACGTGTCTCGGTATTTTATACATCCAACATTCATGTATTTATTTTTGATGTTTCTGTTATGATTTCGGTTAGATAATGTGCTATGTCTTATCGTTTATAGACCAAATAATTATAAAATAGCCTTTCAATTCCGTCATTGTCATGATAATTTTTTTGGCTGATAATATGAAAATAAATGTATGAAGTTCAAGATTACATATTCGTTATGTAAGTGCGTCACTGTTTGTGATATCCTGTGCTTGTCTGTCGTTGATAGATGTTCGTAGTTGTTCTGCAGTTTGCATTTTGTGTCGACTATTATATTATGTGTTTGTGCGTTTCTCTGTGATGAGTGTTTGTGCTGTATTTCTGTCACGCAGTGTTGTCATTTAAGCGATATTTTTTAACATTGCCATATAAGCGGGAGGTTTGGCAAGCCATTAAACAAGGTTCAACCAACCATTTTTCTTAGAATGTCATGTACCAAGTCAGGAATATGGCATTTGTTATCAAACAGATCGTTTTATGTATATTGGCGTTTGTTTTTGTTTCACTTCAGTGTTCCTGTTGTTCCTTTGTTTTCCTCTTATTGTTGATGTGTTTGCCTAGGTTTTAGTTTGTAAACAGGATTTGTTTTCTCTCAATCGATTTATGACTTTTGAACAGCGGTATACTACTGTTGCCTTTATTCAATATTGAGGAAAAGATCAAGGTATGAAGCAGTCCTTCTAGTATCAGTAGTATCCTTAATTTCAAGTTCACTGGGATATATGAGATGCAAGTACTGACTAAAATATATAATGACAGACCTTGGAAAATATCTCTGATTCATTTGTGCACACAATTTTTATTTTTCATTGTAAGAAAACATGAGTATGTAGACTATAATAGGCATATGTTTGTGCAATGTGTTTTAGACTGAACAATAACAGAAAAAGAAACATCACCAGCCCAGTAGTCAGCACTTCTCTGTTGACATGGACCATCATTGGTATGATTATATTTAAAAATGGTTTACAAAACTTTTAATTGTACAAAATATCAAGGGCTTTCTACCCCATGAAAAGGTTTACATAAGCTGTAATTCGGGGTTTATTATCCTTAATGATCTTAAACTACGTATTTTAACTTGTTTTAGTCAAGCGTCACTTCTGAGTTTTTTTCATAGACAACACTACAGCAAAAAGAAAAACAATGGGAAGACAACAATCTAAAATGTAAAGAACGCCAAAATCAGGATGAACTTAAAATAGAACGGGGTCAGTAATTCTTGTGATTCTTGTTTTTTCTTGACAAACTCTCTATATCTCACCTGACCCAAAAAGCTAGTATGCATACAATTGTTGTCCCTCGGTTATGTTTGGTGGTCAATAACATTATAGGTACCAAATTTACTACACCATATGCACATTTTGACAATGTCTTTTTGGGCCAAAATATTTGAAAATCCAAAATCCAATTCAAACGCTGAAGAGCTAGAACAACCATAAGACGCCAAAAATATAACTAAACACTAACAAGGAATCAGAGCTATACATAAGAATGATACCTTCCTTTACTTTTTCATAATTTTAACAGCAAATTTCGATGAAGCAATATTTATCATTAATTTATAAATTGGTACGAAAATCTCCTATATACCAGACCACTTGAATATATTTGAGTAAATACTTGATTATATTTTTCTTACAGTTGACATAAGCGTTCCTTTATACTTAAGAGTTATTATGAGAGCTGTAAGCAGATATATGCTTGGGAACTGGGGGCAGCCAACCCTCGTGCCTCGTTTTGATGATCATCGTTAATCTGTTGTCAAGGGTCCTCATATTTTTCAGATATTTTTCATATTAAGTAAAGTTTCAAACTAATCAAAATTTCGGATTGGAGATTGAAAATCAGAAAAATGGAAGAGTATTTTTCTGGAGCTTCATAACGAGAAGCTATTATCAGTAGTCACTGCGAAAAATGCAACAGAAATGTGTTATTCAATGGATGAACCAGTAAACCAACATAGTAAACAGGCAGTAGAATATAAAAGAAACTAAGGACCAGTCACATGGTATGGAATAACCAGTTAATGCTACTTGAAATATATCAAGACGCTATAACTTGTAGTTGCTGGGGAAAATGCAACAGATATGTAAAACAGACAGACAGATGAACAGGGGTAAACTAGTGTTCTCCCTCTTTGGAGATTTGGTATAATAACATATGATTTATAACAATAAACTGTTGACACGGAGATACGTCTCGCCTGTCGACATTAAATTCACAAAAAGACAATATGATGGACAGCAACATTGCTAATTAATTCAGTCACTTGACCATGACCTAGGGGCAGGTACTCGAAATAGTCATCAAACTGATATGTGCTCTGATAGTTAAGCAACTTTATTGAAAATATCATTGACATATCATTAGAAGTTCCTATCAAACTAACTAAAGCAGAAAACTTAACATTGAAAATTGGTAATTATTTAAAAGTTGTTAGACCATGACCTGCAGGGAGCAGAGCCTCGAAATAGTCGTCAAACTGATGTGAACTGATAGTTATGCAACTTTTTAGAAAATATTTTTGATCTACCACAAGTAGTTCCTATCAAACTGATTTAAGCAGAAAACTTAACATTGTTGACGCCCCAATTGACAAAGACCCAGCCATCAACAGGAAAAGGGGCGAAAGATACCAAAGGGACATTCAAACTCATAAGTCGAAAATAAACTGACAACGCCAAGGCTAAAAAAGAAAAAGACAAACAGACAAACAGACAAACAATAGTACACAAAACACAACATAGAAAACAAAAGACTGAGCAACACGAACCCCACCAAAAACTGGGGGTGATCTCAGGTGCTCCGGAAGGGCAAGCAGATCCTGCTCCACATGTGGCACCCGTCGTGTTGCTCATGTTAGTACAAACACGGTAATAAGTCTAATTCGGTAGGTCACATTCGGGAAAAGGGGACGGGATTGTAGTTACATTAGGAACATATCCGCTATTATCTGTGAAACGGATATTCCGTAACGGTCAACCAACTCGTGATGGCGTCCGTAAAATTTACGAAGGGATGATTTCAACTTCACCACTTGGAACTCTTGGTTTAATAGCTTCCTTGTGAGCAGCAACCCTCTATCAAGGAAATCATGATAGGAAATACAAACCCTGGAGTATCGTATCAACTGGGAGATATATACTTTGTATGCAGGCGCTGCTGGAATGTTGCTACATAAAAATGGAAAGTTCACAATTGGGAAGCTGAAATCATCTCTTTTGTCATAAAGTTCAACCGACCCTCATTGTCAATTTCTAGATGTAAGTCAAGATATGAGGCAGACTTAACTGTATCTGTTGTATCCTTTATCTCAAGTTCGATGGGATAGATGCGTTCAACATAGTCACCAAATTTAAAATTATTTAGTTAGAGAACATCATCTATGTAGCGGAAAGTAAAGTTAAAGGATACTGCTAACTTCTTTTCTTTCTTCCTAAGAAGTTCCTGTATGAAGTCAGCCTCATATGAATAAAGGAACAAATCGGCAAGAAGAGGGGCACAGTTGGTTACCACGGGAATGCCGATTGTTTGTTGACAAACACGTCCTCCAAACGTAACAAATATGTTGTCAATCAAGAAATCAAGCATCTTGATAATGTCAGTTTCAGAGAATTTTTTGTTAGAATCAGAGTGATTTTTTACAAAGTAGGATTTTTCCCTCCCTACGAGCAGATACTTGTATCTACGCTGGCCATTCTTTTTTAAGAAACAAAGCAGGACCAACTCTTTCAATTTGTCTTTTAGTTTGGAATGGGGAATACTTGTGTAAAGATTAAAGAGTCTTAGATTGTATGTACTCTAAAAGATCTTTGGAATTTTTTAGTATCCACATCTGATTCATGCCACCTCTTGAAAAGGTAGTTTCACAATAACTATGAAGCCCGGCTTTGATTGCTGATAAAATTGATGTTAATAATTTAGAAAGAGATTTTGTGGAGCTCTTTGAAGACCCAGCAATATACCATTGTTTGTAAGGACACTTATGTAGTTTAGGTATCCAATACAGTGATGGAAGATCCAGTTCTTCATCTTTGGTTGAAATTCCAAAGGAACATAGAACAGACCTATGATTATCCAGGATTTCCTCTTTAGTAAGTGTTTTGGGGGTATATGTTGAGTTTCCAAGTGAATTGTCAATACCTAATTCATTTATCAAGCAGTTTATGTACTGTGATTTACACACAAAAACGATGTTGTTTAAGGCTTTATCTGCGGGGACAACAACATATTTGTCATGGAGGTAGGACAAGTGTTTAGCAACATTTGGGTCTTTAAAGATTGATGTAGCATGGGTATTAATAGACCCATTCAGTTTCTTAATTCTGATTTGTATCAACGACCTCACAGCCTTAATCCATTCGGAAAGAGTATCTACGTCTTCTTTCTCGCGTTTAACCCATTGCCTAGCATAATCCTCGACTGAATCCATCAGTATTTTGAAGTTGTGTATCCAATTGATGGATTTAGGCTCATGATGTTTCGGGCCTTTGGATAACACTTTTCGCAGAGAAGTGTTATTGACAATAGTTGGGTCACCAGTAATAACCTGGCCAGCCGGATTATATATGAATGGGGAACTAGCACAGGTGCAATAAGGAGGTTTAGACTTGAAGTCGTCAATATTGAGATCCTGCAACACGTGTTTGTAATTGAAAATTGCAGTTGCAATTGGTTTGGTATAGGTATAAGAAATGATAGGTACAGACTGATCTTTAAAATAGGGAGGTATTGAGTGAACTAATTTATGATGAAGGATATTGCTCAAATTGATGGCATCACGACCTTTGTTGGCAAAGGAAAGTTTAAGAAAGGATCTTTTCTCTTTTTCATCTTTTCCAACAGCTGCCTCAGACGCCGGAAAGCAACATCTATGTGTGGCCTTCAGGGAGACAAAATTAATACAACAAAAAATTAGTATCATTTTAATTTATTCATCCTTAATATAACAATGGCACATAAATATTTATGGACGGTTTCAATGTATAAATATTTGTATAGGGACAATGTTGCAGCATATAAATTAATCTAGTATGTATCAAAGTCATCTATTACAAGGTTATACTTTCTGGACTGTATATAGACATTTTTTTTTGCATTTAAAGAGAAAACTGTCAATGTATAAATTCAATGCTTATTTCCTTTCAAAACATCCTGAGATACTACTTCAACAAATGTATTGATGTTTTTACTCATTAGATTTAATGTCTTAAAAATAAAGAGATACCAATAATGTATATAGAGAATCAGTATAACATACCTAAATGATAATACATGGAAAATGCTGCAAAAGATACAACAGTTGTCACTGTGTTAGAAAACAGTTTACAGTAGTTCTAAGGTTTAAAGTGATATGTGTAACTGAGTATAAACTAAAGGAAAAAGTACTTGTAGAAATGTAATACTAAAATCTCATATGAAACAGAATAAGAACCTGAGTTAAATTCATTCGAAAATAATATTTCTTTCTGATTAATCTCCAATAAAACAAGTTGTAAAATGCTATCTCACTAAGTTATAAGTTTTTAGATAATATTAAAGCAATGGATCCTTTTTAACTGAGGTAGAATCACATACATATAAATTATAATACTGAAGATTTCCATAAACTGAGTATACTGTGTGTAAATATAATGCTTGTTACTATAGATCAGTTAGAATAGAGCCTTTTAGAAGTATCAGTCCATAAATGAATCATGCATCTATGAAATAAATAATAAACTGTTAAAAAAAATATATGTTACGAAGATGTGGGGTATGTGTCAATAAGACCGCAACCCTAGGGAAAAAAAATCTTGAGGGCAACATACAGTCTTCAACAAGACAGGTGACTTTACAATATGTCAAGTTCAAAACATCCAAGTCCTAAAATTAAAAAGAAACAATAAATGACCTGCCATTAACAGATATATTTTTCCAGAAATGACCTTGGTATCATTCAGATCTAGTATGTGTTAACTGATGAATATATCAAAACAATTTTATCACAATTTTCTTATGGCCTTTGCTTGTCATCAGATAACCTTAAAATAGGTTAAAAGTAGGTCAGCTATACTGAAAATATTATTTGATTTGTGACTACAAATATGTCAAACATGATTCATATATGGAGTGTATCTTCAAAATGATGCTGCTTAAAATTTGTCCCCAAGTTTGGTTCAAAGATTACAAACATTTTCAATCTATAACACTATCAGAATAAGGAAATTTATAAAACAATAAAATTCATGGCCATTTTACAAATAAATAAAAGCAACAATTTGATATGATAAAACAAAATATAAAACTGTATAAATTCTATATCACATATGTCTATTAGGTACTATTATCAAAACACTAGATGCTGTATAAAACTGATATCACAAGATACAAGTTAAACACTGGATGGTGTATAAAACTGATATCACAAGATACAAGTTAAACACTAGATGTTGTATAAAACTGATATCACAAGATACAAGTTAAACACTAGATGTTGTATAAAACTGATATCACAAGATACAAGTTAAAGCATTTCAGCAATAATGAAATAAAATGAACACAATTCATATATCTGTACAAATTATCTGCATACATGATGGTCAATGATGGTCAGTCACAGAAAAATTTAGTGACAATTTCAGTTCACAGGAAATCATTACACAATGTGGAAAGAACAAGTTCACTTTTGGGGATATATGGTTAGTAATTTCAACTTCATCATGTACCCGTATACCAAAAAGGCCACAATTTGGTTCTTAAATGAATCCATTTCAATAGCCACAAATTGATGCTATGTTAAAACAATCTCTTCAAAATATACATCATGGGATTCAAAACCAGCACATTTTGGAGATGTTGTCATTATATGTTGATTTTTTGCATTTAATGGACCTAAGAGCTTTAGAACCACAACCTAGGATCCAAAATGTTCTGTGACAAAATTTTTAATTGTAAGAATAATGAAACTCCACTATTTCATTATGAAATCAATAATATTTTTTATCAAGGAAGGAGAGACAATTTAGTCCACTTCATGACATTATCACTAATTTTACAGAGAGCTCCACATAAATAGCACTTTTTTCATTACCTAAAATAGCTCTCTATTTATAATCTTAAATAAAAGAACAGAGTTCCAATGTCCCCCGCATTGCACATATTTTATCTATCCAAGGTACAAGGGCAATAACTAAATAAAACACTTTTTTTTTGGAGCGTTATTGAGGCCATTTTCCATAAATTTAATATTTCCAAGGGACATTACTCTTTTAAAAAAAGTCGATCGGCCACCATTAGAGAACTTGTCCGAGATATTGCTGATATTTACCTAAGTATAAGTTTTATAAAAATCTGGCAAGAATTGTACCTGTGAGAGCGCTAATGAGGCCATTTTCCATAAATTTAATATTTCCAAGGGGCATAACTCTTTTATAAAAAAGTTGATCGGCCACCATTATATAACTTGTCCGAGATATTGCTGATATTAACCTATAGTACAAGTTCTATAAAAATCTGGCAAGAGTTGTCCCCGTGAGAGCGCCAACAAGACTGGACGGACGCCCGGTATTTCCATGTCCCCCGCCACACGTTATGCTGGGGACAATAAAGTGGTCAAAAATGCTCTCCTAAATATTTCAATTCAGCCTTTAACGACTTTGTTTATTGTGACTAAAAATGAAATAAAAACAGTTATTACAAAAGTATGAGATCACTTGAATTTTCTTCCTTCTGAGATTCACATGCCTTTACTTAAATGACCAAGGGGTTGTTCTCTTCAAATGAAAAAGAAAAGGATATGGTGTATAAATTTATGACACAAAATCACTACTCATACATAAAAACACCATAACAAGGAAACAGCATTATGATTGCTGTTCTTCATCTCAAAGTCACAGTCAGGTCTTCATCATAGAGCAAAAACAATCACTTCGCTGCAATTTTAAGACAGCCCCTACATTGATGCATTGGTTTGAGTAGAAGTTCTGATGTCAGGTATGCAGACAATTTTATACATTATATTTCAAATTTCCATCAAATGTTTGATACAAACCCAAATTGGATGTAGTAAAATAAATACCAGCATATAAAAGTATTGATATTTAAATAAAATAAAGGTACTTATCCATGGTAAGAATCTTAATTTAGGAAATTTTCTCTACATTCTTTTGTAGTGTGTATCAATCCATTAGATTTGACAATATTATTACAATATACTTTGGTAATATATACTTTATTATAGAAATGATATTCTCCCTCCAATCATCAGTCTATGATACAATCACTTTAATACTATCATACAATGAAGGCTGTTACAAGTCAATGTACTAAAGTACATAAAAAAGAGGCAAATATTTCCCATTTGTTGTTAAACTTTGATTCTTTCTTTTATAATCTCAATATAAGTGGTTCATAATATAGTATCAGTATACTAACATTGTTTTAATCACAGAAATTTACATTACTTTTACTCCAAATATGGTAGTGTTATTGTTAGTAATTGTCAAAAAAGGTTATCAAAGTTCCAATACTTGACCATCTCCAAATAATGCTGTACTTTCTCTCAAACAGAAAATAGCTTGACCATCTCCCAATGGAAAACAGCTTGACCATCTCTCAATGAAAGATAATTCTTTACCATCTCGGACCCGAAGATAGCTTGACCATATCCAAATGGAAGATAGCTTGAAAATTTTTAAATAGAATATTAAGGATTTTTATATTAACAGTTTTAATCAAGTTCTTTTTATTTCTCTTTACAAAATTTGGTAAATTGGGTCAGGCATTTACAAGAAAGATCAGTTTTATTTGATCTTATTAAGATTTCTTTCCTGAAACGACGTTCCTTCCTTCATTTGTCCTTGCTGAACATTCATTCTACTACAAAACATATGACATACATTTAAGTGTTATCCCTGCCTCTATAATCAATGTGTGGTTTGCCCTTTCCACTTTTTAAAGGTCTTAATTCCCCCGGTTCTCGTGGTGAGTAAAAGTCCTGATTATCGTCTAATACGGACCCAGGCCTAGATAACCAGCCTGGTCTAAGGTCCACCCCTGTAAGGCGTGTGTCTGATTCAGATTTATTGTGATGCCAAACTTGGTCCATCCCTGTCAATGTTGATTGATGGGTATTTAGATGTAGTAGATGAACTCCAGATGATTTTTGTAATGGTTGTAATCGAGGATTCTGTAAGTATAAGAATAATGGAATTCATTATAAATAATCATTGATGATACTGTTGATCTTTTGTAAATTTATACCAATGTAAATACAGGGATCATTATGAAAGACGATGGTCAGTCACTCCACGATGAATTTGAACACCAAATTGTTAGTTTCTTAAAACCTGTTATGAATACTCATACACGAACATGTGTTTAGTTCCTTCAGCATATTGAACAATTAAAACAATTCAATTTAAAATGAATTAATACTGTTCTTTAGTACTGTAATATGAATTAATACTGATCTTTAGAACTGTAATATGAATTAATACTGTTCTTTAGTACTGTAATATGAATTAATACTGTTCTTTAGTACTGTAATATGAATTAATACTCTTCTTTAGTACTGTAATATGAATTAATACTGTTCTTTAGTACTGTAACATGAATTAATACTGTTCTTTAGTACTGTAATATGAATTAATACTCTTCTTTAGTACTGTAATATGAACTGTTCTTTAGTACTGTAATATGAATTAATACTCTTCTTTAGTACTGTAATATGAACAAGCATTCTGAGAGTATTGCATGGCAATACATAGTCCCCTACCGGGTAAAAATTCATTATACTGGAACAAAAAGCTAACTTGTTATATAACTTGTCATGGTGTAAACAAAATCAAGTCAATATCTTCAATCATGACTAAAAACAGTGTGGAAAACTGATTAAATGAGTGAATTTTTCAAGTCCAAGGACCATAACTCTGCACAAAATTATCAGACCGAAACAAAATTTCGAACTTGATCTGTATAACTTGTCATGATAAAACTATATAGATATAAGAAGATGTGGTATGAGTGCCAATGAGACAACTCTCCATCCAAGTCAAAATTTATAAAAGTAAACCATTATAGGTCACAGCACGGTCTTCAACACGGAGCCTTGGCTCACACCGAACAGTAAGCTATAAAGGGCCCCCAAAATTACTAGTGTAAAACCATTCAAACGGGAAAACCAACGGTCTAATCTATATAAAAAACGAGAAACGAGAAACACTTATGAACCACATCAACAAACGACAACTACTGAACATCAGATTCCTGACTTAGGACAGGTGCAAACAAATGCAGCAGGTTTAAACGTTTTAATGGTACCAAACCCTTCACCCTTTTTCTGAAACAATAGTGTAACATCACAACATAGAAAGACACACTATAAAATATCAACTGAAATAGCTTAACTCAATCATATTAACACCATTGAACATACACTGAACAAATAAATTTGACCTATGATACAATGTAAATACGAAATAAATAAACTAAGGGAAGAATAATAAAAGTAACATGTTATATCGGTATGAAATGTTAAACAATTAAAGAAAAACAATCTGCTCGAACAAAAATATCAGCCGTTTGCAATAACTTTAAACACAGGTAAATGAAAATAATTTTGTTGTAAGGTATATGTATACAGTTCCAATAGAGAAAGGAAATATACCAATTATCAATCAATATCTTCAAGCATGATAAAAAAAAAGTGGGGAAAACACTTTAACATTAGATATGATTAATAGTTCTCTAAAATTAGATATGATGTAATACAGTGTATATCTATTTTTCAAATTATAATCAAATATAATTAATAGTTCCAAATATTTTTTCTTTTATTTGTCACAAACTAATATAGATTTGTAACTTATCTATAAAATGTCAACAATTTTTATCTACACAATGTAATGCAATATATACATTAATAAAAATAGATTATTATCTAATTAAAGGATTTCACTTCATAATTTTTTTTTATATATATATAGCATTCAGAAAATTAGTTTATACAAAATAAAAAACAAACCTGCCAAAAAATTCTTCAAATAATTTACCAAAGAATGTCTTTTAAAAAATGAGTTATCTCCCTTTGTACAGAAATATGGTTTAACATAGTACTCTAACATTAGATATGGTCCAGAGTTATGGTCCATAACTCTGGACTAAATCATCAGACCGGAACAAAATTCGAACTTGATCTATAACTTGTCATGGCAAAACTATATACCAAGTATCAAATCAATATCTTCAAGAACGAAGAAAAAAAGTGTGGACAGCTGATTTGCCGGACTGACGGATGGACAGACGGACGGACAGACAGACGGACAGAGTGCAAACCTAAAGTCCCCTTCGACTTCATCGGTAGGGGACTAATTAATACTCTTCTTTAGTACTGTAATATGAATTAATACTCTTCTTTAGTACTGTAATATGAATTAATACTCTTCTTTAGTACTGTATTACCTGAGAAAAGTTTGAAGGAAATATTTGTTTAAAGACTGGACATAAAGTGAATGTTATATAGCCCCCAATCCTAGAAATAAAATATCTTTTAATCTTAACAATACATGTATCATTTTTTGTTAGAAGCTTATGTAAAGTGTTGGGAATAAACATTTTGACAAATCAAGAATGCCACTAAAATTCTGTACAAAACTGGAGTTCTAATTTCAAAATGTTATCATATATGAGGTTTATCACTATGAGCCTTAATCATCACCTTGTCTATTGGTGTCTTTGTTCTTTTCCGTAGTGATATTTGTTTGCCGTATTTGCTTTCATACATATCCTTTGACATGTAATCTCTGTTTTGTAGAGGTTCTCTGGCAGATATCTGAGCCTCACAGGAATCCTCATCCATCTGATCAAAATCTATCCGACTTGTTGTCCGTGACGGATTAAACCGACTGGTTGGAGTTACTCTTCCCATATTATCATTGGCTAATATCTGAAAAATCAATACACAAATACTGTCTACAGGAGGCTAGAGAATTGTATTTATGTTCTCGTCACCTATCTCCTTGTCCTTCAACTAGTAGCGCCAAGGGGCAACATCTTCCCAAACATTAAGAAAGATGAACTTTCCTTAATAACAAACTCAATAGAACAGTATTGGTCCTAATGTACAAAACCAAATTCTATGCTCATGTTCATTTCAAAATATAAAATTCAAATTTAAATAAACTGCAGGATCCTAGTAAACTGAATCATTAATCTGCAATCATTTAGTGTAGCTTGTAATGACAAAGAAATCGTTCAACTCTAATTTAGATTGAACTGATTCAAGTATAAAAGAAGAATCTATTTCTTAGAAATTTCTAATACTTTATAGCTCTTGATAGTTTTACCATAAGGAAATTGGTAAGATAAAACTCAGTAAATTTTAACTCAGCAAATATATACCACTTTACAGTAGCCATTTTGATTGATTGCTGTAAACATCAGAAGATTTTTTATTCAAGACACCATATGTTTCTTGCCCAAACCTTTTTTAAAGTGCCACCTTAAAGGTTATAAACCAACAAATGAAAATGAGGGACACAAAGTTATGCCAATAATTACTAATGTTACTTTTAGGTCAAGTAAGCTAAACAGGACTGCCAAAGAAAACAAGATCATTTTCTAATCACAAGAATTGCTGATCCTTCCTAAGAATTAACTTGCGATGAATGTCACAAAAAAACTTAAAAGAGAAAAAATTCATGAACATTTCAGTACAAGTTATCTAGGTTTTTTTGTGAAAAGAGCCTGTGTGTTCATCTAGGTTTTTGTGGTATTTCCTTTTCTCAGTGTTTAGCTTTCAGTTTTTATTAGTGTATTCAGTCTTTTCATTATTTTATTTAGAGCTTTGTGCTGCCCATTTTCATTATTTTATTTAGAGCTTTGTGCTGCCCATTTTCATTATTTTATTTAGAGCTTTATGCTGCCTATTTTCATTGACTTAAGGTGTTTGATTGCACCTTTGGTATCTTCTCTGTCTTTTTTTGTCTACGAAAGTGAGAATCACGCTAGATAAAACAAATACCTGTAAAAATTTCTTTTTCTTTTTTTTCTTGGCAAGTTGATGCATAACAGAACCTGAATGTAGTTCCGTGTTTTCAACAGGTCGCCTAAAAATAGATATTGGTAAAAGTGTTATCAACAATTCGCCTAAAAATAAATATTGGTAAATAGTTCACAATGTACATTAATAGAAAATAAAATACCACACTATACTGTTTTCAATCACATTCAAATTTAAAATAAGGTTTTCAGATAATGTTTAAGTTAGCTGAAGCTTAATGGCACAATTTTACTGTAACATCGTTAGATAAAAAGTTTTAAAAAAAAATAAAATATGATTTTTTTTGTTTTTTATTCCAAACATTTATAAAAGCGGAACTGTGAAATAATATTTCCAGTATCTGCAGTCATTTTGGTTCAAATTTGCTTAAAAACATCACTGATGTATTATTGGCTTGCAAGTCAATAATTCAATCTCATTTGAATCTGTATTCATACAAACTTCATTTTGTTATAAATCAAATATGAGAATTTGAGTGGAAAGGGTGAAGATGAATTTGACAACTAATGGCCTTGAAAGTGATGTCATGATTACAATTTGTCAGATTTTAAGGGGGAAAAATAAAAGTTTATTTTCTGGCTCTTTGTTGCAAAATTAAAATAATACAGCACAAGTACTACACAAAACAAGTATTCAGTAGTTCGTCGTTTGTTGATGTGGTTCATAAGTGTTTCTCGTTTCTCGTTTTTTATATAGATTTTTTAAAACATCTTTTTTTTTAACCAATTTTGACTTTGCCTTTCTGTCATGATACATATATATTTTTATGCTATGTAACTGTCTGATTTATAATTTTTTATATATTTTAGTTATGCTGTGCAATCATAGCAAAAACTTGTCTGTTTATAAGATGTTGATATGTTAGGAACCTGTTGTTCAGTGGTTGTAAACCGTTTGTTGATGTGGTTTATGAGTCTTTCTTGTTTCTCGTTTTTTATATAGATTAGACCGTTGGTTTCCCTGTTTGAATGGTTTTACACTAGTCATTTTTTGGGCACTTTATAGCTTAATGTTCGGTGTTAGTCAAGGCTCCATGTTGAAGGCCGTACTTTGACCTATAATGGTTTACTTTTTACACATTCAATGGAGAATTGTCTCATTGGCACTCATACCACATCTTCTTATATCTATGATATGTTAGTTGTGTAAATAGCTACCATGAAGTCTCTTGACCATAAGTTCTATTATTATAGGTCGTCTGTGATGTCACTGGTTCAGGGTTCAGGTTCATGTATTTTGTATGTGGTCTAGCTTGAACTGCTTGATTGGTTGGTTCTCTGTGGAAACCAATATCTAGAACAAACAATAAACTATATCATTATGAAGCCTTATAAAAACTATGAGAAGGAATTTAACATAAGTAAGAGTTAACATATCTGTGTATTACATTCTAGCAATATATATACAAGTTATATATGACTATCATAACATAAAATTTAACAACAACAAAATATCATCAAATGCCAAAAGTGAAACAAAATAAAGTTTGCTAAACCCTGTCTTACACCTATGTATTATGTGATATAGTGTAAATCATGCTGTACAGCTCAGCATAGGCCACATCACATACTAAGTAATATGTGATGAGCTGTTGGAATAGGTCACTTTTCCAAGCTTCATAATTATATGAAAAGGGGCGAGAAATTTTGATTAAATACATGATAAGGTTGCTGATTATATCCTAAGTATCTGAAACTTTTTTGAAAGGATGTGAAAGGATGTGATTAAAATTATTTGTTAAATGATCTGACATTTATCAAGTCTATTTTAACTGTCCTTGGATATAGTAATATAGCTATGTGTTTATTTTATTCAAAAAATATATGATAAGGAATGTATTTTGGATTTTCTAAATCTGTGAAAAGGGTGGCATACCTGATTTTAAATCACTCTCCCACAAAACGATTAAAGTGCCCCCCCCCCCCCCCCCCCCCCTTTTACCCCTTATATTTAATCCTAAAGACAAATAGGGTTGATATGAACTCCTGCAAAGATTTCAGTAATCTGATTTCTTGCTTAAGAATGACATTTGTCCTATAAAGTGCATGCATATAAATATCTGGATATTTCTTCTACAGTTTAACAAAAAGATTACTAATTATCAACTAAATTACTTTGATGAAAAGTGACTACAACGATGATCCTATTAACATAGCATGGGTAATAATGTGTTGTCTGTCAATGTTTAAATTCTAAACTGATAAGTATGGATACTATACAAAAATATAATATAAATGCTCTAAAATAACTCGAGTATTTCATCTTAGATTAGCTAATATCTCATTGACATATTGTACAGCGTTGACGGCCCTCACATTCTGTTTACAATATTATAAATTAATATTTTTTTAAATGCTAGTTCTTGTAGTTCAAGAAACATAACAATTTTAAAAGGTTAGCCTGAAAAAGCAATATTTATGTAATTCCTTGAAGGCAATGTATTAAATGACTGCAGGCAGTAATAAATGGTAACTCCTAATTCTACAAAGCATCTATCAATATTTGGTGCAAGGCAAGATAACAGAGACTGGCCAAATATGTCATAGTAGTTCTGATCTACTGAAGCAAAGCATCAACATCAAGGATGGAGAGTGCATTATTAAATACAGTAAATATATAACCTGACTACTGCATTTTATTGTAATCAATAAAATATGTCTCTTCTAGAACTGGGCCTAGCTACATGATTGTAGGTAAACAGCCATAAAATGTAACCAAAAATAAATAAAAATTCTGCAAATGTAATCTGTTGTTTGAAGTCTTACATTAAAGTTAACCTTTATCATCAAAAAATTGGACTTTGACATACAACTTAACCTTTATCACCAGAGGATTGACCTCTTGCATTATACTTAGCATTGAACACCAGGAAACTGAACTATTACAAACAACTAAACCTTTAACACCAGTGGATTGACCTCTTGCACTAAATTTAGCCTTGAACATTCGATAATTGATCTCAGACAAACATATAAACTTTAACACCTTAAAACTCTAAATTAAAGATTACAAAGTATCAGAACCAGTAGCACTATGAAATATGATTCATGTAACTTTCTTATCTTATGTCACATAGTCATTCTCTCTGAAATACATTTAAAATCAGTATCTCAGAACAGCTTAAGGATGCTCATATTGAGATCGAACTTTTATAAGGCTAAACCAATGGCTCTTAGTCTGTAAAACTGACAAAGAAAAAGATGAGTAACTTTATCAAAAGGTGAACATTGATCATTCTCAATATAAAGATAAAATTCAAATTTTACAGAAAGAAATGTGCCATATATTATATATATAGTAAAGAGAACTTCTAAAAATATAAGGGATGTATCCAAGAAACAGAATATTAGTTCTCCCTGACAGTAGTGTTAAATTAATTATCCCCACTTCCAATAACTGATTGTAAGTCATCATTCAATAGTTTCTCCCTCTTTCCTTAGATACATTTCATATTTACCCACAATGCTAAGTGTTACAGATCCTGAAATTACCAAATAAACTACTGTGATAATTCATATCATTAGTATAACCCATGTCTTTGTTAATACACATAAATCTTACTCAAATAACTAACTCTTATTGATAAAATTAAGTTTGGTTAACAATCAACAGCTGTTATCAAAAGAACATTAAAAGTTAGAGTTAATTTGAACAACAAATCAATGTCTACAGAAGCAAGTCTGAGGTTAACTCAAATGAAGAGTTTTGTTGACAACAGTATGTCAGGTTAACTCAAATGAAGAGATTTTGTTGGCAACAGTATGTCAGGTTAACTCAAATGAAGAGATTTTGTTGGCAACAGTATGTCAGGTTAACTCAAATGAAGAGATTTTGTTGGCAACAGTATGTCAGGTTAACTCAAATGAAGAGATTTTGTTGACAACAGTATGTCAGGTTAACTCAAACAAACAAATCTTGTAAGCACAAGAAAGAGTAGGGTTAACCTAATCAACTAACTAACTTAAACATCTAACATATGTTAACATCAGTAAGTCTACAATTAAGTTGAACAATCTACTTTTCCTAACATAAATGTAAAATTATCCAACTTTACAAATCAAATCTTATCAGCAAAAATAAGCAATTTTAACTGAGACCATAATCTCCTGTTAACACAAGTTAGTATGTTAGTTACTTGAACACTTAACTTCTATTAACACTAGTAACACTGGGGTTTACTTGAACAAATAACTCTTATCAACACAAATAAGTTTGTGGTTAAACCGAGACTTTTTCTTGTTAACACATGTAAGTCTGTGGTTAACTCATATGACAGACGTTTGTTAACAAAAGTTAATCTGGAATTGACTCTTGTTTACAAAAATGAGTCTGTGGTTAACAAATAACCAACTCATGATAACAAAAGTAAGCTAATAGTTATTAAATTACTTAGGCATGTTAACATAAGTTAGTCTGTGGTTAATAAATAACCAAGTCATGTTAACATAAGTTATTCAGGGGTTATCAAATAACCAACTCATGTTAACATAAGTAAATCTAAAGTTACCAAACAACCAACTCAAACAGCATTAGCAAATATTGGGTAAAGAAATAACCAACCCTTGTTAACAGTAAACAAATAACCTCCTCTTAATAACACAAGTTAGCTTGTGGTTAACAACCAATCAGTTCTTGTTTAACCAAAATATCTAATTTGCTTGACCAATCAACACCTTTCAACACAAGTTAACCCAACAAATGACTGACTGCTGTAATCACAAGCTGGTCTGTTATATACACTAATGACTGACTGCTGTAATCACAAGCTGGTCTGTTATATACACAAATGACTGACTGCTGTAATCACAAGCTGGTCTGTTATATACACAAAAGACTTGACTGCTGTAATCACAAGCTGGTCTGTTATATACACAAATGACTGACTTCTGTTAACAACAGCATGTGTGTCATAAACTAGAACTACCAATTCTTGTGTACACAAGTTAATACAGTGAAACTTGAACAGTCAACTCTTGTGTACACATGTTAATACAGTGATAAACTTGAACAATCAACTCTTGTGTACACAAGTTAATACAGTGATAAACTTGAACAGTCAACTCTTGTGTACACAAGGTAATACAGTAATAAACTTGAACAATCAACTCTTGTGTACACAAATTAATACAGTGTTAACTTAAGCAGACAAGCTCTGTTGGCATGTGTATGGCAAAAGTTAGTTTATGAACAACCAACTGTTGTAAACCCAAGAATTAAATAACTTATTCCTATTGATTCATTGATAATGAATTGAATTAATTTATAAACTTTAAAAATAATAGCACAATGTATATATTCATTTGGAAACAGTCCTGAAAATCTAAACAAAAATATCTATATCTGATAAAAAGATCTAAGTTCCAATAAAGCAATTCTACAAAGCACAATCACATAACATCTATTTTGTTAAACTTATGTCATGTGATCTATCCCATAATCCAATGATCCTAACTGCACAAAACAGAGAGTAGAACAAAAAGAAAAGGAGTGAAGAGTTTCAGATCAATACTGTGCAGAAAACAGACCACAAAATGACTTCTTTTTTAACAATATATTCTGAAAAGGGATGTTACTGAGTGGTCAATCTTAATTTGAAATCAAGATAAAGAAAGAGAAAAAGATTATGCAAAATGCATTGTCTGATATTAAAAATTATCAACAACTTAATACAATATGATTTTTTAAAGTAAAATGTATAATATTATTCACTTTGAAGAAGTCATTGTTGTGAACAAACATCTGTCAAAATATACCTGGTGTTGGACTTCTTGGTGAAGTATATTCCCTCATTGTAACACTCCCATCTAAATAAACATATCAACCATTAACAATGTGCACTTCCAACTTCATGTGAAAAACGTTACTAGTGTAAAAGCTGTGAAACAATCTCTGACATTGATTGGTCCAGAGATTGAATAAGTTTCAGTCCCTTTCAATAGGCTCTGTGACAAACATTTAGACAAGGTCCTTGTCAAAAGATCCATGGCTACACAGTTTTGGTCATGTAACTTAAATTGTAGATATGGTATTGGTGATTCCTTTTGCTGTTAAAAGTTTCTGTCTATCTTAAATAGTTTTCAAAGATAATAAGAAGTAATACTATGATTTGATGAAAATTGTCATTTCAGTGCAAAAAGTCCCTCCTTAGGTCAATTGATGGTTTGAGTCATTTAATTATTTATTTTTAGATCTTGTATAATTACTTATTTCTTTTGCTGTTTACAGTTTATGCTTATCTTTTAAATTTACGAAAATAATAAGCAAACACACTGATTAGTGAAAAATCATCATTTAAGTGCATCAACTCCTGTAATAGAGTCTCCACTTTTGGTTAAAGTAATATTGTAAATTTTAATATTTGGAATACCTAATCACTTTCTTGATTATAGTTATTTTTCTATCTATTATATAGTTTTCAAGTTGAAGGCAAAACCACAAAAATGAGTAAAACTTTTTTTATTTAAGGGCTATAACTTCTATAGAGATAATTGTTGTAGAAGTGAATAAAAGGTAGATCTTTACATTCTTAACAATTTAAGCTTGTCATATTTTCTGCATCCATGAAAGTTTTCAAGATACTACATAACTACTAACATTGTACCCTTTTGTTAAATTTTTGGCCATGACTGTAATTTTCTTTTATAAACCAAATTTCAATTTACAGACAATAATCAAAACATTCCCATGATCAATCATGTCAAGTTTGGTTTAAACTGGTTCAGCAGATCCCGAGGAGATCTTTGAATAACTAACGAAGCCAAGTGATGACAATAGCTCACATGGCCATAAGCAGTTAAATGAGCTGGAAATGTCAAGTAAACCCTATTAGCTTGTGAATTCAACATGCCAATTGACTGAAATGTACCCCTGTATCTAGCCATTCACCATGCTGACAAGACATTGAAGTTAAAACAAATACACTCTTTACATTGTGCCTTTCAAGCTAGCCATTCACCAAGCAGACACAAAATGTATTATAAAATTAAACCTAGTGTTTTAGATCTGTTAAGAGCAGGAGGCTGGATTTGTTTTATAGACACTGCAGGCTGTGTACCTCGAGCTGTCTGGATATTCTGAACATTTTTCATTATAAGAATTTCACGAGCTTGCTGAAGGTTGTCGTCTATTTTGAAATACAAGAATAAATAGTGAAATCAGTTTCTCTAGGCAAATTAAAATTAAGCTATGTTTTATGTAATGAAAACAAGAGACACAAATTGTTGCAGTTGGCTTCATTCTGACTTCATAACTACAACTGTTTATTAATCTAAGTACTGTTTCTTTAAAAACAAATATAGGGTCACTGAACTTCTGTACATATTACTTACAAATTATTAGTCAACAGACAACTGACCTGTTGGTTTGTATCAATAGGTACTAGTGCTGTATGTAAGACATCCTTATTTCATTAGTATTATTAAAGGAATTAGGTCACTGGAATGTATTTGTTATGAAGGAACTAATAATAACTATATATGGCACTAGAAAAGTAGCAATTCAAATTTAATAAATCATATGAGCAAAATAATATAAAATAAATTAATTAAGGTTTTTTTGTAAATTCTAACTGGACAAAAAAAGATAATTTTCCAAAGTTTATCTGGTTTCCCCCACCTACCATAGTACTGGTTCCTGCTGCGTTTGTTGACCTGCATTCCATTCCCTCCATAGTTTATAAAGCTACTCTCTCTATACTTGGACTGTTGTATGTTTGTGTCTTGATTTTGCAACTAATATCAAATATAAAAAATCAGTATTTAAGGCAAAATATAGTGTAAATTGTTCTGTGGAACCCCTTGTCTTGCCTGCTATTGCTGCTGTCAAGGTAGAAGTGTAATATTCACTGCCAAAAACTAAGTCTTTTTTTTTAAGTAAAATAAGGAAATCTTGAAACTTAATACCTCAAACTCAATTCAATTAAAATGAAAGTGAGAATAAAATAAAACAAAAAAAACAATCCATGCAAATATGATGTTTTAAACAATTTACTGACCTAATTGCTGTTTCTGGCAAAAAATCGTCAGATTCTTAACTAATTAAATCTAGATAGCGATTATTTTCTATGCAATTAACTGAAAGGCCACTCTCACCTCACTGCAAAGTATTGTATGAAGTTTGGCCACTGGCTCTATACATGTTGCTGAGACACAGTTGTGTAAACAAATATCTAAAAGCAAGTTAGGACTGAGTGTGCAAAGATTTTTTTCATTGTGCTTTGTAAACCTAAAATGTATATACGTCTTTCAAATTCGTGCATTTTCCTGTAAATTTTCTGATGTAACAATGCTTTACGCACAGTAAGAACCAATTGTTCCATGAAGTTGTTTAGGCTGATTGACGTCATGTCAGCCGGTGTAACTCATTCATGAGATTGGTGTTATATTTGAAGGAATTTTTGAGTTATCTCCCATTGTCCACTGACTCCATGTACATTGTAAGAAGAACAAATAGATATTCATTCACTATGAAAAAGAAACTTTGTAATGTGTGTAATTTGGTAAACTCAGTATCTCAGTAGGTTTTAAACTGTATCCGCGTGAGAAAGAGAATAGAATGCTTCATATCAAAAGACGATGATGTCATGCTTTTGAATTTACCAAGAAGATCTCGAATTTAATCCTTTTTTTTATTTTTGAGGTAAGAGAGTCCTGCTTTGCCTTCAACATGTACTTACTTTATAAGATTTACAGATAATCTGTCTGTAATTGTCCGTATGAAAGATCCTTTACAACTTACATTAGCATCAGATAATCTGTCGGTTATTAACTGTATAAAAGATCCCTTACTACTTACTTTAGCATCAGATAATCTGTCTGTTATTGTCTGTATAAAAGATCCCTGGTGTGGTTTTTCCTTCTTACGACCTAATGTACTTGACTTTATTCTTTGGAGTTCTTCTTGCATAGCTTTGTCTAAGAACTGAAACAGAAATATAAATGTTAATATTTCTAAATCCTTTCATTTTGTTTTGAAATTATGTAATTGCTGAGGACTAAAATTGCAGTTCTCTCTGGCAAAAAAAAATCTTAGATAATTGTGGCTATACTGGTTAGACCTTTTTGGGTTTTGATGCTGTTCAATGTTTATAAATTTTGCTTTCTGATAGTTTATCTCAAGGATACCTGATGAAAGTTATTATTTTTTTATCAGTATCTGGCTTTTATATCTTATCTGTTAGCCAATGTATCACTATTGAGACTGTTGAGTCTATAAGGAGCCAATAAGACAACTGTCTATGGATATGTAACTTGATGGTTATGGTATCTAGATCTGGTAAAGAACAATACAAAACAAAATGTCTGAAATCTAAGTGTCTGAAATCTAGCAAATTGTAAATCCTATACAGCCAAGAGATTCAACAAAAGTATTTGACTTATCCGATGTTTAAGTCATCCAAGGTCACGAGCTCCTTCCATATTTTTCCCCCATTTCAATAGTAATTGTGTATTGTCAACCTGGTATGTTAAGATGGAAGACGTATTTTATATTTCAATCCATCTGCATAGATAGTACATGCTATATTAAAAAAAAATATTATTTCATAAAAAAGGAGACAAAATATACACATCAGATATTTACAAAGATGAGGAAATATAAAATACAGAAACAAAAATTGTGGAATGAAACAAACCTTTGCAGGTGCGTGTATTAAACTCTCCTTTGCCACTATCTGTTATAAAGTTTTGGGTCATATATTTTTTTTATCAGTTTTGTTAAAATTATTAAATTTATTTTCTTGGATTGGGTTTATAAACTCATGCCGTAATTATCTCAGGTAAAATGTGTTCCACAAATATAAATTTCCACATGATCAAACATCGTAGGTGTCCACAAAGAATAAGATTTAGTTGACATTCTGATTGTTATACAAACATATTGACTTACTTTTTTCCTTTCCTGCTGAGGACTGCCATGTTTGTCTGCCAGAGTATTCGGAGCTTGAACATTAACGGTATAAGTGGAGGGTTTATTAGTAGATATGTAAGTATTATTAGTCCTGCCATCTCTAGGCGTTGGGGGAGGCTGATCGGGAGGAGTACTGTCTTTAGGTTTATATATTCTAAAATCTAAATCTGGAGAAGTCTTTTTCTTGAGGTATTTAGATTCTGTAAATGAAATGTCTAATTCTTCAGTTGTTGGTGTACTACTGCTGTCCTTGGACATTGTTTCGTCTTCACTAACGTCCGTCCGTGATTCTAACGACACATTGTTGAAGTATTTGAATTCAGCATTAGTTCTATCTAACTGATACATCTTTTCTGTTTCAAACTTATCTACATTGGCTTTAGAATCCACATTTTCTATGGTAAATTTTTTATCTTTTGGTGTCCGTGGTATAATTGATTTTGCGGGAGGAGAGGCTCTCCCATTTTGCACTACTACAGACTTTTCAATGTTAAACATTTTTTCCTGTTCCATTTCTCCATTCATATTTTCTGATTGACTAGCAAATGTAATTCCTTTCTGTTTAGCAGAATTTTTGCGTTTATCGTCTTTTTCCATCATTTCTATATCAATTCTGACTTTGGGTTCACCATTTTGTTTATCAGCGTTACTTTTTGACACATTTTTAGCCTGTTTGATATATTTACTTTGTGCCGGTGTAGGAGTATATACATCTTCTTCAGTGTCCATTTTCTCTTCCTGTCGTTTGTTAAGGTCCTCATTATTTTTGGGTCCTGTTCCAGGTCTTGTCATACTTAAATTTTTCAAATTTTCACTACAAACACAAATATCAAATATTATATCTTACATAACATTAGGACTATAATGACAATATGTACATACCTATATTAGCTAGGGTTAGGGTTAGTTGTGTGGATACAACCTGGAATTTGTCAAATTTCCAAAGATAAATGGACAATTTCCCTGTTACAAACATCAATTATTTCAGTACAAAACCTGATTTCATCTACATTGTGGCCTTCAATTTCTTAAGGGGACCCAACCCATATGGGGCTGTAATATATTAACTACTATTCTCAGCCCTTACCTAACACTATCCTTAAAACATAACTTTAACTCTAAATTTAACCCTAACCCTAAACTCAACCATTACTCTATAGAAAATGGTTCCTGTAAGGAAATAAATGTCCGTATTATGATTCTGTATAACCTTAATACCTAAAATGACCTCTGGTTTTTATCTTTGGCAGAAAAGGATTAACTTTATCCTAATTTACACAAGTCAAAACAATAATTTTGCACTTTTTGGGTCAGGGTTAAAACAAGAGTGATAATTAATCAATAAAAGTTCCAGGGAAAACAGCAAGATAGTTGTTAAACTGCTTTTGCCTAAATCGGTAAACAATTTGTAGCTCCAAATAAGACTAAGATGGTCACAGAAAACTGTAAAATCTTAATTAATACATTGTATCTCTATTTGTAATCATTTGATGAAAAAAAAGATTCTATGTGAGACAACATTTATTGTATCCAATTATGATCATGTAAAATACTTAAAAAAAAAAAATAGAAATAATTCAATAATAAACAATTATAACTTAGTTGTTGAGATAAACTAAATAAAGATTAACGAATGAGTAGAAAGTCTGAATATTCTAAAGATGTTGACAGATGTTCTAAAGTGAAATAATATTCATATATGGACAAAACAAATATTTAGAAATTAGATTTGCATGTTTATTGGGCAAGTGACTTTCTGTTGCTTTTTCGTATATCATGTGTATAATATAAAAATAAGGAGATGAGGTATGATTGCCAATGAGACAACTATCCACCAAAGTTCAAATACTGTAAATTTAGAAATTATTGCAATGTTTTTATTATTGTGAAAAATGCGACAGGGTTGTAATCGCAATAATTTAAACTCACATTTTGGATTTTTTTAAAATGAATGAAGCGGAATTTGTCTCAGTATCCCAAAAATAATAATCGCATTTTGGTCTAAAATGACAAATTCGCAATAATAAATGCACACTTTAATTTCTGAATTTACAGTAACTATGTTTTTGTTGAATCAATTATTCTAATGCAATTTTTATGTAACAATTTTTTTCATTGGCTAAAAGTTACCGTCAAATCCACAGTTGACCAGTCGTAACTAAGGAGGGACCCGCCATTTTGAATTCATGGATAAACAAATGTTCGATTACTACAATATTATCGAAAATAAAACAGCACCTACCTCAAAATCGCCGTTTTGATGTGATTTTATCCAAATTTGAATCGTAGAAGTAACGAAATAACCTTCAGTTTGTAAGTTTTTATTTGTATGACTCATGTTTAGCCATGACGTCTTTGCGCCAAAATCATTCATGAAGTTTCGCGGAATTATTGTTTAAATTTCAAATTTATACATTTTTTCAAGCTCTAACGTATTATTTCTTTTTGTAATGCATTAGAATCGGAATAACAGTACTGTAGTTGAAGAGTTGCCACCATCAATTTTGATTTGACGGTCGCAAATATCCGTTTTACTGTCTCTGCTACGCGTCGCCAGTAAAACTGCGTTTGCGACCATCAAATCGCCAATTGACGGTGGCAACTCTTCAACTACAGTACAGTTATTCCTTAATTCACCTTTTTTCCTGTCTTGTATTTACATGTTGACTTTGTAAGGGGAAGCGACTCTTATTGCAACTGTTTTCTACTGAGCCTGATCAGTGAAGTGTGTTCGAATAAATCATTCTTGCATGCTATTACTAATTGTTAGTACTGAACCACTGACTTGGCTATCAAAGTCATTCTTACATATCGTTTCTAATTTCTTAGAAAATGCTTGGTCAGTTGAGCTACACTTGCATGACTTACTGAAATATTTAGCCGGTCACTTTTGCATGCTGTTTTTTTTTTTTATATTTTGAAGGGTTGATTCACTAACTTTAATAGTCAACTAAGTCACTCTTGCGTTTCTTTTGTTATAAATTTTATTTTCTGACCTCATCAGTGTGTTTTTTCTCTTTCTTTACTAAAATACAAATATTTACCTGTTAACTTGGTCAGTCAAGTCACTTTTGCGTTTTTTGCTAGCACTATGATTGTTTAAACGTTTAATGGTAATGTGTTGATTACGATTGAGAAGTTGCTGAGTACGGAAGGCAGGATGTTGAAGGCAGTCATCAATAGTATATCTATCTCCAGGTTCTAGTTTTAATGTATTCTGTTAACAAACAAGGAAATCATTTCATTACAAATCATGTTTTCTAAAAAATATGATCTTGAAATAATATTTATATATAAAGATTTGCGCAACAATATTAATACAAGACGGTAATATACGAAGAGGATGTTTATAGATTTTGTCCTTATCTGTACAGTATCCGGGGTTTATTTTGATGCATAGACTTGTTCCTTGACCTAATTCCACCTCCCCATTGCAACATCAACACCCCTGTCACATAACCTCACCTTCTGCAGCCAAATCAACATCCCTATGTCATATAACCTCCCCATAGCAACCAAATCAACATCCCTATGTCATATAACCTCCCCATAGCAACCAGATCAATATCCCTATGTCACATAACCTCACCTTCTGCAGCCAAATCAACATCCCTATGTCATATAACCTCCCCATAGCAACCAAATCAACATCCCTATGTCATATAACCTCCCCATAGCAACCAGATCAATATCCCTATGTCGTATAACCTCACCTTCTGCAACCAAATCAACATCCCTATGTCCTATAACCTCCCCATAGCAACCAGATCAACATCCCTATGTCGTATAACCTCACCTTCTGCAACCAAATCAACATCCATATCTCACATAACCTCCAAATAGCAACCAGATCAATATCCCTGTGTCACATAACCTCCCCATAGCAACCAGATCAATATCCCTATGTTGTATAACCTCTCCTTCTGCAACCAGATCAACATCCATGTGTCACATAACCTCCTAATAGCAACCAGATCAATATCCCTGTTTCACATAACCTCCACAAAGCAACCAGATCAATATCCCTATGTTGCATAACCTGCCCATAGCAACCAGATCAACATCTCTATGTCTTGCATAGGTTTTTTTTTTTTGGTAAAAAAAGTTTTGTAATAAAATTTTTATCTTATTATCAGATGAAAAGCTGACACTAAATTTGATCTTCTATAAAACAGTGAACTCTTGCTTTATTTATAATCTTACCTCCATAAAGTCTATCAAGACACCACTGAGTATTCCTTGGTAGCGTTTCTGTATCGTCTGTGGCCTGACTACAGAAGGAAACTGAAAGTACAACATAAATCATGATTACAGGTATCCTTGGTAATGTTTCTGTAATGTCTGCGGCATGACTACAGAAGGAAACTGAAAGTACAACATAAATCATTGTTTCATCTGTGGCAGTATCAAAGTTTATAGTATAAATAACATCCTTTTTTTGTTAGTTTTCTCAAACAATTTTTACAGGTTGTACACTTTCTTACCTTAAGACCAGAAAATCGAGGATTTGTGTAGAACATTTTCATCTGATCTGGGGTCAGCTGTCCCATGATTTTCTGTATAACATATAACTGGTCAATTTCACTCTCTCCTGGAAAAAGAGGTTGGCCATCACTGAGTTCCCCCAGTATACAACCTATGGACCATATGTCAACAGGTTTACCATAAGCAGCACTGAAAGATAAATAATCAAATATAACAGATTTATCTCTCCATAAAGCATAAGATAAAAAACGTTCAATGGGGTTTGTTTTTATAATTTAAAAACCAGTAATTACCATCTGAAATTCGTCTGCTAAATTGACTGAAAAGATAATAGACAAAATAATATATATTTGTAAGTGAGTGAAATCTACTCACACTGTTAGGTTGTACCTTTATTATTCGATTTGAAATTGTTTGAGTTAGACGAAAAATATTTCTTTTGGGCAAGCTTTATTTAGTTTATTTGTATGTGTATCTTTTGTATTGTGTTATATGAATATTTTTGTGTGTATATTATACTTATTTATTTATGCATGTATGTTAACTCAAGCTGCCAAAATTAAACTATTACTGGTTTATATCTTCTTTATTTGAAAAATTCATACTACCATATATGTTTTTAATCTTTCCAGAAATACTGCAATACTTGAATGTACCAAAAATATTTCTAGGGTATTGATTGTTACACCTCTTCTTCTATGTGATGACTTTAACAGAACTAAGTTTTCTTCACATTGAAATTATTACACTGGTTTAAATACTAGCGAATATACTAGTCAGTTACCCAAAAAAACAAATATTTCAATAAACTGGTCTAATTTCCAGAAGATGGCCATCAGTTTGTAAGCTTGATAAGAAATAATAACATGCCACATATTATTCCGACAGAAAAGGCTTGTACCATTGTGTAGAGAAATAAATGTAGATTAACGATTTATCATAAGTTTTATTGGGAAAGACGACCGTGAAATAGAAAAAAATCACACCAAGTGTCGTTTCAGTAAAATGCCAGATGAGTACCTTGTATTAAGTAAAAGGGATACAAGTTTGTACAAATAATAGATACACAAATATTTTTTTTGCTTTATTTGTACTTGTACAAATAAAGTTTCCTGTTACCCTGCTTCCATGTTGGGCAAGCGGTAATGTAGAAATTTCTTTTTGTGTTACAGTTCATAATGGGTTCTCTTCGCAGTTCGTGTTTAAGCTATGTCGATTTCTTTGAAAAATCCGACAAAATGATGTGGATTTAAACAAGTAAAGCTATAAGTGCAGGGTGTAAATTGCAAGATAAATATAAAATGTATTTTTACTCAGCAAGCCTCGTTTTTGGTCCTGTTTCTAAATATTGTACAAATAAATATTATACTTTCCGACAATGAACATATATTGTATATTAACAGAGATAATTGCCTGTGTTATATCTATGTAAAAGTTCTACAGACTTGTACCATACTGTTGTGTATGCAAATTCAAGTAAATTTTGTCAGCCTTTTCAATACTGTAAATTCAGAAATTATTGCAGGGTTTTTATTAATGTGAATAATGCGACTGTGTGAGTATCGCAATAATAAGAACTCGCATTTTGACATCTGATACATAAATAAAAAGTAAAATAACAAAAATACCAAACTACAAGGAAAATTCAAAACGGAAAGTCCCTTATCAATTGCAAAATCAAAAGCTCAAACATATCAAACGAATGGAAAACAACGGTCATATTCCTGACTTGGTACAGGGTGCTATAAACAGTTTCGTATAAAAAACTAGGGGTTATTCCCCGACTAAAAATAACCATGGAGGGAAATCCCTTTTTATTCATATAATTGGTGAAAAAGTATCATGTTTTTTGTATTTGATTGTATAAATTAGTTAATTAGCTTTCAATTTAAACAGGTTAAATGATTAAAATAATCTTAAAAATTAGATTAAATATACATGTTTTGAGGGGAGACAACACTGTAAACATCCTTTTGTTTTGGCAGTGAAAATTGAAAACTTATTTGCAGCCACTGTAGCTCTTTTCGAAGCAGGAAACCGTACCCTGAAACATGATTTTTGTTAAAGGCCAGGTAAAAACCTATGAATTTCATACAGTTTTGATTATGGGAAATGTGCCTGTATCATGTTTACATGGGTATGCACATGAGCTGATTTCAGGTTTTTTATGTTCAGATTAGGCAACTTTTTCCCCATTTTCTCTGGATAGAACTTTTTTACTATACTAAAAGTACACTATATTTTTATTTAAATATAAAGTAGAGACAATTCTGATTCCAGTGATATCTAGTTTTATACAAGTATCTTTATTAACCATTCCACCACTAAGGGTCACTTAGACATGGTCCCTTAAAATATGACGTCATAGAAAAAAACTGTTGATTGCACCCACAGGCATTTCCTTATGTAGAAAATGGTGGATCAAAGCTGGTTTCACAGCTAGCTAAACCTCTCACTTGTATGAAAGTCTCCTAAAATTCCTTTATATTGACAACAATGTGTGAACAAAACAAACAGACATAATAGGTATCTGTATACAAATTTTCCTGAAATCACAATAATGAATCTTGCATTTTAGTCCATTCTTAAAAAATCGCAATAATAAATGCACACAATCATTTGTGAATTTACAGTATTGTGGTCTATCAATACCTAAGTCAAGATTTGTCAGCCTTTTCGATATTGTGATCTATCAATACCTACGTCAAGTTTTCAGCCTTTTCAATATTCTGGCCTATCAATACCCAAGAAAAGTTTTGTCAGCTTTGTCAATATTCTGGCCTATAAATACACAAGTAAAGTTTTGCATCCCTGTGCCATATTGCAGCCTATACCTACTCAAGTAAAAATTCTGGAGACCTGTGCCATATTGCAGCCTATTCCTACCCAAGTAAAAGTTCTGGAGACCTGTGCCATATTGCAGCCTATACCTACCTAAGTAAAAGTTCTGGAGACCTGTACCATCTTGTGGCCTATACCTACCCAAGTAAAAGTTCTGGAGACCTGTACCATCTTGTGGCTACATAATCTGTATATACACCAACTAATCCTGCATTTATACTGCGAGCAAAACCTAAAACATTCAAATAGAGTCATCAACCTTTCCACCATTATTACTACAATATTATCTAAAATGTGACAGTTAATAAAATGAAAGAACAACTTATGAACATCAAGGTGTCAATTTTATTTATGTTTTTACTTCAGGGGCATTACAGACTTGATGAAAACTTAGACAGTAGTAGCTCCATCCTCATATGATCTTGATGTGTTTATGCCTTGACAAACATCTTTTAGTTGAAGCCTCCTTCTCTATGATTGAAGCATATGGCTGTAGACATTTTGTATGGTTTATATTTCCAAATATAATTTAGTCTTACAAAAAAGGTGTGTAACCTGCCTTCCCCAAATAATACAAGTAAGAATGGCAAAATCCATATTTGGTATAGGAAACCCAAAATATTACACTGAACAATATCTTATAAGCACAATGGTATGTCCTGTGTAGAACCTGTGTGAGTTTAGTTGAATCATGTCAAACAGTTTGAAAGAGTTGAGGATTAACAAATTAAGACAAACAACAATAACGACAAATGTATTCCTTCTTGTCGCCCCAGCTGTAAGATGTCGGACAACACAATAACAGGGACAAATACAGCAATGAACATTGTGTAATAACAATGACGACACATGTATTCCTTCTTGTCGCCCCAGCTGTAAGCTGTCAGACAACACAATAACAGGGACATATACAGCAATGAACATTGTGTAACAACAATGACGACACATGTATTCCTTCTTGTCGCCCCAGCTGTAAGCTGTCAGACAACACAATAACAGGGACATGTACAGCAATGAACATTGTGTAACAACAATGATGACACATGTATTCCTTCTTGTCGCCCCAGCTGTAAGCTGTCAGACAACACAATAACAGGGACATATACAGCAATGAACATTGTGTAACAACAATGACGACACATGTATTCCTTCTTGTCGCCCCAGCTGTAAGCTGTCAGACAACACAATAACAGGGACATATACAGCAATGAACATTGTGTAACAACAATGACGACACATGTATTCCTTCTTGTCGCCCCAGCTGTAAGCTGTCAGACAACACAATAACAGGGGCATATACAGCAATGAAAATTGTGTAACAACAATGACGACACATGTATTCCTTCTTGTCGCCCCAGCTGTAAGCTGTCAGACAACACAATAACAGGGACATATACAGCAATGAACATTGTGTAACAACAATGACGACACATGTATTCCTTCTTGTCGCCCCAGCTGTAAGCTGTCAGACAACACAATAACAGGGACATATACAGCAATGAACATTGTGTAACAACAATGACGACACATGTATTCCTTCTTGTCGCCCCAGCTGTAAACTGTCAGACAACACAATATCAGGGACATATACAGCAATGAACATTGTGTAACAACAATGACGACACATGTATTCCTTCTTGTCGCCCCATCTGTAAGCTGTCAGACAACACAATAACAGGGACATATACAGCAATGAACATTGTGTAACAACAATGACGACACATGTATTCCTTCTTGTCGCCCCAGCTGTAAGCTGTCAGACAACACAATAACAGGGACATATACAGCAATGAACATTGTGTAACAACAATGACGACACATGTATTCCTTCTTGTCGCCCCAGCTGTAAGCTGTCAGACAACACAATAACAGGGACATATACAGCAATGAACATTGTGTAACAACAATGACGACACATGTATTCCTTCTTGTCGCCCCAGCTGTAAGCTGTCAGACAACACAATAACAGGGACATATACAGCAATGAACATTGTGTAACAACAATGACGACACATGTATTCCTTCCTGTCCCCCCAGCTGTAAGCTGTCAGACAACACAATAACAGGGACATATACAGCAATGAACATTGTGTATGGATTATATTTCACATGACTGAAGCATATAAGTACATATATCTTGTATAGTTTATTAGTTACTTACCAAAATCACACAGTTTAAGTGTTTTACTTAACAGAATCACACAGTTTAAGTGTTTTACTTACCAAAATCACACAGTTTAAGTGTGTCGTTTTTACTGATCAATAGATTCTCTGGTTTTATATCTGAAATATAGAAAATAGACATATCATTATCATTCACTACTTTATATTTCAGTACATGTTAATTCTTTTATTCATATCAGCAATCAAACCAATATAATATACAACAACAAAATGTGTCTTGGAGCAAAATTTAAAAAAACAATGAAATGAGAAGCCATAAAAACATACAAAGACTGAAGTCATAGCAAAACACATTAATCAATAATAAAACCTGTCAAACTTTAAAGATTCATTCAGCTTTTGTGAACATATCACAATGACTTTTTATCATCTTATTTCAAGGGAATACAAATAATTAATGATCTTTTCTCATTATAAATATCATTAAAGAAATTACTCAAAACTCGACTGAAGTACTAATTTCTTTCTAAATGTGGGCCCTTTTCGACCTACAAAATTAAGTAATTTGTATCTCAAAAACAATTATTACTTATGTGGAAAGTTCAAACTGTAATCTCTTTGAAAGATCATGAATATTTACACAGATTTTATAGTCAAAAATAGCAAAATTTAATTTTTTTTCTAAAAAGAAATTACAAAATCTGCATATTTTCACCCCTGTTTGCTAGTGGGTAGTATCGATCAAATTCAAGTACCACAAAAATATTTACATTGTGATATGTAATTTATTTAGTTGGTACTTGCATGCGCTCTATATTGCAGGTGCAAAAACTATGTTTAAAACAATAAAAATCTTTGTTTTTCACAAATACACATAGAAGGGCCTTTTCCTGACATCAATAATCCTTAATAAAAGATGTAAAATAAAAGAACAGAGTTCCATTGTACCTCGCATTGCACATATTTATTTTTTTGGTTTTTTAAAAACTTTTTATAAATATCTTAGAGAAACGAAGGTTTGAAAGCTCTAACAATGTAACTTTCCATACAATTAATATTTCCAAGGGACATAATTCTTTTAAAATTGTTGATGGGCACTGATTTTCGAAATTCTCAGAGACATTGTTGATACAAAATAATAAACCTTTGATATAAATTAAATACATATCTGAGACAATACTGATTTAAACCTATGCTATAAGTTTCATAAAAATCTGGCAAGAATTGTACATGTGAAATGCTTACAATGCAATTTTCAATATCATTAATATTTCCAAGGGGCAGAACTCTTTTAAAAATAATTGATCAGCACTGATTTTTGTACTTGTCTGAGACAATGCTATTATAAACCTATGCTTCAAGTTTCATGAAAATCTTACAAGAATTGTACGAGTGAAAGCATTTACAATGCAATTTTCCATATCATTCATATTTCCAAGGGGCATAACTCTTAAAAATAATTGATCAGCACTTATTTTCGTACTTGTCTGAGACATTGCTATAAGTTTTATAAAAATTCGGAAAGAATTATACATGTGAAAGCACTTACAATGCAATTTTCCATATAAATAATATTTCCAAGGGCATAACTCTTTTAAAAATAATTGATCAGCACTGATTTTCGTACTTGTCTGAGACATTGCTATTACAAAACTATGACATAAGTTTCATAAAAAATTGTCATGAATTAAACATGTCAAAGCACTTACAATGCAATTTTCCATATAATTAACATTTCCAAGGGTCATAACTCTTTTTAAAAATAATTCATCTGCACTGAATTTCAAGCTTGTTCAAGACATTGTTGATATAAACCTATGATATAAGTTTCATAAAAAATTGTCAAAAATTGTACATGTGAAAGCGCTAACAAGACCATGACTGACACCCAGAATTTCTATGTCCCCCACAACGTGTCGCACAGGGGGAAATAAACTGATATCATGGCAGATTGACTACCATTAACAGTGGGAAAAAAATTTACTTATAAGAATAATGACCTAAAATTGTAATTAGGTCTGAAATTGTTTTCTTAAAAGACAAAATTTCTAGCAATAGCTTTTTTATCAAAGCAATCAGAAATCTCAAATGATAGACTTTACAATTTAGATGATGATGATGTTGGATGACTGTTTATTATTTAGACCTATAATAATGTATCTATGTTACTATCAATACACCGATGTTGACTAGCTGGTTTAACAATAGAATCAATAGAAATGGCTTCTAATTTCATTATTTTAGTCTGGTTGTAAAGTTAATTATCTAATGATGTAAATAATTAATCAATCAGCACATGATAGATCATCTTATCTGTAAAACCAATTGATTCAAGTCAACAACTAATTACTGAGGAATATCTATAAGTCATTCATTCAAATCTCTAAATTTCTACCACATTCTCAAATAAGATAAAATTGAAATGTATAAAATGGTCTGAAGGTCTATATAAGATGCCCTACATTGAAATACAACTGATTGACTAACAAAGAATGATGGGATGGATGAAAAAAGACAACATGGTCTAAGTAATATGCCCTGCAGCCTGATACAAGGATATAAATAGCATTGAGATAAATCCCGGTAAACACATAATAAGGAAATTCTAATATGACAGTATAGGGAGTGATTTTAAATACATTAGTTGTTTGTTTAACAACCAGTGGCTGCTGACATTTAAATACAAATGAAATAAGTTCTTTGAACTAGACAATTTTTTACTGGTTATATTGTTTGACTCAAACACAGGCACATTTTGGTTATGACATACTGCAACATTTCTGCACTTTTTCCAATTTTTTTTAACCACATACTAATTATAAAGAAGAAGTTTTATTTTCCATGAAGCGTCCAGTGCATATAACTTGAAAAATAACATCAGAATCTGTGTAATATCTAAACGGCAGCTAACAAAACAGGATATATAAAATCTGCCTTTTATAAAAGCTATTTGAAACTCAACTTGACATATAATCAATTTCACTTTTATGTTCGTCCTAAGGTATAACTGTATTTCCCATGATCCTCTGACAAGTATAACAAAGACACTTTATGAATTCAATACTTCAAAGAAAAAACAAAACCTAATAATCTAAAGATTAAATTCAAATTACACTGAGAAAGGATGTATAGTTCTTGCATTTAACAATATATCCTATGCATTTATTGGTATTTACAAATCAATAAACTTGTAACTTGCTAGTCATTATAATTATGCCCCATGTAAAGGAATTTAAATAAACCTGAAAAATGCACAGAGATTCTAAGTGCAAATAAGATATATTGTTCTTTACCTAACCTTAACTTGAGGAGCAAGTGTAAGTTCCTGCAATGTCTCAGTCATGTCAGTAGTATAACTTAGTGCAAATGAGATGTATTGTTCTTTACCTAATCCTAGCTTAAACAGCTAGTGTAAGTTCCTGCAATGTCTCAGTCATGCCCGTAGTATAACTTAGTGCAAATAAAATATAGTGTTCTTTACCTAACCCTGGCTTAAACAGCTAGTGTAAGTTCCTGCAATGTCTCAGTCATGTCAGTAGTATAACTTAGTGCAAATAAGATATATTGTTCTTTACCTAACCCTGGCTTAAACAGCTAGTGTAAGTTCCTGCAATGTCTCAGTCATGTCAGTAGTATAACTTAGTGCAAATAAGATATATTGTTCTTTACCTAACCCTGGCTTAAACAGCTAGTGTAAGTTCCTGCAATGTCTCAGTCATGTCTGTAGTATAACTTAGTGCAAATAAGATATATTGTTATTTACCTAACCCTGGCTTAAACAGCTTGTGTAAGTTCCTGCAATGTCTCAGTCATGTCTGTAGTATAACTTAGTGCAAATAAGATATATTGTTCTTTACCTAACCCTGGCGTAAACAGCTAGTGTAAGTTCCTGCAATGTCTCAGTCATGTCTGTAGTATAACTAAGTGCAAATAAGATATATTGTTCTTTACCTAACCCTGGCTTAAACAGCTAGTGTAAGTTCCTGCAATGTCTCAGTCATGTCTGTAGTATAACTTAGTGCAAATAAGATATATTGTTCTTTCCCTAATCCTGGCTTAAACAGCTAGTGTAAGTTCCTGCAATGTCTCAGTCATGTCAGTAGTATAACTAAGTGCAAATAAGATATATTGTTCTTTACCTAACCCTGGCGTAAACAGCTTGTGTAAGTTTCTGCAATGTCTCAGTTATGTCTGTAGTATAACTTAGTGCAAATAAGATATATTCAGTCATGCCAGTAGTATAAATCATTCATGATAGCTTACCTCGATGTATGATATCTTGAGTATGGCACCATTGTATGGCTTTACACAACTGGTATGTGTAAGTTTTAACTTTTTCAGCAGGTACACCATTTGGCATGTCTTCTAGAAGTTCTAACATATTCTATAAATAAACAACTGATTTTGTAAGACATGGGCATCAGATCTTTGAAGAACAATTTACTGTGCTGAACTTATGGATCCTTTAATATTACTGCATACAACAACTTGTAATTGGAATATTCATTATCAGGTATGCTATAGAACAAAAGTCTGGGAAGCCAATACCTAAAAAATGGTAAGAATATAAAAACTCAAGATACGGCTTTGGCGGTTGTGTCGTAGCATGCAAACCTCATATGTATATCACATTTACATGTTCCTTTCCTGATATGCATGTAATATTTACCACCAGACATTAATCACCAATTCATTATCATCAAATTTTAAAGGACAGATATAGAACAAATCCAGGCCATCTTTGGTCAACCCTATATGCCTGGAAAGTTACAACCTTAGTTTTAGAACAATAACTCATAATAAAATGAACAATATATGATTGAAGTTATGCCAATACCAAAGCATTGACCAGTAAACCGTACCCCTCACAACGTACAATCTATCATCATGTACCCCTCACAACGTACAATCTATCATCAGGTACCCCTCACAACGTACAATCTACCATCAGTAGTACAGATCAGGTGGTTGTAAACTGTACCCCTCACAACATACAACCTATCAACAGGTACCCTTCACAACGTACAATCCATCATCAGCAGTACAGATCAAGTGGTTGTAAACTGTACCCCTCACAACGTACAATCTATCATCATGTACCCCTCACAACGTACAATCTATCATCTGGAACCCCTCACAACGTACAATCTATCATCAGGTACCACTCACAACGTACAATCTATCATCAGCAGTACAGATCAAGTGGTTGTAAACTGAACCCCTCACAACGTACAATCTATCATCAGGTACCCCTCACAAGGTACAATCTATCATCTGGAACCCCTCACAACGTACAATCTATCATCATGTACCCCTCACAACGTACAATCTATCATCAGCAGTACAGATCAAGTGGTTGTAAACTGAACCCCTCACAACGTACAATCTATCATCAGGTACCCCTCACAAGGTACAATCTATCATCTGGAACCCCTCACAACGTACAATCTATCATCATGTACCCCTCACAACGTGCAATCTATCATCAGCAGTACAGATCAAGCGGTTGTAAACTGTACCCCTCACAACGTACAATCTATCAACAGGTACCCCTCACAACGTACAATCCATCGTCAGCAGTACAGATCAAGAGGTTGTAAACTGAACCCCTCACAATGTACAATCTATCATCAGGTACCCCTCACAACGTACAATCTATCATCAGCAGTACAGATTAAGTGGTTGTAAACTGCACCCCTCACAACGTATAATCTACCATCAGGTACCCCTCACAAGGTACAATCTATCATCTGGAACCCCTCACAACGTACAATCTATCATCATGTACCCCTCACAACGTACAATCTATCATCAGCAGTACAGATCAAGTGGTTGTAAACTGAACCCCTCACAACGTACAATCTATCATCAGGTACCCCTCACAAGGTACAATCTATCATCTGGAACCCCTCACAACGTACAATCTATCATCATGTACCCCTCACAACGTACAATCTATCATCAGCAGTACAGATCAAGTGGTTGTAAACTGAACCCCTCACAACGTACAATCTATCATCAGGTACCCCTCACAAGGTACAATCTATCATCTGGAACCCCTCACAACGTACAATCTATCATCATGTACCCCTCACAACGTGCAATCTATCATCAGCAGTACAGACCAAGCGGTTGTAAACTGTACCCCTCACAACGTACAATCTATCAACAGGTACCCCTCACAACGTACAATCTATCATCTGGAACCCCTCACAACGTACAATCTATCATCATGTACCCCTCACAACGTGCAATCTATCATCAGCAGTACAGATCAAGCGGTTGTAAACTGAACCCCTCACAACGTACAATCTATCATCAGCAGTACAGATCAAGTGGTTGTAAACTGAACCCCTCACAACGTACAATCTATCATCAGGTACCCCTCACAAGGTACAATCTATCATCTGGAACCCCTCACAACGTACAATCTATCATCATGTACCCCTCACAACGTGCAATCTATCATCAGCAGTACAGATCAAGCGGTTGTAAACTGTACCCCTCACAACGTACAATCTATCAACAGGTACCCCTCACAACGTACAATCCATCGTCAGCAGTACAGATCAAGAGGTTGTAAACTGAACCCCTCACAATGTACAATCTATCATCAAGTACCCCTCACAACGTACAATCTATCATCAGCAGTACAGATCAAGTGGTTGTAAACTGCACCCCTCACAACGTATAATCTTCCATCAGGTACCCCTCACAAGGTACAATCTATCATCTGGAACCCCTCACAAGGTACAATCTATCATCAGGTACCCCTCACAACGTACAATCTACCATCAGTAGTACAGATCAAGTTGTTGTAAACTGAACCCCTTACATTGTACAATCTATCATCTGGAACCCCTCACAACATACAATCTACCATCAGTAGTACAGATCAAGTTGTTGTAAACTGAACCCCTCACAACGTACAATCTATCATCAGGTACCCCTCACAAGGTACAATCTATCATCAGGTACCCCTCACAACGTACAATCTACCATCAGTAGTACAGATCAAGTGGTTGTAAACTGCACCCCTCACAACGTATAATCTACCATCAGGTACCCCTCACAAGGTACAATCTATCATCTGGAACCCCTCACAACATACAATCTACCATCAGTAGTACAGATCAAGTGGTTGTAAACTGTACCCCTCACAACGTACAATCTATCATCAGGAACCCCTCACAACGTACAATCTATCATCAGGTACCCCTCACAACGTACAATCTACCATCAGCAGTACAGATCAAGTTGTTGTAAACTTAACCCCTCACAACGTACAATCTATCATCAGGTACCCCTCACAAGGTACAATCTATCATCAGGTACCCCTCACAACATACAATCTATCATCAGGTACCCCTCACAACGTACAATCTATCATCAGGTACCCCTCACAACATACAATCTATCATCAGGAACCCCTCAAAAGGTACAATCTATCATCAGTAGTACAGATCAAGTGGTTGTAAACTGTACCCCTCACAACGTATAATCTATCATCAGGTACCCCTCACAACGTACAATCTATCATCAGGTACCCCTCACAATGTACAATCTATCATCAGTAGTACAGATCAAGTGGTTGTAAACTGTACCCCTCACAACGTACAATCTATCATCAGGTACCCCTCACAATGTACAATCTATCATCAGTAGTACAGATCAAGTGGTTGTAAACTGAACCCCTCACAACGTACAATCTACCATCAGTAGTACAGATCAAGTGGTTGTAAACTGAACCCCTCACAACGTACAATCTATCATCACGTACCCCTCACAACATACAATCTATCATCACGAACCCCTCACAACGTACAATCGATCATCATGCACCCCTCACAACATACAATCTACCATCAGTAGTACAGATCAAGTGATTGTAAACTGAACCCCTCACAACATACAATCTATCATCAGGAACCAATCACAACGTACAATCTATCATCAGTAGTACAGATCAAGTGTATGTAAACTGAACCCCTCACAACGTATAATCTATCATTAGGAACCCCTCACAACGTACAATTTATCATCAGGAACCCCTCACAACGTACAATCTATCATCAGGAACCCCTCACAACGTACAATCTGTCATCTGGTACCCCTCACAACGTACAATCTTCCATCAGTAGTACAGATCAAATGGTTGTAAACTGTACCCCTCACAACGTATAATCTATCATTAGGAACCCCTCACAACGTACAATTTATCATCAGGAACCCCTCACAACGTACAATCTATCATCAGGAACCCCTCACAACGTACAATCTATCATCTGGTACCCCTCACAACGTACAATCTTCCATCAGTAGTACAGATCAAATGGTTGTAAACTGTACCCCTCACAATGTATAATCTATCATTAGGAACCCCTCACAACGTACAATTTATCATCAGGAACCCCTCACAACGTACAATCTATCATCAGGAACCCCTCACAACGTACAATCTATCATCAGGAACCCCTCACAACGTACAATCTATCATCAGGAACCCCTCACAATGTACAATCTATCATCAGTAGTACAGATCAAGGGGTTGTAAACTGTACCCCTCACAACGTACAATCTATCATCAGGAACCCCTCACAACGTACAATCTATCATCAGGAACCCCTCACAACGTACAATCTATCATCAGGAACCCCTCACAATGTACAATCTATCATCAGTAGTACAGATCAAGTTTATGTAAACTGTACCCCTCACAACGTACAATCTATCATCAGGTACCCCTCACAACGTACAATTTATCATCAGTAGTACAGATCAAGTGTATGTAAACTGTACCCCTCACAACGTACAATCTATCATCAGCAGTACAGATCAAGTGGTTGTAAACTGAACCCCTCACAACGTACAATCTATCATCAGGTACCCCTCACAAGGTACAATCTATCATCTGGAACCCCTCACAACGTACAATCTATCATCATGTACCCCTCACAACGTGCAATCTATCATCAGCAGTACAGATCAAGCGGTTGTAAACTGTACCCCTCACAACGTACAATCTATCAACAGGTACCCCTCACAACGTACAATCCATCGTCAGCAGGACAGATCAAGAGGTTGTAAACTGAACTCCTCACAATGTACAATCTATCATCAGGTACCCCTCACAACGTACAATCTATCATCAGCAGTACAGATCAAGTGGTTGTAAACTGCACCCCTCACAACGTATAATCTACCATCAGGTACCCCTCACAAGGTACAATCTATCATCTGGAACCCCTCACAAGGTACAATCTATCATCAGGTACCCCTCACAACGTACAATCTACCATCAGTAGTACAGATCAAGTGGTTGTAAACTGAACCCCTTACAGTGTACAATCTATCATCTGGAACCCCTCACAACATACAATCTACCATCAGTAGTACAGATCAAGTTGTTGTAAACTGAACCCCTCACAACGTACAATCTATCATCAGGTACCCCTCACAAGGTACAATCTATCATCAGGTACCCCTCACAATGTACAATCTACCATCAGTAGTACAGATCAAGTGGTTGTAAACTGCACCCCTCACAACGTATAATCTACCATCAGGTACCCCTCACAAGGTACAATCTATCATCTGGAACCCCTCACAAGGTACAATCTATCATCTGGAACCCCTCACAACATACAATCTACCATCAGTAGTACAGATCAAGTGGTTGTAAACTGTACCCCTCACAACGTACAATCTACCATCAGGAACCCCTCACAACGTACAATCTATCATCAGGTACCCCTCACAACGTACAATCTATCATCAGGAACCCCTCACAACGTACAATCTATCATCAGGTACCCCTCACAACGTACAATCTACCATCAGTAGTACAGATCAAGTGGTTGTAAACTGTACCCCTCACAACGTACAATCTATCATCAGGAACCCCTCACAACGTACAATCTATCATCAGGTACCCCTCACAACGTACAATCTACCATCAGTAGTACAGATCAAGTTGTTGTAAACTGAACCCCTCACAACGTACAATCTATCATCAGGTACCCCTCACAAGGTACAATCTATCATCAGGTACCCCTCACAACATACAATCTATCATCAGGTACCCTTCACAACGTACAATCTATCATCAGGAACCCCTCACAAGGTACAATCTATCATCAGTAGTACAGATCAAGTGGTTGTAAACTGTACCCCTCACAACATACAATCTATCATCACGAACCCCTCACAACGTACAATCTATCATCATGTACCCCTCACAACATACAATCTACCATCAGTAGTACAGATCAAATGGTTGTAAACTGAACCCCTCACAACGTATAATCTTTCATTAGGAACCCCTCACAACGTACAATTTATCATCAGGAACCCCTCACAACGTACAATCTATCATCACGAACCCCTCACAACGTACAATCTATCATCATGTACCCCTCACAACATACAATCTACCATCAGTAGTACAGATCAAATGGTTGTAAACTGTACCCCTCACAACGTATAATCTTTCATTAGGAACCCCTCACAACGTACAATTTATCATCAGGAACCCCTCACAACGTACAATCTATCATCAGGAACCCCTCACAATGTACAATCTATCATCTGGTACCCCTCACAACGTACAATCTTCCATCAGTAGTACAGATCAAATGGTTGTAAACTGTACCCCTCACAACGTATAATCTATCATTAGGAACCCCTCACAACGTACAATTTATCATCAGGAACCCCTCACAACGTACAATCTATCATCAGGAACCCCTCACAACGTACAATCTATCATCAGGAACCCCTCACAACGTACAATCTATCATCAGGTACCCCTCACAACGTACAATCTATCATCAGCAGTACAGATCAAGTGGTTGTAAACTGTACCCCTCACAACGTACAATCTATCATCAGGAACCCCTCACAACGTACAATCTATCATCAGTAGTACAGATCAAGTGTATGTAAACTGTACCCCTCACAACGTACAATCTATCATCAGGAACCCCTCACAACGTACAATCTATCATCAGGAACCCCTCACAATGTACAATCTACCATCAGTAGTACAGATCAAGTGGTTGTGTATGATACTGATAATAATGTGTATGATATATGTTTCTGGATAACTGTCATCAGATTTACACAAGACAAAAAGTCCTTGGAAAAATGGTATCAAATCTCCAAAGTACCAAAATAGAACAACCAAAGAAGCCACCTAAGGTAAAATGTTACATAAAGTTGTAGCCATAGTTATAGTGCAGTTATTTACTTTATAAACTAATTAGTACAAAATGTATAATTTTAACCTTGACAGTACAAAGCACTGGCTATTGGGCAGATGGTGCTCTTTAAACCTTTCACATTCAACTAGGTTTTCAAGCTCCCTCCCCTGACCATCATAAATATTCAAATACTATTCATTGGTTGTCTCTAAATCGCTGTTTCAGAATCTAATGCATTCTGGGTAATATTTTTAAAAGCGTACACCAGAACATCCTAAACAATGAAAATTCAATCAATGGTGCGACATTATTTTCATTTTGGTGTAACAATAAAATTACCCATTGCCCTTTAGATTCTGAAACAGCAAATTCCACAATATTCTCCTGTTATAAGGTTCCCCAACTTACCCTCTCTACGTATTCAAACACAAAATACAGTTTCCCTCTTCTTCTGAAAGCTTCTCTTAATTCCACAATATTCTCCTGTTATAAGGTTCCCCAACTTACCCTCTCTACGTATTCAAACACAAGATACAGTTTCCCTCTCCTTCTGGCAGCCTCTCTTAATTCTACAATATTCTCCTGTTATAAGGTTCCCCAACTTACCCTCTCTACGTATTCAAACACAAGATACAGTTTCCCTCTCCTTCTGGCAGCCTCTCTTAATTCTACAATATTCTCCTGTAATAAGGTTCCCCAACTTACCCTCTCTACGTATTCAAACACAAAATACAGTTTCCCTCTTCTTCTGAAAGCTTCTCTTAATTCTACAATATTCTCCTGCTATAAGGTTCCCCAACTTACCCTCTCTACGTATTCAAAAACAAGATACAGTTTCCCTCTCCTTCTGAAAGCCTCTCTTAATTCTACAATATTTTCTTGTTTCAAAGTTCGCAGCATGTTCAGTTCTCTCTCTGTAGTTCTCTTAACATCATCATTATCTAAAATAACAAAGTTGGGGGAAGCCATCAGATATATACAATTCAGTATATTTAGAATTGATAATCAAATAATTGAAATGTGGAAAATCTCAAACGGTAATTGAAGAAACAACACATTAACTCACAATGCTTGTGGCACATGAGTGATTCATCAATGTTGTTCAGTCACAAGTTGAATATTTTTTTATAATTAATTTTTTGGCTTACTTATTCTTGTTATTACATAAGTTTTTAAACTAAATAAAGTAGTAAATACAAGGTTTCTTCATGTTCTCAGTTGGTTTTATTGCCACTTTCTTTTTAGAACATCTTGACAACTCATATTGTATAATGTTGTAGCAGTGAAAATACATGTGAAATATCAACCTTTTATTTGACTGAGGTACTTCATTTTAACCTATGTAATAAAAGCATTTTTGGGGGCCAGATAATATATTAAGTTTTATTAACCTAAGATCTTAACTATATCTTTTAAATGTAATTTATGGTTCATAAAATATTTTAAACACAAACAGTCCAAGTTTATTGGGTTTTTTAAAAGTTTGAAAAGCTTCCTATAAGCCTATGTACAAACAATGTTGTTATTTAATATTAGGAACAACCTCTGACTTACAACAGTGAGAAATACATAACATCAATAGAAAATCACTTCAAACAAAGAGACTATTAATCCAAAGAAAGTGATTGTGGTAATACAGTGTATAAATCTGATAGGTGACCTTTAAATCGTTGTTTTACACACAAATAATCAGACTGTTCTTTAGTTACTGGATAATTGACACTAAGGTACTCTGCTTAACTTCAGGCAAAAATCACTCATTATTTTCTTCCAAGATAGTCCCTGGTTACTCATTGGGACTACAGGAAAAATAACTTTCTTCAGTGAAAGGCAGTTAAGTTAACCTCACAGTAAACCACATACAACCATTGAAGAAAGACTATTACAGGAAAAATAACTTTTCTTCAGTGAAAGGCGGTTAAATTAACCTCACAGTAAGGCAGTTAAATTAACCTCACAGTAAACCACATACAACCATTGAAGAAAGACTATTACAGGAAATATAACTTGTAATAATCTGACAGGTAGAGTTAACACAGTATGAGTAAACCATATGCCACCTTTGATTGATTGATTGTTGGTTGCTTAATGTCCAGTGCATATAACACCACTGAAGATATACTACTATCATAGTATTCTACTAACATCCATTTACTCTTTACACTTTTTATAAAACGATGTAGTGATTTTGATATTTTCCATAAAAATATCTAATCTAAATGGAAGTCATTCTGGCATGATCTTAAAAAAAAGTTATTTTGACAAGTCCCCTATAAATACCAATTTAAATATGCTTCATGATCTGTACTTGAGAGTTATCTGTTATATTTTCCAGTGACATTAGATACAAATTATAGGGTATTAACTTACCTTCGCTGTCTTTAAATTTCTTTACTGCCACCATTTCACCTGACTCCTGGAAAGAAACATAATATACTCTCACAAATAAATAAAAATAGACAAGATTGCTAAAATGTCCTCTCCCCCCCCCCCCCCCTCAACTGTATGAATGAGGAATAAAACTGTGTGTACAATAGTCAAAATATGGTCTGAGTCCCTTAACTACCATGAAAATGGTCAAATCAAAATGACAGTATATAAGGATCAACAACACATGATGGTCAACAAAAACCTACAAAGTATGAGAGCTTTCTGTCAAATGGTCTCAGAGGAGTTGTGTTAACAAGGTGTCAATGTTACAATACTCAAATAAATATGAGAGGCTCCAAAGTATTTCATTCAAACAATCAATGTGTCTTAAAGATACAAAGTCACCTAAATAAATTGCATCAAAACCATCTGAAACAATCATCTGCTGTCATTTGGGATCCAAGATGACTATAGACTTGAGCTCTCATACTACCAAAAAGTGTTATTCATTTGTACTGTATTATTTATATGTGATATTCTGTTGTTCATTTGTCTTAGCAAAAAAGAAGTACTCCACATAAATAAACTCTTAAAAGAAAAAATCATTTTGGATATTCACCTACTGAACAAGGTCAGGCCGCAATTAAAAATATCTTTGTTTCCCCTTACCCTACCCACCATTTTGGAAGTGGGTAGGTAGGTAGGCTTTTTTTTTTTTTTTTAGAGAAAATCCCTGAAATATATCTAACACACAGGAAAACACAGAAAAACAACAAATTGAACTTTATTGATACTAAAACAACATACTGTATAACGTAATATGCATGACTAGAAGACCTTACAATTTCAGACTAGAAAATGTTTGTAAATATCAATGTCTTTGTGATTTAGAGTAGACCACATATAAATTGAGACACGGTTCTATATTTTTCTTATAGTTTTATTAATTCAATTGAAAATATAAAACCCCAACGAGACTGCTACCTAGTAACATTCGATGCAAAAAATATGTACACTTGTTTTTCATTTAAGGAAATACTAGAAGCCACAAACCGTGATCCAAGCGAGTATGACTACGTCTATTAAGACTTATTCTAGAAAACTATGAATTTACTTTTAACAATAAACTTTACCATGAAACCTTGGGTGTGTCTATGTGCGGATCAGTATTCGCTGAGTTAGCAGACCTTACAATGTTTGTTAATTCTTGAACACATTTTACAATGCTTTCAACACAGAGAAACAAAATGATAATGATAGTTAAAGTTCACCTACGAATTTTCCTGTAATGAAACAATATTCTTAGACACTGTCATAATTATACAAAGGAGAAAGATTCTTTAATGAAGGCATAGTATGATACAAGACATTAAAACCAATATCAAACCAACTGAAACATATCAATATCTGCACAGACACTGCTCACACCCAAAAAGTGTTTTCATTGAACATGTTGAAAGGATTTATCAAGGGTGAAGTATTGAGGTATCTCAGAAACACAAGCAGCAAAACTGATCTTAAAAAACAGTAAGAAGCTCAAACGAGGATATCAAATATCTGAAATCAACAATTTTTTTTATCAAACACAAAATACAGAAAGGGAAAACTTGCTAACACATCGCCCAGCGAAATGGGAGCAACCGCTAGTAATGTTAACAAAATTCAACCCATCTATACAGAAACTAAAAATATAATAATGAAACACTGGCATCTTATTTCACAAAACCCTGAATGTGTGACCATATTTAATCATCAGCCCATTATAGCTTATAAAAGACATAAGAACTTACAAGAACTTTTATCAAAGCATTATCTGGTATAGTCATCTCGACTTTTCACAACACAATATGATACTGAGCTCGATAAAAAATCAACTACTATTTTATCCAAAGACAACTAGTGTATGGTCCAATATCACTTACGAAATGAAACAAAATAGCATAAATAGCACGCCAATATACAACTTATTGAGTCAACCACTGATAAAGGCGAACTCAGGGATTTACCACAAACACGGCAGAAACACCAGGCCTAACATTTAAGCTCAAGGGTGAGCTCGGATGCGCAATCGTAACTACTCGGCCATTCTCGCAACGCATTTTGTTATTGGGAGGCGTAGCTAGAATGGAAGAGTAGTTAAGATTGCTCGGATGCATTTATTTAAAACATTATTCCATTCCAATTTCAGTATCCTTGCATACGTTGTTTACCCTTTGCTGCAAACACACGGGCGACAATGATTTCGCGGAATGTTGAAAATACAAGGAAACGAAATTGAAAAAAACGAACTTTTGAGCGAAACGAAAAAAAAAAAAAAAACAACAACGTGATTTTCGAAAAAAATTATTTCAGTCGGCAGATTTTTAGAGGGTCGGTCGGGTAAGGGGAAACAAACTTAATTTTAATTTTGGCCTCACATGAAAGTAAGTCTGTTGAAAAGTAAATATTCTATCCCAAGTGAAATCTTTACCATAGCATATTCTATATACATAACTACACATTTACCCAAGTGAAATCTTTACCATAGCATATTCTATATCCATAACTACACATTTACCCAAGTGAAATCTTTACCATGGCATATTCTTTATCCATAACTTCACATTTACCCAAGTGAATTCTTTACCATAGCATATTTTATTCAGATTAAAAGAACATCTGATTGACCATGAAGATTTAAAATTATTTAGTGTTGACAATCACTTCTTATAAATATTGTTGAATGATTTTAAACTTTCGTCTCCTGCAAAGAACTAGTTGATAACCTGTCATTTATCATCATGATCATGTTAAATAGAAAAGAGAAGGATTTAAAATTGTACTTGAAATACAAACTTTTTCAATTAAGTTTTAAAGAATTGTCATGATTTTCTTCATCCTTTGTTTCATTTCATAAAAAAATGATATAAATCTTGTGTAGCTTCCTCCCCTGAGCCTCCATTTCAATACCACTTTATTTACCTATTCTCAAACAATAAATAATTGGGAGTAAGAATGATCCAAGTTATAGATATGATCATAAATCATAAGTTTATTATAGTCACAATAAATAGGGAAACACCCATTGAGACATGTGTTCATTTTCATATTAAGTTGACACTTGTTAGGATATCAAATGTATTCTTTACTGTGATTTCTGATATATTTGGAGTAAAATTGTTTAATCTATGAATCGCATTAGAGGGAAAGGACATGTTCATTAATCTGATTGTATAGTAAGGATGGACATGTTCAATTAGTCTGATTGTATTGAAGGGGATGCACATGTTCAATTAGTCTGATTGTGTTGGAGGGAAAGGACATGTTCATTAATCTGATTGTATAGCAAGGATGGACATGTTCATTAATCTGATTGTATAGCAAGGATGGACATGTTCAATTAGTCTGATTGTATTGGAGGGGATGCACATGTTCAATTAGTCTGATTGTGTTGGAGGGAAAGGACATGTTCATTAATCTGATTGTATAGCAAGGATGGACATGTTCAATTAGTCTGATTGTATTGGAGGGGATGCACATGTTCAATTAGTCTGATTGTGTTGGAGGGAAAGGACATGTTCATTAATCTGATTGTATAGCAAGGATGGACATGTTCAATTAGTCTGATTGTGTTGGAGGGGATGGACATGTTCCATTAGTCTGATTGTGTTGGAGGGGATGCACATGTTCCATTAGTCTGATTGTGTTGGAGGGGATGGACATGTTCAATTAGTCTGATTGTGTTGGAGGGGATGGACATGTTCCATTAGTCTGATTGTGTTGGAGGGGATGGACATGTTCAATTAGTCTGATTGTGTTGGAGGGGATGGACATGTTCAATTAGTCTGGTTGTATTGGAGGGGATGCACATGTTCAATTAGTCTGATTGTATTGGAGGGGATGCACATGTTCAATTAGTCTGATTGTGTTGGAGGGGATGGACATATTCAATTAGTCTGATTGTATTGGAGGGGAGGGAATGTACCATTAGTCTGATTGTATTGGAGGGGAGGGAATGTACCATTAGTCTGATTGTATTGGAGGGGAGGGAATGTACCATTAGTCTGATTGTATGGAGGTGATACACATGTTCAATTAGTCTGATTGTGTTGGAGGGGAGGCACATGTTCAATTAGTCTGATTGTGTTGGAGGGGAGGGAATGTACCATTAGTCTGATTGTATGGAGGTGATACATATGTTCAATTAGTCTGATTGTGTTGGAGGGGATGCACATGTTCAATTAGTCTGATTGTATTGGAGGGGATGCACATGTTCAATTAGTCTGATTGTATTGGAGGGGATGCACATGTTCAATTAGTCTGATTGTAATGGAGGGGATGTACATGTTCAATTAGTCTGATTGTGTTGGAGGGGATGCACATGTTCAATTAGTCTGATTGTATTGGAGGGGATGCACATGTTCAATTAGTCTGGTTGTATTGGAGGGGATGCACATGTTCAATTAGTCTGATTGTATTGGAGGGGAGGGAATGTAGCATTAGTCTGATTGTATTGGAGGGGAGGGAATGTAGCATTAGTCTGATTGTATTGGAGGGGATGCACATGTTCCATTAGTCTGATTGTGTTGGAGGGATGGACATGTTCAATTAGTCTGATTGTGTTGGAGGGGAGGGAATGTACCATTAGTCTGATTGTATTGGAGGGGAGGGAATGTACCATTAGTCTGATTGTATTGGAGGGGAGGGAATGTACCATTAGTCTGATTGTATTGGAGGGGAGGGAATGTACCATTAGTCTGATTGTATGGAGGTGATACACATGTTCAATTAGTCTGATTGTGTTGGAGGGGATGCACATGTTCAATTAGTCTGATTGTATTGGAGGGGATGCACATGTTCAATTAGTCTGATTGTATTGGAGGGGATGCACATGTTCAATTAGTCTGATTGTAATGGAGGGGATGTACATGTTCAATTAGTCTGATTGTGTTGGAGGGGATGCACATGTTCAATTTATCTGATTGTATTGGAGGGGATGCACATGTTCAATTAGTCTGATTGTATTGGAGGGGATGCACATGTTCAATTAGCATGATTAGTCTGATGTATACTATTATGTTTCTAACAAACAATTACAATACTAGGGTCCAAGAGGTCCTAGATACAGGGTCCAAGATGTATACCATTATGTTTCTAACAAATATTTACTATACTAGGGTCCAAGAAGTCCTAGATACAGGGTCCAAGATGTATACCATTATGTTTCTAACAAACATTTACTATACTAGGGTCCAAGAGGTCTTAAGAGACAGGGTCCAAGATGTATACCATTGTTTCTAACAAACATTTACTATACTAGGGTCCAAGAGGTCCTAGATACAGGGTCCAAAATGTATACCATTATGTTTCTAACAAACATTTACTATACTAGGGTCCAAGAGGTCCTAGATACAGGGTCCAAAATGTATACCATTATGTTTCTAACAAACATTTACTATACTAGGGTCCAAGAGGTCTTAAGAAACAGGGTCCAAGATGTATACCATTGTTTCTAACAAACATTTACTATACTAGGGTCCAAGAGGTCTTAAGAGACAGGGTCCAAGATGTGTACCATTATGTTTCTAACAAACATTTACTATACTAGGGTCCAAGATGTCCTAGATACAGGGTCCAATATGTATACCATTAAGTTTCTAACAAACAATTACAATACAACAGTTTTATACAGTCCAACTGTTTTCATTGAAGATAAGTAATATGACACTACCAATGTTTAACGATCAATATTCAACTTGTTTAGTGGGATCATATGTTCACACAGAATTAGGTTTCTAATCAATTTACCTCTAGGTTTAGTGAATAGAAGCAAGTACAAACAGATGTTATCATAAAAATCATGGATTTTACAAAAAAGGAATTTAAAAACATGTCATTAGTTTTACAATGTATACATGGAGTGGTATTACATCCATACGAATGCATTATTAAAATACCAATTACGTTTACATTTCAACCCAAACAATTTCAACTGTTACTTCCTTTTAAACATGAAGTGTTGTTGTAACTGTGAAGTTAAGACCATACACTTAGGTATCCTTTCTGGTCTTTTTATTAACCAGAAAAAATGTCCATATCAAAATTTATGACAAATGGACAATAGTTCTTTTTGGTATTGCTAAATATCCATTCCTCAAAGGGGATTTCACTGAGGCTTCCTTTTATGTCATTTTTATTTCTTAGATAAGTAAAAAGGAGACGTTGGGACAATAAAACATCAAGTAAACAACAACAACAAAAAAAGAAAAGAAAAATACATCTTAAAGTCAACACCATATTTTAAAAAGAAAAAACTTTTAGATGTAACTAAATAAATTCTTTTTAACCCTTTCAACACTACACAGCATATGCAGCAATGAGGTGCATAGTCCCTGGCTGCTATTCTTGGAACAAGTTTTTTTTAATTTTTATTTGGAATCGCTGCCCTGTATCATGTATATATCACCCTGGTGGTCTTTAGATTTTAGTTCATGTTAAAAGGGATATGTCCAAGTCATGATGGCGCTTGAACACTGGACACTCTCTTTGAGAAAATATCATACCCAGGAACCCAGCTAAAAATAAAACTGAACAAGAATGTGTCCATAGTACACAGATGCCCCACTTGCACTATCATTTTCTATGTTTAGTGGACCGTGAAATTGGGGTCAAAACTCTAATTTGGCATTAAAATTAGAAAGATCATATCATAGGGAACATGTGAACCAAGTTTCAAGTTGATTGGACCTCAACTTCAGCAAAAACTATCTTGACCAAAAACTTTAACCTGAAGCAGGACAGACGGACGAACGGACGGACACACAGACCAGAAAACATAATGCCCCTACTACTATCCTAGGTGGGACAAAAAAAAATAAGAAGTCAAAATGGCTACATGCCTTGACAAGATACTGAACAAGATGATTTTATACAATGAAAGCAAAATTTTAAGGCTTTGACCTGGATGATATCAATAATAACTTTGATATAATATAAATTATAAACAGGACGATAAAGACATAAATGTTGGGGGAGATGAGAACAATGGTTGGTCCAGAATTGACACACACATGGTGACACACCCTCTGTTCACAGGAACTCCAAAGGTGGAGTTTGCATAATATTCACATGGGAGAAGATCCACAACCAATTGATTTCTTTAAACTATTGTTTAATAATTCAATGTGGGACTTATTAGAGGAACAAACAAACTTATACGCGGAGAGAAGACTTCAAAATGAGGAACTTATTAATTTTATGAAATTATCTGTAATTTACCTGTATAAACAGGTTATAATATGACATAAAAGTAAGAATGAAAGTCATAATATGACTGTTGGGAATAAGTACAACACTTTTCATACAGAAACCTTTTCTGTATCTTCAAAAATAAACTAGAGGCTCTAAAGAGCCTGTATCGCTCACCTAGGTCAATGTGCATCTTCAACATTGGACACTCTTTAACATTATGGATCAACTAGAATAGAATTAATTGAAAAAAGCCTACATAACATCACCATCAAGGAATTATCCTGTATTAAGCCTACATGACATCACCATCAAGAAATTATCCTGTATCAAGCCTACATGACATCACCATCAAGAAATTATCCTGTATCAAGCCTACATAACATCACCAGCAAGGAATTATCCTGTATCAAGCCTACATAACATCACCATCAAGGAAAGGAAATGTATCAAGCCAACATAATATTACCATCAAGGAATTATCCTGTGTCAAGCCTACATAACTTCACCATCAATGAATTATCCTGTATCAAGCCTACATAGCATCACCATCAAGGAAAGGAAATGTATCAAGCCTACATAACATCACCATCTAGGAATTATCCTGTATCAAGCCTACATAACATCACCATCAAGGAATTATCCTGTATCAAGCCCACATAACATCACCATCAATGAATTATCCTGTATCAAGCCTACATAACATCACCATCAAGGAATTATCCTGTATCAAGCCTACATAGCATCACTATCGAATGATCAAGGAAAGGAAAATAACAATAAGAAAGGAAAACTAAATGTTGGCATGACATGTAGGAAGCAAATCATGTTAAATTCTAATGATCATTTTCACAGAAAATAATTTCTGGTTGATAAAATGTCTTTTGAATATTATAAAAGTCTGAATTATTTACACAATATGGTGTCCATCATTGATCTTTCAAGCGCTATTTTTGGGGGTCTTTATGAAATAAACCATAGTTGTTTTCAAAGCATTATGTACTTGTTTATAATAAATATAATATTGTTATTACATGTACTTTCAAAACATGTAACATGCACTTCCTTAATAGCTTAAAAAGGAGCTAAGTGTCTATGAATCAAGACATGTAAATATAAATATTAATAAAAGAACAACCCATATAAATATAAATATTAATAAAAGATTGTTAATCTTACCTTGTGACGACATTTCAGTACCACTCCGTAGGCTCCTACAACAAAAAGATAAACCAATATATAATACCAATTCAGAGCGAACCATAAAAATAGAATTTCCATACTAATATATAAGCAAGCGTGCACATGCTGAAATATCTAGCCTAGGTAACTTTACTGATTATGATTTAATTTTATGATGAATGTTTTTTAAGATCAAAGTCTTACAACAGGTATAACATAAACTTTATATTATAAAAAATCCATTAAATAAGGTCAAGGTTCTTTTAATCCTGTGAGACAGACAAGTAGACATTATAATAATTCTATTCATCAAATATAGTTGATCTATTACTTATTGTATCTGAGAAACAGATCTTATTCACAAAAATGTTACATTGGCCAATGAACCATGAAAATAAGGTCAAGGCTCTATCAACTCTTCCAGATGGACATGAACATATTACAATCATTCTATTCATCGAATATAGTTAACCTAGTATTACTTATAGTATCTGAGAAACTGACCTAAATCACAAAAACTTAACTTGATCACTAGCTGAAATATGGAGTTAGGTCAAGATCTTCTTCCACTCCAAATATTTCCACCTTATAATACATACCTTCGCCTACGACTCCTAATATTTCGTACTTGTTCATCACATATCATGTATTACTGTCTAGCCACACCATGTGTAACATTTCAACATTCTGTAAAAGTGAAATAAAGCCTATTATGAACCCTCCTAGTAAAGATACATGTTTAATCATTAAAGGACCAAACTCAAAAAGGTACAGCCAAACACCTTTCAAGTTTGTTCCTAGTGCATGTTTAATCATTAAAGGACCAAACTCAATAATGGAACAGCCAAACACTGTTCTAGTTTGTTCCTAGTGCATGTTTAATCATTAAAGGACCAAACTCAATAATGGAACAGCCAAACACCGTTCAAGTTTGTTCCTAGTGCATGTTTAATCATTAAAGGACCAAACTCAATAATGGTACAGCCAAACACTGATCAAGTTTGTTCCTAGTGCATGTTTAATCATTAAAGGATCAAACTCAATAATGGTACAGCCAAACACCGTTCAAGTTTGTTCCTAGTGCATGTTTGAGGAGTTTTACATGTTGCCAGAATGAAATCTACAAGTTATTTGTAACCATTAATAACAACTCCCATTTCCCCCACCACCATGACCATACACAATTGCAGGTAGTTTTCAAGATTATAGTCAATAATGCAAAAATATGTATTTTAAAAGCAACATCTCCTGTAAAGCCATTAATATTTTCACCATAACTTATTTGTAGATCTCTTTAACAAGAAATCACCAAACAAAATTAGCACCCTTATTGTTTAAGGTTTTTTTTCAACTCATCATGACATGAATTTGAATGTCCCTTTGGTATCTTTCACCTTTCTTTTAAATATATATATAATATAAAAAGAAGGTTGTTTTACACGTCATTTTTGGGGCCCTTTATAGCTTGCTGGTTGGTGTGAGCCAAGGCTCTGTGTTGAAGGCCGTACTTTGACCTATAATGGTTTACTTTTACAAATTGTGACTTGGATGGAGAGTTGTCTCATTGGCACTCATACCACATCTTCTTATATCTATGTGGTATGATTGCCAATGAGACAACTCTCCACAAGAGAGCAAAATAAAACAGAAATTAACAACTATATGTCACTGTACGGCCTTCAACAATGAGCAAAGCCCATATCGCAAAGTCAGCTATAAAAGGCCCAAAAATGACAAATATAAAAAATTCAAACAAGAAAACTAACAGCCTAATTTATGTACAAAATAATGAACGAAAAACAAATATGTAACAGAGCAACAAACGACAACCACTGAATTACAGGCTCCTAACTTGGGACAGGCACATACAGAATGTGGCTGGGTACAACTCGTTTGAAGGTGCCAACCCTCCCCTAACCTGGGACAGTGTCAGTGGTGTAACAGTACATCATAAGAACAAACTATAATAAACAGCTGTGCCATGAGCGCATGATACACCCGTCATCTTGTGTGTGAGCTTTTATGCAATAATCATAAATAGTTTCTGACATACGACGCGACATGCGAAAACCCCCCTTTTTTTTTACAAAAAACTCAATATCTCCAAAATAAAATTTTGAATCAAAACCAAAAAGTATACAGATCTTAAAATTAATATAACTAAGAAGTGTGTAAAATTTTAAGCAATAATCATAAATTGTTTTTGAGATACGGCGCGACATGTGAAAAACCTCCTAATTTTTTTTTTTTAAAATCAATATCTCTAAAATAAAATTTTGAATCAAAACCAAAAAGTATCCAGATCTTTAGATTAATATAACTAAGAAGTGTGTACAATTTTAAGCAATAATCATAAATTGTTTTTGAGATACGGCGCGACATGTGAAAAACCCCTCCCCCTTTTTTTACAAAATACTCAATAACTCAAAAATAAAATTTTGAATCATCACCAAAAAGTATACAGATCTTAAGATTAATATATCTAAGAAGTGTGTAAAGTTTTAAGCAATAATCATAAATTGTTTTTGAGATACGGCGCGACATGAGAAAAAAAACACACACCTGTTTCAGTTACTAAGTCCTGTAACTCAAAAAGTTTTAATCTTATTTTCACCAAAAAGTATACAGATCGTTTGACCATCATAAGAAACAACTATGTTAAGTTTCAGGAAATTTGGATAAGTCGTTCTCAAGTTACGGTGCAACATGTTTATGCCAGACAGACGGACGGACAGACGGACGGAAGGACAGACTGACAGACAGACAGACGACATTTGTATACCATAATACGTCCCATCTAAATTTTGACGGGCGTATAAAAATCAGTTGAAAAAGGCTCAACTCATCAGATGGATACAAATAGAAATACATCTAACAAAAACAGAGTGGACATGGACGGGTACTTATACATCCTCACAACAAAAAGACACTAAGTACAGATCTGAGAGTACTCGCAGTTACCGACAGCTAGTTCAAAGCCAACAACAACTAATAAAAAAAAAATCATGCATCTAAGACTAAATAAGACAATATTTGCTATTTACCCTTATGTTATAATTTAAGCCTTGGCTGCCATGTTGGTTGGTAGGCAGGATCATAATTTTCAAACAAGATAACCTTAGAAATGGTGGCCTAGTTTTGTTGAAATTCGTAAAACAATTTATGAAGTGAAGATTTAAAAATATAAGTTAACCAAGATGGACCAAGACATGCAAATCCACAATGGACTACAGACATGACAGACATTAAGTAATGCCAATAGCTGCATGGCAATAGTTTGTGATAAAAAACTATCCTTGATAGCATCAAATACCAGTAAAATAAAACCTTAAAAGCCGAAAGGGAGGTCACATCTTTTTAAAAAGTATAGTGAGTTTGATATTGATTGATTGATTGATTAGTGATTTCTTTATGCCACATCAGTGAGTTTAATAAGTGAACAAAATGTTCCTGATTTTACAGGTTGTGAGGACTGCCAAAACTTACCCCAAGGGCCAATACACTTGTAAAAGGCTCTAAAAGACCTGACCCACAGAACTGACAGGCTAAGTTACTTAAAGTATGTTTAGCTTACCACAAAAGAGATAATAGCCTATTTAGGGTCCTGAGGAGTTTACAGAAAAGGTCCAAATACACTTGATTGTTTTGAGGATATAGTCCTAAGGGATGTGAATAAAGACATTCAATACCGTAAGAACATAACCAATTTAAACAAGTGAAGTCAATACAGATCTTTGAATGAGAGACAGAATATTTAATCCTGACCCCAATCAAACCTATACAATTATTATTATATGTATGACTGTAAACCTATACAATTAATATTATATGTATGACTGTAAACCTATACAATTATTATGTAAAACTATACAATTAATATTATATGTATGACTGTAAACCTATACAATTAATATTATATGTATGACTGTAAACCTATACAATTATTATTATATGTATGACTGTAAACCTATACAATTATTATTATATGTATGACTGTAAACACATCTTTCTTGATTTCAATTAAAATATTAATATAGTATCTCCAGCACGTCCAATATAAAGAACTACAACTGAGCGTTCAATGAAATATTCTATTCAGTCAAAGGAACAGTTCAATTGAAAACCTTGTATGTCTTGTTGAAATTGAAAGCTATTCACTGCTCTACTTTAGAACTAAGCACAGTTAGAATCAATTGTTAATCTACATGCACTGTGTCGATGTATCAAAAGAGTGAAATCATTAATAATTTAATAACTTTTTATTAACAACCAATATAAATAGTTGTCAGGGTATTATCTGTAAGAAACAGAGTCTTCTGGTTTGCATGGATAAATAGCCAATTAATTGATAACCTCGGTTAATTAATAATTTGCTATTATCAACAATTGAATCATTCCCATAAAATATTGTAAATAAATAATAGTACTTACATGTAAGAAGCTTTATTTAAAGTTGGTATTGTACGTACAAATCAAGTAGACACAACATAAAAGTCAGCTTTTAACCCACATATTTCAAAAAGATTTCTGAATTCTTATTTATTTTTTTATGACACTGTTTAAAAATGTTCGGTACTTAATTAAATCCTCCCAGAAAACCAAAACATTATAAATCATGTATAAAACATTAAAAAATAGAGGAAAAATCAATATTGAGTTCCTTTATGATACAACAGACATTTCATGGTAAATAAAGATTGTAATGTACATGTAAAGATTATATGTATGTTCATTGGCTATATAGAAATCTATGTAGAACACTTACTGTGATAAATATGTTTTTTAAACTGTTGTTCAAGCTTTGCTTTACCATAGAGTGGTAATTGTAGGAATACTTTGGTGCTGTGGTCGCATAAAACAAACATCAATCAATCAAGATAGAAGAGACGTTTATCTTTCAGGGTATAACTTTAAATAAGGAATGGTACTGACAACATAAATAAACTTAAGGATTTTCTAGGAGCTCTCAGGACAGTATATTTCTTCTCTTGCTTGTTAAAGAACAATTTTTAAATGGGAGACAATTCTAGCAAAGTAAAATTATACCTAGATCACCTGTGAATAAAGGGAGATGTCAGAGTGAGACAACAACCCTACAACACAGAAAATCAAAAGACAAACTAGGTAAACGTATGGTCTTCCACAATAAAAAAGTGTCTTTATAAGCTATAAATCACACCTAGTCAAGAAAAAGTTGTGAATAAATTTGACACAGGAGACTATCAAAGATTTGCCATCAACCAATGGTACATTTCCTTCAGAATAAAAAACATAAAAACATAATTATTGTCTGTTTGAGGTCTGTAAATCTTCAAATGCAAATTATGAAAAATCTTATTTTCATTTGCCATATTGTTCATAATTATTTCACAAAATTTTTAATTGTCATAAACTGTACCTCTCTCTGTATAGTTTGAATTGTGAAATACATGATATTTACTGCAGAAACCTTCATATGGGCATCTTTCTCATATAATAATAAAAAGTTGCCCATAAGGTTTTTAGAGTAAATACGTATTTCACAATTCAAGCTATGCAGAGGGAGGTACAATTTATGACCACAACAGCCAGTCAATTGTCACTTAGTTAGCAGTACCATTCAATCAAATTCAAATGAAAGACCTTTGACCAAGATGATTCACATTTTAATGATACTGTTAAGAATTAGAACAGGTGAACAATTGCTGTTATGGTCAATGCATTCATTCCTTTACCTTTCATTAACCTTGTTAAGAAATGTTCAACATCAGACCCAAGAACTAATGGAAAACTTTTTAATTACTAAAGCAAAATTCAGACATTGTCAGAGTATGTATATATACTACATAGATAAATAAACAGTGCAAAATAAGCAATATAAAAAAAATTTCTGATTTTAAATCATTTATTTAATAGATTTATAGAACTCTAACAAACTATATTGACAGACACTGACCTTCCAAATGGCATTTACCAAAATCACTATGTTATTAAAAAGGTTACAGGTTTTTATTTTCAAATACTCTCTAATGAATATGGTCCACCTTAATTACAAACTTAAGAACAATTTTTTGTTAAGTTGAACATCATGAACATGTAGACAATTTATAGTTCTAACATGAAATACAAACTGTATTGATATGAGACTGTTAAGTTTTAGATTATCTGCGATATATAAACAGTGGGGTAAGTATAGATAATAAATACAATATGTTCTGTTTACTGGGAGTAAACTTAACCTTTTAACCTCTATTCTTCAAGTTGTAAACCTTGTTCAAAATTAATTCTGAGATAAATTACACAAGTCCAGTTCTAACTTATAATAGAACTGGTAGAAAACAAACACAATTATTAAGAAGGTTCATAGGACATTGGCACATATTTAGGTCCAGTCATATCTAACTGGACCACATGCATGCATGTTAGGAAAAACATGATGTGTTTTTTTTGTTTGTTTTTTTTTTATCTCAACACGGTCACATTGTTGTTACTCTAAAATGAAACAATACCAATACCATATCTTGACCATATCTTAATTATGCTAAACAAAAGAACAATTTTTTTCAATTTTTTTATGATGCATTTTTGTGAAGCACTAACACTAAAAACAACAGTTTTAAGCTTTCAAATCAATTATACTTGACAGATGTTAATTTGACCTTTCTCACAGTAGTGAAGAAATCAGGAATGAGAATCTGGTCTTCTTTTACTTTAGGTTCCCAACCCTATATATATCTACATGTACATATAAACAAGTCTAAATTGAAAACAACGTTCAAACCTATGAATGCGTTGGATAAAAACCGCAATTTTTATACATGTGCATGCAAAACAAATTTCTTGGTAGAGGGGTCTAAATACAGCACAAACAACATTTTCCAAAAGATAAAAAAAGTGAGAAAGTATATTTTAACAAAACGTATTTGACTAGCAGGTCGAACAACGGACGTTCTTAAACCCTGCTGACTGCCATGGCGATTGCAAAATAAACAGATCACCAGATGTAACAAAATGGATCTTAATTATTACATGTACATATATATATACATACATATATATGTACATCAAGTCTACAACCTAACACCAATCCATAAATTGTTCCATAGGCATACATGTACCTAACCCTAACTGTTAACTGGAGTCAGTTTCACAAAAAAACTTACGACTAAGATTGATCGTAAGTCATGAACAATTCAGTATACTTTTGATCAATCTTAGTCTTAAGTTTTTTTGTGAAACCGACTCCTGAACCCTAACCCCAAGTGTAGGGACCACTAATGTAAAGAAGGCAGAGAAATAAAACCTTTTTGTGGTATACAATGTACACACCCAAACTCAGAGCTTGCAAAGGACAGCAGTCAGATAGTAAGAAAAACAGTCAAACATTTGTTAGTGTTCTCCCAGTATTTTAAAAATATTACCATACAATTATAAATAACACTACTTCCCAAAAATGGTACCATGTTTGTTTGACCAAAGTCAGTTCACCCTCATTTAAAATATAAATTCTTAATTATTATTATGGCAAAGTATACGCAATTCGACAATATTTTGGATTTTGATGAAATTTTTAATGTATATAGAACTAGTTGAACTGCATCTGAATATTGAAAAAATTAAACATATATCAGTGTTTTCCCAAGGATTTTTCTATAGCACTGTAGTAACTTAAGCACGGGCAAGTAAACTAGGTAACCTTTCAGGTAGAGACTTGATATAACATTTGTAATGCAATGTTGGCTATATTAAAACAAATTTAAAAAGATTTGTATTTATATTGATTGATATGCAATGCCAGATAGAAGACTGACATGTCAGTAAGGCCCTGCTTACACATTTTTGTGTGAAATACAGCAATTCATGTTCATGGGTTGTCACTTTTTATAAATTTTGACACCAGCAATTAATTCAGGATATGTTCTTGATAAATATCAGTTTTGTTAAACTCATAGCACCAGGGCCCATGCTACTGAAATCTTAAATTTCTTTTAGTATTCCAATTCTAGAAGGTGCACTGATTTTTTTACATTTTGTTGTATAAAAGTTTTCAATTTGATGACTTTGATATGGATGGACAGTGGAATCTGTAAAGGAGGAATCAAGATATACATGTAGTATGGTTTTTATGGAAGTTGACTGAATAATTTCCAGAGAGAGGCATTGAAAATGCACTTTTTCAAGAGGAAAAAAATAGTAACTCAGGGTTCTCACTAGGATATTTTTATGTTTTCTATGTTATTGTATATAGATATAAGAAGATGAGGTATGAGTGCCAATGAAACAACTCCCCATCCAAGTCAAAATTTATAAAAGTAAACCATTATAGGTCAAAGTTCGGTCTTCCACACGGAGCCTTGACTCCCACCGAACAGCAAGCTATAAAGGGCCCCCAAAATTACTAGTGTAAAACCATTCAAACGGGAAAACCAACGGTCTAATCTATATAAAAAACGAGAAACGAGAAACACTTATGAACCACTTCAACAAACGACAACTACTGAACATCAGATTTAGGACAGGTGCAAACAATTGCAGCAGGTTTAATTGTTTAAATGGTACCAAACCTTCACCCTTATCTGAAACAATAGTGTAACATCACAACATAGAAAGACACAATATAAAATATCAATTGAAATGGCTTAAAGACATATTAACACCAGTGAACATACACTGAATAAATATGTATGCCGACTTTGAATAAAATTTATTTACTTATGGGGAGTCCTGGGACTCATCACTTTTTGTAATGGTGAGTCCTAGCCAATTCTGACGAGTCCATAGCATGTCGTTTGTTAATATGAATCTTCTTATTTGGCTTATTGTGCTAATTGAAATGAATGGAATGATTTTTTTAACACCATGAACACTGATTAATTCAGATTAATAGTACATTATGATTATAATATATACAACAAACAAATCTTTGTTAACTGAATCCCGGCTCTAACATTAAATGTTTGGAGTTTTCAACCCGAATAAATCAGTCGTTATATTATGATCTAGGATAACTACATTAACGCCTGAATGCATAGACAATGAAAATTGTCAATCAATCATTCGGAATTAGCTCGGGACTTACCTATCTCGATAAAACTGAGCTGACTGCTGATTGGTCACCTCTCCTACAGGGCACCAATCAAAATCCAGAATTTGTGAAGAGTTTTTAGCGTGTAAGGAATTCAGGCCTTTGCTAGTAGGAGAGATTGATTACGATGAGGGGACTTCACTATTTGGGTTAGGGGTTTTCTCATTGTTGAAGGCTGTACAGTAAATTGTAGTTGTCTATTTGGGTTAGGGGTTTTCTCATTGTTGAATGCTGTACAGTAAATTGCAGTTGTCTATTTGGGTTAGGGGTTTTCTCAATCTTGAAGGCTGTACAGTAAATTGTAGTTGTCTATTTGGGTTAGGGGTTTTCTCATTATTGAAGGCTGTACAGTAAATTGTAGTCTATATATGGGTTATGGGTTTTCTCATTGTTGAAGGCTGTACATTTAATTGTAGTTGTTTGCATCTTTGCTCTGTCTTCTGAGGATAATTCCTACCACATCCCAATTTATTATTTCATATGTAGTTTTTTATAACTAACAAGTGCAACTGTTGAATTTACTGTGATTATTAACAAATTCTTTCATCTATCTACAGTGAAAAATGCTCAGAAATCTCCAAATATGATTGAGAAAAATCTTTTAGTTTATAAAAATAAACAAATATTTCAATTAAATATTTCTTAACCTCATAATGTTTCAAGTTTTTTTTTAATGAACATTTTCTCCTGCTAATTGCATCAAACTTGTTATAATCCCCTTAATCACCTACATTGTTTATGTTACATAATTTAATTATCCATTTGAATATATACATGTATATATTGGGTTGCAAACATTTGATAATAACTTGGCTTCTTCGACACATTTATTGCCAGTAAGAGGTAAATGTGCTTATGTAAACAGAATTCGATCTTCTTGGCATTTATCAAATTAACGTAATTCAATCATATGATCATAATCATTTTCGACTCAATCAGGATTATCATTATGCATAGCAATGAATGAAAACGAAAATAAATTTCCAGTAAAAATATTGACAAGGAGCAACTTTCAGCTACTTATGATAGTGAATGGATGATTCTGATAACAGGATCAGCTAGTGATATCAAGATGCGTCCTGCAGACACAGGGGTTCATGAAATAGCACGTCCAGACAGAAAACCATTTGTCCAGGACGTGTATATGCGCCTTAAAGTGAACCCAAAGTAACGAACTTTTATATAAATAGGTGTTCATTCTTCATTGCAAAAATTACATTTCCTGTATTCAAATATACATGTTAAAATACCTTATACTTTTAAGTGGCGATATAATGGGAAATAAACATGAACAAATACATTTTATAGTAGAAAATGCTAACGTTAGTTATGCATTTTTTTTATTATTGCTTCAAGCAAATCACTAATAATAGTAACTTAAATTAATGACTAATATCAGAAGATTAGGACAATGATTTTACAAGTAAAATTGACCCTGCTGGCATTTTTTATACAGTACATCGTATTAATCCTTAATCATTCATCTTTGACACATAATTTACTGAATAATTGTAAGTCATGTGGATCAAAGGTAATGAGTAAATCTATCATTTCTATATATCAACAATCTAAGATACTATTGAGGTCAATTATGTAATATAAGAGGTGTTGTATTAAATAACTGAACAGACACTTTATTACACAACTCAATGGACAATTCTTGACCTTAATTTGTCTTAGGAAAGAAAGGGAACAACAGTATTTCAAATAAGTGTGGGAATCCACTTTGTTATCAATACACAGCTTGTACCAAATTTTATTCAATTATTTACACATGCAAAAAAACTGATAAAATACTTTCCTACTTGTAATTAACTGCTTAAATCTGATATGTATTTCTTTACATTAATTCAAAAATAGTAATGTTTTACTGTGCGTATTGCTGTGTGTTTGTTTATTCTACATTAGCTAGAGGTAAAGGGGGGGGGGGGGGTTTGAGATCTCACAAAACCTGTTTAACCCCGCCGCATTTTTGCGCCTGTCCCAAGTCAAGAGCCTCTGGCCTTTGTTAGTCTTGTATGTTTTTTTAACTTTAGTTCATTTAAAGTTTCAGAAGTTTAGTGTGACGTCCATTTTCATTGAACTAGTACACATTATTGTTTAGGGGCCAGCTGAAGCCAGCCTCCGGGTGCGGGATTTTCTCGCTGTGTTGAAGACTCATTGGTGGCCTTGGGCTGTTTTCTGCTCTTTGGTCGGGGTTGTTGTCTCTTTGACATATTCTCCATTTCCATTCTCAATTTTATACATGTATCTTGTAAGTTTTGATTTACAAAATACGGGTTATGTACTTCTCGTAAATTTTATGATGGTATGATACTAAACCCCTACATGCCCTAACGGGAGGGATTGTGCTTGATTTTCATATGATGAAGACATAATCTTTCAATCAGTTTAATTGAGGTCTGGAACTGGCATGTCAGTAACTGCTAGTAGTCCTTTGTTAATTTATGATGATCATTGTCATTTTGCTTAGTTTCTTCTGCTACCTATTCTAACAAGGGACTCAGACTTCTTTTTAACTGAGTTTTACTGTGCGTATTGTTGTGTTTGTTTATTCTACATTGGCTAGAAGTATAGGGGAGGTTTGAGATCTCACAAAACATGTTTAACCCTGATGCATTTTTGCACCTGTCCCAAGTCAGGAACCTCTGGCCTTTGTTAGTCTTGTATGTTTTTTTAATTTTGGTTCATTAATATGTTTCGGAGTTTATTTTGATGTCCATTTTCTCTAAACCAGTATACATTTTTTATTTAGGTGCCAGCTAAAGCCTGCCTCCGGGTGCGGGATTTTCTCGCTGTGTTGAAGACCCATTGGTGGCCTTGAGCTGTTCTCAATTTTATTAAAGGTACTTTATGCAAGTGTATTTAAAATTAAGTAGCTGTTCAACCACTCTTTTTCTAACTTAAGGGCAAATATCAAAATGGTGTCTATTCTTCAAGTCATAAAACACATCAATACACCTTATCGCTAATCCCGCTTGACCCGAGAATCAGTCCCGCTCGAACTTTTGACGTCATACAACAATCACTTTTCCATTGTGGCGTCAGATATTTTCTATTATGACGTCAAAATTTTACGGGAACTTGTGTGATGTCCAGTAATGGCGGACAAATAGCGATAAGGTGTATAGTTTCATAATAATATGTCTTCTTCAGAAATCTGAACCATGTTAATGTAATACTAATAGAGAACCTATGTTTCGTGACAATATTACTACAGCATTACAGACATACTTTCAAAGGAGGATCAAGTAACCTTTAGTCCAAATGAACTGAAGTACCAACAGAACAATACTGTCCAGCATCTATAATTTTGCAAAAATTAACTGAAACCAAACTAAGTATGTTGTTAGCCATCCAACGCCTTTTCAAACAATGAAACCTGTATTCTTTCTTGTTGTCCCATATGGATTACAAACAAACATTGTGTGCGTCTACTTACAAATATTTCGTTTTGTTTCCTTCGTGTTTCAAAACATGTTGGAATACTGCACAGTATCAATATTTTTATTTAAACTTTCGCACTCGCAATATCTAGGTAAAATTAAAATTCAAGATAAAGCATGAATTTAACAATCGGCCTATAATCCTTAACGGCTACATTAGCTGATGAAGACTCTTATCCTTTTAAATAATACAAAACTTTTGCATACAACAGTAAATTTACTTTTTACGAACTTTCTTGTCACCTGTCCGCCATTAATATTTTCCTTGCCAACATACCCATAATGCAATGTGGTTTACACTTTGACCTTATGTCAGATAAGGTCATATTCTTTTTAGCTACGGCTTTTGGTACGTATATGGCATATTAATTACATAATAGATCATACATAATAAGTGTTGTAAACAATGACTATATTAATATGTAATATTATAAACAATGACTATGATTTAAAGACATATTGACAATTCTATAGAGTTTGCTCATCTTTACGCAGGATCAAACTGTCTGAAATGAAAGAGGAAGTCAATCTTAGGATTGTATATGAATTGTTATTTAATAAAAAGTTTATATTATTTTCATTTTTTTCAAATTTTGTAGGATCATCGATTATATTTGAAACTTTTTGGTAAAATATGGCCCTTTTAGTTGAGTATTTTTCACAATGTAAAAGAAAATGTTTTTCATTTTCAATTTGACCCGAATTACATACAGAGGAGTATCTCTCATTTCTGGGAATATTTAGATGTCTCCCTCTTTCAATCATCAGTATAGGAGCACTTATACGGATCTTACATATTGCAGCTCTGTCACTTCTGTTTCTTAAAATATCAACATAGGGTGGTCTTCGACCCAATATGTAGACGCTCTTGAAAAAGTTTAACTTCTTAGATTCAAGTATATTTGCATTTTGAACTTGCAAACATTGGTCATAGGAACTTCTTAAAGAAAAAAGATTTAAGGGGAGGGTTGGGCTCCCGCTAACATGTTTAACCCTATGTGCCTGTCCCAAGTCAGGAGCCTGTAATTCAGTGGTTGTCGTTTGTTTCTGTGTATCATATTTGATTTTCGTTGATTATTTTGTACATAAATTAGGCCGTTAGTTTTCTCGTTTGAATTGTTTTACATTTGTCATTTCGGGGCCTTTTATAAATGACTATGCGGTATGGGTTTTGCTCATTGTTGAAGGCCGTACGGTGGCCTATAGTTGTTAATTTCTGTGTCATTTGGTCTCTTGTGGAGAGTTGTCTCATTGGCAATCATACCACATCTTCTTATCTTTATAATTAGTAGCATTTTTATATGGTATGTCAGTTGTTTAATGTATTTGTTTCAGCTTTAAGTTAAATGAAAAATATTCTTTTTCATTTCATTAATAGTAATTTAATATGGGACAAAAAATATGTATATATATATATATATATATATATATATATATATATAGTATAATAGTCCCAGATTTAATACAGAAAAATTTCTTGCTAAATATATTGAGAATTGGGTCTTTCATCAGAAATGTTCTCAGATCTTTATTTTGAGTCCTTTGAGTCACCATCATGTATTACTTGTGAAGTTGATACGGAATATTTATCAACAAGGTCTTGGTATCTTCCGATGAACTTTTTTTTTTAAATACGAGACGTTCTTTGACATAACCCTGGTTCATCAACTTTCTGCTCAGACACTGATGACGTTTTATAAAGTCTGAGTAGTAGCTGCAAACTCTTCAATACCGAATGAGTTGTGAAATGTATATCCCATATGCAGGTAAAGTTGGTATATTACTGCTAAGATGGGGGAAATTTAAAATTTCAAAAAATAAAATCGCCTCGTTTGTCATAGATTCTGGTACTGAGATGACCATTGATGTCAAATTCGAGGTATAAGTCTAAAAATGAGGCGAAGGAAGCCGTATCTGTTGTTTCTTGTTCTGGAGGATATATCAATGGAACTCAATCAGAAAAGTCTGAATTATGAAAGAACATCATAAATATATCTGAATTATAAATTAAATAATCTGGCTTCTTTGATATTCTTGTTTTTTATAAGTGTATAAGTATGAATGCCGACAATTTGTTGAAAAAGTCTACCTCCAAATTCAACAAATATGTTGTCAATAAGAAACTCTACCATATTGATCACTTGTTCCTCTGTGTAGCATATGTTTTACCTTTTGTTCACTATTAACAAAATATGCCGTATGGTATTCCAAAGCAATGAATGTAAAGCGTATGCTACCATTTTTATATTGAAAAGCATTATGGATTATTTCTTTTACACGATTTTTCAATTTCACATGGAGAATGGAGGAATACAGGGTTGAAAAATCAAAATTTTTATTAAAATAAATTTCAGAGAAAGATCGATATTTAAAATTATCCAGAAGTTCTTTAGAGTTTTTCAGAATCCACATATGGTTTATACCACTACGAGAGTAAATAGTTTCACAGTATTTCTGAAGACCCTCTTTCACTGCGGACAGAATTTTTGTCAATATAATGGACGACTCCTTTGTAGAACATGCAGATGATTTGGTAATGTACCGTTGCTTGTACGGAATTTTGTGAAGCTTGGGTATCCAATACAAACAAGATAAGTCCTCAGATTTGTTGTTCAAATGTAATAGTCAATGAAGCCACGAAGGACATACGATTAGCCAAAATCTCATCCTTGTCAAATGATATTTTTTTGTATGTGAAATTACCTGAGTGCTCATTTATTCCTAATTATTTTACAAGACACTCATAGTAGTGCGATTTACATACAAAAATAATATTATTTGAAGCTTTGTCAGCAGGAACAACAACATATATATCGTGAAGAGATGACAGACATTTCATAGCTTCTTTGTCTCTAAAAACGGACTTTGGTCGATCATTCACACAGTTTTTCAACCTATGAATTCGACGTTTTAACAGAGACCTGATTGATTTGACCTATTCTGACAAAGTGTCCAGTTCAACTTCTTCTCGTTTAGCCCATGGCGTAGTCCTCAATGGAATCCATTATTATTTTGAATTTGTGGTTCCAATTGATGTGTTGGGGTTCTCTGAACTCAGGACCATGGGATATCACCTTTCGGAGATGGTCATGTTGAAATATGTTTAGATCCCGAGTAATAATATGACCAGAGGGGCAGAAAATATAAGGTGAGTGGGAACAGTCACGTGTCAGAGGTTTTTTTTTTTTTTGGAATTCTTCTAAATCAAGGTATTGCAATGCTTGCTTATAGTTAAATACTTTAGGTACAATGGTTTTGGTGTAACTGTAGGATACAATAGGAACAGACTGATTTTGACATCAATTCCTTTATTGAAAAAACGAACTGGAAGGAATTTCCTCTTTTCATCATGTATAGGTGCCGATCTTACTGGTTTAAAAAGACGGAAAAGAGCTATATCACAAATTATACTGACCAGTCTGTATATTGGATGTATTTATGCATCCCTTGTCAAGTGCTGCATAATCTATCAAACATTTAAGAAACTGGCAGTAAAAAAATAATAGTTCTAATGTTATGTAATCCTAGCGGACGATGAAGATGTGAGAGCAGGTCATCAAAGCTTCCAGAAGGCGATCTAAAAGAGGGACGAAAGATACCAGAGGGACAGTCAAACTGATCTAAATTTGGAAGCATTTTTCACATTGGGCCGATAATATTAAGCTCATGCGTTGAATTAAAAAACGAATTTCATCGTCGACAGAATTCTTACACAAATTTACTATTTAAGGAACGACTGTAATATTTTTTCTGTCTATGAAGAAATAACATCCAAATGGGGTTATTTAAAAGTGTGCACCACATTTTTGAGGTTATTTCGAATAGACGGAAAAAATATTGCAGTCATTACTTATAATTTATTTCAAAATTCCATTTTTATTGTGTAAATCATGAAAAAACGTTCGTGACGTCACGGTCACATGACAAAATTATGTCTATGAACTGATTTCAGCCAATCAGAAGACGTGTTACATCTAAAATTAAATTACCCACTAATATCTAAATAACAACATCTGTTTTGAATGCACCGAAATAAAAGAATTCGGAAAGAATTTTCAAATTGCTGGTATTGTTTTTTTTTAAATTAGAATATTTTTGAAAAAAGACCATGTAATTATTGATGTTTTCAATTCTGACAACCGTTAGTTTTAAATCATTGTATTCTACAGGCAACCCGAGACATATATACACATATATGTGAGAAAATTAATAAAAGATAATAACGGTTTCAATTCATCACATTTACTAGCGCTTTCACTGCTTTTGCAGATCTTCAGGTAATGTGACTTGTATACATAAATGTTATACAAAACAATTGATTGACGTTAACAATAGTATGACGTTAACAAATACAAGGGAGACTACTAATGTCATTTAAAAATTTGAGTAAAGTCTTTAAAATATTATTTAATGAAAAAATAGAATATTATTTATCATTTAATCCCGATTTGAGAATGTTTATCCTGACCGTCAATATATTACTATATATTATAAAAATCCTTATTATTTCTTAGTTGCATAACAACAATGTCAAATATTTAATTTACTTATGTCTTGTTACAATGCATTATGCGTTACGATGACAATACAATACAATACAATACAATATTTTTATTGTCGATCAAGGACGCCCTAAGAGAGCAGTATAATTACAAATAATTTATTACAATGATTATTATTAATTCTTAATGATATATAATGACAAAATATAGAATAGAGAAAAAATAAACACAAAAGAAAAAGCAAAACCCCAGATATGTATATGACATGTATACTCAGACACACGTATGTTTCAAGTTCTAGCGATAGAAATGTTCATTATTAGTACTTAAATCTTGTGCATAAATAGCCAGAGCCTTTCCTTTATCCAATGGAAAGGCTCTAAATCATTAAGCCCGATGTAAACAAAGCGCTATTTTCGAAAATGGCCGATGAATGAAAACAAAGTTGAAACCCCTGGTTAATGACTAGGTCTCTGCATTTTTTTCAGAGAAAAAGAGAGGGAAGTTATGAAAATAAAGCTTTGCGAGACAAAAACGTTGATTGTTTAACACATATATATTAGGAAAAGATTAGAAACCTATTAGAATGGCTGAGGATAAACCTGAATACTTGTCGGCAGAAGCACTTCGTAATCGACTGTATCACAGTCTTCGTGATAAAGGGGCTGTAGACACGATAAAGGTATACATTTGAATAGATGAACTCATGAACAAGCAATACACCAACTATACGTATGGAATGTTTAACTGAGCAATTTCAGGAAAGAAAAACCATTTTTTCAAATTTAGGCGGATCAACATGTGTGGACATGTTACTCCGTGCATTTATGACCCTTATTATGCAGAATTTAACCTAAATTTATCTGGTGCATTTTGACATAGTCAATATTGATATAAACCCTAGAAATATGCAGAGAAAATTATACCTTTATGACTTATTTTTTTCCTGGCAAGAATTTCCATAGAGCGTATATAATTTGAAGAGACATCTTGCCCTAATTACACATGTTCTCCCTGGGTCCATTAGCCCTAATTAAAAGATATTTATTAATATTGATGGTATCTAAAAAGCTATGCAGATATATTTTATATATATTAAAGAAAATAATGAAAATACAGATATCTTAAAATTCATGAAAAAAGCCATGGTACATTGTACATGTGTAATATTTAGAAATTAATTGGTTATTATTTCAGAGCAGTGATTGGTTTCATTGTTACATTTGTTTTTATTCAGAATTGATTTTGATGATTGTTGATTGTATTGCTAACCAGGTATAATTATGAAGTCTTTGATCGCCTTGGTTGTCTGGTGGAGCATGTTGGCCTCGAGTGTTGGGGGTTGTGGGTTCAAACCCTGGCCATGTCAGACCAAAGACTTTGAAATTAGTTTTGCTGCTTCTCCGCTAAGCATGCAGCATTAATGAGTAAGAGCAAAGGCTGGTCGGCTCCGAGTCAGAATAATGTCCCATACATGTGATGGACTGTGAAACTCAGATCAGGAGATTGGGAAATTTTGGTCAGGAGATTAGGACTCAGATCAGGAGGTTTTTTATTGACATAAATTTTGTTGTAAATGTGACCGTATGATATAGAAATTGTCTTTTAAAGTGTATTTTCTTCAACTTTCCATCCAAATGTAATATGTTTATAGTACCCTTGTAGCCTTTTTATTTGAATGATATCTTATTGCTGAAAAAAATTAATGAGAAGATTCTGTTTCTTGCTTTGTTTTTGATAATTGATTGTTGACTGCTTGTACATGTAAATACAGGGCTATGACATTTTCTTTGTGTATAGTTTTGAATTCATGTTTCCATCTCCTTACCATTGCCATTAGTATAGATAAATACTGTCAGTTTGGATCTTGTTGAGCATGATGAAAATTCGATTGGAGTGTGAAATAGCTAGTTAATTTTTTTTTGCTGAGTTGAAATTAATTAAATGTTTTTTTTTCGGCATCAAAACCACCCAATATTGGCAGTAATGTTGTGACAACAACATTCCACTTTTCTATCATTGCCGGTATTTCCCTTTAATCATCCTTTGAGTGTGCCATAGACAGAAGCCATATTGATTAATTAATATTCTATCACCTGAGCAGACACCTGTTTATTATTCAATCAAACTATTATCATTGTTACATGTAATTAGCCGCCGGTGAGGTCAAAATCAGTGTGTAATGTCAGTTACACCGGATATGTTTAGTACTCTTGGGTTTTTACCTCTTCAATAATAAACATAGTAAAAAATGATCAAAAATGGCAGTTGAACATTTTCATTCATGAAATATTTCATACACAGGATTTTTTTCTCTTCAACGGGAGGACGGGAGAAGACCCCTGAAAACGGGATTATTGTACTCCCGTCGGGAGGTTCACATGTATGGTGTCCGGGTAAGGTGACATGTCTTCCTGCAGACTGTTACCTTGTGAACTAGCACGTTAAAAATCCGGCTCAGCATGTCGGTTTAGTTCAAAGCAGGATTAACTTGGAAAATTGAAATGGAATAAACTGGTTTTTCTGAGGGGGTGGGCTTCCCTTTTGGTGTCTCATACATGCAGTTCAGAGGCCTAAAACTTCCAAAAATAGTGTAAACCCATGGGCGTATAACTACTGATTGTTTTTATTTTTGAAATACACATTGGGAACGACTGCTTATGGTTGCAGGTCCAGTTGAAGCCAAAAATCAGGAATAATCTGGAAATTTCGGATTTTTTGTGCAAATGACCTTCCATAGACTGCTTTACTCAGATCAGTTTCACTCGGACCTCAGCACTTGTGGTTTTTGTATTCACTGGGGTGTCGGTAAAACGTGAAGTACTAACATTGAACTATGGTAACGTTTAATTCATAGCGCTGTAGTGAATGACATTATTGTATAGATTTCATAACTATCACGATGATTAAACATATTTTACAATCACAACATATTTATTGAGATTCCACAACATAGGGTCTATTCTACATGCAGACTGCAGTGGGATACATCTATCAGCATCCCTCTGTCTTCCAGGTCAAGAAATAGGATGAAAATCATCAAAATTGACGCTTTTTGTACCTGATGACCAATAGAAACAGTGACCATGTCCATTCACTCTCTTATGCAACCCTATATAAAACCACTGAAAATGAAAAATTACTTTGAGGTGAGGAAAAAAATGTTCAATCAGATCATTACTTATAAATATCTCAGTTCCTTGTTACTTCCCAGAGAAGTTTTTATTGTCATAGGTGATTAATTTGGCAACAAAGTAAAATAAAGTGTTTTCATCCTGTTTTATGATACAAATATTAACCTAAACAAGTTTGTCATTTACTGACTTAGATAGTCCATAATTGTAAACACATTTTTACAATTATGCATAATTTGAGTTCTGTAAGTCGGAACAAAAAAGGCTTGTTTATGTCTGATCTCTGACTGATGAAATAGCATGTCTGCTTTTCACTCCTTTCAAATTCGGGGTATATCTTTCATCAGTTTTCAGATATATGTATTATGAAACTGAAAAAATGAAAATATTTAACTTTTTTTCAGAGTCAGTTGAGAAACAAAATAGTTGAAGAGTTACAGCAATCTTATAAAGGTCACTTATCAGTCAGGGATCTCAAACTGCCAGATGAAGGGTCTTTACTACATAGAGCAGCTAACAGTCTAGTTGCCGATCACCTCAGAAGTTGTCAGTATGATTACTCATTTAGTGTGTTCCTTCCTGAAAGTAGAACAGCTAAGGACAAGGTCAGTATAAATAGATCAATACTACACATCTAACAGTCTAGTCACTGATCACCTCAGAAGTTGTCAGTATGATTACTCATTTAGTGTGTTCCTTCCCCAAAAGTAGAACAGCTAAGGACAAGGTCAGTATAAATAGGTCAATACTACACAGGTAACAGTCTAGTCACTGATCACCTCAGAAGTTGTCAGTATGATTACTCATTTAGTGTGTTCCTTCCCGAAAGTAGAACAGCTAAGGACAAGGTCAGTATAAATAGATAAATACTACACATATAACAGTCCAGTGGCTAATCACCTTAGGAGTTGGCAGTATGATTACTCATTTAGTGTGTTCCTCCTGAAAGTAGAAAAGCTAAGGACAAGGTCAGTATAAATAGATCAATACTACACATCTAACTGTCTAGTGGCTGATCACCTCAGGAGTTGTCAGTATGATTACTCATTTAGTGTGTTCCTTCCTGAAAGTAGAACAGCTAAGGACAAGGTCAGTATAAATAGATCAATACTACACATCTAACAGTCTAGTCACTGATCACCTCAGGAGTTGTCAGTATGATTACTCATTTAGTGTGTTCCTTCCTGAAAGTAGAACAGCTAAGGACAAGGTCAGTATAAATAGGTCAATACTTCACAAGTAACAGTCTAGTCACTGATCACTTCAGGAGTTGTCAGTATGATTATACATTTAGTGTGTTCCTTCCTGAAAGTAGAACAGCTAAGGACAAGGTCAGTATAAATAGGTCAGTACTACACATCTAACTGTCTAGTCACTGATCACCTAAGGAGTTGTCAGTTTGATTACTCATTTAGTGTGTTTCTTCCTGAAAGTAGAACAGCTAAGGACAAGGTCAGTATAAATAGATCAATACTACACATCTAACAGTCTAGTCACTGATCACCTCAGGAGTTGTCAGTATGATTACTCATTTAGTGTGTTCCTTCCTGAAAGTAGAACAGCTAAGGACAAGGTCAGTATAAATAGGTCAATACTTCACAAGTAACAGTCTAGTCACTGATCACTTCAGGAGTTGTCAGTATGATTATACATTTAGTGTATTCCTTCCTGAAAGTAGAACAGCTAAGGACAAGGTCAGTATAAATAGGTCAGTACTACACATCTAACTGTCTAGTGGCTGATCACCTTAGGAGTTGTCAGTATGATTACTCATTTAGTGTGTTCCTTCCTGAAAGTAGAACAGTTAAGGACAAGGTCAGTATAAATAGGTCAATACTACACATCTAACAGTCTAGTGGCTGATCACCTTAGGAGTTGTCAGTATGATTACTCATTTAGTGTGTTCCTTCCTGAAAGTAGAACAGCTAAGGACAAGGTCAGTATAAATAGGTCAGTACTACACATATAACAGTCCAGTGGCTGATCACCTAAGGAGTTGTCAGTATGATTACTCATTTAGTGTGTTCCTTCCTGAAAGTAGAACAGCTAAGGACAAGGTCAGTATAAATAGATCAATACTACACATCTAACAGTCTAGTCACTGATCACCTCAGGAGTTGTCAGTATGATTACTCATTTAGTGTGTTCCTTCCTGAAAGTAGAACAGCTAAGGACAAGGTCAGTATAAATAGGTCAATACTACACAAGTAACAGTCTAGTCACTGATCACTTCAGGAGTTGTCAGTATGATTATACATTTAGTGTGTTCCTTCCTGAAAGCAGAACAGCTAAGGACAAGGTCAGTATAAATAGGTCAGTACTACACATCTAACTGTCTAGTGGCTGATCACTTTAGGAGTTGTCAGTATGATTACTCATTTAGTGTGTTCCTTCCTGAAAGTAGAACATTTAAGGACAAGGTCAGTATAAATAGGTCAATACTACACATCTAACAGTCTAGTGGCTGATCACCTTAGGAGTTGTCAGTATGATTACTCATTAAGTGTGTTCCTTCCTGAAAGTAGAACAGCTAAGGACAAGGTCAGTATAAATAGGTCAGTACTACACATATAACAGTCCAGTGGCTGATCACCTAAGGAGTTGTCAGTATGATTACTCATTTAGTGTGTTCCTTCCTGAAAGTAGAACAGCTAAGGACAAGGTCAGTATAAGTAGGTCAATACTACACATCTAACAGTCTAGTCACTGATCACCTAAGGAGTTGTCAGTTTGATTACTCATTAAGTGTGTTCCTTCCGGAAAGTAGAACAGCTAAGGACAAGGTCAGTATAAATAGGTCAATACTACACATCTAACAGTCTAGTCACTGATCACCTCAGAAGTTGTCAGTTTGATTACTCATTTAGTGTGTTCCTTCCTGAAAGTAGAACAGCTAAGGATAAGGTCAGTATAAATAGGTCAATACTACACATCTAACAGTCTATTCACTGATCACCTAAGGAGTTGTCAGTTTGATTACTCATTTAGTGTGTTTCTTCCTGAAAGTAGAACAGCTAAGGACAAGGTCAGTATAAATAGGTCAATACTACACATCTAACAGTCTAGTCACTGATCACCTAAGGAGTTGTCAGTTTGATAACTCATTTAGTGTGTTTCTTCCTGAAAGTAGAACAGCTAAGGACAAGGTCAGTATAAATAGGCCAATACTACACATCTAACAGTCTAGTGGCTGATCACCTTAGGAGTTGTCAGTATGATTACTCATTAAGTGTGTTCCTTCCTGAAAGTAGAACAGCTAAGGACAAGGTCAGTATAAATAGGTCAGTACTACACATATAACAGTCCAGTGGCTGATCATCTAAGGAGTTGTCAGTATGATTACTCATTTAGTGTGTTCCTTCCTGAAAGTAGAACAGCTAAGGACAAGGTCAGTATAAATAGGTCAATACTACACATCTAACAGTCTAGTCACTGATCACCTAAGGAGTTGTCAGTTTGATAACTCATTTAGTGTGTTCCTTCCTGAAAATAGAACAGCTAAGGACAAGGTCAATATAAATAGGTCAATACTACACATCTAACAGTCTAGTCACTGATCACCTCAGAAGTTGTCAGTTTGATTACTCATTTAGTGTGTTCCTTCCTGAAAGTAGAACAGCTAAGGATAAGGTCAGTATAGATAGGTCAATACTACACATCTAACAGTCTATTCACTGATCACCTAAGGAGTTGTCAGTTTGATTACTCATTTAGTGTGTTTCTTCCTGAAAGTAGAACAGCTAAGGGCAAGGTCAGTATAAATAGGTCAATACTACACAGGTAACAGTCTAGTCACTGATCACTTCAGGAGTTGTCAGTTTGATTACTCATTAGGTGTTTTCCTTCCTGAAAGTAGAACAACTAAGGACAAGGTCAGTATAAGTAGGTCAATACTACAGGTATCAGTATAGTCACTGATCACCTCAGGAGTTGTCAGAATGATTACTCCTTAGGTGTTTTCTTTCCTGAAAGTAGAACAACTAAGGACAAGGTCAGTATAAATAGGTCTATACTACACAGCTAACAGACTAGTTGCTGATCACTTCAGGAGTTGTCAGTATGTATTAAAGGAGATATATGTCAGGAGTTGTCAGTATGTATTGAAGGAGGTATATGTCAGGAGTTGTCAGTATGTATTAAAGGAGATATATGTCAGGAGTTGTCAGTATGTATTAAAGGAGTTATATGTCAGGAGTTGTCAGTATGTATTAAAAGAGATATATGTCAGGAGTTGTCAGTATGTATTGAAGGAGGTATATGCCAGGAGTTGTCAGTATGTTTTAAAGGAGGTATATGTCAGGAGTTGTCAGTATGTATTAAAGGAGATATAGGTCAGGAGTTGTCAGTATGTATTAAAAGAGGTATATGTCAGGAGTTGTCAGTATGTTTTAAAGGAGATATATGTCAGGAGTTGTCAGTATGTATTGAAGGAGGTATATGTCAGGTGTTGTCAGTATGTATTGAAGGAGGTATATGTCAGGAGTTGTCAGTATGTATTGAAGGAGATATATGTCAGGAGTTGTAAGTATGGATTAAAGGAGATATATGTCAGGAGTTGTCAGTATGTATTAAAGGAGGTATATGTCAGGAGTTGTCAGTATGTACTAAAGGAGGTATATGTCAGTGTTTTGGCAAGATTTTGCATATGTTGGATGATAATTAAGCATTCAAAAAAAAGTAAAATCACAAAAATACTGAACTCCGAGGAAAATTCAAAAAGGAAAGTCCCCAATCAAATGGCAAAATCAAAAGCTCAAACACATCAAACGAATGGATAACAACTGTCATATTCCTGACTTAGTACAGGCATTTCCTTAAGTAGAAAATGGTGGATTGAACCTGGTTTTAAAGCTAGCTTAACCTATTAGCATGATTAATGAGTAACAATCCTGTAACCCAATGTAATTTTTTTTCTTCACTCAAAACTGATCTCCTGGTAGCATGTTCGTATCGAGTGCGGGAGGTTGTGGGTTCAAACCCTGGCCTGGTCAAACCAAAGACTTGAAAATTTGTATTTGCTGCTTCTCCGCTAAGCACGCAGCATTAAGGAGTTAGAGCAAAGACTGTTAGGCTCGGAGTCAGAATAATGTGTCCTGGTAAGGTGATATGTCTTCCTGCAGACTGTTACCTTGTTAACTAACACGTTAAAAATCCGGCTCAGCGTGTCGGTCTAGTACAAAGCAGGGTTGATTTTCATATTACAGTAACATGTTCTCATCCTGTATATGCATATTAATTTGCCGCTAGACGTAAATCAGGCATCCATCATCCATCATCTTCATCAAAACAATTATATTGATGCAATAAATTAGATAATCTAGATAAGGGAGAAATATCTCTTTACTTCCAAAAATTGTAAATACGTTGACTGACATGAAGGAATCTGTTATCTTTCTTTTCGTGGACATTGCAGTGTTATTTACATTTGTGATATTCTTTGAATATGACCCCCAACAGCTGAAGCACTGTCATATAGTAATAAACCCTGAGAAAATAAAACCCAGATTTATAAACACACACAATCACTCACAGAAATTAACTGTTGTTTGCTTGACAAATTGCAAGTTTTATTGTAATGCAAAGTCCTGTCAGTGAGACTATATATAATCAATATAATATTTATCTTTAGATATTTCCCACAGAAGATATTCTCCAATTACTTGGTATAAGTCCTTCATCAAGGCTTTACAAAAAAATGGTAAGTTGAATTAAGTTTAGGTAAACAAAATTTCTGTAGAATTTTCCAATTAAAACATAAAGATCTGATTATCACAATGAATCCTACCATGTCTGCCAGATTGTCATATAGACATGTTTGTCTGGTAAAACATTTGTCTGGTCAGGAAAAAAAAAAGAGTTTGGGAGACTGATGTTCTAATTTACAGTAATAATAAAAGGGAATCACATTTATCTGTACATATAATTGGTGTTATACACTTGCATTACAGCAAAATAGTATTAAAAGTATGAAAACCTTCTTAACATCAGAACAGTCACTGCATACAATACATTAAGTGCTTATAGCATTCAAACATGTTAACATCAGAACAATCACTGCATACAATACATTAAGTGCTTATAGCATTCGAACATGTTAACACCAAAACAATCAGTGCATACAATACATTAAGTGCTTATAGCATTTGAACATGTTAACATCAGAACAATCACTGCATACAATACATTAAGTGCTTATAGCTTTTGAACATGTTAACATCAGAACAATCACTGCATACAATACATTAAGTGCTTATAGCATTCGAACATGTTAACACCAGAACAATCACTGCATACAATACATTAAGTGCTTATAGCATTCGTACATGTTAACACCAGAACAATCACTGCATACAATACATTAAGTGCTTATAGCATTCGAACATGTTAACACCAGAACAATCACTGCATACAATACATTAAGTGCTTATAGGATTCGAACATGTTAACACCAAAACAATCACTGCATACAATACATTAAGTGCTTATAGCATTCGAACATGTTAACACCAGAACAATCACTGCATACAATACATTAAGTGCACATAGGATTCGAACATGTTAACACCAAAACAATCACTACATACAATACATCAAGTGCTTATAGCATTAAAACATTACAAAACATGTTAATATCAGAACAATCAATGCATATAATACATAAAGCACAGGAAATGTTTATATTACAAGTTATTGATGTTCTATCTAATTTCAGGTGTCTGGTAAAAAAGATCATGCAACAAAAGGTAAAACAAATTACAGCAATGTCAAATGTATTGAAACAAAATTTAACAAGTTATAAAGCCATACCATATTTTAGATCAAAGAGGTACTGGCATAGCCAAGAATAACCTTTTAATGATGTTACTATGCTAAGGGCCCAGACATAACACTACTTCCGAATCATAAGCAGAAGTGACTTATATTTTTGAAACTGATAGGGAGAAGTGCCGAGACTTGAAAGAGAAGTGCTTGTTTGCTCCCGGCACTACAATGTTTGGTTTGAACAATAATACAAAGAGCCATATGTGTCCCATTTATTTAATAATTTTTTATATTGTTCAATTCATTCCTGAGAATGCAATTTAAGTAACAGTTGTCTCAGTTTATGCCTTAAGTAACCATGTATAGTTACACAATTATATGTTTTCCTCTTGTCAGAAAATGTTTGTTATTTTAGGATTTTTGTGGCAGATATTGTGTGAGTTATCTGCCCTTCATTCCAATGCTTCGAATGAGACAGGTGTGCAAACAGATTTAATCAGAGTTGCAGCAGTATCGTCTTTAGGTAAGTATAAGTTATCTCCCCTTTATTCTACTGCTATTTAATGAGATACTTGTTCAAATAAACCAAATAATTCAGTCGTTTCATTATGCTTACTACGATCACTTTATTAACATCTGAACAGTAAAATTGAGAATGGAAATGGGGAATATGTCAAAGAGACAACAACCCGACCATAGAGCAGACAACAGCCGAAGGCCACCAATGGGTCTTCAATGCAGCGAGAACCTCCCGCACCCGGAGGCGGATATACTTAATTTATGTTAACATACAATACAAAAAAAAAACTTGATAATATAACCTTGTCCCCTCACACTGGAATGTCTTGATTTACTTCATATATATATATATGTTAATTGCAATAAAAATGAGATGTTCGAAGTTTTCAATCTTATCTTGATATATGAAATGATATTTTTCTTAGACGAAAGGCTAAATGGTGTAGATGATTTTTACTCCTCTAAGAAAGATGAACACTTTAGAACAAGTTCAGCTGCTGTAGAAGACAGACTGATGTCATTTCAGAGACAGTTAGAGGAAAGATACAGAACAGATCTAAAATTAGAGGTACATATATTTTATCATTGATATGCATTGAACCAGAAATAGTGTGATCCCTCTCCTAAAGGAACTTAACTCATTTCTCTTGTTAGAACTATTGGAAAAGATGTCAAACAAAGCAATTGAGTAAATATAAGAATAATTGGTTTCACTGTGTGCAATCATTCAGAATTAAGAATAATTCAGTAACTTTCTATATTAAGCAACAATATTTTAAAAGACACATTTATAGCTCTGAGACAAATCCCAAAAGTGTCTCTCATCTGTATTGAGGGAAAGAAAGAATTAGTTTTGAATGTTCTTTGCCTACTCATAGTCAAATAAGTGTAATCTGGTTAATGATTTCATTGATTTGTACTGAGAAAAAGTTAGTAAAGGGATGTTACATGCCTGCTTTGAGGGAAAATAAGAGTTATGATGTTACAGAAAATGTCACTCACCTGCATTGAACCAAACAAATACAATGTCACATTATTTTTTTCACTCATGTAATGAATAATAATAAAAATTATGTGACCCATCTGCCTGGAGTAAAAATTAAGAGAAATGTATATCTGTTGCCTACACTAAGCCAAGTCTCAAGTGACTTTGACTATTAAGAGTAATGGATATCTGTTGCCTACACTAAGCCAAGTCACTTTGACTATTAAGAGTAATGGATATCTGTTGCCTACACTAAGCCAAGTCACAAGTCACTTTGACTGTTAAGAGTAATGGAGATCTGTTGCCTACACAAGCCAAGTCGCAAGTCACTTTGACTATTAAGAGTAATGGATATTTGTTGCCTACACTAAGCCAAGTCACTTTGACTATTAAGAGTAATGGATATTTGTTGCCTACGCTAAGCCAAGTCACAAGTCACTTTGATTGTTAAGAGTAATGGAGATCTGTTGCCTACACTAAGCCAAGTCACAAGTCACTTTGACTATTAAGAGTAATGGATATATGTTGCCTACACTAAACCAAGTCACAAGCCACTTTGACTATTAAGAGTAATGGATATCTGTTGCCTACACTAAGCCAAGTCACTTTGACTATTAAGAGTAATGGATATTTGTTGCCTACACTAAGCCAAGTCACAAGTCACTTTGACTATTAAGAGTAATGGATATCTGTTGCCTACACTAAGCCAAGTCACTTTGACTATTAAGAGTAATGGATATTTGTTGCCTACACTAAGCCAAGTCACAAGTCACTTTGACTGTTAAGAGTAATGGAGATCTGTTGCCTACACTAAGCCAAGTCACAAGTCACTTTGACTATTAAGAGTAATGGATATCTGTTGCCTACACTAAGCCAAGTCACAAGCCACTTTGACAATTAAGAGTAATGGATATCTGTTGCCTACACTAAGCCAAGTCACTTTGACTATTAAGAGTAATGGGTATTTGTTGCCTACACTAAGCCAAGTCACAAGTCACTTTGACTGTTAAGAGTAATGGATATCTGTTGCCTACACTAAGCCAAGTCACTTTGACTATTAAGAGTAATGGATATTTGTTGCCTACACTAAGCCAAGTCACAAGTCACTTTGACTGTTAAGAGTAATGGAGATCTGTTGCCTACACTAAGCCAAGTCACAAGTCACTTTGACTATTAAGAGTAATGGATATCTGTTGCCTACACTAAGCCAAGTCACAAGCCACTTTGACAATTAAGAGTAATGGATATCTGTTGCCTACACTAAGCCAAGTCACTTTGACTATTAAGAGTAATGGGTATTTGTTGCCTACACTAAGCCAAGTCACAAGTCACTTTGACTGTTAAGAGTAATGGATATCTGTTGCCTACACTAAGCCAAGTCACTTTGACTATTAAGAGTAATGGATATTTGTTGCCTACACTAAGCCAAGTCACAAGTCACTTTGACTATTAAGAGTAATGGATATCTGTTGCCTACACTAAGCCAAGTCACTTTGACTATTAAGAGTAATGGATATCTGTTGCCTACACTAAGCCAAGTCACTTTGACTATTAAGAGTAATGGAGATCTGTTGCCTACACTAAGCCAAGTCACTTTGACTATTAAGAGTAATGGATATCTGTTGCCTACACTAAGCCAAGTCACTTTGACTGTTAAGAGTAATGGATATCTGTTGCCTACACAAAGCCAAGTCACAAGTCACTTTGACAATTAAGAGTAATGGATATCTGTTGCCTACACTAAGCCAAGTCACTTTGACTATTAAGAGTAATGGATATCTGTTGCCTACACTAAGCCAAGCCACTTTGACTATTAAGAGTAACGGAGATCTGTTGCCTACACTAAGCCAAGTCACTTTGACTATTAAGAGTAATGGATATCTGTTGCCTACACTAAGCCAAGTCGCTTTGACTATTAAGAGTAATGGAGATCTGTTGCCTACACTAAGCCAAGTCACTTTGACTATTAAGAGTAATGGATATCTGTTGCCTACACTAAGCCAAGTCACTTTGACTATTAAGAGTAATGGATATCTGTTGCCTACACTAAGCCAAGTCACTTTGACTATTAAGAGTAATGGAGATCTGTTGCCTACACTAAGCCAAGTCACAAGTCACTTTGACTATTAAGAGTAATGGATATATGTTGCCTACACTGAGCCAAGTCACTTTGAATATTAAGAGTAATGGATATCTGTTGCCTACACTAAGCCAAGTCACTTTGACTGTTAAGAGTAATGGATATCTGTTGCCTACACTAAGCCAAGTCACTTTAACTATTAAGAGTAATGGATATCTCTTTCTTACAATTTGCCTTGTCTTTAGTCATTTTGACTGGGTGTTTCTATAAGAGAAAAGTTTGTTCTTACCTACTTTCAACAAAAATAATAGTAATGGATGTCTGTTGCCTACTCTAAGCTGCCAAGTCACAGGTCACTTTGACTGTGTTTCTATTAGAGAGAAGGTTTCACTTACCTACTTAAACAAAAATTAAGAGTAAATGATACCTTGATTACAATAAGCCAAGTCATAAGTCACTATGACTGTGCTTCTATTAAAGACTGGTTTTCATTTATCTGCCATGAGAAAATTTGAGAAATGGTGTCAATCACCTGTAATTAGGGTAAAAGTAGTCTGTTAAATTTATTTATGACTCCTGTAACCATTTTGTTAGATTTTAGACTATTTTCTATTAATTCAGCTGGCAAGAATGAAAGATAATGAGATAGCTAGGATTAAGATGGAAGAGAAAGAAACTTCAAGGAGAGAGCTAGAACAGCTCAGAAGAGAAGTATGTATTAAGGTTAATAAAGACAAAGAAGTTAGTATTCTATAAACACCTTATTGTAGTGGACCAGGTGATTACTGTCCTGGACCATCGTATTCCCATTTATCCAACACAAGAGAAGTTAGTATTCTATAAACACCTTATTGTAGTGGAGCAGGTGATTACTGTCCTGGACCATCGTATTCCCATTTATCCAAGACAAGAGAAGTGAGTATTCTATAAACACCTTATTGTAGTGGACCAGGTGATTACTGTCCTGGACCATCGTATTCCCATTTATCCAAGACAAGAGAAGTTAGTATTCTATAAACACCTTATTGTAGTGGACCAGGTGATTACTGTCCTGGACCATCGTATTCCCATTTATCCAAGACAAGAGAAGTTAGTATTCTATAAACACCTTATTGTAGTGGACCAGGTGATTACTGTCCTGGACCATCGTATTCCCATTTATCCAACACAAGAGAAGTTAGTATTCTATAAACACCTTATTGTAGTGGACCAGGTGATTTCTGTCCTGGACCATCGTATTCCCATTTATCCAAGACAAGAGAAGTTAGTATTCTATAAACACCTTATTGTAGTGGAGCAGGTGATTACTGTCCTGGACCATCGTATTCCCATTTATCCAACACAAGAGAAGTTAGTATTCTATAAACACCTTATTGTAGTGGACCAGGTGAGTACTGTCCTGGACCATCGTATTCCCATTTATCCAACACAAGAGAAGTTAGTATTCTATAAACACCTTATTGTAGTGGACCAGGTGATTACTGTCCTGGACCATCGTATTCCCATTTATCCAACACAAGAGAAGTTAGTATTCTATAAACACCTTATTGAAGTGGACCAGGTGATTACTGTCCTGGACCATCGTATTCCCATTTATCCAACACAAGAGAAGTTAGTATTCTATAAACACCTTATTGAAGTGGACCAGGTGATTACTGTCCTGGACCATCGTATTCCAATTTATCCACTATTACTGGATATCACAGATATGAATAGCTGTCAATAAATGTAATTTGAGCAAGAGTTATTTCCCTTTTGACTCATGTTTGAGGATGAGGTGCACATATTCCTTCATGAATCAGCCAAATAGAACTGGTTATACTGACTGCTAGACTTCAGAAAAGATATTTTCTGAACAAATTTAATTTATTTAAGTTGTGCTGAACCTATCACTACGATCTAGTACGAATCTCTGACTTGTTGGTTCCACATGATCAACCAGTTACATCTACAACATTGGGACAAAGGGAAATAATTCAAACTTAAATTACATCAAATGGAAACCTACATGTTTCTGAAAATTTTTGACAGATTGTACTGTAATTCAGAAATTTTTGTGATGTTTTTAATATTTACAATATTGAGATGTAATAGGTTTCGAAAAATATAAAAACTCATATTTTAGATTTTGATAGCATTATTTATATGCAGCATTTCCTGGAATCACAATAATTAATCTCACAATTTTTGTCCATTGCTCAACATCACAATAATAAATGCACACAAAAATTTCTGGTTTTACAAACTTCTTAATTACATACTTAAAAGGTCAAACTAAGAAATTTGTACTTAGTATATATGCCAGTGAGAATACTAAGAACCTAAAACAATTTCAATCTGATACTGCAAGAATTGATACCTACCTCACAATTTTTAAGGATATTTTTTTTTCATTTTAGTTGGAGAGACAGTACCAAACTAAGACAGATGCACTGCTTCTGAAGGAAAGAAATACAATGGAAAGAATTCAAGCTGAACAAACGGTAGATAATTGTTTATTAAATAGTCGATGATAAATTATGATAGTATCTTATCAATATCTTATGATTATGGAAGAAATTATATAAATTTCCCATATTTTTTTAAATAAACACAAATGGAGACAATTCAATCTCAATTATTCAAATTATGATTTTCATTTTAAAACTGTTGATAATGTTTCATTTAAATAACAAATTCTGCTAGAATAAGATCTACAAAAGTCGGAGACTTTCTAACCAAGTCACTGATAAACTCCTTTCAATACTTAAAAAGGGAGCTTCCAACAACTGCCAACAACTGCTAGGAATGACACTTTTGTAAAGAAATTAATGTAATAATTTACATGTATGGAAATGCTGCTTTTTGTGATCAAGTCAAATTTGACAGGTTCACAGCATCATCGGTACTTTAATTTTGATTTTCCTGACAAAAGGTAGGCAATTTTGCATCTAAACACAACATAATCAAGTAAGACTTGTAGGATTGGAAGACATGCAGTTTTCCAATATACCTGACATATGTCTTTGTAGGATTGGAAGACATACAGATTTCCATTATATCTGACATATGTCTTTGTAGGATTGGAAGACATACAGTTTTCCAATATATCTGACATATGTCTTGTAGGATTGGAAGACATACAGTTTTCCATTATATCTGACTTATGTCTTTGTAGGATTGGAAGACATACAGTTTTCCATTATATCTGACATATGTCTTTGTAGGATTGGAAGACATACAGTTTTCCAATATACCTGACATATGTCTTTGTAGGATTGGAAGACATACAGTTTTCCATTATATCTGACATATGTCTTTGTAGGATTGGAAGACATACAGTTTTCCAATATACCTGACATATGTCTTTGTAGGATTGGAAGACATACAGTTTTCCATTATATCTGACATATGTCTTTGTAGGATTGGAAGACATACAGTTTACCAAAACTAATTGTATCAGTGGTATTTATTGTTAATATTTTTCAATATATACTTTTAAAAAACCATCACTGACTGAAAAGCAGTGCAACATTATTAGTATTAGTTACAACGAAATTTTAAATGATTTTATACTTTCTACAGATGCATGACAGAGAGATATATGCACAGAGACAGTCTTTACTGGACGAAATAGAAATCCTACGTAAAAGAGAAGCTGAAATCAAACGAGAAGATGAGATCAATCACAGGTTTGTTACATTCTCATTAGAAATAACAAGTCATACAAAGTTTTGTTAAATTCTGATTATAAATTAAAGGTCAGAAACAGAAATCAACCACATGTTTGTTATATTGTTATCAGGAATATAAGAGATTTATCCTGCAATTGAGGAATGAAAAATGAGGCACAAACATAAAATACAGTTTTTTACTGTCAAAAAATATTTGATAAAAATAACATATTAGTTGTGATGCTAAGATTTTAAAAATAAAAAGTTCATACTACTTTTTAGTTGTCAAATTTTTTTCATGGAAACATATTTCAAATTTATCAACATTATGCTATCATTTTTATAATCATGAATAATAAATATAACGAAAACCTTTACCGCTTACAGTTAATTCTATAAATAGATATAAGGAAAACCTTTACCACTTACAGTTAATTCTATAAATAGATATAAGGAAAACCTTTACCACTTACAGTTAATTCTATAAATAGATATAAGGAAAACCTTTACCACTTACAGTTAATTCTATAAATAGATATAAGGAAAACCTTTACCACTTACAGTTAATTCTATAAATAGATAAAAGGAAAACCTTTACCACTTACAGTTAATTCTATAAATAAATATATGGAAAACCTTTACAATTTACAGTTAATTCTATAAATAGATATAAAGAAAACCTTTACCGCTTACAGTTAATTGTACAAGAAGATTTACAGAATACCTTTAGAAAAAATGTTACCATTTAAAATAAAAGGTACTTAGATTTAAGGAAAACAGACAGTAAGGGTAGTATTTCATCCTGCACAACAAAGGAAAACAGACAGTTAGGGGTGTTATTAAACCTGCACAACAGCTTTAATCCTATAAGTTAGACTGTCTATGCTTAGAGAAAGCTGGCATCATACAGCTGATTTCTTACAAGAAAGTGTCTAAGATGTTCATGCCTTGCTATTTATACTGTGTTTGAATCATTTTAATTTCATTTTATCATTTTAACAGAGAGGCCAAATTAAATGAAGATAGAGTGAAAACCAAAGAAGAAGGAGTTCGTCATCGAGAACAGGAAGTTAGAAAGATGGAGGTTGAACATGAACAGAGGCTGAAAAATGAAATGACAAAGTAGGTATACAATATGATGGAGGTTGAACATGAACAGAGGCTGAAAATTGAAATGACAAAGTAGGTTTACAATATGATGGAGGTTGAACATCAACAGAGGCTGAAAATTGAGTTTACAAAATAAAAAAATGTGTTCATGTTTTCATTTAGAAGAAAGTGAGTATTTTGTATAAAGTCCACAATGCTATGTTATAAAAGGAGTTAAATAGTAGGTTAGGTCCGGTGTTAGGGGTTCCATATCACACAAGGTCCACAGCAATGTTATATTGGTAAAAGGAGTTGTTTAGTAGGTTAGATTGGGTGTTAGAGGTCCCCTAGAGAGTGACTTTTCTGTATTAGGTCCATAGCTATGTTATATTGGTAAAAGGAGTTGTTTAGTAGGTTAGATTGGGTGTTAGGGGTCCCCTAGAGAGTGAGTTTTCTGTATTTGGTCCACAATGCTATGTTATATTGGTAAAAGGAGTTGTTTGGTAGGTTAGGTTGGGTGTTAGGGGTCCCCTAGAGAGTGACTTTTCTGTATTAGGTCCACAATGCTATGTTATATTGGTAAAAGGAGTTGTTTAGTAGGTTAGATTGGGTGTTAGGGGTCCCCTAGAGAGTGACGTTTCTGTATTAGGTCCACAATGCTATGTTATATTGGTAAAAGGAGTTGTTTGGTAGGTTAGATTGGGTGTTAGGGGTCCCCTAGAGAGTGAGTTTTCTGTATTTGGTCCACAATGCTATGTTATATTGGTAAAAGGAGTTGTTTGGTAGGTTAGGTTGGGTGTTAGGGGTCCTCTAGAGAGTGAGTTTTCTGTATTAGGTCCACATTGCTATGTTATATTGGTAAAAGGAGTTGTTTGGTAGGTTAGGTTGGGTGTTAGGGGTCCTCTAGAGAGTGAATTTTCTGTATTAGGTCCACAATGCTATGTTTTATTAGTAAAAGGAGTTGATTGGTAGGTTAGATTGGGTGTTAGGGGTCCCCTAGAGAGTGACTTTTCTGTATTAGGTCCACAATGCTATGTTTTATTGGTAAAAGGAGTTGTTTGGTAGGTTAGGTTGGGTGTTAGGGGTCCCCTAGAGAGTGACTTTTCTGTATTAGGTCCACAATGCTATGTTATATTGGTAAAAGGAGTTGTTTGGTAGGTTAGGTTGGGTGTTAGGGGTCCTCTAGAGAGTGACTTTTCTGTATTAGGTCCACAATGCTATGTTATATTGGTAAAAGGAGTTGTTTGGTAGGTTAGGTTGGGTGTTAGGGGTCCCCTAGACAGTGACTTTTCTGTATTAGGTCCACAATGCTATCTTATATTGGTAAAAGGAGTTGTTTGGTAGATTAGGTTGGGTGTTAGGGGTCCCCTAGACAGTGACTATTCTGTATTAGGTCCACAATGCTATGTTATATTGGTAAAAGGAGTTGTTTGGTAGGTTAGGTTGGGTGTTAGGGGTCCCCTAGGGAGTGACTTTTCTGTATTAGGTCCACAATGCTATGTTATATTGGTAAAAGGAGTTGTTTGGTAGGTTAGGTTGGATGTTAGGGGTCCCCTAGGGAGTGACTTTTCTGTATTAGGTCCACAATGCTATGTTATTTGGTAAAATGAGTTGTTTTGTAGGTTAGGTTGGGTGTTAGGGGTCCCCTAGGGAGTGACTTTTCTGTATTAGGTCCGCAATGCTATGTTATATTGGTAAAAGGAGTTGTTTGGTAGGTTAGATTGGATGTTAGGGGTCCCCTAGAGAGTGACTTTTCTGTATTAGGTCCACAATGCTATGTTATATTGGTAAAAGGAGTTGTTTGATAGGTTAGGTTGGATGTTAGGGGTCCCTTAGGGAGTGACTTTTCTGTATTAGGTCCACAATGCTTTGTTATATTGGTAAAAGGAGTTGTTTGGTAGGTTAGGTTGGGTGTTAGGGGTCCCCTAGAGAGTGAGTTTTCTGTATTTGGTCCACAATGCTATGTTATATTGGTAAAAGGAGTTGTTTGGTAGGTTAGGTTGGGTGTTAGGGGTCCCCTAGAGAGTGACTTTTCTGTATTAGGTCCACAATGCTATGTTTTATTGGTAAAAGGAGTTGTTTAGTAGGTTAGATTGGGTGTTAGGGGTCCCCTAGAGAGTGACTTTTCTGTATTAGGTCCACAATGCTTTGTTATATTGGTAAAAGGAGTTGTTTGGTAGGTTAGATTGGGTGTTAGGGGTCCCCTAGAGAGTGAGTTTTCTGTATTTGGTCCACAATGCTATGTTATATTGGTAAAAGGAGTTGTTTGGTAGGTTAGGTTGGGTGTTAGGGGTCCTCTAGAGAGTGACTTTTCTGTATTAGGTCCACAATGCTATGTTATATTGGTAAAAGGAGTTGTTTGGTAGGTTAGGTTGGGTGTTAGGGGTTCTCTAGAGAGTGACTTTTCTGTATTAGGTCCACAATGCTATGTTTTATTGGTAAAAGGAGTTGTTTTGTAGGTTAGGTTGGGTGTTAAGGGTCCCCTAGAGAGTGACTTTTCTGTATTAGGTCCACAATGCTATGTTATATTGGTAAAAGGAGTTGTTTGGTAGGTTAGGTTGGGTGTTAGGGGTCCCCTAGGGAGTGACTTTTCTGTATTAGGTCCACAATGCTATGTTATATTGGTAAAATGAGTTGTTTGGTAGGTTAGGTTGGATGTTAGGGGTCCCCTAGAGAGTGACTTTTCTGTATTAGGTCCACAATGCTATGTTATATTGGTAAAAGGAGTTGTTTGGTAGGTTAGATTGGGTGTTAGAGGTCCCCTAGGGAGTGACTTTTCTGTATTAGGTCCACAATGCTATGTTATATTGGTAAAAGGAGTTGTTTTGTAGGTTAGATTGGGTGTTAGAGGTCCCCTAGAGAGTGACTTTTCTGTATTAGGTCCACTTAGCTATGTTTTATTGGTTAAAGGAGTTGTTTGGTAGGTTAGGTTGGGTGTTAGGGGTCCCCTAGAGAGTGACTTTTCTGTATTAGGTCCACAATGCTATGTTTTATTGGTAAAAGGAGTTGTTTGGTAGGTTAGGTTGGGTGTTAGGGGTCCCCAAGAGAGTGACTTTGCTGTATTTGCTCCACCATGCTATGTTATATTGGTAAAAGGAGTTGTTTGGTAGGTTAGGTTGGGTGTTAGGGGTCCCCTAGAGAGTGACTTTTCTGTATTTGGTCCACAATGCTATGTTATATTGGTAAAAGGAGTTGTTTGGTAGGTTATATTGGGTGTTAGGGGTCCCCTAGGGAGTGACTTTTCTGTATTAGGTCCACAATGCTATGTTATATTGGTAAAAGGAGTTGTTTGGTAGGTTAGGTTGGATGTTAGGGGTCCCCTAGGGAGTGACTTTTCTGTATTAGGTCCACAATGCTATGTTATATTGGTAAAATGAGTTGTTTGGTAGGTTAGGTTGGGTGTTAGGGGTCCCCTAGGGAGTGACTTTTCTGTATTAGGTCCACAATGCTATGTTATATTGGTAAAAGGAGTTGTTTGGTAGGTTAGATTGGATGTTAGGGGTCCCCTAGAGAGTGACTTTTCTGTATTAGGTCCACAATGCTATGTTATATTGGTAAAAGGAGTTGTTTGATAGGTTAGGTTGGATGTTAGGGGTCCCTTAGGGAGTGACTTTTCTGTATTAGGTCCACAATGCTTTGTTATATTGGTAAAAGGAGTTGTTTGGTAGGTTAGGTTGGGTGTTAGGGGTCCCCTAGAGAGTGAGTTTTCTGTATTTGGTCCACAATGCTATGTTATATTGGTAAAAGGAGTTGTTTGGTAGGTTAGGTTGGGTGTTAGGGGTCCCCTAGAGAGTGACTTTTCTGTATTAGGTCCACAATGCTATGTTTTATTGGTAAAAGGAGTTGTTTAGTAGGTTAGATTGGGTGTTAGGGGTCCCCTAGAGAGTGACTTTTCTGTATTAGGTCCACAATGCTTTGTTATATTGGTAAAAGGAGTTGTTTGGTAGGTTAGATTGGGTGTTAGGGGTCCCCTAGAGAGTGAGTTTTCTGTATTTGGTCCACAATGCTATGTTATATTGGTAAAAGGAGTTGTTTGGTAGGTTAGGTTGGGTGTTAGGGGTCCTCTAGAGAGTGACTTTTCTGTATTAGGTCCACAATGCTATGTTTTATTGGTAAAAGGAGTTGTTTTGTAGGTTAGGTTGGGTGTTAGAGGTCCCCTAGAGAGTGACTTTTCTGTATTTGGTCCACAATGCTATGTTTTATTGGTAAAAGGAGTTGTTTGGTAGGTTAGGTTGGGTGTTAGCGGTCCCCTAGAGAGTGACTTTTCTGTATTAGGTCCACAATGCTATGTTATATTGGTAAAAGGAGTTGTTTAGTAGGTTAGATTGGGTGTTAGGGGTCCCCTAGAGAGTGACTTTTCTGTATTTGGTCCACAATGCTATGTTATATTGGTAAAAGGAGTTGTTTAGTAGGTTAGGTTGGTTGTTAGGGGTCCCCTAGAGAGTGACTTTTCTGTATTTGGTCCACAATGCTATGTTATATTGGTAAAAGGAGTTGTTTAGTAGGTTAGATTGGGTGTTAGGGGTCCCCTAGAGAGTGACTTTTCTGTATTTGGTCCACCATGCTATGTTATATTGGTAAAAGGAGTTGTTTAGTAGGTTAGGTTGGGTGTTAGGGGTCCCCTAGAGAGTGACTTTTCTGTATTTTGTCCACAATGCTATGTTATATTGGTAAAAGGAGTTGTTTAGTAGGTTAGATTGGGTGTTAGGGGTCCCCAAGAGAGTGAGTTTTCTGTATTTGGTCCACAATGCTATGTTATATTGGTAAAAGGAGTTGTTTAGTAGGTTAGGTTGGGTGTTAGGGGTCCCCTAGAGAGTGACTTTTCTGTATTTGGTCCACAATGCTATGTTATATTGGTAAAAGGAGTTGTTTAGTAGGTTAGGTTGGGTGTTAGGGGTCCCCTAGAGAGTGACTTTTCTGTATTTGGTCCACAATGCTATGTTATATTGGTAAAAGGAGTTGTTTAGTAGGTTAGGTTGGGTGTTAGGGGTCCCCTAGAGAGTGACTTTTCTGTATTAGGTCCACAATGCTATGTTATATTGGTAAAAGGAGTTATTTAGTAGGTTAGATTGGGTGTTAGGGGTCCCCTAGGGAGTGACTTTTCTGTATTTGGTACACAATGCTATGTTATATTGGTAAAAGGAGTTGTTTGATAGGTTAGGTCAGGTGTTAGGGTCCCCTAGAGAGTGAGTTTTCTGTATTAGGTCCACAATGCTATGTTATATTGGTAAAAGGAGTTGTTTGGTAGGTTAGGTTGGATGTTAGGGGTCCCCCAGAGAGTGACTTTTCTGTATTAGGTCAACAATGCTATGTTATATTGGTAAAAGGAGTTGTTTGGTAGGTTAGGTTGGGTGTTAGGGGTGCTCTAGGGAGTGACTTTTCTGTATTAGGTCCACAGCTATGTTATATTGGTAAAAGGAGTTGTTTGGTAGGTTAGGTTGGATGTTAGGGGTCCCCTAGAGAGTGAGTTTTCTGTATTAGGTCCACAATGCTATGTTATATTGATAAAAGGAGTTGTTTGGTAGGTTAGATTGGATGTTAGGGGTCCCCTAGAGAGTGACTTTTCTGTATTAGGTCAACAATGCTATGTTTTATTGGTAAAAGGAGTTGTTTGGTAGGTTAGATTAATGTTAGGGGTCCCCTAGAGAGTGACTTTTCTGTATTTGGTCCACAATGCTTTTTTTTATTGGTAATATGAGTTGTCTGGTGGGTTTGGTTGGGTGTTAGGGGTCCTCTAGAAAGTGAGTATTTTGTATTAGGTCCACAATGCTATGTTATAAAAGGATTTATTTTCGTAGGTTAGGTTAGGGATGGTACGCTACATAAGGATCTGGTGGAGCCATCATCAAGAAAACAAAATTATTTGATTTATACAAATGTCTCATTTATCATAAATTTTGGTATGAAAACTGCCAAAGATTGATAATCCTTATACCATTGTCTAAAAATGGACATCAGGTAAATAAAGACAAATCTGGATTGTGTACAGAAAATTTCTGCAGGTATTGTTTGAAATGTCATTATTGTTTGAAATGTCTATCAAGTATTGTTTCATGTGCTCTTTATAAAGTTTTACCATAATCTGATTCATAAAAGTAAAGGAATGACTTCTATGTCATTTGGTTTCTAGTGGAGAGTTGTCTCCACATCTTCTTATTTTTATATAAATCTACAATGGTTTCAGGGTTTACTATAGAGAAGATGATATACTATTCTTTTCAGTTATAGATTAGCAGAAGAGGAGCACAATGGTTTCAGGGTTTACTATAGAGAAGATGATATACTATTCTTTACAGTTATAGATTAGCAGAAGAGGAGCACAATGGTTTCAGGGTTTACTATAGAGAAGATGATATACTATTCTTTACAGTTATAGATTAGCAGAAGAGGAGCACAATGGTTTCAGGGTTTACTATAGAGAAGATGATATACTATTCTTTACAGTTATAGATTAACAGAAGAGGAGCACAATGGTTTCAGGGTTTACTATAGAGAAGATGATATACTATTCTTTACAGTTATAGATTAACAGAAGAGGAGCACAATGGTTTCAGGGTTTACTATAGAGAAGATGATATACTATTCTTTACAGTTATAGATTAGCAGAAGAGGAGCACAATGGTTTCAGGGTTTACTATAGAGAAGATGATATACTATTCTTTACAGTTATAGATTAGCAGAGGAAATATTTGTTTATTCATTGATTTAATTATGAAATAGCTTTGTTCATTGATAAGCTGGCTATTCATCTTTCTTTCTATTTATAGATAAGCTCGCTATTAATCTTTGTTTCTAATTATAGATTTAAGGTAGAAGAACAAGCTAAATACATGGAAAGAGCCCAGAATATAGAAATACGTGAGGCCAGAGTCAAAGGTAAAAAACATATTAAGATATCATTAACAGTTAACACTGTGATTGGTTGATACAAGCAAATACGTCAAGTATCCCAAACATTGACTATTTTGACTTACAGGGGATTAGAGAATATGGAAATGCTGATGTCCTTCCAACATTGTTTGTGATCTCACACCTACATTTTGGCTGATATTTCAATCAAATTCATGACAGTGGTCAGTGGGTTGCTTCAGCAAAATCTCTGACAAATTGGAAAAGCGGATATGATCCTTTCCTGCTGGAGTAGATCTGAGTAGTCATTGGAATGTAGACAGAGTTATTGTTGGTTGTGTTTTAATTGAAAAAAACATGTTTAATTTATAAAAAAAATAAAATGCTCATTAAACCTTGCAAATCAAGACTTGAAAAATTCAAGTGTCAATGGAGAAATGTCTCTTATTTTAAAACCTGCATACATCCACCCATACTTATATTCATTAACTTTTCTTTTATTTGTAGATGAGGAAAGAAGGGTAAGGGATGAAAAGGACAAAATACAAGAAATCAAGGACCAATTGAGGGATAAAACACTCAGAGTTAATGAATTAGAGGTAAAAGGAATGAAAAATCTAAAAAATTTATCATATTTATTCTAGTATCAAATCTTCACTTATAAAATGTAAATCTAAATAATTGGGTTTATATCACAAGTGGACTGTTTATTGTCCCAAGGATTGCCATAAGCCACTGGGTTCATTTTGCAACTCGTGTAATTTTAGTACTAGTAGGTGTTTAATACAACTGGGTTCATATCAGTAGTAGTGGGCTGTTCTAAGAAGGTATCATATACAGCAGGGTTCATGTCACTAGTAGTGGGCTGTTAGTCTAAGAGGGTATCATATACAGCTGGGTTCATGTCACTAGTAGTGGGCTGTTAGTCTAAGAGGGTATCATATACAGCTGGGTTTATATCACTAGTAGTGGGCTGTTAGTCTAAGAGGGTATCATATACAGCTGGGTTTATATCACTAGTAGTGGGCTGTTAGTCTAAGAGGGTATCATATATACCTGGGTTTATATCACTAGTAGTAGGCTGTTAGTCTAAGAGGGTATCATATACAGCTGGGTTCATATCACTAGCAGTAGGCTGTTAGTCTAAGAGGGTATCATATACAGCTGGGTTCATGTCACTAGTAGTGGGCTGTTAGTCTAAGAGGGTATCATATACAGCTGGGTTCATGTCACTAGTAGTGGGCTGTTAGTCTAAGAGGGTATCATATACAGCTGGGTTCATGTCACTAAAAGTGGGCTGTTAGTCTAAGAGGGTATCATATACAGCTGGGTTCATATCACTAGTAGTGGGCTGTAAGTCTAAGAGGGTATCATATACAGCTGGGTTCATATCACTAGTAGTGGGCTGTAAGTCTAAGAGGGAATCATATACAGCTGGGTTCATATCACTAGTAGTGGGCTGTTAGTCTAAGAGGGTATCATATACAGCTGGGTTCATGTCACTAGTAGTGGGCTGTTAGTCTAAGACTAAGAGGGTATCATATACAGCTGGGTTCATGTCACTAGTAGTGGGCTGTTAGTCTAAGACTAAGAGGGTATCATATACAGCTGGGTTCATGTCACTAGTAGTGGGCTGTTAGTCTAAGAGGGTATCATATACAGCTGGGTTCATGTCACTTGTAGTGGGCTGTTAGTCTAAGAGGGTATCATATACAGCTGGGTTCATGTCACTTGTAGTGGGCTGTTAGTCTAAGAGGGTATCATATACAGCTGGGTTCATGTCACTAGTAGTGGGCTGTTAGTCTAAGAGGGTATCATATACAGCTGGGTTCATGTCACTAGTAGTGGGCTGTTAGTCTAAGAGGGTATCATATACAGCTGGGTTCATGTCACTAGTAGTAGGCTGTTAGTCTAAGAGGGTATCATATACAGCTGGGTTCATGTCACTAGTAGTGGGCTGTAAGTCTAAGAGGGTATCATATACAGCTGGGTTCATGTCACTAGTAGTGGGCTGTTAGTCTAAGAGGGTATCATATACAGCTGAGTTCATGTCACTTGTAGTGGGCTGTAAGTCTAAGAGGGTATCATATACAGCTGGGTTCATGTCACTAGTAGTGGACTGTTAGTCTAAGAGGGTATCATATACAGCTGGGTTTATGTCACTAGTAGTGGGCTGTTAGTCTAAGAGGGTATCATATACAGCTGGGTTTATGTCACTAGTAGTGGGCTGTTAGTCTAAGAGGGTATCATATACAGCTGGGTTCATGTCACTTGTAGTGGGCTGTAAGTCTAAGAGGGTATCATATACAGCTGGGTTTATATCACTAGTAGTGGGCTGTAAGTCTGAGAGGATATCATATACAGCTGGGTTTATATCACTAGTAGTGGGCTGTTAGTCTGAGAGGATATCATATACAGCTGGGTTTATATCACTAGTAGTAGGCTGTTAGTCTAAGAGGGTATCATATACAGCTGGTTTTATATCACTAGTAGTGGGCTGTTAGTCTAAGAGGGTATCATATATACCTGGGTTTATATCACTTGAAGTGGTCTGTTAGTCTAAGAGGGTATCATATACAGCTGGGTTTATATCACTAGTAGTGGTCTGTTAGTCTAAGAGGGTATCATATATACCTGGGTTTATACCACTAGTAGTGGGCTGTTAGTCTTAGAGGGTATCATATACAGCTGGGTTTATATCACTAGTAGTGGGCTGTTAGTCTAAGAGGGTATCATATACAGCTGGGTTCGTGTCACTAGTAGTGGGCTGTTAGTCTAAGAGGGTATCATATACAGCTGGGTTCATGTCACTAGTAGTGGGCTGTTAGTCTAAGAGGGTATCATATACAGCTGGGTTCATGTCACTAGTAGTGGGCTGTTAGTCTAAGAGGGTATCATATACAGCTGAGTTCATGTCACTTGTAGTGGGCTGTAAGTCTAAGAGGGTATCATATACAGCTGGGTTCATGTCACTAGTAGTGGACTGTTAGTCTAAGAGGGTATCATATACAGCTGGGTTTATGTCACTAGTAGTGGGCTGTTAGTCTAAGAGGGTATCATATACAGCTGGGTTTATGTCACTAGTAGTGGGCTGTTAGTCTAAGAGGGTATCATATACAGCTGGGTTCATGTCACTTGTAGTGGGCTGTAAGTCTAAGAGGGTATCATATACAGCTGGGTTTATATCACTAGTAGTGGGCTGTAAGTCTGAGAGGATATCATATACAGCTGGGTTTATATCACTAGTAGTGGGCTGTTAGTCTGAGAGGATATCATATACAGCTGGGTTTATATCACTAGTAGTAGGCTGTTAGTCTAAGAGGGTATCATATACAGCTGGTTTTATATCACTAGTAGTGGGCTGTTAGTCTAAGAGGGTATCATATATACCTGGGTTTATATCACTTGAAGTGGTCTGTTAGTCTAAGAGGGTATCATATACAGCTGGGTTTATATCACTAGTAGTGGTCTGTTAGTCTAAGAGGGTATCATATATACCTGGGTTTATACCACTAGTAGTGGGCTGTTAGTCTTAGAGGGTATCATATACAGCTGGGTTTATATCACTAGTAGTGGGCTGTTAGTCTAAGAGGGTATCATATACAGCTGGGTTCGTGTCACTAGTAGTGGGCTGTTAGTCTAAGAGGGTATCATATACAGCTGGGTTCATGTCACTAGTAGTGGGCTGTTAGTCTAAGAGGGTATCATATACAGCTGGGTTCATGTCACTAGTAATGGGCTGTTAATCTAAGAGGGTATCATATACAGCTGGGTTCATGTCACTTGTAGTGGGCTGTTAGTCTAAGAGGGTATCATATACAGCTGGGTTCATATCACTAGTAGTGGGCTGTTAGTCCAAGAGGGTATCATATACAGCTGGGTTTATATCACTAGTAGTGGGCTGTTAGTCCAAGAGGGTATCATATACAGCTGGGTTCATGTCACTAGTAGTGGGCTATTAGTCCAAGAGGGTATCATATACATCTTGTTTCATACCACTGATTTTGTACTTTTAGTACTAGTGGATGTCATTTGCTTCTTGGTTGTTATCACTTCTATTGGATTATTCCCAGAAGTTATCATCTGCCACTTCTATAAGGATTATTTGTCCCAGAGAGTATCATATTCCTCTGGGTTTATATCACTGATAGTGGGCTATTAGTCCCAGGGGATGTAAAATGACTCTGGGTGTATATCACTGATAGTGGGCTATTAGTCCCAAAGGGTGTAATATGGCACTGGGTTTATATCACTGATAGTGGGCTATTAGTCCCAAAGGGTGTAATATGGCACTGGGTTTATATCACTGATAGTGGGCTATTAGTCCCAGGGGGTGTAATTATATTATATACCTCTAGTAGTGGACTGTTAGTCCTGGAGGGTTTCAACTGTCACTATATATATAGATATATAATTTGTCTAAACAACAGCCCAACAAACGTACTTATATATATATGTAACACAATCCTAGGTTTGAACATTGTTTTCAATTGAGACTTGTATATATATATATATATATATATATATATATATATATATATATATATATATATGTAACACTCAGAAACGTGTCCTTCCCCCCAAACGTGTCCACATGACGTCACTGAACTGCAAAACATGTCCTAATGTAAAAGGGCACCAAAGCGTGTTATTTGTATAAACACCCAAACGTGCCCAATACCCCAAATGTGTCCAATCCCCCAAACGTGTCCATATCAAGCTTAATTTTTTTCCTTTACTGGAACTATCATTCGTGTCCATATTATAAATTCGTAGGTTATTTGGTTATTGCTTTTTCATTAACGTATACTCATTTTACTATTTCATCAAAAAAATAGAAATAAATTGCTTTAGGTCTTTTTTTAACCGGCAGTATAATCTGGGTAAAAGTGCCAATATGTTCGGCTATGTTGGATGTAAATGTAAGCAGCCATACTCAGTTAATTTGTAGATATTAAATCAAATACCTCGTGTAGGGAGAATGTCACTCTCTCTGCGCATTAAAACCTGTGTAGCAATTCACTCTTTCATGGTGCCATCAGTTGTATTTTGGAAGGCAACATTCTTTTTTTTCCGCAACTTTTATTTAAAACGGCCTCTTACATAACGGAGATTGAAGTAGTTTCTTACTGAAGTCATAAAAAAATTGGTTGTTACTGGCTCTTAAATTTTTTTAGATTAAAACCCCAACTAGTGTTAATCCCGAATAACCGTAAAAATTTAGGCCTAATCCTAAATATTTCCCGGTATGATAATAAAACCTATGTACAGTATTTATTGTTAACATGATGTCGTTCAAATAATGCATTAAATATTTGGCACTGGACGTTATGTCTCTTGTTTGTGTGTCTTTAGTGATGCTCGAAACCTAAAATTTATTAAAAAACCTGATAAACAGTAAACTTTTGATTTGAAGAGTTTTTAAAATACCAGAACTGTTGAAAAAAGGGAAGTCAATTCTGCGGAAAGGCTGCCGTGCAATATTCGGTTTAATATAAAAGGCATCATCAGAATTTATTAGTACAAAATAATTCACTTGGTAAACGATTAATTCAACTGTACTAAAATTATTTGTATGTTCGCTCTAAATCAGAATGCAATACTTGCAACTTGCATTTCAGTCAAAAGTTAATTCATATGTTACAGATTAAATTTGCAATTATGATAATCATTAACAACCGGCATTGAACAAACTAATGATAATAAATGACCACTTCATCAACTGTGTCCCCCATCATAGAATTGCCGTAAACGTTATTGATGTCATTTGTACATGTATTAGCGCTAAAAGACGTGAGACGTTCTGGCGTTTAACAGTGGACACGTTTTGGCGAAAAACAATTATCGGACACGTTTGGGGGTTATGAAATCGGACACGTTTGGGCAATATTGAATATAACGGACACGTTTGGGGAGAATGGACACGTTTGGGGGAATCGGACACATTTGGGGGGATGGACACTTTTGGGAGTGTTACATATATATATAGAAGTCTATAAAAAAGACCAACCAGCAAATTTACTATGTACCAGATCGTCTAGAAAAGACGATACTGTGCAGATAAGGAAAAAATTATATAAGTCTAGAGATTTGCACGATACTAATATAAGATGGTATAATAAGAAGATGTTGTTATTAAATCGTGTTGACAAATATTTCGGCTTATACTGAAGAAGGCTATTTGTTAAGCCGAAATATTTGTCAACACGATTTAATAACAACATCTTCGTATAATACCATCTTATATTAATATCGTTGTGCAAATCTCTAGACTTATATATTATACAAGTCTAAATTGAAAACAACGTTCAAACCTATGATTGCGCTGGTTAAAAACCGCAATTTTTATACGTGTGCATGCAAAACAAATTTATCGTTAGAGGGGTCTAAATACAGCACAAACAACATTTTCCAATAGACCAAAAAAGCATTTGACTAACAGGTGGAACAACAAATGTTCTTAAACCCTGCTGACTGCCATTGGCGATTGCCAAATAAACGGATCACTGGTGTAATAAATGGATCTTAATTATAATTTTAATACTAAACAGAAAAAAAATAAACTTGCGGAAAAGATGATATACCTCAAACAAAAGGTGCAAAGGTTTTTGTACACCATATCCGGATTTCGACAATTAATGTCTCTTCAGGGATGTTAGGAATCGAAACAGTATTTGGAAAGCCATACAATTTACCTCAATTTAGGATAGACTCTTGAATTTTGAGGAGTCAAAATAGGATAAACGGATCATATAAACCCGAAGGCAAATATAATACAAGCCCAAACGAAAAAATATAAACAAGTCTAAATTGAAAACAATGTTCAAACCTATGATTGCGTTGGATAAAAACCACAATTTTTATACGTGTGCATGCAAAACAAATTTATTGTTAGAGGGGTCTAAATACAGCACAAACAACATTTTCCAATAGACCAAAAAAGTGAAAAAGTATATTTTAACAAAACGCATTTGACTAACAGGTGGAACAACAAATGTTCTTAAACCCTGCTGACTGCCATTGGCGATTGCTAAATAAACGGATCACCGATGTTATAAATGGATCTTAATTATAAATTTAACACTAAACAGAAAACAATAAACTTGTGGAAAAGGTGGTATACCTCAAACAAAAGGTGCAAAGGTTTTTGTACACCATATCCGGATTTCGACAATTAATGTCTCTTCAGTGATATATATATATATACAAGTCTAAATTGAAAACAATGTTCAAACCTATGATTGTGTTGGATAAAAACCGCAATTTTTATACATGTGCATGCAAAACAAATTTCTTGTTAGAGGGGTCTAAATACAGCACAAACAACATTTTCCAAAAGACCAAAAAAGTGAAAAGTATATTTTAACAAAACGCATATGACTAACAGGTCGAACAACAAATGTTCTTAAACCCTGCTGACTGCCATTGGCGATTGCCAAATAAACGGATCACCGATGTAATAAATGGATCTTAATTATAAATTTAACACTAAACAGAAAACAATAAACTTGCGGAAAAGATGGTATACTATATATATTTCTTTAAGGCCATTCTTTTAAATTTGCTCTCTTTAAATAATAATATGACACAATGTGAAATTTAGGTATATTTGACTGATTCTCTTGTCATTTCAGACGCAGCTGCATGAGGAACGACATAAAGACATATCGGCTACGAGACAAAATGAAGTTCTTAATGCTAAACTCCGAGATGTAAGTAAGATAGATGAATAAAATATGAAATTCTTAATGCTAAACTCAGAGATGTAAGTAAAATAGATGAATAAAATATGAAATTCTTAATGCTAAACTCAGAGATGTAAGTAAGATAGGGCTGTTTCAACTGTGGCCAATCTTTCAAAAATACAGATCCTTTGTCTAAGCTTTTCTGACAAAGATCTTAAAACAATCCGATCCCATTTCTGTTTTTAAAGAACTTTTGAGATCTCTGGTTTTGTCGGATTAATATATGCTTTCAAAAAATTGAAGGCTGAAATTTCATTGGCTGATGAAATAATTACCAGAATAGAAAGTAAAACAGAGTGTTGTTAGATTCTTGTAACCAATGCTTAGACACAGGATCTTCATTTTAATCAGATTGTTTCAGACATTGCCTGTTTGTAAGAGGTATACATGGGTTATTTCAACTTTACTTGGTGTTTCAGGTCTATTTGATTGTTTTTTCCTGAGCTGTCTCAGTACTTCAAATTGTGTACTGTGTATTCTTTTATTTTTGTGGGTTCAAATTTTCATAGATTAAGGATGAATTATATTTTCATTGATATTTGATTTTGTTGTTCATCATATTTTCTATACAAGCCTGTAGGACATTTGTGTTTTGTTAAACTCTGAAATTCTTGGTTAATCTTTTAAAAATGAGTACCCCATGAATAAAGATGAACCCGCAGTATATATATTGTCAGAAAATACTGATACACAATGTTTGTATTTTAGATGTCTGACTACAAAGTATTAAAGGAACAGAGTGTTGTTATGAAAAATGAAGTGGAGACATTAAGAACGTATGTATCCTCATTGCAATTCTACTTATATATCTTTTACAGCTGACCTAGAGACCTGACCCTAGAAATTGTTTAAGCTATTACACTCATTTGTCATCCTCTTGTCATCTTTGAACTTATTGGAAGAGGATTTCCTTTAATCCATTGTTACATTATAAATCAAATGAAGTCACATTATTGGTAGGGATTTTGGGTTTTTCACTAATGTCAGATATTTTGACCAAACAAATTAGTTGCTGTTATTAAAACAGGATAAAACATTTATAAAATATTTTGAGAAGACCAATTGCTACTGAATACTAAAGAAATATGATACAGTTTATTTTTTCTGTGAGAATTCAGGGTTGATAACCCGAGCAGACATCAACAATGGCTACCACTTTAACTAAATTACAAAATGTGAACAAAATTCAATAAATATTCTGAATTATCCTTGAAGGAACACTTAACAAAAAACCCTAGGGAGAATGATACACTTGTGATTATTGTTTAGAAGTATGGTTTATGACTCCTTCCACCACCATACATGGCTGTTATGGTTGTTAGAAGTAGAAAATGTAACAAAACAATTCAATAATTCTGGAAAATCATCCATGGTCAGATGACCATAAAACTTATTTGTGATCTTTAATAGAGAATGGTTTAGGATCCAACTGAAATTTCCAAAGTTCTATAAAAAATGGCTGCTGATGTAGTAAAGGGACATGATACATTTATATTATGGTCTTATTCTGATTTGTTTTTGAATACTCAAGCCATGATGGTTGCTGCAGTAGATGTTATTGACTCAAGCCATGATGGTTGCTGCGGTAGATGTTATTGACTCAAGCCATGATGGTTACTGCAGTAGATCTTATTCTGATTTGTTGTTGAATACTCAAGCCATGATGGTTGCTTCAGTAGATCTTATTCTGATTTGTTGTTGAATACTCAAGCCATGATGGTTGCTTCAGTAGATCTTATTCTGATTTGTTGTTGAATACTCAAGCCATGATGGTTGCTTCAGTAGATCTTATTCTGATTTGTTGTTGAATACTCAAGCCATGATGGTTGCTGCAGTAGATCTTATTCTGATTTGTTGTTGAATACTCAAGCCATGATGGTTGCTTCAGTAGATCTTATTCTGATTTGTTGTTGAATACTCAAGCCATGATGGTTGCTTCAGTAGATCTTATTCTGATTTGTGTGTTGAATCAAGTCATGATGGTTGCTTCAGTAGATCTTATTCTGATTTGTTGTTGAATACTCAAGCCATGATGGTTGCTTCAGTAGATCTTATTCTGATTTGTTGTTGAATACTCAAGCAATGATGGTTGCTTCAGTAGATCTTATTCTGATTTGTTGTTGAATACTCAAGCCATGATGGTTGCTTCAGTAGATCTTATTCTGATTTGTTGTTGAATACTCAAGCCATGATGGTTGCTTCAGTAGATCTTATTCTGATTTGTTGTTGAATCAAGTCATGATGGTTGCTTCAGTAGATCTTATTCTGATTTGTTGTTGAATACTCAAGCCATGATGGTTGCTTCAGTAGATCTTATTCTGATTTGTTGTTGAATACTCAAGCCATGATGGTTGCTGCAGTAGATATTATTGACTCAAGCCATGATGGTTGCTGCAGTAGATATTATTGACTCAAGCCATGATGGTTGCTGCAGTAGATCTTATTCTGATTTATTGTTGAATACTCAAGCCATGATGGTTGCTTCAGTAGATCTTATTCTGATTTGTTGTTGAATCAAGTCATGATGGTTGCTTCAGTAGATCTTATTCTGATTTGTTGTTGAATACTCAAGCCATGATGGTTGCTTCAGTAGATCTTATTCTGATTTGTTGTTGAATACTCAAGCCATGATGGTTGCTGCAGTAGATATTATTGACTCAAGCCATGATGGTTGCTTCAGTAGATGTTATTGACTCAAGCCATGATGGTTGCTGCAGTAGATGTTATTGACTCAAGCCATGATGGTTGCTGCAGTAGATGTTGTTATTTGTTGTTGAATACTCAAGTCATGATGGTTGCTTCAGTAGATGTTATTGATTTGTTATTGAATACTCAAGCCATGATAGTTGCTTCAGTAGATGTTATTGATTTGTTGTTGAATACTCAAGCCATGATGGTTGTTTCAGTAGATCTTATTCTGATTTGTTGTTGAATACTCAAGCCATGATGGTTGCTTCAGTAGATGTTATTGATTTGTTATTGAATACTCAAGCCATGATAGTTGCTTCAGTAGATGTTATTGATTTGTTGTTGAATACTCAAGCCATGATGGTTGTTTCAGTAGATGTTATTGACTCAAGCCATGATGGTTGCTGCAGTAGATGTTATTGACTCAAGCCATGATGGTTGTTTCAGTAGATGTTATTGATTTGCTGATGTTGGGATAATACTCATAAATGTCTTATCTGTTGAATAGTTTGTCTACGTCCAGAAAGAACCTAATTGACCAATACAGGATCCTCAGAACAACTAACCAGTTATATAAATCAAATATACTATTGCTAGGTTACTATTTAGGTTAAGTATTGTTATGAATAGAATGCATAGTTTGAGAAAAGTCAAACATTAAACTGTGGTAAATTTTGTTATATTTTTACATTAATTTTGTTCTGCATTAAAAGGAGTAGTAATATTCTATTTATAGGAGGTTGGCTGAGGTTTTAAATATGAATGAAAGAGAAAGAGGTCGTAAGTACTTGTATATTTGTATAGATTAGCTAAGTTATGTAATGGAAAAGAAAGGGACCAAGTGTAAAATCAGCATTGTACTATCCAATCTTCTCTTGAAATCTATATCTCCTCTTAAACACTTTGGTGGATTTCAATGTAACATTCAAAGCACCTTTACAACATAATTATTAAATTCCATCATGAAATTGCTATTTTGTATTTGATTTGATTAGTTTTGGAGTATTCAGTAGTATAACTAGGACTAATGGACTTCAGGGGAATGGGGGAAGGGGGTACAAAACTGTCAGCAAGTTCAGGGGGAAGGGGGTACAAAACTGTCAGCAAGTTCAGGGGAATGGGGGAAGGGGGTACAAAACTGTCAGCAAGTTCAGGGGGAAGGGGGTACAAAACTGTCAGCAAGTTCAGGGGAATGGGGGAAGGGGGTACAAAACTGTCAGCAAGTTCAGGGGGAAGGGGGTACAAAACTGTCAGCAAGTTCAGGGGAATGGGGGAAGGGGGTACAAAACTGTCAGCAAGTTCCAGTTAACAGTTAGAAAATTCCACTTTTTATGAAATTCTTTAAATTTTAGCTGCTTTTGTTGCTTTTCAAAAGAAAAAGGTCTATCAGCAGGTTTGCATCTCAAGTAGTGTTTGACATATCCATTGTTTTGTTATTTGGAAACTATTGACATCTGAACGGCTTTGGTCTTTGTTATAATGGACTACACAGCTATTCCTTTGTGCAAGTTATAGCTGACATCTGAACGGCTTTGCTCTTTGTTATAATGGACTACACAGCTATTCCTTTGTGCAAGTTATAGCTGACATCTGAACGGCTTTGCTCTTTGTTATAATGGACTACACAGCTATTCTTTTGTGCAAGTTATACTTGACATCTGAGCAGGTTTTTTTTAAGCAATAACTGATATCTGAATTTGTATGGGTTCCTTATAAATGTCAAATGGGCTGTTTTGCTGTGCATGTAACAATTGACAAATGTTGTAACCACTTTTCTGTCAGACACCTAAATGCTTAGCGCAACAAGGTGTGCATTATTGTTTTTTATTATGATGATTCAATATGTTATTTAGGACAAGAAGAATTATTACGAGAGTTAAGACGACCATCACCAGAAACCTTGATGTTACAAAGAGATTTAGAGAAGGCTAGGGAAAACTTACGTCAGGAACTGGTTATAGCTGGTAGTCAGAAAACACATCTAGAAAATAGACTACAAGAAGAGGTAAGGATCTAGTCTGGGTAGTTGTAATCAGTCAGGAACTGGTTATAGCTGGTAGTCAGAAAACACACCTAGAAAATAGACTACAAGAAGAGGTAAGGATCTAGTCTGGGTAGTTGTAATCAGTCAGGAACTGGTTATAGCTGGTTGTCAGAAGACACACCTAGAAAATAGACTACAAGAAGAGGTAAGTCTCTAGTCTGTGTAGTTGTAATCAGTCGGGAACTGGTTATAGCTGTTAGTCAGAAAACACACCTAGAAAATAGACTACAAGAGGAGGTAAGGATCTAATCTGGGTAGTTGTAATCAGTCTATGACTATGCGGTATGGGTTTTACTCATTGTTGAAGGCCGTATGGTGACCTGTAGTTGTTAATTTCTGTGTCATTTGGTCTCTTGTGGAGAGTTGTCTCATTGGCAATCATACCACATCTTCTTTATATTTTTATACGACCGCAAAACAATTTTGGGATCATATAATGGTATGATGTCGTCGTCGTCGTCCGAAGACCCATTTGTTTCCGGACAATAACTTTAGTTTAAGTGAATGGATCTCTATGAAATTTTTCTTAGAAGGTTCAATACCAAAAAGGAAGGTTGGGATTGATTTTAGGGATGATGGTCCCAACCGTTTAGGAATTAGGGGCCCAAAAGGGGCCCAAAACAAGCATTTATCTAGTTTCAGGACAATAACTTGTGTATAAGTATTTCAATTGCTCTGAAATTGTACCACAATGTTAAATACCACAAGTAGAAGGTTGGGATATATTTTAAGGCTTATGGGGCAAACAGTTTAGGAATTAAGGGCCAAAAAGGGGCCAAAAACAAGCATTTTTCTAGTTTCCGGACAATAACTTGTGTTTAAGTGTATGGATCTCTCAGACATTGTACCACAAGGTTCCATATAACAAAGGGAAAGCTGGGATTGAGTTTGGGGTTAATTGCCCCAATCATGTAGGAATTAGGGAGCAAAAAGAAGCATTTTTCTAGTTTCGAGACAATAACTTTTTTTTAAGTGTATGGATCTCTCTGAAATTATACTACAAGATTCCATACTACAAAGGAAAGGCTGGGATTGAGTTTTGGGGTTATTGCTCCAAGGGGGGTTGCAATAAGTTGGGGGGGGGGGGGGATTTTTTGTTTACAATTTTTTTAAAGAATTCATATTTTTTTTTTCAAAATTTTTCAAATTTCGAATTTTTGAAAAGTTTCAAGAAGAAATCTTCAATTGCACAGTATTGCGCAATAGATTTGTAAGATCTTTGACCACATTTATTTTGTGTCAGAAACCTATATTATGTTAAAAATTTGATCACAATCCAAATTCAGACAGTATCAAGCTTGAATATTGTGTCCAAATTTGCCCAAACTGTTCAGGGTTCGACCTCTGCGGTCGTATCAGGCTGCGCTCAGCGAAGCATTTTATTATATTGTAGACTATTGCTATAATGATTGTATTGTTTATTTAGATGGACAGAAACCAAGACTTAGTGAGAAGATTTGAAGAGCAAACAATTACTATCAAAGAAATGAACAGGGAACTAGTAGACCTAAGGTCACAGTTAACAGTTACTCATCAAGGTCAGTTAGGATGTATTATAAAGAAAATGTGGATTCATTTATTTTGTAGACATCAATTTTTCTGGATTGAGGAAATTGTATTTTGTGAATATCTGATTTTGTGGTTTGTCCAAGTTTGCATTCAAGCTTATAGGAAATTTATACTTTGTTGAACACTTGAATTGATGGTTTACCTGTATTGATGAGATCCACAAAATTTGTTAGATAACAATGAATTCCCAGTATACAGAATACATAGTTTGTGATGTCAACATGACTTTTATATATGTACCAATTAAAGTTAAACAACACTATACAAATAAATTTTAAGTGTAATAGTTTTGTATAGATAGATCTGATTGGATATGTCACTGTGTAAGTTTTGTATAGATGGATCTGATTGGATATGTCACTGCGTAAGTTTTTCAGTCTACCTCTCCATGTAACTAAATGAGGTACCATTTTGAATACCACAATTTACTGGTATGTTTCGTTTTGTAAAACTGTATCCTATTCTGACCCAAGAACTATATTTCATAGAATTTTGGATTAATTAGATTTAATTTACACATCAATAACCACTAAGATGGAATTATTTGTTAATTTTGTATGATAATGAAGAGAACCTTTTTGTATTTTAACCCTTAATACGCTTAAGAATATGGTAACTTTTTCTCTGATGCTAAATGAAAAAAAGAATCAATAAATTGAAGTAAAAAGGAATTTCAATCATAATTTAAGGCAGAATCTACAAAAGACATGCATACAAAACCTATATGTTTATTGTAGCAAATTACTGTCTATCTGAAACCATGTTTGGTTCAACCATATCAGGTAATGGTTACCTGAACAGGTAACAACAGGTGTGAGGAATAATTTTTATATAAGTTAATTAATGAGTGAAGAAACAGTTCAGACAAGTAAATAAGAAGTGAAAAATCATCAAAATGTATGTTTTCTTAGGAACACATTACTCAATTTGGAACAGTAAATCCAATGTTTTGAATAGGCCAGACTTATTATACATTACAGTTGTTGCCTGAAAAGTATTTTCATATAGATATTATTTCTCTATTTTCAGCATTAACAAATGAAGTATACAGAAAACCTGCAGATGATACAGGGTAAGTTAAATACTATACACAGGTAATACAGGGTAGGTTTTACACAATACACAGTTGATATAGGTCAGGTTATATACTATACACAGGTGACACAGATAAGAGTATATACTATCCTCAGTTGATGAAGTTTAGGTTGTACACAATACACAGGTGATACAGTAACAACAATAACATTAATGTACTGATTTTACTGGTCAGGTTATATACTATACATAGGTGATACGGGTCAGGTTATATACAGGTGACACAGGTCAGGTTATACACTATACACATATGACACAGGTCAGGTTATACACTATACACATATGACACAGGTCAGGTTATACTACACACAGGTTATTCAGGTCAGTTTATGCACTAAACACAGGTTCTAAGGTTTATAATACTATACACAGGTTATTCAGGTCAGGTTATACACTACACAAAGGTGATGCATAACAGGTTTTATACTATACACAGGTGATATCTGGTAATATAATACACACTGTTGATAAATGGTAGATTGTACACCATATACATGTGTTAGAGGGTAGCTATTAGACAATACATTAATTTCAGAAGGTATTTTGTGAGTGTATGTCTCAAATTTAGACCAGTAGTATTTTTAATGGCTAAGTTCATCTCCACTCAATTTTAAAAAAAATCTTGATTTGCTGAACCAAAGTGTATACTTATATGTACATGGATCATCAACATGATTATTTTTCATACACATCATAAGTATTGCAATGTCATGACATACACACAATCTTTATGTTAATTTCAGTGCACAGGGAGTATTTCAAGGATCACGCTCCATACCTCACCTGAGGACATACACACAATCTTTTTATTTATTTTAGTGCACAGGGAGTATTTCGAGGATCACGCTCCATACCTCACTGAAGGACATACACACAATCTTTTTATTTATTTTAGTGCACAGGGAGTATTTCGAGGATCACGCTCCATACCTCTACCAAGGATGGATTCAGATGATGACTTAGATGATGAGTTTCAGAGGTTACCGGGTAGTCAGTATGCAAGTAAACTGGCCAGTCCAAAACGACGATCACACAGACAATATGAGGAGGATGATATTATGCAAGAAATAGAGGCAGAGTATGACTTACCATCCTCTAAGCAAGGGTGGAAACTTTATCCAGGTTTTTCTGAAGATGATAGATCATCTACTGTGTCAGCAGATGTTGTAGCAGAGGCTAAATATAGATTAAAAAGTCTTGAAAGAGAGGCTCAGGTGAGAAAATAAAATAAAAAAGAAAATTTTAAAGAGAGGCTCAAGTGAGTGAAATAGATGGGAAAAAATTTTTAAAAAATAAAGAGGAGAGTCTGAGGTGGGTTTTATACATGAAATAACAGTTGAACGAGAATTGCTTAATGAGTATTCAAAAATCATGATATAAAGATTGTAAAGTGCCTCCTTATTAAGGCCCTATTATCTATGCTGGTTGTAGTTATCAGTCTGTCCATTGGTCATGTCTGTATTTTGAGTACCTCTTGGAATAATTAATGATACCTACTAGTAAGTGTTTCATGAAAAAGATTTGAATTTGATTTTTTCCTGTAAGGTCAACGTTTAAAACTTAATTAAAAATTGGCCAAAACTATTTCTGTAATCATAAATGGTTTTTAGAACCCTTGAGAGTTCACTCATAAAAAAATGCTAGTAATTTTAGCAATTAGACAGTTAGAACTTGAAAAACATTTTTTATCAAAAAAAATTCTGTTTGTTTTTGTTTTTACAATTTAAGGACAAAATATTGTGGAGTTGGAATATTTTGTATTTACATGCATTCTATACATTTGGTCTTCAATTTGCCTGTTGATGAATTTGCAACATCTCTGATAAAGGTTAGATCTGATTTTTAATATTCAGATATGATTGAAGTTACATGTGTATATTGCTAAAGCCATATAATATTATAGTTTGTTGATTGATGACAATTAATTGTTAAACTGAAGGTATGAAACCAGAGAGATTTCAGTAGGAAAAATAACTTGGTAATCAGGTAATGTCTTTACAAAAATTTATATATCATAGAGATTATCATAATAACTTTATCCATCTAATCAACCGACAAGGTCACATGATAATCATGTGATATTTAATGAAAAACTTTATATTGTAGAATTTAGATAAAGCATACAGAGATTTCCATTACAATTTAACTAATCCATCAGCTGGTCCAGACGAACAGTCAAGGTCACATGGTAGAAATGTGATAGAAAAAGAAGGTATCAATTTTATTCCCATAACAGATTATATATAAACCTAATACTTCATTGCACTGAGGGCCATATATCAGTAAATTAACTGAGCCATTCTTTTACAAAACTTCATGGCTCTAAGGGAATAGAAACATCGGCATCTAATAAAAGTAAAGACATAAGCAAAGTTGAAGTCCATATATATAGACATTTTTAAATATGAATAATCAACTTCAATCATTATCTATATGTAAATTTTATGTCAGAATTTTGCCTCATGACAAAATATCAGCAATTGTTTGACCTATATATTATCAATGAGTATCTTTGCCTGTCAATTTTACCTTTATGATCGTATCACAGAAACCTATGGTTGTCAATGAAACAGCAACCCAACATAACAATAAAACTGCATGAAAAAGATTAGAAATTTTTGTCAAGATAAAAAATATATAAAATTGACTACATTTAATACAATGTAATGTCATTTATGTTGTTCGATAAAAAACTTTAATTAGTTTGATTGTTAATCTTCAATTTTGTTTCAGTTGTATCTGAAAGTCAGAAGAGAGTAGCTTCGCCTGGTGCTAGTCCAATCCACAGACCAATGTCATCAACACCATACCAGGGTCGTCATTCCAGTCAGTTAAATGGTAAATTAAACAAATAATGTCTTTAAGAATGTTAATAAGTACAGATGATATGCAGCTGTAAAGATTCAGTTAATCATTATGGCAAAGAGTAGGATTCTTAAAATCTTATTTGATATGCCTGAATGAATACCAGTTGAAGGGAGGGAATTCAGATTCAAATTGTATTGGATATCCATCTTTGTGAAATTTTTGTTTAGAATTCTGGTCTATCCGCACTTTTCTATTCATGCATTCTGTATCTGGATAAAGGTTTGGTTACCATGCAGTTGTTCATCAACTTAAAACTTAAAATATTGATGTGAACTTTTAAAATTATACGCCAAATTAAGAGTTTTTGAAAAACTCATCGAAGATACAAGGCTTATAATTTAGTACACCAAATACTAGTTGCTACTACTGGCTGATGACACCCTCATAACAAATACCAGTCTCATAATTTAGTATGCAGACCAAGATTTCGTATTTAATTATGGATTGTATATTATATATATCATTATTATAGAATAACTTATCCAACAATTCATATATAGAAAAAAATTCAACAATTGACCGAACAACTCATAAATTCACGAATGTGCTTAACTCATGAGTTTATTATCAGTGTTGTTCGATCAGGAGTTGAATATTTTTCGATATTTTAATTCTTGGATTAGTTATTCTTTATATTACATTGGCCATGGACTTTTTGATGGAAATAAAGTAGAAAATGAAAGGAACTATATCTTTTACTACCCATTCTCAATTGTTTTGATGCAACGTCATCGGCAATGTCGTGACAACACCCATTGTTGTATGATGTCTGGGGAGTGAAATTATCAGATTTATTTCACCTGTGAAATTATTGGTTTTTATTTCACTGGAAAATTACTGTAATTCATAGCAATCAATGTAATAAATGCATACATTGTTGTTCTTTGTATCCTTTGTTATTCCTCTTTTTGAAGTAATAGTGTATTGCTGATTATTTTATAAATAGTTTACGAGAAAGACCAATCATTTGTTGACTATATTTTACAGATAGTTTACGAGAACTTACAGAGCAATCCACATCCAGGAAGGAACCACCACCCAGATTTGATATGTCTAATATGTCCGATGAATTAAATGACAGGTACAATATATATCACATGGCCATTTTTGTTTAATATCTTCTCTCGTGTAAACAATTTGATTTTCTTTTTATGCCCCACCTACGATGGTAGAGGGGCATTATGTTTTTCGGTCTGTGCTTCCGTTCATTCGTTCGTTTGTCTGTCCGTTCATCCGACAGTCCGTCTGTCCAGCTTCAGATAAGTTTTTGGTCAAGGCAGTTTTTGATGAAGTTGAAGTCCAATCAACTTGAAACTTAGTACACATGTTCCCTATGATATGATCTTTCTAATTTTAATGCCAAATTAGAGTTTTGACCCCAATTTCAAGGTCCACTGAACATAGAAAATGATAGTGCGAGTGGGGCATCCGTGTACTATGGACACATTCTTGTTTTTTTAATATTTAAGAGCAACATGATATTTTAACAATCATTGGGTTCTGGCATCTTTTAAATTTGTATAGATTGGTTATTTTTGAAAAGTTTATTCAACTCAAATCGTTGAATTTATTAAAACATTAATGGATAATTCCTCACAGAAGGAGGTATGCAAAGGGCCCTATTTAACCTGCTAAAGTTGAAGTATTACAAAATACTGGAATCTTACTGTTTAAAATAAGAATGGAATTATTTGTATTGTTAACAATCAGAAGGAAATGAAAAATAATATTCTGTCCATGTATTTTATTTTTTCAAATTCTATGGTTTTACAATATTGATGACAACGGCATAGTCTAGTGTAATATCATATTGAAGGATCAACAAAAATGTTGTCTTGAAATGTAAATAAATATATTTGAAGTTTATTATAAAAAAGAAAGCCTTCCGCTATTTGCTTATTTTTCTTCAAATTTACATCCCACCTTTTATAAGAACAGGATCTGTCCAACATTAAACAGTCCAATGATGACTAATAATGGTTTATTTTCAGGAATGGAGATGAAAGAGTTGAGAGACCAAGACCTATAACAGTGGCAGACTTAGAGGCCAGACCTGGATCACCTAGTATTGTAGTAGTCCCTGGTTCAGAGTCCAGTGCAGCTACATCAGCAATGGAAATAGGTAACCAGAAAAAGGAAATAGACCTTGTACCCCAGTTTGATGGTGGTCTCTTTATCGGATTAAGAAGCTAGATTTTAATCCCTTTTTTGTCTCAGAGCCTACATTTTTATGGCCCCGAAACAAATTGTTGGGGCCGTATAGTTTTACCTTTATCCGTCATTCCGTCATTCTTTCATTTCTCAACGAACAGTTATACAGACTTTTTTTCTAAACCTCTTTACATATTGATCTGATTTTTAGTTTGTGAGTCTACTATGATGAGTTACAGATCGAGTTTTTGTTTGGTTCTGCACTTCTGATTTTTGCCCAAACAACGGGCTATGGACTTTTGAACATTTTGTGAAAATAACAGTTATACAGACTTTTTTTCAAAACGCCTTCACATGTTGAGCTGATTTTTAGTATGTGAGTCTACTATGATGAGTTACAGATCACGTTTAAGTTTGGTTCCACTCCATTGATTTTTGCAGAAATTACGGGCTTTGGACTTTGAAAATTTCGTGAAAATAACAGTTATACTGACTTTCATTCTCAAATGTCCACTCCTAAAAATGGCTTCAAGCTTTTTTTTTTGTTAACGGGGCCATTCATGTCGTTCTGACACATCTAGTTTTTAAAGATTCTTATGAAATTTATATCAGAGGTTTATATCAGTAAGGTCTTGAATGAGTTCTGATAATAAGCGATGATCAACATTTTTTGCAGGAGTTATGCCGCATGGAAATTTAAATTTAAAGAAAAATTGCATTGTAAGCAATCTCATGCTCATATTTCTTGAAGGATATTAATAAAAAGGTTAAAAGCTTACTCTAAAAAAAGTATTAGAGTTATTGCCCCTGGACAGATAAAATATGTGCATTTGTGGGACATTGGAACAGTTCTAATATTATCTAAAGGTGCTTGAATCATATTAAGAAATCAGTTGATTATTTGATGGGATTTTCTTATCCAGTGGAAAATATTACATGATTTGAGGCAATTTCAGATCATTGAGGTTGGCTTCAAAAGTAATACCTTGTTTTGTTTGTATATTAGGTTTGTATATTAGTTTTGTATTTTAGGTTTTCAAGGTTCCAATGAACAAATTTGGTTCCTTGATGATTTGGGAGCTTTAGGTTTAGTTTTTTGTCGAGGGTTCCTTGATGATTTGGGAGCTTTAGGTTTAGTTTTTTATCGAGCCTGCAACATTAATGTTGCGAAAACGAGACATAGCAATTCTTGATTACGTTATCTGTGGCTTCAACATTTAGGTTCAGTCTGTGGTTAAAGTTTTTTTAGACATCAATAACTTGGTGACAAGATAAATTAGTTAACCTTCATTGATTGTTATGAATCTTGGACAGAAGCTAATCTTCAAGAGCAAGAAATAGCATATAAAAAAAAAGTTTTTAAATTCTGTATTTTGCGGATAAATGAACATTACACTTTTACACTGACAGCAGCAATCGCAGGCAAGACACAGGGTTCTATGGAACCCTTTACAAATTTTTTAATTCAGCTTTCTAATGGTTCCAGATTTAAAATTATGAACTCATGCCATGGTACCTTTATTGGAACAATCTACCTCAAGAACAAGTTTTTCTTTTAAAGATTATAAAAAATATATTTGCTGGAACAATAAGAAGTGGTGTATATTATTGACATATTTGTAACATTTGTGTTAACTAATCAACTAAGAAAATTTGTGAGGCAATTTGAATGATGTCAATTTTGATAAATGGTTTCAAGTTTTAAATTCAAATTGATAACCCACATTGGTTTTAGGCCTAGAATTAAATTGCTTTGTCAGATTTTTATAAAAGTTCAATAGAATACAAAACCAAATTTATGTATATTAGTTTGTAAATGGTTTTAGATTTAGATTTGGAAGCCATTATTGATACCTCAGTGTGTAAATTGTTCCACATTAAGATTAAGTATGTCACTTAAGATAATTCAGATTACCTCAGTTTGTGATTGGTTAATAAGAAGCCAGATCTTTCCAGGTTTAGTTTAAATAATTTTTCAATCTGTTTATTGTTTATTGCTATAACTGTCAGTCTTGGCTTAACATATTGTTTATTGACTATAACTGTCAGTCTTGGCTTAACATAATGAAGAAATCGGGTTTAGATTGCATCATCAATGTCATTTATAGAAAATAAACCTGACAATAATTATATTTTTCAGACAGAAAAGATATGTACCAAACCCCAACTGGTCCTGCAGGAGGGAAACTTGCTCCAATATCATTGGATAGTGCATGGAAAACACCTACCTTGGAAGAGGAATGGAAATCTAAGGAAACCAGTAATCTTCCACCATTAGGAGGCAAATTACCTCCCTTATCTTCTGATAAACCATCATTAGATGATAATTGGAAATCAAAAGAAGGTTAGTGACTTCATTCAACAAAAAATCAAAAAAAAGATGCAAACCTGTCTGTTTAATTTATTTACAACTTTTAAAGACTGAGAACAAGTATGAGCTTGACATATTTTATCATCACTGTCTTTAGTGGATTTGATCCATGCCTGTGTCAAGCAATTTATTAATAATATATCCTCAGATATTGAAAACTTTACTTGTCAAGATAAATCAAAATAAAACAAACTTTTATATACATGCATCAGAGACAAAAAATGTAAATTGCAAGAGAGTCTTCTGGTTCTTACAAAAACCAACTTTAATAATTACAACACAGAGGCAATAAATGTATATGATGAACTGGTTTGCAGTGTTTACCTTTACAGTTTTTGATTCTTGACTAGGTGATCTGAAAAAAGCTAAATTATCTATATGAATTTTAACAGATGAAATTAAAGAAGCAGAAGAAAGGCAAAGAAGGGAAGAGGAAGACGAAAGGAGATGGCAGGAAGAAAAAAGGACAAGAGAAGAAGAAAGAAAGAAACGTGAACATGAAGCTTGGGAGCGGGAGCAGCAAGAATTAAACAAGTTACAGGTTTGTTTTTAGACTTAGGAGAAGGTGATAACTTTGCAAGTAACTTGATTATTGGGATTATCATAGGAGGGGGTCCTATGATAATATCACATTTTATAGAGAGGCCAAGGAGAGGAACCTATGATAATGTCAAATCTTATAGAGTCCTAGGAGAAGGGTGTATGATAACTTCATACTTTATAGAAAGGCCTAGGAGAGGGACCTCATGGTTACTTCACATTTTATAGAGAGTCATGTGAGACAGACCTATGTTAACTTCACATCTTACAGAGCGGTCTAGGAGAGTGACCTATGATACCTTCACATATTATAGAGAGGCCAAGGAGAGTGACCAGTGTTAAGTACACATGTTACTCATTTATCTACAGGTCTAGGAGAGAGACCATATGATTACTTCACTTTTTATAGAGAGGCCTGTAAGGGACCAGTGTTGAGTTCACATCTTACTTGTTTATAGAGAGGTGATAAAGCACACCTATGAAAACTACATATAAATACTGGTTAAGAAAGGCCTAGAAAATGGACCTATGAAAACTACATAATACTGGTTAAGAAAGGCCTAGAAAATGGACCTATGAAAACTACATAATACTGGTTAAGAAAGGCCTAGAAAATGGACCTATGAAAACTACATAATGCTGGTTAAGAAAGGCCTAGAAAATGGACCTATGGAAACTACATAATACTGGTTAAGAAAGGCCTAGAAGATGGACCTATGAAAACTACATAATACTGGTTAAGAAAGGCCTAGAAGATGGACCTATGAAAACAACATAATACTGGTTAAGAAAGGCCTAGAAAATGGACCTATGAAAACTACATAATACTGGTTAAGAAAGGCCTAGAAGATGGACCTATGAAAACTACATAATACTGGTTAAGAAAGGCCTAGAAGATGGACCAATGAAAACTACATAACACTGGTTAAGAAAGGCCTAGAAGATGGACCAATGAAAACAACATAATACTGGTTAAGAAAGGCCTAGGAAATGGACCTATGAAAACTACATAATACTGGTTAAGAAAGGCCTAAGAGATGGACCTATGAAAACTACATAATACCGGTTTAGAAAAGCCTAGGAGATGGAAAACTACACACAATACTTCTTATCTTCAATTTTTATTGGCCAAAAATGTGACTTATCATACCTTCTCCTTTTAAGAAACATCTTTTGTGCTTTTTATGTTTTTATTTGAATAATTTCTCACTATTTTCCATCAGGGCAAAGATTTTGATGTGTTTGATGGTGGTGCTCTAGATCTAGAGGAGGAGAAGAAGCCAGAGTCAGAAGACAACATTGACCCAGTGATGAAACAGTACATGGAAATGGTCCAGCAGCAAAAAGACAAAGAAAAAGAGGTAAGAATCATCCGACCAACAATATCAAGACACAAACCTCAGCAGAACACAATATTCTATTTGATTAGTAGAATACTTTGCATTGTAACCCTCATATTTATGAAAAATAGACTTGTTGCATTTTGATAGTGTCATTCTTGTTGCCAGTATAATACATTTCATGGATTAAACTATTCTCCGGAAACTATATTGGCAGTTATTTATTATCAACATGTTGAATAGGTCAGATTATCAGAAAACTTATGTAAAGTGGATCTTAATGAATTATAAATGTGTGTATATCCCTTTTCCCTAGATCTTATTGAGTCTTTAATGGATGTAGGATAGATTTGATCTCAGAAACTGACAAGTGAGTTATTCTAAGATTTCCCATTTAGAATGTTTCCAACTGATATTTGTCTGAGGCATTCATGTGATGATTCTAAGGGTTAGGGTTTGGTTTAATGGAAAAGTACTGATTAATTGCTTAAACCGTGTAATAAAAACTACCTGCCTTACTATTCTATTTCAAATTTATTTCTTTAATTGCTAGGTTTTTCTTTTTTATCAATATATTATTTTTTATCCAAACAGAAGACGAAAGTAAGTAAACAAGTTGTGTTGTCATGGAAATATAAATCATTATGTATGTATCATTTGATTGGAGCTTGGTATAGTTTGTATGTCAAAGCATGTACATTACGATATAGATCATGCAAAATCACCAGTCATTGTGTGTGTCAACATTAAGCATGATTAGTATCAGTAAAGCAGTATTTTGGCTGTATAGCAAATTATCCATAGTTTTTTCTTTCATATATAAGGGCTAGCTATTCATAAATTTAATTTTGCAACATTTTCAAGGTTCATTTAATAATGTCAGAAAGCATGTATGAAAATATCATCATTGTTTTGGTATCTTAGAAGATAAAATACTTTAATTCATTATATAATAAGAAGATGTGGTATAATTGCCATTAAAACAATCGTCCACCAGAGACATAATGACCTAGATATTAGATGTCGGCAACTATAAATACAAAATGTGTGTGAATGTGAACTGAAAGTATTATGTGTGTAAATGAATTTGAATGTATCATGTGTGTAAATTTGGACTGAAAGCTTAAAAGTATCATGTGTGTAAATGTGGACTAAAATTTGTGTGTGTAAATCAGGACTGGAAATATTATGTGTGTAAACCGGAACAATGTATCATGAGTATAAACAAGGACAAAGTTTCATGTGTTTAAATCAGGACTGAAAGTATCTTAATTGTAAACCAGGACAAAGTATTATGCCTGAAAATATGGACTACAAGTATGTCTATATCAGGACTGAAAGTTTCATATGTATAAGTTAGGAAAGAAGGTATCAGGTGTGTAAACCAGGACTGACAGTATCATATGTGTAAATGTGGACTGAAAGGATTATATGTCAACCAAGACAGGATATCATGTGTGTAAACCAGGACTGAAAATTTCATGTGTGTAAACCAGGACTGAAAGTATCATGTGTGAAAACCAGGACTGAAAGTATTGTGTGTGTAAACCAGGACTGAAAGTTTCATGTGTGTAAACCAGGACTGAAGATATCTTGTAAAATGTGGACCGAAAGTATCATATTTAAAAATATGTGGAATTAAGGGTATCATGTGTTTTAGCTAGGACTGAAAGTATCATGTGTGTAAATTTGTAATTCTATAGAATCTGCACTTTAATCAAATTATTGTTTCTGTCATTAAGTATCTTTACTTTAAATAAATCAGACTTAATTTGGCTGGTACAATTATATTTTTAGTAGTACAACTAACAGTAAATAGCTGTGCATTTCCTAATATTTAGCTATTTAGTAAGACTATTCAGATTATGTATGTAGATCCTAGTACCAGCATTTTATCTCATTTGTAAGAATGAAAATGAATGATTTATTTTCTACATTTCAACATTTGGAATGGTAAAAATTGATAGCTCTTTTTCCCATTTTGTTAGGTTCTTGGGCTGTATCTACCCTTGTGAAAAACATGATATATGAAGGAGTAATTATAGTTTGTCACACAGAAACATTTTTATACAGGTGAAAGATACTACATTTTTGTAATAACTAAATATTTGTAAAATATATTGTAAGTCCATCTGAATTTGTTTGAATATAGTCAGTAAATGAAACTTAGAAGAATGTCAATACATGTATTTAGTATGACTTGGTAGTATACTTTAACTTATTTTGATGAGGATATCAAAATAATTAGGATCCTTAGATATCCCACAAGTTCTATGCACAGGTAGATTATTACATCATTTCTATTTTTAGGTAGTGAAGAAGTCAGTAGATGTATGGTCCAAAGGTCACAGACTAAGTCAGGTCAGTTTATATTGATATCATAATTATCTTCAATAATTCACAGTTTGAAGCTTTGAATTGTCTAAGCAAATAAATATTTCATGCTGTAACAACTGATATTTTTCTCTAATTCTCTAATAGGTACTTTGGTCGTGCCCCCTTATTTTTAAGATCACCTGACACTGCAGTCAAGTGTGAGCTTTTTGCCATCGATTGGCATCATTCTTTCTGTCTTTGCCGAACGGTTCATCTGTCATAAACTTTTTCTAAATCTTATCTGAAACCAGTTGACCAACTACAAGCAAACTTGGCCTGCATCATACATGGGATGTCCTCTACAAATGCTCCTTTAAATTTTGTGTGATCGGATAAAGAACTTCAACCCGCCAAAATTATAAGGTTTGATATTTTTTTAGAAATAAGGGAATGATGATCCTCTACAAACTTTCTCCTTTAATGTTGATCAGATGGCAGCCTCAGTGGCACAATGTACAAATTAAAACCATATGGAAAATCACATTCCTATAGTTGTTCATCATCAGATGAAAAAAAACATGGCTGCTAGAGGAAATCTTTGATTGTGATAGATTAGTTTTCAAACATTTCATTTTTGTCGAGCCTGCGACTTTTGTCGCAGAAAGCTCGACATAGGGATAGCGATCCGGCGGCCGGCGGCGGCGGCGGCGGCGTTAGCTAACTTCTTAAAAGCTTTATATTTTAGAAGATGGAAGACCTGGATGCTTCATACTTTGTATATGGATGCCTCATGTTACGAAGTTTCCGTCAGTCACATGTCCAATGTCCTTGACCTCATTTTCATGGTTCAGTGACTACTTGAAAAAAAAGTTCAGATTTTTTGTAATGTTAGATTCTCTCTTATTATAAGTAATAGGATAACTATATTTGGTATGTGCGTACCTTGCAAGGTCCTCATGCCCGTCAGACAGTTTTCACTTGACCTCGACCTCATTTCATGGATCAGTGAACAAGGTTAAGTTTTCGTGGTCAAGTCCATATCTCAGATACTATAAGCAATAGGTCTAGTATATTCGGTGTATGGAAGGACTGTAAGGTGTACATGTCCAACTGGCAGGTGTCATCTGACCTTGACCTCATTTTCATGGTTCAGTGGTTATAGTTAAGTTTTTGTGTTTTGGTCTGTTTTTCTTATACTGTATGCAATAGGTCTACTATATTTGGTGTATGGAATGATTGTAAGGTGTACATGTCTAGCTGGCAGGTGTCATCTGACCTTGACCTCATTTTCATGGTTCAGTGGTCAAAGTTAAGTTTTTGAGTTTTGGTCTTTTTTTCTAATACTGCATGCAATAGGTCAGCTATATTTGGTGTATGGAATGATTGTAAGGTGTACATGTCTAGCTGGCAGGTGTCATCTTACCTTGACCTCATCTTCATGGTTCAGTGGTCAAAGTTAAGTTTTTGAGTTTTGGTCTTTTTTTCTAACACTATATGCAATAGTTCAACTATATGCAATAGTTCAACTATATTTGGTGTATGGAAATATTTTATGATCTATATGTCAGTCACGCAGGTTTTATTTGACCTTGACCTCATTTTCAAGGTTCATTGCTCAGTGTTAAGTTTTTGTGTTTTCGTCTGTTTTTCTTAAACTATAAGCAATAGGTCAACTATATTTGTTGTATGGAAGAATTGTTAGCTGTACATGCCTGCCTAGCATGGTTCATCTGACCTTGACCTCATTTTCATGGTTCATTGGTCAATGTTTAGTTTACTTGGTTAATGTTAAGTTTATGTGACAGTTGTAATAAAGCTTTATATTTAGGACTATCAACATAATATCAATGATTAGTAAAGAAGGCGAGACATTTCAGCGTGTGCACTCTTGTTTAACTCTAAGGCAAATGTTTTGAAACTTTAGGTGATTTAGGTGAAAAGCCATTCATACCTAAATTTATGAGAAGTTATCTGCCGTCCAGTAAATATGGACTACATCTGTGAGTGATGCAGGCTTCCAGAGCCTCTTGTATTCTTTTTGCAATAAATAATCAGCCTTTGGAATAATTGGTTGATTGCCACTATTTAAATAGACATTTTTTTAAATAATAAAACCCTGATTAAGTCTAGATCTCTTTAGATGTCTCATAACCACAATTTGGCCATTGAAGTTTTCTGTTGTCCTGTCTGTTGACGGAGAGATATCAGTACATAATGTTTTGTTTTTGCAAGGACACTCCCATTTAATCATGACAATGTCTTTGTTTTACTGACAATGTCGTCTTTGTTTTACTGACAATATCTTTGTTTTACTGACAATGTCGTCTTTGTTTTACTGACAATGTCGTCTTTGTTTTACTGACAATGTCTTCTTTGTTTTACTGACAATGTCGTCTTTGTTCTACTGACAATGTCTTTGTTTTTATGTCTTTGTTTTACTAACAATGTCTTTGTTTTACTGACACTGTAGTCTTTGTTTTACTGTCAGTCTTTGTTTTACTGACAATGTCTTTGTTTTATGTCTTTGTTTTACTGACAATGTCTTTGTTTTACTGACACTGTCGTCTTTGTTTTACTGACAATGTCGTCTTTGTTTTACTGACAATGTCTTTGTTTTACTGACAATGTCTTTGTTTTACTAAGTAAAAGAGAAGGAAACCAAATTATTATGGTATACATAACCTATTACTTATTAAAAGTAATGAAAAGTCTCTCCCTGTTAATGAACATCTAAGAGATCCACAAAATGGCTGTTAATTCAAAAGTGAAAACTAATTTGTTAGTGAATGACTCTCTTATGCGATATATATATAAAAAAAAAAAATGCTTGTACTGTTTTACACAAAGCATTATTAAACACACATTTTATTTTGGGTTTCTTATATTGTTGTATAATATATTTTTGTCAAATTTAAAAAAAAATCATTTACAACAACAACAACAACCCCTTGAATATGTTGTAAAAGTCAAACATACAATAAAAATCCTGCACCTCGAAAAATATTAAACGAGTGACTGAACAACACATTAATTCACTAATGCATGCAGCGCATGAGTTAATTATCATTGTTGTTTGGTCAATTGTTGAATATTTTTGGATGTTTGAATTATTCGATTAGCTATTCTTTTTATTACATTGACTGTGTGGTTTTTAATGGAAATAAAGTAGAAAATAAAAGGAACTTTATTTTTTTGTACACATTCCCTAATATTTTGATGTTATGTCATCAACAATGTCTTGACAACACACATTGTTGTATGACATTAGAGGAGTGAAATTATCGAAGTTGGTTTTTATTTCACTGGGAAATCACTGTAATTCATTACAACCAATGTCATGATGATATTTATTTTGTAGGACACAAACACTCAATAACAACAATGTCTTTCTGTTACTGAGTAATTAAATATATTTATTTGCATTTTTTTAACCCACCTAGTTAGGAATATTTTTTTTCTGTTACTGAGAATACAATCTCACATATTTATTTGTAATTATTTTTGTAGGACACAGTCACCCAATCAGAACAAGATATTTCTGTTGCTGAGGAAATCAATAGGTAAGTATTGAAATAAATTTATAAATTTATAAATAATCCTAATGTGAAAAAATTTATAAATAATCCTAATGTGAAAAATGGCCCATAGGGCTATCTTCAAATTTTCAAATCTTTTCACTGAAAACAGTCTAGATTTTTGTGTGTATAGGGATTCCCTCTACAGAGATGTATCATATTGTGTTTAGAAATCTACTGAAAATAACATTTTTCTCTTACTTTGCCAATCTGAATCAATTTAAGCAGATGAACAGAATTGAAAGTAATTTATGCAATATTCATGTTTATTGTGCTCAAATGAAAGACGTAATCACCAAAATCAGTAAAAATTTTAAGATTTCTTGTTTGCTGAATTTTATAGTCCATATCTCTGCATACATTATAGAAATAAAAGGATTCTGATGACAAAAAATAACTTTAATAATATTGAATAATTAATATATAAAAAAAAAAATCAATCACCTGATTGGTTATGTTATAAGATCACATGACTTGTATCTTATTGTAAGCTTCAAATTATTATTATTTAACAGTTGTCATTAATTAGATTAAACCTATAGGAAATGAGGAAATTGACAGTTTCAGACACTAGAGTTGAAGAGACTGATATTTTTAAGATGTAAGGCCAAAATTCAAGCTGTTCTTGTCTAGCATGAACACAGCCAACGAATCAAGATTGTTTTATAATATAAGTAGTAAAGATTTAGCTATATCACCATATTCCCTAACATAAACCTTCATATATCAAATTTTTAGGGCCAATTAAGATGTTTACATCCTTATCCTTTTCATCCCATGCCATTATACCCACTGCTTGACATTTACTTAGAACAGGACAATTGAGATGATTTGAAAAGATATAATTAAAAACAGTAAATGTTAGAAGTACATATAATTCAGGCATCAAACTGTTAAAGTAAATAGTGAAACAGGAATTTTGTGAGATCAACTCCTGCCACCAAAAAATGTGGTACAATTTTTGGAATGATCTGAGTTGATTTTAATGTTTTAATGTGTTACATCACGTAATACTATTAATCTTCCTGTTTATATATGTATAGCATGATACACAGTATAAAGGATACAGGGTATGCTATATGGTACCACAGGTTGGTAACACGTGTGACACAATCACCAATAAAATCACAAATCTAATGTCCTGGTCAACATTGTAAATCACAAATCTAATGTCCTGGTCAACATTGTAAATCACAAATCTAATGTCCTGGTCAACATTGTAAATCACATCAGTCATTTTTGTCTGTGTTAGGAATATTCATTACACCATGCAAATAAACTCATCATAGATACCAGGATTGAAATTTTGTATTTGCGCCAGACGTGCATTTTGTCTACAAAAGACTCATCAGTGACAACATTTACAATCAAATAAATATTCATAACAATATGCAATCAATATCATGAATCAAATGTGGGACCTTGGTGTCCTAGTGGTCTAAGTAGTTCATCTACAGTGATCAACACAGAGGTGAATTCAAACCATGTTTTGTCAAGCTGAGTTCAACTCCCAATTTATTTACTGTGATTGCCAGTTTTCCTGGTGGTTCTCTCCTGGTACTCTTGCTTCCTCCTACAATAAAATCTGGCTGTTATGATATAGCCAATAGTGCTGAAAGTGGTGTAAATCACCAATAATCAATCATAAATCGATTGAAAGTTCATTTCACCCTGCAATCAACATCATTTAAGATATTGTCATTGTGCTCTTCCATTTGATATATTTTGGTCATATTGAATTTTAAACATTTGTTTTTTGCCAAAAAAAAATGGAATTTATAATGTTCGCTCTGCTGACTGTATATTTAATAAAATATTTTCTGGGTAGGCAAATATGACCAAAATGATTATAGTAAAAATTCAATTGTGTTCTCATGATAATTTCTGGTCACTGTTAATAGACAATCATGACCTAAATGATTGTAGTTAAAATTCAACTCTGTGATTGTCACAGGCTCTTGTTACATTCAATTTAACTCACAGATTGTGTTAATATCTTAAAAAAGATCATCAGTGTGTATCATTAATAATAAAACTGTCATTTTTATATTAGTACATCATCACAGTAATAAATGCAAGTAATATAAATCATGACGTCACATACACATCAAGTTAAATATATGCTTTATTAAATGGAGTTTAGACACATCATTAATGAATTTAACAATAAACTGCATTTCATAATATAAAACTAAGTCTGCTATTAAAGAGGTGCAATTGGTTCCCTTAGGAATGCAACATAATCTTTACGACTTATTGTCAAGAAGAACATTCAACATTCTAAATTTTACATATTGTTAAGATACTCAACACACACAGGTCATAGTAACATCTCTTAGGAAAATGAACTAATTTGAGATTTCTGCTCAGTAATAAAAACATGCATTCAAAAAAAATTCAACTGTTTGCCAGAAACATTTAATTGGCGGTTGACCTCTTATTTGACATTTTTTTAAATATTTTTCATACATCTTATCTGTTATTCCCTCCAATACAACAAACATGAAGTTTCCACTCAATATCTTGAGTATTCTTCAAAAGATTTATTAAATAACAATGCTGAAACTATTGAAGTTAATTATGAATTTCACATATTTCTTTGTTCATTAAAAATAGATAAGGCCTTGACTAATACCTAATTTTTCCGAAAAAGGAGTATAATGTCTGATTTAGGTCAAATATGTCAATTCCCACATGTTTCTGACACAAAGGAAATTTCTGCACTAAAGTGTCCATCATCCTATTTAATTATCTATACAGTTTTTACTAGTAATTAAAGAACCTTAGTGAGCGCGCTCACATACCCCACGTCCCCACATTGTCACTGGAGAAATAAAATAACTGTAAGAAAAAAAAATTGTATAAGAAAAAAAAATTGAATCATAATTTCCTGTCGATATGCACATCTACATAGTATGTCCTTATTATCTACAAAGTTTCATGAAATTCTGTTGTGTGGGTTCAGAGGAGTTGCGATGACAAACTGTTGCAGAGGTATATTGAAGCAAATAAGTTCAAAGGGGCGTAACTCCTAGAAAAAAAATTGAATCATAATTTCCTGTCGATATGCACATCTACGTAGTATGTCCTTATTATCTAAAAAGGTATCATGAAATTCTATTGTGTGGTTTGAGAGGAGTTGCGATGACAAAAGGTTGCAGTAGTGTATTGGGCAAATAAGTTCAAAGGGGCGTAACTCCTAGAAAAAAAATTGAATCGTAATTTCCTGTCAATATGCACATCTACGTAGTATGGCCTTATTATCTACAAAGTTTCATGAAATTTTGTTGTGTGGTTTCAGAGGAGTTGAGATGACAAACTGTTGCAGTAGTACATTAAAGTAAATAAGTTCAAAGGGGAGTAACTCCTAGAAAAAAAATTGAATCATAATTTCCTGTCGATATGCACATCTACATAGTATGTCCTTATTATCTGAAAAGGTTTCATGAAATTCTATTGTGTGGTTTGAGAGGAGTTGCGATGACAAAAGGTTGCAGTAGTATATTGGGCAAATAAGTTCAAAGGGGCGTAACTCCTGGAAAAAAAATTGAATTGTAATTTCCTGTCGATATACACATCTACGTAGTATGTCCTTATTATCTACAAAGTTTTATGAAATTTTGTTGTGTGGTTTCAGAGGAGTTGAGATGACAAACTGTTGCAGTAGTACATTAAAGTAAATAAGTTCAAAGGGGCGTAACTCCTAGAAAAAAAATTGAATCGTAATTTCCTGTCGATATGCACAACTACATAGTATGTCCTTATTATCTAAAAAGGTTTTGTTAAATTCTGTTGTGTGGTTTGAGAGGAGTTGCGATGACAAGAAACAGGACTGACAGACTGACGGACGGACAGACAGACGGACGGACAGACGGACAGACGGACAGACGTACAGACGGGTCAAAAACATTATACCCTCCGCAACTCATTGCATGGGGTATAATAAGTAAAACTAATGGACAATAAAGTGACTGACTCTTATCATATATTCTCTTCAAATTATATACATTTTTTAGAAAAGAACTCATTGTTTGTTTGAAAATGTAACAGCGTTGTTTAGAGCCACTTTGTCCTAATTTTTAATTGTAATATGTTTATCTTCTTCAGCAACAACTCAGAAGGAGGGTTCTCAGACTGGTGAGGTTACATTGTATATAGAATGGATTGGTTACCATAACTACTTAGTAAGGTGTCTGCAACATAAAGACTTTATGACAGAGGGAGAGAGAGAGAACTTGCAGTGAACAAAAAAAAACTGTGATAAAATTATTGTAGTGTTAAGTCAGTTAATTTTTAACATTTTATTTATATCATGAATAAATTAAATTATAAGGAATATATGCTTTATTTTTATTTTCTTAGAGTTACTGTTGATTAATTTATTTTTCTATATTGAGGAAAACATGCATTTTTTTTGTAGATATTGGATTTTGTGGTTTTTCCAAAGTCTGAATACAAGCCTACAGAAAATGTATACTTTGTTGAACATTTAATTTTGTGGTTTTGACAAAGTCTGAATACACGCCTACAGAAAATGTATTTTTTGTTGAACATTTAATTTTGTGGTTTTGACAAAGTCTGAATACAAGCTTAAGCCTACAGAAAATGTATATTTTGTTGAACATTTAATTTTGAGGTTTTGACAAAGTCTGAATACAAGCCTACAGAAAATGTATACTTTGTTGAACATTTAATTTTGTGGTTTTGCCAAAGTCTGAATACAAGCCTACAGAAAATGTTTACTTTGTTGAACATTTAATTTTGTGGTTTACCTATACCTATGAAATCCACAGACACTAGTTTCCCACAAATTACATTAATCCACAGTAGGAGAGAAATCCACGGACATTAGTTTCCCACAAATTACATTATCCACAGTAGGAGAGAAATCCACAGACACTAGTTTCCCTCAAATTACATTAATCCACAGTAGGAGATAACAGTATTATATTTGAAGATTTTCTGGCATTAAAAGAGAGGCGAAAGATACCAAAAGAACATTCAAACTCATAAGTCGAAAATAAGCTGACAATGCCATGGCTAAAAAAGAAAAAGATCAACAGACAAACAACAATACACAAAAAACAACATATTTGTTGATTTCATGGTCACAAATTGATTTTACTGGAGACATATTTATGGTCCTCTGTAAGAATCATATTTACCATTATGCACATTCTAAACCTACCTTCCACTGTAGAACCCTGCCAGAGAAACCACTTTCCCCACATCAGAAAGTGGTTAGGACTGGAAGTCTCACATGTTATGTCATGGCACTGAATAGTTTTGTGACTTATCACATCTATCTGATCAAACTTTTGAAAGGGAGGATACAACAGATACAGTTAGGCATGCTCCTCATCTTGACTTAACATCTAGAAATTGACATTGAGAGATGATTTCAATTTTCTCATTGTAAACTTTTATGCAGCAACATTCCAGTTGTTGGAGTAGTTGATCTCCCAGTTGACACAATATTTTAGATTGGACTGCTTCTTACAACTCTTAGAAAGTTTTATGAGTGCAATCTCAATTTTGTAATGAGATGAATAAGTTATATCCACCACTCTAGAAGTGAGGGCTATATAATGCACTCCCATTGTCCACCCATGTCAATCAGTTCATTCAACAAACATTCCTGTCACTCTTTTCTAAGGTACAACTTTACAGAATGACTTCATATTTGATCAGCAGCTAATCTGTAACGAGTTGTAACACGAGCATTTTTTGGATTTGTCTGTCACCTCCTTCCTGTTTGCTAACACTTTGAATATTTAAATATGTAATTGAACTTCACTACACACTGTTGATTACGATATTTATCCAATCGAAAAATTTGAACTTTCAAACTTTAAAATTTGAAATTAACTGAGTCAACATGCTCCTTTTGTATATAGCGAGAAATTAAACAAGACAAATTAAATCCATGGGTGTGATTTTTCACTTGATTTTTAATTGTAACACCACTGGTCCCACTAGTAATGCAGGAACTACTTACCTTTTAGGAACACCCAAGTTCACCTTCAGTTTAAGGTGGGGTTTATATCTAGTGTGATTTTTCACTTGATTTTTAATTGTAACACCAGTAATACAGGAACTCCTTATCTTTTCGTATCACCCAAGTTCACCTTCAGTTTATATTTAGAGCCTCCAGTTCAACTCCTCAAAACCTGATGTAAACTCCTTACATATTGATGTGTCTTGTGTTTTGCATAAGTAATTGGAATTCATTAGATTGTTCTGTTTTTTATTCCATCAGTGACAAATGTGGCATTATGCTAGAGATAGGGATACTAATTTAGGTGCAAACTATTTGTTTTAGCTAAATATTCGAATGGGAAAAGAGCTGGTAAATCCATATCTTGTATATAGGTGCCTTATGGCCTGAAGTTTCCATCTATACTCTGTTATCCATGACCTCACCTCATGTCATTGTTTAATGACTACATAAAATTAATTGTTTATGCCCCGCCTAATTGTAGGGGCCATTATGTTTTCTGGTCTCTGCACCCATCAGATTGTCTGTTCTGTATAAGGTTTAAGAAGTTTACAATGTAGTTGTATAAAAATAAGATGTGGTATGATCGCCAATGAGACAACTCTCCACCAGAGACCAAGTGACATAGAAGTTAACAACTTTAGGTCACTGTATGGCCTTCAACAATGAGCAAAACCCATACCGCATAGTCAGCTATAAAAGGCCCCTAAATGTGGTCACATCAACTTAAAACTTATTTCACATTCATTATGAGGTGAACGCTTTTAAAATCTGGAACCATATTTCATGGTTCACTGAATATAGAAATTTGATAGTGTGAATTTAGAAAATTCACTGGTTATAGTTGCAGGTTATGGAAGTTTACAATGAAGTATCCGAGAAATAGAAAAACCACAAAAACTAAACATTGTCCAGTGAACAGTGAAAATGAGGTCAAGGTCAGATGAAAACTGCCAGTTGGACATGTACACCTAACAATCATTCCATACACCAAATATAGTTGACCTATTGCTTATAGTATCTGAGACATGGACGTAACCACATAAGCTTAACCTTGATCTCTGATCCATGAAATGAGGTTGAGGTCAGGAGAACCCTGTCTGACAGACATGTAGACCTTGCAAGAATCCATATACCAATATAGTTATCCTATTACTCATAAGTGAGTATTTCACATGACAAAAAATCAGTCTCTGAACCATGGGACATATGACAGACACAAACTTCGTAACATAAGGTATCTACATACAAGGAATGAAGCATCCAGGTCTTCTACCTTCTGAAATATAAAGCTTTATACAAATAGTTTACACAGTCACCCCGCCAACAGATTGTCAGATGACAGATTGACAGATGGTTGCAGGCGAGACAAAATCCATATCTAAGAAATTTATATTGCAGCCTTCATAAAATATTTTGTCTGATTCCGGTCATAGTTTTACTCAAATCATCAATCTCTGTGTGTGTTGCTCACCTAGCTCTCTGTGCATTTCTAACAATGGTAACTCTCCAACATTGTGGACTAGAGTATAATTCATGACAAAAAATCTCTTTTTTGTTGATCTTGTATTGCTGATAAATTTGTTAAGTTAACTGTAACAGCTTCTCTCCATCTTCTTTAGTTTTTGCCCAAAACACAAAAATTTAAGGTCAATCATTCCTATAAATGGGCTCCTAATGATTTCATTAAAAGGAGTAGGTTATATGAGGCCCTAAAATGGCCTCTATTTCTAGCTAAATTTTCAAACTAGGATTTATTGACCAATATCACGATGAATCATAGCTAATACAATGACTAGATAGGAAATGTGTCTTTTTGTTAAAAATTTACCTACTTGTTCTATTCATGATGTCACAAATAGCACTCATTTTTTTTTCCACGAAAATTTAATGAAAACAGGTAAATTTCCATTGATTTTTTATCAGGAAACATATAGCGCAAGCGTCAACAAAAAAGATCTTGTAACGTAATTTTTGTTATGACATTTTACATATCTGACTTGAATATTTAGTTTGTCAACGCCTTCGCTCTATGTTTCCTAGGCCTTAATTTAGTTGAATTCATGAAGATTATGTCAAATTTTGTAGAAATCTCTATTTTTGACCTATTTGGGATGTAAAAATCAACGCTTTAAAATAAAACTTTATCAAAAATAGTTCTATTTAAGTTTCTCTCGTGTCTTTTCTGCAACTTAAAACATTATTTATCTTGAAACAATGAACTTATCAGGGCAAAATATGGCCCTTACAAAACTTACTCCTTTGACTAATTTTGGATCCTGTCTGCCATTTTTAAAGGGCAATAACTCCTTTAAGAAGTTGTCTTGACAGTTTTGACTCAAATGGACAAAAGGTCAATCTCAACATTCAAAACATTTTTGCCCCCCTCCCCTGTCAGATTTTCTAGATAATAGACATTTAACTTGCATTTTACTCCTATATTCTACTTTTAGTTGGTTGGCAGGCCGGATCATCGAACACATTTTTATACGACCGCAAAAATTGAAAATTTTTTGGTCGTATATTGGTATGACGTTGGCGTCGTCGTCGTCGTCGTCGTCGTCGTCGTCGTCGTCCGGCGTCGTCCGAAGACACATTGGTTTTCGCACTCTAACTTTAGTTTAAGTTAATGGATCTCCATGAAATTTTACTATAAGGTTCAATACCACGAAAGGAAGGTTGGGATTGATTTTGGGGGTTATGGTACCAACAGTTAAGGAATTAGGGGCCAAAAAGGGGCCAAAAATAAGCATTTTTGTAACTTCCAGACAATAACTTGTGTGTAAGTGTATGGATCTCTCTGACATTGTACCACAAGGTTCCATATCACAAAGGGAAGGCTGTAATTGATTATGGGGGTAATTGCCTCAAAATTTTAGGAATTAGGGGCCAAAAAAGGGGCAAAATACAAGCATTTTTCTAGTTTCATGACAATAACTTGTGTGTAAGTGTATGGATATTTCTGAAATTGTACTACAAGGTTCCATATCACAAAGGGAAAGCTGGAATTGAGTTTGGGGGTAATTGCCCTAAACGTTAAGGAATTGGGGGCCAAAAAGGGGCCAAAAATAAGCATTTTTCTAGTTTCCAGACAATAACTTGTGTTCAATTGTATGGATCTCTCTGAAATTGTACTGCAAGGTACCATACCTCAAAGGGAAGGCTGGGATTGAGTTTGGGGGTGATGAATCATAAGGGGGTTCAAAAAATTTGGGGGGGGGGATTTTTTTTTTTTCTTTTTTTTTCTTTTAAAATTTTCCATTTTAAGTTGGTTATTTCTGATGTATATTTAAAAGCAAATAATAATGATATGGTAGGAGATACACACCAAACAGGATGTGTAAATTATTATATAATAAGTATTGTGCAATAGCAAGAAATTTTCAATTCCACAGTATTGCACAATAGCAAGAAATCTTCAATTGCACAGTATTGCGCAATAGCAAGAAATCTTCAATTGCACAGTATTGCGCAATAGCAAGAAATATCCAATAGCACAATATTGCGCAATAGCAAGAAATTGTCAATTGTACAGTATTGCGCAATAGCAAGAAATATTCAATTGCACAGTATTGTGCAAAAGAAGATACTTTGTATAAATTGCTTATTTCTTGATCAATTTCAATGGGGTTTTATTCTTGAATTCTTGGGGTTCTTTAATATGCTGAATCTTACTGTGTATTAAGTTTTTGGATTTTGGGCCCTGTTTTTAAATTGGTCCACATTGAGGTCCAAAGGGTCCAAAATTTAACTTTGTTTGATTTCATCAAAAATTGAATTATTGGGGTTCTTTGATATGCCGAATCTAATCGTGTATTTAGATTCTTAATTTTTGGTTCTGTTTTCAAATTGGTCTACATTAAGGTCCAAAGGGTCCAAAATTAAACTTAGTTTGATTTTAACAAAAATTGAATTTTTAGGGTTCTTTGATATGCTGAATCTAAACATGTATTTAGATTTTTTATTATGGGCCCAGTTTTCAAGTTGGTCCAAATCGGGGTCCAAAATTAAACTTTGTTTGATTTCAACAAAAATTGAATATATGGGGTTCTTTGATATGCTGAATCTAACTATGTATTTAGATTTTTGATTTTTGGGCCCCGTTATCAACTTTGTCCACATTGAGGTCAAAAGGGTCTAAAATAAAACTTTGTTTGATTTCATCAAAAATTGAATTCTTGGGGTTCTTTGATATGCTGAATCTAACCATGTATTTAGATTTTGGATATTGGACCATAATAGGTGAATGTCCAATTTAAAATTTTTAAGTTCTTAGACCACATTCATTCTGTGTCAGAAACCTATCCTGTGTCAAATATTTAATCACAATCCAAATTCAGAGCTGTATCAAGCTTGAATGTTGTGTCCATACTTGCCCCAACTGTTCAGGGTTCGACCTCTGCGGTCGTATCAAGCTGCGCCCGGCGGAGCATTTTATTTATACTAGATACCCCAAATGAGTCATTTGATGTCCACTGTGTTAATGGTGTATGCGGTAGGTATAAACTATTATCATAAATGCATAGCTGTCTCATTGGCAATCATACCACATCTCCTTATTTTTATATAGGTATTTCACGAACACAACGAGGTATTATATGGCCAAAAAAAAAATCTGGTCTGTTAAACTAGGTCACTTTTTTGTCAGAAATCTGTAAAAAGGGACATTTTGGAAGACCAGGCTTGCAATTAAGTATTCCCTAGTAAGACAATCAAGTCAATATCACTTTGAGTCTGCATGGATTGGTTGCTGTAGCTACAGGGTAAAAATTGAATGACAAAGAAACACAGTTTTGACAAGTTTTTCACTTCTCACGGTCGTATTAAAATTGGAAGCACAAAAAGACAATAAACATGAAAACAATAGACACAGAGCACTGATATAAGTGTACTTGTAGCTACTGAAAGCTAGTTCAAAATCAATAACAACTAATAAATAAATAATGTTCTCCCAGACTGAAATATCCTCCTTCATCTCAATGTCATATAATTGTTGGTGACTTCCATTAAAACATAGTATATTAAATTAATCAATTTTATTGTTAAAATATCACAGATATGTAAAACACTAGCATACCATTTACATTGTTTTCAAACTTATTTACTTACAAATCAACAATATCAATATAGACATACCGGTAAGTTTTTATTGGCTGATTTTCTGTGAATCGGGAAATTTTGGCCATAGACATTCACCCTGCACAAACAATTCACTCTTCGTTTAAAGGCATTATTAAAGTTCCTGAAATGCAAGAAATGAAAAGCTATCCCTTCTTAGGTTCAAACCTGTGAGCAAGACCCAGCATGAAATAACTCAATAGATGATATTCTTCAAGATAATCATTAAATAAATCAATAGATGATATTCTTCAAGATAATCATTAAACTAAAATCATTGACTAGGAACTAACTGACTTCTGTCATGTAAATCAGTTACGTCACATTTATATCAATATAATTTGACTTAGATCTGACTGACTTCTGTCATGTAAATCAATAACTTCACATTTAAATCAATATAATTTGACTAAGATATGACTGAGATCTGACTGACTTCTGTTGTGTACATCATATTACTTCACATTAAATAATAAAATGCTTCGCTGGGCGCAGCTTGATACGACCGCAGAGGTCGAACCCTGAACAGTTGGGGCAAGTATGGACACAACATTCAAGCTTGATACAGCTCTGAATTTGGATTGTGATTAAATATTTGACACAGCATAGGTTTCTGACACAGAAAGAATGTGGTCTAAGAACTTCAATTTTTTTAATTTACCTATTATGGTCCAATGTCCAAAATCAAAATACATGGTTAGATTCAGCATATCAAAGAACCCCATATATTCAATTTTTGTTGAAATCAAACAAAGTTTAATTTTGGACCCCAACTTGGACCAACTTGAAAACTGGTCCCATAATCAAAAATCTAAACACATGTTTAGATTCAGCATATCAAAGAACCCCAAAAATTCAATTTTTGTTAAAATCAAACTAAGTTTAATTTTGGACCCTTTGGACCTTAATGTAGACCAATTTAAAAAACAGGACCCAAAATTAAAAATCTAAATACACGGTTAGATTTGGCATATCAAAGAACCCCAATAATTCAATTTTTGATGAAATCAAACAAAGTTTAATTTTGGACCCTTTTGACCTCAATATGAACCAATTTGATAGCGGGCCCACAAATAAAAAATCTAAATACATGGTAAGATTCAGCATATCAAAGAACCCCATATATTCAATTTTTGTTGAAATCAAACAAAGTTTAATTTTGGACCCCAATTTGGACCAACTTGAAAACTGGGCCAAAAATCTAAAATCTAAATACATGTTTAGATTCAGCATATCAAAGAACCCCATATATTCAATTTTTGTTGAAATCAAACAAAGTTTAATTTTGGACCCCAACTTGGACCAACTTGAAAACTGGTCCCATAATCAAAAATCTAAACACATGTTTAGATTCAGCATATCAAAGAACCCCAAAAATTCAATTTTTGTTAAAATCAAACTAAGTTTAATTTTGGACCCTTTGGACCTTAATGTAGACCAATTTAAAAAACAGGACCCAAAATTAAAAATCTAAATACACGGTTAGATTTGGCATATCAAAGAACCCCAATAATTCAATTTTTGATGAAATCAAACAAAGTTTAATTTTGGACCCTTTTGACCTCAATGTAAACCAATTTGATAGCGGGCCCACAAATAAAAAATCTAAATACATGGTAAGATTCAGCATATCAAAGAATCCCATATATTCAATTTTTGTTGAAATCAAACAAAGTTTAATTTTGGACCCCAATTTGGACCAACTTGAAAACTGGGCCAAAAATCTAAAATCTTAATACATGTTTAGATTCAGCATATCAAAGAACCCCATATATTCAATTTTTGTTGAAATCAAACAAAGTTTAATTTTGGACCCCAACTTGGACCAACTTGAAAACTGGGCCCATAATCAAAAATCTAAACACATGTTTAGATTCAGCATATCAAAGAACCCTAAGAATTCAATTTTTGTTAAAATCAAACTAAGTTTAATTTTGGACCCTTTGGACCTTAATGTAGACAAATTTAAAAAACGGGACCCAAAAATTAAAAATCTAAATACACGGTTAGATTCGGCATATCAAAGAACCCCAATAATTCAATTTTTGATGAAATCAAACAAAGTTTAATTTTGGACCCTTTGGACCTCAATGTGGACCAATTTAAAAACGGGGCCCAAAATCCAAAAACTTAATACACGGTTAGATTCAGCATATTAAAGAACCCCAAGAATTCAAGAATAAAACCCCATTGAAATTGATCAAGAAATAAGCAATTTATACGAAGTATCTTCTTTTGCACAATACTGTGCAATTGAATATTTCTTGCTATTGCGCAATACTGTACAATTGACAATTTCTTGCTATTGCGCAATATTGTGCTATTGGATATTTCTTGCTATTGCGCAATACTGTTAAATTGAAGATTTCTTGCTATTGCGCAATACTGTGCAATTGAAGATTTCTTGCTATTGTGCAATACTGTGCAATTGAAAATTTCTTGCTATTGCACAATACTTATTATATAATAATTTACACATCCTGTTTGGTGTGTATCTCCTACCATATCATTATTATTTGCTTTTAAATATAAATCAGAAATAACCAACTTAAAATGGAAAATTTTAAAAGAAAAAAAAAAGGAAAAAAAGAAAAAAAAAAAAAAAAAAAATCCCCCCCCCAAATTTTTTGAACCCCCTTATGATTCATCACCCCCAAACTCAATCCCAGCCTTCCCTTTGTGGTATGGTACCTTGCAGTACAATTTCAGAGAGATCCATACACTTGAACACAAGTTATTGTCTGGAAACTAGAAAAATGCTTATTTTTGGCCCCTTTTTGGCCCCCAATTCCTAAACGTTTCGGGCAATTACCCCCAAACTCAATTCAAGCTTTCCCTTTGTGATATGGAACCTTGTAGTACAATTTCAGAAATATCCAAACACTAACACACAAGTTATTGTCATGAAACTAGAAAAATGCTTGTTTTTTGCCCCTTTTTTGGCCCCTAATTCCTAAAATTTTGAGGCAATTACCCCCAAAATCAATTACAGCCTTCCCTTTGTGATATGGAACCTTGTGGTACAATGTCAGAGAGATCCATACACTTACACACAAGTTATTGTCTGAAAGTTACAAAAATGCTTATTTTTGGCCCCTTTTTGGCCCCTAATTCCTTAACTGTTGGTACCATAACCCCCAAAATCAATCCCAACCTTCCTTTTGTGGTATTGAATCTTATGGTGAAATTTCATGGAGATCCATTCACTTAAACTAAAGTTAGAGTGCGAAAACCAATGTGTCTTCGGACGACGCCGGACGACGCCGGACGAAGACGACGACGACGACGACGACGACGACGACGACGACGCCAACGTCATACCAATATACGACCAAAAAATTTTTAATTTTTGCGGTCGTATAAAAATGACTTAAAAAATCTTTTAAAATATTGACAAAGATCTGACTTAATAATTCACTGTCTACTGTCATGTACATCAAATTACTTCACATTTAATTAAGATCATTAAAATATTGACTAAGATCTGACTAAGAGCTAGCTGACTTTCGTAGTGTACATCAAGTTACATCACAATTGAACACATAAATCTGATTAAATGCTGCCAATGGTGTAATACTGATGTAAAGACCGATGTTTTTCCTGGGTTAACTGATGTAAAGACGGTTAACTGATGTAAAGACCTATGTTTTCCCTGGGTTAACTGATGTAAAGACCTATGTTTTCCCTGGGTTAACTGTGATATTTTCTAATCTGCTCCGTAAATGAATCAGCAATAGCGTGCCTGAAATATACAAACATTTACCACATAATTGCATGTTTTAAAAAATTAAATTTTCATACACATTATTTTTTTTTTAAATAAGGTAATTGTAGTAAAACTTAAGGCAAAGTTAACAAGAAATGGCTTTTGTTAATTTGTTTCAGTTTTTTTCACTTTATTACTTTCTACCTCTTTAATTTTTATGCTCCCAATGTTAAATATACCTAAATATGGTCTACACTATCTTATCAAAGTATAGATAAACAAGGAAGTACAGTGTTTGTAGATCAAAAAACAAAAATGTTAACAGATAAATTATCACTGTCAAACTGTTTACCAAATATGAAATCTGTTTAATTGTACTTGAGAAAAGTGTGACACAAATTTCTAATTTCATTCAACATATTGAAATTTTAAAAGTATCGGCAAACAGGAAGTATGTGCCTGAAAGATCTGAAAAGTGGTCACATGTTACACTCCTTACTGTCAAGATGCTGACTAAATATGAAGTCATTCTGTTTAGTAGTACTTAAGAAAAGTGTGACAGAAATATTTGTTTGAAAAACAGGCAGACAGACAGGCAAGGTGAATGGAATATATTCCCCTGAAAGATCTGAAAAGTGGTCACAAGTTACAGCTCCTGTGTCTTTTGTGGCTGTTGTTGCAGGTGAGACTAAAATGCTTTAAACAAACATGAATTTTACATGACAAAATACCTTGATTTATCTAGTTTAGACACAAGTGATTTGAACACAACAAGGTTTGACTGAATCTGTCATTAGAACAACATAACAGGGTTTGACTGAATCTGTCATTAGAACAATACAACAAGGTTTGACTGTCTCTGTCATTAGAACAATACAACAAGGTTTGGCTGTATCTGTCATTAGAACAATACAACAAGGTTTGACTGTATCTGTCATTAGAACAATACAACAAGGTTTGACTGTATCTGTCATTAAAACAACATAACAAGGTTTGGCTGTATCTGTCATTAGAACAATACAACAAGGTTTGACTGTATCTGTCATTAGAACAACATAACAAGGTTTGACTGTATCTGTCATTAGAACAATACAACAAGGTTTGACTGTATCTGTCATTAGAACAATACAACAAGGTTTGACTATAGTTGTCATTGGAACAATACAACAATGTTTGACTGTATCTGTCATTAGAACAATACAACAAGGTTTGACTGTATCTGTCATTAGAACAATACAAGGTTTGACTATAATTGTCATTACAACAATACAACAAGGTTTGACTGTATCTGTCATTTGAACAATACAACAAGGTTTGACTATAATTGTCATTGGAACAATACAACAAGGTTTGACTGTATCTGTCATTAGAACAATACAACAAGGTTTGACTGTATCTGTCATTAGAACAATACAACAAGGTTTGACTATATCTGCCATTAGAACAATACAACAAGGTTTGACTGTATCTGTCATTAGAACAATACAACAAGGTTTGACTATATCTGTCATTAGAACAATACAACAAGGTTTGACTGTATCTGTCATTAGAACAATACAACAAGGTTTGACTATATCTGTCATTAGAACAATACAACAATGTTTGACTGTATCTGTCATTAGAACAATTCAACAAGGTTTGACTGTATCTGTCATTAGAACAATACAACAAGGTTTGACTGTATCTGTCATTAGAACAATACAACAAGGTTTGACTATAATTGTCATTACAACAATACAACAAGGTTTGACTGTATCTGTCATTTGAACAATACAACAAGGTTTGACTATAATTGTCATTGGAACAATACAACAAGGTTTGACTGTATCTGTCATTAGAACAATACAACAAGGTTTGACTGTATCTGTCATTAGAACAATACAACAAGGTTTGACTATATCTGCCATTAGAACAATACAACAAGGTTTGACTGTATCTGTCATTAGAACAATACAACAAGGTTTGACTATATCTGTCATTAGAACAATACAACAAGGTTTGACTGTATCTGTCATTAGAACAATACAACAAGGTTTGACTATATCTGTCATTAGAACAATACAACAAGGTTTGACTGTATCTGTCATTAGAACAATACAACAAGGTTTGACTGTATCTGTCATTAGAACAATACAACAAGGTTTGACTGTATCTGTCATTAGAACAATACAACAAGGTTTGACTGTATCTGTCATTAGAACAATACAAGGTTTGACTGTATCTGTCATTAGAACACTACAATAAACATTCCAACTTAATAACTGAGTGGAAAAAGCTTAACTACCAAAAACTTACCTAAATTGAACATTGTGGAAAAGAAAAGCATTGATATGTCCTGAGTCTAATATCTGACTCGATGAAACTCACCTAAATTGTACATTGTGGAATAGAAAAACAGTGATATGTCCTGAGTCTATATACAGTGTATCTGACTTGATAAAACTCACCTAAATTGTACATTGTGGAAAAGAAAAGCATTGATATGTCCTGAGTCTAATTTCTGACTCGATGAAACTCACCTAAATTGTACATTGTGGAATAGAAAAGCATTGACATGTCCTGAGTCTATATATCTGACATGATAAAACTCACCTAAATTGTACATTGTGGAAAAGAAAAGCATTGAAATGTTCTGAGTCTAATATCTGACTCGATGAAACTCACCTAAATTGTACATTGTGGAATAGAAAAGCATTGATATGTCCTGAGTCTATATATCTGACTTGATAAAACTTACCTAAATTGTACATTGTGGAATAGAAAAGCATTGATATGTCCTGAGTCTATATATCTGACATGATAAAACTCGCCTAAATTGTACATTGTGGAATAGAAAAGCATTGATATGTCCTGAGTCTATATATCTGACATGATAAAACTCACCTAAATTGTACATTGTGGAATAGAAAAGCATTGATATGTCCTGAGTCTATATATCTGACATGATAAAACTCACCTAAATTGTACACTGTGGAATAGAAAAGCATTGATATGTCCTGAGTCTATAAATTTGACTTGATAAAACTCACCTAAATTGTACATTGTGGAATAGACAAGCATTGATATATCCTGAGTCTATATATATCTGACTTGATAAAACTCACCTAAATTGTACATTGTGGAATAGACAAGCATTGATATGTCCTGAGTCTATATATCTGACATGATAAAACTCACCTAAATTGTACGTTGTGGAATAGAAAAGCATTGATATGTCCTAAGTCTATATATCTGACATGATAAAACTCACCTAAATTGTACATTGTGGAATAGAAAAGCATTGATATGTCCTGAGTCTATATATCTGACATGATAAAACTCACCTAAATTGTACATTGTGGAATAGAAAAGAATTGATATGTCCTGAGTCTATAAATCTGACTTGATAAAACTCACCTAAAATGTACATTGTGGAATAGAAAAGCATTGATATGTCCTGAGTCTATATATCTGACTTGATAAAACTCACCTAAATTGTACATTGTGGAAAAGAAAAGAATTGATATGTCCTGAGTCTATATATCTGACTTGATAAAACTCACCTAAAATGTACATTGTGGAATAGAAAAGCATTGATATGTCCTGAGTCTATATATCTGACATGATAAAACTCACCTAAATTGTACATTGTGGAATAGAAAAGCATTGATATGTCCTGAGTCTATATATCTGACATGATAAAACTCACCTAAATTGTACATTGTGGAATAGAAAAGCATTGATATGTCCTGAGTCTATATATCTGACATGATAAAACTCACCTAAATTGTACGTTGTGGAATAGAAAAGCATTGATATGTCCTAAGTCTATATATCTGACATGATAAAACTCACCTAAATTGTACGTTGTGGAATAGAAAAGCATTGATATGTCCTAAGTCTATATATCTGACATGATAAAACTCACCTAAATTGTATGTTGTGGAATAGAAAAGCATTGATATGTCCTGAGTCTATTGTCTGACTTGATAAAACTCACCTAAATTGTACATTGTGGAAAAGAAAAGCATTGATATGTCCTGAGTCTATATATCTGACTCGATGAAACTCACCTGAATTGTACATTGTGGAATAGAAAAGCATTGATATGTCCTGAGTCTATATATCTGACTCGATGAAACTCACCTAAATTGTACATTGTGGGAAAGAAAAGCACTGATATGTCCTGAGTCTATATATCTGACTTGATAAAACTCACCTAAATTGTACATTGTGGAATAGAAAAGCATTGATATGTCCTGAGTCTATATATCTGACATGATAAAACTCACCTAAATTGTACATTGTGGAATAGAAAAGCATTGATATGTCCTGAGTCTATATATCTGACATGATAAAACTCACCTAAATTGTACGTTGTGGAATAGAAAAGCATTGATATGTCCTAAGTCTATATATCTGACATGATAAAACTCACCTAAATTGTACATTGTGGAATAGAAAAGCATTGATATGTCCTGAGTCTATAAATCTGACTTGATAAAACTCACCTAAATTGTACATTGTGGAATAGAAAAGCATTGATATGTCCTGAGTCTATTGTCTGACTTGATAAAACTCACCTAAATTGTACATTGTGGAATAGAAAAGCATTGATATGTCCTGAGTCTATATATCTGACTTGATGAAACTCACCTGAATTGTACATTGTGGAATAGAAAAGCATTGATATGTCCTGAGTCTATATATCTGACTTGATAAAACTCACCTAAATTGTACATTGTGGAATAGAAAAGCATTGATATGTCCTGAGTCTATATATCTGACTTGATAAAACTCACCTAAATTGTACATTGTGGAATAGAAAAGCATTGATATGTCCTGAGTCTATATATCTGACTCGATGAAACTCACCTGAATTGTACATTGTGGAATAGAAAAGCATTGATATGTCCTGAGTCTATATATCTGACTTGATAAAACTCACCTAAATTGTACATTTTGGAAAAGAAAAGCATTGATATGTCCTGAGTCTATATATCTGACTTGATAAAACTCACCTAAATTGTACATTTTGGAAAAGAAAAGAATTGATATGTCCTGAGTCTATATATCTGACTTGATAAAACTCACCTAAAATGTACATTGTGGAATAGAAAAGCATTGATATGTCCTGAGTCTATATATCTGACATGATAAAACTCACCTAAATTGTACATTGTGGAATAGAAAAGCATTGATATGTCCTGAGTCTATATATCTGACATGATAAAACTCACCTAAATTGTACATTGTGGAATAGAAAAGCATTGATATGTCCTGAGTCTATATATCTGACATGATAAAACTCACCTAAATTGTACATTGTGGAATAGAAAAGCATTGATATGTCCTAAGTCTATATATCTGACATGATAAAACTCACCTAAATTGTACATTGTGGAATAGAAAAGAATTGATATGTCCTGAGTCTATAAATCTGACTTGATAAAACTCACCTAAATTGTACATTGTGGAATAGAAAAGCATTGATATGTCCTGAGTCTATTGTCTGACTTGATAAAACTCACCTAAATTGTACATTGTGGAATAGAAAAGCATTGATATGTCCTGAGTCTATATATCTGACTCGATGAAACTCACCTGAATTGTACATTGTGGAATAGAAAAGCATTGATATGTCCTGAGTCTATATATCTGACTTGATAAAACTCACCTAAATTGTACATTGTGGAAAAGAAAAGAATTGATATGTCCTGAGTCTATATATCTGACTTGATAAAACTCACCTAAAATGTACATTGTGGAATAGAAAAGCATTGATATGTCCTGAGTCTATATATCTGACATGATAAAACTCACCTAAATTGTACATTGTGGAATAGAAAAGCATTGATATGTCCTGAGTCTATATATCTGACATGATAAAACTCACCTAAATTGTACGTTGTGGAATAGAAAAGCATTGATATGTCCTGAGTCTATATATCTGACATGATAAAACTCACCTAAATTGTACATTGTGGAATAGAAAAGCATTGATATGTCCTGAGTCTATATATCTGACTCGATGAAACTCACCTGAATTGTACATTGTGGAATAGAAAAGCATTGATATGTCCTGAGTCTATATATCTGACATGATAAAACTCACCTAAATTGTACATTGTGGAATAGAAAAGCATTGATATGTCCTGAGTCTATATATCTGACATGATAAAACTCACCTAAATTGTACGTTGTGGAATAGAAAAGCATTGATATGTCCTAAGTCTATATATCTGACATGATGAAACTCACCTAAATTGTACATTGTGGAATAGAAAAGCATTGATATGTCCTGAGTCTATAAATCTGACTTGATAAAACTCACCTAAATTGTACATTGTGGAATAGAAAAGCATTGATATGTCCTGAGTCTATTGTCTGACTTGATAAAACTCACCTAAATTGTACATTGTGGAATAGAAAAGAATTGATATGTCCTGAGTCTATAAATCTGACTTGATAAAACTCACCTAAATTGTACATTGTGGAATAAAAAAGCATTGATATGTCCTGAGTCTATTGTCTGACTTGATAAAACTCACCTAAATTGTACATTGTGGAATAGAAAAGCATTGATATGTCCTGAGTCTATATATCTGACTCGATGAAACTCACCTGAATTGTACATTGTGGAATAGAAAAGCATTGATATGTCCTGAGTCTATATATCTGACTTGATAAAACTCACCTAAATTGTACATTGTGGAAAAGAAAAGCACTGATATGTCCTGAGTCTATATATCTGACTTGATAAAACTCACCTAAATTGTACATTGTGGAATAGAAAAGCATTGATATGTCCTGAGTCTATATATCTGACATGATAAAACTCACCTAAATTGTACATTGTGGAATAGAAAAGCATTGATATGTCCTGAGTCTATATATCTGACTTGATAAAACTCACCTAAATTGTACATTGTGGAAAAGAAAAGAATTGATATGTCCTGAGTCTATATATCTGACTTGATAAAACTCACCTAAAATGTACATTGTGGAATAGAAAAGCATTGATATGTCCTGAGTTTATATATCTGACATGATAAAACTCACCTAAATTGTACATTGTGGAATAGAAAAGCATTGATATGTCCTGAGTCTATATATCTGACATGATAAAACTCACCTAAATTGTACATTGTGGAATAGAAAAGCATTGATATGTCCTGAGTCTATATATCTGACTTGATAAAACTCACCTAAATTGTACATTGTGGAATAGAAAAGCATTGATATGTCCTGAGTCTATATATCTGACATGATAAAACTTACCTAAATTGTACATTGTGGAATAGAAAAGCATTGATATGTCCTGAGTCTAGTATCTGACTCGATTAAATTGTACATTGTGGAATAGAAAAGCATTGATATGTCCTGAGTCTATATATCTGACATGATAAAACTCACCTAAATTGTACATTGTGGAATAGAAAAGCATTGATATGTCCTGAGTCTATATATCTGACTTGATAAAACTCACCTAAATTGTACATTGTGGAATAGGAAAGCATTTATATGTCCTGAGTCTATATATCTGACATGATAAAACTCACCTAAATTGTACATTGTGGAATAGGAAAGCATTTATATGTCCTGAGTCTATGTATCTGACTTGAGAACCGGGCCATAATTGCTCCAAACTTATAACATTGGTCCTCGGTACATAGGCATCATGGTTGGCTGCTACAATAATTATCAGACTTGGGTCCACTGGAACAGAAAAATTTCCTAAATGTGTGCACTCATCCATAACTCCTCTCATAAAATCCAGGGCATTATCTTTAAGACTTTTCCTGTCTATAGTGGATTTACCCACGGTCTCATTATCTCCCTTACATCCAGATTTCTTAACTAAGTAGTCTTCCATTGAATCTATATCAGCTTGGACATCCATTTTATCACCATGATCGTTGAAAGTATGACTGTTTCTTTCTTTCAAGATATTCTCCATTTCTGCAGGAGACTGGTTTAACTTTAAATCTTCAAGCTTGTCAGAGTAGGTTTTGACAAATTCATGTCCCATGTTATAAGTGGAACCTAAAACCTACATTAAAATATAATTCAATTTTAATATAATTTACCTGTGACTATGTTTTTTAAGTTCATCCGTTTCAGCAACATTGAACAAACAATGTTAAAAACAAAATCAAACTGTCAAGCCTTGTAATGATAATGTTCTTGAATTTACTGCAAAAAATATTACAGAGTGCAATCAATACTACTTAATTATTAATTATTTAGTCGATTAATATCTGCATTATCAAGTTATAGCCTGTTTTTCGAGTTGCAACTTTTCTCAGAGGACCTGTCACAAAACTTATGCAGATTAAACAATCAGCTTGTGTGAATGTTTCTCTGCCACAGAAACCTGTGGAAAATACCAGGGATAATGTACTCTTATGTTGTTTCAATGCTAAACATATGGAAATTTTATAAAAAATCTGCTGCCTTTCCTTTTGTACTCCTATATTTGACCATTTGGTGCTTAATACATGGAGGATTATTGCATGCAGTGCTAGCAACGATATCCCTAATGCAAGTATGTAAATAAAGATATTGGTTATAGAAATGAACTTATTCAAGAACACCTTCTAGGGTGCTGGAATTTAGTGGCTCAGCACTAGGTATTTTGGATTGTAAAAGTTGTTTAGGACATTTTGTAGACAATAAACGCTAGCACATCATGGACAAACAAGTGAGTAATCGATGTTTAAATTTTTTAACGAAAATCTCTGTAATAAATTCTGTGGGTTTTTTTTGCAAAAATCTTAGCTTTAGTAGCCACCAAATCCTTATTTTCTATTAAATGCAATGAAACATTTAACAGTACATGTATTGCTTTGAACAATGTTTCCCTTTGGTATATGTACAAAATGGCACGTCACTTTTCTTCTGTATTTTTACTGTTTTGATATTGTAGCACTTTGAATATTTTGTAATACACATGCCTACAGAAGGGGTCATTAACCTTAAATCAGTGATGAAAATGTTCAACCAAAACTTTTAACCAGGAGGGCAGGGCATAAAAATGTGATTTAAAACTTTGAAAATAACTTTTAACATTGCAATGTTTTTTTTAATGATTATATAATTTTGATAATAGAATATCTAGTTCTGATAATAGGAAACAGTCTATATTAAATGCCTCCAAAACAGAAAAAAATTATATCGCTGAGCGCAGCTAGATACGCCCGCAGAGGTCCAACCCTGAACAGTTGGGGCAAAAATGGACACAATATTCAAGCTTGATTCAGGTCTGAATTTGGATTGTAATTAAATATTTTACATATTATAGGTTTCTGAATAAATGTAGTCAAAGAACTTGAAATTGGTTATATGAATTGAATTTATATTCAATTAAAGATTTCTTGCTGTTGTGCAATAGTCCCCAATTCTTAGTAAATCTGTTGTCAGACTATAAACAAATAAAGTTCAATTAATTCTCGATGTCATATTAGAAATTTATGGAAATAAAATATCAATAGATATAAACGATTCACCAAAGTTTCATGAGAATTGGTGACAGCATTATTGAGTTATTGTCCGAAAACTGGAAAATCACCCCTTTTTTTAATGAATAAAACCCCATAACTCAGAAATGTAAAATGTAAAATTTATAAAATTCTAAAGGGAGCTTACATCAATACATACAAACAATTCACCAAAGTTTCATACAAATTGCTGAAAGAATTTTGGAGTTTTTGTCCGAAAACTGGAAAATCCCCCCTTTTTTTATGAATAAACCCTGTGACTCAGAAACGTAAAATTTAAAATTTATAAAAATGGAAAGGGAGCTCATGTCAATAGATATAAACAATTCACCACAATTTCTTGCAAGTTGGTGAAAGCATTCTTAACTTTTTGTCTGAAAACTGGAAAATCCCCCTTTTTTTAATGAATAAAACCCCATAACTCGGAAACGTAAAATCTAAATTTTATAAAAAACGAAAGGGAGCTCATGTCAATAGATATAAACAATTCACCAAAGTTTTATGCAAATTGGTTAAAGCATTTTTGAGTTAATGTCCGACATGTTGACGACGGACAGACGGACGGACAGACGGACAACGGTATACCATAATACGTCCCGTAAACGGGCGTATAAAAAATAATATAAGGCACCCTTAAGGGCATACAATACAGTTTTGATCCCACTGTGATTTTTTTACGACAATTTGCCAAAGTTTCATACAAATTGCTGAAAGAATTTTGGAGTTTTTGTCCGAAAACTGGAAAATCCCCCCTTTTTTTATGAATAAACCCTGTTACTCAGAAACGTAAAATTTAAAATTTATAAAAATGGAAAGGGAGCTCATGTCAATAGATATAAACAATTCACCACAATTTCTTGCAAGTTGGTGAAAGCATTCTTAACTTTTTGTCTGAAAACTGGAAAATCCCCCTTTTTTTAATGAATAAAACCCCATAACTCGGAAACGTAAAATCTAAATTTTTAAAAAAACGAAAGGGAGCTCATGTCAATAGATATAAACAATTCACCAAAGTTTTATGCAAATTGGTAAAAGCATTTTTGAGTTAATGTCCGACATGTTGACGACGGACAGACGGACGGACAGACGGACGGACAGACGGACAACGGTATACCATAATACGTCCCGTAAATGGGCGTATAAAAAATAATATAAGGCACCCTTAAGGGCATACAATACAGTTTTGATCCCACTGTGATTTTTTTACGACAATTTGCCAAAGTTTCATACAAATTGCTGAAAGAATTTTGGAGTTTTTGTCCGAAAACTGGAAAATCCCCCCTTTTTTTATGAATAAACCCTGTGACTCAGAAATGTAAAATTTAAAATTTATAAAAATGGAAAGGGAGCTCATGTCAATAGATATAAACAATTCACCACAATTTCTTGCAAGTTGGTGAAAGCATTCTTAACTTTTTGTCTGAAAACTGGAAAATCCCCCTTTTTTAATGAATAAAACCCCATAACTCGGAAACGTAAAATCTAAATTTTATAAAAAACGAAAGGGAGCTCATGTCAATAGATATAAACAATTCACCAAAGTTTTATGCAAATTGATTAAAGCATTTTTGAGTTAATGTCCGACATGTTGACGACGGACAGACGGACGGACAGACGGACAACGGTATACCATAATACGTCCCGTAAACGGGCATATAAAAAATAATATAAGGCACCCTTAAGGGCATACAATACAGTTTTGATCCCACTGTGATTTTTTTATGACAATTTGCCAAAGTTTCATACAAATTGCTGAAAGAATTTTGCAGTTTTTGTCCGAAAACTGGAAAATCCCCCCTTTTTTTATGAATAAACCCTGTTACTCAGAAACGTAAAATTTAAAATTTATAAAAATGGAAAGGGAGCTCATGTCAATAGATATAAACAATTCACCACAATTTCTTGCAAGTTGGTGAAAGCATTCTTAACTTTTTGTCTGAAAACTGGAAAATCCCCCTTTTTTTAATGAATAAAACCCCATAACTCGGAAACGTAAAATCTAAATTTTATAAAAAACGAAAGGGAGCTCATGTCAATAGATATAAACAATTCACCAAAGTTTTATGCAAATTGGTTAAAGCATTTTTGAGTTAATGTCCGACATGTTGACGACGGACAGACGGACGGACAGACGGACGGACGGACAGACGGACAACAGTATACCATAATACGTCCCGTAAACGGGCGTATAAAAAATCATATAAGGCACCCTTAAGGGCATACAATACAGTTTTGATCCCACTGTGATTTTTTTACGACAATTTGCCAAAGTTTCATAAAAATTGCTGAAAGAATTTTGGAGTTTTTGTCCGAAAACTGGAAAATCCCCCCTTTTTTTATGAATAAACCCTGTGACTCAGAAACGTAAAATTTAAAATTTATAAAAATGGAAAGGGAGCTCATGTCAATAGATATAAACAATTCACCACAATTTCTTGCAAGTTGGTGAAAGCATTCTTAACTTTTTGTCTGAAAACTGGAAAATCCCCCTTTTTTTAATGAATAAAACCCCATAACTCGGAAACGTAAAATCTAAATTTTATAAAAAACGAAAGGGAGCTCATGTCAATAGATATAAACAATTCACCAAAGTTTTATGCAAATTGGTTAAAGCATTTTTGAGTTAATGTCCGACATGTTGACGACGGACAGACGGACGGACAGACGGACGGACGGACAGACGGACAACAGTATACCATAATACGTCCCGTAAACGGGCGTATAAAAAATCATATAAGGCACCCTTAAGGGCATACAATACAGTTTTGATCCCACTGTGATTTTTTTACGACAATTTGCATACATGCTATTTTTTACCCAGTCAATTCAAATGTATAATATACAATATACCTTCATGTGCTACTTTTAGAGATAAATGGGAATGAAATTTTAGACATTTGGCCAAAATTTGGCTTTCTTGGAAATTTCTATCCTTTGGACAGACATACCTAACTTTTTTGTTTCAAAGATAGACACAAGCGTTTATTTGTAAAAACATCTGGAATATCTTCATTATATAAGTATGCTTTAAATATATGAAGCAATTCTTTGTAAATAATTCATTTTCATTAAATTTTCATGATTTTAGAAAAAAAAACGCAATTTTTGCTTTATATTTATTTAATTTAAAAAAAATACATCGGAGATTTGTTCATAAAAATTGGTACAAATTATCTTCATAATACTCATGCTAATGATTAAAATCAGTAGAAAAATGTATCTTTTCCCGATATGTCACAGTTTGACATCTCAAAAATAACATTTTATGTTGGCAACGTCATTATCTCCCCTGTAACTGTATCGTATGCTCTTAAGACCAACTTTCATGTTTACAAGAGATAATCATGTGTTAGATCTCTTCATAAAAAAATGTTGACCGACTATTACACTGAACATTGATTCTTTGCCAATCAGTTTATATCATGCTTCCAAGTAACATTTAATTTACTTGTTCAGGGGAGATAAGTGTGCATATTTACCTGTTCAGGGGAGACAAGTGTGCGTTTGATCTCATCAGCATAAACAGTGTCCACTGAATATTGATTTTCAAGAACCTTCCATGGTATTGACTCGCTCATTACTCCCTGAAAAAAGAATTAAATGCATCCATGAATTAAAAACAATAAGGTACTTCCATTATTACTCAATTTACTTACATTCATTCATCATAAGTTATTAAAGAGTGATTTATTATATGTATACTAGGCTTTGGATATACAGACACAGCAAGGGAGGCCATATTACCTTTGTGAAGACAGTGGAGGCTGTTGTCCATGATAAACATGGGATCAATGATATTGGCTTTGGATAAACTGATGCTGCAAGGGAGGCCATCTAAAATGGAAAAGAAAATATATTAATAGAAAATATTATTATCTTTGATTAATGGATACAAACATCAACTCAACAAAACTGTAAAAAATACAAGAGGCTCCAGGGAACCTGTATCCTTCACCTGTCTACTAGAGGCTCCAAGGAACCTGTATCCTTCACCTGTCTACTAGAGGCTCCAGGGAACCTGTATCATTCACCTGTCTACTAGAGTCTCCAGGGAACCTGTATCCTTCACCTGTCAACTAGAGGCTCCAGGGAACCTGTGTCATTCACCTGTCAACTAGAGGCTCCAGGGAACCTGTATCCTTCACCTGTCTACTAGAGGCTCCAGGAAACCTGTATCCTTCACCTGTCTACTAGAGGCTCCAGGAAACCTGTATCCTTCACCTGTCTACTAGAGGCTCCAGGTAACCTGTATCCTTCACCTGTCTACTAGAGGCTCCAGGGAACCTGTATCCTTCACCTGTCTACTAGAGGCTCCAGGGAACCTGTATCCTTCACCTGTCTACTAGAGGCTCCAGGGAACCTTTATCCTTTACCTGTCTACTAGAGGCTTCATGGAACCTGTATCATTCACCTGTCTACTAGAGGCTCCAGGAAACCTGTATCCTTCACCTGTCTACTAGAGGCTCCAGGTAACCTGTATCCTTCACCTTTCTACTAGAGGCTCCAGGGAACCTGTATCCTTCACCTGTCTACTAGAGGCTCCAGGGAACCTGTATCCTTCACCTGTCTACTAGAGGCTCCAGGGAACCTTTATCCTTCACCTGTCTACTAGAGGCTTCATGGAACCTGTATCATTCACCTGTCTATGCATTATACTAACTAATATTTCTATTAGAATTCAATACACAGTATAAATATTTGGAAGTTGAATGTTAGCATTCAGAATATAAATGTATTTAACAAGGCAAAAGTTACAGCATTTCCAAGTGCCATAGAAAGGCAGCAGATTTCCTTTTTGATACACATCCAGGAAAGGTCAGTCCCAGCTGGTTGAGCAGGAATTTAACCAAATAATTTTTTTTAGTTTTCAAATTCATGCAAGTGAAATCAAGACATAATTTTTTTTTAGTCCCAGGATCTTATATATTTATGTGACTGAAGACTCCTAGCAACTGGAATCTCTCCCTTACCAGATATTTACTCCGTCTTACTTCTGATAAATTTAGATTTGAATTTATTTAGAGAACATTGCATACATTTCCCCTGACAAGCTTTGTTCATATTTGCCAAGCTTAAGAAGCTAAAAATGTAATTTGCTTTTAGTTCTGAACAGTAACTATGTTTGACTATTGTCGCAATGATTGCCACTTGATTAAAATGGCTATTGTCTGTTTTTTAATTGTCAATGCAGTGTGGTTAAAGTATCTAGTAGTTTAAGCAAATTCTTTATGAAAAATAGTCAATATCTATACAAAAAACCCTCTGCTGCCATATTTTTCATCAATACTTAATGAAACAAATAGGTCTTTTTAGAGGACTTTTCATACAAAATCATTCCAAATTAGTTCTTTGTGTTGATCTCAAGATGTCTTTTGATTAATTGTGTTGTTGGGTTACTGTCTCATTGAAGTTATGCCCCACATGTCCTTTAATTCAAAAATGTATGATGCATATGGGATGATTCACATCATGTGTGGTCCAAATTAAGTAAAAGAAATTTTCAATAGTGAATAACGAAAGTACTTACAAATCCACCCATAGATATGCCTGTTACACCTAATGGTCCAAAGCCATGTCGTTCACACCAGTTAAATAACACTAGGGACTCTAACATGAGGGCTCCTCCCATCACAAACAGGTCACAGGTATAATGTAGACTGGACCTCCTGAAACAATACTCAGTAGTTATTAAACCTTGAAAAGCAACTATAAATACACATATATGTTTAGTAAGCAATATAGATGTAAGATATTTGTACTGAAGAGTCACTTGAAGTTTAATATTTATTACTTTTCAAAAATTTGATAAAGAATATTTTTACCCGAAAAATTGAACATCCAAATGAAATCAAAAATAAATGTATTATTGTGGCAACAACATTTCATTTTGTTAAGAAAAATCCTTGAAATATTTTTGAAATCCCCATTCAACTTTTACCATCCTTGAACAATTAAAAAAAATAATTCTTTCATACTTCTAAATAAATAAAAGTTCTAGTTGTATTATTCTTTTCCACTTAAAGTTCATCATTCAAATATTGCAAAATTTTTTCAAAATCTGACATATCACCCAAAATACATTTACTTGCAAACAAAAATGACTACAGGTAAAACTTACAACTGTCTTTTAGGTTTCCTTAAACCATCTTATCTTCAGTTAAAGAAGCCATTTATATGTAGAAGAATATGTTACACCCCACTTTGGTATACGTGTAATAGATAAACCTGTATTGCACTACTAATGTGTATCAGAAAGAATGCCTGACTGGTATCAGTCCTTAAATGAAAATTCATCAGGGGCCAAGTCTTTATTTTCATGACCTTTTCATTTGGCCTTTATTTACTTTAGGGGACCTTGTACTTTTGGGTTAGAGTAGGAATTATTTTACTATAGCCCTTTATGGGATAGGTCCCATTAAGAAAAGGAAGCCTATTTATTTTTACTTAAGTGAATAATAAAATCAACATATGTCCCACAAATGCATATAATAAATGAATCAATGAAGAAGTAAAGAAAACTGATACTTATTCATTCAAAACTTCATATCTTTCACATTTGAAAAAATGCTTCCCTGATGAAAAGTTTGTTATTTCAAATTTTGGAGGTATAATATAAAATAAAATGCAATGTCAACTTATTTGTCACATATTTTTGTTTCAGCAGCTTGGACAGAGTCTTTAGATACATAAGAAACATAAATAAGTATACAGTCCAGTGCAGGAAAAATCAGTAACATATTGTACTTGGCTGTGTAATTTGTTATTCTAATATGACGACCTATTATCTTCAACCAGTATAATTACAATATATCTACCTTAAGCGCAAACGCAGTAATACACATCAACGGCTGTCCCGCGTTACGACCAACTTATTTATACTGCCAGATATTCTCAATTTTCGACATCAAAATCCCCAGTTTACGAAGGCCAAGCTTCAGATACAATATATTTATCTCTATTCCACAGCAAAATAAACAAATCAGTCCATTTCAATTTATTTTTCATGGTAAAATTTCATAAAACAAAAATTCCGCGAAATGATGTTATTGTCTTGACATGGCAACGAAACAAGGTGACGTCACAAATATGTTTCCGTAAACAAAAAATCAAATGTAAATACCGGGCGTTTTAAAGCTTCTTGTACGCCTCAGAACGAATAAAATTACATTGGAAGAAAATATATATGTCAAAAATGCGTTTAAAAAAAAAATCATTGAATTATATAATATTACTAATATTATCAAAATTGGGTAAAACGGAACAGCCAAAACAGTATCGTATGTATAGGGCTTTCATGGTTAACAAAATTACCGAATTTGTCCTATTAGAATCGAAATAGTTCATGGCAGCCGTAGATTTGTTTTCATTTAACCATGGGTTGGGCATTTATATTCGTATTTTACCCCTCGCTAACGCTCAGGGTAAAATAATCGAATATAAATGCCCAACCCATGGTTAAATGAAAACAAATCTATGGCTGCCATGAATTATTTCTTAAACATAAGACCTAGACCTCTATAGAGGATACAAAGACTTATCACTGTAGCACAATTTCATTGTAATGTAAAGATACAAGGATACAATATGGACTTTCAAGAATTATAGATGCAATTCCACTTTCTTTCAACAAAGGACGAGCTACAACTGTTCTCCTCCTCCAGTAATACTGAAAAAAAAGACACTGAGATTCAGAAAACAGGTCTTATAACATCCTTACTGATTTTATTGTGACATGAATAGATCCATTACATGTTTTAGTCTTATATTACTTCAAATTTATAATTCACATAAATATAAATCTATCATTAAAAGTTTCAGCTTAAGAAAAAATTTAGGCCAAATAAGGCCCTTGTTGCACCTTCCTTCTCTGTATGATATATCCTACAATGAATGTCTAAAGTGAAGGTATAGTACATGGATGTTGATACATAATTAACAGTTACTGCCTTTTTGAGTGTGAAAAGTAGGTACAATACAGACATTGGGGTGTGTGTGTGTGTATAAGAGGGGAGGAGATAATACATACATGATCACCAATTCCTGTCAGTTGTTAACAAACAGGTTTATGACATCTTTAACACTCAATTGTTGTGTATGTGTAAGTTTTTGTTATTTTAGTTGTTGCTTTATGTTTTTTTTTTTTTTTGGGGGGGGGGGGGGGGAAGGGGGGAATATAATGCATACATGATCTCCTGTGCCAGCCAGTTGTAAACACACAGGTTTATGATGACTTTTCCATTCTTTTGGTAAGACCATTTGAAATCTACAATGTAAAATATACAAGCTCAGATTGTCCTGAACATGCATGAAATATTTGCCACTGGACTTTACCAAACAACATTCAATCAATAACAAGTTTAGATACAGGCTGTGCAAAAACCTCATATAGTGAGGATTACATAAAAAAGTACTATGTAAAATTTAAAGATAGATTTTTTTTTAATAAAGTGTGAGAAGATTGCTCTTATAAAATGATTTAAGAAAAAATAAAAAATAAAAATTGGAGTCAGCATACCTGTTTTCTTACAAAATATAGTGTTTTATAAAATGAAATTATCTGAGTAATCTCCCCTTATAAAGCAAAGTTTTAACATTATTGAATCAATTAAATTGTTTCCTGTTTTTGTATAAAAGTGATTACCATAAGATAAAATCATCTATTTCTGTTTCCTATTAGAATTATACAAATTATAAACATCATTATATAATATCTGGTAATTTCTATTTCTTTTGACATTTTACCAAATAAAAAGATCATTAATACCTAGCAATTTCTGTTTCCAAATGGCACTAAATTAATAACAAGCGTCATTAATACCTGGCAATTTCTGTTTCCTTTGGCATTAGACCAGGTACACACTTTTTAAATGGTGATACAAAATGTCCTTCCAGTATTCTAACATCACCTTGGAGCTCATCCTGTGAAATACATTAACAAAATAAGTCACTCATTATGGTCAGAAAAAGACATATTGCTATGGCAAAATAAGCATTATTTTTAAAGGTATAAAGTGTTTTTTTCTTGTGTCAATATCAGGAATTAAAGTATGTGGCAATTGGAACCAATTTAATACTGATATTTTTGTGGTATAAAAATATTTTATTTACCAGCTGTAACATTATGAATAGTTTTGAAAATAAAATAACAATGTAGTTATAGTGACTAAGTCTATCCACACCCTCTGGTCTCTGGTAGATAGGTGTATCATTTGCAATCATACCTCATCTCCTTATTTTTATATAAGTATCATTACAACAGATCTTTATGCAACCAATAATGTAAAGCCTTACAACAAATCTCAACACAATGATTTTAACCACTAATAAATTATGTTGTCAACAAAAGTTACCTTTTTGACTGAATACTGAGCTGGTAACAGGCATGCAAGTCAACATTTCTGCTTTTTTTATTAACTACTGTTACTTAAATAACTCTAGAATCATGTACAATTCCAAAACATATTCCCTGTTTCATATATTACCTTGTCTATAGTAACTGGGTAATCAGGAGGAACCAGTTTGTAACAGGCATCTCTATTTCCTAATACTTTCCTGAAGTCAAATATTCTTCAAAACAAAAGACAGGAATTAAAATGGATCTACATGGTCAATAAAACAAAAAACTCGGTACTGATTATTTGAAATACAAATAAAATGCTCAGCAGGGCGCAGCTTGATACGACCGCAGAGGTCAAACCCTGAACAGTTGGGGCAAGTATGGACACAACATTCAAGCTTGATACAGCTCTGAATTTGGATTGTGATTAAATATTTGACACAGCATAGGTTTCTGACACAGAATGAATGTGGTCTAAGAACTTAAAAATTTAAAATTGGACATTCACCTATTATGGTCCAATATCCAAAATCTAAATACATGGTTAGATTCAGCATATCAAAGAACCCCAAGAATTCAATTTTTGATGAAATCAAACAAAGTTTAATTTTGGACCCTTTTGACCTCAATGTGGACAAAGTTGATAACGGGGCCCAAAAATCAAAAATCTAAATACATGGTTAGATTCAGCATATCAAAGAACCCCATATATTCAATTTTTGTTGAAATCAAACAAAGTTTAATTTTGGACCCCGATTTGGACCAACTTGAAAACTGGGCCCATAATCAAAAATCTAAATACATGTTTAGATTCAGCATATCAAAGAACCCTAAAAATTCAATTTTTGTTAAAATCAAACTAAATTTAATTTTGGACCCTTTGGACCTTAATGTAGACCAATTTGAAAACGGAACCAAAAATTAAGAATCTAAATACACGGTTAGATTCGGCATATCAAAGAACCCCAATAATTCAATTTTTGATGAAATCAAACAAAGTTAAATTTTGGACCCTTTGGACCTCAATGTGGACCAATTTAAAAACGGGGCCCAAAATCCAAAAACTTAATACACGGTTAGATTCAGCATATTAAAGAACCCCAAGAATTCTAGAATAAAACCCCATTGAAATTGATCAAGAAATAAGCAATTTATACGAAGTATCTTCTTTTGCACAATACTGTGCAATTGAATATTTCTTGCTATTGCGCAATACTGTACAATTGACAATTTCTTGCTATTGCGCAATATTGTGCTATTGGATATTTCTTGCTATTGCGCAATACTGTGCAATTGAAGATTTCTTGCTATTGCGCAATACTGTGCAATTGAAGATTTCTTGCTATTGTGCAATACTGTGCAATTGAAAATTTCTTGCTATTGCACAATACTTATTATATAATAATTTACACATCCTGTTTGGTGTGTATCTCCTACCATATCATTATTATTTGCTTTTAAATATTAAACAGAAATAACCAAAAAAAGAAAAAAAAAAGAAAAAAAAAATCCCCCCCCCCCCAAATTTTTTGAACCCCCTTATGATTCATCACGCCCAAACTCAATCCCAGCCTTCCCTTTGTGGTATGGTACCTTGCAGTACAATTTCAGAGAGATCCATACACTTGAACACAAGTTATTGTCTGGAAACTAGAAAAATGCTTATTTTTGGCCCCTTTTTGGCCCCCAATTCCTAAACGTTTCGGGCAATTACCCCCAAACTCAATTCCAGCTTTCCCTTTGTGATATGGAACCTTGTAGTACAATTTCAGAAATATCCAAACACTTACACACAAGTTATTGTCATGAAACTAGAAAAATGCTTGTTTTTTGCCCCTTTTTTGGCCCCTAATTCCTAAAATTTTGAGGCAATTACCCCCAAAATCAATTACAGCCTTCCCTTTGTGATATGGAACCTTGTGGTACAATGTCAGAGAGTTCCATACACTTACACACAAGTTATTGTCTGGAAGTTACAAAAATGCTTATTTTTGGCCCCTTTTTGGCCCCTTATTCCTTAACTGTTGGTACCATAACCCCCAAAATCAATCCCAACCTTCCTTTTGTGGTATTGAACCTTATGGTAAAATTTCATGGAGATCCATTCACTTAAACTAAAGTTAGAGTGCGAAAACCAATGTGTCTTCAGACGACGCCGGACGACGACGACAACGACGACGCCAACATCATACCAATATACGACCAAAAAATTTATAATTTTTGCGGTCGTATAAAAACTTAACAAAGAAGAATGCTAGAGTAGCCATTTTCCCTACTTGCAAACAGAATTTTCCAGAAAACTTATATTTCGAAGAGGCATAACTCTCATAAATAATAATCAATTTGCTCAATTTTCAAATTCATCAATGTAAAATTTCTATATCATTTACAAGTCCCCCTAATGGATCATCCCAGATGTTGACATTCTCCTAAGGTATTGCTAATGTGAACCTTTGACATAAACTTAATCACACTATAGTGAGAACTGTGGGTGGGAGAGCACTGTTAATGTTGATTTTCCATATATCATTTACATTTCAAAGGACACCAGTCCAAAAAATTTAATCTATTGGACTTTGAAATCTTACAAGAACTGTAGGTATAAAATGTAAGATTGTCAAAGACATTGCTGATGTATACATGTACTTTTTTCATAAGGCCCAGGTGTTGTATTTATACGATCAAAATTGTGAAAGTAAACTCAACAGATTGCAAAAAATCAAAGAACTACTATGCAGAAGTTGCCAAAAGATATAGGATAAGTCTTCTCCTCTGAGCTTCTTGGGTAAGAACTAAGTAATGTTTATCATTTAACTTGGCAAAATTTGAATAAAAAATTTGATAAAACAAAACAATCCTGAACATTTTTGTATTAACTTTTACAAACAAATTCAACATCCAAGAATTATTGCTTAATGTCTTTTTTTCTGAAAAGTACTGAGTTTGAATGCTCCTTTTTAAATGAGCAGTCACTCCATAAAATGTAGATGTCCTTCCTAAGGCAAACTATTGAAATTATAAACAGTCAAAACAGAGATATGTATTGCCTGTGTAACTTAACTTTTTACAATTAAAACAGACCACCTAACTTAAGTGTAGCTTCTGCAACTATCTTAAACTTTACATACATTGTAGTTATTTTTGGGACCTGGGTTCAGCTAGACATAAACTGGGTGGATTAGTCCTTATTTCAACCCATGGCTTACTGAATGCACAATTTTTCTTCACATTTTCTATTTTAGCTCACTCTCCACAGAATATGCACACCTCTTTCAAGTTTTCTAGCTTTCCTCCACTCTTACAAATTTTATGAAACATTTGATTTCTGATCTATTAAATACAAACTTTTTCAAGTTTTCTGGTTCTCCCCAGCCTCTAGTGAAGAACTTGGTCACTATAAGTTTTCTGTACAGCTGATCAAATCTACTCATGTTTGGACAACAGTATCTCCAGGAATAATTTGGTTCAGAAGATGTTTACTTCGGTTGGGTTGACACTTCCATCAATCATGTCAATACCTGAAAATACACATCATAAGTCCAAGTTATTTTTGGGGGGTTAAGATTGCCTGTTGTCACTAACTCTACCGCTATATCTTCCAGGACTCATCTCTACCTTTGAGAGTTCATACAGTATAGCTACAAAATGATGTGTATGTGTAAAACTGTACTTTAGTTATTCTAAAAATAGGATCTACTACAGTTACAGTTGGGGGTAATACTTATAAAATGGCTTTTATATACTGTGTGTACAGGTCAATTATTTTGGTCATCTAAGGATAATCATCCTGAGTTATTCAGATTTTTTTTTAATTTCTTCTTTTCTGATAACTTTTACCATTCATAAAAGTATAACTTTGTGGACAATAAAAATCACATTTGTTTCATATATGTATTTTTAAAATACAGCCTATTTTCACGCCTCCAGGAAAAAAATTTTGAAGGTTGTTCACAGTTACTTAACATCAGTGTGCAGTACATTGATTGATTTGTCCATAATGCCACTTCAGCACTATTGTGCTATTTCGTAGAGTGAGAAGTAAGGACGTTTTACTCAAAATCATTAAAAGACTAATCAAGCAGAAAGACATATTTACAATGTTTTACATTTCCCAGGGGGAGAACAAATCATAATAGATTAGACCCTTGTAGGGTTTTATTACTGGGCTTTAATTTACCTGACGATCCACCTGGTAAAGTTATCTTTAATGCCTTTATCTTAATTACAATTATCATAATTGGTCTAAATTTTACCGTTCAGTTAATGATTTTGACTTTGTGACACCAGTGTTGTACCGAACTATAGTTTTTTTTAGAATAAGAATCATTCATTCATCCTGAAAATGTATAAAATATTTGCCACTGGAAGTTAAGCAACCACAATCAATCATTCATACATTCTGAAGAAAGATTTGAAGATGGGACCGGCTTCTGAAATTTTCATGAAATGCATGTAATATTAGTTATATTACTGTTCATTAACATGTGAACTTGCTCATGATTTACCCCTTTCGTTACTATTGATATAATCATACCCTTCCAAACCTTCCTCCTGAAGGAAACACAATTTCTGAGAAACAATACGACTCGGCCATGGAGCCAGTTCGCCATGGTCGTTTAGGCCATACTACTTTGGCCATGTAATAAAAGTCGTTTTGGTCATACTTTTATTTTATATTAAACATGTTACAAGAGATTTTGTTGTACATTTTTCAATTGATATATCTTTCATAACTTTAAAAATAACTTTATTGCACTTTTTTATTAATGATGTTATATCAAAAATAAATGGGGAATGTGTCCATAGGACACAGATGATGCCCCCACTTGCATATCATATAAAGTTATAAAGGGACATAACTGAAGAACAGTAAAAGTGACGCTACCCAAATTTGTACTTGATCTGAGTTTTGTGGTAATAAGCATTGTGTATGAGTTTCATAACATTTAGTTGAGGCAAACTTAAGTTAGAGAACGGAAACGAAAAATTCAGCAATTTTTCCATTTGTAAAGGGGCATAACTCTAGAACAGTAAAAGTGACACCACCAAAATTCAAACTTGATCTGTATTTTGTGGTAATAAGCATTGTGTATGAGTTTCATAACATTTGGTTGAGCCTTGGGGCAAAATTAAGTTAGAGAATGGAAACAAAAAATTCAGCAATTTTTCCATATGTAAAGGGGCATAACTCTAGAACGGTTAAAGTCACACCACCAAAATTCAAACTAGATCTGTATTTTGTGGTAATAAGCATTGCGTGTACGTTTCATAATATTTGATAGAGGCAAACTAAAGTTAGAGAACGGAAACAAAAAAATTCATCAATTTTTCCATTTGTAAAGGAGCATAACTCTAGAACAGTTAAAGTGACACCACCAAATTTCAAACTTGATCTGTGTTTTGTGGTAATAAGCATTGTGTATAAGTTTCATAACATTTGGTTGAGGCAAACTTAAGTTAGAGAATGGACACCAACTTTGGGACGTACGTACAGCCGGACAAGGGTAAAACTTGATGCCCCCTCCATTACAGCGGGGGCATAAAAGTTGTAAAAAGGTTCTGTAAGTCTTTTGTTTCTCTTTTCTATTTAGTTGACCGCCATAAGAGGCAACTGCCTACATGCCTCCACGTAATTTACGGTGCTGATCTTCACCAAATGAAATGAGCAAACAGGTGACAGTCTTGTATTGAAATGATTAAATTGAATAACAATCAAGTTGATTGGTTCATTATGAGTGAATCACTTAGACACTAATTTTATCACTTAGCTAATCCAATTATCTAATTAAATATACAAAGGTATCTGTAGTGGAAAAGATTATTTATATATAATAACTATTCTTAAGTCCAGTTCAGTCATTATTTTAATATTTTAAGCAAAAAAATGCATTAATTTTCTGTTTTAAAATCAATTTTTTATTGAACATTTGGCATATTAGATGTGGGGGTATATATTTCGAAGCAAAACAAAACATTAATTTTCTATTTTCAAATCAATTTTAATCAAGATTACACAATTTACTGATAACAAATAAGAACATTTCTTTTTTTGGCTGGCTCTGACGACTGTGACATTTTCTAAGTTTAATCAGGTATAATGAAATATTTACTTATCTCTTATTTTTCTATTCAAAATATTGATAGACACGGACATTAAGAAAAAAAGACATTATGAATAGAAACGACCAAGGCCAAAATGGTATAGGCCAAAACAACATGTGGCGAAACTGGTTTTTGAAAGTGATTAGCTGGACTCAACTAAAGGAGGGTCATAATGGGGGTACTTTCATGACGAATAATGGTAAAAACTCTTGCCAAATGACATTAACGGTAATTTTTGGTACATGACGAAAAAATGTACACTTTCTTTTAGAAGATAAAAAAATCGTCTGATTTTGACGAATCACATGATGAACTTTTCGAATCACAATAAGGATATTTTGACAAATAACGTTAAAATTTTCACCAATTTGACGCTAACGGTAGCCGAAAATGACCGTTTCATGCTTGACGGTAAAGGGCATTCCTACCCTCCTCTTAAAGTACTGTAACAATGAGTCTCTATTTTCAAAATTAACCATGTGCACACCCAAAAATGACAGAAGAGTCAACACGAATACTCAGCGGTAGAAGAAGCAGCATACTGGACACAAGGACACGTAGACTCGTAGTTACGCAAGATTGTCTACTGTTAAGAGTTCAGTGAAAACATATTATATATTTATCTTTTCACTTACAATAAGATCCAATAACTTGCAAAAGTCAGGTTCTCGAAATATGTTGCCATCGACAAAACACCTCTTCGCTTTAAAATGTTCAACTACAATCAATCATTTCTTTAAAGAAAAATAAGACGATTGCGGTTTGAAGGTTGGTGTAATCAATTTACAACTTCATCCCTTTCCTTAAATAAAGGCAGAAATTGCTTTCTTCAAACGTTCAAGCGATCCATGTAAGTTTTTGTCACGTGACTGACATGTGGTTGAGATGTAAACAGGAAACACATGTTACAGCAAGGCTGTCGGCTCTCCGAACTTTACCGATGTCCTGCGTTTAACTGCCGAGTTTATGAGCTTCGGTCCTTGCTTGGAAGTTGATGTTACAGAGAGATCACAAAATGTTGCAACCTATTCTTCATAATTTGAATTGTAAAAGAATTGTTTTAGCCAGTAGTTCACCTAGACGTAAACAAATACTTGAAAATATTGTAAGACTAATACAGATGACACTATGATTAGAGTAATAGAGACATAAATAAATAGAGGGTATAATAATTATAGTATATTGACAAATATATATACATGTCACGTATCATGAAATATTGTGCTCATCTATGAAAAATTTCCAGAGAAGGACAAATTTTCATTATGAAATTTTGACAATACTTACCTGTATCTGTATCTGTATTGAGATAAATTCTGCCAAATTATGTAGGCACACCTACAATGGAGTTGAATATATATAATATCCTTTACCACACAATATAATAATACGCAATGAATGTCTAATCCAATTATGAATACTTAGTAATATATCAATAAAAATGACTTCTGTACCGCCACCGTTATGTACAATTAATATATGATTTGACAATAAAAAGATAAAATTTATCTTTAATTTTAATCTGTATGCACCCATATAATAACCAAATTTATTATTGGTTGATAACCGTCTATTTGATTCGATTACAACTGATGATACCTGTGGAGATTCCCACCCTGATCATCAGCTTAATGTCATATAAAGTTTACTTTATATTTACTCCTCATGAAATATTGTTTTTCTTTTCACATTTTTGTTGTTTGGTTAGCAGTTCATACCGGTTCATATGCAGAATGTTAATAAGCTGTCTACACACACTGTCTAGTTGTCCAGTAATATTTTGAACAATTTCATTGTTACGTTTATCCACAGTATAGTAGAAAGGATTAACAATTAGCTGAACTAAGTCTACTTCCTCTACAAAGCAAGATTTTGCTAAAAGTTCACTTCCCATATCAATTATTATCTCCATCAGTCTTTTCCTGTCGGTTTCAAGTGACTCACATGTTAGTAAAAAATGTGACAAGATTTCCGGACTCTTATTACAAAGTTTACATGTTGGACTGACTTTGTTTTTATTGAATGATGCTCGATTCGATTGAAATATATATGTTCCTGTAGCAATTTTGGTTCTTGTAGGAATCCTTACAATGTCTCTATTGTTGGCTGTTTTTGTAGTGATCAATGGGTGTATTTTCCCAATAGAATATTGACAATTTATATACCGAAGAGTTGAGTACATCTTTGAGTCATCAAGAATTTTATTGGTCCAGTAGCTTTGCACTTTATTGTTTATAAAGGATTTCCATTTTGTTTTTGTTAGTGGATTGTCCAATAAGTTTTCTATAATTTCTATATTATATAACAAACAGAGTTTTTTAATATCAATGAACCAACTGTTACTATTGAAAGATTTTAATTTAAGCTGCCTTTCCGCTATTCTCCACACATTTGAAGTTTTTTCTGAACTCGTGATGGTCCCAAATAATGTCAAAATTTTGATATGTAACTCAGCTTCAATAGGTATCATGCCAGAGAGTATATAAATGGCTGGGTCTGCTGTATTTGTAGATAATGATAGTAGCTGTTTTAATAATTTCTTGTGGTATAGATTAAGAGTTGTTAGAGATTTTCCTTTTGGGATCAAAATTTCTAGTCTATAAGTAAGAATAGGTAGTACACAAGTTTTAACTAGTGAGAGAATTGTTTCTGGGTCCAAACCGTTGGTTCCATGTTGACCTGATCCCATTAAACTATATAAAGTGCGTCTTGCTTTTTTGATGTTTTCTTCAACTGTTAACTGGACTGAGTTTTTTTCTGATTTATGTATTCCAATGTGTGTTGCTGTTTTCACTACTGGCATTGGCTTATCATCCATATTCCAAAATCCTTCTCCAGTTTCTATTGTTTTCTTTACGTTTATACAGTATAACATGGTATAATGCAGTACAATTTAACATGCAGTAGACAATTTCTTTAATCTATTAACCAATGAGTATTGACAATTTTTAAAAGTAAAGATGCAAATTTGAAACGAGTGTATGTTAAAATGAATATTAGTTTGTAATATAAAATACTTACTAATAACAAAATAATTTCAGTTATGAATAAAAAAAAGTGTGCATGTGTAACAAGTTTCTGTGATAACAGTTTATGATTGCAGACTTTTGATAGTTTCTTGATTTTTTTTATTTATTCTTAGCTTTTAGACGGGACCTTTACAGCTTGTCAAATTGTTTAAACACCTATCTTTTGTTGAACACAATATGTTGCCCTCTATTTTACAAGTCCCAAAACCCTCAACAAATATTCTATGAGGTTGGTAGGTCCTGGTTTGACAAGTTGAGAGGTGTTTTTGGTTTTAAGCCACAGATTCACTGTTTAAAACAAACCCTGTGGTCAAACTGATGAATTATCTGAATTTAAACAAGAATTTTTGTTTTATTTGCCAAAAACTCATGCAATATACAGTCAGAGTTTCTGATTTTCATTGCAGGGATTAAAGTTTGAAATTGTGAAGTCAAACTTTGAAGAAAATTTGGAAAAATCTAGCTTCAGAAGTCCTGTTGATTATGTTAAAGAAACGGCTAAACAGAAAACTATTGAAGTGGCATCCATTCTTGCTGATAAACAGGTAAAGTAAATGTACATGTACCTTATCACTTAATCAGGTTGAATAAAAGTACCATATCTCACAAACAGCAGAGTTCTCTATAACTGGGGGTCATGTAGGTCCTAGCACCAAAAGGTCAATTTTGAGTGTAGTCATTGAAGTAATGCTTCTTATGTCCAACTGAAAGTTTGTGGTGGTTTTATTCTTTTTAGAGCTTTATGGTATTTAGTATACATGTAGCTCCATATCAATATTTTATATGGACCTTATATATTGACCCCTCAATTTATTTTGTCTGAAAATTCTCAGACAAAATAAATTGAGAGGTCAATATATAAGGTCAAAAACACAATGGGTAGAAGAAGGAGAGAAACCATCAAAATATTTCATGAATTTAGAGACAAAAAAATCGGTAAATAAAACAATTCCTAAATTAATTGATAAATCAGGAAATATAATTGAAAACCAAAAACAAATTCTAAAGGAAGCCACAAATTATTACAAAAATCTATATTCCAAAAATGAGACAATAAAATCTATTAATTTGAATAATGCCATACTCCATAAAGATAAATCAAAATTATAGGAAAATATGAAAGAGTCCTTAGAAGGGGAAATATCATTAATAGAGTTGACTGATGCAATTAAAAAATGAAAAATGAGAAAAAACCTGGATCTGATGGATACTCAAATGAATTCCTAATTTTTTTTTGGATAGATATAGGTACATTTGTACATAGATCAATTAAATATGGTTATAATCAATTCAAGGGCAAATGTCTATTACCCAAAGACAAGGTATTATAAAGGTGACAAACCAAAGCAATACATAAAAAATTGGCGTCCAATCAGTCTTTTAAATACTATTTACAAATTAGCATCAAGTTGCATTGCAGAAAGGATAAAATCAGTTTTATCAATCTTAATTAATAATGATCAGACAGGATTTATACCAGGTAGATTTATTGGTGAAAATACCAGATTGATATATGATTTACTACACTACACTGAAGAAAATGATATCCCAGGCATTCTCCTCCTCATTGATCTTGAAAAAGCTTTCAATTCTATACAAATACCAAATCAGCAGTAACACAGAATAATTTTCTATCAGACTTTTTTACAATTGAGAGAGGTTGCAGACAAGGGGATCCTTTATCCCGTTACATCTTTTTGTTAATTGCTGAAATTTTAGGAATACTACTTAGAAAAAACGAAAATATTAAAGGTATTACTATTGAAGACTCAGAATTTTTGATATCGCAATATGCTGATGACACCACACTTATTTTATTTTAGATGGTTCATCAGAATCCTTAGATGCATCTCTTTGTGTTTTAGAATTATATGCTGAATGGTCTGGTCTCAAGATGAATTTAGAGAAAACAAAGGTAGTTTGGATTGGGAAAAAGAAATATAGCCAAGATACAATGTGTGTAAAGTGGGGATTGGAGTGGGGTTCCAACAGATTTACGCTCCTGGGTATTAAATATTCGGTTGACTAACAAGAAATGGAAACACTAAATTACGGACCCAAACTTAAAGAGATAGAAAGAACAATGAAAAGTTGGCCAAACAAATACTTATCCCCAATTGGAAAACTCAATCACTTATTTTTAACTTTACCAAATCTTAACAATGGATTAATTAATCAATTTGTTAAAAATTTTTATTTGATTTGAAATGGTAAACCAGACAAAATTAAAAGAGAAACAATTTCTCTAATATATGAACTGGGTGGACTTAACATGTTAAATCTAAAACAATATATAAAAAGATTAAAACTAACTTGGATAAGAAGAATAATTAAACAGACTAATAATTATTGTAAGTTATTAACTTGTTCTGAAAAAATTAAATTAAATGAATTGCTCTTTGTAGGTCCAAGAACAAAGTAAGAAATCCATTTTGGCAGGAGGTTTTTAATGCTTGAACTGAACTCCAAACTAAAGTAGCTGTTAAGAACGAATACGATTTTGTCACATCTAATCTTTGGAATAATAAACAAATTAAGATTGGTAATCAAATCCCTCTGTATAAAAAATGGACTGAAAAGGGAGTGTGGCTAATAAATGATTAAATTGGTAATGATGGGCATTTAATGAACTGGCAGGAATTTCAAAAAACATATAATATTGATACCAACTTTCTTATATTTCAAGTAAACCAAAAAATGAATTTTTGTAGGGTTCAGAAATGGAAAGTGTAAAATCAATATAAGTATCACTTTTTACTACTTAAAGGTTTACAACTCACAGCGATAAATGCTTAAATCATGAAAATCAAAATTGACCTTCATTTAGTCACAGGAAACAACATATCTAAATTTAAAAAGATTTCATCAAAGTGTTTTCCAGTTATTGCGTGGACAACACTCTAAATATCAATTTTTCGCTACGAAAAGGTCTATAACTCAACAATGATATAAGGTAAAATCTTGAAAATCAAAATTGACCTTCTTTTAGTCACAGAAAACAACACATCTAAATGCATCTGATGCATCAGACTAGAAACATTTTATTAGAACTTGTAAGTTTTTGCAAATCTTTATTTAGACACATATAAGAAAAATGTCGGAAAATAGGTCTTCCGAGTAGTAGTTGGAAAAGATTTTAGTGCAGACTGTCACAAACTGATTAAATAAATGTCCCATATTACAGGAACATATAACAAAAAAATCATGAAAATTCATAACAGCATTCCTTATCAGCCATTCCTGTTACAGTGTGGCTAATACACCATATCAAGTTTAACAGACACCTGCTGACCTGGTTATAGGAGCTGATACCATAGTTACCCATGATAATGTTTGTTTTACAGACACCTGCTGACCTGGTTATAGGAGCAGATACCATAGTTACCCATGATAATATTATTTTACAGACACCTGCTGACCTGGTTATAGGAGCAGATACCATAGTTACCCATGATAATGTTATTTTACAGACATCTGCTGACCTGCTCATAGGAGCAGATACCATAGTTACTCATGATGTTTGTTTTACAGACACCTGCTGACCTGGTTATAGGAGCTGATACCATAGTTACCCATGATAATGTTTGTTTTACAGACACCTGCTGACCTGGTTATAGGAGCAGATACCATAGTTACCCATGATAATATTATTTTACAGACACCTGCTGACCTGGTTATAGGAGCAGATACCATAGTTACCCATGATAATGTTATTTTACAGACATCTGCTGACCTGCTCATAGGAGCAGATACCATAGTTACTCATGATGTTTGTTTTACAGACACCTGCTGACCTGGTTATAGGAGCTGATACCATAGTTACCAATGATAATTTTTGTTTGTTTGTTTAACAGACACCTGCTGACCTGGTTATAGGAGCAGATACCATAGTTACCCATGATATGTTTATTTTACAGACACCTGCTGACCTGGTTATAGGAGTAGATACCATAGTTACCCATGATAATTTTTGTTTGTTTTACAGACACCTGCTGACCTGGTTATAGGAGCTGATAGATATAGGAAGATGTGGTATGAGTGCCAATGAGACAACTCTCCATCCAAGTTACAATTTATAAAAGTAAACCATTATAGGTCAAGGTACGGCCTTCAACACGAAGCATTGGTTCACACCGAACAGCAAGCTATAAAGGGCCCCAAAAAACCATAGTTACCCATGATAATTTTTGTTTGTTTTACAGACACCTGTTGACCTGGTTATAGGAGCTGATACAGTAGTTACCCACAATAATGTCATATTTGAAAAACCCAGGGACAAAACTCATGCTTGTGAAATGTTAAAGCAGTAAGTCTTTATAGATGTTAACTTCTATATCATTTGGTTTTTGGTGGAGAATTGTCTTGTTGGAAATCATACCACATCTTCTTATTTTTATATGACTGTAAGATGAAAAACAATATTATTGCTATTATAGTTTATCATTTTTTAGACAGTAAGTCTTTATAGATGTTAACTTCTATGTCATTTGGTCTTTGGTGGAGAATTGTCTCATTGGAAATCATACCACATGTTCTTATTTTTATATGACTGTAAGATGAAAAACAATATTATTGCTATTAAAGTTTATCATTTTTTAGATTTATTTTTAAACTTTTGTTTCTATAAATGATGAAGCATCTCTGGATTCAACTGTTCAGAATTTATGATGCATTCAGACACATTTTTCAATAAGTCCAGGACTAATGGTATTAGTGAGAACCCTCTATATTTGATAAACCATACATTGATTACATTTGTCTTTGTTTAGTTTGCACCCAATTCCATTCAGAAAATTGCCCTCAGAATTTTCCATTAGATCATTTGAAAATCTGATTTGACCTCAAAATTTATCCACTTTGACAGTTCAAATTTGAAATTTTGAAAACAAAATACTCATTATTTATTGCTGTCATAGTCTAATTAAAAATGCTCTGTTTCAATAATATTTTCCTTTATATGTTGCCCTCCATACTTTAAAATTTGACATCCACTAAAAAAAGAATGCTATAGGGTAACACATGAATGATTTTATCTGTTAAGTACTATCCCCCTCTGATATTATCACTTTGATATTACAGGTTTAGTGGTAGTATTCACACAGTATAGAAAGCTATAGAGTAACACATGAATGAGATTATCTGTTAAGTACTATCCCCCTCTGATATTATTACTTTAATATTACAGGTTCAGTGGTAGTATTCACACAGTATGGACAGCTGTAGTATTAATAACACCTATTAACTCAACAGGTAATATCATAAGTCATTACTTAGTTTCATTTCCTTTTTTATTACAGCTAGCTCGTGGAGCAATACCATAATACTGTAAGTTGACAAGATAACTATTATTAGGACCATGTATGATAGTCAGCACTTCTGTGTCGTATGATAAGCCTAGATTGACTTAACCAATTTCAAAATTATCATGCACAGTATTTATACCAGTAAAAGGAATGTCCCTTGTGTTTTTTGTGAAATCTTGGAAAAATAATTGTGGTAAAGAAAAAAAGTATAACAAAAATACTGAACTCCAAGGCAATTCAAAAAGGGGAATTCCATAAAAACTGACAAAATCAAATGCTATCAATCAACAGAACAAGTGAAAAACAACTGCCACATTCCTGATTTGGTACAGGCATTTTCCAAATGGAAGAAGAAACTAAAGAAATAAGTTTTTGTTAAAAACTCACAAATTTTGAGAAACATCTTTTTGTGCTATAATTTAAAAAAAAAAATGCTGTTTAGGTTATGCTATTCAAAATTGATACTCAATGTCAAAGTTGTCTTTTTTATAATTCAGGTGTAGAATTTACCATGATAAATTTTGAGAGACATTTTTTTTACCTAGGATTTCATTAAAAATTGATATATCAGATTGATTCCATGTGTTAACTTTTTTATTTAATGTGGTAAAAACTTAATGTCTGCTAAAAAGTCACAAAGAGAAACATCTAATTATGCTAGGATTTAAAAAAAAATGATATATAATCCAACTTTTACAAAAAAAGAAAATGTTTTGATTAATTCTAAATTAAAAACTGTTATATTAGGGGAGATAACACAGATAATTTATTTCTATAAAAGAATGTACCGTAAATTTACCTATCTTGATAAGTAGCAAGAAAACAAGTCTGTAAACCGTTTTTTTATTTACCTTGTAAAAGCTTATTTTAAGAGCTATATCTTATCATATTCTATTTTAAAATTCTCAAGTATGATTTTCTTTCTATTCACAAAAAGTGCTTTTTCCGTGTATAACCCTCACAAAATCTGGTAATTTTGCACAGCCTTTAGCTTCAAAGAAATTTTGGCAACCCATATGTTTTATTATATTTTTGAGGTAAACTACATCTTGGCAAAGTTAGAAAACATTCTATCATTTTTAATTTAGACCCCCTCCCCCCCAAATCTCCCTTAAAGAAATTTTGTCAGAATTTTTTTGTCAGAATTTTTCATTTTTTTATGTAAAGTTGTGAAAAGATAAGATTTGTCATGGAGCATTTCACACAACTGAATTTGTATCTGTCTCAGTATTGAGAGAAGAGAAAATTTAAAAAAACAGAATTTGTTCATTTCAGTATTTAAAGGAGATAGATTGTGTCGAGAAGATGAGAGATTTTATATAACAGAATTCCAAGAATCTACAGATGTTATGATGACAAAACTTACGCCAGAAATCATTTCATCTTATGTGGATACAGGGGAACCATTGTAAGTTGGTTAATAGATGTTATATTTACAGCTAAGGATTTCGTGGGGAAATTTGGAAGTTTGATTTTTCAATCTGATTAAAATCAGATCTTTGACTTTGCTCCATATCTTTCGGTTGGCTTAAGTCTCTTAACTTTTTTACACCACTGGACCAATTTTTATTTAGTTAGGCTACTGGTGTGTAGATTTGTTTTAAAGAATATAAGTCTGCCTTTTAGGTGTCAGACCACCATTCACTCCCTCCAATTTAGAACGTATGTAAAAGTAGCCCTACTCGGAAAGAAAATAGTGCTTTTGATGTCATTGTTTACTTAAACTAACCAACAAATTTGCAGAAATGAAACTTTTGGTGAAAGAGAAATATATTGAGACCAATTTGAGCCAAAATTTATTTGTCTGAGTTTGCATTAAAAATTTAGGATTAATGCGCTCCATAGTATACTAATTTAAGATTTCCAGAAAACCAGCAGTTATTATTTGTAGTACTCGGCTGTCGAAAGGCAGTTCCTTCTTACAAGACTTTAAACATGGGTTGAAAATTGGCATGTAGAAAGGTGATACATGTACAATTCAGGATATATCTGGTTTCTATGAAGTTAAACTTAAGGTAAAATATTAAGAAAGCTGTGAAAATTGCAAAATTTGGTTGAAGAGATAGGGATTTTGAATTGGTGGTCTGACACTTATAAATTATAAAAGATCTTGTCCTCATTTTAATGCTACTGTTGTGATTTTAAAGTTTTCAGATTAGGCCTGTTCCTCAGTTACTACAAATGATATGGGACAACGTTATTTGGTGTGTAGATTGTTCCCATTGTCATTCTCAAGAGGTCAAGTGTTAGGTGTGCTTTGCAGTTACAATTCATGGAAGAATTATAGCAATTTTTTATATATGCATTCATTATGACAATATATGTCTGTCTTCCATAATGTCATATGGCCTTGATCTCATATTATGACCATGTTAAGTTGCAGGATTATTATTATTCTTCGTAGGTTATCAATACTTTTCATTCACATTTGGTGACCTAATTTGCATGCTGTACTGGTCAGGTTATGTTTTTATAATAAGGTTTAGTTCATGCATGGTAAATGTTCATGGCAGGTCAACAGTAATGAGTATTTGGATTTGTGTTAAACCCCTCCTTCCTGAAAAATGTATTATAGCCTTGATCTTGTTTCTAAACACAAGTTGTCAACTAAAGTGTTCATGTGATGCCATCATGGTATGTATTGTCTATCAGATACTGATTAATTCATTTTGGTTTATGGATTTTCATCGATGCAAAAATTTACAAAACATGTAAAATGTTTTATGAAAATTGCCTTTAAACAAGGAATTATTTGAATCTGGAATAATTTTGAATTCTGGAAAATTGATAAGAAATATGTGCTGAAAACTAACCCAAGTAAATAGAGGTAGCCATGCACACATGGCTATGGGGGGTTAGTTAGTTCATACTGAAATATCAGTGAAAGTGAAATTAACCTTAGCCATGGCTAACCCTAAATAGTTGGGTTAGTTTTCATAATACATTTCTAAACAATTTTCCAGAATTTAAAATTATTCCAGATTGAAATAAGTCCTTGTTTTAGTGTGTAGCACTGAATAACATTTGTACACATGTAAGTGTTGTCTTGTATTTACAAATTCAAAGTAAGATGTAATGGTATACAATCTGTTATAGAATAGTATACAAACTGTTGGATGGGAGATAACTTTAATGTTATGCGATTACATATTTTAAAGTACATGTATAATTATATTTTACAGGGATAAAGCAGGAGGTTAATGTATACAAAATGTTGGATGGGAGATAACTCTAATGTTAAGGGATTACATATTTTAAAGTATAATTATGTTTTACAGGGACAAATCAGGAGGTTTATGTATACAGTCTGTTGGATGGGAGATAACTCTAATGTTATGTGATTACATATTTTAAAGTACATGTATAATTATATTTTACAGGTATAAAGCAGGAGGTTAATGTAAACAGGCTGTTGGATGGGCGATAACTCTAATGTTATGCGATTACATATTTTAAAGTACATGTATAATTATATTTTACAGGGATAAAGCAGGAGGTTAATGTATACAAACTGTTGGATGGGTGATAACTTTAATATGATGGGATTACCTATTTTACGGTATAATTATATTTTGCAGGGACAAAGCAGGAGGCTATGGTATACAAGCTGTTGGTGGAACATTGATCGAAGGAATTAAAGGAGACTATTTTAATGTGATGGGATTTCCTTTGCACAAATTCTGTTGCAATGTTTCAAGAATATTTTGTCATCAGACATCAGAATAAAGTTTCTATTTTAAACAGTAGTCTATTTAACAACCTGCCAATAGCAAAACAGGATAAAGAATGATATAAAGTAGAGCAGCTTCCTCTTTTTCATTTATGCATTTTTATAGTACAAAATGTACTCTGTAAATATGCATAGAATTAATATCCTTTGGCATATAGCTGACTAACTGTGTACCAAATCAATAGACTTAACTGTGTACCAAATATGTGTACAATAAGCAATTTCTTTACCAAATTATAAGACTAACCATGATATCAAATCCCAACTCTGAAAATGATGTTTTAGAGACTAGTAAATTTAGATACTGTTGATTTGTTTATTTTCGTGGGTACCAATTTGCGTGGATTGAGGATAATTTAGAGATAACTGTATTGTATTTGAAGCTTTGCTGACGTCCATCTGTAGTTTTACTGTCGCAAATTTAGTTTACCTGGCGAAGCGTAGCGGAGACAGGTAAACGGTTATTTGCAACAGTAAAACTACCGATGGACATCCGCAAAGCTTCAAATACAATACAGTTATCTCTATTCTAATGCAAAATAAACAAATTATTCAATCTCAGTCGTTATTTCAGTGTAAATTTTCATTAAACGAAAATTCCGCGAAATGATGTTATCTTATTTGGCACCATAGCTAGCTAGGTGACGATATATGTATGCTTCCGGCATCAAATGTAAACACCGGGCGTTTTCTAGCTTCTTGCTTCAAAATGTAATAAAATTTGATAAAAAGAAGATTTCTAGGTGCAAAATGTGAGTTTTTTGCTTATTATTGGAGAAATTACATGTCAATACATTCCGGAATTCAAAATGTCGGCTTCCTTAGTTACAGACAGGGAAATAGAGAATTTCACGCTTATTGTCATCCAATCAGAAACATTTATACAGAATAATTGCATTAGAATTGTTTTTTGTTGTTGTGGATATTTGATTTCATGCTTGTGCCAAAGTGTGCATACAAGCTATAGAAAATTTGTTCTTGGTTGGATATTTGATTTCCTGGTTCACCTTTTCCCACCAATTCCACAAAAATTGTTGGTATCCAATGAATAATTATGAATCTGCAGTACAATCCATATAAAGTCAGTGATCCTTTGAGTAAACCCATGTAAAGTTAGTGATCCTTTGAGTAAACCCATGTAAAGTCAGTGATCCTTTGAGTTAACCCATGTTAAGTCAGTGATCCTTTGAGTAAACCCATGTAAAGTCAGTTATCCTTTGAGTTAACCCATGTAAAGTCAGTGATCCTTTGAGTAAATCCATGTAAGGTCAGTGATCCTTTGAGTAAACCCATGTAAAGTTAGTGATCCTTTGAATAAACCCATGTTAAGTCAGTGAGCCTTTGAGAAAACCCATGTAAGGTCAGTGATCCTTTGAATAAACCCATGTTAAGTCAGTGAGCCTTTGAGAAAACCCATGTAAGGTCAGTGATCCTTTGAGTAAACCCATGTAAAGTTAGTGATCCTTTGAATAAACCCATGTTAAGTCAGTGAGCCTTTGAGAAAACCCATGTAAGGTCAGTGATCCTTTGAGTAAACCCATGTTAAGTCAGTGATCCTTTGAGTAAATCCATGTAAGGTCAGTGATCCTTTGAGTATGAAAAGTCAGTGATCCTTTGAGTAAACCCATGTAAAGTCAGTGATCCTTTGAGTAAACCCATGTAAGTCAGTGATCCTTAAGTAAACCCATGTAAGGTCAGTGATCCTTTGAGTAAACCCATGTAAGGTCAGTGATCCTTTGAGTAAACCCATGTAGAGTCAGTAATCCTTTGAGTAAACCCATGTAAAGTCAGTGATCCTTTGAGTAATCCCATGTAAAGTCAGTGATCCTTTGAGTAAACCCATGTAAAGTCAGTTATCCTTTGAGTTTAACCATGTAAAGTCAGTGATCCTTTGAGTAAACCCATGTAAAGTCAGTGATCCTTTGAGTAAACCCATGTAAAGTCAGTGATCCTTTGAGTAAACCCATGTTAAGTCAGTGATCCTTTGAGTAAACCCATGTAAGGTCAGTGATCCTTTGAGTAAACCCATGTTAAGTCATTGATCCTTTGAGTAAACCCATGTTAAGTCAGAGATCCTTTGAGTAAACCCATGTAAAGTAAGTGATCCTTTGAGTAAACCCATGTAAAGTCAGTGATCCTTTGAGTAAATCCATGTAAAGTCAGTGATCCTTTGAGTAAACCCATGTAAGTCAGTGATCCTTTGAGTAAACCCATGTAAAGTCAGTGATCCTTTGAGTAAACCCATGTAAAGTTAGTGATCCTTTGAGTAAACCCATGTAAAGTCAGTGATCCTTTGAGTAAACCCATGTAAAGTCAGTGATCCTTTGAGTAAACCCATGTTAAGTCAGTGATCCTCTGAGTAAACCCATGTAAAGTCAGTGATCCTTTGAGTAAATCCATGTAAGGTCAGTGATCCTTTGAGTAAACCCATGTAAAGTCAGTGATCCTTTGAGTTAACCCATGAAAAGTCAGTGATCCTTTGACTAAACCCATGTAAAGTCAGTGATCCTTTGAGTAAACCCATGTAAAGTCAGTGATCCTTTGAGTAAACCCATGTAAAGTCAGTGATCCTTTGAGTAAACCCATGTAAAGTCAGAGATCCTTTGAGTAAACTTACTCTTAAATGGTATGAATTAAACACTGTAGTAATCTTTGAATATTGTTTGATTCAATATTTACATTGATTTTGTTTTTGATAAATAATAGCGTAACTAAATATGTATTGCTTTTGGTTCTATAGCTTGTCCATATTATGTACTTATATTTTGGTATTGCGATAGGTCATGCTTTTTTCATACTGTCTTTACACTCAATCTATTGAATGTGTGCTAAATGATACTTTGGTCTGGTTTATTTGTTGGTTGTTGTTGGCTTTGGACTTGATTTTGGTGAATCCTGAGCAGTTTCCAAAAAAATAGTGGTTTGTTCTTGTGTTGTGCTGTTTCAAAGCTTGACCAAGTTGGAGAGGGTTTTGAATGATTATCTCCTTATTTTATACAGTTGACAATTTCTGTACCAAATAGTAGACTAATTATAAAAAGAAGAAGATGTGGTATGATTGCCAATGAGACAACTATTCATAAGAGACCAAATGACACAGAAATTAACAACTATAGGTCACTGTACGGCCTTCAACAATGAGCAAAGTCATACTGCATAGTAAGCTATAAAAGGCCTCAAAATGACGGATGTAAAACAATTCAAACGAGAAAACTAACAGCCTAATTCATGTACAAAATAATGAATGAAAAACAAATATATAACCCAGCAACAAACGACAACCACTGAATTACAGGCTCCTGACTTGGGACACTCTGTCCAAAACAAGAAAACAATCTCTGTTGAAAACCACCATACAATTTTCATACCAACAAATAGACAAATTATACCAAACCATAAGGCAAACTTTTTACCTAACCTTTAGAAAATTGCTATGCCAAATAAGTAGACAAATTCTGAATCAAACCAGTGTACAAACTCTACCATACTATTAGACAAACTCTACCAAACCAGAAGACAAACTCTATCAAACCAGTAAATTCTACCAAACCAGGAGACAAACTCTTATCAAACCAGTAAATTCTACCAAACCAGTAGACAAACTCTACCATACTATTAGACAAACTCTACCAAACCAGTGGACAAACTCTACCATACTATTAGACAAACTCTACCAAACAAGTAGACAAACTCTACCATACTATTAGACAAACTCTACCAAACCAGTGGACAAACTCTACCATACTATTAGACAAACTCTACCAATCCAGTAAAAAAACTCTTCAAAACCAGTGGACAAACTCTACCAAACCAGTAGACAAACTCTACTGATCCATTAGACAACTCTATCAAACCAGTAGAAAAACTCTATTAAACCATTTGACAAACACTATCAAACCAGTGGACAAAATCTACCAATCCAGTAGGCAAACCCTACCAATCCAGTAGACAAACTCTATCAAACTAGTGGACAAACTCTTATCAAACTAGTGGACACACACTATCAAACCAATAGACAAATTCTACCAATCCAGTAGACAACTCTATCAAACCAGTAGAAAAACTCTATTAAACCATTTGACAAACACTATCAAACCAGTGGACAAAATCTACCAATCCAGTAGGCAAACCCTACCAATCCAGTAGACAAACTCTATCAAACTAGTGGACAAACTCTTATCAAACTAGTGGACACACACTATCAAACCAATAGACAAATTCTACCAATCCAGTAGACAACTCTATCAAACCAGTAGAAAAACTCTATCAAATCAGTACACAAACTCTATCAAACCAGTAGACAAACTCTTTCAAACCAGTAGACAAACTCTACCAAACCAATGGACAAACTCTATCAAACCAGTAGACAGACTCTATCAAACCAGTGGACAAACTCTATCAAACCAGTGGACAAACTCTACCAATCCAGTAGACAAACTCTATAAATCCAGTAGACAGACTCTATCAAACCAGTGGACAAACTCTACCAAACCAGAAGACAAACTCTATCAAACCAGTAAATTCTACCAAACCAGGAGACAAACTCTATCAAACCAGTAAATTCTACCAAATCAGTGGACAAACTCTACCATGCTATTAGACAAACTCTACCAAACAAGTAACGCTCTGTTCATTACCGGTTAATAAGTTAAATAAATTTTAGAGGATTGCAACACCATTTCATATAGCAGTCCTAAGTATGAAATCGTTCAAATTATAATGGCATATTGTTATTCTAAACTGTTTCCCAAAATTGATCGCCCTGAAGATCATAAAAAACGGTTTATTGAAATAAAGTATGTCAATAAAGGTTTTGATTTTGTAAATATTGCCGGTATTTTTAACGACCATTCTGTTAAAGAACAAATTCCGGGATATTTTGATAATACTGAGCTCCCTCTTATTTGTTATATTTACAAGAAATCTACCCGGAAATTTGTGTTTAATTATAGCCAATTGTGTAAAGATGTTAATATCAGTGAAAATACACCTACTTCATGTAATTGCAGTAATTCCGAATACATTTATGGACCCATTTCCCATGTTATAACAGGAGATCTTAACATCGTTCAAGACCGAGAGTTAAAATCAATCCTCAGTAAAGGACCTAAATATCGTCCCCCGTCAATTATTAATTGGAATGAGTGTCGTAATATCATCCACGACTCACTCCATACTTACTGTTTGAAATGGATAAAACGGGAAAAAGCTGACAAAAAATCTTTGGACTCTTTTTTTAAATCAGTAATGAACATAGTTGATATACGTATTCAACATTTTAAAGAACATTTTACTCTTAACAATAACCACAATAAACCTATTTCTCGTATCAAACATAAACTAAAAGAACTAGCCAAGGAATTTGTTTTTGTCCCGGCCGATAAAGCTGCTAATAATATTATTATTGTTTGACGTAAATTTTACATTGAGGTTCTGAAAAAAGAAATCACCAATTCACCAACATTCCAACTGACTCCATTTTCAGAAAACGACATCTGTAACAAACATAAACTTTAAGCTACCGCTTTACAAGCAGAACCAAATACAATGAAAGTCCCAACTCAGGGCCTAATCTAGGATTTTGAAGAGGGAGAAGTGACTTCTCCTTCCATGAGAGAGAAGGGAGAAGTGGTCAACTTCTTGGAGAAGCGAGATTCCATTACCGTTTCGGTTGCATCGTGTTTTCAAGCTTATCACTAAGCCTAAGGAAATTGTTTTATATTCAATAAAAGATGTACTTGCAGTTTTTTCATGTTATTGTACACAATGTATATATAGAAAGTTCTTAATAAAAAGGTTTAGACAATATATAGTTGTTATTTATTTATTGATACCATAATGTGTTCTAAATAAAATTTGTTGATTGGGACATGAGGGAGTAGCCTAGTAATATTATCAAGATTATGATGCATTAAATTCATGTGCATCTGCCTCAATTTATTTTTAAAACTCCAGAAAAATATGATGAATTTCACATGACTGGGAATTTAATTTATATCACCACTTGTCATTGTTTTGTAAAACATTATTGAATGTCCAGGACATTTATGTTAGTTGTAGTAAATTGAGATTATCGTTAAAGATTTTAAGTCTATATATGAAAATATCTTTCAATCTCCAGTTAATTATCCGATAAAGAGCTAAAATTTCTATCATTTTTTTAAAAATATCATCCATATCAACGAAGTGGTCATGAGAAAAAATCCACTGCTGATCACAAATTATCTGGTCGAGTGTCGTACGTTTGCAATCACATTATCCATCAACTGTCTTTCTACCTTTTATATTTCAATTTTTATTCAATAAATATAAAATACCTACCGTTAATTCCCACCCTTTACCTACCGAATAATAAAATTGATCGACTCGTGTAGGTATTAAAAATAAAACAAATCAGCTGAGTGATTACGTAACATCCTCAGATGAAAATCATCGTAAAACGATAACTTAAACAGACGGTCAGTTTTCCGTTTGAACAGTTTTGAAAGTTATATCCGAGGATGTTCAAAGTCGCCGTTGTATTTATTTAATTTGATCGTTTACAGTATTAGTCCTGGGTCGTTTCGAAAATCTCGATTTTTTTTTTTCCTTGTCAGCCGCCATTTTTTTTACCTGTGACACTTGTCAATCACAAGTTGTCTCCCTTTTACCGATTTTGATAGCGATTTGACTTCGCTATGAAGTCAGTCGGCCGGCGAGATTTAGCGATTTTCAAAATTCTTTGGCGACTTAAATCGTCATTTCGCCGGCAAGATTATGGCCTGGCCAACTATGTATTGGCTTCCGAAGCTACACAAAACACCTTACAAATATAGATTCATTTCGTCTTCAAGCCATTGTTCCACTACTAAATTGTCTATTCTTCTTACCAGTACACTTGGTACAATCAAAAACCTGATAATAAATTGTTCAAATAAGGCCTTCGAAAATAGTGGAATTAATTACTTTTGGAGTGTCAAGAACTCGTTGGAAGTACTTGATAAATTGCATGCATATATTGGTGATTTTGAATCTGTTCAAAGTTTTGATTTTTCTACCCTATATACCACATTGTCTCACATTCTCATTAAGAAAAAATTCACACACCTAATAAATGGGCATTTAAAAAGTCAGAATGTGAATATATATGTTCAAACTCTTTTAGGTCATTTTTGAGTAGCAATAAACAAAAAAACTATGTCAATTGGACATGCTTTGATACTATATATGCCCTTGAATTTTTACTAGATAACATTTTTGTTCGCTTTGGAGATTCCGTATATCGTCAGGTTATCGGAATTCCAATGGGGACTAACTGTGCACCACTTATTGCGGATCTTTTTTTGTATTGCTATGAGTTACAATTTATGACACAAATCAGTAAAGACCCATCGAAACAACATCTGATACACAAATTTAATAATACTTTTAGATATTTGGATGATATTTTGGCTCTCAATAATGACGACTTCAGTATGTATACTAAAGAAATTTATCCTGTTGAACTTACTTTAAATAAAGCTAATAATAACAATGACCACTGCCCTTTCCTCGATCTTGATATCTATATCATTAACGGAAAGCTTAATACTAAAATATATGATAAAAGAGATGATTTTTCATTTCCTATCGTTAATTATCCATTTTTAGATGGTGACGTTCCCTTGTCACCATCTTACGGTGTTTATATATCTCAACTTGTACGATTCGCTCGTGTATGTAACAATGTTTTAGATTTTAACGAGAGAAATTTATGTATTACTGAAAAATTATTACACCAGGGTTTTCGATATCACAAACTAGTCAAAACATTTACTAAATTTTATCATCGGTATAAGGACATCATTCGTAAATATAGCTCAACATGCAGACTTCTTATACGTTCAGGTATTTCACATCCAATTTTTTATGGAAATATTCTTTATAAAGCACAAAAATGTCAGTATTCACCTCTGAAACTAACAAAACCTTTAAATAGACTTATTAAGAAGGGATATAGTTACGATACTGTTGTCAGGTCATTAAAGATTGCATATTTTGGCGTTAATATTGATTCACTTATAGGGTCTTTGCATCGGCACTAAACACATTTATTTAAAAACCAGTTGTTGGCATGACACGGGTTATGTTCTTCTCATATATGTTATGATGGTATGATACTAAACCCCTAACGGGAAGGATTGTGCCTGATATTCATATGATGAAGACATAATCTTTCAATCAGTTTAATTGAAGTCTGGAGCTGGCATGTCAGTTAACTGCTAGTAGTCTGTTGTTATTTATGTATTATTGTCATTTTGTTTATTTTCTTTGGTTACATCTTCTGACATCAGACTCGGACTTCTCTTGAACTGAATTTTAATGTGCGTATTGTTATGCGTTTACTTTTCTACATTGGCTAGAGGTATAGGGGGAGGGTTGAGATCTCATAAACATGTTTAACCCCGCCGCATTTTTGCGCCTGTCCCAAGTCAGGAGCCTCTAGCCTTTGTTAGTCTTGTATTATTTTTAATTTTAGTTTCTTGTGTACAATTTGGAGTTTAGTATGGCGTTCATTATCACTGAACTAGTATATATATTTGTTTAGGGGCCAGCTGAAGGACGCCTCCGGGTGCGGGAATATCTCGCTGCATTGAAGACCTGTTGGTGGCCTTCTGCTATTGTCTGTTCTGTGGTCGGGTTGTTGTCTCTTTGACACATTCCCCATTTCCATTCTCAATTCTAAACTCTACCATACTATTAGACAAACTCTACCAAACCAGTGGACAAACTCTACCATACTATCAGACAAACTCTACCAATCCAGTAAAAAAACTCTTCAAAACCAGTGAACAAACTCTACCAAACCAGTAGACAAACTCTACCAATCCAGTAGACAACTCTATCAAACCAGTAGAAAAACTCTATCAAACCATTTGACAAACACTATCAAACCAGTGGACAAACTCTACCAATCCAGTAGGCAAACTCTATAAATCCAGTAGACAGACTCTATCAAACCAGTCGACAAACTCTACCAAATCAGAAGACAAACTCTATCAAACCAGTAAATTCTACCAAACCAGGAGACAAACTCTATCAAACCAGTAAATTCTACCAAACCAGTAGACAAACTCTACCATTATATTAGACAAACTCTACCATGCTATTAGACAAACTCTACCAAACAAGTAGACAAACTCTACCATACTATTAGACAAACTCTACCAAACCAGTGGACAAACTCTACCATACTATCAGACAAACTCTACCAATCCAGTAAAAAAACTCTTCAAAACCAGTGGACAAACTCTACCAAACCAGTAGACAAACTCTACCAATCCAGTAGACAACTCTATCAAACCAGTAGAAAAACTCTATCAAACCATTTGACAAACACTATCAAACCAGTGGACAAACTCTACCAATCCAGTAGGCAAACCCTACCAATCCAGTAGACAAACTCTATCAAACTAGTGGACAAACTCTTATCAAACTAGTGGACACACACTATCAAACCAATAGACAAACTCTACCAATCCAGTAGACAACTCTATCAAACCAGTAGAAAAACTCTATCAAATCAGTACACAAACTCTATCAAACCAGTAGACAAACTCTTTCAAACCAGTAGACAGACTCTACCAAACCAATGGACAAACTCTATCAAACCAGTAGACAGACTCTATCAAACCAGTGGAAAAACTCTATCGAACCAGTGGACAAACTCTACCAATCCAGTAGACAAACTCTATAAATCCAGTAGACAGACTCTATCAAATCAGTGGACAAACTCTATCAAACCAGTGGACAAACTCTATCAAACCAGTGGACAAACTCTATCAAACTAGTGGACAAACTCTACCAAACCAGTAGATAAACTCTATCAAACCAGTGGACAAACTCTACCAAACCAGTGGACACACTCTATCAAACCAGTGAACAAACTCTATCAAACCAGTGGACAAACTCTATCAAACTAGTGGACAAACTCTACCAAACCAGTAGACACACTCTATCAAACCAGTAGACAAACTCTATTAAAACCAGTAGACAAACTCTTCCAAACCAATAGACAAACTCTATCAAACCAATAGACAAACTCTACCAAACCAATGGACAAGCTCTATCAAACCAGTAGACAGACTCTATCAAACCAGTGGACAAACTCTACCAATCCAGTAGGCAAACCCTACCAATCCAGTGGACAAACTCTATCAAACTAGTGGACAAACTTTCTTATCAAACTAGTGGACACACACTATCAAACCAATAGGCAAACTCTACCAATCCAGTAGACAACTCTATCAAACCAGTAGAAAAACTCTATCAAATCAGTACACAAACTCTATCAAACCAGTAGACAAACTCTTTCAAACCAGTAGACAAACTCTACCAAACCAATAGACAAACTCTACCAATCCAGTAGACAACTCTATCAAACCAGTAGAAAAACTCTTATCAAATCAGTACACAAACTCTACCAATCCAGTAGACAGACTCTATCAAACCAGTGGACAAACTCTATCAAACCAGTGGACAAACTCTATCAAACCAGTGGACAAACTCTATCAAACTAGTGGACAAACTCTATCAAACCAGTAGATAAACTCTATCAAACCAGTGGACAAACTCTACCAAACCAGTGGAAACACTCTATCAAACCAGTGGACAAACATCTATCAAACCAGTGGACAAACTCTATCAAACTAGTGGACAAACTCTACCAAACCAGTAGACACACTCTATCAAACCAGTAGACAAACTCTATCAAACCAGAAGACAAACTCTATTAAACCAGTGGACAAACTCTATCAAACCAATAGACAAACTCTTCCAAACCAATAGACAAACTCTATCAAACCAATAGACAAACTCTACCAAACCAATGGACAAACTCTATCAAACCAGTAGACAGACCCTATCAAACCAGTTGACAAACTCTATCAAACCAGTGGGCCACCTCTACCAATCCAGTAAACAAACTCTATCAAGCCAGTGGACAAACTCTACCAAACCAGTACACAAACTCTACCAAACCAGTAGACAAACTCTATCAAACCAGTAGACAAACTCTACCAAACCAGTAGACAAACTCTACCAAATCAACGGACAAACTCTACCAAACCAGTGAACAAACTCTATCAAACCAGTAGACAAACTCTATCAAACCAGTAGCCAAACTCTATCAATCCAGTGGACAAACTCTCAAACCAGTAGACAAACTCTCAAACAAGTAGACAAACTCTCAAACCAGTGGACAAACTCTACCAAACCAGTAGACAAACTCTACAAAACCAGTGGACAAACTCTATCAAACCAGTGAACAAACTCTATCAAACCAGTGAACAAACTCTACCAAACCAGTGGACAAACTCTACCAAACCAGTAGACAAACTCTACCAAACCAGTGCACAAACTCTACCAAACCTGTAGACAAACTCTACCAAACCAGTGGACAAACTCTACCAAACTAGTAGACATACTCTACCAAACCAGTAGACAAACTCTACCAAACCAGTGCACAAACTCTACCAAACCTGTAAACAAACTCTACCAAACCAGTAGACAACCTCTACCAAACCAGTAGACAAACTCTATCAAACCAGTGGACAAACTCTATCAAACCAGTAGACAAACTATATCAAAGCAGTAAACAAACTCTAAAACCAGTGAACAAACTCTACCAAACCAGTAGACAAACTCTACATTTAACCAGTAAACATACTCTTCATCAAACCAGTAGACAAACTCTACCAAACCAGTAGACAAACTCTACCAAATCAACGGACAAACTCTACCAAACCAGTGAACAAACTCTATCAAACCAGTAGACAAACTCTATCAAACCAGTAGACAAACTCTATCAATCCAGTGGACAAACTCTCAAACCAGTAGACAAACTCTCAAACCAGTAGACAAACTCTCAAACCAGTGGACAAACTCTACCAAACCAGTAGACAAACTCTACAAAACCAGTGGACAAACTCTATCAAACCAGTGAACAAACTCTATCAAACCAGTGAACAAACTCTACCAAACCAGTGGACAAACTCTACCAAACCAGTAGACAAACTCTACCAAACCAGTGCACAAACTCTACCAAACCTGTAGACAAACTCTACCAAACCAGTGGACAAACTCTACCAAACCAGTAGACATACTCTACCAAACCAGTAGACAAACTCTACCAAACCAGTGCACAAACTCTACCAAACCTGTAAACAAACTCTACCAAACCAGTGGACAAACTCTACCAAACCAGTAGACAAACTCTACAAAACCAGTAGACAGACTCTATCAAACCAGTAGACAAACTCTACCAAACCAGTAGACAAACTCTATCAAACCAGTGAACAAACTCTATCAAACCAGTAGGCAAACTCTACCAAACCAGTGGACAAACTCTACCAAACCAGTAGACAAACTCTACCAAACCAGTAGACAAATTCTATCAAACCAGTAGACAACCTCTACCAAACCAGTAGACAAACTCTATCAAACCAGTGGACAAACTCTACCAAACCAGTAGACAAACTCTACCAATCCAGTAGACAACTCTATCAAACCAGTAGAAAAACTCTATCAAACCATTTGACAAACACTATCAAACCAGTGGACAAACTCTACCAATCCAGTAGGCAAACCCTACCAATCCAGTAGACAAACTCTATCAAACTGGTGGACAAACTCTTATCAAACTAGTGGACACACACTATCAAACCAATAGACAAACTCTACCAATCCAGTAGACAACTCTATCAAACCAGTAGAAAAACTCTATCAAATCAGTACACAAACTCTATCAAACCAGTAGACAAACTCTTTCAAACCAGTAGACAGACTCTACCAAACCAATGGACAAACTCTATCAAACCAGTAGACAGACTCTATCAAACCAGTGGAAAAACTCTATCGAACCAGTGGACAAACTCTACCAATCCAGTAGACAAACTCTATAAATCCAGTAGACAGACTCTATCAAATCAGTGGACAAACTCTATCAAACCAGTGGACAAACTCTATCAAACCAGTGGACAAACTCTATCAAACTAGTGGACAAACTCTACCAAACCAGTAGATAAACTCTATCAAACCAGTGGACAAACTCTACCAAACCAGTGGACACACTCTATCAAACCAGTGAACAAACTCTATCAAACCAGTGGACAAACTCTATCAAACTAGTGGACAAACTCTACCAAACCAGTAGACACACTCTATCAAACCAGTAGACAAACTCTATTAAAACCAGTAGACAAACTCTTCCAAACCAATAGACAAACTCTATCAAACCAATAGACAAACTCTACCAAACCAATGGACAAGCTCTATCAAACCAGTAGACAGACTCTATCAAACCAGTGGACAAACTCTACCAATCCAGTAGGCAAACCCTACCAATCCAGTGGACAAACTCTATCAAACTAGTGGACAAACTTTCTTATCAAACTAGTGGACACACACTATCAAACCAATAGACAAACTCTACCAATCCAGTAGACAACTCTATCAAACCAGTAGAAAAACTCTATCAAATCAGTACACAAACTCTATCAAACCAGTAGACAAACTCTTTCAAACCAGTAGACAAACTCTACCAAACCAATAGACAAACTCTACCAATCCAGTAGACAACTCTATCAAACCAGTAGAAAAACTCTTATCAAATCAGTACACAAACTCTACCAATCCAGTAGACAGACTCTATCAAACCAGTGGACAAACTCTATCAAACCAGTGGACAAACTCTATCAAACCAGTGGACAAACTCTATCAAACTAGTGGACAAACTCTATCAAACCAGTAGATAAACTCTATCAAACCAGTGGACAAACTCTACCAAACCAGTGGAAACACTCTATCAAACCAGTGGACAAACATCTATCAAACCAGTGGACAAACTCTATCAAACTAGTGGACAAACTCTACCAAACCAGTAGACACACTCTATCAAACCAGTAGACAAACTCTATCAAACCAGAAGACAAACTCTATTAAACCAGTGGACAAACTCTATCAAACCAATAGACAAACTCTTCCAAACCAATAGACAAACTCTATCAAACCAATAGACAAACTCTACCAAACCAATGGACAAACTCTATCAAACCAGTAGACAGACCCTATCAAACCAGTTGACAAACTCTATCAAACCAGTGGGCCACCTCTACCAATCCAGTAAACAAACTCTATCAAGCCAGTGGACAAACTCTACCAAACCAGTACACAAACTCTACCAAACCAGTAGACAAACTCTATCAAACCAGTAGACAAACTCTACCAAACCAGTAGACAAACTCTACCAAATCAACGGACAAACTCTACCAAACCAGTGAACAAACTCTATCAAACCAGTAGACAAACTCTATCAAACCAGTAGCCAAACTCTATCAATCCAGTGGACAAACTCTCAAACCAGTAGACAAACTCTCAAACAAGTAGACAAACTCTCAAACCAGTGGACAAACTCTACCAAACCAGTAGACAAACTCTACAAAACCAGTGGACAAACTCTATCAAACCAGTGAACAAACTCTATCAAACCAGTGAACAAACTCTACCAAACCAGTGGACAAACTCTACCAAACCAGTAGACAAACTCTACCAAACCAGTGCACAAACTCTACCAAACCTGTAGACAAACTCTACCAAACCAGTGGACAAACTCTACCAAACTAGTAGACATACTCTACCAAACCAGTAGACAAACTCTACCAAACCAGTGCACAAACTCTACCAAACCTGTAAACAAACTCTACCAAACCAGTAGACAACCTCTACCAAACCAGTAGACAAACTCTATCAAACCAGTGGACAAACTCTATCAAACCAGTAGACAAACTATATCAAAGCAGTAAACAAACTCTAAAACCAGTGAACAAACTCTACCAAACCAGTAGACAAACTCTACATTTAACCAGTAAACATACTCTTCATCAAACCAGTAGACAAACTCTACCAAACCAGTAGACAAACTCTACCAAATCAACGGACAAACTCTACCAAACCAGTGAACAAACTCTATCAAACCAGTAGACAAACTCTATCAAACCAGTAGACAAACTCTATCAATCCAGTGGACAAACTCTCAAACCAGTAGACAAACTCTCAAACCAGTAGACAAACTCTCAAACCAGTGGACAAACTCTACCAAACCAGTAGACAAACTCTACAAAACCAGTGGACAAACTCTATCAAACCAGTGAACAAACTCTATCAAACCAGTGAACAAACTCTACCAAACCAGTGGACAAACTCTACCAAACCAGTAGACAAACTCTACCAAACCAGTGCACAAACTCTACCAAACCTGTAGACAAACTCTACCAAACCAGTGGACAAACTCTACCAAACCAGTAGACATACTCTACCAAACCAGTAGACAAACTCTACCAAACCAGTGCACAAACTCTACCAAACCTGTAAACAAACTCTACCAAACCAGTGGACAAACTCTACCAAACCAGTAGACAAACTCTACAAAACCAGTAGACAGACTCTATCAAACCAGTAGACAAACTCTACCAAACCAGTAGACAAACTCTATCAAACCAGTGAACAAACTCTATCAAACCAGTAGGCAAACTCTACCAAACCAGTGGACAAACTCTACCAAACCAGTAGACAAACTCTACCAAACCAGTAGACAAATTCTATCAAACCAGTAGACAACCTCTACCAAACCAGTAGACAAACTCTATCAAACCAGTGGACAAACTCTACCAAACCAGTAGACAAACTCTACCAATCCAGTAGACAACTCTATCAAACCAGTAGAAAAACTCTATCAAACCATTTGACAAACACTATCAAACCAGTGGACAAACTCTACCAATCCAGTAGGCAAACCCTACCAATCCAGTAGACAAACTCTATCAAACTGGTGGACAAACTCTTATCAAACTAGTGGACACACACTATCAAACCAATAGACAAACTCTACCAATCCAGTAGACAACTCTATCAAACCAGTAGAAAAACTCTATCAAATCAGTACACAAACTCTATCAAACCAGTAGACAAACTCTTTCAAACCAGTAGACAGACTCTACCAAACCAATGGACAAACTCTATCAAACCAGTAGACAGACTCTATCAAACCAGTGGAAAAACTCTATCGAACCAGTGGACAAACTCTACCAATCCAGTAGACAAACTCTATAAATCCAGTAGACAGACTCTATCAAATCAGTGGACAAACTCTATCAAACCAGTGGACAAACTCTATCAAACCAGTGGACAAACTCTATCAAACTAGTGGACAAACTCTACCAAACCAGTAGATAAACTCTATCAAACCAGTGGACAAACTCTACCAAACCAGTGGACACACTCTATCAAACCAGTGAACAAACTCTATCAAACCAGTGGACAAACTCTATCAAACTAGTGGACAAACTCTACCAAACCAGTAGACACACTCTATCAAACCAGTAGACAAACTCTATTAAAACCAGTAGACAAACTCTTCCAAACCAATAGACAAACTCTATCAAACCAATAGACAAACTCTACCAAACCAATGGACAAGCTCTATCAAACCAGTAGACAGACTCTATCAAACCAGTGGACAAACTCTACCAATCCAGTAGGCAAACCCTACCAATCCAGTGGACAAACTCTATCAAACTAGTGGACAAACTTTCTTATCAAACTAGTGGACACACACTATCAAACCAATAGACAAACTCTACCAATCCAGTAGACAACTCTATCAAACCAGTAGAAAAACTCTATCAAATCAGTACACAAACTCTATCAAACCAGTAGACAAACTCTTTCAAACCAGTAGACAAACTCTACCAAACCAATAGACAAACTCTACCAATCCAGTAGACAACTCTATCAAACCAGTAGAAAAACTCTTATCAAATCAGTACACAAACTCTACCAATCCAGTAGACAGACTCTATCAAACCAGTGGACAAACTCTATCAAACCAGTGGACAAACTCTATCAAACCAGTGGACAAACTCTATCAAACTAGTGGACAAACTCTATCAAACCAGTAGATAAACTCTATCAAACCAGTGGACAAACTCTACCAAACCAGTGGAAACACTCTATCAAACCAGTGGACAAACATCTATCAAACCAGTGGACAAACTCTATCAAACTAGTGGACAAACTCTACCAAACCAGTAGACACACTCTATCAAACCAGTAGACAAACTCTATCAAACCAGAAGACAAACTCTATTAAACCAGTGGACAAACTCTATCAAACCAATAGACAAACTCTTCCAAACCAATAGACAAACTCTATCAAACCAATAGACAAACTCTACCAAACCAATGGACAAACTCTATCAAACCAGTAGACAGACCCTATCAAACCAGTTGACAAACTCTATCAAACCAGTGGGCAAACTCTACCAATCCAGTAAACAAACTCTATCAAGCCAGTGGACAAACTCTACCAAACCAGTACACAAACTCTACCAAACCAGTAGACAAACTCTATCAAACCAGTAGACAAACTCTACCAAACCAGTAGACAAACTCTACCAAATCAACGGACAAACTCTACCAAACCAGTGAACAAACTCTATCAAACCAGTAGACAAACTCTATCAAACCAGTAGACAAACTCTATCAATCCAGTGGACAAACCCTCAAACCAGTAGACAAACTCTCAAACAAGTAGACAAACTCTCAAACCAGTGGACAAACTCTACCAAACCAGTAGACAAACTCTACAAAACCAGTGGACAAACTCTATCAAACCAGTGAACAAACTCTATCAAACCAGTGAACAAACTCTACCAAACCAGTGGACAAACTCTACCAAACCAGTAGACAAACTCTACCAAACCAGTGCACAAACTCTACCAAACCTGTAGACAAACTCTACCAAACCAGTGGACAAACTCTACCAAACTAGTAGACATACTCTACCAAACCAGTAGACAAACTCTACCAAACCAGTGCACAAACTCTACCAAACCTGTAAACAAACTCTACCAAACCAGTAGACAACCTCTACCAAACCAGTAGACAAACTCTATCAAACCAGTGGACAAACTCTATCAAACCAGTAGACAAACTATATCAAAGCAGTAAACAAACTCTAAAACCAGTGAACAAACTCTACCAAACCAGTAGACAAACTCTACATTTAACCAGTAAACATACTCTTCATCAAACCAGTAGACAAACTCTACCAAACCAGTAGACAAACTCTACCAAATCAACGGACAAACTCTACCAAACCAGTGAACAAACTCTATCAAACCAGTAGACAAACTCTATCAAACCAGTAGACAAACTCTATCAATCCAGTGGACAAACTCTCAAACCAGTAGACAAACTCTCAAACCAGTAGACAAACTCTCAAACCAGTGGACAAACTCTACCAAACCAGTAGACAAACTCTACAAAACCAGTGGACAAACTCTATCAAACCAGTGAACAAACTCTATCAAACCAGTGAACAAACTCTACCAAACCAGTGGACAAACTCTACCAAACCAGTAGACAAACTCTACCAAACCAGTGCACAAACTCTACCAAACCTGTAGACAAACTCTACCAAACCAGTGGACAAACTCTACCAAACCAGTAGACATACTCTACCAAACCAGTAGACAAACTCTACCAAACCAGTGCACAAACTCTACCAAACCTGTAAACAAACTCTACCAAACCAGTGGACAAACTCTACCAAACCAGTAGACAAACTCTACAAAACCAGTAGACAGACTCTATCAAACCAGTAGACAAACTCTACCAAACCAGTAGACAAACTCTATCAAACCAGTGAACAAACTCTATCAAACCAGTAGGCAAACTCTACCAAACCAGTGGACAAACTCTACCAAACCAGTAGACAAATTCTATCAAACCAGTAGACAACCTCTACCAAACCAGTAGACAAACTCTATCAAACCAGTGGACAAACTCTATCAAACCAGTAGACAAACTATATCAAAGCAGTAAACAAACTCTAAAACCAGTGAACAAACTCTACCAAACCAGTAGACAAACTCTACATTTAACCAGCAAACATACTCTTCATCAAACCAGTAGATAAACTCTTCGTCAAACCAGTAGTAGACAAACTCTTCAACAACCCATTAGACAGACTCTATATTAAATCAATAGACAAACGTTTCATCAAACCAGAAGACAAACACTTCATCAAACCAATAGACAAACACTTCGTCAAACCAGTAGACAAACTCTTCACCAAACCAGTAGACAAACTTTTCATCAAACCAATAGACAAACACTTCGTCAAACCAGTAGACAAACTCTTCACCAAACCAGTAGACGAACTTTACATTTAAGCAGTAAGCATACTCTTCATCAAACCAGTAGACACACTCTCTATTAAACCAGTAGACAAACTCTTCAACAACCCAGTAGACAAACTTTATATTAAATCAGTAGACAAACTTTTCATCAAACCAGTAGACAAACTCTACATCAAACCAGTAATCAAACTCTTCACCAAACCAGTTCACAAACACTATATTAAACAAGTAAATTAACTCTTCGCCAAACCAGTAGGCAAACTCTACATTAAACCAGTACACATACTCTTCATCAAACCAGTAGTCATCCTCTTCACCAAATCAGTTCACAAACTCTACTTTAAACCTGAAGACAAACTCTTCACCAAACCAGTTCACAAACTCTACATTTAACTAGTAGAAAAACTCTACGTCAAACCAGTAGACAAACTCTACATTAAACCAGTAGACAAACTCTTCATCAAACCAGTTCACAAACTCTACATTAAACCAGTAGACAAACTCTTTACCAAACCAGTGCGCAAACACTATAACATAGCAGTAAACAAACTCTTCACCAAACCAGTGCGCAAACACTATAACATAGCAGTAAACAAACTCTTCACCAAACCAGTGCGCAAACACTATAACATAGCAGTAAACAAACTCTTCACCAAACCAGTGCGCAAACACTATAACATAGCAGTAAACATACTCTTCACCAAACCAGTGCGCAAACACTATAACATAGCAGTAAACAAACACCATAACATAGCAGTAAACAAACTCTTCACCAAACCAGTGCGCAAACACCATAACATAGCAGTAAACAAACACTATAACATAGCAGTAAACAAACTCTTCACCAAACCAGTGCGCAAACACTATAACATAGCAGTAAACAAACTCTCCACCAAACCAGTGTGCAAACACTATAACATAGCAGTAAACAAACTCTTCACCAAACCAGTGCGCAAACACTATAACATAGCAGTAAACAAACCTGATTATAACAAACCGATAAACAATATCTGGCAAACCAATGGACAAGCTCATTACCAAACCAGTGAAAAATCTCAATACTAAACAAGTGGAAAATCTCAATACCAAATTAGTGGGAAAACTCAATACCAAATTAGTGGACATACTCAATACCAAATTAGTGGACAACAAGCACAATATCAAATAAGTGGACAACTCTATGACTAAAGAGTTTTGCCTATTTTAACTGATTTTTATAGTTTTTTCTTATGTTCTTACGACAACCACTGAATTACAGGATCATGACATGGGACAGGCACATACAGAATATGGCGGGCTCAACATGTTTGCTGGCCTCAAACCCTCCCCCTAACCTGTTACAGTGGTGTAACAGTACGACATGAGAACAAACTAAAAAAATCAGTTGAAATGGGCTTAACACATCAGATCAATAAAAAGCACATAAAAACCCTAACACAAACACAAAAGACATAAAGAACAGATCTGAGAGTAATCGCTAGTTCAAAACCAATAACAACTTATAAAAAAATCATTTGTCTGAGGCGTATATATCAATCAGTAACTGTGACATCCAACATCCTATGGATTTAGTGTAAAGACGTCATAAACAGTCAGTGAAAAACATGACAATGTGCAATGCCAAAGAATTGTATCGACAGATTGTAGAACCGTGGATGTACTTATGTGTATAACGTTGATATTTAGTTTGGTTTTACTTTACCGATAACAAAAATAATATGTAGACCAATAAAAACAATGTTTAAAGAACTTATTACAGTGTTGAATTGGTAACCTTTTAAAATAAATTTAATTAAATGATCGATAAGCTTACCTGGATCGTATTTAAAATTAAGGGCTTGGTAAACAACATCACCGTGCAAATTAGGATGTCCCATCCCGTTTGTAATAAATCTTTTACAGGTACAGCCAAACTTCCAAACCAAATAGTTGTACCTATAAAAAGGATGTATTTAAAGTTTTAAGTTATTTCTAGTAGCGAAATCCATGACTCGATAATTATATTTTTGTTCATCGGCGTAGATAAACATTAAAAAGTGTTGCTTATGTGGCCATGCTATGATCCTTTTAACATTTTTCAATAAACTTCTAAGAGTATCGCTTACATCACCACATCGATACCATGGTGTAGCAGTTATCGATAAACATTTTAAAAAGAAAACCGCTTACGTCTTAGCCTCGCGTAAAAATAAGGAGATGTGGTCTGATTGCCAATGAGAGAACTATCCGCAACCATATATACGGCCTTCAACAATGAGAAAGCCCATACCGTATAGTCGGCTATAAAAGGCCCCGACGTAAAAATTGTGAAACAAATCAAACGAGAAAACTAACGGTCTGATTTATAACAAAACAACTTACGATAAACACATATGACAGACATGAACCAAAGACAACCCCTGAATTACAGGCTCTTTCAACAGTATAATGTAGCACTTCTCGAATAACAGCATATACATGTAGGAGGGTCGTAATGGGGGTACCTTCATGACGAATACCGGTAAAAAATCTTACCAAATGACGTTAACGGTAATTTTTGGTGCATGACGATAAAATGTACACTTTCTTAAAGACGATAAAAAAATCGACTGTTTTTGACGAATCACGTTAATATTTTTCCAAAAATAACGGTAACGATAATTATTTGAGACCTCTGACGAATCACGATAAGGATATTTTGACGAATCACGGTAAAATTTTAACCAATTTGACGCTAACGGTTATCGAAAACATCAAAGAGTAGGGTGTGGGATTTTTTATTTGTAAAGAAGTTTCTTCACAGACGGAAGAAGTACAATTTGATAGATATCGATATTTGCTACGCTATGCTGTTGAACGAAAAGGACTGCTTGACACATTTTGAAACATTTCAAACGAGAAAACCAAGTTTAACAGACTAATTTATACTAAAACCGGGTTTCATCCTAATTTTATCGTTGGGCTCTGTTGAGCAATGTTTTGGGGCTCCACACTCCACCGATAGGGCTCTAGGTTACACTAATGGGCTCCCGGCTCAAATCATAGGGCTCCCAGCTCCGTTGGTAGGTGTCCGGACTCAAAGTACGTGGGCACCAGGCTACTAAGGAACTGTGAAGCCCGTGTTATTATCCCAAATAAGAAAAAAAGCAAACATGACAGACGGTCATTAACGACAACCACTGACTTACTTGCATCGGAATTGGGACAGGCACATGAAGAAAAGGGGGAGGGGATACATATGACTATATCTAATATACCCCCTCTTTAAATATATCTAAGGGTAACAGCTTAGAGGGTTTTGCCTGAAGTGGCGAGAAATTTGACCTCCTTGATTAGTTTTTCTGTCTCATTTTATCGCTGGAAAAGGCTAATGCTCATTTTTCTAATTTTGAATAAAAAAATCTATTAAATGATATAGTAATTGGTAAAAATGAAACTGTTCATATTATACATATTATAAGTTAAAAAATGTCAAAATTTGTCCCTAAAAATTACAATTGAATTAAATATGATATATCTAATGCATAACTACAGTAGAACAATCATCTGTCAAGCTGGAAATTTTTTTAATGTAATAGCGTTATTCAAAATTATTTCCTTCCTATTATACAATATAACTCATTAGTTGCATATGTTAAATCATGTTATATATAAATATGATTTTTGTACCACTTCCAAATGAATTAATATATGAGTTTCAATTGGTTTTCTATATCTAAATGTTCAACGGTTCACATACTATTATAGAAATATACGATGGCGTTTTGAACTCGCTGGAAAAAGCAGAATTATAGTTTAGTTTTTCCGATTTTTCCGAAGCCTTTGATAAAGTTTGTCATGATGGGTTATTACATAAAATGAAGACCTATGGTATAAATGGTAATGCATTGAAACCGTTTAAAGCTATACTTGAGTGATAGAAAATCAAATAGTTGTTATAAAAACTTTGAAATATTTTAGCTGAAGTTCCTCATTGGTCTGTTCTCGAATCCTTGTATTTTTATAACATATATATCAACATGATCAATGTCATTGAATTTGGAGGTAGAATTTTGTAGCAGGTTGTCGACATTCCTATTGGAAATTGAGCCAACTGTGCGTCTCTCGTGGCTGGCCTTTACTTATTTTCATATGAGTCGGAGTTCCTTCAAACACTTGTAAAAAAAACAAGAAGATCAAAGAAGCTAGATCATTTAATTTCACATACAGGTATATTGATGATGTTCTTTCCATTAACAATCCAAACTTTCTGATTGGGTCCCATTGATATATCCTCCTAAATTAGAGATTGGAGAAACCACAGATACAGCTTCCTTCACCTCATTTCTAGACATATATCGAATTTGACTATAACAGCGGTCATCTCAGTATCAATCTATTTCAATTTTGAAATTATAAATTTTCCTCGCTTTAACAGCAATTTACAAACTTCACCCGCGTGTGGACTATACATTTCAACTGCATAAATCTTTCTGATGGCGTCTTTGTCATATCTGATCATATCTATTTGTATGTTTGTTTGAATTGTTTAGTCAGTTGTGTTGTATGTCTGTGATGTCTGTTTACACAGTTATGGCTGCTGTACCCCAGTTATTGTCACATTAACCCGGACAAAATCAAACGTTATCAACCAACGGAACGAGTGAAAAACAACTGTCATATTCCTGACTTGGCCATGATGTTACACTTGTCTGGTGGAAAGACATAAGCCAGTCTTGTTCCCATTGTATGGCAGCTTCTAGATCTTCTTGAAGCTTGAGGCAGTCGTTTTGAGATTTAATTTGTCGATAACTGACATCTGCGAAGAGTCTGATTTTGCTATGTTGGATGTATTCTGGAATGTCATTTATGTAATTTAGGAATGGTATGGGTCCTAGCACTAAACCCCGTGGGACACCTGAAGTGACTCGAAAAGTACTGTTTGACAGTATTCAACCCAGTTTATGCCAAAGTATTTCATTTTGTATAGTAATCTTTTGTGTGGTACCTTGTCAAAAGCTTTAGCAAAATTCATGGGATCTGTTTGTATTTTCTTGTCATTGTTTAGTGATAATTCATGTATCAGAGAGATAACTTGGGACTCACATGATCGTTTTGCCCTAAATCCATGTTGTAATTCATATAGTGTGTTATTGGTTTCTAGATGTTGCATCATGCTGCTTGCAAAAATATGTTCGAGTAATTTGCGAGCTATATATATGCATGTGAAGGATATAGGTCAGACTCTGTAGTTGCCTGTGTTGTGTTTATCCCATTTTTGAATACAGGTGTGATGTTTCCATGGTTCCAGTCAGATGTTACTTTGCCTGTTTGTAATGATCTAGTAAATATTAAAGTGAGTATGTCTGATGTTCAGTAGTTGTCGTTTGTTGATGTGGTTCATAAGTGTTTCTCGTTTCTCGTTTTTTTTATATAGATTAGACCGTTGGTTTTCCCGTTTGAATGGTTTTACACTAGTAATTTTTGGGGCCCTTTATAGCTTACTGTTCGGTGTGAGCCAAGGCTCCGTGTTGAAGACCGTACTTTGACCTATAATGGTTTACTTTTATAATTTTGACTTGGATGGAGAGTTGTCTCATTGGCACTCATACCACATCTTCTTATATCTATAAAATTGAGAATGGAAATGGGGAATGTGTCAAAGAGACAACAACCCGATCATAGAGCAGACAACAGCCGAAGGCCACCAATGGGTCTTCAATGCAGCGAGAAACTCCCGCACCCGGAGGCGTCCTTCAGCTGGCCCCTAAACAAATATGTATACTAGTTCAGTGATAATGGACGTCATACTAAACTCCAAATTATACACAAGAAACTAAAATTATGTCTGTAAATATTTCAATGTTTTGTTTTAGTACTCTGCCTGCGATGGTGTCAGGACCAGTAGCTTTATTATGGTTTAGGTTTTGATTAGTTTGTAAACACCATCCCTAGATGTTGTAATGGGTTCCATTTTGGGATGTATACTAGGACCTTTATCTGGGATGTTAGTGTTTGCTTCAGATGTGAAAGCAGATTGAAATTGTTTGTCAGTAATATAAAAATAAGGAGTTGATGTATGATTGCCAATGAGACAACTATCCACCAAAGTTCAAATAAAGTGGATGTAAGCAATTATAGGCAACCGTACGGCCTTAAACAATGAGAAAAACCCATACCATATAGTCGGCTATAAAAGGCCCCGACATGAAAAATATGAAACAATTCAATCGAGAAAACTAACGGCCTAATTTATAACAAAACAATTTACGAAAAACAAATATGACAGACATGAACCAACGACAACCACTGAACTACAGGCTCCTGACTAGGGACAGGCACATCAAGAGTGTGGCGGGGTTAAACATGTTTGTGAGTGCTCAACCCTCCCCCTAACCTGGGATAGTGGTGTAACAGCACAACAAAAGAACAAACTATAAAAATAAGTTGAAATAGGCTTAACTCATCAGATCGACACAAAGCAGAAAAAACATCAAACATAAACACGGACCGGACGTGGCAGGTTATTTGTCTATCCCTCATCCCTAACAACAAAAAAGACACTAAGTACAGATCTGGGAATACTGGCAGTTACTGACAGCTAGTTCAAAGCCAATAATAACTATTAAACAAATTCATGTATCTAAGACTAAAACAGCAATCAGTACACATTCAACATCCAATGGATTTAGTGTAAAAACGTCATTAACATGCAGTCAGAGAAAAACACGACCGTGTGCAATGCCAAAATGAAGGTATCAACCGTGAGATTGTAGTACCGTTAAAGTGCATATGCGTATAACAAAACTATTTAGTATGATTTTAATTTACTGTTAACAAAATCAATATTTATACCAATAAAAACAATATTTAAAGATCTAATTACAGTGTTGAATTGGTAACCTTTTAGAATAAGTTTATTTAAAGGATTGATATCATAAGTTTACCCGGATCGTATATAAATTTCCGGGCTCTGTAAAGACTATCACCGTAAAATGTAGGATGTGCTATTCCGTCTGAAATAAGTGTTTTACAGGTACAGCCAAACTTGCAAACTCAATCTTTGTATCTATGGAAGAATTTAGTAAAGGTAAGTATGTTTGCTTTTTCAGATGGACTTGAGTACTAGTGCAGTGTACCTTCACTTCGCAGAGGAGCTATGTCGGTGTTTTCATTTTTCTGGCTTTTAAAGTAAGAATATAGTTTTTAGGTGTATTTTTGAAGCATGGTTGATCTGGCTACTTTATTTCAATAGCAAAAATCATATTTTCTATATATTGCCGAGTTTCTCATTTCTTTCTGGAACTTGGTTTTAATTTCTTGGTATTGTTTTTTATACTTGGGATTTTCCTTTTTCTTTTTATATAGTTTGTTTTTCTTGTTGATCAGCCTTTTTAGTTGGTTATTTACCCAAGGTAGTTTTGATTTTTTACCAATCCCTTTTCTTGGAATATGCTTAGCAATACATTTTTGGGTGTTGGTTTTGAAAGCTTTCCAAAGTTCATCGAGAATCATTTCATTTTGATCTGTTAGCTGTTTGTAGGTTTCAGTGAGGTCTTTTTTTATATGGTCCCAATTTGCCTTTTTGTAGTTTAGTACTTTATATGAGCCTGTTGTTTATTTTGCGACAGGGCTAAGTTTATTTCACTGTAAACAATGTCGTGATCGCTCGCTCCAATTGGTTGTAATGTTTCTACTCTATTGACAAATGATGGGTCATACACAACAGGTCTAGAGTTCTGTCGTTTCTGGTGTTCTTGTTTACAACATTTCATGTTACACCGTATTAACTTTCCGGAAATTCAAATAGATATAGGAAGATGTGGTATGAGTGCCAATGAGACAACTCTCCATCCAAGTCAAAATTTATAAAAGTAAACCATTATAGGTCAAAGTACGGCCTTCAACACGGAGCATTGGCTCACACCGAACAGCAAGCTATAAAGGGTCCCAAAAATGACTAGTGTAAAACCATTCAAACAGGGAAACCAACGGTCTAATCTATTTAAAAAACGAGAAACACTTATAGCACATAAAAAAAACTCGGACTGTCGTTTTGTTTTAAAAAAAAACAATTCGTTTTCTATGGTTCATCAAAACTCAGTTAAAAAATTGTCAGATTTGCTAGAAGTGGGTCTCATAGAGGTCTAAGCGTGATGCGGGATTGGCCGATTTTTTTGTAAGTGTGACACGTGAAAGTCAAATTTTTTTGCGTAAAAAACATAAACGATGTCAGGCGGGACACGTGAAATTACAAGCGCTATTATTACAATGATAAGCGGGATACGGGATTCTGACAAAACAATAAGCGTGATCCGGGATCAGACCCCCCCCCCCTCCAAGAACAGTTCGTTATGATATATCGGATCGTATCCAGCCCGGTATAAGCATATTGCAAACCCACTGGACTGAGTCAATTATAAGCAGGAAAACAAATATAAATCAAAATCAAATTATTTTATGGATTATTTTATGTAAGTCGCAAGCACTGATGTAGAAAAGATTATAATTCAGCCAAGAGACAGCGCGCCGTGTAGTATAATTTCAATCTGGGACTTTTATAATTAATTAGTACATTTTATATATATATATTCAGTGGCGGATCCAGAACTTTTTGTAAGGGGGGGCCCACTGACTGACCAAGGGGGCCGCTCCAGTCATGCTTCAGTGATTCCCTATATAATCAACCAAATTTTTTTTGCACAAGAGGGGGGGCGGGCCCCAGCCCCCCTGGATCCGCCTATGATATTGGTCCCAGTTTACAAGCACTGCAAAACATTTTTGGCCACAAGAAGTCATGCAAAGTCAGCCTGGATTTCACTTGAGATTCATGTCCATGGATCTTCCAGAGAAACCAAATAGTTCTTCTATATAAAGCCTCTGTGTCTTCTTCATGAGTTTTCGAGATTTTAATATTTGTTGCTCGACATAATATTACAGCAAACATATCAATCAATCAAGATTTAACGTGTTACATAAAAGAATAGATTTCACGATTATGTAAAACAAATCACTGAAAATTTGCAAGGACTTGTTTTACGATTTTCGCTCTAAATTCTATTAAAGGTCCTCCCGAGGAAACAAAGTGATCACTGGTCAAGTTACTTCACGTCAGCAAGGTGCTCGTTGTGTTAGTAGAGGGCGCATTGATCGTAATTAATTCAATCTCATATTCATTTCCATATCGAGGCAAGTAATCTTTATTTGTCATGGCGGGACACTGAAGCGCACATGTCTACCCATCAATCACAGTTCAGAAAGCCAGATTACATGTAAGTATGAATTAGATAGAGGCCTTTTTCGATACTTTGTGACTTATTTTGTCAATTTTTTAAAAGTTTTCTGTCAACACTGTTGTCGATTTCCCATGAGGAATGTAAGTTTCACCGGGTCCATTGTGCGTTTTCAAAACATGGCGTTTTTGTTTTGTGAAGAAACAATGATATTAAGCGAAAAAATATAGTTATTCTTAGATCGCGTACTGTTTCTTAATGTGATGTTGTGGAGAGGAATACAGAAAAGCTCATTTACAATTTTCTATGATTTTTTCTAGGTTTTCTTTGTTGTCTTGCAGAAATTTATTTTTAAAATTAACAAGTTTTAGACATGACCGAGCAGAGTTCATCTCTTTCGAGACATTTGATTGGTCGAGACAAGTGTGTCACTGGATGTTTATACCGACTATTGTCATACATTTTAGGTCGTTATTTAATTTAGAACAAAAGATCATGAAAGTTTATCTACTGTTTCATTCTTGAAACACTATCAAAACCAAGTTATGAGGTTTGACAATCAGAGAATGATAAATCTAGATTAAACCCTATTCCCTAATCATAAAAATGATTAATCAGCTGATTCAGTGAGATGAGTCATTGATCCACCCAAATGGTCAGTAACCGTCCAAACAACAACCCCCACATTGTAGGTTATTGTTCACCAGGGCATTTCATAACTATTTGTTTACTATATTTAAATTTGATCTTTCAATCAGTGAGAACAATGTTAAAAGGTGGTTTCCTTTGTCACAACAAACTAGGTTAAATTTAGAACGTAGTGCTTCCTGTCTCTAATAAACAATAAACAAAGAACAGCATCAGTCATTAAGGAATAATTCATTTGAGTTAGGGTTGGTAAAGATACTATGGAAATTGTAAAAGGATAGAAATGAAGATTTATGAACTGGATGCACTATTAGTTATTGAAAACAAAAATGGTTGACATTAATTACATTGTTGGTAAGTCGATTTCAGAGAAAGCACATTTTGTTGGTGACATAATCCTAAGTGATTAAATAATGTTAATGTATAACATTGTAATATCCAAGTCAATGATGCTTGTATAAACATACCTAAGGAAGTCATCAGTGATCAGGACTAACAGTAACTTAAATGAATAAGTATAAAAATAAACACTTTTCGTCATCTATATTTGTTAGGTTGCTGAAGATCTTCATAAATGGTTGTCTTCATTATTATTGGAATCAGGAATTGATTAAAATGATAAATTACAATTTTTAATTTCTTTTTCCATTTAAAATTAATTAGTATATTTTCATTAACTCTTACCCTGATTTTTATGCCCCACCTATGTTTTTTGGTCTGCATTGTCCGTCTGTCCGTCTGTCTGTCCCGCTTCAGGTTAAAGTTTTTGGTCAAGGTAGTTTTTGATGAAGTTGAAGTCCAATCAACTTGAAACTTAGTACACATGTTCCCTATGATATGATCTTTCTAATTTTAATGTCAAATTAGAGTTTTGACCCCATTTTCACGGAATTCTAGTCACTCCGGCACTTGGTTAAATCGGCATCTAGTCAAGTCGGCACCGGGTATAGTCAATTCGGCATCTAGTCATATCGGGACCTGGTTATTTCGGCACCCATGATTATCATTATGATTTGCAAGTAAACTATTGAAGACTCCGGGTTGATTTCATATTTTTAAAAGGGGATTCCCAACCTAGGATAAAAAAGGGGGGGTTCCAACCATATGTCCCCATGGCCCATTCAAAAGCATTGATCGTAAAAAAAAAGGGGGGGTTATAATAGTAGACAGGAAATGCAGGAAAAAAACAACTTGAATAACAATGATAAAATTTGTTTTTATCCTCATCTGTGCACGGATTAAACAACAATTTGGGTAATGTCATCAAAAAATACCTGAGAATGGTTAAAACAACAAAAGGTTATTGTTTTTAATTTAGGTAAGTTCATAAGTTTTTAAATTGATAACCAATCAAAACATTATTACTTAGATATGGAGAAAACTTCAAACAGCAAACCAACTGATTATTTTTATTATATTTTTTTTTTCACTGCTTAATTACGTGTGCTTATTTCTTAACGATGTGCAAAATGTATCTTTTTTTTAACACTAAAAATAATGTTTGGTGCCAAATTGACTAGGCAAATGCCAAAATGACTTTAAAAAGATGCCGATTTGACTAGATGCCTTTTTATGCAGGTGTCGATTTGACTTTTTCTATAAGTGCCGAATTGACCAGGTGCCGATTTGACTTGTACCCGTTTCACGGTCCACTGAACATAGAAAATGATAGTGCGAGTGGGGCATCCATGTACTATGGACACATTCTTTTTAGCACTGTTAAAGGGGCATTAGCTGTCAAGTTCAAGTTCACTGATTTGACTCCAATTCTCATATTTGATTTATAACATACTTAAACTTATATCCAAATTATAAAAGTATAAAATAAACATTTAATATGCATGGACTTGATAGCGTTTGTGTGTATTTTAGTCGAGACGCCATCTATTTAACCGTCAAAGTGACCTCTGAAAACTGCCGCTCTGAAGACTGCCGACGGTCATATAACCTGATATAGACATAAATATAGATATAAATAGATACATGTGGCGAACACATGCAATTGGATTTTTCTAGGTCTGTTAGATTTCATCTTGTAGGTTAAAAAATATGCTAATCATTGTTTTTACATGTTGAAGAATGAGTTTTTGTGCATCAAATCAGTCAACCAAATGGTTTACCCTTGTTTCACTTTTAGTGTCGAAATTCTTTTCATTTTGATAGCTGAACACACCTAGTTTATGTGTAACCCATCTCTAGCTAAGGGGTTAAATTGAAGGTCCCCAAATTTTAACCTTTTTATTCCTCATATTCTTATATATATTTTTTTTAGTCTTAAATATGAAAATGTAGAAAGTCTTATAACAACAACACTTTAGGAACTGCTGCAGAAAATATATTGATCAACATGTTGCGGTGCCTAGGGCACCGTCATCAGGCTAAAAACAATACAGAAAATTGCTCCTGAAGTACAAAATTGGGTATGCATAAATTACGTCGCAATGTAATGACGGTGCCTAGGGCACCGAAACATGTCGATCAATAAATTTTCTGCAGCAGTCCTTAAAGTGTTGTTGTTATAAGACTTTCTACATTTTAATGTGCTTTATCATAACGACCAAGGGTCCGGAAACGGTCATATTTGCCAGTCATGTCCTAAGATGAAACTATTTGTCCTAAACGAGTAATTGGGATTTAGGACAAATTTTATTTTTTTACAGAAGTAATTTCGGTCTTTTCATTGACTCAATGTTTGAAATCGGATTTCTTAATCGCCATTTTGCACTTGTGATCACTTGTTATACGACCGCAAAAAAATTTTGTGGTCGTATATTGGTATGACGTTGGCGTCGTCGTCGGCGTCGTCCGGCGTCGTCGTCCGAATACATATTGGTTTTCGCACTCTAACTTTAGTTTAAGTGAATGGATCTTTTTGAAATTTGACCATAAGGTTAAATACCACAAAAGGAAGGTTGGGATTGATTTTGGGGGTTATGGTACCAACAGTTAAGGAATTAGGGGCCAAAAAGGGGCCAAAAATGAGCATTTTCTAGTTTCCAGACAATAACTGTGGAACGGTGTATGGATCTCTCTGAAATTATACTACAAGTTTCCATACCACAAAGGGATGGTTAGGATTTGCTTTGGGGGGTTATGGCTCAAACCGTTTAGGAATTAGGGGCAAAAAAGGGGGAAAAACAAGGTTGTCCTGGTTAATGGACAAATACTTTAGTACAAAACATAATTTAAAGCAGTGTAAGGGAGATAAATCAAATACATCATTGAAATTATCTCCCTTACACTGCTTTTAAATTATGTATAAAGTAATGGTTAATGAACAATAAAGATAATCTTAAACAGTGTAAGGGAGGTAATCCAAATACAACGTTTTGGTTACTTCCCTTACACTGCTTTTTAATTATGTTCATGATGTTTAAAGAAATGCATATTTATAAAGGAAGACCAGTAAAAATATCTGCAAATGTTTTCATCTTTTTTTTTTACAAAAAAATCCATATGAAAGATTTGACACTATATTTTTATTAATTCTATTATAAATTAGATTAAGTTAGCACTATGGTAAATTTAAATGGGTAATTATGGTTGCCAACTCCATTGGAAATTTGAATTGAGATTATGACCATATCTTGAGGGAAAGAATTTTTGGGGGGGAAAAAGAGGGGGGGGGGGGGGGGGGATAAAAAGAAATTGTGGGGGGCCAATTTTTTCTCATTTCAGATTTCAGAAATTAAAAAGAATTATTCTTCAAATATTATTTTTTTTTCAAATTTCAAATATTGAAAAATTTCAAGAAGTAATCTTTAATTGCACAGTATGGCACATTAGATTTGTAAAATCTTTGATCACATTTATTTATTTGTTATGCCGAATCTAACAGTGTATTTAGATTTTTAATTTTGGGTCCAGTTTTCAAATTGGTCTACATTAATGTCCAAAGGGTCCAAAATTAAACTTTGTTTGATTTTAGCAAAAATTGAATATATGAGGTTCTTTGATATGCTGAATCTAAACATGTATTTAGATTTTTGATTTTTGGCCCAGTTTTCAAGTTGGTCCAAATTGGGGTCCAAAATTAAACTTTGTTTGATTTCAACAAAAATTGAATATATGGGGTTCTTTGATATGCTGAATCTAACCATGTATTTAGATTTTTTATTTGTGGACCCCGTTATCTAATTGGTTCATATTGAGGTCAAAAGGGTCCAAAATTAAACTTTGTTTGATTTCATCTAAAATTGAATTATTGGGGTTCTTTGATATTCCAAATCTAACCGTGTATTTAGGTTTTTAATTTTGGGTCCTGTTTTTTAAATTGGTCTACATTGAGGTCCAAAGGGTCCAAAATTAAACTTAGTTTGATTTTAACAAAAATTGAATTCTTGGGGTTCTTTGATTTGCTGAATCTAAACATGTGTTTAGATTTTTGATTATGGGCCCAGTTTTCAAGTTGGTCCAAGATAGGGTCCAGTATTTAAACTTTGTTTGATTTCAACAAAAATTGAATAAATGGGGTTCTTTGATATGCTGAATCTAAACATGTATTTAGATTTTTGATTATGGGCCCAGTTTTCAAGTTGGTCCAAATTGGGGTCCAAAATTAAACTTTGTTTGATTTCAACAAAAATTGAATATATGAGGTTCTTTGATATGCTGAATCTAACCATGAATTTAGAATTTTTATTTGTGGGCTCCGCTATCAAATTGGTTCATATTGAAGGTCAAAAGGGTCCAAAATTAAACTTTGTTTGATTTCATCAAAAATTGAATTATTGGGGTTCTTTGATATTCCAAATCTAACCGTGTATTTAGATTTTTAATTTTAAGTCCCGTTTTTTAAATTGGTCTACATTAAGGTCCAAAGGGTCCAAAATTAAACTTAGTTTGATTTTAGCAAAAATTGAATTCTTGGGGTTCTTTGATATGCTGAATCTAAACATGTGTTTAGATTTTTGATTATGGGCCCAGTTTTCAAGTTTGTCCAAGTTGGGGTCCAAAATTAAACTTTGTTTGATTTTAACAAAAATTGAATATATGGGGTTCTTTGATATGCTGAATCTAACCATGTATTTTGATTTTGGACATTGGACCATAATAGGTAAATTAAAAAAATTCAAGTTCTTAGACCACATTCTTTCTGTGTCAGAAACCTATGCTGTGTCAAATATTTAATAACAATCCAAATTCAGAGCTGTATCAAGCTTGAATGTTGTGTCCATACTTGCCCCAACTGTTCAGGGTTCGACCTCTGCGGTCGTATCAAGCTGCGCCCCAGCGAAGCATTTTATTTTTGTTTATAATCCCTTTCCTGTAATAAAACTGCCACTACAGTAGTTAGATAATCCTGAGGGCCCTCCTAATATTTATATCAATGCCTCCGGGAAACATAGGCTAATGATCACATTGGCTAATGATCGCTATTCATTTTTTACCTGTGGTTTTAATTCACACCTGACAGTGATCACAAGCTCAGAATAATATCTTTAAAACATTAAAGTTCACTGACAAGTGTATTCATTATTTATTTACTTTTCATCAAAGACAGTCATCAATTCTGATTTAAAAATTAAATCTAAATTTACGTAGAAAAAAGTATTTTTTTCATGAGTAACACATGTGCTTTATTTACTATGTAATACGCATGCGTGAAATTGTCTTCAGCAAATTTAATATTTAATCGTAAAATGCAAATTGATTTCATGCTAAATTAAACAAGTGCAACTATTATCTGTTATATTCAAACACTTTTAAAGGTAATAAAATAAAAAAGCCATAAAAAGCCGGTGATTTCCTGTCAATTTGATAAACAAAACAAATCCCGGAAATGAATCCGGAATTATTCGTACTTTAAAATATCGCAAACTTCCAGTTTTAACTTTTGTCAAATCGAAAAAAACGCAAGCAATGTCTAATAACCATTTTGAGTCATTAAAATCATTTCAATTTTAGACTGTTGCCTTCCCTAAACTGTCCTTCATGGTAATGGTAAGACATTTACTTAGTAAATGCGATGAAACAGCAATACAAGTTTGTCATGTTCGTTGATGCTATGAATATAGTCAAGTTGATATCGACAATTTGAAAAGGGGCACCAACTTTTCAAACATCTCAAAATGACCGAAATTGTCTGGAAAAATTTCCGGATCCTTGATAACGACCCTGCATACCTGAGGTATCCACTTAGGGACTCAACCGTACTACAGATTCACCAGGCGTTGGTTCACTTTGTTTGTAAATTAAATATTAAAAGTTTATTCTCTGACCCTTCATTGTCACTTTCATTAATGTTGTTTAAAAAAGCCTATAGATCATTTTTCTGCAAAGCTTTTTTCAACTTTAAACTTCCCTGTGTATTCGTGAAGGCCTTTTCAACTTATCAATGTTTTACCTGGGATAGCTGCCTGTTTCCATTTCAGCATCGAAAGCCTTGATTGTTTGTTTACATTGAGTGGTATTTATAGATTGTGTTTACAGTGATTTTCCTACCCTTTTTCAAATGGGGCCTGGGCCCTAGGCAATTGGGAAAAATGTGTCGTATAACGTATGAATTGGGAAAAAATAAATCATTGTATTCCAACATATTTTAAGGATGTAGATATAAGAAGATGTGGTATGAGTGCCAATGAGACAACTCTCCATCCAAGTCACAATTTGTACATGTTATTTATTATTTCAAAAATCCAATTTTCAAACATATCAACTCAGTCATACAACCCTGAGATTTATTGCAAGTTTTCTTGTCAGTAAGATTTCTCTAACCGAAATTATATGGCATGGTATAATGTTTTCAGTGCTTAGTTCTGAGCTAGAGTCGACAACTGTCACTTATTATGGTCGCACTCAGAGTGGGATTGACGGTCAGTCTCTCTTTGTACATGAGCAGAGTTCATTTCAAGTGAATTATGCTCAGATGTTTGGGTAGAAACAATTTGTTTAGTGTTAGTACTTGAGTTTGTGGTGATTGCTTATGTGCCTTTATCCGCCACAACCACGGCTTCATCCTGTTCTACATCCGTAAAAGTAGAAACATTTTCGTTCAAAATATATCAGTCCCTGTAGTATCTTCAGTACTAATTTTGGATTTTTTAAAGCTCAACAAGTTTTTTTACAATCCGTGGCATCTTTACTTTTCTTTTATTTGCGAACATAATATTTTGAATAATGAGAGGACATGTTGTTTGTTTGTGCATGCTCAATTCACAGCAAAAAAAAAAAAAAACCCAAACTGGCAAGTCTTTGCTCAGTATGACATTGCCTGTAAAAAAACATGTACGTGTGAGAAAATAATGAAATTTTTTAGTTTTTCATGTAGGCATGTATTTACAATGTTATTCAGATAATTAAACAGCATCATCACTTCATATTATTCCATATTCTTACCGTTAACCACCACACGTCATCCAAATGCTGAACTAAGCTTACCCATTGTTAAAACTGGTTTACGGTCGAAATATGATAGTTACCTGTCTATATTCAACATGATTACACCGGGAACAGTACAACAACCTATATTTTGAACCAAATCATACGAACAATAAAATTATCAATTACCTTTCCGCTACAACTTGATTGAATTGGGAATTTTACAGGTTCAATTGGGAAAAATGTTAGGTATTTTCTGATTGGGAACGGGGCCGATATTCGGACCTAAAATAAAGGCAGGAAAATCACTGGTTTATTGCAAGCGCATGGTCGAGCCTTGTTCTTGATTTCATTGGTTTCAAGCATAGGGAACACATGTCCACCAGAGGCGATCATCAGTTAATAATACTTGCCCATCTGACAAGTACACAGCAGCTGTTACTTTCCTGAGAATGACTTTCACTTGTCCCGGGCAACTAGACAACCTTTAATTCATATCCTTGTTATCCTCCGACTTTCACTTGTTCTGAGCAATCAGACAACCTTTGATTCATATCCTTGTTTTCCTCCGACTTTCACTTGTCCTGGGCAATCAGACAACCATTTACTCATTTTCCTAGCTATCCTCTGACTTTCACTTGTCCTGGGCAATCAGACAACCTTTGATTCATATCCATATACATTTGTAATCCTCCGACTTTCACTTGTCTCAGGCAATCAGACAACCTTTGATTCATATCCTTGTTATCCTATTACTTTCACTTGTCCTGGGCAATAAGACAACCATTTACTCATTGCCTAGCTATCCTCTGACTTTCACTTGACCTGGGCAATCAGACAACCATTTATTCATTGCCTTGTTATCCTCCGACTTTCACTTGTCCGGAGCAATCAGATAACCTTTAATTCTTTGCCTTATAATCCTCTGAGTTTCACTTGTCCCAGGCAATCAGAAAACCATTTATTCATTGCTTTGCTATCCTCCAACTTTCACTTGTCCCTGAGGCAATCAGACAACCTTTAATTCATATCCTTGTTATCCTCCGACTTTCACTTGTCCTGGGTAATCAGACAATCAGTTACCTTTAATTCTTAGTCTTTTTATCCTCTGACTTTCACTTGTCCTGGGTAATCAGACAATCTTTAATTCATATCCTTGTTATCCTCCGACTTTCACTTTTCCGGGGCAATCAGACAACCTTCAATTCATATCCTTGTTATTCTCCGACTTTCACTTGTCCTGGGCAATCAGACAATCTTCAATTCATATCCTTGTTATCCTCCGACTTTCACTTGTCCTGGGCAATCAGACAATCTTTATTTCATATCCTTGTTATCCTCCGACTTTCACTTGTCCTGGGCAATCAGACAATCTTCAATTCATATCCTTGTTATCCTCCGACTTTCACTTGTCCTGGGCAATCAGACAATCTTCAATTCATATCCTTGTTATCCTCCGACTTTCACTTGTCTGGGGCAATCAGACGATCTTTAATTCATATCCTTGTTATCCTCCGACTTTCACTTTTCTGGGGCAATCAGACAACCTTTAATTCTTAGTCTTGTTATCCTCCGACTTTCATTTGTCCCGGGCAATCAGACAACCTTTAATTCATATCCTTGTTATCCTCCGACTTTCACTTCACTTGTCCCGGGTAATCAGACAACCTTAAATTGATGCCCTTGTTATCCTTCGACTTTCACTTGTACGGGGCAATCCTTTATATTTTCAAAAAAAATTGTTCAGAGATTATACTATTTATATTTTCACGGAGTGTGGTTCAGAGATTATACATGTACCCTTTATGATCCTTTAGTTTATATTTTCACTAAGTCTGTTTAAGACATTATACCCTTTATATTTTCACTAAGTCTGGTATAATCTCTGTTATATTTTCAGTAAATCTGGTTCAGACATTATACCTGTTACATGTATATTTTTTACTAAGGGCCAATATAGATAAATTGTGTGTTTCCTATTTCACCTCCAAAAAAATTAGGTAGGGTATGCAGGTATAACATTTTATTTTATAAAAACATTTTTTTTTTTCCATTGATGACAGCAGAAAAAGGTTCGATCAAATCGTTTGATGTGCCTGCTGCTTTGATATTTAGAATAGTACTTAAGTCTACAGCTTTTTTAATTTTCTGTTTTAGTTCTGTGTCAGAAATATGAAAATAAACTTTAATGCAAATTTTATGCATTTCATGGGTGGTATTAGGAATATGTTCTTGCCAATTAATTATCTTAAACCAAAAATGGCAGTGAAAAATCTGGCATTGGTATGTTATTATTGGATTGATTTAAGCAGTAAATTGAACTCATCTTACTCTAAAATTGTCAATTAACCAACAGATACAGTCTGTCCAACCTGAAACTATTCTGAGTTTTGATCCAAAGAAGCACAGGTTAAAGACGAGATTTTGTTCATATATGTACATGTATACATACTGAATACACTATTCATTACTTATACAAATATTTGAAAAATCTCGTCTTGTGTCTGTGCAAAGAAGTTGAAACAAAAACGCGTAAACTTCGTAATTTTATTCATCTATGGGTCCATCATAATGTTCTTCAAAAAGATTCATCGTGTTGTAACAAGAATCGATTTCATTCTATTTCTATGTTATATATAAATGTGATCACATTTCGCATATTTGACAGTGTTGTCGAAAAGCCTTGATTCTTGAAGCGCTTTACTTATCCATATAGGTCGTTTTGAAGATCTGTAGTATTCTAAACGAATAATCTGATCTGTACAGACAAAAAAAAATCCTGATTTTGTCAATAAATTTTTAAGGGTCGGCATCGGAAACAGAAGTAGGGTCGGGAAACCGGAAACACAATTAATTTATTTTGGCCTACGTCTGGTGCAGACATTATACCAGTTATATTTTCACTAAGTCTGGTTCAGACATAATACACTTTATATTTTCACCAAGTCTGGTTCAGACATTATACACTTTATATTTTCACTAAGTCTGGTTCAGACATAATACACTTTATATTTTCACCAAGTCTGGTTCAGGCATTATCCCCATTATCCAAACTTCAGCCATGTTCACTTTGTTAAATGAACAAATTCATCATGTTTACATTTACATTCGTGTTTTTTATGCCCCATTTAGGGGCATTATGTTTTTTGGTCTGTGCGTTCATCCATCTGTTCGTCTGTCTGTCCTGCTTCAGGTTAAAGTTTTTGGTCAAGGTAGTTTTTGATGAAGTTGAAGTCCAATCAACTTGAAACTTAGTGCACAATTTCACGGTCCATGGAACATAGAAAATGATAGTGCGAGTGGGGCATCCGTGTAATATGGACACATTCTTGTTTTGTCAATTTTGTCATGTATATTAATAAAACAAGTTAGAGGTTACAATAACATCAATATAAGTGAATAGTTTTTGAAGGAGTTCTAATAAAAAATGTAATGGTCAGTGGTCAGGATCAACATTTTATATGTTGTTTTCTCTTTGACACATTCCCTGTTTCCATTCTCAATTTTATATATGTCTTTTTAATGAGCCTTAGGTTTTGTCAGTTGTATAGATTTTGTGGCTCAGTTTATTCATCTTTTTTTCTAATTATGATTTTCTAATTATGAGAATATGCAATTTTTATATCAAAATAAAAAGATATGAAAAAATGCCAAGGATTTTTAAGCTTTAATTTTACCTTCTGTAAAAGGGTCATCTATGGCTTTGAGATGAAGAACAGTAATCAAAACACTGTATCTTTACTTATATATAGTTTTGTCAAGTGTGTGTAAGGATTTTGTTTTGTGAATTGATAAACCATCTTCCCCATTATTACATGTCCTAAAACTTCCATTCTGTGGTCTTTGTTCAATAAACATCAGGCAACTTTCCTAATAATATTAATTATTGATAAATGAGAACATGTAATTATTCATAAACATTGTCACTTGATAAAAAAATCTTTAGCTAACTATGTCTTGATGCTGTTGGTGAATCAGAAAATTCTAAACAAAGAATCATGACTCACTCTAGCTCCTGAAAATAGCACAAAGAAAAATTGAGTCATGATTGTAGTAAAAATGGTTAGAAATGTTTAATCATAAAACGGCTACTTTTACACTTAATATACTTTAATTGGATAAAATAATATGTTTTAACAGGAACAAAGACTGCTTATTTAACAATTGAAATTGAAGTGATGTTACCTTGATTAGTTGTACTGTTACCTTGATTAGATATACTTTATGCCATTTGTACAATTATATACATTTGTATTAGAAGAAGCCAGGTTTTGCATATATGGAAAGTTCAAAAAATGGAAATTAGAAAAAGAAAACATAAGCATGATTGGGTTGTAAATGCATTGGGAAAGGGCCACTGTATGGTGTTTAAAAACATGGAATATATTAATTCTTCATGTAATTTCTATATATCTGAATTGGGATTTATTGTGCATCAGTGTTCCACAGTTCAAGCCAGGGAGTAAGTGTCCCTTGTTTAAATGTCTTCCATGTCATTTGTTAAATTTTTTGCTGAATTTCAGAAACCAAAATACATTGTAAGCTGCTTTACTTTGAATATTTACCTAATTGAAATATGTGTATACCACTAAGTATTAACTTCTAAAGATTGTTGTTACACAGTGTCGGTGGCTTAAATCAAAATTAGGGGCATGTAATGTAACCTCAATTTGACCAAAACATTGAGTGAAATTTGAATGAAGTAAATTCAACTGCATTATGATTTAACCTAAAACCAAATCACATAATTTTGAACTATAAGTCGTGATAATAAACATTTTAACCGTAAGAGAAGTTCAACTATTTGTTTAAAACTAGTTACATTATACTGACCTGTACATTAAAGAAACCAGGACACTGACCTGTACATGCAAGAAACCAGGATCATTAAACTCGCACATTTTTATGCCCCCGCCGTAGCGGAGGGGGCATTAAGTTTTACCCTTGTCAGCTGTTTGATTATGATTATGTTGGTTATGGCCTTTATGGTTTAGGTATGAGGGGCCAAAAATAATACTTTTCTAATATTTTGTATGAATTGCTTATTTCTTGACCAATTTCAATGATTTGTTATGCCCCTGCCATAGCGGAGGGGTCATTAAGTTATACCCTTGTCCGTACGTCCCAAAGTTGGTTTCCGTTCTCTAACTTTAGTTTGCCTCAACCAAATGTTATGAAACTTATACACAATGCTTATTATCACAAAACACAGTTAAAGTTTGAATTTGGGTGGCGTCACTTTTACTGTTCTAGAGTTATGCCCTTTTACAAATGGAAAAATTGCTGAATTTTTCGTTTCCATTCTCTAACTTTTGTTTGCCTCAACCAAATGTTATGAAACTTATACACAATGCTTATTACCACAAAACACAGATCAAGTTTGAATTTTGGTGGCATCTTTTTTACTGTTCTAGAGTTATGCCCCTTTACAAATGGAAAAATTGCTGAATTTTTCGTTTCGGTTCTCTAACTTCAGTTTGCCTCCCAAATGCTATGAAACTTTTACACAAGGCTTATTACCACAGTACTCAGATCAAGTACACATTTGGGTAGCGTCACTTTTACAGTTCTTGAGTTATGTCCCTTTATAACGTTATATGCAAGTGGGGGCATCATCTGTTTCCCATGGACACATATTCCCCATTTATTGTTGTCTCTTATTAAAATTTTATACATGTAGTTTTTGTCTTGCTTGCAACCTTTGGAATGTATGCAGACTTTCAATATACATTGCCAGACAAACTACAATGACTCATCTGAATGAGCAAACATCAGCCCAACAAAAAGTATTTGAAAAATCTTTCATTGGTAAAATCTAGAAATATATCAGGTTTTCCCAAAAACGGGTCCTGAATTTCAATTCTTACAAGTGCATGCTTGTAACGTTAGTAATAAGGTCAAAATCTTGTGGTTTTTAAAGAATTTTGTAGGTTTTTATTGTCGTGGCTGCGACGTTTATGAAAGCAAGACATAGCAATCCTAGATTCAATAACTTCTTCAAATTTCTAGGGGCCCCATGGTCATGGTCTATTAACTTGCTTAGTTTACATGGTAAAGTTTGTGATTAGGTCAGTTGAAGGAGAACCACTAGTGGTAGGTCAATGATATTTTGTGTGCAGTTGTATAAGAATGGGAATGTTTCCATGGAGATTATATGGCCCCTATACTCAGACATGTTTAAAAATAAGGAAATGTGGTATGATTGCCAATGCAACAACTATCCACCAAAGTTCAAATGAAGTGATTGTAAGCAATTATAGGCAATGGTACAGCCTTTTACAATAGGAAAAACCCCTACCATATAGTCGGCTTGTAAAAGGCCCAGACATGAAAAATATGAAACAATTCAATTGAGAAAACTAACGACCTAATTTATAACAAAACAATTTACGATAAACAAATACGACAGAAAATGAACCAACGATAACCACTGAACTACAGTGACACATAACGATCCTATATTCAATAACTTTCTCAAATCTTTAGGGGCCTTAACCCCTCAGTCATGGTCTATTGACTTTGAAACTCTTGCATTAGTTGACGTGCTAAGTTTGTGATAAGGTCAGTGTATGATTGAAGTTGTTTTAGCATATGCATGTCTCATTTCCATGGATATTAAATAGTCCCGACCCCTCATCATGGTTCATTGCTTTGGAAACTCTTCAGTTTACATGTTCAATGTATGAAGTTTGTGTTTAGGTCAGTTTCAAAGGAACTACTCATCATAAGTCAATGATATTTGGTATGCAGTTGTATTAGCATTGCCATTTCTAATTTTCATGGAGGTATTTGGCCCTGCACTTTCAGTCTTGGTTCATTGACATTGAAAGTTTTGCATAGTTTACATGTTACTGTATTGCTATTTAATTTCAACATTAATTGAGAATTTTAAAATAATAAATTAATGGATACAGTATTTAAATTTTATTCAAAATGGTGTAAAAAAAACCATTTTATTGTCTCACATGCCCTAAAAGTTGCAGTATGCGATACATTAGGGATAACTCTCCTGCAGCGTATACTATTTGTATACAGCTTTATATTTCAGAAGGTAGAAGACCTAGATGCTTCGTACCTTGTTTGCAGAAACCTTATGTTACAAAGTTTCTGTCTGTTATATGTCCATTATCCTTGACCTCATTTTCATGGTTTTTTGTTGTGTGAATTTCTCAATTATAATGAGAAATAGGATTACAATATTTGGTATATGGGTTCTTTGCAATGTCAACATGACTGTCAGACAGGGTTCACATGACCTCGACCTCATTTCATGGATAAGTGATCCAGGTTAAAAGTTACGTGATTATGTCTGATTCTCAGATACTATAAGCAGTAGGTCAACTAAATGTGGTGTATGGAATGATTGTAAGGGGTACATGTCAGTCTGGCAGGTTTCTTCTGACATTGACCTCAATTTCATGGTTCATTGGTCAATGTTAAGTTTTTGACTTTTTATACAATTGCAAAAATTTTGCGGTAGTATATTGGTATCACGTTGTTGTCGTCCGAAGACATTTGGTTTCCGGACAATAACTTTAGTAAATGTTAATAGAAATCTATGAAATTTAAACACAAGGTTTATAACCACAAAAGGAATTAGGGGCCCAAATAAGCAATTTTTTTTTTGGGGGGGGGGGGGGGGGGTCAATTGGCACCAGCATAGTGAATTGCACAAAAGCAAAAAATTGAATATAAATTCAAATCATATAACCAATTCTTAGTTCTTTGACTACAGTTATTATGTGTCAGAAACCTATTATGTGTCAAATATTTAATTACAATCCAAATTCAGACCTGTATCAAGTGCGAATATTGTGTCCATTTTTGCCCCAACTGTTCAGAGGCAATTTATTGTGCTTGGTTATGTTTTTCTAGTACTATAAGCAATAGGTCACTATATTTGGTGTGTGTATAGAATGGTTGTACAGTGTTCATGTCTGTCATCAGGTATCATCTAACCTTGACCTCATTTTCATGGTTCATTGGTCAATGTTAAGTTTTTGTGTCTGGGTGTGTTTTATAAGCAATAGATTAACTATATTTGGGGTATGGAATTAACATTTACATTTGTATTGCTGTCTTGAATGGGAACTATTTATTATTCCTTTAAGCATTGTAATGATTCGGAAGATCTGAAACATTCCCTGAAATCCTGATTACATATAAACCAAAGTAAGGAGGCTTAATAGGTATGGCAAATCAGACATTTCATATAAAATACTGTTATTACCTGAAAATTGTTATTCTTAATGTTATAATTTAGTGCTGTACATTTCACCTGTGTCAGGTATTAAGAATGTAGATATTTCAAATGTTAATAGTATTTTTATTTTATTTTTCAGTAAACTGAACAAAAGATAGAAAGAAAATAAAAGTTATGGCTTCTCCAACTCCATCACAGAGTGATACTGTCACAACAGCATCAACAACCTCAAATTCATCAGATAGTGAGATGGAAAATGCAGGACCCAATACTAGATGTTCAATATGTCATGAAACATATACCATACCTAAAGTTCTTACATGTTTTCATACATTCTGTCAGCCGTGTCTTGAGAAGACACAAGAAGTAGCTGATAAAATCACATGCCCAGAATGTCATCAAGATACATACCTTGGAGGTCAAGGTTTAACTGGACTCCTTCCCGATTATGCTGTCAGTAATCTCCTTGAAACGAATGCATTAGATACGAGTGCCTTACATTGTACAGGCTGTAAAAGTAAAGATACTAATGCTGTGGCTCGATGTTTTGATTGTGCAAACTTTCTTTGTGCTAACTGTGTCATGGCCCATCAGTTCATGCATTGTTTCGAGGGACATCGTGTCGCCAGTTTAAGCGAGTTGCAGGGAAATAAAGAGGATAAGACTGAGAAATCAATATATTGTCCCAGACACAAAACTGATGTCCTCAAATTCTTCTGTAAAACATGTCAGCAACCCATTTGTAAAGAATGTACCGTGTTTGATCACGGGAGAGGACATGACTGTCAGTTTATTATGGATATCGGTGAAAAACAACTGGAGATGATGCAGCATATAAACAATGATGCCAAACTTAAAGCAAACGAACTACGCATGTCAGCAAAAGGTATCGAACATCTGTCGAGCCGTCTTCAAGTTCAGTATCACAAAGCACAGAATGATATTAACGATACATACAACTTCTACAGAGCCATGTTAGAGGAGAGAAAACAGGAGTCCTTGAAAGAATTAGATCAAGCATACAACACCAAGCAAGTGGCCATTAGTGGCCTTGCAACCAAAATTCAAGACAACATAGATCGCTTGTACCTTGGTTGTGAATTCTTGGAAAAGATTTTAAAGTATGCCAGTGTGACAGAAGCCCTTCTGTTCAAGAACCTTGTTGAGCAACGATTCCACAACATGTTCAATTTCTGTCCAGATCTGAACAACCAATCGTACATAGATATTGAGTTTGTGTCTAATTTCCAGGCAATAACTGCTGGAGTACGTAATACCTTTGGCTACATCCGTGAAGGCAATGGTGATATGAATGGACCAGTACAGAAACCTCAACCGATTGCAAGACCTAATGGGCTTGTGTCGACTTCACCACCACTTACCAATGGTCATAACATCTTTGAAGCTCCACCATTGACCAAGGAATTTGGTTCACAGAATAGTTTGGTTTTCCCAGCAAACGATACCAATATGTATGAGAAATGGTCCAATGGACTGGACATCTTTCAAAATGGAATTGATGTATTCTCAACTAGTGCTGATCCTTTGTTTGACTTGACAACTAAACTTAATTTGAGCGGACTCTATCCACCAAAATCTCAGATCAAACGTCAAAAAATGATCTACCACTGCAAGTTCGGTGAATTTGGAGTGATGGAAGGACAATTTACAGAACCAAGTGGTGTAGCTGTAAACGCACAGAATGACATAATTGTTGCCGACACAAATAATCATAGAATTCAGATATTCGACAAAGAAGGCAGATTTAAGTTCCAGTTTGGAGAGTGCGGAAAGAGAGATGGACAGTTACTTTACCCAAATCGAGTTTCTGTCGTCAAGTCATCAGGTGACATCATTGTTACTGAACGTAGTCCAACCCATCAGATACAGATATACAATCAGTATGGACAGTTTGTACGTAAATTTGGAGCTAATATTCTTCAACATCCAAGAGGCGTTACAGTTGACAACAAAGGCAGAATCATTATTGTAGAATGTAAAGTCATGCGAGTTATAATTTTCGACCAGTTTGGAAATGTCATTCACAAGTTTGGATGTTCTAAACACCTGGAGTTTCCAAATGGAGTTGTCGTGAATGACAAAGAAGAGATCTTCATCAGTGACAACAGAGCTCACTGTGTTAAAGTTTTCAACTATCAAGGTGCCTATCTTCGTCAAGTTGGAGGTGAGGGTATAACCAATTACCCAATAGGAGTAGGAATCAACAGTGCTGGAGAGATTCTTGTAGCAGATAATCATAACAATTTTAATCTGACTATTTTCACCCAGGACGGACAGTTAATAAATGCATTGGAGAGCAAAGTTAAGCATGCCCAATGTTTCGATGTGTCCTTGATGGATGATGGATCGGTAGTTCTGGCGAGCAAGGATTACCGGTTGTATATTTACAGATATGCACAGATTCCAGGATTAGGGATTTGATCCACATACTTGAAGGAAGTCATTTAGTTTGAAGTGTTCATTGGATTGACGCGGATATCTGACTACTACTGGCAGTCAGCAGCATTTTTTACGAATAGTTTCCAGTTTGTTTAAAGAGAAAAGTAGTGGAGGTCAGAATGTCGAAGCAGATCTGGTTAATTATACTAACAATTCAGGAAAGTTATATTGGATTTCTGTTTTAATAACAGAAAATACAGTCTGTTGTTGTTTTTTTACTAGCCAATTATGAACTAGTCATAATCATTGATATATTTTTTGTTTGTCAAATTTTACAAGAAAAAAAGATGACAGCCATATTGGCAAAAAAATGACATTCATGTAATGAGCATATCTAGTGCATGTTAATTTTTGTATGATTTGCCTAAGTGGCTATTTTTCTATTGCATGTGATTTTTTTACTGTTAAAGATCAGTATTCAGTACAAACGCCTGTCGATCAAACTGGTAATTAAGTCTCCCAAACGAAGTTTGGGAAGACTTATTGGTTTTGCTCAGTTCTTCTTCTTCTTCTTCCGCCACTTTTAAATTTGAACTTGTCCGCACCTGTTCTCCAAAACCGCTTGTCAGATTAACTTAGGGTTTCACAATATGTTAGACTAACATGTCTAGTGGTGCAATCAGGGTTTTGTTTGTGCAATGGGGTTTATAAAGGGGTACTTTGAGGGACAATAAGAAAGGAGGGTTTTACTATAGAACCCTATGGGATTTTATTTTTTAAAATTTTCAAATGATTATAAATTGAAAACCGTTTGTGATAGACACAATCTTTTTAATTGAAAATATTCTAAATGATAAAGCACATTAAATGAAATACAGGGTTAGTCCCCAGGGGTCACCCACACCCCCAGCCATTTAAGAAAGTTCTAATAACTTGTTAATGGTCAAGATCCCCATCCCTAAACCATATATATTCTGGTTTGTCATGCTAAGATGGTTTGAATGATATACAGGGTTAGTCCCCAGGGTTCATCCCGACCACCTGCCATTTGAGAAAGTTCAAATATCTTGTAAATGGCCGAGATCCCCACCCCTAAACCATATACATTCTGGTTTGCCATGATAAAGCACATCAAATGAAATAAAGGGTTAGTCCCCAGGGGTCACCCCAAACCCTGCCATTTAAGAAAGTTCTGATACCTTGTAAGTGGTCAAGATCCCCACCCATAAACCATATATATTCTGGTTTGTCATGCAAAGATGGTTTGAATGATATACAGGGTTAGTCCCCCGGGGTGTCACCCACACCCCCTAGGCCTGCTATTTAAGAAAGTTCTTGTATCTTGTAAATGGTCAAGATCCCCACCCCTAAACCATATACATTCTGGTTTGTCATGATAAAGCACATCAAATGAACTACAGGGTTAGTCCCCAGGGGTCACCCCCACCCCCTGCTATTTCAGAAAGTTCTAATATCTTGTAAGTGGTCGAGATCCCCACCCCTAAACCATATATATTCTGGTTTGTCATTCTAAGATGGTTTGAATGATATACAGGGTTAGTCCCCAGGGGTCATCCCGACCCCCTGCCATTTGAGAAAGTTCAAATATCTTGTAAATGGTCGAGATCCCCACCCCTAAACCATATACATTCTGGTTTGTCATGATGAAGCACATTAAATGAAATACAGGGTTAGTCCCCAGGGGTATACCCCACCCCCTGCCTTAAAAGAAAGTTCTAATATCTTGTAAGTGGTCAAGATCCCCACCCCTAAACCATATATATTCTGGTTTGTCATTCTAAGATGGTTTGAATGATATACAGGGTTAGTCCCCAGGGGTCATCCCGACCCCCTGCCATTTGAGAAAGTTCAAATATCTTGTAAATGGTCGAGATCCCCACCCCTAAACCATATACATTCTGATTTGTCATGATGAAGCACATGAAATGAAATACAGGGTTAGTCCCTAGGGGTCACCCCCACCCCCTGCTATTTAAGAAAGTTCTAATATCTTGTAAATGGTCAAGATCCCCACCCCTAAACCATATATATTCTGGTTTGTCATACCAAGATGGTTTGAATGATATACAGGGTTAGTCCCCAGGGGTCATCCCGACCCCCTGTCATTTGAGAAAGTTCTAATATCTTGTAAATGATCGTGATCCCCACCCCTAAACCATATATATTCCTGTTCGTCATGTCTCGAACATTTGAATGACGTTTAGGGTCAGTCTCCAGGGGTTCCCCCCTCCCCTAATGTTCTAGTATCTTGTAAATGGTCGAGATCCCCATCCCTAAACCATATATATTCTGGTTTGTCATGCCAAGATGATTTGAATGATATACAGGGTTAGTCCCCAGGCGTCACTAATGCATATAACTTTACTGGACCAAACCAATTTTCACTGGACTTTGTCCAATGTCAGGCGACCCTGGGAATTACGAATTATTGGAGCTTCGTTTGGGAGACTTCGTAACAGCATCCTGTTACAATCATTTCTTGTTATATATATGAAATTAGAAACGTATTTTGATGGCATGAATTTCTTTGTAGCAGAAGTCATTCTTTTGCTATATTTATGTGATAGCCGTGTTTTTTGTTGTGGCATTCATAAATTTAATTTGCCAGCTTTGTAATTTTTGTATGTTATCAAATTATTTGCATGGTGTTGACAATTTAGATATTTTGTGTTATTTTATATATATCTGTTTGGTTACCATGGTTACTATAATTATTATTTTGTTTAATATTTTCCTTTAGTTAATTGTTGGTGTTTTTCAAGATATTATAACTTATGTTCATATAGATTATTTACTTGTTCAAAGGAGTTACTCCCCTTTGAAGCTACCTCAAAGTAAACTTTACTGATCAAAAGTCATACAAAAACTAGTATTAATTGCATACTATTACATTTTAAAAAAAAAGTTAAAAATCAGCTGATTTTCAAGTAGACATTCATATATTTGAAAAAAGGTGAAGGTCAAAAGCTTAATATTTTGTCTATTTTCAAAACACAGTCTACTAACATCTACTAGATAGAAATTATAGAACGTGAATGTTATCTTCTGAAATATTTAAAACCATGTTAACTGTGAAGGTAATGTTTAGAATCTAATTTTTAGCTTGATCTGAATTTTTCTCGATGCAATTCAGAAAATTTCTGAGGTTTAAAACTGTACTTCATTTATATTTAAGGAACCTGAAGTTGTTAAAACATTGCACATGTTGAATGACTGCCACAGAATTTATTTGTTTTATTTCATCATGTGCTGGAACTAGCACATTTTTAATAGCTTTAATTTATTTGTGAATTTGTGCAATGGGTATTGTACCATATTTTGTTAGCAAGTTCTTAATTGTAATTTTAAAATGAAAAATGATTGAAACTTAAAATTAATGATGGTCTCAAAAAAAAAAAAAAAAGACTTGAGACGAATACTCTTCTTGAAATAAACTGATGTACAAACAAGATGTTCCCATTATATAGGTTGCTGGCATTATTATTATTAAGTGGACAAAGTCGGTGTTTTTGTACAAATTTTGATAATTTTCTAAGATAATTTTTTTTAACTTTTTTGTATTGATAGACCTGTTATATAAGTGTATATTTGATATACACAGGGAAACAAACATTTATATAAGTGTATATTTGATATACACTGGGAAACAAACATGCATGCCATATAGTCTATTGTTGTCTTTGAAACAAAAACAAAAAAAAAACAAAAAACAAAAAAAATTGCTTTGTGCTATATAATCAGTGTTTAAACATGTTACAAACCAGAGATGGAATAATACGTTAGATTTTTTAACGTTTTTATGATTGTAACATGCTTAAAGCTGGGACGTGGGAATTTTTCTTGCACAAATAAATGAGATCGAAAATGTTATAAAACATTGAGTCATTTAAAAAAAGATGATCCTTCAAGGATGACAATTTTAGATATTTAGAAGTAATATATCTCATTAAGCAAGAAAAATTCCCATAGTCGGTTGTTGCTCATAATGAATTGTGTTCAGGGTGTATTTTTCTATAAGTTAGCTGTTATTGTTGATAGGGGTTGTGTGTTACCATGGTGTCTTCCTGCAAATCTGTATTCATGTTTCCATGGTGATAATATGATGCATTATTTGTGAAGAGATTGTGACCAAGTGATTTGCATGTTAAATTGAAAAGAACAGATTTTATAAAGTTGCTAAAAAGAATATCCAAAAAAATTTCCATTTATAGAATAATAATTATATAATTCATTTTTGAAAAATTTTATAAAATTCATTTAGGTTTTATACACTTAAAAAAAATAAAATAAAATAAGCTTCAGGTTTTGGCCATGGAAAATGAATACAGGTTGTACACTGAACTGTTATTTTTATCTACGTTACAGTTCATCACTGTGAATTCATTAGTATTAAATCGGTACCAGTTTTACCAGATTACAATTCTACAAAAGTTTTAAAAACTGTAGATAAGACTCCAAGCTGTAAGCCACAGTTGACTACCATTCTGTATATGACATCTGTTAAATCTAATTTTAATTTTATTGGTTAACAACTTGAATTAAGTTTTCCTGATTATCAGTCAAATAAATGAATTGATGAATTATGAATTAAGGAAGAAAATGTTTGGTATGCTTTGTAATTATAGGGTAGCTCTTTGATTTTCTTGTTGAAATTGGTATCATTTAAAACTAATGACTTCTCAGTTAAGGTTGATGTTTTCCCAAAAACACTTAAGAATAATACATGTGAGAAAGCCTTAATATTTTACAACGGAAATTTTTCGTCAAAAGTGGAACCACTCTGCTGTTGTTATTCGTTATAATTGTGCTATTTTGACAAGATTGTTTTTTGTTATGTAACCAGTGACTTACATGCACTTGTTTGCATCATTCTGCTGGTGCTCAAAGCATCCTATCATATTCATTGTAGACTTCATCAAAGTTCTCTGGAATTTTCTAAAAATAATTTACCAAAGGGTTTTACCAGTTTGGTTTCTGGATTTTCCTCTTTTTTCAAAATAATTTTGTACAAATTCTCATGGTATATAACTAAACAAAAAGAAAAGCATTTTAGCATCGAGCTTGTTGATTTCCTTAAGATCAAATTTGAAACTGAAGAGGTAAATTTACTAAACTCTAGTCAAACAAGAGACTTAAAAGCTTTATGGTAATATTTTTAACAAAATAAAGAATGAAAGAGAATTTAAACAAGCTCTGTTAAAGTAGACCAGGATTTTGGGGGAAATTAATTTGAAAAGTTGATTAAACTATTCCAGCTTATTATAAAAAAAAATAAAAGAATGATCTATGCTTAGAACTGTCCATATTAAAGCTAGATTAATTAATATATTCTGTTTCCAGAGAAAAATAATGTATGAACATTCCCATTAAGCCACCACACCTTTCATTAGGAGATCGACCAATGAAGTGAAGAGTCACTCATAATCAGAGATTTAAATAATTGCCTCAGTTATTTTTTTGTTGTTATAATTTATTTTGCCAGTTGTTATTACAATTATATTATTCATTGCTTTATTTATCAATGGATGTTTATATGGAATCTGTCATTAAGATGTTTCCATGGAAACTGTCAGTAGATGTTTTGTTGTTAATATATATATGAATTCCATGTTTCTTGTAAGAGTTGTCTCATCATATGTCTCCTGATGAAGACGATAGGATCTGCTATAAACTTTTCATATAATCTACACGTCGGCTAAATGATATAATACCTGTACAATGTGTTGCATCATAACATCAGGTGGTATTTACCTGTCCAGAAATGCTTGAATGAAGTGGAAGGGTTATTCTTTAGAAATAGAAAAAAAAAAACTCTTATTTTTGTTCAAAGTTCCACTAAAGGGATTTAGAACTATGTAAAATTGAAAATGGAAATGGGGAATATGTCAAAGAGACAACAACCCGACCAAAGAGCAGACAACAGCTGAAGGCCACCAATGGGTCTTCAATGCAGCGAGAAAATCCCGCACCCGGAGGTGGTCCTCTGCTGGCCCCTAAATAAAATTGTAGACTGTATGTTTGCAAGTCTTTGGAAAAATAATAGTAGAGTACCTCTTATTTGATGTAATGTCACAATAATGATCCTTAACTATAAACTTCACAATGGATCAGTCAAGGTGCTCACTTGGATTAAGCAATGATACATAAATTCTAAAAAGAAATCATACTATTCAGATCCTGATTTTAACATTTATGCTATATGCATAAACATAGTTGCAAGATAAAATTAACCACTAGTCCATACACAATAGTCGGTTTTAAACTATTTGAGGTAGTTATGGAGATGTTTCCATGGAGTTAATTGTACAATAGACAAGTGCCATTTTAAATGTTTGGTTTGTTGTTTTTTGTTTATTTATTTTTTTGGAGTGTTATGGTGAATGGTTATAAAAGTGTCCACTTTCTTGTCAAATCTTCTTCATTGCTGTTGTTATACATTACTGTAGTATAGCCATTGTATATATGTTATCTTAATTGTCCCATTAGTTGTCTCCCCTGTATAAATGTATGATAATTGTCTCCCTTGATAAGAGCTCTTATTGAGAGAAAATAATGTGTTTTTAGAGAAAAGGGTCCTGAAATTAGAATGTGAAATTTAGTTACTGGATCTGCAAAGTAAAGACAGTAATTGAAGCAAATCATAAGTTAATCAAAGCAGGAAAATGCCTGTTGCCATGGTTACAGGATGACATAATGGGATAAATAGGGTAAAGATTGTCTGTGATTTGTGTGTGAATTGATGACCAGTATCTTTTTTACTTCGGGTTATTTTATTTTTGTTATTTCAAAAAAGTAAAGAAAAATCATTATACGGAAGAAGCAATTATAAAGCAATATTCACTTGTTTGCTCTGATTTTTTCCTTGTTAGTCCCATATTTTAAACCTGAAGAATGGTATCTTCCGCTACAAATAAGGTACACTATTTCTAAGGGTTTTTTCTCTTGTGTTACATTAAAATCCATATCATAATCAAGTGACTGTTAATTGTTAGAATTATTTGATGTATACAAGCTTAGGTTACCATGGTTACTGTTAATATCATGGTTGATTGTGTAAACAGCTGTCCTAGCATATCGTTTAAGTTTGGTATAAGTAAGAAATGGCCGAGTCCTGTTGTGGGTGTTGTTTAAGCTTGTTGATAAAAAAACATTGGTGCAGATTCTAGTTACATGTTTTCCTATGAAAATGGTTGAAAAAACCCACAAAAAAGTCGTTAATAAACTGTTGTTAATATTTTTTACCAGTCCGAAGATTGTTTTGATTGGTCAGGCTGAAGAGTTTGAGTTCTTGCTTGACTAGGTACAAATTTGATGTATATCCTATATATTTTTCAAGGGAAATATTTTTTTTTCTGATATTTTTTTTCAAGTTAGATGATTGTTGACCATATATATATGTTGCTATTTGATCTGCTAAAATTACCTTTTTTTTATTGCTGTTAACATAAGGGGCCTTTCTTTGTTGAATCTGACATTTTTCCATACTTGCCAAAAAAAAAAAGACATACAAAAGTATAAAAAAAATATTAGTAAAGAAATGGAATGTAATGTAATGTGCGATTTTTTTGTATGAGAAAAATGTCGAAAATTTTATATACTTATATATTTAGGTAGAACGTTTTAGTGTCAGTGCTAATTGTTATTACGTTGTGTTGTTTTTTGTTGTTTGCCTCATTCCATTATCCGTTGCTAGGAAACATTTTATAATAATGCAGTTGTATACTTTTTTTAGTAAAAAATTGTTGACAGTAATTACGTATTGCAGTAATGATAGTTTGAATCATACAGATTTCTACATTTTTTAGAGCATTTTCAAACGTTTTGAGAAGAAAGATTTGATTTTATGTAATTTTTGGGGAAAAAATATTGTAATACACATTTTTTTTTTTAAAAGTAATATGAACAAATTGTAATACAATTTTTTCTATCTTTTTATTTAAAAGAAATGAAAACTTTTTTGAATTGACTTTTTTAGGTAAAAAAAATTTGTAGAACCTAAAGTAACAACTAATAAAATAAGAATTTTAGGTTTTTATCTATGATAATATAGAATTAATGAAGTTTAAGACAAAATCTGTTAAAATTTGATTGCTGTAATTTCTGTCAAACCTTTTCTCAATTTTTTAACTCGTGGAAAGTTGTTGTCCTAAATGAAAAATGGCAGTTGGGTTGCATGGTCCTACCATGTGACCTAATTAGGTTGTATTATTAGAATTAAATGTGTAATAAACTGAACATGAACTTAAAAGAAGCTGAAATGAAAAAAGTAAGATGTACCAAGAAATTAATATTGAAAGGGGTTTGCTTTAAAACAAAATAATTGGCATATGTATTTTAAACCCTTAAATGACTGAAGTATTCTAAACTGAATAGAATATGTGGCTTTATCAAGTAAATAGAATTGATTCAAAGTCCGTGGATTAGGAAACAAAAAGAATGGAATGTAAAAATCTTAAAAAGTGAAAATACAGATTATCAAAAGAAAGGGGTTCTAATTAAAACAAATGGATTGATCAGAAACCTAATCACTATTCTGTCATTCCCCTTACTGTTTCTTATGGAATTACTGGGGGAAAATATGAAAAAAAAGTCTGGAAATTTTGATATACTCTTACTTTGTTACGCTAAATTTAAAAAAGTGACAAAAGTTGAAATACATTTACATATGTATATAAATGTGTATCTTATGATCAGTTTATAACATATTTTCTTCGGTTTGATTTACAAAATGGCACAGGAAGATGAAATAGTTGGAACAATTATAAAAAAAACAGGTATAGGGGTTCAGACCTTCAATATTGTCAAATACCTTAAATCATTTTACACAAATGTGATGACCTAATTATTGAACTTCTTTAGATAATGATAGTTCAATTAGTCTATGTTTGGTGCACAAAAACGTTGCATTAAATTTACCAATCAAATCAAAGATGCCAAAAATTGCTCCATTTGAAAGAAAAACTTGTAAGAATGTAAAAGGATGGTCTTTAACAGAAAACTCCTAAAATATTGAATCCTGATATATAAAATTGAAGTGGTAATTTGTGGGATTCTACATCTGAACCAAAAGACATTAACAAAATGTTATGAATGTTTTTTGTACTGTTTATATTGAACATGTTCATCTTTCCTAGTTTACTTGGTTACTCAATAGTTAGATATATATTACATATATAGATATATCATGTAGATTTATTATAATAATTTTTATCAACATAATCATTTGTTGAGAAAATACTCAATTTGTTGAACCATTGAAACTATTGGTTGTTAGTTTGTTGTTGCTTTTTACTTTTCTTTAAATCAAAACTTTTCTATTATTTTCAAATTTTGATCATTTTGTAACCTAAATGGGGAAAAAAGTGTGAATTAAAGCTTTTATAGTAGCTTTTATAGATTTCAAATTTTGATCATTTTGTAATCTAAATGGGGAAAAAAGTGTGAATTAAAGCTTTTATAGTAGCTTTTTGATGATTTGCTTAAATTGTAAAGTGTTGATTTTGATGTCAGTGAAAGGCAACAATGAAATGCTAATCTATTTTTCATCATATATAACATTTATATCATAGCTTCATCTAATCATCGTTGTTTAATGCAATGTTAAGTTTGGTATCCAGGTTTTTTGATTATTTTTTTGTTAAGTAGCATTTAGATTTTTGGTGTGTGTTATGTTGTGTTATGAGTATAAATTATATACTGAAGGCTTTATTGAATGATCGTTTTGTATAAAAATCCCACCATTCTGCATCGTCGATCAAAACACTCTTGTATTAATAAATCGTCAATTCATTCATTATTATCGTGATATGATTGTGTCTTCTTCTCCGTCTAAACCTATGGTGTTTTCTCTCATTATTAAGCAGACACAAGGTCAAAAGGTCAGAGCCTAAAATGAATGATACTTTAACATCACTGAAAATCTGTGCATCAATTTTGTTGTTAAGGATTTAGCCTGGTTACCATGGTAATTATTTATCACCTACAGAGAATTAGATTTGTTTGAACATGCATTGTAATTAAGAAATTTGTAATATGAAAAAAATATTGTTCAAAATAAACTAAATTACAATTGAAAAAGTAAATATAGAGTGAAAAAATGAACATTTTAAAGTTTAGAATTAGGAAATGAGTAAAGCAAGTTCAGGCAAGTCTCTCTGTATTTTAACTGGTCACATGATTTTAATCCTATATTTGGATCAAGACCCATAACTCAGGAGCTTAGCTAATAGATCTTTTATAGCTTTGATCAGCTCAAACGAGTATATAGACCCTTTATAGTGATACACCCTTCACCTTGTTAAGTTTTATTTAAATTATTATTTACATGTTATTTAATTTATTTATTTATTTAGTTTTATATAAACCTTGCCTAATGCATAGCAGGTTTACTTGGTGTAATCTTTCCCATTTTGATTTTATTCCTTAACAATTAAATTTTTGGTATTTAATAGATTTTTTGGTCTTAATAAAATTTAAGATTTTATTCGTGCTATAATGTGTGTTTTTGGTAAAGAGTAACAATGATTTAGTTCTTTATGTTTAGCAAAATGCCAGGAGAAATATTGTGTAATTAAACACATGTTGCCTAGCAACACAGATCAATGCATTATCCAAACCTAAATGCTGTGGACCTTAAATGGAATTTTTATGCTGTTCAACAGATTTTCAGCCTGTTATCTTTTACTTTTTCATAATAGATTCTTTTGGCCAACGTGCCAATGTAATTTTGAAGAACAAATTGGACCTGGAATAATTTGAAAGCTTAACATACCAAACTAGTATATTCATAAGTGTCATATGAAAGCAAAGTCATTTTCAAGTTATTAAATGTCATAATTTATAATGCAGAGTACGAGTCTTGTAGACACGTTTTTTTGTGGAAGTTTTTTATCTGGATATTTTAATATATGGTTTTGAAAAATGTTAACCTTAACGAAATTAATGACCAAACAATATAGAGGCTTCAATGATTGGCCAGTATTTGAACCACATTAAAGGCAATCATTATTTTATTTTGTCTTTAAACCTTTGTTTAGCCGTCCATTATATAGTTTTTGTATGCCCCCTTTTTTGATGCAAGAGTAAAGTTGTGAAATTATTTTCAAACTATGCAACAGTTGTTTTCAGTTACCATAGGAACAGTTGTTGATATCATTACCATAGCAACAGTTGTTATTGTTAATTTTTATCGTCAAATTATCGAACCAAAGTCATTATTTCATTACCTACTTATCATAATTCTATCAAAATATTAGTGAAAAAATTTAAATTAAATTAACTTAGAAAGTAACTATAACAAAACATTATAATACAGAAAAATGTTACAAAGGTCCATATACTGGACCATGCATGGGTGAAAGATTGAATCTTACAGTTCTACAAGTTTTGGTCATATGCAATTGTTAATGAACTTTAAAAATGAGTTTACATTATTTTCTTGTTCTATGGAAGTTCTTTCACCCATGAGAATAGTTCTTTTTGTCTAATAATAACATAGGCATTCTGTTTTTCTTCTGGAAATGTATTTTAAAATTCAATGTTTTTTCTTAGGTTATTATGTTGACTGTTGCATTTCAGAACACATTCCAGTTCACATCATATAAATTAAAACGGTGCTCTCATTGTTGTAGAGGATTGTTGTTAGAACAAGAAGTTTGTGTTCAAACATCATTCTCATTTCTGTTATGAATCAAATGGTAGACAATAGAAATAAGTATTAAAAAATTAAAACATATTTCATCTGAATAGGGAACTGTTTATCTAATTACAAAGAGTTATCTCCCCTAGAAAAGCAACCTTTGTCAGTAGGTGGAGCTCTCGTTGTATTTGGAAGAACAGACCCTGATGTTATTGCAATAGTAGCCTTGAATCTTAATATTAAAGTTTTTGTATGATTTCATTTCTTAATACTGAATTTTTGTAATGAAAGACATAAGTTCTAGGTATAAATTAAAGGGAAAAACCAGCTGGAATTTCATCCAATAAGGTCCCAATTATGCATTTTGTGCAGCCCTGTAATTTACCCAGGATGCAATAGCTTTGTGTATTGTTGAAGATTGATCTCTTTTTATATTACTTTGATGTAACAGAATGTACAATTTTTAATCACAAGTTTTGTTATGAGTGTAAAACTGAATGGTATTCAATAAAGTATTTTGTTTGCTTCAATTAGTCTTCATGTGTCTTTTTTATGCCCATTTGTTTACTTCAGCCAGTCTTAAATGTGTCATTGAATATAATACCATTATGAATATAAGGAGATGTGATATGATTGCTAATGAGACAACTATCCACCATTGTTCAAATGAAGTGGATATAAGCTATTATAGGTCACCATGTGGCCTTCGACAATGAGAAAACCTATACATACCCATACCATGATTTTATTTCAATAGAATCCTGTGTGTCCATCAATTTGGAAAGTGTATTATTGTATTAGGGCTGTTTCAGAATTAAACGCAGGCACGGAGGCACTATTTTCAGACCCTAAATGCCCACTTGATAATTGAAATTTTCATTTTATAATTCTCGCAAATTCTGAGGAACATACTACCACCCTGGTCTACAATTAATTTAATATGATTGTGCACAATCTAGTTTGAAACCGCTGTACATTATATTGTATTCATCTTGTCCAATCATTCACCCAAATGTTTGTCACACTTTTCTTGTGTACTACTGAACAGACCCACTTCATATCGACAGCGATGAGTTGTAATGTGTGAGTGCTTATCTGATCTATAAGAGACTGACTTCCTATTTCTGATATAACTAGTTAGGCTGCTAAGCATGACAATCATGCAATTTTGTAAATCTTAGTTTTTTCTCGCCTAGGAAATATAGGAATGCTATGCTGCTGTGACTGAAAACTTGTCTTATTTTAGACAGTAGAAGAACTGGATACTTTATATCATACAGATGCATCGAGATCTGAAATTTACATCTCCCATATGTCTGGTGTCCTTTACCTTTTTGATGGTTCAGTGACTAATTAAAAAGCCAGTATTTCATCGTTTTTTTGTCGAGCCTTCGACTTTTGTCGAAAAAGCGAGACATAGCGATCCTACATTCCGTCGGCGTCGTCGTCGTCGTCGTTGTCGTCAGCGGCGTCCACAAATATTCACTCTGTGGTTAATGTTTTTGAAATTTTAATAACTTTCTTAAACTATCCTGGATTTCTACCAAACTTGGACAGAAGCTTGTTTATGATCATAAGATAATATTCAAAAGTAAATTTTGTAAAAAAAAAATTCCATTTTTTCCGTATTTTACTTATAAATGGACTTAGTTTTTCTGCCAGGAAACATTACATTCACTCTGTGGTTAAAGTTTTTAAAATTTTAATAACTTTCTTAAACTATCCTGGATTTCTACCAAACTTGGAAAGAAGCTTGTTTACGATCATAAGATAGTATCCAGAAGTAAATTTTGTAAAAAAAAAAATTCCATTTTTTCCGTATTTTACTTATAAATGGACTTAGTTTTTCTTCCAGTTAACATTACATTCACTCTGTGGTTAAAGTTTTTAAAATTTTAACAACTTTCTTAAACTATCCTGGATTTGTACCAAACTTGGACAGAAGCTTGTTTATGATTAAAAGCTAGTATCCAGAAGTAAATTTTGTAAAAAAAAAATTCCATTTTTTCCGTATTTTACTTATAAATGGACTTAGTTTTTCTGCCAGTTAACATTACATTCACTCTGTGGTTAAAGTTTTTAAAATTTTAACAACTTTCTTAAACAATCCTGGATTTGTACCAAACTTAGACAGAAGCTTGTTTATGATCAAAAGCTAGTATCTAGAAGGAAATTTTGTTCCATTTTTTCCGTATTTTACTTATAAATGGACTTAGTTTTTCTTCCAGTTAACATTACATACAGTCTGCAGTTTAAGTTTTTAAAACATTTATTAGATTCATAAACTATCCTGGATTTTTACCAAACTTGGACAGAAGCTACTTACAATCAAAAGATAGTATAGAGAGGAATATTTTTATTAATTTTTTTCCTCATTTTTGCTGAGCCTGTGATTAACAGCAAAAAGTAGACGAGACACTGGGTTCCGCGGAACCCTTACAAATTTTTTTTCGTACGACTGCAAAATTTTTGCACCGTATAATGGTATTGCGATGTCATTGTTTTCCGAAGACATTTGGTTTCCAGACAATAACTTGAGTATAAGTGAATGAAACTTTATGAAATTGTACCATAAGGTTCCTTACTTCAAAAGGAAGTTTGGGATTGATTTTGGGGTTATTGTCTATACTGTTTAGGAATTAGGGGCCAAAAATCAAGGATTCTCTGGTTTCTGGACAGTAACTTGAGTATAAGTCTATGGATCTCTATGAAATTGTACCACAAGGTTCCATACTAAATAAAATGCTCCGCAGGGCGCAGCTTGATACGACCGCAGAGGTCGAACCCTGAACAGTTGGGGCAAGTATGGACACAACATTCAAGCTTGATACAGCTTTGCATTTGGATTGTGATTAAATATTTGACACAGCATAGGTTTCTGACACAGAATGAATGTGGTCTAAGAACTTAAAAATTTTAAATTGGACATTCACCTATTATGGTCCAATATCCAAAATCTAAATACATGGTTAGATTCAGCATATCAAAGAACCCCAAGAATTCAATTTTTGATGAAATCAAACAAAGTTTAATTTTGGACCCTTTGGACCTCAATGTGGACAAAGTTAATAACAGGGCCCAAAAATCAAAAATCTAAATACATGGTTAGATTCAGCATATCAAAGAACCCCATATATTCAATTTTTGTTGAAATCAAACAAAGTTTAATTTTGGACCCCGATTTGGACCAACTTGAAAACTGGGCCCATAATCAAAAATCTAAATACATGTTTAGATTCAGTATATCAAAGAACCCTACGAATTCAATTTTTGTTAAAATCAAACTAAGTTTAATTTTGGACCCTTTGGACCTTAATGTAGACTTATTTGAAAACGGAACCAAAAATTTAGAATCTAAATACACGGTTAGATTCGGCATATCAAAGAGCCCCAATAATTCAATTTTTTATGAAATCAAACAAAGTTTAATTTTGGACCCTTTGGACCTCAATGTGGACCAATTTAAAAACGGGGCCCAAAATCCAAAAACTAAATACACGGTTAGATTCAGCATATTAAAGAACCCCAAGAATTCAAGAATAAAACCCCATTGAAATTGGTCAAGAAATAAGCAATTTATACGAAGTATCTTCATTTGCACAATACTGTGCAATTAAATATTTCTTGCTATTGCGCAATACTGTACAATTGACAATTTCTTGCTATTGCGCAATATTGTGTATGGATATTTCTTGCTATTGCGCAATACTGTGCAATTGAAGATTTCTTGCTATTGCGCAATACTGTGCAATTGAAGATTACTTGCTATTGTGCAATACTGTGCAATTGAAAATTTCTTGCTATTGCACAATACTTATTATATAATAATTTACACATCCTGTTTGGTGTGTATCTCCTACCATATCATTATTATTTGCTTTTAAATAAAAATCAGAAATAACCAACTTAAAATGGAAAATTTTAAAAGAAAATATAGGAAAAAAAGAAAAAAAATGAAAAAAAAAAATCCCCCCCCCTCCCAAATTTTTTGAACCCCCTTATGATTCATCACACCCAAACTCAATCCCAGCCTTCCCTTTGTGGTATGGTACCTTGCAGTACAATTTCAGAGAGATCCATCCACTTACACACAAGTTATTGTCTGGAAACTAGAAAAATGTGTTTTTTGGCCCCTTTTTGGCCCCAAATTCCTAAAATATTGAGGCAATTACCCCCATCATCAATCCCAGCCTTCCCTTTGTGGTATGGTACCTTGCAGTACAATTTCAGAGAGATCCATACACTTGAACACAAGTAATTGTCTGGAAACTAGAAAAATGCTTATTTTTGGCCCCTTTTTGGCCCCCAATTCCTAAACGTTTCGGTAATTACCCCCAAACTCAATTCCAGCTTTCCCTTTGTGATATGGAACCTTGTAGTACAATTTCAGAAAGATACATACACTTACACACAAGTTATTGTCATGAAACTAGAAAAATGCTTATTTTTTGCCCCTTTTTTGGCCCCTAATTCCCAAAATTTTAAGGCAATTACCCCCAAAATCAATCCCAGCATTCCTTTTGTGATATGGAACCTTGTGGTACAATGTCAGAGAGATCCATACACTAACACACAAGTTATGTCTGGAAGTTACAATAAAATGCTCCGCAGGGCGCAGCTTGATACGACCGCAGAGGTCGAACCCTGAACAGTTGGGGCAAGTATGGACACAACATTCAAGCTTGATACAGCTCTGAATTTGGATTGTGATTAAATATTTGACACAGCATAGGTTTCTGACACAGAATGAATGTGGTCTAAGAACTTAAAAATTTTAAATTGGACATTCACCTATTATGGTCCAATATCCAAAATCTAAATACATGGTTAGATTCAGCATATCAAAGAACCCCAAGAATTCAATTTTTGATGAAATCAAACAAAGTTTAATTTTGGACCCAGATTTGGACCAACTTGAAAACTGGGCCCATAATCAAAAATCTAAATACATGTTTAGATTCAGCATATCAAAGAACCCTAAAAATTCAATTTTTGTTAAAATCAAACTAAGTTTAATTTTGGACCCTTTGGACCTTAATGTAGACCAATTTGAAAACGGAACCAAAAATTAAGAATCTAAATACACGGTTAGATTCGGCATATCAAAGAACCCCAATAATTCAATTTTTGATGAAATCAAACAAAGTTAAATTTTGGACCCTTTGGACCTTAATGTAGACCAATTTGAAAACAGAACCAAAAATTAAGAATCTAAATACACGGTTAGATTCAGCATATCAAAGAACCCCAATAATTCAATTTTTGATGAAATCAAACAAAGTTAAATTTTGGATCCTTTGGACCTCAATGTGGACCAATTTAAAAACGGGGCCCAAAATCCAAAAACTTAATACACGGTTAGATTCAGCATATTAAAGAACCCCAAGAATTCAAGAATAAAACCCCATTGAAATTGATCAAGAAATAAGCAATTTATACGAAGTATCTTCTTTTGCACAATACTGTGCAATTGAATATTTCTTGCTATTGCGCAATACTGTACAATTGACAATTTCTTGCTATTGCGCAATATTGTGCTATTGGATATTTCTTGCTATTGCGCAATACTGTGCAATTGAAGATTTCTTGCTATTGCGCAATACTGTGCAATTGAAGATTTCTTGCTATTGTGCAATACTGTGCAATTGAAAATTTCTTGCTATTGCACAATACTTATTAGATAATAATTTACACATCCTGTTTGGTGTGTATCTCCTACCATATCATTATTATTTGCTTTTAAATATTAATCAGAAATAACCAACTTAAAATGGAAAATTTTAAAAGAAAAAAAAAAAGGAAAAAAAGAAAAAAAAAAATCCCCCCCCAAATTTTTTGAACCCCCTTATGATTCATCACCCCAAAAACTCAATCCCAGCCTTCCCTTTGTGGTATGGTACCTTGCAGTACAATTTCAGAGAGATCCATACACTTGAACACAAGTTATTGTCTGGAAACTAGAAAAATGCTTATTTTTGGACCCTTTTTGGCCCCCAATTCCTAAACGTTTCGGGCAATTACCCCCAAACTCAATTCCAGCTTTCCCTTTGTGATATGGAACCTTGTAGTACAATTTCAGAAATATCCAAACACTTACACACAAGTTATTGTCATGAAACTAGAAAAATGCTTGTTTTTTGCCCCTAATTCCTAAAATTTTGAGGCAATTACCCCCAAAATCAATTACAGCCTTTCCTTTGTGATATGGAACCTTGTGGTACAATGCCAGAGAGATCCATACACTTACACACAAGTTATTGTCTGGAAGTTACAAAAATGCTTATTTTTGGCCCCTTTTTGGCCCCTAATTCCTTAACTGTTGGTACCATAACCCCCAAAATCAATCCCAACCTTCCTTTCGTGGTATTGAACCTTATGGTAAAATTTCATGGAGATCCATTCACTTAAACTAAAGTTAGAGTGCGAAAACCAATGTGTCTTCGGACGACGCCGGACGACGCCAGACGACGACGACGACGCCAACGTCATACCAATATACGACCAAAAAATTTTTAATTTTTGCGGTCGTATAAAAATGCTTATTTTTGGCCCCTTTTTGGCCCCTAATTCCTTTACTGTTGGTACCATAACCCCCAAAATCAATCCCAACCTTCCTTTTGTGGTATTGAACCTTGTGGTAAAATTTCATAGAGATCCATTCACTTAAACTAAAGTTAGAGTGCGAAAACCAATGTGTCTTCGGACGACGCCGGACGACGCCAGACGACGACGACGACGCCAACGTCATACCAATATACGACCACAAAATTTTTTTTGCGGTCGTATAAAAAGGAAGGCTGAGATTGATTATGTTGGTTATGGCCTTAATGGTTTAGGAATTAAGGGCCAAAAATAATACTTTTCTAATATTTTGTATAAATTGCTTATTTCTTGACCAATTTCAATGTTTTTTTTTTATTCAAAGTCTTGAATTCTTGGGGTTCTTTAATATGCTGAAGCTAACCATGTATTTAGATTTTGGGCCTAGTTGTATCGTCTGGGATGCGAGACATAGTGATTAATATCCGGTGGTGGACGTGGTGACAATGTTAACTATTTGTATAAAGTTTTATATTTCAGAAGGTAGAAGACCTGTATGCTTCATACCTTGTTTGCAGATACCTTATGTTACGAAGTTTCCGTTTGTCATATGTCCATTATCCTTGACCTCAAGGGGTTCCTTGCAACGTCTTCATTTCCGTCAGACAGGGTTCACCTGACCTCAACCTCATTCATGGATCAGTGATCAAGGTTAAAATAACGTGATTAGGTCTGTTTCTCAAATACTATAAGCAGTAGGTCAACTATATGTGGTGTATGGTATGATTGTAAGGGTACATGTCAGTCTGGCAGGTTTCATTGGACCTTGACCTCATTTTCATGGTTCATTGGTTTTAGCAATAGGTCAACTATATTTGGTGTATGGAATGATTGTAAGGTGTACATGTCTGTCTAACCGGTGTCATCTGACCTTGACCTCATTTTAATGGTTCATTGGTCAATGTTAAGTTTTTGTATTTTGGTCTGTTTTTTAAGTACTATAAGCAATAGGTCAACTATATTTGGTGTATGGAATGATTGTAAGGTGTACATTCTCTCTAGCCAGTGTCATCTGACCATGACCTCATTTTCATGGTTCATTGGTCAATGTTAAGTTTTTATGTTTTGGTCTTTTTTTCATATACTAATAACAACAGGTCAACTAAAATTAGTGTATGGAATGATTGTAAGGTATACATGTCTGTCTAGCCAGTATCATCTGACCTAGACCTCATTTCCATGGTTCATTCGTTTACATTAAGTTTTTGTGTTTTGGTCTGTTTTTCAATTACCATAAACAATGGGTCAACTATATTTGGTGTATGGAATAATTGTAAGGTGTACATGTCTGTGTGACATTTTTTATCTGACCTTGACCTTGACAATGATGGATCTTTAAAAATGTTAAGTTTATGTGATACTTGTGGTAAACAGGAAATCTCAGTGATGATTTAATAAACTGATAGAATACCTCTTGTAGAAAATGTTTTAATGAACATAAATTATGTAATTGCAGTAAAGAAAAAATTAAAAATAATCTTTCAGATTAGGTTTATTCACTTTACCTATTTTGGAAGATCACATGACTTGTATATCAGTTTTGTCAGAGTCATTGTCAATTGTTTATTTAACAGAATACATAAAATTTTCATATTTTCTTTAAGGCAATGTAAATGGCTAGCTAATCCTCCCCAATGAAAAATATGATTACATAAAATAATCTATTCTCATCAATAACATAACAATTCAATCATGCAACCCTTACTCATTCCTAGCTTGGGAAGCAGAAAAGAAAGAAGGACATCGCCATGGAACTTAAAAGTTGGAGTGACCATGAATATAAAGTTTTGAATATCAGAGAACAAGAAAAGATAAGAGAAGCAGGTAAAAAGAAGAGACAGGTTGGACAGAGAATGAGAAAAGATAACTCAGCAGGGAACCAGGATAACAGAAGATAAGGAAGTGGGATGGACATTTTACATTCAGCAGCTATTTCATAATTTTTGTAATGAAAACATTTATTTTATACATATATTATTCATGATTATTATTCAAGATCACATAATCAACGTCAAGGTCAAATAATATTGGAGTTACATAAGAAAACAAGATAGATTGAGAAAACAAAAGCAAAAAATATACAAACTTTCAAAAATTACAAAAACAGATCCAATAAAACAGTAAAGCTTAGATGGCAAGAAAACTGCTGCTGCCAGTTTGTGAGAAGAAAATGTTAGTCTGGGTCCCTGACACAATATTCTCAATACCATAAGCGGACTTCCAGTTGGAATATAGCATCAGGTCAGCACTGAATCCAATCAAAATTTTGATCTGATTTTACCTTTTGCATTGTCTCTGGTGTCTAGGTTAGTAATGCCAATACCTTTTGTGGTTTCTCTGGTTTCTAGTAAAGGACGTCATAATAGAATGACACAATACCCAAGCGTCATTAATGTAAATTCGTGAATTAACATGAAAAGTTTTAAAAAAAACCCATCAAAATGGCCACGAAACATTAACAAATCAAGATTTGATTGTAAGTGCTGGTGACCTGGTGTTATATTTGAAGTGAACCTTGTGAAATCGAAAATATTTTACCAGGATTCCAGGTTATAGAAAATTTAAGTATGTTCTATTTCTACTGTTTGAACATGTGAAATATATGAAATCATAGACTTGTTTTTTTTTTTCCTTACTACCAGAACAGATGATACACGTATGGGTGGATGAAGAGAACATTGAATAGCTGACACATAATTTCTACACCTTCAACTAACTTCGATAAAAATTCAAGAAATGATTTAATTATTCTGAATGTTTAACCCTCATGTGAGGATAATTTCTTAATCTCTTGTAAAAGCAGCATTAGTTACAATTACCAACCTTTACAATGATACATATATGATGAAAAATATTAATGTGGCTGAACAAAATATATACATTCATCAATATACAACAACAAACAAATAATCAACCCCAATCATTACTATCATGTTTAATTTTTAAATTTACAATTTTCAATCATACAAGTTGAAAAACTAAAAAATTTAAACACATTTGTATGACTCTTTTCACTAACTGACATCAAATTCTTTTACTTTCCATAGTTTTTGCTTTTAGCAGTCTTGTTGAGAAAGTTATCACCTTTTAGTATTTTGGTTTTTTACCACCAGAGTCACCTGATTCTCCTGTTTTACGTTTGTTTAGTATATTTTGAATTTTCTGCCATTGTTTATCTAGTTCGGCCTTTTCATCTTTAGGTCCTGCACGCCGGGTTTTCCTTCCATCAGCCATCTTAACTCCATATTGAAACGCTGCCCTAAAAAGACAAAAATTCACACTGTAAAACATTACTTTGGTAACATCATTTTATCTAAAAGAACAAGCATTCTTTGAGTATTGCCTAGCAATACATAGTCCCCTACTGGTTAAAAATTCATTGTACTGGAACAAATGCTAACTTGATCTATAACTTGTCATGGTGTAAACTATATAACAAATATCAAGTCAATATCTTCAAGCATGACGGAAAAAAATGTGGAAAATTGATTATTTGAGTGAATTTTCTAAGTTCAAGGACCATAGCTCTGCACAAAATCAACATACCAGACCAAAATTCAAACTTGATCTGTAGCTTGTCATGATAAAACTATATACCAATCATCAAATCAATATCTTCAAGCATGACAAAAAAAAGTGCGGAAAACTGATTATTTGAGTGAATTTTCTAAGTTCAAGGACCATAACTCCGCACAAAATCGTCAGACCGGAACAAAATTCGAACTTGATCTGTAACTTGTCATGATAAAACAATACACCAAATATCAAATCAATATCTTCAAGCACAAAGAAAAAAAGTGTGGAAAACTGATTTGCCGGACTGACGGATGGACAGACAGACAGATAGACAGACAGACAGACAGACAGAGTGCAAACCTAAAGTCCCCTTTGAATTCGTCGGTAGGGGACTAAAAATCTATTGCAAGTTTTTGGAGATGTATATAGAATAATGGCATTTATGTTTTTGATACTGGCTTTATCAGCAAGAACATCAAGCGAGCCTGCTAGGGCGAGCTTATATTAAAGCTGATGAAGTCAGTATCAAAAAATGAAATGCCATTATTCTTTTTATCAGCAATTTGTCTTAACAACATGTTTTTTGGTTTAGAATATGTAATAAAATGAATAAGTTAGTAAAACTAAAACGCATAAAAAATGTTGGGATAATTGTTCGGTTGTGTGAAGGAAGTTGCATGCATTTCATTGATGAATTAATATTTTCAAGTATCAAGTCCTGTCCATGATCTAAACAAATATTAGTAAGATCAAATGAAAAATATTTTTAGAACAATCTGTGACATGGTTAATTCAATGAAACTTGACTTTTAGAATCTGTCTTGTTTCTCCAAAATATACTTCAATCATGTTGCAGGTAAGGACATTCTAACAGCCAACTCCATTATTTTACTGTTTTGGTCCGTTTCTGGATCTCTTCTAATCTATTTGACTTCTTTTTGTATAACTGGCCTACCACAGTTCATCAAAAAGACCTTAATTCTAGACATAAAAGGTCTTATTTATATTGCCAAAGTTTAAATAGACTTTTCATTGGCATGAACCTAAATGGTTGTGAATTTTAAGCAAAACTTCTTGTCAGATATTTAATTTTTGGGGCTATTTAAATTTGGGCTACTTACTTAGGAAGAGCCTCCTTGTTAGACATGTAATCACTGTATTCTTCTTGTGTGTCAAAGTCCCATCGACCCACTGGACCTTTTTTATTTCCTTGGTCCATTTTACTATAGTCCACTTCATCGTCCGAATCATCCAGTGTATCCTGCATCTGCCATTCACTGCAAACAAATAATAAATGATTCTCATTCTCTGCAACAAACAAATGGTAAACAATCTGCCATTCACTGCAAACAAAAAGTAAACAATCTGCCATTCACTGCAAAAAAATAGTAAACAATCTGTCATTCACTGCAATTAAATAGTAAACAATCTGTCATTCACTGCAAACAAATAGTAAACAATCTGTCATTCACTGCAAACAAATAGTAATTAATCTGCCATTCACTGCAAACAAATAGTAAACAATCTGTCATTCACTGCAAACAATTAGTAAACAATCTGTCATTCACTGCAACCAAAAAATAAACAATCTGTCATTCACTGCAAACAAATAATAAACAATCTGCCATTCACTGCAAACAAATAGTAAACAATCTGCCATTCACTGCAAACAAATAGTAAACAATCTGTCATTCACAGCAAACAAATAGTAAACAATCTGCCATTCACTGCAAACAAATAGTAAACAATCTGCCATTCGCTGCAAACAAATAGTAAACAATCTGCCATTCACAGCAAACAAATAGTAAACAATCTGCCATTCACTGCAAACAAATAGTAAACAATCTGTCATTCACTGCAAACAAATAGTAAACAATCTGTCATTCACAGCAAACAAATAGTAAACAATCTGCCATTCACTGCAAACAAATAGTAAACAATCTGTCATTCACAGCAAACAAATAGTAAACAATCTGTCATTCACAGCAAACAAATAGTAAACAATCTGCCATTCACTGCAAACAAATAGTAAACAATCTGCCATTCATTGCAAACAAATAGTAAACAATCTGTCATTCACAGCAAACAAATAGTAAACAATCTGCCATTCGCTGCAAACAAATAGTAAACAATCTGTCATTCACAGCAAACAAATAGTAAACAATCTGTCATTCACTGCAACCAAAAAATAAACAATCTGTCATTCACTGCACTGCAAATAAATTGTATTAAGGGGTTAAGAAGGAGTTATATATCCATAATGATCATACAAGACAAAGAACCTATGAAGATCTACAGTCTTTAAGAACTTACCCAGGGTAACATTCATCATATCCATAATGATCATACAGGACAAAGAACCTATGGAGATCTACAGTCTTTAAGAACTTACCCAGGGTAACATTCGTCATATCCATAATGATCATACAGGACAAAGAACCTATGGAGATCTAGTCTTTAAGAACTTACCCAGGGTAGCATTCATCATATCCATAATGATCAATCTTTCCTTTTAGCTTCTGTAGTTTCGTGCTACCTCTATAAGATAAAATTATTACATTATACATGTATTATAACATTAGAATAATGGAGATATAAACACTGTAGCATTGGAAGTCTGTTCACCTTCAAAGTCAACAGTTTACATTGCATTTCAATACTAAATGATAAAAAAAAAGATGTGGTATGATTGCCACTGAGACAACTATCCAGTGGTATGATTGCCAATGAGACAACTATCAAACAAAGTCCTAATGACCTGGATTATGCAGTCATAGGTCACTGGCAACCTTCAACAATGAGCAAAACAAAAACAGCAGTCAGCTATAAAAGGCCCCAGCATGACAAAATGTGAAACAACTTGAAAATAAACTGTTGACACAGAGATATGCCTTGTCTGTCAGCAGAAAATTCAGAAAAAGACAACCTAATGGACAGCAACATTGTTAATAAATTCAAAGTTGCTGGACCATGACATAGAAGGCAGCACCTCACTGTGACTTTGAGATGAAGAACAGCAATAAAAGTGCTGTTCCTTTGCTTTTTGTGTTTTTTGCTGTGCACATACTGATTTTGTGTCATCGATGGATACCTCATATCACTTCTTTTCTATTTAGCAGAAACCTACTTAACAATGAACATTCCTAATCACTTCAAAGTCACTGGACCATGACCTAGGCAGCAGGGCCTGGAAATAGTCGTCAAACTAATATGTACTAATAGTTATGGAACTTTATAGAAAATATCATTGATCTATCACAAGTAGTTCCTATCAAACTGATTTAAGCAGAAAACTCAACAATTGTTGACACCAATGATGACTATGCTGCCGCTGGAAAAGCAACACCTATGGCTTCCATTCCACTACTTTCTTTGCAGGCGAGACAAAAACAAACCACCTAATTTTTCTAAAAAACAATAATTGAAAAAACAGATATAAAAAATCTAGACAGCCACCAAAGACAACCACTGAATAACAGGCTTCTGACTTAGGACAGGTACATTCAGAATGTGGCCAGTTAAATATGTTAGTGACATTTACCAACATATTTAACTGGCCACATTCTGAATGTACCTGTCCGAAGTCAGAAGCCTGTTATTCAGTGGTTGTCTTTGGTGGCTGTCTAGATTTTTTATCTGGGACAATGGTGTAATATAACAACATTAGGACAAACTGTAAAAATGAGTTGGAAATGACTTGACTTAAAAGACTTATATAAAATGGAAAATTTTTAAACCATGGCAAGTCATTATCATTATTTTTTATTTTTCTATTTCTTGAGAAATTGCTATTCGTAATTATTCCTTTTCAATTAAGCATTCAAAAAACCTAATGACTATCACTTGAAAACGGGCCATTTATTGCCACATTGATTGCAAATATTCATGTTTTGTAATATGATAATTAAAAAAAACTGTTTTCTAATCTTAAATTTATAACTTTCTAAGGGAGCTACCATTTGATTTTTATGGGGGGGCTAGGATGAAAAATTTTGTCCTGCCTTTTTATTTTTCCCTCTATTCGGTCCTGCCTTTTTATTTTTCACTCTATTCGGTCCTGCCTTTTTTTTAGTTTATCCTGACTTTTTTTTTACACAAATTGTCATTCTGCCTTTTTTTTTTGCAAATAATCTCATCCTGCCTTTTTTTTTACTCAAAACTCCTGTCCTGCCTATTTTTTTCAAATTTCATCCTAGCCCCCCCCCCCATAAAAATCAAATGGTAGCTCCCTAACATACTTTTCTTTATCCTTCTCTTCTTCTACCATACCAGCAAAACTCTGAAATTAAAATTATATATAAGTATAACAAAGTCATAATACCAGCAAAACTCTGAAATTAAAATTATATATAAGTATAACAAAGTCATAATACCAGCAAAACTCTGAAATTAAAATTACAGTGAAAAGATAGTGGCAAAATTATATATTAGTATAACAAAGTCATAATACCAGCAAAAGTCTGAAATTAAAATTAAAGTGAAAAGATAGTGGCAAAATTATATATAAGTATAACAAAGACATAATACCAGCAAAACTCTGAAATTAAAATTAAAGTGAAAAGATAGTGGCAAAATTATATATAAGTATAACAAAGTCATAGTACCAGCAAAAGTCCTGACTCATATGAAATCTTAATTGATATCAATATTTAAGCATAAATTTGTACTCTTCATGATTCATCTTTTCTTAAGGTTTTCATTAATAGAATATATATCTATACTGTCTGACCTTATTTTCTGACCAATGGACTAAACATACTGAGAATTGACAAAATAATTTGAATTTTATTTCATAGACTAAACCAAATGAGATTAATTAAATTCAACTGAACCGTTTTACCTTAAATTTCTCATTAATAGACTGAACCAACTCAGAAGCTGACAATCTCTTCTTACCTTACATTTCTCATTAATGGACTGAACCAACTCAGAAGCTGACAATCTCTTCTTACCTTACATTTCTCATTAATGGACTGAACCAACTCAGAAGCTGACAATCTCTTCTTACCTTACATTTCTCATTAATGGACTGAACCAACTTAGAAGGGGATAATCTCTTCTTACCTTAAATTTATCATTGATGGACTGAACCAATTGAGTAGCTGACTGGCCTTGTTTCTGATCTTCATCCTGTAAAACGATGAAATTTTCATAGATAAAAGCCCATATCTGTTTAAACTGAAGATTTTATTTTGATAAAACTTTCATCACATAGGATATGTCTCCATCATGCTGATGACATTTACGATACTGCATATTTTCCTCCAAACAGAGACCAATTAAATAATGTTAAGACTGTGAGTGTAGATCTTTACATAGATAACATTTTTCTTTGCAATATAAAAATTGATCAAGGGTCCCAAAACGATCATATTTGCCAGACATGACCAAAACTGAAAGGTCATTGAAAGAAATAGTAGATTTGGATTTAGGTCAAAAACGTTTTTTTTACAGAAATAATTCTGGTCATTTCATAGAGATCAGGTTTCTTAATCACCATTTAGCACAAAATTTCTGGTAATAAAACTACTGCCATTCCAGTATAGAATGGTAATCCAAAGGGCACTCCTAAGTACCATATTAATGCCTCCTGGATATATTAGCTAGTGCTCACTAATCAATGTTTACCTCTTCACACCTGATAGTAGTGATTAAATTCAGAATTAATATTTTAAAGAAACTATATTTCATGACTATTTACTTCATAATCTAATAACTTTTCAGTAAAGACACATTACGTAGAAAAAAGTAATTTTTCAATTGATTATGTGCCAAATTAAACGAGTGAAGCTGTTATCTGTTATATTCAAACACTTTTACAGGTAATAAAATTAAAAATACATTGATTTCTGGCCATCTGATAAACAGAACAAATCATGTTAACAAATCTGGAATCACTCGTAAATCATTAACTTGAAACTTGTATTTCGTCTTTAAAATCAAAAGTAGTGTAGCATTGGGGATTTCTGAGAAATTTACACTTTTAAAGCATTAAAATCATTTTCATTCTAAACTGCTGCATTCCATGAATCATTGTGGAATGTTTTTAGAAAAACAGTAAGAAATTTCATGAAGTAAATGGGATGAAACCGTCAATACAAGTTTGTTGATGCAGTGAGTCTAGTATGAGTAATTTCAACAGTTTGAAATAAGGACCCCAACATTTAAGTCATCATAAAATAACAGAAATTGTGCTAAAAAATTCTGGATCCTTGAAGTTGAGTATATATGTTATATAAATGCGAGTGCCAGAGTGTGTATATGTGTGCCAGAGTGTGTATATGTGTGTCTGATTGTACTTTTCCTCACAATAGTCAGGTGGGGATATAAAGGGATTGTAAAAGCCTGACTACTGAAAAAAAAAGACTAAGAGTAATTATTGTATTTAATGCATGATGCTAATAAAATGGGTGCAGCTTGATACGACCGCAGAGGTCGAATCCTGAACAGGTGGGGCAAGTATGGACACAACATTCAAGCTTGATACAGCACTGAATTTGGATTGTGATTAAATATTTGACACAGCACAGGTTTCTGACACAGAATGAATGTGGTCTAAGAACTTAAAAAATTTTAATTTACCTATTCAAACCATATCATTATTATTTGCTTTTATATATAAATCAGAAATAACCAATTTAAAATAGAAAATTTTAAAGAAAAAAAAAGGAAAAAAAAATCCCCCCCCCAAAATTTTTTGAACCCCCTTATGATTCATCACCCCTAAACTCAAACCCAGCTCTCCCTTTGTGATATGGAACCTTGTAGTACAATTTCATAAAGATCCATACACTTACACACAAGTTATTGTCCTGAAACTAGAAAAATGCCTGTTTTTTGCCCCTTTTTTGCCCCTAATTCCTAAAATTTTGGGGCAATTACCCCCAAAATCAATCCCAGCCTTCCCTTTGTGGTATGGTACCTTGCAGTACAATTTCAGAGAGATCCATACACTTGAACACAAGTTATTGTCTGGAAACTAGAAAAATGCTTATTTTTGGCCCCTTTTTGGCCCCTTATTTCTAAACGTTTTGGGCAATTACCCCCAAACTCAATTCCAGCTTTCCCTTTGTGATATGGAACATTATAGTACAATTTCAGAAAGATCCATATACTTACACACAAGTTATTGTCATGAAACTAGAAAAATTCTTGTTTTTGGCCCCTTTTTTCGCCCCTAATTCCTAAAATTTTGAGGAAATTGCCCCAAAAATCAATCCCAGCATGTAAACTTGTGGTACAATGTCAGAGAGATCCATACACTAACACACAAGTTATGTCTGGAAGTTACAAAAATGCTTATTTTTGGCCCCTTTTTGGCCCCTAATTCCTTAACTGTTGGTACCATAACCCCCAAAATCAATCCCAACCTTCCTTTTGTGGTATGGTACCTTATGGTAAAATTTCATAGAGATCCATTCACTTAAACTTAAGTTAGAGTGTGAAAACCAATGTGTCTTCGGACGACGACGACGACGACAACGACATACCAATATACGACCGCAAAATTTTTTTGCAGCCGTATAAAACAACTGATCCAAAAGGTGACTTAGTAACCTTCATACTAGTATACAGTCAGAAAAAAATTCACAATTTCAACCATGATCTTTCATAGGCAATCTTATTAAAATGACTGCCCTGAAAACATGAAACAGGTGACAGTGACTGTTGTGACAGGATATTTTTTTATTAAGAAATAAAATGCTTCGCTGGGGCGCAGCTTGATACGACCGCAGAGGTCGAACCCTGAACAGTTGGGGCAAGTATGGACACAACATTCAAGCTTGATACAGCTCTGAATTTGGATTGTTATTAAATATTTGACACAGCATAGGTTTCTGACACAGAAAGAATGTGGTCTAAGAACTTGAATATTTTTAATTTACCTATTATGGTCCAATGTCCAAAATCAAAATACATGGTTAGATTCAGCATATCAAAGAACCCCATATATTCAATTTTTGTTAAAATCAAACAAAGTTTAATTTTGGACCCCAACTTGGACAAACTTGAAAACTGGGCCCATAATCAAAAATCTAAACACATGTTTAGATTCAGCATATCAAAGAACCCCAAGAATTCAATTTTTGCTAAAATCAAACTAAGTTTAATTTTGGACCCTTTGGACCTTAATGTAGACCAATTTAAAAAACGGGACTTAAAATTAAAAATCTAAATATATGGTTAGATTTGGAATATCAAAGAACCCCAATAATTCAATTTTTGATGAAATCAAACAAAGTTTAATTTTGGACCCTTTTGACCTCAATATGAACCAATTTGATAGCGGGGCCCACAAATAAAAAATCTAAATTCATGGTTAGATTCAGCATATCAAGAACCCCATATATTCAATTTTTGTTGAAATCAAATAAAGTTTAATTTTGGACCCCAACTTGGACCAACTTGAAAACTGGGCCCATAATCAAAAATCTAAACACATGTTTAGATTCAGCATATCAAAGAACCCCAAGAATTCAATTTTTGTTAAAATCAAACAAAGTTTAAATACTGGACCCTATCTTGGACCAACTTGAAAACTGGGCCCATAATCAAAAATCTAAACACATGTTTAGATTCAGCATATCAAAGAACCCCAAGAATTCAATTTTTGTTAAAATCAAACTAAGTTTAATTTTGGACCCTTTGGACCTTAATGTAGACCAATTTAAAAAACAGGACCCAAAATTAAAAATCTAAATACACGGTTAGATTTGGAATATCAAAGAACCCCAATAATTCAATTTTAGATGAAATCAAACAAAGTTTAATTTTGGACCCTTTTGACCTCAATATGAACCAATTTGATAACGGGGTCCACAAATAAAAGATATAAATACATGGTTAGATTCAGCATATCAAAGAACCCCATATATTCAATTTTTGTTGAAATCAAACAAAGTTTAATTTTGGACCCCAATTTGGACCAACTTGAAAACTGGGCCAAAAATCAAAAATCTAAATACATGTTTAGATTCAGCATATCAAAGAACCTCATATATTCAATTTTTGCTAAAATCAAAGAAAGTTTAATTGGACCCTTTGGACCTTAATGTAGACCAATTTGAAAACTGGACCCAAAATTAAAAATCTAAATACACTGTTAGATTCGGCATAACAAATAAATAAATGTGATCAAAGATTTTACAAATCTAATGCGACATACTGTGCAATTAAAGATTTCTTCTTGAAATTTTTCAATATTTGAAATTTGAAAAAAAAATAATATTTGAAGAATAATTCTTTTTAATTTCTTAAATCTGAAATGAGAAAAAATTGACCCCCCACAATTTCTTTTTATCCTCCCCCCCCCCTTTTTTCCCCCAAAAAATTCTTTCCCTCAAGATATGGTCATAATCTCAATTCAAATTTCCAATGGAGTTGGCAACCATAATTACCCATTTAAATTTACCATAGTGCTAACTTAATCTATTTTATAATAGAATTAAAAATATAGTGTCAAATCTTTCATATGGATTTTTTTGTAAAAAAAAAAGATGCAACATTTGCAGATATTTTTACTGGTCTTCCTTTATAAATATGCATTTTTTTAAACATAATTTAAAAGCAGTGTAAGGGAAGTAACCAAAACGTTGTATTTGGATTACCTCCCTTACACTGTTTTAAATTATCTTTATTGTTCATTAACCATTACTTTATACATAATTTAAAAGCAGTGTAAGGGAGATAATTTCAATGATGTATTTGATTTATCTCCCTTAAATTATGTTTTGTACTAAAGTATTTGTCCATTAACCAGGACAACCTTGTTTTTCCCCCTTTTTTGTCCCTAATTCCTAAACGGTTGGAGCCATAACCCCCCAAAGCAAATCCTAACCATCCCTTTGTGGTATGGAAACTTGTAGTATAATTTCAGAGAGATCCATACACCGTTCCGCAGTTATTGTCTGGAAACTAGAAAATGCTTATTTTTGGCCCCTTTTTGGCCCCTAATTCCTTAACTGTTGGTACCATAACCCCCAAAATCAATCCCAACCTTCCTTTTGAGGTATTTAACCTTATGGTCAAATTTCAAAAAGATCCATTCACTTAAACTAAAGTTAGAGTGCGAAAACCAATGTGTCTTCGGACGACGACGCCGGACGACGACGACGCCAACGTCATACCAATATACGACCACAAAATTTTTTTGCGGTCGTATAATAATTCATGGAAGCCATAGATTTGTTGGAAATTTACACATGGCCTGGGCCGTGATATTCGAATTTTATCCTGAGCGTTAGCGAGGGATAAAATCAACGAATATCACGGCCCAGGCCATGTGTAAATTTACAACAAATCCATGGCTTCCATGAATTATTTCGATTCTAATAGGACAAATACTATTAAAAAAAACTGAAGCGAGGCTGGTTATCAGCTGTGTGTGTGGCTGTTCTTCTTTACTCCCTGTTAGATAAAGCTAAAACATTCTAATAAATCTGTAGCTTGCATGAATTATTTCCTGAATAACCGCTAGAAAAAAATCTGTTTAATTCTTTTAATTCTAAAACCCAACATTTGCCATTTTTAATTTACATGTTTTTCTCATAAGCTACCATCAAATCAAAAGTTGACATTTCGTAACTAAGGAGCCGCCATGTTGACTTGCTGAAATCAGTAAATATGCGAATAATGCAATAGAATAGAAAATAAAACAAAACCTATCTCAAAAATCAATTTTAATACAATATTATACGAATTTCGATGGTTCACCTTACGGAAAACCTTGAACTCTAGCTTTTTCATTTGTATGACGTCATGTTTTCGAAAACATTAAAAGACTTTCGCAGAATTTTATTTGCTTTTGATTTTGTTGATTTCTCCGAGCTCTTGTGCATTAATTCTTTTTATTAAGCATCCGAATAAGAATAAAAATTCTTTTGTCTTTTTTTAAATGCAATTTTTAAAACAAAAAAATCGGCAAAGGGTTTGCAAATAGGTTCCAATACATGTGGATTTATGTGGGAGGTATATTGTAACATCCATTATAATGTATATCTCTGAGTCTGTGCTAAGTATAGATATATCAAGAGAAAAAATCTCCAGCACTATTCCTATTCAAGAGAAGACAACCTATTCAGAACTATTCCTATTCAAGAGAAGACAACCTATCAAGCACTATTCCTATTCAAGAGAAGACAACCTATTCAGAACTATTCCTATTCAAGAGAAGACAACCTATCAAGCACTATTCCTATTCAAAGAAGACAACCTATCCAGCACTATTCCTATTCAAGAGAAGACAACCTATCCAGCACTATTCCTATTCAAGAGAAGACAACCTATCCAGCACTATTCCTATTCAAGAGAAGATAACCTATTCAGAACTATTCCTATTCAAGAGAAGACAACCTATCAAGCACTATCCCTATTCAAGAGAAGATAACCTATCCAGCACTATTTCTATTCAAGAGAAAACAATCATCCAGCACTATTTCTATTCAAGAGAAAACAACCTATCCAGCACTATTCCTATTCAAGAGAAGATAACCATCCAGCACTATTTCTATTCAAGAGAAGATAACCTGTGCAAATCTTAAGTCAGATAATTCATACCTCCTCCACTGGTTTTTCAAAATAGGTTTTCTTCCTCCTATCTTCCCTGTCCCTATCTCGGTCTCTGTCTCTACGATCTCTGTCTCGTCTATCTCTGTCACCTTTGTCTCTCCTTTCACCATGTCTGTCCCTGTCTCTATCTCTACGATCATCCCCCCTTTCTCTCTGTCTATCTCGTCCCTTGTCTCTGTCGTCATCACGACGGTCTTTCTTTCTATCTTTCTTATCCTGGACTTTGTTATAAGTTGGAACATAATCTCCAATGTCATTATAGATACTAAAACAGATAATACACACGTCATGTTTAGACGAGTTGTATATATATATATATATATATATATACAACTCGTCTAAACATCAGCCCAACAATGTTAGATCTGTAAATTTGCTTTCGCAAATTTTTTGTTCTTCCCTCGTAATATGTTAACTCATTATTTTGAAAATACCTGTATGCTATATAATTTTATTGTACATTTTTTGTTAATACTTATTCTTGCTTCTGTGAAATGACTGAAATGAATCCTTTTTAGGCTGGATCCCGGGTTTATGCTCATGTCCAGCTTATGAATTTAAAATAAGTTGGTCAAGAAATATATATCCATCCAATTCATAGCTAAGATGTATATTCAGGACTAGAACATGTTTATGTGATATGAATGTGAACTTTGACCCAAATGACACCATGAGCCTGATTTGATTTTTAAAATACTATTTCATAAGGTTAGAGTCTGCAGGAAGACATGCCACACTATCCAGATAATCTATTCTCATTATCAGCTGACCAATAATTGTTAGTAGTTGTACTCATTAATGCAGCTTGCGTTGCTGTTACTCAGCAAATGCCAATTTTCAAGTGTTTGGTTTGACCAATGCAGAGATCTAAACCATAACCTTTTGAACTACCACTAGACCACTGAAGTGTTCAGTCAGTATAATCAAAATCAAACAATATAAGTAATGTAAAGGTGAGCACAAGTTGAAATGATTTGTCAACAATTCCCTATGATCAGTATAAAATAACATTGTACTTCTTCACTATTTATTTAGAAATAATTGTGTACATTTATTATTGTGATTGTTGAACAATTGACACAAATGCAAGTTTACTTATTGTGATTTCAGGAAAAGCTGTATACAAATAATGCTATCAAAATATTAAGTAAGAGTTTTTATTTTTTCCCACACCTATCTTGTTGCAATTTTCGCAATAATAAAAAAATGCAAAAGTTTCTGCTTTTACAGTATATGAAAATGTTGATATGTAGATTAAAGTATGACATTAACTTACTTGTCATCACCTCCAGTTAACTTGGCTTTCTCTTCTTCTTTCAGTTTACCTATAATTTAATTACATAATTGGCATTAATTAATTATCTAATGATCATAATTGTGTCTTATTTGTAAGATTTTGTAAATGATTAATGCTGTCTAAGAACTAGAGTTTTGTACCATGCAAATATATAAAAGATGGGTTATGAATGAGCTCATTTATAAATTTATTGAAAATCTAGTTCTTTATAAGTTTATTACTTTTATACTTTTCCTGTCTAACTCCATTTTTCTTGTTTTTATCTCTTTCTATCTTTATTTTATAATTCCAACCCTAAATATTCTGTCTTTTCATTCTTCACCTCCTAAAAAAACCTTCAAACCTACCTTTCTCCTTCTTTTTCAGTTTTTTACTTTCCCTTCTGCCCTGTCTAAGGTACGACAAAATCTGTGTTAATTTATTGATGACGATGTCGTTGGTGGTCAACGTTGTTGTAGCCTAAAATAGAAAAGTTGTCCAATTCACCTTTTATTAATTATATAAAAGGACATAACTAAAGAATGGTAAAAGTAATGCCATCCAAAATTCAAACCTGATTTGTGTTTGGTGGCAATAAGCATTGTGTACAAGTTTTATAACATTTGGTTGAGGCAATGTAAAGTTAGAGTGCTAAAATTACAAATTCAGCAATTTTTCCATTTATAAAGGTACACTGAAAGTAACGCCATCCAAAGTCGAACTTGATTTGTTTGGTGGTAATAACCATTGTGTATAAGTTTCATAATATTTGGTTGAGGCAAACTTAAATGAGAACGGATATCAATTTTGGGACGTATGTAAGGACATCACTATCTACCCTCAACCTAAAGGCCTTACATGACACTTACATCAACAGTAGGACAGTCTGCTTTACTCCTGATGATGGTGGTTGGTACATCACTGTCAGCATACTCATCCTCAAGGTCAACAACATAGGCCATACGTTTAGGTAAAAATAACTCATTCCTCTCGGGTAGTCTTGATTGAAATAAAGTTTTGTAGATGTTCCTTGCTGAAATGTAAACACTCAAAATGTGTATTTTCACAGATATTATTATACTCTGCAGTCAAAGGTACAAGAAGATTTGCATGGTGTTGAGGAATGGTGAAATGATAACAATATGTTCATAAATAAAAATAAAACAGAATATATGATTATTGGAACAAAGCAAAAAGCAAAGCCAGATTACAGGTTGCACTTTGTAAATACAGCTGTTTCGCAAACCACACCTATTTTCGGGAGATATATAATATTCATAGATATTTTGTTTTGTTTACCTACTGGTTCCCAGATATGATATCTATGTTTCATCTCTTATAGACATAACTTGGGAATGTTACCAGTATAAATTCACATGAATAGCAGTGAAATTGAATTCTGAGGAAGACCCAAAGTGAAGGGAGGGGTAGTACAGAATTTTAGTATAAGTTTAAACTCTAAGAAGTCTGGGGCATATAAATATTGAAAATATGCTGCACAGCCCTATATTTTGACCTTTGAAAAAAATAGTAGTGCATATGAACTTTCCATTCTAGGATATAATTTTTACAAGTTTGTGATGACATTTTAAAAAGTGCATCAAAAATGATGCTCCATCATATCTTACTAGCAAGTTTCATTATGTTTCAGACAGAAATCCACACCCCTTGAGAAATGCTGTTCAAGGAAACTTCATACTACCTAAACCAAAAATAGAATTGTTCAAGAAATCTTTTATGTATTCTGGGCCATTCTTGTGGAACAATTTACTTATATCATTACGAAATATTATAAATGTCAATTCTTTCAAATACAAAATAACAGATCATTTAATTATTTAAATCAACTAGTTGAAAAAATATTGAATATTAATTATTTCATCATAATTATTTTTTCATAACATTTTATGCAGTTGTATTGAACATTATCATTATACTTGACTTTTATGCTAATGTATGCAATGTATATGTTTGCATTTTTGTTACTGCTTTTTCTATAATGGGGACCTCAGGGAAGATTAGTTATATAGCTAAATGTGTAACCCTCTTAAAATAGAGTATTGTTGTTGTTACCAAGAGTCCAAACTGCATTATTTTTTTTACATGCAATATATGTAGGAGTCTGTCGTATTATTTACAAAATCACAAAGTCTATCATGTACTACTATCTAGTCATTGTTTCATGGTTATCAACCCACAAAACTAAATTGTATAAATTCTATCAATGAACTATATCCCATCTCCATTACTTGTGTGTAATTTTTTGTCATGTATCTTATCATTTAAGACTTGAATTTGATTTTAGGTCATGTTTCCTGTGTATGTGTATTTTTTTTTACCATTTCAGTCCTACATTTTATTTTTCATCGTGTCTCTTCATGTGTTTTTTTAACAACTTATGCCCTGAACTTTTTTCTTGGCCCTGTATCTTTATGTTTTTTCCTGAATTTTATTTAAGGGCCTCATCTTAATGTGTATGTGTATTTTCCTACCCATTTTAGTCCTGAATTCTATTCTAGGTCCAGCATCTTAATGTGTATGTGTATTTATGTGTATTTATGTGTATTTTCTTACCCATTTTAGTCCTGAATTCTATTTTTGGTTCAGTATCTTAAAGTGTATGTGTATTTATGTGTATTTTCTTACCCATTTTAGTCCTGAATTCTATTTTTGGTCCAGTATCTTCTGGTTTCTCTTCTCTGTTACAATACAAAATCTAATTTTAATTCAACAGTGAGAACAAATGATCCACTGATATATAAATGCTTTAATACTAAAATGAAACAGAACTTTAGTATAGCGTTAAGGTTAAATTCATTGCAGGTGAAACTAGATGTGCAGTTTCAAGGATCTTTGTTAAATTCATTGCAGATAAAACTTGATGTGCAGTTTTAAGGATCTTTGTTGAAACTGCAGGGTGAGTTGATTACACAAAATTAGTACAATTTTCTGAAAAATAACTATGTTCCCAAGTCTGGAGAATGGAGAAAAATTCATCCATCATTCCATAATAGCAATGCATAACTTCAATATTTTTGTGAAGTTTCAAGGATCTATGATGAAAACTGTAAGAGTTGATTACACAAAGTGGATAGATACCCACTTTTCCCCCCGACATCACCACACCATAAGCCAGATTCGCACATTGCACACCCTCCACAAATATTGCCAGTCTATGGTTATCTCATTTCATCATAGAGTATTACCATTATATATAAAGTTTTCTGAAATACTGTACGGGAAATTGTCTTAAGAATGACTCAATTTTTTTTAATGAAATTACTGCCTCCGAACTATTGTCTCGTGTACATGCATGTTACATTCTTTTTACTTACGAAACATCATTGTAAAAATAATCATTCATTAAAAACCTATCAATGGTGTAAATATGAAATCTGAAAAAAAGGCAATGGGAAGCAAAATATTACTTCTGATTATAAAATGTTATTTTTTCTGTTTAATATAAAAATTATTTCCCTTTATATGATAATAGAATATTATTTTTATGAATTTTACCTAAGCTTAACAAGACATTTGTTTTTAACTAACAGATATCTTATTTCCCTTGGGAAAACAGGATATTATTTTCTGTAACTCAAACAAAACTTATTTCCCTTAAGATAAAAAAAACATTACTTTTTCTGAGTTACAGCAGTCTCCATTGCTTCTTCATCTTCTTTCTCTTTATTGCTGATTTCTGCACGCACCTAAACAAAAAACAATCCATGTATTAAAAATATTACAAGTTAAGGAATTTTCTTAATTCCAACTGAAAAATAAATTTGTCTCAGCTGTATCAGTTGTCATAGAAAATTAAAAAAAAATACCTGAGGCAATAACTTCTATAAGAAGTCCTCTGACAGTTCTAATTCAAATGCAATAAGTAGAGCTCAACATTTAAACATTTTTGCCTGTCAAATTATCTCTATTTATAGCAATTTTCAAAATAATAGACAAAACTTGCATTTTGCCCCTATGTTTTATTTTAGCCATGTCGGCAATCTTGGTTGGCAGGTTGGGTCATCGGACACATTTTTTAAACTAGATACTCCAATGATGATTGTGGCCAAGTTTGGTTAAATTTGGCCCTATAGTTTCAGAGGAGAAGATTTTTGTAAAAGTTAACGGACGACACTGACGGATGCCAAGTGATGAGAAAAGATCACTTGGCCCTTTGTGCCAGGTGAGCTAAAAAGTAGGATAGCAAAATACATACCTTTTCTAGTAAAGCAAAATCTAGACCTTTGACCAAATGGGTATGCTCCATATCACCACCAAGATACTTTGATTCCTGAATTACTTGTTTTCTTCTTTCAGCATAGTTTTCTCCCCTGTCAATTAAAAGACAATAATATCTAAACCATATGTCATGCTTTAAATTCCTTACGAGTATCAAAAGACAATAGTCAAATATCTAAACCTTTAAATTCCTTACAAGTAGTGAATAAATTTAACGGAGAATATCAACATAATCAAGGAGTATATCAATATATTTTTCCTTTTTAACACCCAGCTGGTGGCTTTAATAGATATAAAAGTAAACATTTCTGTTCCCAGATGGACCCTACTGGTGGCTTAGATATAAAAGAAAACATTTCTGTTCCCAACCCAAGATGGACTGGTGGCTAATAAGTGTACTTTCTTTCTCCTCAAATAAACATCAGCATCACTCAGAATATGTGAGTACCTCTCTGTTTCATGGTATGTACATTCCACTCATGTCTATAATAAAGTGTATTTATTCCTTTTTTCCAATCTTAAACACCACTGTTGACTATTATTTAAAAGTGTACTAATTTTTTTCTTATCTATATTCAAGCGGTTGCTGTTTTTCCTGCTCTTTCTAATAATTATGGATCAGTTTGCCTGAAAGATCATCAACAGATCAAACCAGGAGTCTGTTGTCCAGTGGTTGTTGCTGGTTGCTGCTTGCCATAATTTTGTTCATAGCATGTTATAAGGTTAAATCAGCCTATAGGGTTTTGCTCATAATAATCTGTCCTCTAATTTATTTTCACACAACAAAACCAACTCTGTTAAAAGAAATTATACTTTAAATCTAGTGTAAGCCAATCTGTAATTTATTAAAGAATACAGAAGAAAAGACTGATGGCAACCTGAGGGAACACTAATAGACTTATGCCTTAACATCTGCAGGATGGCAAACTGAGGGAACATTAATAGACTTACGCCTTAACATCTGGGGCAACAGCTCTGTAATCAGCTGTTGTACTAACAATTTCAGTTTCTTCATAATCTTTGTTTTGACCATCTCGTCTTTCTCTGGCCTGAAATAAGAGGGCAAATATCACAACATTATTCTGGCCATCTCATTTTTCATGACTACCATTTCAATCAGGAGAGTGAGTATTTGAGAATAATTAAGTAGACATGTGTGAGTGGGAACTCAAGTATCATTCGGTAGACTTTGTGAGTGGGTACTCAAGTATCGTTCGGTAGATTTTTTGAGTGGGTACTGAAGTACCATGCAGAAGACATGATGCACTCTTTTCCCTACATGGTATGTATGGTACATCTATAATTACTACAAAAAAGTAATTGCTTTTAAATGAATCTTATTTTGTGAGCTATTTTCTTATCACTCTAGAACATTACTATTTCTCAAGCCTTCTTATATGTATACTTTTATAGTGTGTCTTTCTATGTTGTAATATTACACTACTATTTCAGTTTAGGGTGAAGGTTGGCGCCTGTTAAAACGTTTAAACCCACTGCATTTGTTTGCACCTGTCCTAAGTCAGGAACCTGTTTCAGTGGTTGCCGTTTGTTGATGTGGTTCTTAAGTGTTTCTCGTTTCTCGTTTTTTATATAGATTAGACCGTTGGTTTTCCTGTTTGAATTGTTTTACACTAGTCATTTTGGGGCCCTTTATAGCTTGCTGTTCGGTGTGAGCCATGGCTCCGTGTTGAAAGCTGTACTTTTTTATATTTAACCTATAATTGTTTACTTTTTATACATTGTGACTTGGATGGAGAGTTGTCTCATTGGCACTCATACCACATCTTCTTATTTCTATTTATTTCTTGTGACTAATGGCAACCTTACCCTATCTCTAGTGACTAATGGCAACCTTACCCTATCTCTGTACTTCTCTTCAAGCTCTTTTTGTTTCTCTTCTTCCATTCGTTTAAGTTTAGCATAGTAACTGTAAGGGAATAACATACATTTTTTGGAATAAAATTCAAGGCTGAATGCTCTCAACTTCAGAACGGACCCAAAAATAATTATATAATATTAATGATTAAAAGTGGAAAATTCTTTTCTGCAACTTAAGTTATTTTCAATAAAATAGTTTTCTTAGTCAAATATGGTTATACACATACACATTATTTTGTAACTTGAATACCGAAGAAACTTAGATCCCTGGAATAAACCTAAATCATAGCTGTCAAGCCAGTGAAAATATTGTAAAATCTTTACCCCCCAAAAATTGGCAAAATATAAGTACTGTGCTATATTGGTGACAAGAATTAATAAGGGATACTCTCTACTGAAAAAAATGGCCCATATTTAAGATTCATTCTAGGTTCTTCATCCTAATTTGAAGAGGATCTAACAGAAACATGAAGGTGTTATTCCATGACAACAAAGTGATGATGGACAGACTGACTGCACGTCAAAAACATTTTATTCTCATCAAATATGTTGCCTGGGATATAAACGTGAAAATTGACCAATCAATATCAAGAATTTCCTCTGGTGCCATATGATTTTCCAAATAGAAACAAATGATCTTCAAACATTATGCATGTCAAATGCAGTAAAAATTTGTAATTCAATTCAAGAGAAGAAAACAAAATTTGCTTTCCTACAGGATTTAAATGAGAAACTTATGTGGCATCCATGTATACCACCTCATCAGCACAAAATAAATTATATATAATTGATAAATCACAGGACAAACATCACCTCAAATATATTTTAGATAATTATAAAATAAACTTCCTAGCTATGTAATTTACTACTAATGAAAATCATACGAGGGAAAATTTCCCACAATAAATCTTACATTTTCTTTTTCCTTCTCCTGGTGCCTGGATCTTCATCCTCATCAGCTTTGGGTAATTCTCTGGAATATAAATTTAAATGAGGGAAATATAATCAATAAGAAAAAAAAAGAAAAATAAGGGTTGTTAGGTCAACAATGGTTTCTACGAGTTCCGATAAACTACTATCATGATTAACTTTAAGGGATTTATTCTGACCAGTTGTTCAATAATGGAACAAAACATTTTTGGAATAATTTTTTAGGGTTTTAATCAGACTTATATGTGTTTTGTGCACTGTGGTTTGTCTTTTAATCATTTTTTATTTTTTGCCATGACTTTGTCGGTTTGTTTTTGTCTTATGAGTTTGGATGTCCCTTTGGTATCTTTCCCCTCTCTTTTATACAATTTCAATTCATACGCAAGTTATTATATAAAAGGGATATTAGTAAATATAACTTTTATTTTGTTTAGTTGACTATAAACAACATCCCATGCTGTCAGATATATTGTTTCTCCAAGCTTCATCGAAGTGGCAGAGCTGGTATCTAGTCCTGCATTTCACATTATATATAATAGCAATAGGTTCAGAAGTTCTTCAGAAGAGGATATATTTTCTAACTTCCACTACAAAGTTTCCAAAATAAAACTAATTTTAACTGTGACATTACTAGTCAGAATATGATTATATGTAGATATGGAATCATTATGGGCTCAGCACAAGGTGGCAATCCAGGATTTTGAAAAAGAGGCCCCAGCAAGACGATATTCAGAGGGGACTTTTAAAATTCTATGCATCAACCATGTATGTAGCTCCATAAGGCTTCCAATACATTACTGATGTGTTTCTTAGGAACAGACGGATGTTGCTGTTACAGAGGTCTTATAATATAGTACTGGTGGTGTCTTTATTATGATCAGATTAATGTTGTTGTGGAACGGTGGCCTATAGAATACTTACAATATAGTACTACTACTACTGGAGTGTTTCTTAGGAACAGATGAATGTTGTTGTCATAGTTACAGAATACTTACAATATAGTACTACTACTACTGGAGTGTTTCTTAGGAACAGATGAATGTTGTTGTGGAACGGTGGCCTATAGAATACTTACAATATAGTACTACTACTACTGGAGTGTTTCTTAGGAACAGATGAATGTTGTTGTCATAGTTACAGAATACTAACAATATAGTACTACTACTACTGGAGTGTTTCTTAGGAACAGATGAATGTTGTTGTCATAGTTACAGAATACTTACAATATAGTACTACTACTACTGGAGTGTTTCTTAGGAACAGATGAATGTTGTTGTCATAGTTACAGAATACTTACAATATAGTACTACTACTACTGGAGTGTTTCTTAGGAACAGATGAATGTTGTTGTCATAGTTACAGAATACTTACAATATAGTACTACTACTACTGGAGTGTTTCTTAGGAACAGACAAATGTTGTTGTCATAGTTACAGAAGACTTACAATATAGTACTACTACTACTGGAGTGTTTCTTAGGAACAGACAAATGTTGTTGTCATAGTTACAGAAGACTTACAATATAGTACTACTACTACTGGAGTGTTTCTTAGGAACAGACAAATGTTGTTGTCATAGATACAGAATACTTACAATATAGTACTCCTACTACTAGAGTGTTTCTGAGGAACAGACAAATGTTGTTGTCATAGTTACAGAATACTTACAATATAGTACTACTACTACTGGAGTGTTTCTTAGGAACAGACAAATGTTGTTGTCATAGTTACAGAAGACTTACAATATAGTACTACTACTACTGGAGTGTTTCTTAGGAACAGACAAATGTTGTTGTCATAGTTACAGAAGACTTACAATATAGTACTACTACTACTGGAGTGTTTCTTAGGAACAGACAAATGTTGTTGTCATAGATACAGAATACTTACAATATAGTACTCCTACTACTAGAGTGTTTCTGAGGAACAGACAAATGTTGTTGTCATAGTTACAGAATAATTACAATATATTACTACTACTACTGGAGTGTTTCTTAGGAACAGATGAATGTTGTTGTCATAGTTACAGAATACTTACAATATAGTACTACTACTACTGGAGTGTTTCTTAGGAACAGACAAATGTTGTTGTCATAGTTACAGAATACGTACAATATAGTACTACTACTAGAGTGTTTCTGAGGAACAGACAAATGTTGTTGTCATAGTTACAGAAGACTTACAATATAGTACTACTACTGCTAGAGTGTTTCTTAGGAACAGACAAATGTTGTTGTCATAGTTACAGAAGACTTACAATATAGTACTACTACTACTGGAGTGTTTCTTGGGAACAGATGAATGTTGCTGATGTTGTTGATGTTGTTGATGATGTTGTTGTTGTTTTGCTGCTGGTCCTGGCCCCCGAGGGGTCATCAACATTTTCCTAAAGTCATCATTGGTCAGCGGATGTCTAAATAAACATTGTATATAATATATTTACAACCCCATAACTTAACATTATAAACAAAATTGATTTTATATTTGTTTTAAAACATCAAACAAGAGAAAAGCTCCTTCATCAATAAGAACATAAAAGTATAATTGAGAATGAAAGTACATGTATTTCCCAGACATTTGACAGAATTTTCACCATCTTTGCCAGTATGACAATATTTGAAACTATTTTTCTGATATTATCTGGATATGTTGTGATTGTTATTTGACTGGTAAGTATAATTTGAAAGCAATTTGATAGTATTTTGACAAACTTATTAATAGGAGTATGTATGACAGTGCAAGTTCATTTCTATACAAAAGTTATTTCAAATCATAAGTAACTTACCCTTCATCCTCATCATCACTATAGTGATGATTTTCTGGAGGAAGTGGATTTGAGAAAACCTCAGAATCTCCTAAAATACAAAAAAAAAAAAAAAATGATCTTAGACTTTCTAGAGGCAATTATAATTTAATCTGAAAGTATAAAAGTCATATATAGATCTTCATACAATCAAACACCTCAGCATATGTAGTGTTTCAGATACATGTAGACCATTGTTGCAGGACACAGTGCCCGCCCATTTTATCTAACACACTGTTCCCTTTTTCCTTGTCATCTTGTCACTCTGTCCTTGTAATTATGTCTATTATTGAGCTGACCTTCCCTTCTACAACCCTTAAATTACGATTGTAATTCACAGATCTACTTTGAGCTTGTCGGCAAATTGAAAGTGCAACCAAAATTAATTTTAAAAAAATTAAATGTCTTCACTTGTCAGCTTGGTGTCAAAAAATTGTTAATTAACTTCTGTTACCTCAGCCAAAGGTAATTATATAAAATATAAAAATAATAAGATGTGGTATGATTGCCAATGAGACAACTCTCCACGTAAAAAATGCAAAACGCCATATCCCTTTTCAGTCTGTGCCAAATTCATTTGGTTTCTGTCTGACATTAGGTCAGACAGTGTTGTAGGTTTTATCTGACCGAAAAGATTTTTTGTCTGTCCGAAAAAAAAAAATTAATTAGGCTTATTGTGTTGTTTACGGTATGTTTTTAAATGTATACTGTGTTGTTTTGTCATGATTGCTTCCTTCATCAGACACGTTATGTTGCAAGAGCTTACTGGGGATAGCCCCTCGAACATACTTCAGAGTAAACATTTTACCCAGAAGTTTTCATTTCTATTGATCTGTGCGCATGCATATCAAAATACAATAAAACTTTAAAGTCACAGAACCGAGACGGTGAAAACACCAGTCATACCAGGGCTCGACAATAACGCTTGTCCGATTGTCCGGTACCAGAGGAAAAAAAGGTCCGACAAGTAAAAGCTATACCAAGCTTGTCCGACAAGTTAAATTATTATACAGAAAATAAATTTAATCTAACTTTGATGAACAAAGTAATTATAAACAAAAAAACAAGAAAAGAAGATAAACACAAGTATTAATTTGACATGTTTACTTGCAATCAATAATTTAAAACTGGTTCTTTGTCAGGTACTTTTTAACAGGTAAAAGGCATACTATTCTCGGAAACCAGTCTTACTGATCTGAATCAGCAATGCGCTTTGTAGATAAGGTAACTTTACAAGACAGTTCGTCACCAGCTCTGAAACGATTCGGCTCCCAATTTAATAGACAATTTGGCACTGTAGGAGACATATTTAATAGACATGATTAATATACAGTTTGGCAACGCAGGAGACAGGAGACATTTCGGGACCAAGACAAATCAGTACCTGGTTTTCCTACCTTATTCTGTTGCTTTATAATAAATACCATACCGTAATTTGTTTAACAAAAATATTTTTTAGATAAAAATGAAGAAATTATTTACCATAAAATTCCCAAATCATATTTGATCATATATAGAAGAATCAAAGCGCGAAAGCGCTGTAAAGGCAGTTAATTACAGGTTGTGTGTATTTTTAGTCCAGTTATATCATTATCTTGCATAGTACAGTGTACTTATCAGAGGTGGCTTTCAGTAATTAAGATTTAGAGTTCTCTAATGATATTGAACAAGTTTTATGAATGTCATATTCTGAGCACTATATGAAGGCAATTGTTCTCACTTGTTTATGAACTAGTGCATTATGTCCAGTTTGTACCTTTTTTATCTATGTTTATAGTCAAATTAGTTATCAAAGGTACCAGGATTATAATTTAATACGCCAGACGCGCGTTTCGTCTACATAAGACTCATCAGTGACGCTCAGATCAAAATAGTTATAAAGCCAAACAAGTACAAAGTTGAAGAGCATTGAGGACCCAAAATTCCAAAAAGTTGTGCCAAATACGGCTAAGGTAATCTATACCTTGGATAAGAAAATCCTTAGTTTTTCGAAAAATTCAAAGTTTTGTAACAGGAAGTTTATAAAAATGACCATATAATTGATATTCAAATACTGTTTAAAATAGTTAGGCATTTTCTTTTTAGTAATAAGTAAATGTTATCAACTGTATTTTATTCAACTCTGCAAATGTGGTTTGTTACTGGTAAGTATGGATGATAGTTGTTTCATTGGCAATCATAACACATCTCCTTATTTATATAATGATCTATATTCAACGACCTCAGGTACAAACAAAATGTATGTAACTAAACTGTGATGGGGAAACCTTTGACTTCTTTCTTTTATATAAACTTTTGATTTGGTACCATAGAACTATGTAGAATAAATGTACATTGCAACATGTCAACTCTTTCAATGACAATACTTTTTTAGAAACTATAACTCCAAGCAAAATTATATTTCCAAGTTTCAAGTAATTTATGAATGAAAAAAGGAGTTCTTAATTAAGAAATAAACTGATTCGCTGAGCTCAGCTGGATACACCCGCAGAGGTCCAACCTTGAACAGTTGGGGCAAAAATGGACACAATATTCAAGCTTGATACAGGTCTGAATTTGGATTGTAATTAAATATTTGACATATTATAGTTTCTGAATAAATGTAGTCAAAGAACTTTAAATAGGTTATATGAATTGAATTTATATTCAATTAAAGATTTCTTGCTGTTGTGCAATAAACTGTGCTGTTGCGCAATACTAAATAAATCTGTTGCCAGACTATAAACAAATAAAGTTCAATTTCTTCTCAATGTCATATTTGAAATTTATGAAAATCTATAGGGAGATTACATCAATAGCTATAAATAATTCACCAAAGTTTCATGCGAACTGCTTAAAGCATTTTTGAGTTGTTGTCCAACAACAGTGCACACGCTGAAATGTCTCACCTTCTTTACTAATCACTGATATTATGTTGATAGTCCTTAATATAAAGCTTTATTACAACTGTTACATAAACTTAACATTAACCAAGAAAACTAAACATTGACCAATGAACCATGAAAATGAGGTCAAGGTCAGATGAACCATGCTAGGCAGGCATGTACAGCTAACAATTCTTCCATACAACAAATATAGTTGACCTATTGCTTATAGTTTAAGAAAAACAGACCAAAACACAAAAACTTAACAGAGCAATGAACTGTGAAAATGAGGTCAAGGTCAAATAAAACCTGCACGACTGACATAAAGATCATAAAATATTTCCATACACCAAATATAGTTGACCTATTGCATATAGTATTAGAAAAAAAGACCAAAACTCAAAATCTTAACTTTGACCACTGAACCATGAAAATGAGGTCAAGGTCAAATGACACCTGCCAGCTAGACATGTACATCTTACAATCATTCCATACACCAAATATAGTAGACCTATTGCATACAGTATAAGAAAAACAGACCAAAACACAAAAACTTAACTATAACCACTGAACCATGTAAATGAGGTCAAGGTCAGATGACACCTGCCAGTTGGACATGTACACCTTACAGTCCTTCCATACACCGAATATACTTGACCTATTGCTTATAGTATCTGAGATATGGACTTGACCACCAAAACTTAACCTTGTTCACTGATCCATGAAATGAGGTCGAGGTCAGGTAAAAACTGTCTGACGGGCATGAGGACCTTGCAAGGTACGCACATACCAAACATAGTTATCCTACTACTTATAATAAGAGAGAATTTAACATTACAAAAAATGTTAACTTTTTTTCAAGTAGTCACTGAACCATGAAAATGAGGTCAAGGACATTGGACATGTGGCTGACGGAAACTTCGTAACATGAGGCATCCATATACAAAGTATGAAGCAGCCAGGTCTTCCACCTTCTAAAATATAAAGCTTTTAAGAAGTTAGCTAATGCCGCCGCTGCCACATCACTGTCCCTATGTCGAGCTTTCTGCGACAAAAGTCGCAGGCTCGACAAAAACTGGAAAATCCCAATAAAACCCCATAACTCAGAAATGTAAAATCTAAAATTTATAAAATTCTAAAGGGAGCTTACGGATTGATAATTTAGTCTTAGATGCAAAATTTTTTTATCAGTTGTTAGTGGCTTTGAACTAGCTGTCAGTAACTGCGAGTACTCTCAGATCTGTACTTAGTGTCTTTTTGTTGTTCGAATGTACAACTACCCGACCACGTCCACTTGTATTTGTATTTATCCATCTGATGAGTTAAGCCTCTTTCAACTGATTTTTTTAGTTTGTTCTTATATTGTACTGTTACACCACTGTCCCAGGTTAGGGGGAAGGTTGGGATCCCGCTAACATGTTGAACCCCGACACATTCTGTATGTACATGTATGTGCCTGTCCCATGTCAGGAGCCTGTAATTCAGTGGTTGTCGTTTGTTTGTGTGTTGCATATTTGTTATATTCGTTCATTTTTTGTACATAAATTAGGCCGTTAGTTTTCTTGTTTGAATTGTTAACGTTTTACATTGTCATTTCTGGGCTTTTTATAGCTGACTGTGCGGTATGGGCTTTGCTCATTGTTGAAGGCCATACTGTGACCTATAGCTGTTAATTTCTGTGTCATTTGGTCTCTTGTAGAGAGTTGTCTCATTGGCAATCATACCACATCTTCTTTTTTATATTTACATCAACAGATATAAACAATTCATCAAAGTCAAGGTGAGACAACAAAACTTAGTGGTAGAATCTCTGAAATTTTTTACACGGTACAAGTTTTTCTCATTATTGGAGACTGTACGGTGACAGTAACACCTGTGACTGCTTAAACCCATTTCTTATGCACTTTAGTTCGATAAACTCACTGAATATCATACCACATCTCCTTATTTTTATATGCATTACAATTCACATGTGCATGTAATTATAAATATATATATATATCAGAACAAAATTCATTGCGTCACTTTTATTTCTGCATCCTTTGGCACAAAACAAGTTCTAAAATTACACAACATAAAACAACTAAATGTTATTTCAGATGAAAGTTTTGTTTCAGTTCCATTCATAGGATTTGTGAGAATTTTGTATGTTTTGCCAAGTCCAATAATTCGCTCTATGTGCACATGTTATTTGGAGACTTTTCTATCCCGTATAAGAGTTTTGGAACTAATTCTGTTTCTTTTTTTGAAAAAAGTTAGCAAACAAATCTTGCACATTTAAACCTTTGTCTGCCATCACACTGTCACCTGGATCACATAATTGAACTACATTTTGTATTCTACATCTTTCAACTATTTCATAGTCACTGGTAGAACCAACATATGCATTAGAGACATAGTTGACTAAACCACCAGGCGTCAAACATACAAGTATTTTCAGATTTTCTGTTTTTATATGATGAAAAGGTTGCCTGAGCTCTAGGAGATTTAGGTTTTATCACGGGATATTCTGTGCTGTCAATAATAATCCAAGTCGTAGGAAACTTTAATTTGAAGTTGGATGGCGAAAAATGCCTGACTAAACCACTAGATGGCCAAGTGTTAGCCTCACACCACTGTTTAGGCATAAAAACAATCCATGTATACACAATATTCTTAACACTAGATTCAATCTAGAAAGTTCAAAGTTGGTTGTATAATGCCTCAATTTCATCAAAGTCATAAAAAAACCCTATCAATTTGAAAATATATGTATCTCAAACAATGTGCTGCTGGACCAAAAATGCATGGCTGTGTCACGTGTCTTCATTTCAAAATTCTCTGCTGAAAACATAGACATTGATGGTGTTTGCGTAATTCCATCTTTGAAGCTCAACATTAGCTCGGCAGTTTGTGGTGGACAGTCATAAATCCTTTCTGCAGTATGAATGACTTCTTCAGGAAAACCAACTTTACAATCAAAACTTTCCTCTAGATTTCTACTACAATATTCATCAAGTTTAGTTATTTTGTTTTCACAGGAAACTGCCCTGATTTTTCTTTTTGCGGACTATTCAGTCTCTTGCTTGGTCCAGGAAAATAGGCTGGGAATGGCAGTAGACTTAAGTCTCTGTATGGTGGGTTTGCGCCCTGAAAAAGGTTATAAAACATTAGTTTTTTGATAATTAAATGAACTTCCATTAGCAATGTATACTTTGTATTACCTGGCGAAATATTAACTAGATTTATTCATTACAATCTATGTTTGCCTGATTCAATGTATGTTATGTAAATCCAAAGGACAAACAATGAGAGACTTATGCAACAAACGTACATTGTTTGTACCTAAATAACTATAATATAGATGAGAGCATGTCACTGTTTTGTTCCTGTAAACATTGTCATTGATATTTTTCAAGAAAGTCTATGAGGCATAGCTTATGCATTCCTGTCATTACTACATTAGCATAATTACTGCTAAAAAAAATTCTCAGTATGATATACCTCTTGTAAGAAATCATTATAATTGTAGCAATCACCAAAAAATCTCACACAGATCACATTGAATCGTAATCCAAAAAATTATGACGTCTTGAATTAACCACCCCCTTTTATTCTAAAACGATAATTGCGGTTGTAAACATACTTTGGTTTATTCGCATGGCGATTACATATATAACTATATATTTCAAAAAGAAAATAGAGTTTTACCATGAATAGTTTCCTGCACGTAGTCTTTTTCAGTAAAATGTGCCTTGCAAGCAACAGCTGATTGAGATGGACTCCACGATTTCATCGTGTTCTCGTCCAATCTGCGTATGGGCCATGGCGTTGATCCAACTTTTCCTTCTTTTAAAGTCATTTGGAAATGCATGTCCTCCTCTTAAAAGACATCCAGGAACACAACAACAAGTACTTGGCATCGTTAATTAAAAATGTAACTGAAATAGTTGCACATTGCAGAAACCGGAAGTTGAGGAACAGGATCGGCTACCACGGCGCCACCTATTCAGGAACGATAATTTGCTAATTTATATAACTGCGAAATAACAATAACGTTAGACGGGTTCACGTGCATAGACAGAAATGCGCTTTAAATTGTATAATATAATTAATGTTCAGTCGACTCTTAATTATTATATCAACGACTGAAATGATTTATAAACATCTAGATTGCAGATAACACTCGAAATTAACCCGAGCTCTTTCCACACGGAATTCAAATAATTCTAGTTTGTCAATCGGTTGACTGCTTATAATGTAAAATACAAATATATCAAAAGTTTTTAAAACTAACAAAACACAATGATCGTTTCTCTATTTCCCAATGTAAATGAAATGAAACAAAAAACATTTTTTATCACAATAAGAAGAGGAGAGAATTCAACATTTCCGGATCTACTTGGAGCCTAATGACCCCCCACGTAGATAAGTTGGATATCGCGGAAGCAAGGATTAACCCGGCAACTAGAAAGGCATTAAAGCACTGCCTTTAAAAACACAATACTTGCAATACGGTGACCTATAGTTATTAATTTCTGTGTCATTTGGTCTCTTGCAGAGAGTTGTCTCATTGGCAATCATACCTCATCTTCTTTTTTTTTATTGATTGAATTTGAATAAGCTTTTTTCAACTTAAAAAACCAGGATACAAATCTTATGAGTGGAAATTGACAGGCCTATCAGACGGTGCCTCATGTGTAGAGTCTGATGAGACTTTGGCATTGATGAAAACTAGAACATAAGTCCTGTGACATGACTAGATTCAGTTGTTCTCGACTCATATTTTTAAAAGGTATTTCAAAAGATATAAATCAAATTCTGTTCTATTGTTTTAATTCATTTTGTTCCTTGAATCAACTTAAAATGCAAAAAAGATTATTATTAAGATTTTTGTTGGACAAGTTACAATTTCATTCGGACAAGTAAATTTTGGTATGTACTTGTCCTACTGGACAAGTTGGAAAAAAAGTTATTGTCGAGGCCTGCATACAGACCGACCAGACATACGATTTGCCAGACCTGTATCTATTTCATTGGTCAGGACCGTCAGACTGATGTTTGGCACAGACTGCCTTTTTAACCACCATTACTGATAATCACAAGACATTCCTGTAAAACTTTGTCATAAAAGATAATGACTGAAGCAAAAGTGCTAGTCGTATAACGTCAATAGTTTAATAGTAACAAAATCTTGGTTCAATGGTCGCAGATTCCAAAATGGCTACATTATAAAGGTCTGTAAGAAATTATGCACAGTCCTAGTATGCTAAAATTGTATTCAATAGCCTAGTATAGGACAAATTTGCCTGTATAGAAAATCACTTTCAATCATCAGAAAAGATAAATTATTTATCAGAAATACAGTAATTTGATAACACAGTTTTAAATTGAAAATAAATTTTATACAGATCTTATGTGTGTGTTTGTGTGAAACAAGCTTACTTTCTGGCATCTTTGAAACTGCAATGAGCAAAATAAGCAAAATACTACTGTGCCTAAAATTTAAAACAAAAATCGGATTGATCCGTAAATATATCCGGTTATATTTATAGCCAAATTGTTTAAATATTCTTAGTTTTATGATATCTGTATAAAGTTACATGTATAATAAATGAGCGAAATTACTTAAAAGCACTTCATTTATAATCTGGATTTATATGTATTAAAAGAATAAATATTCAAATGTGTTCGTTCCGAAAAAAAATTATCCGTCAAAATCATACGAGTCAATTTTACTTATACTTCCGGAAACAAATTTCATTGGTCAATGCGAGAAAGTAAAAGAAGAAATTCGAAATTCTGGCGGTCCTTATGCATATCTGCATTGATATTTGTTGAATATTCCTACATATCAAATGTCAAAGTATTAGTTATAGCAAAAATCAACATTATGGCCTTTTCAAAAGCACCATTTAAACGCTTTAACGAAAAAATAGGTGGGTGAAAGTTAAGATTCCAATTCACCAAGGCTGATGCGATGCATGACGTTTCGGCCACAGACGTTTAGGCCGCAGTCGATACGGGCATACAGGAGCGTCTTTTTACCACAGAATACCTCAGAACATCCAAAATAACCACATAATTCGAAATATTAATACTTCAGACATTATTATTGTAGCTATTGTAAATTATTTTTATAATGTGACAATTATAATTTTATTATTCGAATAAATTTAATTATTCTATTTACGGTCAACTCATGATCACTTTTGCCAGAGACATATATACACATATGTTTCTGCGGGTGCGAGACAAATCAACCCGGAGACAACTCAGACCGTCTTTAAAGACAACTCGGACCGCCTATCATGACACCTGAGACTAAGCTGATGCTGGGAACAGTATATCTAACGGGAAATGAATCTAATACGCTTTTCAGTATAAAATTGATAAAATCTCGGACTCCCCGAGACTTACGGATTTTGGTAGCGTGTGACTGAAAAACTATCAGAACTGCTCAACAAATAAACCACATAACTCTAATTGTAAATAAATACAAGTTTTATCATTTTGTAGATATATTTTGTCATATAAAATTACCAAATTAAGTTTGATTTATTTGATGAGAAGTGTTTTATAATAGTTTGGGAATTTGTAAATCATCGTGGCAATGGCCGCTATTTTTTTATTACCTTGTTTGCATTCTTCACAATTCTGTGATGAAATGCTTGCGATTTTAACAAATTTGAAGTGACAGAATACAAGTTTGATACACTAGCATCACTATAAAACTAGTTTGAATGACATTTTATTGATAATATCAGAAATTATTAGGATAATAGCGAGTCCGTTTTTAACACGTCCGTTTCTGTATCGTATCTTTATTAACTATGGCATGACGATAAATCGACTACAATCAGGTAGTGTCAAGTCCTGTCAATATATATGTTCCTGGCTGATGATAAAGACTGTGTCTGATGAGAAGTTTCTAATAAAGTTTTGAAGGCCTTGAGCAATTACTTAAGATCTTTGTGCAATTAGTTTCTCTATTGAATTAATGAGATGAAACATTGAACTCTAATAAAAAAGATATGAGCTAACCAGAGAAAAATTGTTTGAGGCATGTTTTTACATCCCAAGACTTGAGAATTTTAGGGATTGTAAAAAAAATTACTTATACAAGTAAATTTTTTAAGGAAATTAAGGGGAGATTATTCAAACTTTATAAAAAAAATATGAATATAACAAATTTACTTCAAGTAAATAAAAATAACTTGTACAAGTAGTACCCCTGACTGCATTAGCTTGGTCGTTGAAACACTGAATAGATTCTTGATACACTTGAAGTTCAAAACCAAATACTGTTGGCAAGTCAGATGCAACATCGTATACACATACTTTACTTGAGATGGACAACATTTTCGATTTTACGAAATTTTGTATGCATTTAGAAATCCTTGAACTGCATCTTAATATTGAAAAACTGGTATATGTCAGGGGTACTACTTGTACAAGTAATTTTTATTTACTTGAAGAAGTAATATTAATATACTTATATAAGTAAATTTGTAGGATACTTATACAAGTGTATTTTATTTACTTGTATAGGTAAAAAAAAAATTAGCTTAGTTATGTCCCTTAGACATTCAGATTTTTTTACTTATATAAGTGAAAAAGTCATCCTACATGTATCTTCTTTTCTTGAATTCTTAGGACTTCTTTGCTCTAATAGAATTTTAAATTGTCTGTCCTTTGCAGATGTCTTAAATAATCATTTAAGTGTAATTTCATGGACAATGAAAATCTCATTTGTCTGTTATCTTCAGAACACTGCTCATTTACAAGCCCACAAGGAGCAATTTTTGAAGGCCATGCGCAAATACTTAAGATCTTTGCACAATCAGTTTCTTTGTTGAATTAATGTAATAATGAGATGAAACATTGAACTCATCAAAAATTATGAGCTAACCTGGGAAAAATCATTAAAGGCATGTTTTTACATCTCAAAACTTGAGAATTTTTGTGGGATTGTAAACAAAATTATATACAAGTGAATTTTTGAGAAAATTAAGGGGAGATAATTCAAATATTATAATTAACTTATATAAGTATATTTTTTTTATTTCTTCAAGTAAATAAAGATTACTTGTACAAGTAGTACCCCTGACTGTATGTAGCATTTATATAAGATTCTATATTTTTGAGTCCAAAATGTTGACCTGAGCGAGTTCATTAAAAGTACCAAAATTTAATAAGATTATTTTTGACACTTGTCGTAATCACCAATCAACCCAATTAACATGTCAGTTAAGTTTTCACACCTGCTACATCAAATACATTTATTTGAATTACCCTAAATAATCAGGGGGCAATTAGAATCCAATCAATGAAGAATTTTGTAAATATTCGATTGTTTTAAGATTTATAAATGCAATAAGCATGATAAGGAGAACAAACTTAATCTTTTATTAAGTCTCCCAAACGAAGTTTGGGAAGACTTATTGTTTTTGCTCAGTTCTTCTTCTTCTTCTTCTTCTTCTTCTTCTTGCCGCTTTTAAATTTGAACTTGTCCGCACCCGTTCTCCAAAACCGCTTGTCAGATTAACTTAGGGTTTCACAATATGTTATACTAACATGTCTAGTGGTGCAATCAGGTTTTGTTTGTGCAATGGGGTTTATAAAGGGGTACTTTGAGGGGCAAAAAGAAAAGAGGGTTTTACTATAGAACCCTATGGGATTTTATTTTTTTTAATTTTCAAATGATTATAAATTGAAAACCGTTTGTGATAGACACAATCTTTTTAATTGAAAATGTTCTAAATGATAAAGCCCATTTAATGAAATACAGGGTTAGTCCCCAGGAGTCATCCCGACCCCCTGTCATTTGAGAAAGTTCAAAAATCTTGTAAGTGGTCGAGATCCCCACCCCTAAACCATATATATTCTGGTTTGTCATGATAAAGCACATCAAATGAAATACAGGGTTAGTCCCCAGGGGTCACCCCACCCCCTGCCATTTAAGAAAGTTCTAATAACTTGTAAGTGGTCAAGATCCCCACCCCTAAACCATATATATTCTGATTTGTCATGCTAAGATGGTTTGAATGATATACAGGGTTAGTCCCCAGGGGTCATCCCGACCCCCTGCCATTTGAGAAAGTTCTAATATCTTCTTGTAAATGGTTGAGATCCCCACCCCTAAACCATATATATTCTGGTTTGTCATGATAAAGCACATCAAATGAAATACAGGGTTAGTCCCCAGGGGTCACCCCACCCCCTGCCATTTAAGAAAGTTCTAATATCTTGTAAGTGGTCAAGATCCCCACCCCTAAACCATATATATTCTGGTTTGTCATGCTAAGATGGTTTGAATGATATACAGGGTTAGTCCCCAGGGGTCATCCCGACCCCCTGCCATTTGAGAAAGTTCTAATATCTTGTAAATGGATGAGATCCCCACCCCTAAACCATATATATTCCTATTTGTCATGTCTCGAACATTTGAATGACGTATACGGTCAGTCCCCAGGGGTTCCTCCCACCCCCAATGTTCTAATATCTTGTAAATGGTTGAGATCCCCACCCCTAAACCATATATATTCCTGTTCGTCATGTAATGAACATTTGAATGACATATAGGGTCAGTCCCCAGGGGTTTCTCCCCACCCCCAATGTTCTAGTATCTTGTAAATGGTCGAGATCCCCACCCCTAAACCATATATATTCTGGTTTGTCATGCCAAGATGATTTGAATGATATACAAGGTTAGTCCCCAGGCATCACTAATGCATATAACTTTACTGGACCAAACCAATTTTCACTGGACGTTGCCCAATGTCAGGCGGCCCTGGGAATTACGAATTATGGGAGCTTCGTTTGGGAGACTTCGTAACAGCATCCTGTTACAATCATTTCTTGTTTAAAAAAATATTCAAGATTAAAATATGAGGCGTTGATCACCATCAGGTCAACATTTTTCGTTGAAAAAATATTACAATTGAGTTTATATTTTTATAAAATACAATTATTTATCTTTAAGGTTTATTAATTTCACGGAAAAAATATTGTTACTTATGAGAAATATTCACACACTCTGTCGATCTGGTCAATATTATTCACAGCGTAATTCGCGCTGGTAAAATCCATCAAGTCAACGCTTTTTGTAGAAAAACATATTGATGAATCTCGCAGATTTCTTAATTTCACGAAAAATTATAGTAAAACAAAGAGATATTAACACTTTTTGTCGATCAGTTCTATATAGATTTTCAGAAAATATAGTTTAGTAACTCAAAGGTCTCAAAGTATAAAAAAAAATCTACCAAATAACAAAAAAAGTTATGATCATTTATATCTCATCCGGTCAATCTGTCATAACCTGAATTATAGAAAAAATATAATTTCGAATTATTAGTCTTGCATTTAATGTAAAGTAATTTTAATGTTCCGTGGTATATTAAAGTAGTTTTATAATATTTTTTGTAGTTCTGTGGTATATTTTGGGTGTTCTGTGGTATTCTGTGGTAAAGAGATGCTCTGTCGGCCATACTGCCAGTTTGGCCCTACTTTGTAAAGTCGTTTCGGCCACGGTTTTTATTGTTATAAAGTGTAGGAAAATTGTTTTAGAATCAGAAATAATGAAAAATACATTTTAATCATTAAATCATATTCATTGCTAATAAAATTTTGTAAGGGTTCCGCGGAACCCAATGTCTTGCCTACTTTTGCTGTTAGTCGCAGGCTCAACAAAAATGGTGAAAAAATTATTAAAAATTTTCCTCTAGATGACGACGACGGAATGTAGGATCGCTATGTCTCACTTTTGCGACAAAAGTTGCAGGCTCGACAAAAATGTATGAAAGATTTTTGAGCTTCATTTGTATTTTTTTTTCTTTTAAGTTTAAGGATTTACAAACAGCCTCTATAAACATGATAAAGAATATGTTGAAATTTATATTTATTGAATGACTAAAATGATCTGTATGTATTTTCTATTGCTAGGTTGTGCACCTCCTGTAGGCTCTTATGATCCAAAGGAGAAAGATAAAGCTGTTGCTCTCCAATTTGATAAAGGAGGGGATCGATTCAAAACACCAAAAGGTAATATATTGTTAGATAGAAGAGGGGGCCTATTAAAAATACAGCAGGGCTCAACATGACCATTTCTCCAATTGTCCAGGAAAAATGAAAATAGGTGTCGGTCAAGTAGAATCAACATATGAGTTGTCCAAAGGGACAGATGAAAAATCTTTTAATTAGAACTAAAACCCTTATACAGTATTTCCAGAGTGTTACATAAGGTAATAATCAATTTTAAATTAGAAATTTGCAGTCGACTAAAAAAATTATAAAAAGTTATTTCTTTTACAGAGAAAAAAACACTTGTCTACAGTGTATGCTACCAAACTTTACACATGTTACACTGCTCCTAGTCGTAATTTTTAATAAGATGAATAAATTAAAGATATAAGTAAACACAAATTTTCACAAAAATTAGCTTTTTAATTATTGGTTTGCAATCATTTGATAATTGATTGGCTTCCTTTGACAGATTTATTGCCTTATAACATTTTCTTAAGGTAAACAAATTTTGATTTCCTCAGGTTTTATCCCATAAGCATAGGCTGATCATGTGATCAATTGAATCATCAATTCTCTTTTCTCTCAGATTTTACTAAGGTGAATAATTTAGTTATAATATTCCTCAGATCTACGATGACTTGCCATTGGGAGAATCTATCATAATGAGGGAATGGATTATTTCTGTTAAGATTTCCCTTTATTGGAATCATTCATAATAACATGCCAGTTTTGGGTAAAAATATTATTTATAAAAAGAACGTTTTCGGATACTTTTTAACAGCTAAAAAATTTAAAGTTTGTACATGATCTAAAAATTGTGTCAATACACCTAATCGCTATTTATTCCATTCCGGATAAGTTCTAAAATTACACAACTTTTTCATCCAGTTGACGCTATCTGGGACCCTGTTTAAACAATGCACCATGCATGATACTTTTTAATGAGACCTGTTTAAAACATCGTAAATACTTCAAACACAATATTTTTTTGACTATAATTTGAGTTTGGAAAAAGTGGATCATAATCTATCAAAGTTTCCTATTGATCGCTTTCTAAATTTTTCCCTCTCTCAGCTCGTTACTGATGACCTTTGTTTGCGGCCTGTTGACCCAAACAGGAAGTTGTCTAAATGACTGTTTTTTCCGGATTGGACTAAATAGCGATAAGGTGTATAGGTAAGGACAGCATTGTTTAAATTAGGATTTTGGATTCAGACAAGTGAGTTTGTCAGTCTAAGAATTTGTTGCAAAGATTAGGAGTTGTTAATTACATTGAAATTTCTGTTTTAGATATTCTTCTGGGACCTGGATCTTTTGACATTGATACACCGGCCAAAAAGTGTCTATTGAATCAATCAACGTGTAGTAATGGGGTGAGTAGAGGATACCTTTGTTTGATCTCATAACATATAAAATATTACTCATTGTTAGGATGGTAGATGGTAAAAAATCATTACCGTGCTCCAAACAAAATTGAACGAAAATTCTACATGTGCAATATAGAAGCACATTTGTTTGGGATCAACTCTTTTTTCTGATTAATTAACCTTTATATGTTCAAAGTGAAAATGTCAATAAGTAATACTGTAATGCTTAACACATTTACAATGTTATGCTAAGATTTAAGGATATTTTACATCATGCACTCATTTCACTGCAGTTTATAAACTGAAAATTTACAATAAAAAAATTATCTATAAAACCATGTAAGCATGGAACCAAAGCAAGATTTATTTTTATCTAAATTCTTGATTTAGATGCTGGTTCACTAAGCCTATTGTTGTTAATCAGACATCTTTTCTATTAAATGGACAGTATATTTCCCTGCCTCCATGTGATTAATTTAATTTTGATTGTATCCTTTATTTGCAGGGAGATAAAAAGAAAAATCACAAAACTTCAGAAAACTCCATGGAAATGGCAAAAATCAAAGATCTGGAACGAGAGGTATCCTAATTACTGACTAAAACATTTGCCATTTGAAGTAATGCAATAAATAGGAAGGAAACTGATTAACATTTCTCCTCTTACATTGGCTTCAAAATCTAGAATTGTTTTGATTATTGTAGCACTTTTTTGCATTCAGAAAAACTAAGTGCAAGCATTAGTTGATATAGTTTTAAGTTTGAAATATTTAAGTATGTGTTTAATTTATATTTTACATGTGAATTGTGTGTTGTTGTTTTTTACCCAAAGGTTACTCCGTATAGAAACATTGGAAGAGTTAGGATTAAAAAAACAAATCCATGAAAAATGTCTGCATCAAGTCAGTGATATGATAATTACTGTCCATTTATTAAGAAGTTGATGCATTAACATGGCAAATTATTATACAATTTTATAGTGAATTTTATTCAAAATTTTGAAATTGCATTGGAGAATAAAAGTTTATTAATTTTTATGAAATGTTTAACCTACAGATAGCATATTTTCATATTAATGATAAATATATGGCAGTTATTTCTTCATTTACAGACCTATTAATAAATCATTGTCTACTTACAGATAAAAAGATTAGTCCAGGAGAGAAATAACCTGGATAAGCAGTTAACACACAGAGGAGATGATATAATTAAATTAGAAGGAAGATTACAAACAGCACATACAGATAAAATCTCCCTTCAGGCAAAAATAGCATCACTAGAAAAAGAATTGAAGGAACTGAAGAAAAGTAACGAAGTGCTTAGAAATAAGGTAGATATCCCCTCCTGGTAAACACACAGATAAAATCTCCCTTCAGGCAAAGATAAAGTTACTAGGAAAAGAACTACAGGAGCTGAAGAAAAGTAACAAAGTGCTAAGAAATAAGGTGGATCTTCATTCTTGGTCCTGTTGCTAGGCAAAGTTTCTGCCCTTATCTAACAATGCCTCATTTTCCTTGGCAGTAGACATTTCCATCATTCACCCCAGTCAACCAAAACTGTAGACCCTACCTTTTAGATTTATTGTAAATTTGTTTTGTCCTGAATATGCATGAAATATTTGCAAGTGCACATCGAGCAAAGAATAATCAATCTATTATATGACTTGTACTCTATGTAGCAAAGCTTTTCATCTCATGTTACATGGAATTTCTGCATTTTATGATTTCTTAAGATATAAAGTAAAAATAAATATTGAGGTAGGGCACACTTTGATTTATTTCATTTTGGACAATTGTTAAAAAAATAACTGGACCAATATAACTAATTTGGTTTTTATTATGTTGTTTTACTTTTTCTGGGCAGATGACAAATGCAGACACAGCATGTAAGAAACAAGAAAGTCTTCAGCATGAGTTATCTTCCCTGAAACACCAAATGGAGTGTAAAAATAAAGAGATAGCTCGTGTTAAACATGAGTTGGATATCACACTGAATCATCAGAACAGTGAACTTCATATTTTAGAAAATGTTGTCACAGTGATAGAAGAAAGAATCCATCATTTAGGTATGTTTTTAATCAGAGCAATTTACTGTTTTTTAAGTGTAATCGTAGTGATAAAAGATGGAACTTTTTTGTTTAAATGTATTTATTCCATAAATAAATTTCTTTTTGAAAGTGTTGTTCTGGCAATAGAAGATACAATCTTTATAAAATTTAATTGCACAAGCTTTCAAAACAGAAAGAAAAGATAAGCTTCTGTTGTGTAGCAAGTACAAATGAATTTAATTTTGTCCCACAATGTACGTAGAATGAATGTTTGTTATGCAATTAACAAAGATTCTAAATAGAGTTCTTTGTTTGTGATGTATGCTTTTATACAACGATTATTGTTACACTTTGTTAAAGATATAATTATAGAACCTGTAGAAAGAAAACTATTGAATACCGCTAGGTATCCACGCTAACTTTACCGCTACAACACGTCGACCACTTCAGGGTGTTAGTTCACTGTACCCATTACATATTTGTTAAAGATAGTTTAATATTTATGATTTTGTCAGTTATTTTGATAACTCTTTTGAGTGCCACAGATGAGTCTTATGTAGCCGAAATGTGTGTCTGAAGTACAAAATTATAAGCCTAGTACTGTTAATCTGTCACCTATTTATTATTACATATGAAAATAAGGAGATGGGGTATGATTGCCAATGAGACAACTATCCACCAGAGTTTAGATGATGAAGATAAAAGCAATTATTGGTCACTGTATGGCCTTCAACAATGAAAAAACCCATACTGTGTAGACAGCTATAATATGCCCCGACATGAAAAATGTGAACCAATTCAAACGAGAAAACTTACGGCCTAATTTATACAATACTATTTATGAAAAACAAGACAGACATGAACCAATGACAACCACTGATTTATAGGCTCCTGACTTGGAAGAGGCACATGAAGATTGTGACGGGCTTAACATGTTTGTGAGCGCTCAACCCTTTGCTTACCTGGGACAGTGGTGTTACAGCACAACATAAGAACAAACTGTAGTCAAGATACTTTGATAGAGAATGTTAAGAATTTTGTCATATGATATTGTGATAATAATGTATGAAAATGATATGTTTGGTACTGTATAACAGTGGTAATATCTCCTATGGTTTGGTACTGTATAACAGTGGTAATATCTCCTATTGTTTGGTACTGTATAACAGTGGTTATATCTCCTATTGTTTGGTACTGTATAACAGTGGTAATATCTCCTATGGTTTGGTACTGTATAACAGTGGTAATATCTCCTATTGTTTGGTACTGTATAACAGTGGTAATATCTCCTATTGTTTGGTACTGTATAACAGTGGTAATATTTCCTATTGTTTGGTACTGTATAACAGTGGTAATATTGCCTATTGTTTGGTACTGTATAACAGTGGTAATATTTCCTATTGTTTGGTACTGTATAACAGTGGTAATATCTCCTATTGTTTGGTACTGTATAACAGTGGTTATATCTCCTATTGTTTGGTACTGTATAACAGTGGTAATATCTCCTATTGTTTGGTACTGTATAACAGTGGTTATATCTCCTATTGTTTGGTACTGTATAACAGTGGTAATATCTCCTATTGTTTGGTACTGTATAACAGTGGTAATATCTCCTATTGTTTGGTACTGTATAACAGTGGTTATATCTCCTATTGTTTGGTACTGTATAACAGTGGTAATATCTCCTATTGTTTGGTACTGTATAACAGTGGTTATATCTCCTATTGTTTGGTACTGTATAACAGTGGTAATATCTCCTATTGTTTGGTACTGTATAACAGTGGTAATATCTCCTATTGTTTGGTACTGTATAACAGTAGTAATATCTCCTATTGTTTGGTACTGTATAACAGTGGTAATATTGCCTATTGTTTGGTACTGTATAACAGTGGTAATATTGCCTATTGTTTGGTACTGTATAACAGTGGTAATATTGCCTATTGTTTGGTACTGTATAACAGTGGTTATATCTCCTATTGTTTGGTACTGTATAACAGTGGTTATATCTCCTATTGTTTGGTACTGTATAACAGTGGTAATATCTCCTATTGTTTGGTACTGTATAACAGTGGTAATATCTCCTATTGTTTTGGTACTGTATAACAGTGGTAATATCTCCTATTGTTTGGTACTGTATAACAGTGGTAATATTGCCTATTGTTTGGTACTGTATAACAGTGGTAATATTGCCTATTGTTTGGTACTGTATAACAGTGGTAATATTGCCTATTGTTTGGTACTGTATAACAGTGGTAATATTGCCTATTGTTTGGTACTGTATAACAGTGGTAATATCTCCTATTGTTTGGTACTGTATAACAGTGGTTATATCTCCTATTGTTTGGTACTGTATAACAGTGGTAATATTGCCTATTGTTTGGTACTGTATAACAGTGGTTATATCTCCTATTGTTTGGTACTGTATAGCGGTGGTAATATCTCCTATTGTTTGGTACTGTATAACAGTGGTAATATTGCCTATTGTTTGGTACTGTATAACAGTGGTAATATCTCCTATTGTTTGGTACTGTATAACAGTGGTAATATCTCCTATTGTTTGGTACTGTATAACAATGGTTATATCTCCTATTGTTTGGTACTGTATAACAGTGGTTATATCTCCTATTGTTTGGTACTGTATAGCGGTGGTAATATCTCCTATTGTTTGGTACTGTATAACAGTGGTAATATTGCCTATTGTTTGGTACTGTATAACAGTGGTAATATTTCCTATTGTTTGGTACTGTATAACAGTGGTAATATCTCCTATTGTTTGGTACTGTATAACAGTGGTTATATCTCCTATTGTCTGGTACTGTATAACAGTGGTAATATTGCCTATTGTTTGGTACTGTATAACAGTGGTAATATCTCCTATTGTTTGGTACTGTATAACAGTGGTAATATTGCCTATTGTTTGGTACTGTATAACAGTGGTAATATTGCCTATTGTTTGGTACTGTATAACAGTGGTAATATTGCCTATTGTTTGGTACTGTATAACAGTGGTAATATTGCCTATTGTTTGGTACTGTATAACAGTGGTAATATTGCCTATTGTTTGGTACTGTATAACAGTGGTAATATCTCCTATTGTTTGGTACTGTATAACAATGGTTATATCTCCTATTGTTTGGTACTGTATAACAGTGGTAATATTGCCTATTGTTTGGTACTGTATAACAGTGGTTATATCTCCTATTGTTTGGTACTGTATAGCGGTGGTAATATCTCCTATTGTTTGGTACTGTATAACAGTGGTAATATTGCCTATTGTTTGGTACTGTATAACAGTGGTAATATTGCCTATTGTTTGGTACTGTATAACAGTGGTAATATCTCCTATTGTTTGGTACTGTATAACAGTGGTTATATCTCCTATTGTTTGGTACTGTATAACAGTGGTAATATTGCCTATTGTTTGGTACTGTATAACAGTGGTTATATCTCCTATTGTTTGGTACTGTATAGCGGTGGTAATATCTCCTATTGTTTGGTACTGTATAACAGTGGTAATATTGCCTATTGTTTGGTACTGTATAACAGTGGTAATATTTCCTATTGTTTGGTACTGTATAACAGTGGTAATATCTCCTATTGTTTGGTACTGTATAACAGTGGTTATATCTCCTATTGTCTGGTACTGTATAACAGTGGTAATATTGCCTATTGTTTGGTACTGTATAACAGTGGTAATATCTCCTATTGTTTGGTACTGTATAACAGTGGTAATATTGCCTATTGTTTGGTACTGTATAACAGTGGTAATATTGCCTATTGTTTGGTACTGTATAACAGTGGTAATATTGCCTATTGTTTGGTACTGTATAACAGTGGTAATATTGCCTATTGTTTGGTACTGTATAACAGTGGTAATATTGCCTATTGTTTGGTACTGTATAACAGTGGTAATATCTCCTATTGTTTGGTACTGTATAACAATGGTTATATCTCCTATTGTTTGGTACTGTATAACAGTGGTAATATTGCCTATTGTTTGGTACTGTATAACAGTGGTTATATCTCCTATTGTTTGGTACTGTATAACAGTGGTAATATTTCCTATTGTTTGGTACTGTATAACAGTGGTAATATCTCCTATTGTTTGGTACTGTATAGCGGTGGTAATATCTCCTATTGTTTGGTACTGTATAACAGTGGTAATATTGCCTATTGTTTGGTACTGTATAACAGTGGTAATATTTCCTATTGTTTGGTACTGTATAACAGTGGTAATATCTCCTATTGTTTGGTACTGTATAACAGTGGTTATATCTCCTATTGTCTGGTACTGTATAACAGTGGTAATATTGCCTATTGTTTGGTACTGTATAACAGTGGTAATATCTCCTATTGTTTGGTACTGTATAACAGTGGTAATATTGCCTATTGTTTGGTACTGTATAACAGTGGTAATATTGCCTATTGTTTGGTACTGTATAACAGTGGTAATATTGCCTATTGTTTGGTACTGTATAACAGTGGTAATATTGCCTATTGTTTGGTACTGTATAACAGTGGTAATATTGCCTATTGTTTGGTACTGTATAACAGTGGTAATATCTCCTATTGTTTGGTACTGTATAACAGTGGTAATATTTCCTATTGTTTGGTACTGTATAACAGTGGTAATATTTCCTATTGTTTGGTACTGTATAACAGTGGTAATATCTCCTATTGTTTGGTACTGTATAACAGTGGTAATATCTCCTATTGTTTGGTACTGTATAACAGTGGTAATATCTCCTATTGTTTGGTACTGTATAACAGTGGTAATATCTCCTATTGTTTGGTACTGTATAACAGTGGTTATATCTCCTATTGTTTGGTACTGTATAACAGTGGTTATATCTCCTATTGTTTGGTACTGTATAACAGTGGTAATATCTCCTATTGTTTGGTACTGTATAACAGTGGTAATATTGCCTATTGTTTGGTACTGTATAACAGTGGTAATATCTCCTATTGTTTGGTACTGTATAACAGTGGTAATATCTCCTATTGTTTGGTACTGTATAACAGTGGTAATATTTCCTATTGTTTTCTTGTAGATGTTGATGTTGATCATAAAAGCCCCACTCCAAAGAACAACTCAGAATTAGGCAGTAAGTGACGTTACACTGAGAAAAAAAAAACCAAAGAATAACTTGGATAGTAGCAGAGATTATCTGTCTTTAACACTGAGATTCTCTAACCATGCCAAAAAAATACATTTCAAGTATATAGGATGAAAAAATGTATTAAAGATCCTGTTTATGTCTGTCTAGGAGTAAGACATTGAAGTATCAACAAAGCAGCCAAAAAACACATTGATATTGGATTTTCTTTAAAAAAAAAATAGTCAATATTGCAGAAATCTTATAATGAGGGAAAAAATATTTGAAAATGTTTGACTTACAGAAACTCTAGCATGTCTAGTAAAAATATTTAATTTCATTATTGAGTTTTTATAACAGGTTCCAAAAGAAAAGGCAGTGAGGATTTGACTTGCAATATGAAACCAGAAAACACCAAGAAAATTGTTGAGGTAAAATTACATATCTTTATAACAAGTGAGAAAAGGTAAAAATTATAAGAGAACAAATCTAGAAATAGAAATACAGGTGTAAATTGGTTCGGCATCCATGTATTTAATGTCTTGTATCACTTTTTAAAATATGTTTCTATAGAATAAAGTCCAATCCAATCCTATCTAAACTAATTCTAGGATAATCCTTTGTAAATATTAATGATCTTTTATGATTTGACACTGATTTGTAGAAGTTACAGAAACGTTTTAATGAGACGATTCAAGAATTTGATAAGAAGATACAGATATTTAAGACGAGATATGAAAGGATTATGGAGGACAAAGTAGATATGCAACATAGTCTGGAGAATAAGGAGATAGCATTGAAAAATTATATGAAGAAATCTGACACTCTTGAAAAAAACAGGTAATTTGAAATAAGATGTATAAAATAAGGAGGTGTTGTATGATTGCCAATGAGACAACTGTCCAAAAAGTCCAATTGAAAATGGATTTAAGCAACAATAGGTTACAGTATGGCCTTCAAAAATGAACAAAACTCATACTGTAGAACAAACTATAAAAGGCCCAGACATGATAAAATGTGAAAAATGAGAAAAACCTATTTATAACAGAACAATAAACGAAAAAACAAATATAACAGACAGCAACGAAAGACTTCCATTGAATTAAAGGCTCCCAACTTGGGACAGACACATACAGAATGTGGTGGGGTCAAACTTGTTTGTGTGCGCGCAACTTTCGCTATAAAACCTGGGACAGTGGTGTAAAAGCTCAACCTAAGAAGAAACTGTAAAAATCAGTTGAAATGGGTTGACTCATTAAATGGTCACAATGTGGTTAGTTTATACACCTTTAACATATCGCTATTTGTCCGCCATAGCTGCACATCACAGAAGTTGCCATAAAATGTTGACGTCACAAAGGAAATTGATTGTTATATTACCACAATAGTTCAAGTGTCGCAAAAACTCTGGTCAAGTGTCGCAGATCCCCAAATAGTGATAAGGTCTATTACAATTGCTAAATTACGTTGATTGATAAAATTACACTAATGATGATACTGTATTACGTTATATACTGTACATTTTTATTTACACTAATGATGTAACATGTTTTTTACTGTACATTTTTATTTACACTAATGATGTAACTTGTTATGTACTGAACATTTTTAGGATTATGTTATCTGATGTAACATGATATATATACTGTACATTTCATTTACACTAATGATGTAACATGTTATATACTGTCCACTAATGATGTAACATGATATATATTGTACATTTTTAGCTCAACTGGCCCTATGAGGGCCATGTGAGCTTATGCCATCACTTGTCTTCCGTCGTCATCGTTGTAAACTTTTTCAAGAATCTTCTCCTCTGAAACTACTGGGCCAAATACCTTCAAACTTTAATTTAATGTTCCTTAGGGTATCTAGTTTATAAATTTTATCTGATGTTTTGATCCATCAACAAACATGGCCGCCATGGCTAAAAATAGAACATAGGGGTCAAATGCATTTTTTGGCTTATATCTTAAAAATCTCAACACTTAGAGAAAATCTGACGGGGTAAAAATGTTCAGTAGGTCAAGATCTATCAGCCCTGAAATTTTCAGAGGAACCGAACAACCCATTGATAGGTTGCTTCCAATAAATTGGTAATTTTAAGGAAATTTTGCAATTTTTTGTTATTTTCTTGAGTATTATTGAAGATAAAGATAAACTGTAACCAGCAAAAATGTTCAGCAAAGTAAGATCTACAAAAAAGTTAACATGACCTAAATTGTCAATTGACCCTTTAATGATTTATTGCCCTTAAAAGACAATTTTACACAATTTGTTCATCATGTTTGCTAACATTTAAAAATCTTCTCCTCTGAAACTACTGGGTAATACTTCTAAACTTTAACTGAACATTCCTTAGGGTAACTGGTTTATAAAGTGTATCCAAAATTTTGATCCATTAACAAACATGGCCGCCATTGCTAAAAATAGAACATGGGGTCAAATGCAGTTTTTGGCTTTGATCTCAAAAACTATAGCAGTTAGAGCAAAAGTGACAAGGAGTTTAAGTGATGAATAAGTCAAAATCTATCTGCTATGACATTTTCTGATCAATTGGACCACCCATTGTAGGGTTACTGTCCAAAATAGTTTATTTTTATGAAATTTTACTGTTTTTGGTTATTAGTTTTACTATTATAATAGATAGAGAGAAAGTGTAAATGGCAAAAATGTTCAGCTAAGTAGGATCTGCAAATAAGTCAAATGATCAAAATAGTCAATTGACTCCTTACGGAGATATTGCCCTTGAAAAGTTTATTTTATTTACATTTTTTCGTGCAAGTCTAATACTATTTCAAAAATCTTCTCTGAAACTACTGGGCCAAATACTTCCAAACTTTAATTTGATGTTTCTTAGGGTATCTAGTTTGTAAATTGTATCTGAAGTTTTGATCCATCAACAAACATGGCCGCCATGGCTTGAAATAGAACATGGGGACAAAAGCAGTTTTTGGCTTATATCTCAAAAACTACAGCAGTTAGAGGTGTCAGACCACCAATTAACTCCCTCCAATTTAGAATGTCTGTAAAAGTAGTCCTACTCTGACACAAAATAGTGCTTTTGAGGTCATTGTTTACTTAAACTAACAATCAGTTGTGCAGAAAAGAAACTTTTGGTGAAAGAGAAATATATTTAGATCATTTTGAGCCAAAATTTACTTGTCTATGAGTTTGCATTAAAAATTGAGGATTAATGCGCTCCATAGTATACCAATTTAAGGTTTTCAGAAAACCAGGGGTTATTTTTAGTAGTACTTGTGTTCTGAAGGTCAGTTTTTTCTTATAAGACTTTAAAGGTAGGACGAAAATTGGCTTGTAGAAAGGTGATACATGTACAATTCAGGATATACCTGGTTTCTATGAAGTTAAACAAAAAGTTTAATTTTACCTGTCAAGTAATCTTCAGACCAATCGGACAACTTATTGTTGGGTTACTGTCCAGAAATAGTTAATTTTTAGGAAATTTTAAAGTGTTGGGTTATGTATTATCTTTCATATTATTATAGAAAGAGAGAAAGTGTAATGACAAAATTGTTCAGCAAAGTAAGATCTACAAATAAGTCAAATGTCTGAAACTGAAATTGCAGGTGAGCAATATCAGGCTCTCATGAGCCTCTTGTTATTCACACTAATGATGTAACATGTTATATACTGTACATTTACACTAATGATGTACCATGTTATATACTGTACATTCACACTAATGGTGTAACATGTTATATACTGTACATTTACACTAATGATGTAACATGTTATACTGTACATTTACACTAATGATGTAACATGTTATACTGTACATTTACACTAATGATGTAACATGTTATACTGTACATTTACACTAATGGTGTAACATGTTATATACTGTACATTTACACTAATGGTGTAACATGTTATATACTGTACATTCACACTAATGATGTACCATGTTATACACTGTACATTTACACTAATGATGTACCATGTTATAAACTGTACATTTACACTAATGATGTACCATGTTATAAACTGTACATTTACACTAATGACGTACCATGTAATAAACTGTACATTCACACTAATGATGTACCATGTTATAAACTGTACATTCACACTAATGATGTAACATGTTATATACTGTCCACTAATGATGTAACATGATATATATTGTACATTTTTAGCTCAACTGGCCCTATGAGGGCCATGTGAGCTTATGCCATCACTTGTCTTCCGTCGTCATCGTTGTAAACTTTTTCAAGAATGTTCTCCTCTGAAACTACTGGGCCAAATACCTTCAAACTTTAATTTAATGTTCCTTAGGGTATCTAGTTTATAAATTTTATCTGATGTTTTGATCCATCAACAAACATGGCCGCCATGGCTAAAAATAGAACATAGGGGTCAAATGCATTTTTTGGCTTATATCTTAAAAATCTCAACACTTAGAGAAAATCTGACGGGGTAAAAATGTTCAGTAGGTCAAGATCTATCAGCCCTGAAATTTTCAGAGGAACCGAACAACCCATTGATAGGTTGCTTCCAATAAATTGGTAATTTTAAGGAAATTTTGCAATTTTTTGTTATTTTCTTGAGTATTATTGAAGATAAAGATAAACTGTAACCAGCAAAAATGTTCAGCAAAGTAAGATCTACAAAAAAGTTAACATGACCTAAATTGTCAATTGACCCTTTAATGATTTATTGCCCTTTAAAGACAATTTTACACAATTTGTTCATCATGTTTGCTAACATTTAAAAATCTTCTCCTCTGAAACTACTGGGTAATACTTCTAAACTTTAACTGAACATTCCTTAGGGTAACTGGTTTATAAAGTGTATCCAAAATTTTGATCCATTAACAAACATGGCCGCCATTGCTAAAAATAGAACATGGGGTCAAATGCAGTTTTTGGCTTTGATCTCAAAAACTATAGCAGTTAGAGCAAAAGTGACAAGGAGTTTAAGTGATGAATAAGTCAAAATCTATCTGCTATGACATTTTCTGATCAATTGGACCACCCATTGTAGGGTTACTGTCCAAAATAGTTTATTTTTATGAAATTTTACTGTTTTTGGTTATTAGTTTTACTATTATAATAGATAGAGAGAAAGTGTAAATGGCAAAAATGTTCAGCTAAGTAGGATCTGCAAATAAGTCAAATGATCAAAATAGTCAATTGACTCCTTACGGAGATATTGCCCTTGAAAAGTTTATTTTATTTACATTTTTTCGTGCAAGTCTAATACTATTTCAAAAATCTTCTCTGAAACTACTGGGCCAAATACTTCCAAACTTTAATTTGATGTTTCTTAGGGTATCTAGTTTGTAAATTGTATCTGAAGTTTTGATCCATCAACAAACATGGCCGCCATGGCTTGAAATAGAACATGGGGACAAAAGCAGTTTTTGGCTTATATCTCAAAAACTACAGCAGTTAGAGGTGTCAGACCACCAATTAACTCCCTCCAATTTAGAATGTCTGTAAAAGTAGTCCTACTCTGACACAAAATAGTGCTTTTGAGGTCATTGTTTACTTAAACTAACAATCAGTTGTGCAGAAAAGAAACTTTTGGTGAAAGAGAAATATATTTAGATCATTTTGAGCCAAAATTTACTTGTCTATGAGTTTGCATTAAAAATTGAGGATTAATGCGCTCCATAGTATACCAATTTAAGGTTTTCAGAAAACCAGGGGTTATTTTTAGTAGTACTTGTGTTCTGAAGGTCAGTTTTTTCTTATAAGACTTTAAAGGTAGGACGAAAATTGGCTTGTAGAAAGGTGATACATGTACAATTCAGGATATACCTGGTTTCTATGAAGTTAAACAAAAAGTTTAATTTTACCTGTCAAGTAATCTTCAGACCAATCGGACAACTTATTGTTGGGTTACTGTCCAGAAATAGTTAATTTTTAGGAAATTTTAAAGTGTTGGGTTATGTATTATCTTTCATATTATTATAGAAAGAGAGAAAGTGTAATGACAAAATTGTTCAGCAAAGTAAGATCTACAAATAAGTCAAATGTCTGAAACTGAAATTGCAGGTGAGCAATATCAGGCTCTCATGAGCCTCTTGTTATTCACACTAATGATGTAACATGTTATATACTGTACATTTACACTAATGATGTACCATGTTATATACTGTACATTCACACTAATGGTGTAACATGTTATATACTGTACATTTACACTAATGATGTAACATGTTATACTGTACATTTACACTAATGGTGTAACATGTTATATACTGTACATTTACACTAATGGTGTAACATGTTATATACTGTACATTCACACTAATGATGTACCATGTTATACACTGTACATTTACACTAATGATGTACCATGTTATAAACTGTACATTTACACTAATGATGTACCATGTTATAAACTGTACATTTACACTAATGACGTACCATGTAATAAACTGTACATTCACACTAATGATGTACCATGTTATAAACTGTACATTCACACTAATGATGTAACATGTTATATACTGTACATTCACACTAATGATGTAACATGTTATACACTGTACATTTACACTAATGATGTAACATGTTATACTGTACATTTACACTAATGATGTAACATGTTATATACTGTACATTTACACTAATGATGTAACATGTTATAAACTGTACATTTACACTAATGAGGTACCATGTTATATACTGTACATTCACACTAATGGTGTAACATGTTATATACTGTACATTTACACTAATGATGTACCATGTTATAAACTGTACATTTACACTAATGATGTACCATGTTATACACTGTACATTTACACTAATGATGTAACATGTTATACTGTACATTTACACTAATGATGTAACATGTTATACTGTACATTTACACTAATGGTGTAACATGTTATATACTGTACATTCACACCAATGATGTACCATGTTATAAACTGTACATTCACACTAATGATGTAACATGTTATATACTGTACATTCACACTAATGATTACACTGTACATTTACACTAATGATGTAACATGTTATAAACTCTACATTTACACTAATGATGTAACATGTTATAAACTGTACATTCACACTAATGATGTACCATGTTATATACTGTACATTCACACTAATGATGTAACATGTTATACTGTACATTTACACTAATGATGTAACATGTTATAAACTGTACATTTACACTAATGATGTAACATGTTATAAACTGCACATTCACACTAATGAGGTACCATGTTATATACTGTACATTCACACTAATGGTGTAACATGTTATATACTGTACATTCACACTAATGGTGTAACATGTTATATAATGTACATTTACACTAATGATGTAACATGTTATACACTGTACATTTACACTAATGATGTAACATGTTATATACTGTACATTCACACTAATGATGTAACATGTTATACACTGTACATTTACACTAATGATGTAACATGTTATACTGTACATTTACACTAATGATGTAACATGTTATAAACTGTACATTTACACTAATGAGGTACCATGTTATATACTGTACATTCACACTAATGGTGTAACATGTTATATACTGTATATTTACACTTATGATGTAACATGTTATATACTGTACATTTACACTAATGGTGTAACATGTTATATACTGTACATTTACACTAATGATGTAACATGTTATATACTGTACATTTTCACTAATGATGTAACATGTTATACTGTACATTTACACTAATGATGTACCATGTTATATACTGTACATTCACAATAATGGTGTAACATGTTATATACTGTACATTCACAATAATGATGTAACATGTTATATACTGTACATTTACACTAATGATGTAACATGTTGTAAACTGTACATTCACACTAATGATGTAACATGTTATAATGTTATAAACTGTACATTCACACTAATGATGTAACATGTTATAAACTGTACATTCACACTAATGATGTACCATGTTATACACTGTACATTCACACTAATGACGTACCATGTTATATACTGTACATTTACACTAATGACGTTCCATGTTATGCACTGTACATTTACACTAATGACGTACCATGTTATATACTGTACATTCACACTAATGACGAACCATGTTATATACTGTACATTCACACTAATGGTGTAACATGTTATATACTGTACATTTACACTAAAGATGTAACATGTTATATACTGTACATTTACACTACTGGTGTAACATGTTATATACTGTACATTCACACTAATGATGTAACATGTTATATACTGTACATTCACAATGGTGTACCATGTTATATACTGTACATTTACACTAATGATGTAACATGTTATACTGTACATTTACACTAATGGTGTAACATGTTATATACTGTACATTTACACTAATGGTGTAACATGTTATATACTGTACATTCACACTAATGGTGTAACATGTTATATACTGTACATTTACACTAAAGATGTAACATGTTATATACTGTACATGTATTTACACTAATGATGTAACATGTTATACTGTATATTTACACTAATGATGTAACATGTTATAAACTGTACATTTACACTAATGATGTAACATGTTATACTGTACATTTACACTAATGATGTACCATGTTATATACTGTACATTAACACTAATGATGTAACATGTTATATACTGTACATTCACAATAATGATGTAACATGTTATATACTGTACATTTACACTAATGATGTAACATGTTATATACTGTACATTTACACTAATGGTGTAACATGTTATATACTGTACATTTACACTAATGATGTAACATGTTATATACTGTACATTTACACTAATGATGTAACATGTTATATACTGTACATTTACTCTAATGATGTAACATGTTATATACTGTACATTCACACTAATGGTGTAACATGTTATATACTGTATATTTACACTTATGATGTAGCATGTTATATACTGTACATTTTTAGGAGTAAGTTATCAACAAAATATTCCACATTACAAAAGATGATAAAAGATTTAAAGACAGAAACCTGGAGTCAAGATGACCATATTAGGTATTGAACCATTCACATTTATGATAAGCATACACCAAGATATTCCATTGAAGAGGGTTAACCTGTGTATCTAGAAAAATATTGTGCAGTTTTCTCTTTCCCTTTTCTATGCTCTTTCAATGAAGACTTTAAAGTAAAAACAAATCATTTGAACTTATAACATTATTGATTGTTGTTTGTGTGGAAATAAAATTGAGAAAGGAAATGAGGAATGTGTCAAAGAGACAACAACATGACCAAAGAGCAAAAAACAGAACAAGGCCACCAATGGATCTTCAACACAACGAGAAAATCCCGCACTCGGAGGCGGGTTACAGCTGGCCCCTTAAACAAAAATGTGTACTAGTTCAGTTTACTTTTATTTTGCAGAAAAAAAATCTTTTATCCTGGACCTTTCAATGATAAAAATTGAAACAAATACAGAATGAACAAAATATTCACATCTTATCAAACATACCAAAATTTCTTGTAGTTTTCACATTTTGTTAGTAAACTAAAGTTACTTCTTCTTATGAAGAGGACTTCATTTATTTGCATAATTACCATGTAACCGGTATTTTTGCTGTATTCTGTCAAGATTTGGATTTTAAAGCCAGGATAAACGCTTTATTTTTAAATGGCTTAAAGGTTTAAAGCAAAGATGAAACTGGACATTAATCAAGTTTTTAGATAGTTGAAACATAATTTCACCTTTAACAAGGTTTAGAGAATACTGATTCTTTGAAAAAGGTTAAGAGAATTTGGCAGCACTGAAACTTTTATCAAGGTTTAGAGATTACGTTGGATTTCTATTTTTAGATATTTAAAAGGAGAGGTATTTTCAAAGCAGGATAACCTAAAGGAAGAAGGACAGATATTGTTTGAGGTCAGAGCAGAGAAAGCCAGTCTACTAGAGAAACTAGAAATCCTGGAAGAGTAAGATTATTAATACAACACATAAATAGTCATTGAAGCCTTCAAAGAGCTTCTGATCCTTATTCATCAAGTATGTAACAGAATGTGAGACATAAAGATGTTGATCGGTTGGTGTCAGTGTTTTCTTTTTGTATGAAGCTTTTGATTTCAGATGGTTGAAGAGCTGATAATCCATATTTGGTATATTATTGTATTATGGTCTGAAGTTTCATCTGGCATAGGTCTGGAGTTTTCATCTGGCATAGGTCTGAAGTTTTCATCTGGCATAGGTCTGAAGTTTTCATCTGGCATATATATATTTCCATAGTCCTTAACCTCATTTTTATATTCGCATGACTGCTGAAAAAAATATTTGGACTTTTCTAGTGCACTTCTTATTGTTCTGTTGATGGAGATAAAAGAAGAATGTTTAATGTTCTCAACTCTCGCACAAAAGTGTTTTCCTGTTTTGTAGATGTTTTTAATATAAAATTAGAGGATGTGGTATGATAATGACAGGATTTTGACTTCATTCACATCACAGATTTTGGTATTTTGTTTGAACATTATATTGACATTTTTTATTATGTATTGTGGTTTGAATTGCATCTCATTGACGTTTCCATGAGTCTTAAGGGCATACGATAGCAGTTTCGATCCCACTGTGTTTTCTTCACGAAAATTTGCATTCTTGCTATTTTTCATCTCGTCAATTCAAATATATATATGTATTAATAAAAAATGTACCTTTACATGCATTTTTTTTTAGATCAATGGGGTCCAAATTTTAGACATTTACTCAAAATTTGGGTTTCTTGGAAATTTCTATCCTTAAGAAGGAAATACTTAACTTTTTTGTTTCAAAAGATAAACACAAGCTGATTTTTGTAAAAAAAAAAACATTTGGAATATCTTCTTCACATAAGTATGCTATAAATTTGTGTAACAATTCTATGAAAAAAATTATTTTTTAGTGAATTTTCATGATTTTAGAAAAGTAACATTTTTGGTACGTTAGCGACGTCATTACCTCCACTATACTGTAATGTATGCCCTTAAGCCCTGATGATAACTCTTGTTTTAATTGCACATTGTAACAAATAAATATAATTATGTTATATTGCTCTGAGATGGTGCAGCTGTTTATTAGTGTTATAATAAATCATTCTTTCATAGAGTAATCATATAAATCATTTCAGAGAAAATGGAACATTGAATGAAAACATCAAGACATTAACAGAAAAGTACCATGTTATTGAAGGTCAATTTGGTGAGTCTATTATGTTATTGAAGGTCAATTCGGGGAGTCTATTATGTTATTGAAGGTCAATTCGGGGAGTCTTTTATGTTATTGAAGGCCAATTTAGTGAGTCTTATGTTATTGAAGGTCAGTTCGGTGAGTCTATTATGTTATTGAAGGTCAATTCGGTGAGTATTATGTTATTGAAGGTCAATTCGGGGAGTCTATTATGTTATTGAAGGTCAATTCGGGGAGTCTTTTATGTTATTGAAGGCCAATTTAGTGAGTCATGTTATTGAAGGTCAATTCGGTGAGTCTATTATGTTATTAAAGGTCAATTCAGTGAATCTTATGTTTTTGAAGGTCAATTCAGTGAGTCTATTATGTTATTGACGGTCAATTTGGGGAGTCTTATGTTACTGACAGTCAATTCGGTGAGTCTATTTTGTAATTGACGGTCAATTTGGGGAGTCTATTATGTTATTGAAGGTCAGTTCGGTGAGTCTATTATGCAATTGAAGGTCAGTTCGCTGAGTCTACTATGTAGTTGAAGGTAAGTTCAAATAGTCTACTATGTAATTGAAGGTCAGTTTGGTGAGTCTATTATGTGATTGTAGCTATGATAGGTAAGGACTGTTTCAGAAAATACTATGGAAAACAAAACAAAAAATCCTAATACCGTACCTACTCGCTTATTAGTCGGAAAATTGGGAGTAAAATTCATAATCCAGAGAGGGGGACCGACTAATAGACGAGATCTAGCGACCAGAGGAAAAATCCAAGCTTGAGAAAAGTGGTCAGGAGTGAATTTCCTGGTCAAAACTACGTTTTTGATTGCCAAACCTACATAAATCAATAAATAAAAAGTTTTTGTTGAAAATAAATGACTACAATACTGTCTTTGTGTTTTATTTGTTCTTTGGTAAACATTTTCTGCAAATTCGTGTTGAAATTCTACTGTTTCCGGTTTGTGTATTGATTTTCATGGTCACATGGTTTTCCTATAAACCCAAAAGAAGAGCCAAGAACCAAAAATGAAAAGGAGATAACAATGTACCAAATTGTGAACGGATGTTTTCAGCGGTGTTATTGTGTCATTATTGTGATATCATGATATCAATTCAATGCTTATAAATCATATAATAATCAAAAAATAATTTTAAGATTCATTCCCAAAATCAAAATATTATTCATTAAAGTGTCTCAGGTAAACAAAAATTACAAAATTGATTGACAAGCCAATATAATCCATTGATAACCCCAATTAAGAGACAAAGAGTTGTATTTACTAAAGGTGTGAAAACTATCAGTGATAGGTAAACAGATGACACTAATGAGTTGGAGTTAGTTATTTTAATATATTGATAAGCTTCACTTAATTTTTTTAATCCTTTAATCATCACAATATAATAAGAATTATGAAGTGTACATGCTCATTTAACACCGAGTTATGTATGCTGTGAAAAATATTTTCATCAAGTGTTGATTGACTTTAAATTTTTCAGGTTCATATTGGTTTATATTCGCTTTTCTCAAACAATAGGTTGTTAGTCATACCCTACAAAATCATTGATGCATTACGTAAACAACACATGGCTAATCTAACATTTGAACAGTGAACAAAACAAGAGAAATGAATACATCTTTATTATTAACAGCAATATAAATTATCATGATGAGCATCAACTAAATTCAAACCAAACATTAATGCAGAAATGAATATTATTCCTGGATTTGCATTGGTTCTACCGGCGTTCAGTTACTGTCAGCTGAAAAAAAAATGCCCAAATTTTGTCCGACTTATACGAGGGTCAAGACTAAATCCTTAGAATTTGGAGCTGAAAAGGGCCCCCGACTTATAGTAGGATCGACTATTAGGCGAGTTTATACGGTAGGTTTCATGAAGTCCCATGAAATCTAAATGTAATCAGCAATATTTGTCTAAGGCCTGTCAATGTTTAAAATCGACAGATAATCGATAGAAAGAACTATTTTCACTGAAGATGTGCTTATATTGCACCTGCAGCCCTTTCTGATGAAATATTGAATTTGAATTTATCATAGTTGTAATACAAGAAAGATATGATGAGAACAAATGTCTAGCATAAATATTTTACGAGAATCAATTCATGACACAAAAACCAAAAGCAAAGAAACAACACTTTTATTGCTGTGCTTTATCTCAAAGTCAAAGTGAGGCCTCCAACACTGGATATTGGATAGATGTCTCATTGGCAATCATACCATATCTCTCAATTTTAATACTAGTTTGTTTTTTTCAGCAGAGGAACAAAATCAGAATAATGTGAAATCTGATCAAGTTCAGTCCCAACTGGATGTTACTAAATGTCATCTGATGGAGGTCCAGGACCAATATCAATTCCTACAGTCCAAGAATAAGGAACTTGTCCATTCCATCAACAAAGAGAAGGTATGTCCACATTACACAGGTTCAATACCTAAACAAGACCTTTCATTCAAAAATACAGAACTTGTCCATTCCATCAACAAAGAGAAGGTATGTCCACATTATACAGGTTGAATACCTAAAAAAGACCTTTCATACAGAACTTGTTCATTTCATCAACAAAGAGAAGGTATGTCCACATTATACAGGTTCAATACCTAAACAAGACCTTTCATACAGAACTTGTTCATTTCATCAACAAAGAGAAGGTATGTCCACATTATACAGGTTCAATACCTAAACAAGACCTTTCATACAGAACTTGTTCATTTCATCAACAAAGAGAAGGTATGTCCACATTATACAGGTTCAATACCTAAACAAGACCTTTCATACAGAACTTGTTCATTTCATCCACAAGGAGGAGGTAGGTTCCTGTAATAGGGTCCAGAAAAAATACTCAACTCAGCAGCAAAAAAAAAATAAGGAATCTGTTTATTCTAAGGGGAATGTATGTGCACACATTGGATGGCCTACTCTGTAGTCCAAAAAATAAGGAATTGTTAAATTTTATCAAGAAACACTATAATTGCCACTGGACATTAAGCGAACATCAATCAACTAAGGAGTCTTAATTAAGGTCTAGTAATAATACCAGATAAGAACTCTGCCAATTCTTACATGGAACTTGCTTTATTTTATCACCTTGCACTTTGATAACTTGACTGGTTTATTACAGTAGTTGGATAAATTTTCTGAACAGTTGAACAGTTTGGTTTGATAAAACAAATTGCAATTGGGTCAGAATTTTGAATGTACTGCAAAAGGTGGAGAGCAACACTTACAGTCAAGTCACAGTTATATAAAATAATAAATAAAAAATTCAGTGAATATTCATATTCATGACACAAAATACACACACTTGTAAAAAACAAATAGCAAAGGCTCAAAGCTTTTATTGCTGTTCTTCATATCAGAGTCACTCTATAGCTTTCAGCATAAAGAAAGGCTCACACCTTACTGCAAGTTTAAGACTGCCTCTGGCACCATTTGGAGCAGAAATCTTAGCAAAAATATTGATTTCTCTATAGTGCATTGAAGATTACACCTGATGGGTAACTTCTGTTCACTACAGACAGAGTTAACAATTCCAAAAAGAAAAGGTGGGGGTAAAGCACTAACCTTAAAAATTCTTCATTGCTATAACAATTAGATTTCTTCGATTTATGCTCTACACATGAGCAATTTTTTAGCTTTACCCAAGTCCATTTCTAAGCAAACCCTGATTTTAAACAATCACAATCTTCTCAGATATTGTACAGTGCAGTTCAATAATTTACAGTTCACACAGTCTTACACTTAATTATTGAGTAATTTTGAAAAGTCAGTATCTCAGATACTTCTATCAGAGTAACAGTTATCTTGTACAAAAGGTCTGAGAACATTAGTATAACTGTGTCATACAGTTTTTCATTTGGAGTATTTTTTCCAAAAGATAGTTCCTTCTTTTGTACAACTTACCATTTCATACAATATTAAACAAATTAGTTTCATGACTATTGTTAGTCATCATTGTGACAATATTGCCAAGTCCTCCACCATGTGACGATATGGGACTCGTCATTAACTTTAATTTTTGTAGATTGGAAACTAACTTATAGAAAACAGGTCTTACATGAACAACATTTGATATTAGAGAGACAGTAAACAAAAAGGTGTTTCCTGACATAACTTGTACAATTCTGTATAAACGAATTACACATATGACATATATATATCTAAATATATAACATCATGACCTCGTTTTATGACACTGGTGAACTGTTGCATTTGAGTTGTAAAGGTTGTTCTATTTAAACATTAGTCACTGATTATATACAGTTGTATATAGGAAAAATTCCTCAAAGAGAGTATGTGGGTTGTAGGGAATTTAAAAAACTCGTTGTAACAGAAAAGCCCTACTTTTATTAAAATATATATCTTGAGTATTGTACATCCATGTACTGTAGAGAAGTTGTTATCAAGTTTGTTTTTATTTTCAGGAGAATGTGGAAAAATTCATCTATGAATTAGATGAACAAAAACAGCTGACCTCTGACCTCCAGATGTTAGTTGTTGACAAAGAAGAGAAAATAACAGACTTGGAGATATCACTAGAGGCCACAAAAGTGGAATTACAGAATTTAATGGATAGCATAGAAGATAAGGAGGAAGATATCAGAAATTTGCAAGACAGAATTCACAGTCTAGAGGACATTGAAAGGTCATTTAAAAGTCAAATACAACAAGAAAATAAGGTCAGCCAAGAAACAGCAAGACAACATGCAGATAGAATATTACATTTGGAACATCGTGAGATTTCTGTTACCGAGGAAAACATCAAGTTATGTAGAAAACTAGAAGAGATGAACCAGATCAAATCTGCTGTTGAGGAGAAAATGGAGGACGGACACAAGGAATTGACAAACCAGTTACAACTGGTTCTTAAAGAAAAGGAAAGAATACAAACAGAACTAGAAATGACACAAAAACGGCAAGAAAGTTTGAAGAAAGAAGTTTCTAACCTTGAAGGGAAATTAACAACTGTAGAAGACACATTAGAAATAGAAAAACAAACACGTCTCGATATTGCTGAGCAGATGACAGGTAATATTCAGACAGTGATCCAGGAGAAACAAGATCTGATAAACAACTTACAATCACTTACCTCACAGATAGAAAAAGTTAAATTTGACAATGTTCAGCTGATAGAACAGATACAGGAATTAGAGAAAGTGAAAGTACAACAACAACAGGAAATATTACATCAAAAGGAGGAGTTAGGCAAAGTGAAAGTAGACAGAGAAAACACTGATGACAAACTGAAGAAGTTGGATGCTAAATTCCACAGTCTTAACAAAGAAAATACACAGTTGATGAATGAGATAGACTTTTTACATGAGAAAAAGTTAAGGGATGAAAATGAAATGAAGGATCTAATTGAAACATTGAAGAGTGATTTATTGAATATGAAAGAGAAAGATGAGAACCAAACTGAGGCTATATCTAAACATGTGGAGTCATTGGAAGATGCTAATTCTGAGATTGAAAAGTTGAGGAATGACACAACCTATATGAAGGAGAAAGAGAAGGTTCAGACGGAGACTATATCTCAACATCTTAAGTCATTAGAAGATGCTTATACTCGAGAGAAAGAATTAGACCTAGAGAAAGTAGAGCTGACATCTAAATTAGATCAAGTAACAACACAAAAAGAGGCCATATCAAAGCAATTTTCTGAGTTAGTGAGTTCATTAGAAGAAGTTAGTAACAAGTCAACAGAGAAAGAGACAAACTGGAGAAGTGAACAGGAGAGATTGACAAAAGAATTACAGACTGTCACAAACCAAAAGGAGATCTTACAACAAAGGATTGCCTCCCTTGATGAGGAAAAAGGGGCACTTGGGGATTTTGTTAAGCATTTAGAAACTAGGTTAGAAGATGTGGAAATAGAAAGTAGAACAGAAATAGATTCTATTAAAACACTTTTAGAAAATTCAGAACACCAGAATCAGACATTACAATCTGTGAACCTGACATTACAGGAGGCATTAGATGATCAAGGTGTACGAACTCACAGCTTAGAAAACGATGTAGAAAAGTTAACACAAGAAATACACGTGTATATAGATTTCAAAGGGAAGTATGAAGATAAGGTCAAAGAAATATCACACATGGAACAGGAAATGATGTCACAGATTGATTCACTACAGGTTAAATTACAGGACACTGAGGCTGATAAAGATATGCTGAGTCAGCAGACTATGGATATTAATAAAGTAGTTGAGACTTTAAATAGGGAGAATGCAAGACTTGAAAAGGAAATAGACACAAAGGAAGAGGTCATAGAAAGGTTAACTTTACAATATGAATCGGAAATTAAAACATTGGAAACTGAGGTCAAAGGTCAACAGTCTAGTAATAAAGATTTGACTGAAAATGTACAGCTTTTAGAACACAGACTTAAAGAATTAGAAAGTGAAACTGTGAAATATAGGACAAAAACTGAAGCTGTAGAAAATGAAATAAAGCATAAAGAAAGTGAATCAATGAATAGAATAGAAGATTTAACTCAACTTCTACAATCAGTGAAAGAGGACAGGAATCAACTATCAAAGGACGTTCAATCGTTACAAAGGTATCTTCATAAACTAATAGTTATGTACCATATGTATACACTAATCTATACCATTGTCCATCTGTTTGTCATAAATTAAATATGTCTAACTTTAATGGCAGTCATAGGTGATTTATTCTATTTAGTCTATATGTAAAGAAATCAGTCTATGCTTATAATAGTAGGATGAATGCAGTCTGCCTATCATGACGTCAATATTTTGGTTTCTGTAAGAAATCTTTTGAAGCAAAAGCAATATCTTTCACAATATTGACAAGTTTGCAGCTGTGTTATCTAATTTTCAGAAAAGAGAGACTTTTATAATGAGAATGTTGTTGTTAGAAGGAGGTATGACAAGAGCCATTTTTTGTAGTTTTACATGAAAAAGAAAATTTTTGGGGCAAAATTTTGGAGAATTCACACTTTTGATAAAATTAGTATTTAAGATTAATATGAATAACTTTATATTATTAACAAGTATTAAAATAGAAATAATAATACTTTATTATTTAGAAGAATACACACTGTGGAAGAGGAAAAAGAAGAAATGGCCAAACATTATGAAGATGAACTGATAGATCTGAGGGACCAAGCCAAGACTATGGACAATGATAATAAGTATGCATACTTTATCATTCAAACAATTGTTACCTTCAACAACTCTAATATCCATTATTATGCATTAAGTAACATATGATTCATACCTTTCAATTTTTGAAAATTCCCATGGGGGTTTTACTGCGCAACATCATTTTCAAAGGTTACAATTTTTCATGGCGTTTTTGTGTGCACTGTTTTGTACTCCATAAATAGTGTCATATCTTTTTATTTTCTTATGGTATACTGCTGATGAGCTAATATGCCCTTTCTTTGTTTCATTTGCATGATTCTTGTCCTTATATTACTGTGTATAAAAGACAGCTAGAATACCAATTTAAAAATATGGACATAGGACATTTATCTGATTCCTTGTAAAAAAATAAAAACAGTACTTTCAATTATTTGATAATAAGATAACAAGAATGACAACAAGATAACATTCCTTGCATGCTTTGATTCGTCATTCAGGCCACCATGGTCACAGTTCTTTGATCTACATGTATCAGTCTTACTGTCTATATTGCAGACTTCACAAAAGGCATGTGATATACCTATCAATGAATTTGTCCATCAGCCACACTTTTCTTCTTAAGCTACATAATAACCTTCTTGCAGATGATAAGTCAATGTATCAACTGAAATCAAAAGTCAACAATTGTTTTATTATATGGCTTTTTATCCTCCAATTTTCTAGTATTTTGCTAAAGATACTTTTTAAACTACTACCCGTTTTTATACTAAATGCATCATCTGCTTTTGCAGTTGCTAATTTTTATAAGATGAAATATTCAATAAAGTTTACTTAAAAGAATACACTGAAAACGAGAAGAAGAGAAAAAAATACACCGAAAACAAGAAGAAAAAGAAAACTGGAATTGACATGACGTTATAAACGTACGTCATTGACGTTGTCTTGAAATATCTATATTTAGGTACATGGAGGCTGTTTCAAATCTTATATTAATCTTTTGTGATTCTTGCTGCTGTGAATATAATGTTTTATCAAAGAGGATTTCCTTTGCTTTTAGCCAATGAGAAAACAGAAAATTTATAGTCATATATTAATGTTATTTAACATGTAGATAATATTTATGTTTACAGCTGGAAGAAGATGTATGAAGACCTGATGACAAAAGTGGAGCCATTCATGGCACAGATAGATGCTTATGAGATGGAAAAAATGGCACTACTTGGTAATTATTGATATCATTAGATTGTATTAAATTATGTTATATACGTAACAGCTTTTCCATAAAAAGGTACATGGAACCTAGGGGAGATACTATAAGTGGGTGTTACTGTAAAACATTTTTAAGATCCACTAATAAAGTCTCTCTTCAAGTACTTTTAGTAAAAATTTGTTATTCAAACACACCTATAAATGTACTCTGTTATTATGACTCATTAGGTATTTCATTTGACCCATTCATTTCATTTTTTAGTACTGTGAATTTTTAATGTTATTATATCAACCTGTTGCTTAAATATATAAAATAAATAGAATCTGAAGCTTTATACGTTTTCAAGACAAAACAGTCAACTCAAACATGCCTGAACATAAAAAGGTGTACTCGACTTTCTCTTTTATTATTGCCCATTTTTATGATTTTTTCACAAAAAACTGTCCCTGGGGGCAGAGATGCAAATTAATGCTTTATTAAGATCATTTTTTAGCTCACCTGGCCCGAAGGGCCAAGTGAGCTTTTCTCATCACTTGGCGTCCGTCGTCCGTCGTCGGCGTTAACTTTTTACATTTTGAACTTCTTCTAGAGAACCACTGAATGGAATGAAACCAAACATGGCATGAATGTTCCTTATGAGGTGCTGACCAAGTGTTGTTACTTTGTAGCGGATCCATCATCCAAGATGGCCGCCAGCGGTGGACTTAGTTTAACATAGGACCCTATGGGAAATACATACAAATGTCTTCTTTTAGAGAACCACTGAATGGAATGAAACCAAACATGGCATGAATGTTTCTTATGAGGTGCTGACCGAGTGTTGTTACTTTGAAGCCGATCCATAATCCAAGATGGCCGCCAGCGGGGGACTTAGTTTAACATGGGACCCTATGGGAAATACATACAAAGGTCTTCTTTTAGAGAACCACTGAATGGAATGAAACCAAACATGGCATGAATGTTCCTTATGAGGTGCTGACCAAGTGTTGTTACTTTGAAACCAATCCATAATCCAAGATGGCCGCCAGTGGGGGACTTAGTTTAACATGGGACCCTATGGGAAATACATACAAACGTCTTCTTTTAGAGAACCACTGAATGGAATGAAACCAAACATGGCAAGAATGTTCCTTATGAGGTGCTGACCAAGTGTTGTTACTTTGAAGCTGATCCATTATCCAAGATGGCAGCCAGCGGGGGACTTAGTTTAACATAGGACCCTATGGGAAATACATACAAATGTCTTCTTTTAGAGAACCACTGAATGCAATGAAACCAAACATGGCATGAATGTTCCTTATGAGGTGCTGACCAAGTGTTGTTACTATGAAGTTGATCCATAATCTAAGATGGCCGTCAGCGGAGGACTTAGTTTAACATAGGACCCTATGAGAAATACGTACAAATGTTTTCTTTTAGAGAACCATTGAATGGAATGAAACCAAACATGGCATGCATGTTCCTTTTGAGGTGCTGACCAAGTGTTGTTACTTTGAAGCTGATCCTTCATCCATGATTGCCGCCAATGGGGGGACTTCCTTTAACATAAGACCCTATGGGAAATACATACAAATGCTTCTTCTAGAGGTGCACTGAATGGAATGAAACCAAAACATGGCATAAATGTTTCTTATGAGGTGCTGATTAAGTGTTGCTACTTTGTTGCCGATTTACTGTTCAAGATGGCCACCAGGATTTTTTATTAAATTACAGGACCAATATTAAACCAAATTTAACCTCACTCATTATTAGGGTATCTGTTATGATTTTAATCTATTTTTACATGATTTCCAAAACCAAAGTAGAATCAGGTGAGCGACACAGGCTCTTGAGAGCCTCTAGTTTATCTTTCTGTGGAATTTTTTCAGTGAAATTTATACTGATGCACAAAAAAGATCCACATGTTTTTGAACCTACCACAATCAACTTTTTTGTGAAAATTTCTATTTAATTTAAAAGTTTATATTATCTGGAAGTACCATTCTATAATTTTTAAGTAAAAACATGTACATAAGATGCAAAAAATCCTAAATTTTACACCTACATTAATCTTTTAAAGCCCATAGAAACAGATGTAAACAATTCAAATATACCAACATGGCCTTTTAACCTCCTCTAATAAAGAGTTCCATTTCTTTTGTTTAATTTCAACTGGATATCAGACTGTGTAACAGACTGATGGTTGTTTTCCTTGTAGGGAGCAGTCAGTTTGCCTAGTAATAGATTAAATTATTCATGTAACAGACTGATGGTTGTTTTTCATTGTAGGGAGAAGTCAGTTTGCCCAGGCAGAGATGGATAAATTGAGTCAAGCCTATGCCAAACTACTGGGTCATCAGAATCAAAAACAGAAAATTCATCATATTGTCAAAATAAAAGAAGAAAACAACAGTCTGAAAAAGGTAAGTTATATATATCCTGTATATAACTGAACAGGTAAAACTCACAATTGTATTGATTATTGTTTTCTTAAAAGTCCATTGGCTAATAGTTCCTGTATATTCAAAATTAGAACTGATTGAATAATAAATCAATTACTGTAGATTCATTATTTTTTCTGAGATACTCATTTTCATGGGTTTAAAAAGACGACAAATTTTAATAAGTGTAAAAAAAGAAACAGGAATCCAAGTATTCAGGAAAATTGGTACACATGAATAAAAGTTCTTCATTGTATACGATTTAAACTATTTAGTATAGTAAGAGTGTGTGTGGGCATCTCTCAAAATCAATATCCATACAACTCTCAAAGTTTTTTAGAGTGTTGAAATATAGTAAGAAGTGCATTTGGGCATCTCTCAAAATCAACATCAATGAAACTCTCACCAATTGTAAGCAACAACAGTGTGCTCTTTTACCTTATATTTTGGTAAGCATTGATGATCCAACAACTAACAACTCAACAAGCAAGAATTACTAATTAATATAGTGAGGTCCAACACAGGTTTTAAGGTGTGAGGTCTGACAGAAGTTTGATCTTTGAGATCTACTTTATAGCAGGGTTTTTTTTCGCGGGTGTAAAATTTCATGATTTAGGGGCAACAAAGTATACGAAAATTTTTGGCGGATTCCTCAATTCCAATTAAATATTTTGGTGGATACTGAAATGGTTGCAGTTAAACAGTAAACAAGTGTCTATTTTTATGGTTAAATGATTGTTTTACCTGCATGACATCTTATTTATTGATTACATTTGGACACAGTTAATCAATAGAATACCTGTACTTAGATATTTGTCACAGGCGTGCACACTTCTTGTAAAATTTTTATAAAATATATGTAAATAATACCCTTTCGCATTTATGTTGTTCAAATTATCATAAACTGTTATTGACCGTCGACCTGGAAAAAAATAGATCGTTTACAAAACGCTACAGTTATTAAAAAGTACCGAACGTAACATAAATTTTCGTTGAATTTATTTTGCAATTTTCCTTTACCCGCCAAAATAAGCGAAAATAAACACCCCGCTAAAATTACCCGCTATAAGGTATGTTGTTAATATGATTTTAATCTTCTTTTTATCAAGGAAACTACCTCACTCAGAGAACAGGTTAATAAACTAAAGAGAGCCAACCAGAAATTAGAGGAAAAGAACTTGACATTAGAAGGGCGAAAAAGATTTGATCCATCAAAAGCTTTCCAGTGCAAAGAAAACACAGTTCCACCTTCAAGTCCATTAAAAGATGGTAAATATTTGTCGTCAGCCAAATATTATTATACTGCTGCACCAAAACTATCCAATTATTGATTTCAAGATAATCAAACAAAAATTGTTTTGTTGCATAAATGATATCTTGGATTCGTGTTCGGTAGCTTCATATTTCCCTTGGTCTTCAACAATATTACCCTTTGTTTGCAACTTACTGTTCAACTCTGACGGGGGCCTCAGTGGCAGAGTGATCTAAGTAATTCAACTACTGTATCACTTGCCTGTAAAGACTGAGGTTGTTAATTCCAATCCTGCACATGGCAGGTTCTACTCTAATCTTAATTGTTGAGGAACGCCAGTTTCCAGCTGAAGGTCTCTCTTGGCACTCTGGCTTCCTCCACCAATAAAAACCGCCCAACAAAAAAAAAACATCCGCCAAGAAATAGCCAATAGTGCTGAAAGTGGTGTTAAACAACTAAAAACCATCAATCAATCAACTTGTTATAGTCGAAAATCATGCATCACAGCTTGAACAACCAAAAAGGTTGTATCTGAAGTTGTATCTGAAGTTACCTGTAAGATCATAATATTTGACAACTTTGCCCTGAAGATATAAATGTAACATAGAAAACAAAGACAAAGAAAAACTTTGGTTTGATTTCAAGTGAAACAATACAGATTTAGTGCTTTAGCTTCAAACCAATGAACACATTTATATCTTGGCTTTCAAATATTCGGCTTTGAGCGTTCCTGATGAAGGTAAATCCAGAAAAGCGCTTCGGACTCATGCAATTTATAACATGTTGTTTTTAATTTTTTTAGAGCACTGAGTTGATACCTCTGCTGGTGGACTATCAGTCCCCAGGGGTATCATCAGCTCAGTAGGCAGTTCTTCGGTACTGACATGATTTATAACAAACTATCTAAAATTGCCAGTTTATAAATTTTGAAATTATACAGAAACTAAGGTTTCAACTCCCTCAGGCATAGTTTGCCTTAGAAGGATTTGGCTATTATATTTAGGTTTTTTTTTTATTATATAGCTCTTAAATGTTTTCGGTTCTTATACATCCTTGACTTTCAAATATTCAGCTTTGAGTGTTCCTGATGAAGGTAAATCCAGAAAAGTGCTTCGGAAGATTTTAATCGACCTTCAAATCTTGAAACAGACAGTTGATTATTCATATAATACAAAGATTTGTTCAAACACGAACAGTACATGCACTGATTATAAATCATTTTACAAGTATAATTGGATTTCTATTTCTTCTTTTGATAACCTAATACTTGACATATTTATTTTTCTAGGCAATAGAAAATAAAGAAAAGAAGCACAAAAGCAACTGTCCTATCCATAATGGTCCTGTTGAATGTCATGATTGTGAAGTCAAGGAGAACAGAATATAGTGTTATTGTTACATTGTGTATTATGATTCTAACAATGTGTGTTATGTCCCATTATATAATCTTATAGTGACATTGTGTATAATGATAGTGCCAGTGTGTGGTATGTCAAGTTACACAGCACATAGTTTTAATTGTGTCACATTATATAATTTTATAGTGACATTGTGTAAGATGATTGTGCTGTTGTGTTGTATGTCAAGTTACACAGCACATAGTTTTAATTGTGTCAAATGATTCTAACAATGTGTTTTATATAAATGTGACAATGTATTGTTTTATAATTATCAACACAAAAAACTGTAAAAGTAATATTATTTGTAGGATTGATTTTAAAGATTCCATTCCTCCTCCTAACCACAATATTCATTTCAAGGTTTGTGAATTTTAGTGTTTACCAGAATATATTTCTCTCATCACCTGAATAAAAGGAGGCGACAATACATTTGAATAAAAACCAGCTGCAAAACACTGATTGCGCCAGTGATTACAGGATCTAGTCAGATACATTAGCTGAAGAATACATTAAATGCAGCAGAAATCTTCTTTTCTAAAGTCATATGTACTCACACATCTCACTTTTGTGACAATGAAATAGCAGGTTTTATGTGAAGTATCACTTAACCAAACAAAGAAAAGAAACTGTAGAATAACTGTGTATGTTATGCTGTATTTAGTTGTTAGTGATTTTTATGTAGTATTATATATGCAACCACCTTTTAATTTTTTAATCTATATTATAAATCTATGATGGGTACCTTTTCTGAGTTAGTATTAATTAATTATCTGTGAAAATTTTGAATCTATGGCAGCACTTTTTTCACACTACCTCTATATATTGTTAATCAGTGAAAGTTTAAATCTGGAAGGTACTTTTTCACATTACCTCTATTTACGTATCATTTATGTAAGATTTACCAAAGATACTTTTTCTGTGTACCTTTATTTTTATAGTGTTTGTTTTTCTTTAGATTTTAGTATGTAGTGATTAGTAGTAACTAGATCTAGACCAATGTAGAAAAAAAAGTTTTAAAAAAATAAACTCGCCTTCCTCTGTCAATAACTCTGACTATATTAGCAACATTTCTTTTACCTTATAAGAATTTACAAAAAAATGAACTGGTTACACCAGTGCTTGATATGCCAGTCAAAAATTTAGATATTTATAAATATTTTTTCATCAAGCTTTTCTAATAATCACTAAATGAAATTCAAGCCAGTTCTATTTGATGAATATTTACAATGTCTTTGATTCGACCTTATGCAGTTACTGTCAATTCTACTGTTCATCACCATGGCAACAATATTTTAAGTTTTCATGTTTAATAACTATTTAGATAAGTCATGTCAATATGTGCCAATTTATTTTAAGAATGTGTCTGACAGAGAATTAGTCATTAGAAAGTTTTGAATGTGATTTTAGATATAGTTTCCTGTAACACCATTGATCAATAACCTTAGAACTTTATAACATATACACATCCTGTATAAACAAAACTTCGAAATCCAGATTTTATATGTGTTCAAGTTTAGGGATATACCACAGAAAAACACTTAGGTGTCACATTAATATGCCCAAATTATTAAAACCGCTGCCTTTGAAACTCTTTGCACTAGATTCACATATGCAATCTTGTTACTTACACAGACTCCTTACTGGTTCTTTATGTAACATGTCAGTAAATAGAAGCAAATAAAGGTCTGTTAAAGTTTTTTCAATCAGGTTCAACTGTATGCTGACATATCATGTGTTGAGTGATTGTTTATGTATTTTGTGCATGATCAAGATCAATTAAAATTTTAGACTGTGCTTAATTTTTTTTTGTTTAATTTAGTTTCTATGTCAATTCAGGCCATTTCAGTACCACCTTTAACATCCCTGTCTGTGTGAAGATCTATCGTGGAGCAGGATTATTAGCAAGAAAATGATACATCTTTGAAAGATGGACCCTGAACTTAAATTGGATGTCTGAACATGATGGTCACACAACCCATAATTCCAGGTTCATTGCATTGGATAAAGTAAACCCTTAAGTTTTATGTCTCAGATACTTAAAGATCCACAATGATATAACTTATTGTAAGGATGTATATAGGGGAATAGGACAACATTCTAAAAACTAGGTTACTCTTCTATATTCTATGCTTCATTGATTTTGATAAGTATGTTTTTGGACATGCAGTATAAATGAACTGAAAAGTCACATGATCGGACAGTTTATTTGGAATAACTGAGCACATAATTAAGCAAGTGTATATCTGTCATTGGTATGATCATAGTCCAGTATACACAGAAAAAAATGTGGTAAAAATAAACAGACAAGTTTCATGGATTGAAAGATCACATGATCAGACAATGTTATTAAATGGGTTGATAGATCACATGATCCGACCATGTTAATGGGTTGATAGATCTCATGATCAGACAATTTTAATGGATTGATAGATCACATGATCAGTCAGGTCTTAAAAGTAAAATAGCAAAAATGCCGAACTCCAAGGAAAATTCCAAACAGAAAGCCCTTTATCAAATGGCAAAATCAAAAGTTTAAACACATCAAACGAATGGAAAACAACTGTTATATTCCTGACTTGGTACAGGCATATCCTTGTGTTTCCTGATGGACAGATAGATGACATGATGGGGGAGGTTTAATGGATTGATAGATCACATGATGAGACAGGTTTAATGGATGCTTAAAATCATGATCAGTCATGCTTAATGGATTGATAGATCATACGACTAAACAGTTTTATTGGATTAATAGACCACATTATTAGGCAGGTTTAATAAATAGTTTTATTCCATATTAGTATTATTTTAGTAGGTTTCTCTATATGAATTTGATTTTAAATAAAAAAGAATATTCACCTGGAGAAAAGTGTTATTCACGGCTAAAGTTCCGAACTTTTACATGTAACATTATGGTAAAATGTTTGACGTACAATTGGTTTTGGTAAATATTTGTCATTAAATACATTATTTTCTCTTGGAATATGGAATAAAACAATTACTGTCTTTTGTTTCGGTAAGTATGTGGTTTAATTGACTTTTGAAATACTGATATTCACTTCAGCCATCGGCCTCAGTGAATATCAGTTTTTCAAAAGTCAATAAAACCGCATATTTACCTCATCAAAAGACAGTAATTGTATACAATCACATCATCCACCTTTTTAAAAGATTGATAGATAAACTGTTCAGGCAGATTTAATAGATTGATAGATAAACTGTTCAGGCAGATTTAATAGATTGATAGATCACATGATCAGATAGGTTTAATTGATTGATATATTACAGGCCCAGAACAGTTTAAGAAATGGTTCAATCACATCATTGTTCTTTTTAAGCAATTGATAGATTGAATGATCCGTCAGATGATTGATAGATCACATGAGCAGATGGGTTGAATGAAAGACTAAATCACATCATTTGTCAGGTTTTATAATGGACTGCTAGGTCATATGATCAGTTAGGCTTAATGAGGGGCCTGATGGGGGGTCTCATCACGATTCACGAGTTGATTTTTTTGTCAATCACGATTCACAGAAAATAAATTTCCATGATCACGGATATCGAAAATATAAAAAAAAATAAATCTGTAGAAAAATGGATCACGATAGCGAAAATGCGCCGATCACGAAGAACGAAATAACCCATCAGGCCCCTCCTTAATGGATCGATAGATTGCATGATCAGGTGAGTTGAATGAATTCCTAGATCAGATGATGGATTGATAAATCACATGATCAGGTGGGTTGAATGAATTGTTAAATCACATTATCACAGATTTAATGGATTGATAGATCAAATGATCAGTAAATATAAGCCATTTTATAGATTGATAGACTGCATGAACATTCAGGTTTAATAGATTGATAGATTGCATGAACAGTCATAGATGCCTAGATTACATGATTGAACAGTCAGGTTGAATGAATTGATAAATTGCTTGAACAGTCAGGTTTAATGGATTGATAGAATACAAGATCAGAATTAACTTGGTTAAGATATAATTTTCGGATTCAAATCATGTCTGTTTCGGATTGTTTTACTTATTCGGAACACACTCGATTTTTCATCAAGTCTTCAGAAAAAATCTTCCCGCGAATTTTATGAACGATGTCATCAGCAAATAACATTAGCGACGAATTTAAAGAGAAATGGTAAATATGTGTGTGCGTCTTCTATCATATTTGAATCAATCGCTTTGATAGCTTTTCCAGAGTGGTTAATTGATAGTGACAATCCCGCATAAATACAAAAACAGACTAAATCCAGCATTCATTCACCGACCAATATAAGAATTCATTCTCCATTGTAACTGCTGTCGACTGGAGCATCCTTGAAGACAGCATATTCAACCAAAGTAATCGAAACAAATTGCGTTCTCCATACCCGTTGTAAAAGGTCCATTGGGATTCTACAACGTATTTTCACATACAATTGTGTTCCAACCACCACAGGGCTGTCAAGTTTTCATAAAGCAAATGTGTGAGATTTAGCAAAAATTATAAAGATCTAAGAGAAAAAATAAATTTAGATCAAAGGAAAATGCCACCAAATAAGCATGAAAATGTGTGAATCTGCATGAGACTTTACAGTACTGCCACCACCCTATTCCCTTTTCAGATAATGTTGTATTCAATTGGGGGGCCTCGGTGGCCGAGTGGTCTTAGTAGTTACTACTGTAATCACTAGCCAGTCAACACTGAGGTTGTGAGTTCGAACCCCGCTCGTGCAGGTGCACTCGACTCCAATCTTAATTGACTAGGATTGTCAGTGTTCCTATTGAAGGTCGGTGGTTTTCTCCGGGCACTCCGGCTTCCTCCACCAATAAAAACTGGACGCCACGAAATAGCCCAAAAGCGGTGCTTAAAAGTGGCGTTAAAACACCAAAAATCAAATCAATTGTATTCAATTGTATTTGTACTACTGGCCAATGTAACGGTTCAACCACCACCTTAATCCCTTTTCAGATTCTGTGACAGAATCCCAAAAGTAGCCTTTCTACCTGCCATTAAGTTTTAAAGGACAATAACTCTATATTTTACAGGAAGTTGAAATGCGCAATGCAGTCACAACCTATTTTCACGAGACACATACAGTTATCCTGAACTAACCGTAAATCTTTGCTTATTTCCACCATTAATTCTGTCATTAGCATCTATTTGTTATAATAGGTACAGTCATTGTATTGAACAAAATCATTCCTCTTTGTCGCATAATTTATATATTATGCATAGTGATGCACGTTACTGAATATGAAAGTGCATATGTAGTTGTCTCCCTTAGTAGTATAATCAATTTCAGAATGTGCATATCTGGCTCCATGATAAAAAGTATTTAATAAATTAATCCAAGCATTACACAACAATAGACATTAAACATTTACTAAAAATTAAAAAAAAAATGGCTTGAAATAATATTGCCTTAACCTCCTCCCCTTAAAAAAAACAAATTGTATTTGGCAGACAGGATTATTATGTCATTGTTATTTCCCTTGTTTAAAACTATAAATTTGATATTTCTTTATTTAATGACTTACATGATGCCTATTCAGTTCATATTTGTGAAATTGAACAGATATTGGTATTTTGAATTCATTGGTTAAAGATATTTTTTTATATTCTAAAGTTTAGTATTTGCATCGTCGCAAATCATTTATAACCTTCTTTGATAGACTTAGGCCTATACATTTTATATAACTGGTTTGTAAACATTATGATAAACTGTCTGAAGACTGAAGTTCAGTCCAATAGAGGAAAGCTGTGAATTTCCAAAATTTCCATTAATGATTAGTGCATCTGCCATGTGCCTTCTTTATACTATGGGTAATTATTGAATTCATTGAATGCTCCATTCCTTTACTTTGGACAACATGATAAAAGTTGTACTTACTAACTTAGTGACTAAATTATATATTGTTTTCACTGTTTTTGGTTTTCATTTACTTAGGTATTAAGATAGCGCTTTTACTTATGGCATCCATTGTCTCCGTATAAATCAGTTCACAAACTTGAACAAGCTGAGGTCTGCATCCCTGAATCTCCAGCAGAATTGTTGCTGTTGCAGGTACATGCCTTACCACATTATTCTTCTTAAATATGACATGTCACATATTGAGCACCTACATTTAATAAGCCACTGGGTGTTAAACAATGGTTGATGCATCAGTTCAACTCAATCTGCAGTGTTCTATGCTTTATTTCGCTTTGATTTACATAAATAAGTGCTATTGTGGAATACTGTGCTGTTGCACAATACTTAGTCAACCTGTTGTATATTTATAAGCTTCATAACGAGTGAGAATGGGATATCGCTTGATATCAACTGGAGTTATTCAATTTCAATATGATAATAAACGAGCCTTGTCCCATGGACAAAATGTACATCGTCATAAACTTTGAAAGTCATCAATGACATAACAAATAGCAAATGGAAAAAAAAAAACAATATATTATGAGAAAAAAAAATCCCTCCCTGACCCCCAAAAAAAACCAAAAAAACAAAATTGAAAAAATTTGAAATTTTTATAAATTTGTTGAAAATAGTATGACCCCCCCACCCCCCAAAAAAAATCCCCCACCCTCCAAATTTTTCTTTTTTTTAAATTTGAAAATTTCAAAAAATATGAAGCCACCAAAAAAATTGACATGATAGAACTTTTCGGTCGGTCGTATAAAAACATTACAGAGAAAATAATTTCGTTCTTTGCCAGATAATTGATGAAACAAGACTATACAAAATAAAAGTAGTGAATGAACATTGGGTTATTCCTCTTAGTATGAAAAAAATGTCAAAAGAAAAACTTTGGTTGTTCCCCTTGCATTCATTAGTTGTTTATAAACAAAAAAAATATATTACTGTTTTCTCAGGCGTGCATGAATATACAGTCAAATGTTTTGTTATATTTTGCTCTAATTGTAGATGACTGTTTAAAAAAACAAATTTCATTGGTTTATTTTGATATTTACAAAATTATGTAGAAAGGCTACCAAAAGGGATTTTTCCCCATCCCTAAAATCTGCTTAGCATGATACAGACCACTCTTGATACAGTTTAAACATGTTAAATGCTATTCATTCTGATTCCTTTAGGCCAAAAAAAATAATACATGTGTTTCCGCTAACCCTACCTACCCTTATTGTTAGTGCCTACCCTAACACTTTTTATGCCATTTTGGAACAAGCACTGTTAAAGCCAGACTGATTCCCTAGTAGTAACCAGCTAAAAAATGTTTGTAAAATAAAATGATATTGCCTACCTACCTACCCTATGTTTTTAGGCATTACAAAATTTAACAATCGCTCTTTCATACCAATCTTTCTCGCTCATATATTACTTTCATAACTTTAAAGTTCAAATTTACGACAAAAGTAACAGAACTCTTTAAGTTTAAGTAATGCTTTCAAATATGAGACCGGTTCTTGAGTTTTTTGGAAATGGGAAGAATTTCATTTTTATTGTCTTATGCATACAGTAACACTTTTCTGCAATCAAATATAATAAATTTGCAGGAAATTTGATGCTGCGTTGTAGTGTGATCAGTAATAAATATGATGGAAATTGTAAGCTCCTTTATGATGGTTACGAAAATTCCCTAAAAGAATGAAAACCTTTCTCCCATTCTAACACAAATCTTATGTCTTGAAGTTTGCTTCAGGAAAAATCCTGAAAGATATGAAAACTGGAAAGAAGATTTGTTTTTGTCATGTTAAAGATTTTTCAGAGCCATAGTATCTAAACTCTAACAGACCTTTCTACCATTTATACTCCCATACATCCAAAAAAAATTTCTTGTGTTTCCCCTAACCCTAACTACCTTCAAGATTTTTTGTTCATTTTTTGAAAAAGCACTCTTACAAAATGTCTTATAGATCCGTATTTTTTCACCACATTAACAGAAACAGGGGTATTATATTTTTTAGGCCTTATGAGCTCCTGAAGCTTATTGGTGCATTTTTGTTTTACTTATAATTTTTTTAAATGAGATATAGAACTTTGCCTTAACATTGTATGCTCCTTTCTGATGTTTTACAAAATATTCTGAAAAAACCAGAACCTTTCTTCCGTTCTATCACAAAATGTATAACTCTATGACCAGACTGGATCGCATGTCAAAATATGTGGGGGTACTAGCTGACATTCTGCAGCCCAGTTCTGATCATATATTTTGCAGGTGAACTAACTCGGAGCTTTGGGTTGGTAGAGCATTAGGTCCGGCTTCTTTTGGCAATACAGTTAATAGTCAATAAAACACTAAGTTGGATGTTCATATATTAATTATTCACACAGGTTATATATCATACATATTTACATAGCATGTATTTAACTTGAACAACTCTAAGTCACCATATTTAGATACAATCCTTAATCCTGTAAACTTCACATCTAAAGAGTTCATAGTAAAATCAATGTTTTTTTGCAATATCACTCTTTAGAACTTTCTTATTTGTCTCAGCCCTGAACTGCCCTTTTAAAAACAATCTTTCATTTTATATTATTAACAACCTAACCAATCAAAATACATAACTCCCAAAAAGGGGAGGGTTATTCTATTAAATTCACTTATTGAACTATATGTTCCCTTAGATACCATTTTATCACTTAACACTGTCAAACTAAAGGATTAATTATGTAAGAAATTATAACATCTGTCTATATCTTATCTAAAATAGGAAATGGCTTATTAGCTTACAAGTGCTAGTTCTTTGTTATTTGACTGATAATCAAATTCTTATTCATCTTCTAAAGGTGATAAAAACAATTTCACAAGTTTTCCTTGATCCTTAATCCAGTATTATTTATAATTGAATACCTAATTATGACATTTTTGATACATGTAATATTTGTAACAAGTTAATACTCAGTTTTGACATATGAATCTCAAGCCAAACAATTTAGCATTATAAACTTAGGGAAAATACAGGTTTATTAAATACAATCATATAAAATTATTGGCAATGAAAAATACATCAATTTTCATTGGTGATATATAACAGTAAATTTATTTCGCCATGCTGTTAATGATTTTGTATTGCCTGCGACATAAGTTGTAGAATGTTAGAAATAGGGATTACAATCCAAAGGCGGGTGACAGCGTAAACTATTTTTTTTTATTATATTTCAGAAGGTAGAAGACCTGATACCCTGTATGCAGATGCCATATGTTACAAATTTTCCGTCTATCATATAATGTCCGTTGTCCTTGACCTCATTTTCATGGTTCAGCTACTGCTAAAAAAATTATATGTTTCTCACTTATTATGAGCAATAGGATAACTTTATTTGGTATATGGGTTCCTTTCAAGGTCTTCCATCAGTACATGTCCGTCAGACATGGTTCACCTGACCTAGACCTCATTTTATAGATCAGTGTTTAAGTTTACGTGGTCAAGTCTATATCTCGGATACTATGAGCAACAGGTCAACTATAAATTGTGTATATGGAATGATTGTTACATGTACATGTCTGACTGGCAGGTGTTATCTGACCTTGACCTCATTTTCATGGTTTATTGGTCAATGTTATTTTTTTCTGATTTGGTCTCTTATTTAGATACCATAAGCAAAAGGCAAATTGTATTTGGTGTAAATAATAATTGCAAAGTGCAAATGTCTGTCTGGCAGGATTCATGTGACCTTGACTCATTTTCATGGTTCATTGGTAAATGTAAAGTTTTTCCTGTTTATGTTTGTCTTTCAGATACTGTAAGAAATAGGTCAAATATAATTGTTGTATGGAATGATTGCATGATGTACATGTTGTCTGGCATGGTTCATCTGACCTTGACCTAATTTTCTTGGATCATTGGTCAATGTTCAATTTACGCAATAAGGTCTGTTTCTTAGATACCATAAGCAATAGGTTAAGTATGTTTGGTGTATGGTATGGATTTAAGGTGCACATGACTGGCAGGGTTCATCTGACCTTGACCTCATTTACAATGGTCATTGATAATATCAATTTTATTTAGGTAAAGCAGCAGAGACATTTGAGTGTGTGAACTCTTGTTTAGTACCATAGTAGTATAGACCCAAACCAATCCTCCTACCATCAAGAGCATAAGTCTATTAATATAATTAAATCAAGGCTTCCAAAACGGTCATATATTCCGGACATTTGTATAATGTCCGGTAAAAGTCCGGCTGGGCAAAGCACGAAACGGTCATCTACTTTTTAGTTTTCAAGGCTTTCTTATGAGACAGTCATTTTAACATAATTAGCGATCTTTTTGACCCAACCTTTTGCCTTTAACAGCCACACATTTCCGGTCATAAAAGTGACATGATCATTAAGTACTATCAAAACAACCCCTACTTTAATACCTTTTCATTTTAATCAAGGCTAATTAGTTGTCGAACAGCTGAAATTTACCTGTTCAATTGACAGGTAAACTATTTTGAACCGGACATTGATCGGTCTATTCAAAGTTATTTTCTTATATTTCACCGGTTTGCATCTAATTAATTTAGTCAAAAAGATTTAAATTATTAGAAATACATTTACAAATATGATTTGATGAAAAAATGAAAAATCGTCAAAACCACGTTGTTTGAACCAATGACATGTCTCTGTTTGAACTAGTGCGCATGTGCGCAGGTGTGAAATTTAATTATGCATCCTAATTTCTTCAAACAATACTTAAAATGTCATTGATGCCTTTATCTCACGTTTATTTCGAATATTTTCTTGAAGAAATAACGTAGAATGAGCTACTTACACTCATTTATGCTTTGCAAATGTACACGGAATTTACGTATCTGTCTTTGGTCCATGTTTTACCATTGTCAAGACAACATCCGGTATTTTAAAAACGAAAGTAAAGTGTTTGACAACGTTATTTTGCACAAATAAAGAGTTTAAGGCAGATATAAGTACGCTAATGTTGCACACTTCGAATGATGCACTGCCAATTTAACAGTTTACGTCAGAACTTCGAATTTGAATCAAATAAAGTTTAAATTAAATAATATCGTTTTTTTTTAATGTCAATCATTGGGATGGCCAACTCGGCAACTGATTACCATAATTGCCTTTTGTTTATTTAGTCTTAAGAGATTAAAATTGGGATAGTATATAAAATGTCCGGCTGGCTAAAAATAATTTTGGAAGCCCTGAATTAAATACATTACAAATTGTTATGTAGCCCGTCGGAATTATTTTCCGTCTTCATATGTAATTTCCTGCTAATATGTCTAACATGTATCTTGATGAAATATTATTTTTTAAATGTTGTTAAATGAAAATATCACTTGATAAATTTTGTCTGCTTTTCTGGATTTAACTTCATTAGGAACTCTCAACATAATCGAAACCAAAAATTTGAAAACCAAGAAAGATAAGTTCCTTGAACATTTCAGGAGCTAAAAAGAATAGCCAAATCCATCTAAGGTCAACTTTTGTCTGAGTCTGTCCTTACTGTCTTACTGGATGGATCAGAAATGGTCATTTATTTAACTTATTTGAAACTGAGAAAATCATTTTCTATTACCTTAGTATATATAGCTATTTCATTATATATTTATATTAAAGCATGACATGAACTTTTATTTTAGTGATATTAAAAATAAGAAGCGAGAGAACTATTTAGATTGGCCTGATTATTTCATGTCAATTGCCTTTCTTTCTGCACAAAGAAGCAAAGATCCAAGAACCCAGGTAAGAGAGATTGACATGTATATATCAATGTTATGATTATATCTTGACCTCAAGAGTGATTCATGAGTATCAACTGGCAATACTGGCCTGATTATCAGCACTAATACTTTCTTTTGTTATGATTTGACATGCATCATCCTTAAATCAATAGGTTTAATATTGGCAATTCATACATTCCCCATTTCCATTCTCAATTTTATTATAGTGTTTTTTCTGAAACCAGTTCGACAGTTTCCACTAAATAAAATTAACTTGAACCAGCTTTATTGGTTTCCTTCATTATGACCGTAACTTCATGATATTGACCAAGAAAAATAAGACATGACACATAAAGTGTTTATACAATATGGTTTTCTCTTTTTCAGGTAGGGGCTTGTATTGTTAATGAAGAAAATAAAATTGTTGGAATTGGATATAATGGAATGCCAATTGGTTGTCATGACGATTTAATGCCATGGGGACGAGAACATTCAGACGTTTTACAAACAAAACAGCTTTATGGTATGATATCAGTTTTTACACCAGACAAAGTTTAGGGCAAATTACATTTTGTACAAACACTGTCCATGCAGCTGTATACATATATATATATATATATTCCGATAAACATAAAACAAGCTGTAACTTTATAGTTTTAAATTCATTTTTACATATGCTTTTTCTGTTTATTCATTTCGTAAACTAAAGTAATTCAACAGGTAACAGGGACATGTACATTCAAAAATTAGTTTTTTGTCGCATTTGCAGTTACTGGCGGTTTATTGGAATTTATGAAAAAAAAAACGGTTCAGTCCCAGTCTGATCATATTTGACTAGTTGATCATAATAGATAAAAATAGGGAGGTGTATTATTTGTATGGCATATTTGTAAAGCAAGCGGTCAGAGGTGAAAAGCTTCTTAATTTATTGCACACAATACAGTTTATATTTGAAAAAAAAAAGGGCAGAACGTTTTGGGAATCCTCAAAACATATGTTGGGTAAATAAATATTGCTCCCTTCTCCTCCAAAAAGTTTAAACTAATCATTCTGTGTTTATTTTCAGTTTGCCATGCAGAATTAAATGCTGTTTTGAACAAGAACTCGTCAGATGTAAAGAACTGTACAATATATGTTGCTTTGTTCCCATGTAACGAGTGTGCTAAAGTTGTTATACAGTCTGGTATCAAACAAGTCGTTTACTATTCAGATAAATATCACGATAAACCAGAATTTATTGCTTCAAGGAAAATGATGGACATGGCTGGAGTTAAATACAGGTAAATAAATGATGTACCTAGCTGAAGTTGGATAACAACCAATAATTATACCCCACGCAACGAGTTGCGGAGGGTATAATGTTTTTGACCCGTCCGTCTGTCAGTCCTGTTTCTTGTCATCGCAACTCCTCTCAAACCACACAACAGAATTTCACGAAACCTTTTTAGATAATAAGGACATACTATGTAGTTGTGCATATCGACAGGAAATTACGATTCAATTCTTTTTCTAGGAGTTACTCCCCTTAGAACTTATTTACTTTAATGTACTACTGCAACAGTTTGTTATCTCAACTCCTCTCAAACCACACAACAGAATTTCATGAAACTTTTTCAGATAATAAGGACATACTATGTAGATGTGCATGTTGACAGGAAATTACGATTCAATTTTTTTTCCAGGAGTTACACCCCTTTGAACTTATTTGCCCAATATACTACTGCAACCTTTTGTCATCGCAACTCCTCTCAAACCACACAACAGAATTTCATGAAACTGTGTAGATAATGAGGACATACTATGTAGATGTGCATATTGACAGGAAATTAGGATTAAATTTTTTTTCCAGGAGTTATGCCCCTTATAACTTATTTGCCCAATATACTACTGCAACCTTTTGTCATTGCAACTCCTCTCAAACCACACAACAGAATTTCATGAAACTGTGTAGATAATGAGGACATACTATGTAGATGTGCATATTGACAGGAAATTATGATTCAATTCTTTTTTCTGATACAATTTTTTTTTCTTACACTTATTTTATTTCTCCAATGACAATGTGGGGACATGGGGTATGTGAGCGCTCACTAAGGTTCTTTCATTTGAATAAGTAGCGTAACAAGAATATGTCATTGGAAACGGGCATGTGTGTGAGAAAAGTTCAGACATGTGAGAAAATGACAAAGTGTGTAAGAAAAATTCAGACATGTGAGAAAAGGGTAGATAAGTATGAGAGAGGACAGACGTGTGAGATAAATGCAGACGTGTGTGAGAAAAGAGCAGACAAGTGTGAGACGAGGACAGACAAGTGTGTGAGAAAAAGGATAGACGTGTGAGAAAAGGAAAATGTGTGTGTGAAGAGGACAGACTTGTGTGAGAAAATGTCATATGTGTGTGAGAGCACAGAGGTGTGAAAAGAGGCAAGATGTGTAAAAAGAGGACAGATGTTTGTGAGAAAAGGAAAATGTGTGCCTGAAGGGCACAGACATGTTAGAGAAAAGGAAAATGTGTGCCTGAAGGGCACAGACGTGTGTGAGAAGAGGACAGACATGTGTGAGAAAAGGAAAATGTGTGCCGAAAGAGGACAGACATGTGAGAAAATGGCAGATATGTGTGTGTGAGAAGAGGACAGACGTGTGAGGAAAGGAAATTGTGTGTGGGAAGAGGACAGACATGTTAGAAAAGGGCAGACATGTGTAAGAAAGGGGCAGACATGTGTTAGAAAAGGACAAATGTGTAAGAGGACAGACGTGTGGGAGAAGGACAGATATATGTGCAAGAAAGGACAAAAGTTAGTGAGAATAGGGCAGATATGTGTGTGATAGAGGACAGACGTGTGTGAGAAAAGGGCGGATATGTGTGTTAGAATATGACAGACAAGTGTGCGAAAAGAACAGATATGTGTGTGTGTGTGTGAAATTGACAAATGTGTGAGAAAATGACATATGTAGGCGTATGAAGTACTGACATGTTGTTTTTCATTTATTTCTGATGTCTCTTTATGAAATGTAATTTAAAAGGGTATTTTGGTGTATGATAATGAGACAGCAACCCAACAAAACAAAAAAAAGTAAGACATTTAGAGGTCAACATACCTCAATAATCAGTGCATACACAAAATATTAGGCTCTTAATCTGCCAGAAACTAAAAAGGGTATGAAAAAGTTAATAAACACTATCAAAGATTTGCCATAAAATATCAACTTCTCATATATAAAGACCAAAAAAAAAAATTTTTACACAAGACAATGTACATTTCGTGTTGTTTTTTTTTTGTTTTTTTTTCAGACAACATATCCCCAAGAGAACGCAGATTCTAATTGATTTCAGTGTAATTGAAAATATGACACAAGAAGTTAAAGATGTATTAAACAAGGAATCCGAGTAAGATACATTACTCAGCACATGGTGATAACATTGAAATAACACATGTTACAAGATTAATAAAAAGTCACTTTAATAACTTAATGATAGAACAATGTACAGTGGATTCATAAATATTAGTTGGATACCAATTTTCATTGGTAGGAAGAAACCATGAATTTAGATACTCTACACTATACAAATTTTTAACAACTTTGATGAGAGCAAATAATCAAACACTAAATTAGATGCTTTCAAAAAGGAAATTTTCTCCAACCAATTAAAATTGATTCCAAAGAAAATAAATGAAACCTAAGTACTTGATACCAGAGATTACAGATAAGTAGTAAATTATTGGAATAAATGACTGTCATAATTATTCTGATCAGTAAGATATCTTTTATGTATAAAAACAAGAGTCTTTGATTGAATTATATAGCATAATAAATATAGAATGTAAACAATTTGATATTTGTTTATACTTCATTTTTCTAAGCATAAACATCAAAATTTATATGTATTTGAAGTGAAACTATTAGGAAATGATTCCTTTTTCTGACAGATTATTACCCTTTTGTCCTTGGCATCTTGTCTATATTGTTGAGTAGTGCTTGCTTTAAAGCCACAATGTCAAATGATTTTTCACCACAAAATACTCTTACAATATTAAAGGAAAATGAGGTATGATTGCCATTGAGACAGTTAAACATCAGAGTCCAAAGAAAAGATAAGTTAATAATTATAGGTCATTGTAAGACCTTCAACAATGAGCAAAACCCATATTGTATAGTTGTCAATAAGAGGTCTAAGCATGACATAATTTAAAATGATTCAACAGAAAACAAAAGGCCTGATTTATACCTAAAAAAGGTGGCAAGCTTGGATGTTATTGTAAGGGGTCAACCCTCCCTTGACATTCGAAAGTGGAAATTCACAACACATGCAACATAAGAACAAACATTAAAAAAATCAGTTTGAAAAGATATGACATGTATGATCGTATGGAAAACAAAAGTATTGACATAATTTTGTACTTTAAACTTCATTTAAAATTTGAAAGGTTTGGATTGGTTTATGTCTCAAATGCGATAGAAGTCGCAAAATGTATACGTAGGGATTACTATCAGGCAGTGTAGACTATTTGTATAAAGCTTTATATTTCAGAGAGTACAATACATGGATGTTTCATACCTATTATCAGTTTCTGTCTGTCATATATGTCAATTGTTCTTGATCTCATTTTCACAGTTCCTTGCTAGGTCTAAATTTCCTTCAGACAGGGTTCACCTAACCTGACCTCATTTCATGGATCAGTGACCAAGGTTAAAGTTACATGATTAGGTCCATTTTTAAGATACTATAAGAAGTAGGTCAACTATATTTGGTGTAAGGAATGTCAGTCTGGCAGGTTTCATCTGAAATCAGTCTCATTATCATTGTTCATTGGTCAATGTTAAGTTTTTCTGGTTAAGTCTGTATCTCAGATACTATAAACAATAGGTCAACTATATTTGTTTCTCAGAATGATAACAAGGTGTACATGTCTGGCAGGGTTTATCTGACCTTGTTTGTATATGCTGCTGCTTTACAGTCATCTTTTAATAATATATACTGATATTACACAAAATGTAGACATTTATAGGATATAGTTGTATAAACACTCTTCCTACTCACAAAAGCAACAAACTAGTGACCCACTTTCTGTATCATTCGTCACTATATAATTAGGGCCCTGCGGAATGGTGGACGCGCTACAGTGATGATCAGATCAGTCTGTCCGTCCATCCGTAACAAATTGTGTCTGCTCTATATCTAGTGAACCGTTATGATTTCAAAGTTTATACTTGACATGTATATAAACCAACACCAGAGGGTGTGTCATAATGTATGTACAAATTCCTAGGTCAAAAGGTCAAGGTCAAAAACTTTGGTTTTAGTTGACAACCCCATGTCCTATGGTAAAGATCGTGTCTGCTCTATATCTTGAGAACTGTTATGATTTCAAAGTTTATACTTGACATGTATATAAACCAACACAAGAGGGTGTGTCATAATTTATGTACAACTTCCTAGGTCAAAGGTAAAGGTCATAAACTTTGGTTTCAGTTGACAACCCCATGTCCAATGATAAAGATTCAAATTTTTTACCACACATTATTCACAGCGGGCCCACAGAGATGGCTCCCATCTCAATGGTATCTAGTTTGATATTTGATAAATTCAGTAATATCGACTCCTTCCAGTTCAGTCATATCAGTTTCAAAGACCTTGTTGGTCAAAGTTTTCTAGGCTTCTATGAAAGGGAATGATTTTATATTTGGTTTGTAGATAATGTTGATTTCTAGGCTTCTATGAAAGGGAATGATTTTATATTTGGTTTGTAGATAATGTTGATTTCTAGGCTTCTATGAAAGGGAATGATTTTATATTTGGTTTGTAGATAATGTTGATTTGTAGGTTGTAAGCAATTTTTAGACCTGTTTGCAGAGTTTGAAATTTTACCACACTCACTGTACAGGGGAGAAAATTCCTTTACCAAAGACATGTTCATCAATGCACAGATGTAATGGGATCAGCATGTAGCTCAAACCAGTGTGTGTGGCCTTGCAAAGAAGGATGCAAGTTTTCAAACTGTGCTGGAGGATGAACAGCAAAAGTCCCTGTTCGTATACTTTGGGTTTTGTCAGCAAGATGTGTTTTCAACCCATGTTGGAGGCTTAACTCTGACCTTAAGGACGACCAATAGCAAAAGACTTACTGTCCTCATACTTTGGGTTTTGTCAGAAAGATGCGAGTTTTCAACCTATGTTGGAGGCTTAACTCTGACCTCAAGGATGACCAATAGCAATAGACTTACTGTTCTCATACTTTGTGTTTTGTCAGTATCTAGACTATGCAGTGAACTAACAATTCCGCTCAAACCAGTGCTAGGGGCCGTCTTAAAACTTGCAGTGTGGTGCGAGTTTTTTGCTCTTGTGTTGAAGGCCTCACTGTGACTTTTGAGATGTTGTTTCCTTGCTTTGTTTTTTTTGCTGTGCATATACTGATTTTGTGTCATGGATGGATACTAAATATCCTTTCTTTTCTATCATAAAATGTTCCACCAAAAAATTGTGTTTTGTCCCGTGAGAAGTCTTTGGTGATGTTTGTTGTCATATTTTTTTTTCTGTTATGGCCTATTTATAGTAACTTATCTTTATGTGTACTTATTTATAAGATTTCTTTGTCCATTATAGATTAATTAGTTCATATTACCCCTCAACTGAATCAGTCTTCAATGAACAGATGTTTATTGACATCTAGCAAGGAATTCACCTCAAGAGTTGCCAGGGTTGTTTTAACTTTCAGTTAGCTTTTGCTTGGCATTGAAAGCCTCACTGCGATTAAGAACATACAGGAACATGTTGTGCTAAGCATACCCCACCCGTAGTTCAAAATACCTGAAAACAAGAAGTCTGATAGATCCAATGAAGCACACACACGTTACAACTCCTTACCCTTCATCTGCTGAAATATGAAGTCATTCTGTTCTGCAGTATTGGAGAAAAAGTCGAACCAACTCAGCAATTTTTCCATTTGTAAAGGGGCATAACTCTAGAAAGGTTAAAGTGACGCCACCAAAATTCAAACTTGATCTGTGTTTTGTGGTAATAAGCATTGTGTGTAAGCTTCATAACATTTGGTTGAGGCAAGCTAAAGTTGGAGAACGGAAACCAACTTTGGGACATACAGACGGACAAGGGTAAAACTTAATGCCCCCTCCGCTACGGCGGGGGCATAAAAAGAGAGTTGACCTTTGAATTAAGATTCAAAATGGACAATACTTACAGCATGACAAAAGGAGGGTGACCTCCTAGACAGGTTTTAGCTTAATTGAGGTCACTTTTATATCAGATTTGATAATTTGAAGTCCTTTCAACATATAGTTGTTATCTGACAGATCTGAACATTGTTCATACCTTACAACTCATCACTACCCATACAATATTTCATCAAATATGAAGTCATTCTGTGAAGAGTGTGAAAAAAAATATTTTGGTTAAACGATCAAACTGACAAGGTGATAGCAATATAGCCCCATCCTGCAAGCTATGTGTAGAAGATGTCAGAGATAAAACTAGCAATAGCTCACAAGGACCTTCAGAGATAATATTAAGATAATAAGACTAACTTTTTTTTCAATTTTAATGTCTCATTTTAAGACATTATCAATGATCACTACAAAAATGAAACAAAACTCAATAAATCATGATAGTTATAAACAGATCATGAATGTTATACAGAGATAATACAAAGTAGTTCACTCGAGTGCATTAGTTCATTACATAATTACTATAACCCAGAATATAACATCAATATAATAATCGTCTGACAGACTGCTTCATATTCATCTAATGTAACACTATTTGTAATGGTTATTTTCATTGGATAATGTCACAAATATTAGATCATCAATTCCTTGATTGATGAACTAAAATTGTGTGTGCAAGTACAGACATCATGTAAATGTGTTTAAAATGTATGACATAAAAGAATTTTTTTCAGTTGCATTAGAATTATTACATTTACATTTTTGTCTTAAATATGTAAATAGACAGTTATTAAAATATGTAACCGTCAGGAATAGATGTGAAAGTAGTTGTATACATAACTGATAAAATTAACAATAAAAAGTTATATAATAACACAAAAGTCGTTCAGTTATATAATAACACAGGAGTCTTTAAGTGATGAAATGTGACCAATAAAATGCAGAATGAAATACTTAAAGAATCCTGATGTACCCATTTCATGAAAAATTCATAATTAGTACACCATGATTCTTTATGATACAGGCAACATTATACAATAACAAAAACAACCAAAGCATTTTACTCAGGGATACATAATACCCTATTAAAGGGAAAAACATAAATTATACATTTTCATGTAAGTAGCCAAAGACATGTTAACATTAATCCTTCGTGTGATTTTAATTTTAGTTAAAATGATTCAAGCAAAAAATATTACTTTAAATTTAGGCTAGAAGATTTGACTTCTGTCATTTCAATTTATTTCTATTATCAACATACAGTAAGGATATATGTTCTCACAGATATATTCATTGTGAGGGTATTTTAACCTCGAGACTCCCTTAAAATGACCTTCCACATGTTTAAAAATACCATGAATGATATTAATATCTGCCTAAAAAAAATTTCTTATTCATAAATATTATATTTACTCTGAATAGTATCCCTGGTAATTACAAAACAATAATAATAATACAATAATTATTCTGAAATCTGCACAAGAAAAAAACAAGAATTTGTATCCTGGGTAAACTCCATTTATTACTTGTGTGTCCACAAAGGTGGGTCCACTAAGTAATAAACAACATCATCAATTTCTCTTCAGTGTCTATGTATTCAAAAGGGGCTTTATTTCTATATTCTACAATCTTTAGGTCATTTTTGTCTATTCTTTATTTTTTTGGTCTGTCTCTATTTTTTAATATTTTAGACCCATTATTCTCTATTCTGTAAACTTTACTCAGACCCTCATGAAAACGTTACTAAACAACTTTAACAAGTTTTACATAGTTGTACTGGTTGTATAAATAGTCAAATGATAATAATGTGTACAGATATAACGGTCACTATCAAGAATCTTCTATCAGTACAGAACTAATGGATTAATGGAACGGTCAGTTACTCAAAGATGACTTTGAATTAATATTCTACTTCAAATTAATGATATATGAATTGTATTGTTATTTTATTAAATACACATTATGGAGCTATTACTCTGACTTATAAAGAATGATGACAAATTGCCATGGATATACTATAAAACAATTGTTACCATAGACTAGGGATAACAGACTACTGCAGAGAAGTTGAAGATATATAACAAAACAAACAAGTCTTATGCAGACAATATGCACTTGTACACATACAATTTCCTATCATTATAAATTACAGCACTTCTGATATAATACTTAATACATATAGACATTTGTCTACCTGTTTTATATTCTACTTCTAATTAGGCACCAAGGTCAATGGCCTATCTGAATCAGTGGTGGATCCAGAAATTTTCATAAGGGGGGCCCGCTCCAGCCAAATTTTCCCCACAAAACCTAAATCCGCCTCTGTGAATGAGACTTTCAGCCATATAAAGAATCTATCAAATCATGATGAACTTTGTATTTTAAGGAATAAGAGTCAAATGTTCCTTTTCATTAACTTTTAGAATCTACATTACAAACATTTGTGACAAGTGTCATGGATTTCTGTCTCACTGACATATACCATATGTCTCCCTTTAATCCACACTACCATAAAACCAGTTACAACACATAACCTTTTTAGGTACCAAATGTAGGTAAATATATAGTAAAAATCAAATCCGTCTCCCACCACCTTAATTCAACTTCCAAATATATTGTGAGCTCAAATGTTTGCCACTTTTCAGAATTGCTGGATTGAAAACTGTCTACTGACTGTACTAAGTGATTTCTTAACAATCTTATACTACATCATTTTATAAACTTTTCCAATTAAAATTAAAAGCATATATTCAGAATCAGGAAGAAATCTTTGTCTAAAAAAATACTTTATATCAACTAACTCAGTTAGAAGTGCTTTTAAAATTTCATACAATAAAAAATCGGTATAATTATGATGTATGTAGACCTAACCATGTTTGTCAATCGTCATCAATAGACCCATGAAATATCCAACTTTCTTCTACGATAACTTTAACTCGTTTCTCATACTCTCTTTTATTGTCTTTGTATAGCTGAGCTGCCACATTATTTGCAGGACTATTTGGATTTGGTTCATCAAGCAATGACTGAAATTATACCCAATTTCACAATTTACAGTATTTTATGACTATACGAAAACGTCCATTGATATTGTTTTTAACCAGGAAACTACTATTGTATAAATGAACTGTTAACACAGAGATTTGTCTTGTCTGTGTGACCTATTACAAACTTAAAATATGTTGAAGCCCTGACTTTGGTAACAGCACACCCAAGTCTCACTTCTAAGACTATCATTGCAGGCGAGAGAAAAAACCAGAGAAGCTTATTCCCTTACCAACATGATCAAGATCTCTGAAATGTTTAAGTCATACTACATAAATAATTATCACAGAAAAAATCCTAAAACTTTCTCATTTCAGATATCTGATCATAAAAATGCTTTGATTAAGATTGTTCTCAATCATAAGTTTATTTTTGTAAAATATGTGATAATACACAAGTGAAAATAAAATAAAATTCCTTGATTGGCTGGTTTTACAGCTGATTAAAAACCTGATGAGATATTTACCTACACATGTATATGATAAATTATCCGTGTGTCAGGCATATGTTTAGTTTTTTTTTGTGTTGTGCTTACTGAAACAATACCATACCTCACACTCTACTTAACAAGATAAATGACAGGAACACATCTAAATGGTACTATTTCATCAAAGTTAACATTAACAAACATATGTTGCCCTATCAGAAATGACTGTAAGGGGCTGTCTCATAACATTTTTTAATGAAATTCAAATTCTTTACCTCAACAGTAAAAAGGAAACAAGTTCAAATGACATGACTTTATTTTCAGAATTAACAGCTCAATATTTGTTCAAATACTGATTTACAATCTAAAATAATATTAGTTATAACATCTATGTGTAGTTTAACATTAACTACACCAAAAAAGGAAAAAGTTCTGAGACAACCCCTTAAAAGGAAAAGATATGTGTACATTATCAATGGAGAGATTTTTAACTGTAACAAAAAATATCGCATGTCTAATTATAAAAGCTGTTGCTATGACAATTCTTTAGTTGTGTCCTCCTCATCGTCCGAATCATCTTGCCAGCTTTGTTGCACTATTGATGCTACTTTTTTCTCATATTCTCGACGATTTTCTCTATATAACTGAGCAGCTTCATTATTTGCTGGGCTATTTGGATTTGGATCGTGAAGTAAAGACTAAAATCAGAAACAAACAATAATGTGCTAGGATGACAGAAATGGATGATGTGGATGACCTAAAGTAATGTCTATAACATTCAACTAGATTAAAAGTCAGGCATATGTATAATTTTACCATCTTGCACCTATAGTAAGGGAAGTAACAAACTTAAGACAATAATCACTCAATTCGTTATAATTTACTAATATTGTGAAGAAACATTTCCACATTCACTAAATTATATGATCATGTTAATTTTTGGTAATTTCATTGTTATACACATACATATTTGAATATCTGTTAAAATTGCCTGACTGTAACAAATATCCTCGACTTCAGTAACTTTAAATTTGTTTTTTGTTTATTTAGTTTTCAATAAAATGGGTTATGTCATGTAATATCGTACAAATGATACCATGGCTGATACTTATTATCCGTATAACCTTACCTGTATAGAGGTAAATATGGTTAATACCTGTATAGAGGTAAATATGGTTAATACCTGTATAGAGGTAAATATGGCTGATTGTTAATACCTGTATAGAGGTTAACATGGCTGATGGTTAATACCTGTATAGAGGTAAATATGGCTGATGGTTAATACCTGTATAGAGGTAAATATGGCTGATGGTTAATACCTGTATGGAGGTAAATATGGCTGATGGTTAATACCTGTATAGAGGTAAATATGGCTGATGGTTAATACCTGTATGGAGGTAAATATGGCTGATGGTTAATACCTGTATAGAGGTAAATATGGCTGATGGTTAATACCTGTATGGAGGTAAATATGGCTAATGGTTAATACCTATATAGAGGTAAATATGGCTGATGGTTAATACCTGTATGGAGGTAAATATGGCTGATGGTTAATACCTGTATGGAGGTAAATATGACTGATGGTTAATACCTGTATGGAGGTAAATATGGCTAATGGTTAATACCTGTATAGAGGTAAATATGGCTAATGGTTAATACCTGTATGGAGGTAAATATGGCTAATGGTTAATACCTGTATAAAGGTAAATATGGCTGATGGTTAATACCTGTATAGAGGTAAATATGGCTGATGGTTAATACCTGTATAGAGGTTAATATGGCTGATGGTTAATACCCGTATAGAGGTAAATATGGCTGATGGTTAATACCTGTAAAGAGGTTATCATGGCTGATGGTTTATACCTGTATAGAATATGGCTTGTGTTATATATATGTATAAACTTACCTTACCTGTATAGATGTAAATATGGCTAGTGTTATATATATGTATAACCTTACCTCTATAGAGGTAAATATGGTTAGTGTTATACATACGTATAACCTTATTTGTATAAAGGTAAATATTGCTAGTGTTATATATATGTATAACCTTACCTGTATAGAGGTTAAAATGGCTGATGCATCATATGTAGGACTCCATCTATTTTGTAAAATATCTAAACATATACTACCATCAGCATAAACTGAAACAAAACAATGCAGTACAATGTTAGTATACATTGTATATTATAAGTACATGATCAACAAACAATTCAAACAAATACATAAAATATCAATAAATAAATACATTCCTTCAACATAAAGTGTTGTGGATTGATGGTAATCGTTGAATTTTGTATAAAACACAAAGACAGATGTGTCTGAATGTACATTGGGACTCGAGATTATACTTAGCTCATAATCAAACTGAGTATGTTTGTGCATTAAGACCTAAGACAGGGCTCACACTACTTCAAAATCATAGGGAGAAGTGACCTCTTTTTTTGAAACTGGTAGGGAGAAGTGGTGAGATTTGAAAGAGAAGTGCTCGTTCGCATAGCTACGATGTTTGGTTTTTATTACTATAATATAAAGGGCCATATGTGTCCTTTTTTTTATATCTGTGTTCAATTCATATCTGAGTCAATTAAAGTAATAGTTGTTTCAGTTTATGTTTTTAATAGTCATTTATAGTTGCATAATTATATTAATCCTCTTGTCAGAATCTAGCTTAGTTCCTACTAAATATCTAGCACTTAAAAGAACTTTTTTATATCAAAAAGGAAAAAAAAGAATCATATACTAATTAAATTGCAATTAAAAAGCTATTCTGTTTATCATCTTAATGAAATTCACTGTTTCTCAATAAAAAGATATATAAATTTAACAAAGTAAAGCAACTTTAATCAATAAATTGAAACAATGCATTTACATGGAAATATATACATTTAGCAAGGAGATTTAACCAAAAGTCTATTAATGCGTGTGGAATGCGTAATTTTCACTTTTGGGGTCATAATTCTTTTGTCAGTTGTTCAATTCAGGCGTCTGTATTTATTATAGTAAGATTACGGATTTCGGTCATAGCTGGTCGGCTTCCGATGAATCCCACCTCTGATCCGTGGTTCGTACAAATATTTCAATGGCCGACGAAGAAAATTTACGAAAATAAACAAAAAAGTTTGACAAGCGATTCGAAAAGAAATATGACGCTTTTAATGCAAATTTCAAATATTAACTAAAGGCAATTTTTATCACTTTCTAATGAAGTAACAAACTTATTTTGCCAAAAATCAGAATGTTTTGATATACGACCTCGAGTAACAAGTACAGGAAATGAAAGAAAATACTTCATAAAAGTTGTTTCTTTTAAATAACATATGACAAATCTGTAAAGTCAATACTTTCACATCTTTTCTAAAGAAATAAATCGTTTATGTCTTTGAATTTCTTCACTTTTAAATGAAAAATGTGCTGTTTCATTAACTTGGTAAGAAGTGGAAATTGCAGATGACGAAAGCGACTATTGTGACCACCAGGGCCATAGACGGATCCAGGGACAGGCCCCCCCTTTTGTGGGAAAAATTTGGTTGATTATATAGGGAATCACTGAAGCATGATTTTGACGGTTGGGCAAAGCGAAGTGACGGACGGAAAAGCTACTTTTTCGCCCCAGTCGCCTGCTAGCATGAGCCATGCTAGCAATAAGTCAAGCTCTAAATCATCCTATGGATGTTTGTACATTGAGACCTAAGAATGTATGTCAAGCTTATCATCCTGAGGATGTTTGTGCATTCAAACGTAAGAATGTGTCTACTCTTAATCATTTAGAATATGTTTGTGCACTGAGACCTAAAAATATGTCAAGCTCTATATCATCCTGAGGATGTTTTAGCATTAGGATCTAAGAATAAGTCAAGCTCTATATCATCCTGAGGATGTTTTAGCATTAGGACCTAAGAATATGTCAAGCTCTATATCATCCTGAGGATGTTTTAGCTTTAGGACCTAAGAATATGTCAAGCTCTACATGTATATCATCCTGAGGATGTTTGTGCATTAGGACCTAAGAATAAGTCAAGCTCTATATCATCCTGAGGATGCTTTAGCATTAGGACCTACATGTAAGAATGTGTCAAGCTCTACATGTATATCATCCTGAGGATGTTTTAGCGTTAGGACCTAAGAATGTGTCAAGCTCTACATGTATATATCATCCTGAGGATGTTTTAGCATTAGGACCTAAGAATAAGTCAAGCTCTATATCATCCTGAGGATGTTTTAGCATTAGGACCTAAGAATGTGTCAAGCTCTACATGTATATCATCCTGGGATGTTTTAGCATTAGGACCTAAGAATAAGTCAAGCTCTATATCATCCTGAGGATGTTTTAGCATTAGGACCTAAGAATGTGTCAAGCTCTACATGTATATCATCCTGGGATGTTTTAGCATTAGGACCTAAGAATAAGTCAAGCTCTATATCATCCTGAGGATGTTTTAGCATTAGGACCTAAGAATGTGTCAAGCTCTACATGTATATCATCCTGAGGATGTTTTAGCATTAGGACCTAAGAATGTGTCAAGCTCTACATGTATATATCATCCTGGGGATGTTTGTGCATTAAGACCTAAGAATATGTCTGCTCTAGAGTATATTTGTGCATTAAGACCTAAGAATATGTCTGCTCTAGAGTATGTTTGTGCATTAAGACCTAAGAATATGTCTGCTCTAAAGTATGTTTGTGCATTAAGACCATGAATATGTCTGCTCTAACAGTATGTTTGTGCATTAAGACCTAAGAATATGTCTGCTCTAGAGTATGTTTGTGCATTAAGACCTAAGAATATGAATATGTCTGCTCTAGAGTATGTTTGTTCATTAAGACCTAAGAATATGTCTGCTCTAGAGTATGTTTGTGCATTAAGACCTAAGAATATGTCTGCTCTAGATTATGTTTGTGCATTAAGACCTATGAATATGTCTGCTCTTACAGTATGTTTGTGCATTAAGACCTAAGAATATGTCTGCTCTAGAGTATGTTTGTGCATTAAGACCTATGAATATGTCTGCTATAGAGTATGTTTGTGCATTAAGACCTAAGAATATGTCTGCTCTAGAGTATGTTTGTGCATTAAGACCTAAGAATATGTCTGCTCTAAATTATGTTTGTGCATTAAGACCTAAGAATATGTCTGCTCTACAGTATGTTTGTGCATTAAGACCTAAGAATATGTCTGCTCTAGAGTATGTTTGTGCATTAAGACCTATGAATATGTCTGCTATAGAGTATGTTTGTGCATTAAGACTTATGAATATGTCTGCTCTAGAGTATGTTTGTGCATTTAGACCTAAGAATATGTCAAGCTCTAAATCATTCAAAGTATGTTTGTATTAAATACACACTTACCATTAGGGTGAAACATTTTAGATACAAATCGTACTGTAGGAGGTTTATTTGGATATTCTTCAGTGAATTCTACTGTTAATTTAAATGTACCATCTTCAAAAGGTGTGTCATGTGGACTAAAACAGAAAAAAATAAAAAATAAAGTTAATGAAGCAAGCAATAAAATAAGACATTGTAAACAAAATACTGCAACTTCCTGTAAAGACATTTTATACCTAAATAGATGATGCCTTTTCAAAAGGCAATGCCTGGTGAATATTATATTGGATACAACAAAAGTTAAAAAACAGGGACAGGATCATATCATTTCAGTTCTCACAAAGGCTAGTCCATGAGTCCTGGACTCATGCAAATCTGTTAGGACTCACCAGTTTCATTATTTTCAAAACTGGTGAGTCCAAAGATGCATCAAAATTGTAAAATGCTGTATCAATTGAACACTTATATCATCATTTTATAACAAAAGTTTTAAAAATAATCTAAATTTGATGCCATTTTCTTGCTCTTTTATGTCATGAAGACTGGAATAATAAATTATATAGCAATAAAATTGTACCTTCTCACTGTTGGACTTGCCATGGCCAAAAAAGTTGAGTCCCTTGACTCCCCTTCAAAAATCCTTAGTGAGAACCTTGCATTTGTTGATTTTTTCAAAGGTTCATCAGAATCCTAATACAAATATTGTCATACATGTAACTCTTTATATTTTTAAAAAATAAAATATGTCTTCTTCTTCCAAATACTGCCCACATTCAACATGATGAATATTCTTGCAAGTTGCGCATGATTAAAAAACTGGTTAAAAACAAATTGTTGATCGATTTAGTTAGAAGTTTTGGTCACTTGAGACTTGAATATCTCAAGAGACTTCGATGTAACGATATCTGGAGGCAGATGTAAACATTGAAACAGAGAAAAATGATTTATTTACCACACTAGTTCTTGCAAATATTTTAATTACAATCTTTGCCAGAAAAACAGACAACGGTAGTAATGATGGGACCTTTTGTTTCTTATATTTGGACTTATAGTTAATTGCAGGGTATTGTACATTGCTTATGCCAATAGAATCTAACTAAAATTTATGTAAAACTCAACTTCAGGCCTGTAGATTCCAAAGTTTATCATGAAGACTGATTACTTGTAAAACAATATACAATACAATATAAATAAACATGTATATATATATATATATATATATATATATATATCACAGAGCTCCAGATAAGAATTCACAAATTGAGGTTTTTACCCACCATTTTTTTTATGTAATTGGGTGATAAAGTTTTTTAATTGCATTATCAATTCCAATTCACCCCTCAAGCAAATATCAAATTGGGTTTTTCACCACCAAGCTCCTTAATGTATTGGGTTTTTTCATCAACACAATATTGAATATTTAGGCACGTTATAATCACATTATATCAACCCCAGATGTGTTTCCATCTTAAATGTGTTTCTTTCTTTGTAGAATATGTGCTAGCTGTTTTATTTAGTTTATTCACTGACGAGCAATTGTACATTTAATTTGTGTACCGTTTTAAACGTTCTGTCAGTTTTGTATTTTCTCAAAACTTATGTAAACTGCAGCTGGTGTCACTAGTTGGACAGGAACTAATTGCCTTTCTAGATCCCATATGATCAGCCTACAGTTTAATTATACATGTTATAGTTGGGGTAGGTGTGGCTAAGTGTTTAGATTTTTGTGTCATATATGTGAAATTTAGGTGCTGTAAGAAAGTTTTGCCAGTCCTTTCACCTATTTGCCAGATCTACTTTATTAAAAAGTAGTTTCCAGATTTAAGATATACCCCCAAAACCTTGAGGTTTATTGGGTGGTTTATAATGACGGAGACCACATTCAACTTAAATTTACAAATAATTCTGCAACATCAAGTAAATAAATGACAATGTTATACTGCACTTGCCAATAAGACAACTATCTTAAGCATCTAGAACAATTAGACCAAAAACAAAGAAAGTGTCAAGCTGCATTGACGCAAAAAAATGGATATGTGTATTCACTCATCAACTAAAATGAAAAAAATAATATATATACTGTTTTCGTTTAATTCAATTTACATAAATCTGGGTTAAGTTGTCCCTTATCAGAACTTGTGGTTTCCGATGCTTTCAAACTACATATCATGTCATAATTGATTTGGCCTTTCACTTTTTCCAACTGATTTCTTTTTTTGACGGAACCCCGTGTTTATCGCTCTAGCAATGTTCTCGTTATGGTAGGCAAACACACCTGTGCGTTCAATTGCCGCTTCCTAAAATCACTAGCTAGTCTTGTTATCATCATAACTTTCCCTCAGCTATCAAAAAGAAGCCGAAAACATGCTTCTATTCAATATTTTTACCGGACATTTACTTTCGTTTTAATTCATTGTATGTTATGATAATGCCCGAGCAGTTCGAAAAAATATGACAGCATGTCACACGCTAATTTGATAAACGCCGAGAAGATCGAAATGTTTTCATAAACAAGTGTACCTTTTGAGCAACGGAAAATTCCAACAGGGACCCATTACAGCTACTTGATGCAGGGCTCTATTTTTAGAACGAAAGGACATTTCCAATTATAAATATTATAAAAATAGATTTACGCGACGACTGTAATCAAGTAAGGGTAAATAACGCAAATGATAGCAAATAAAAGCGTTAAGAACAGGGCTTCCAAAATTTCCTGACGACAGCCGGACATTTTTCAAAGAAATATTTTTGACGGTCAATGATCAGCTGGATACTTAAATGTAACTGAGAGGATGCATAAATTGATATATGTGTCTAAATAATTAGTAGTGTTATATGCAATAAAATTATTTATAACTGTTTTGTTTTCTTCATTCTAAAAATAAATAAAATATTATCCTCGGTATTGTGTCATTTTTCTGTGTATCGTAATACAGTAACCATCATTGCATCAATCAGCTTCAGTACCTGACTGTTCTCATGTTTTTGTTTCTGTTTATATAATCTATCTTCTCTCTGTGAGTACTTAACACTTTGTAAATTAAGGCCATCTTATTTGAAACTGTTGATGTTGGCTTTAATTGCAGTACAACTTGATCATCAATACACGTGATACTTTTCTTTTTGTGTATTGATTACCTGACCACGTGACTTTTACAACTGATGCGGTATTTATAGATAACATTGAGGAGGCCCGATGAAGGATATTGTTTTAAACCGTGTAAAATCTACTGAACAGTGATAACATTTTTCTTTGTACAATTTCCCAACCTGATTTAGAAAATAAGGAATAAATAAAAACATACTCAGTTGATAAATAATTTAATGAATAACAACATGATATTTTATGTAAGCATATAACAACAATAAAATGTCAGAAGAGCACAATGCTGACAAACACACGCAATAAATATTACAATGAGCACATTGAAAAGAAGCACAGATCACAGCACAAGATTAGAGTTCATTTAGTCTAATTAAAGATTTTACATTCATGAGCTTGCTAAATGCATTGTTCTGATAAACATGGCGGTTACGAACGGATTGCCATTTGCGGATAGCAGGAACAGGGTCAAAGTCTTTAACATCTACACCTACTAAGCTTATCCTCATAAGTTGATCTAAAGCGTCAATACCTAGACTACACCTTAGTCGATCATAATTCCCACGGCGGGACTTAACTTTACGTCGGACATCACCTCTTTCTCTATAACATCGGAAATTGTCTGAATAAATTCGGAGCAGGCATTGTTCTCTTGATATAATTTAGAAGTGATCACGGCACCATTTAACTTAGTTAAATCATTTATTGACTGAAATTTGTCCATTGGTTTTTCCTATATATTTTAGTAAATTTTCCCCTTGAGAGTACCCCAGTATTTAACACAATTTACAGTGTTAAATAAAATAATATATATCATACTTATTCATTTATAAATATCCTTATTTGAAGAATAACTTTTAAATATCAGGATACTTTTAAAACTGAATGCTCATTTAAAATAATATCTATAAAGCGTAATTAAATAGGATGTTGTTCCATACACGCTTACACGTTTGACCTCGTTTACCGGATTACCTTTATGTACATTGTTATGCATCATTAATTCTATTGATAAAGATAAGCTAAGGACACCTCATCAAAGGTAACAAACCTGTAATCAGTGAATGATTTATGGCTTCAATATAACTTATTGAAGGGATAATTGTTTGACAGCTTGTTGTTATTTAAATAAAAGAAAACGTGTTTTTTCTACTTTTTATTGATGTACACAAGCTAAAGACCAAGCCGTACATTTATGTACCCAGAGGATTAGACTAACTGAGACACTTCAAAGTATCTGAAATATGCTGCTTCTGTTTTATTAAACCCAATTATGACCGAAATATCTTTGTGAAATAGATTGCCACAATTATAAACTAAAATGCCCAAACGGACATGCCCAAAGCCCCAAACGGACATTTTTATCGATCGATAGTTGGTAAAAATTGAAATGACCGTTTCATGAAAATGCCTTGAATAACAAAATGTGGCACACCAATTCTATTTGACCGTTTGAGGATGAGAGCAGCCGGTCTTTTTATGAAAGTTTCGGTCAAGTCCGGAATATATGACCGTTTTGGAAGCCCTGGTTAAGAACCCATGTTTTTGGCATATAATTGGGTTTTCCTTTGAATTAATTGGGTTATTGAACCCTGCAATGGGCAATTGCATTGGGTTTTTAATTATTTTTATTGCGTGATCACGCAAATACGCAGCTTATCTGGAGCTCTGATATCATATTGTATACATGTAATGATGTTTATAAAACAATAAGATCATGATGATATATAATAATCATGTACATGATGTATATATAATACCCTTTTCATTGAAACTCAAGCACTGTCAATATGGAAGTTTTTTAAATGGAATCCAGCATTGGTATCAATAACGTATTCATACAAATACAGAATAGATTTGTTACTACAATATGGTAAAAGGTAAGGAAATATCAAAATTCTTTTCGATTCTAGATTAATAATCTAGAAGGAAAATATGTTTAGTTTCCAATGTTGACATGTGCATGTTTTATTCTTTTGGAACAATGCTTTCCATGGGATCAACTGAACTTGGCGACCACAATACTTGTATACTAGTATTGTCAACAATACTTGTATATAATTAATGAACAAGTATTGTACAAAAAATTTTAAAAATCAAAAATTTAATAAACAATACTATGACAATCCTATTTAGGGTTTGTTATTATTCATTGATGTGTCTGATTAACAACTTGTTTTTTTTTTTTTTGTTCTGATGCATTTAGGCAGATATAAAAATTGAGACTATGTTGCTTTATACTTTTATTCATTCATGATAACAAAAACGAATTCTAGACAATTCGGCACCCAGACCAATCGGCACCCGAGAAAGACACTTTGGCACCCAGACAAATCGGCACCTAGAAAAATCGGCACCTAACATAGACAAATCGGCACCTCATAAACATAAAATCAATTATTAATTTCTTGATCAAAATATAATGAACCAAAAATCTAAATTTACTGGGAGTGATATAGATATGTGGGCATGACCTCAATTTGCAAGTTTAGTGTTAATATAGCAATAATTTTCGACTGTTTTTACAAATAACCAATTTGATTCCTGCACTATTTATGACATATTGTATATGGTATCTTCGATGAAGTATCTTATGAAGTGGTTTATTCTTTTTGTTGTTTATTTGTGAAGAGTGTATTGCATCTTAGTCATTTGGGTAGCTGTCTTATTTGTGTGTATTCTTTTTCCATATGCATGAAAATTGATTTCATAGATTTCACCATTCATGTACTAGTTTTAATGTAATGCATAGTTCTATTCCGATAGTATTCTAAATCAATAAAACACATGTAGCATATTTATAATATTTTTTTTATTTATTATAATTATATTCATAACAGTTTATAGACACGTTAACAGCACAAGATTTGCATCAAAGGTGAACACATGATAGTAATGAAACATTTTAATTCTGTAAATATAACATATAACATATATACAGGCAGCACTATAAGTTTTAACAAAGTCTCTTTGGTGGTGTTCCGTACACACTGGCACATTCCTTTAGCAGTCTGGAGGTGGAGATGCTGTTGCTACAATACTGGTCCCACAGTCTAAACACTTTTGACCTCCATTGAGAAATTATCAAATTTCATTATAAACTTACATAAAATACTGATTAATGCATAACTACAATTAATCATGATTCAATTAAATGATGTTTATTCAAACACCATCATATTTAACAATCAATTAGGATTTAATTAAAATTTAATGATGTTTATTCAAACACCATCGTTTAGGATTTAATTAAAAAAAGACAATTATTTTTTCAAATTTTGTAATCCATATTTTATTTACGGATTTTAATATTTCTGGAACAATTCTTTTATTTTTCTTAATATTTATAGATTATCGTTGGTTATCTCAACGAGAATGATTTTCTCGCTTGAGCCGGTACGGCGAAAGTGAGAAAAGCAATCAAGTTGGGCTGACCAATGATAATCTGTTTATTGCTGTTTTACCTATGACGACGTTGTTAATTTTATTGACAACGGGCAACGTGGGCCCTTAGTTTCTAGCGATAATTTTTCAAATCACTCGACTCCACTGAGAAAGAAAATGATCAGTCAGCAAGATCATAGGAAATTTTTTAAAATAGCGATAAAAATATATATATATAGAAAAAAAAATGAGGTGCCGAATTGTCTTGGTCCCGAAATGTCCAAAACGGATGCCGAAATGTCTTCGGAACTGGGTGCCGATTTGTCTGGGTGCCGAAATGTCTTGTTACCAACAAAAACTATACTAACAGTATAATAGTCCCAGAATTAATACACAATAAATTACACATATTTTTCAAATCATTACCAGTGATAACATTACTTTTGAATAAAGGCAGTAATAATTATACTCTCTTTCAATGTATTTATATTTTATATAAACAATACTATGACAATACTCGTATACAATACTTGTACATTAATTATATACGAGTATTATTGACAATACTAGTATACAAGTATTGTGGTCGCCAAGTTCAGTTGATCCTTTCCATGTAAAAGGCACCTGTTCATGGTGTGTAACTCATTCAAATTTTCCTTAATAGAGTTTAACGTTGTTGAGCTGAAATTGCTGAGAACTCTGAATTCAAGGAATAGGGATTGACCTGCTTAATCATAGACTGACAATGTTTCCGCACAAAGCTTACCCAAATATAACCGCATTCCACAACATTATGTTATTGTCTGTTGGAGCTCCACTAACACCAGCAGGTGGATCTTCTTGTAATCTGAAAATGAACAGTAAGAACCTTGTAAAAAAATATATAAACAAAAACGGAAGCCATGTTTGATAACTGTTTTGAACTACTCAGTTCGTTTTAAAGGAGAATAGGGCTATAATACCTTTTAAAATCTCTCATTAATCGTCTTCTAGCAGGTGTTGACATTGTTATATGTTAATTTTTTTCACAAAAAAGTGCTTTTATCGCAGTATTTGATTGATATTTCCCTAATTAATGCGGAGAGACTTTTCTTGTTTATGACGTTCTCATACGGGTTCTTCACGTTTTTCGGTATTCTGAGGGGAAGGATAAGTCTGATGAAACGTAATGAAGATTCCGAATGAAATAAGATCATGTGATAAATTCATTCGGTAAATCTCGGCAGATTCCGCTTTCGACTGTTGTCACGAAGTTTTGTTTTATATTTGATAAACCTAAGATCCCTGGTTCACTGATTAGCGAAGAGAACGTTTGGCCAGGATGCCAGGCTATGTTTTATTTCTCCACAATTTTAATTTATATTATATGCATTTTGTAAGAGACGTTTGTCTGTGACTTCTTTGTATTTAGCTTCCCGTCTATATAATATTAGGCGGTATAAGGGTCATTTTGAAATGAAAATATTGTTGTTTATTTTGTGTTGTGAAATATTTTAAATGCTCATTTTTGAAAGATGACATTTTGTGGACGTCGCATGTGATGTTTTCGTAAGTTGCACTTTCAGTTTCTTGCCATATTTTTATGAAACTTGTATATAATTACATGTTATAGCATAGATTTAAATCAGCAATGTCTGTGACTAGTTGAAAATCATCAGTGCGGATCAATTATTTTTAAAAGAGTTTTGCCCCTTGTATTTATGAATAATATGGAAAATCAAACTCAATCTTATTAAAATAAGTTCACATCACTTATTTTAATAAGATTGAATCAAACTGTAAGTGCTCTCGTGTGCACACTGACTCAGGCTTGCCAGATCATTTGTAATGAATTCTTTTTTATCTCAAAGGCTTAATTATATCAGCAATGTCTCGGATAGCTAGGTTAATTCTAAAATCAGTGCCACTCAATTTTTTAAAGAGTTATGCCCGTTAAATTAATTAACAATTTGGAAACATGTACAAGAATTCGTTCGGTCTTTAATGCGCATGCGCTAGTAATTGTCCACAGACAGCGATTAATTTTACTATAGATTTGTATGGGCAAATAGTTTTTATACCCGTATTACTTTATATTAACTTTTGAATTTCTTCTTCGCGCCGTTAAATAAAGTTTATTAAAAGTTTAAACTGTGTTATGATGTAAATTTTATGAAAATAAGATATTTTAAACATCCGTCACTTTTGATTTAAAATTTGCTACCATAAATAGCGAAGTATAGCCCGTTTAATGTATACAGAGAAGGCATTGTTTTGCGAATCCCTGACATCTGTTTGCTTCAATAACAAATAGTATTCGTTATTTTCTTATTTTGGCGTCGATATTTTTATAATCTCCAAAGACAGGGAAATAAAATGATATTTTTGCCTAAAAATCAACTTTTGTAATTCTCCCGTCTTTTTATGGTTGAAAATTGAAAATTCTTTAATTTGTCATGGAATAGAGAATTTTACACGCTTGGATACGAAGTCATCGGCAAACACTTATTCTTTTATGAATCAGTATGATTATATCCTTAAAGACTTTGATAACCACACTGTGTATCATCGCCACCGGAAATTGGGTACTAACGAAGCGGAGAGAAATGGAAAAAAAAGTAAACAAGGTAAGAATTCATTCAATTTAAAGCATTTCTACTGATTTGACGAGGGTACCGCTTAAGAAATGATTTTCTGATATATAATTCTTTAAATTATTAGGCCGATAAGTACAAAATTAAGACAAGATTTTGTGTTATACTCAAGAACTTGCCACTTAGTACCTGAAAATTTCGAGGTCGATCGTCCTCTGTCGCCCCATTGGCAAGATATTCAACTGTTTTTCATTATTTTTCCAGACACTTTTTTAGATTATCATAGTGTGGCATCATATTTACTGAAATTTGTTGTCAAAATGATGGTTTTTAAAGAATATAGACCATAAAAAATAAAGTCTAGGGTACGGCAACTTGCTCATGTTAACAAATTTACTGTATGGCAACTTGTTTTCAACTGTATGGCAACTTGCTAATTTCAAAATATTTATTTGCCGTCTTTTTAAAGAAAATAAAGTATTAGGTTCAAATATCTAATTATGCATTTGATAAAAATACAATTCGCTTGACACCATTTAAGATGTATACACTATATAAGGCTTGAACACAGTCCTATCACATCTTTTACATACCTGATGTATACAATATGAATACGGCATATACAAAAGCTGGCAAATGTTGTAACTTTCGGAAATGCATGCCACTGTTTTTCTGACCTGTTGTTATGCCCTTGACGTAGCGTTAAATGTTACCCATGTCCGTCCGACCCGTCTCTCCCGCCCGTCCAGAAAGTCCCAATAATTGGTTTCCGTTCTCTAACTTTAGTATGCCTTAACCAAATGTTTTAAACTTACACGAAATGCTTATCACCACAAAACACAGATCAAGTTATAAATTGGGTAGCGTCAATGTTACCGTTCTTGAGTTATGCCCTTTTATAAATGAAAAAAAGCTAAAGCTGTTTCTGTTCTCAAACTTTAGATTGCCTCAAGCAAATGTTTTAACCATACAACATTAGTCAGCATTTGCATAAAAGTGATGAACATTTCGGGGATGGGTTGTGGGTGGAGGGAAGGAAGGAGGTAAGGGCAGGAGAATTTTTCAGCATTGAATATTTAGAACCATTAAGTGAAAAGTAAAATCACAAAAAATCTGAACTCCGAGGAAAATTCAAAAAGGAAAGTCCCCAATCAAATGGCAAAATCAAAAGTTCAAACACATCAAACGAATGGTTAACAACTGAATAAATTCTCTTTCAACTTTCAGATAAAATGAAATATAAATGAATTATCATTCTCTGCAAAAAAAATGTTGTATTGCTACACCACGGCACCATGTTAAGGGAGGTTTGAGTGCTCAAAAACATGTTTAACCCCGCCTCAATATATATGTGTCTGTCCCTGGTCAGGAACATGTAATATAGCGGCTGTCGTAAGTTGCTGTCTGACATATTTGTTTATGATTTTGTCATAAATCAGGCAATTTTGATACGGTATGGGTTTTGTTCATTGTGGAGTGTATAGTAACCAATAGTTGGTCAAATCTATTTCATTTGGACTTTGTTTGAAAGTCCTCTCAGTGAAAACCATTCCACGTCTCCTTTTTCAATTAATGTTATTGTCTTATTTGTAAAAGGCAGATAAAGCCAATATATTAGAATAAAGAACATTAATTTTCTAAAAAAAAAAACTTCATCTCTATATAGTAAGAAATGAACAAGCTCGGTGGCTAACACTGTTTGAATTTAAAAAAAATATTAACCTTAGATTAATCATTTTTGGAAAGAATGAAAGAAGAATCCGATACAAGGGATACAAATCCGGTTGTGGCTACGGCATAAACTATTTGTATAAACTTTCTACTTGAGAATAAAGATGACCTTGTATGAAGTTTTTTTGGTTGTCATCTTAATATTATATACTTATTAATACAATTCACAAAAGCTAGCATCTTCGACTTGTAAGTTTAAAGAATTATAATGAAATAACATCTAATAAGGACAGGTTGAAATATTTTTGAATCCTGATGGTGCATACTCATAAATTCTTTTGGAAAAATCCACATAAATTTAAATGTTGATTTCATAGCGTTCATTTATTTATTTGCCCTCGTAAACAGTTTTGCAAAAATACCGAAATCGGTAAATTCTTATCGTGAACGAGTAAGTCGGGTACACCTTTTTACATTCAGGCGTGCTTAAGTTGCACTTTTTTCTTCTTATTAAGAAAAATGATTTTAATTTTAGCATCTATCTAAAGATTAGATTATTTACACACACACAAAAATAGGGCTTACTGTTGATTTTGAAACTCTATGAATTCACATTTATATTCAACCAAACAGATAGGCCGAGACCCATTCCTTTATAAGTTTAAAAACAGGGAAGGTGTGTTTGAAAACAAATAATCACGTACTGCTATATCTGTTAAGGCAAATGCAAGTCTTACTTGTATTATTTATATAATTTTAATTGGCACAATATCACATTAAAATTTACTGAGAAATATTATACATAGTAATCATGAAAATGTACTACTGTAACAATGAAAATTCGGACGAATACACTCCTTTTCACTACCCCTTCATCTACTCATTTAAGTTTAGGCCAAACAGCCTTAGCAACAGTCTTTTATTATTTTTCCCCTGTAAATAAAAAGATTGATTGAATTTACTTAAACTAAAAAAAAAAATACAATCTTATTTTCAATAAGAAACAAGAAAATTAATTCGAAACACAATTCATGATTTATTTTTCCTAATTTTCAATAAAAACAAAGTATTTACTTCACTTTTCTTTTAACAAATTATTCATTTCAGAAATTTAAAAAATAAACAATAAACAATGTTGAAGACCGTACCTTGACCTATGATGGTTTACTTTTATAAATTGTGACTTGGATGGAGAGTTGTCTCATTGGCACTCATACCACATCTTCCTATATCTATTTAACCCAGCACATTCTTTATGTGTCTGTCCGAAGTCACGAGCCTGTAGTTTGGTGGTTGTCGTTGGTTCATCTCTATCATATTTGTTATTTTTCGTATATTGTTTTGTTATGAGTTAGGCCGTTAGTTTTCTTGTTGAATCCTTCCACAATTTTCATGTCGGGGCTTTTTATAGCCGACTATAAGGTACGATTTTTCGTTGTTGAAGGCCAAACGATAGCATATAATTTCTTACATACACTTTATTTGACCCTGGTGGATAGTTATATTATTTGCAATCATACAACATCTCCACTGTTTATATTTAAAAAAAACCAGCACCAACAAAAGATGAATGGTCGGTTTTTTTTTATTGAACTTTCAAAATTTCACCCTGACAACAAATAAGACAACAGTCGTTAGTATTATAACGATATATGAATGTATTTATAAATACGAGGGTGTTCACATACTAAAACGTGCGAGCCAATCAGCTATTATATTAAAATGTAAGTGTGGTTGCGGTTGGTCGTGGGTGTGGTTTACCATATAAGAACGAGTAGCCTAGTCACGAATTATGCTCTCCTGTGTGGAGTGATAAAAGACGATAACATTGGCGCTGTTTGTAACCAAAAGAATGTGGATGGAGATTGGAACGACAAAAAGGCTAAGGCGATACAATAAGATTAAGGTTAAACAGTATAGATCGCACCTAGCTAAGATGGAGCACACAAATAATTTTCAACTGTTGCTACACAGGCTTATCCTTTTCCGCAGCTTTGCCCACGAACGTATATTTTTGCTTGTGACAGTTTTTTATACACCTACACTTTTTTTTATTTCCTGCATTTTTTGTTGCAGAATAATCATTTTATTCTGTCTTGAACAAGATTATGTATCTACAAGCACATGATTTTCATTTTTGAAATCTTGCCCCCCCCCCTTTTAAAGCGAAAGGTCGTCTATTTATCGCAATTTAAAATCTGCAACACCTATTAAAACTATAGATCAAATTACAATCTCAAGCTGTTTTTCATAGATATAAGAAGATGTGGTACGAGTGCGGCTGTGCCAATGAGACAATGAAGGAGTTACCTTCTCTTTACATTTAAGAACAGCTTTCAGAATAGTTATTTGATATTAAATGATAATGTTCTACACCAATGCAAAATGTATCCCAAGCTGCGGTAGGTCTTTTCACCACCGAACACCACCAAACACCCCAAAAAATTTGTTTTTATCTTGTATCTTTATAAATGTGACCTAAATATATTATTTTAGTTATTAATTCAACAAATATTAAGCTTAATAGACCAAATATCTACATCGAACTTAATAGGAGAACACCACTGGAAACCAAGGCTTCCAAAACGGTCATATATTCTGGACATTTGTATAATGTCCGGTAAAAGTCCGGCTGGGCAAAGCACGAAACGGTCATCTACTTTTTAGATTTCAAGGCTTTCTTAAGAGACGGTCATTTTAACATAATTCGCGATCTTTTTGACCCAAACTTTTGCCTTTAACAGCCACACATTTCCGGTCATAAAAGTGACATGATCATTAAGTACTATCATAACAACCCCTACTTTAATACCTTCTCATTTTAATCAAGGCTAATTAGTTGTCGAACAGCTGAAATTTACCTGTTCAGGTGACAGGTAAACTATTTTGAACCGGACATTGATCGGTCTATTCAAAGTTATTTTCTTACATTTCACCGGTTTGCATCTAATTAATTTAGTCAAAAAGATTTAAATTATCAGAAATACATTTACAAATAAGATTTGATGAAAAAATTAAAGAGGTGAAAATGAAAAATCGTCATAACCACGTTGTTTGAACCAGAGACATGTCTCTGTTTGAACTAGTACACGTGTGCATGTGCGCAGGTGTGAAATTTAATTATGCACCCTAATTTTTTTCAAAAATGCTTAAATTGTCATTGATACCTTTATCTCACGTTTATTTCAAATATTTTCTTGGAAGAAATAACGTAGAATGAGCTACTTACACTCATTCATGCTTTGCAAACGTACACGGAATTTACGTATCCGTCTCTGGTCCATGTTTTACCATTGTCAAGATAACATCCGGTTTCAGATTTAAAAACGAAAGTAAAGTTTTGGACAACGTTATTTTGCACAAATAAAGAGTCTAAGTCAGATATAAGTACGCTGATGTTGCACACTTCGGATGATGCACTGCCAATTTAACAGTTTACGTCAGAACTTCGAATTTGAATCAAAGAAAGTTTAATATCGTTTTTTTTTAAATATCAATCATTGGGATGGCCAACTCGGCAACTGATTACCATAATTGCCTTTTGTTTATTTAGTCTTAAGGGATTAAAATCGGGATAATATATAAAATGTCCGGCTGGCTAAAAATAATTTTGGAAGCCCTGCTGGACACCCCAAATATATATATTTTTTTTCATTTTCTTTCTTCTTTAAAAAAAAGATGTACCAATAATAAGAAAAGAGACAAATATCAAAATCTAACCGATGAACAGAGATCGATCGAGTATACCTTAACTGATTACTAATTATGAATATATTTGAATTTTATTTGAAATATATATATACACACACATTTGAATTTTATTTGAAATATATATATATACACACACACACAATGTAAACCGGAAAAAAGTGATGAATCTGGAGACGTTTTTCTTTATATTGATTATATTGATTATCGACTTTAAGGTAGATAGGGTGTCTTCCTCCATCTTGGATTTTGTAATACCTGAAAACAATCGGTCTAGATCTTTAATAGAATATGCAAATTTTGAGAGTAGTAGGTAATTCATGTGTAAGAATTTTCATTTCAATATAGAAAATGACATGTTTTATCATATTTATGGTTGTATTTTACAAAAAACAGAAAACTTTTGTTTGATTCAATTTTTTCCAACTTTGCCACATAAGGGGAGGCAACTCAAATGTAAGGGCAGATAATTCAGATAAAGGTACTTTTACAATAGAATGTGTTAGGAATTTACCTATCTTATTATGTAGCAAGAAAACGAGTACGGTGACCCCATTTTTTCTTTTTCTTATCTGAAAGCATAATATTAAAGCTATCTTCTCATATTTTATCTCAAAATTCTATGGTGTAGTTTTCGTTTTATGGCAGAAAATTGGGTTTTCCATGCATAATCTATACAAAATCTGTTAATTTTGAACAACCTGTAGCGTGAAAATAAGCCCCGTGACCCATTCTTTTTATCATTTTTTTTTAAAAAGCTTGATATAAACTACATTTTGGCAAATTATTAAAAAATTCTATGGATTATAATTTAGACACCCCATCTACCTTAACATGAAAATGATGCACATAAAAATCTAAAATATGATTAAATTATACGTAATTTAATTTATTTTATCGTTTTATTGTATAATATCACTGATTTTCTTGGTGGTTGGATGGTTTTTTGGGTGTTTGGTGGTGAAAGACCCACCCCCCAAGCTGTAGTCCCAGAGAGATTACTCTGAAGTCCAATGACTGTTTTGCCAGACAAGCTGGGCAGTGGGACGTCAGAGCTATATCAAAAAGTAGAAATTTGCTTGTCCAAAAGGAATACATCACACTTCGTTGCTTTTCTAGTCAACTGACGGCTTCTGATCTATATAAATCGGGCTTCAATTTGTTCATTTCTTTATTCATTTATTTAAGTTTCGCATACCTACCTACCTTTATTTTCTTTATTACAGCTGTTAGACATCAAGAGTAATCTCGGACTTCGTTAGCTGGTATGATGATTTCTTTAAAACTAAAAAACTCAATAACAACAACAATATGAAGCAGAGAACTGATAAATATTAACTTATATCTCTCTGTACATGTACACGGTGTAGAATGGTAAAGGACTTATCATGTTTTGTTGGCGTTTCTGCACTTATTGGGTTCAGCAACAGACTTATCGTGTTTTGATTCAAGTTACATGTAGCATGACACACAATGTGCCACATAGATAATACGAAATCGTCATTTCACAAACAAGAAAAAACAAATCCATGTTGCTTTTAATCAAATTTCAGGAAACATGGTAAACGATGACCTTCAAGCACGAAAAACTGAGATAAAAATTGTAAACACGTACTTTAATAAATTTTACCATCCCTAATGTCCGTGTCAAAAACAAAATAGACTCGTCAACTTTAAAAACACGGTTATCAAATTCATAAGTTGTCATGCATTCCGTTTCTGATATCCAAATGGACTTTCTTTTTTAATACCTATGAAACAAGAAAATTCCAAATTGTTTGTGAATATCCATTACTTGAACTTGACATCTTTCCTGTATGCACAGGTCCATTTCATCTATGAGATGATACATCTTACAGAACTATGACAAAAAAGAAAAAGAATTTATTGTTATTAGTTTTAAACACACGTTTCGCTCCTCAAAATGTTTTGCATAAACAACATTTCAAGGTCAGTTATGATTGATTTGTCTATTTTTAGATGCGTTAACATATTATTTGATTAATTCTTATTTTTTTGCAACACAATGTGTAATCAACATGTTGTGGTCTTATCTCTACATTATAATCCATGAGACCATGGATTGATTTGACCACTCACAACATGCCATGGTCTTATCTCTACATTATTATTCAAGAGACCCTGGATTGATTTGACCACTCACAACATGTCATGGTCTTATCTCTACATATTATCTATGAGACCATGGAATGATTTGACCACCCACAACATGCCATGGTCTTATCTCTACATTATTATCCACGAGACCATGGATTGATTTGACCACCCACAACATGCCATGGTCTTATCTATATATTATTATCTATGAGACCATAGATTGATTTGACCACCCATAACATGCCATGGTCTTATCTCGACATAATTATCCATGAGACCATGGATTGATTTGACCACCCATAACATGCCATGGTCTTATCTCTACATTATTATCCATGAGACCATTGATTGATTTGACCACCCACAACATGCCATGGTCTTATTTCTACATTATTATCCATGAGACCATTGATTGTTTTGACCACCCTAAACATGGCATGGTCTTATCTCTACATAATTATCCATGAGACCATGGATTGATTTGACCACTCACAACATGCCATGGTCTTATCTCTACATTATTATCCACGAGACCATGGATTGATTTGACCACCCACAACATGCCATGGTCTTATCTCTACATTATTATCCATGAGACCATGGATTGATTTGACCACCCATAACATGCCATGGTCTTATCTCTACATTATTATCCATGAGACCATGGATTGATTTGACCACCCATAACATGCCATGGTCTTATCTCTACATAATTATCCATGAGACCATGGATTGATTTGACCACCCATAACATGCCATGGTCTTATCTCGACATAATTATCCATGAGACCATGGATTGATTTGACCACCCACAACATGCCATGGTCTTATTTCTACATTATTATCCATGAGACCATTGATTGTTTTGACCACCCTAAACATGGCATGGTCTTATCTCTACATAATTATCCATGAGACCATGGATTGATTTGACCACTCACAACATGCCATGGTCTTATCTCTACATTATTATCCATGAGACCATGGATTGATTTGACCACCCATAACATGCCATGGTCTTATCTCTACATTATTATCCATGAGACCATGGATTGATTTGACCACCCATAACATGCCATGGTCTTATCTCTACATAATTATCCATGAGACCATGGATTGATTTGACCACCCATAACATGCCATGGTCTTATCTCGACATAATTATCCATGAGACCATGGATTGATTTGACCACCCACAACATGCCATGGTCTTATTTCTACATTATTATCCATGAGACCATTGATTGTTTTGACCACCCTAAACATGGCATGGTCTTATCTCTACATAATTATCCATGAGACCATGGATTGATTTGACCACTCACAACATGCCATGGTCTTATCTCTACATTATTATCCACGAGACCATGGATTGATTTGACCACCCACAACATGCCATGGTCTTATCTCTACATTATTATCCATGAGACCATGGATTGATTTGACCACCCATAACATGCCATGGTCTTATCTCTACATTATTATCCATGAGACCATGGATTGATTTGACCACCCATAACATGCCATGGTCTTATCTCTACATAATTATCCATGAGACCATGGATTGATTTGACCACCCATAACATGCCATGGTCTTATCTCGACATAATTATCCATGAGACCATGGATTGATTTGACCACCCACAACATGCCATGGTCTTATTTCTACATAATTATCCATGAGACCATTGATTGTTTTGACCACCCTAAACATGGCATGGTCTTATCTCTACATAATTATCCATGAGACCATGGATTGATTTGACCACTCACAACATGCCATGGTCTTATCTCTACATTATTATCCATGAGACCATGGATTGATTTGACCACCCATAACATGCCATGGTCTTATCTCTACATTATTATCCATGAGACCATGGATTGATTTGACCACCCATAACATGCCATGGTCTTATCTCTACATTATTATCCATGAGACCATGGATTGATTTGACCACCCATAACATGCCATGGTCTTATCTCGACATAATTATCCATGAGACCATGGATTGATTTGACCACCCACAACATGCCATGGTCTTATTTCTACATTATTATCCATGAGACCATTGATTGTTTTGACCACCCTAAACATGGCATGGTCTTATCTCTACATAATTATCCATGAGACCATGGATTGATTTGACCACTCACAACATGCCATGGTCTTATCTCTACATTATTATCCATGAGACCATGGATTGATTTGACCACTCACAACATGCCATGGTCTAATCTATACATTATAATCCATGAGACCATTGATTGATTTGACCACTCAAAACATGCCATGGTCTTATCTCTACATTATTATCCATGAGACCATGGATTGATTTGACCACTCAAAACATGCCATGGTTTTTTCTCTACATTATTATCCATGAGACCATGGATTGATTTGACCACCCACAACATGTCACAGTCTGATAAATAAATATAATGAGGTATGTAAGAAAACGTATCATATAGATGGTTTATTTTACATGGACTTTTCAACTGGAATTTTTATAAAGTATCCCAGAGAAAAAAAATTATTTTTTTTTATTTTTTCAGAAACCAAATAACATAAATAATGAAGAAGATTACATGTTTGTGAATTTGAGAAGGAATTGCAGTCTACATCGACTTCTGGATCTTTACCACCACCATGGCCATAATCATCGTCATCATCAGTGAGTAATTAAAACAAATAATACATTTAAATGCATCAATATTGTTTTTTTTTTTTTTATAGGATATTCAATAAAACATGTAACCAATCACTTTGCTTCGCAAATCACTAAATTTATATGTCACATATTTCTTTTATAAGAGCAAACTTTTCCATATCAGAAAGATAATCAACTTCTTGAAAAGTCTATTTTAAATCATGTTGGTAAATTAAACATATGATAGATTTGTTTTCTCATGTACCGGTAGGTTTTCTGCATATAGAATTTTTTTTTTTTTTTCTATAATGGATATTTTAACTTTCTCTTTTGTAGGAATGATAGTGAAGAAGAGCTTTTAGATCATAAGAAAGTTTTGTACACGGGTAACCATAGAAATATGTGTTTCAGAATTAAGCTGACCATTTTACTATTTAAGAACTATTTACGTAATCTTAATGCCAATACAATTATATATGCATAACTTATACTTTTGAATAAGAAAAAAGGCATAAGGAACTAAATATAAGTATACATTACTCTACCATCTTTTTAACCATTACTATCTGATAATAAATATTGGATTTTAGAAAAATGATAATGATTATTTTTCTTTGTTTATTCATACCATCCTTTTTTGCAGTGTAACATCGAAGCTTATTTTATGGTTGAGAAAAGTGTTGAGAATATAACCACAGTTGCTGTTGGTCCTGATTTTCTTCTGTTATACAGGCATAATTTTCTTCATGCAAGGTACTTTTTGAAATAATCATGATTTACTTTAGTTGAGCATGTGCATAAACATATTGTAGATTAGAGCAACTCTAAATACAATCAAAACTATATCACAATTACAACCTGTTGAACTTCTTTTTGCCATAGTCTAGATATTATTCTTCTAATTTGACCTGATCTATTAAACTGATCATTAATATAGTGAGATCTGATATTCACTTTGAGTTAGTAATGTTATTTCATTCATGTGTCTGAACCAGAAGAGCTTGAGCTGATAAATTCATTTAACATGAGGTGAAATATTATTTTTTTATATCGATACTAACTATTAAACTATTTTGAACACAACTCTACAGAGATAAAGTAATATTTAAAAGAATTAGTTGTCAAGTTACAATGAGTCTTTTTAGCGATAAAAGACTAGTTCTTTTTGTACATTTCATTTAGATTACACGCAAGTCTTCATTTGTTTTTGGAAAATCACGCTGTCAAAGCGTCAATTTTACTATACCATTGACCAGATTTCATTTTATCGCTTCCGGTCGCTTCCAAGCCGCCTTCCGAACTTGGTTCCGTATTTTACATACCTATGTCCTGTACAGAATTTCATTCTTAACCTATCCATATGTTTATTGTTATTAAATGGTATTTTGAGCTATCCCTTTGGTATATTTTTCATATTTATATGAGCCTTCGCTTTTATGTGCATGACTTTACAATCCGTAAAAAAATCAGAATATAAATATGGTTTTGGACTTTTTACATACCAATGATAACAAATCGCTATCGCTTGAAAATAGTTTTTGAAAGAATGTATACCTTTCTAGTCAGCTGAACTTTGAAACCATTCAAAAAATAATAATCGGAATCATTTTAAAATCATACGAAAGATATTGGTCTTTATTAAGATTTAAGAAGTTTTTAAGAATGATGCGGTTATATCCACGCGGTGCGTATGGGTTTGTTAACAAAGTTACTGCTGCAGACAAAATATAGGTCAAATATCGCAGGGGCTAGTTCTATTAAAGAATAAAATGGCGATAATTGCAGAATTTTTTGTCATAAAGACTTTATTTCTTTCTGGATTTCTTCACTTTAAAAAGAATTATAACATTCAGAAACTTTATGAAAGGAGTAGCAGTGCTCAATGAATCATATCAAAAGTATTTAAGGAAAGTTTTACCCTTTCTCTGACAACGTGGTCTTGTCCATTTTTGAAACATTACGATTTTTTCATTACTTTTTCGAGTTAACAACTAAACTATTGAATCTGTATTGTTTTGAGAAAAGCATTCCTTGAACCTGTATTGTTTTGAGAACAACCTTCCCGTTGTCCAGGTGTTCATTACAAGCCCAGGTTTTACGATTTACTTGTATCGCTATTTTCAAAATTGGATACGAAAATTTCTTGAAAATAAAAAATATTGAGATTTGCCAAAGACTTTTCTATAACTATTAATTAAATATTAATTTAAAGTCAATGTTAATTGTGGATAAGGAATGGCATTTAATGATTCCTAGAGATACAACAAAATGTGTAAACAGAAAGTTGTGAAGGGAGACAATTTCATTGGGCAAAATTTAAAGTGCTGAAACAAGTATTGTCAAATCTTGTAAAATATTTCTGGTGGCAATAATTCACATATTCATAAAATAACCAAACACAACTTTTAAAGGTGGTTGTAATGTTTCAATTGGCAAACATTTATTTATTGATAATCCACCTTTAATAATAAAAAAAAAAAAAAAATTCTTTAAAAAAAAAAGATTTCTATCATATTCATCTTGGAATATGATCAAATATGTTAGCATATTTTAAACATGCCTTTAATAACATTTCAGTACTCATGGAAAGAGTTATTCCATTTCTTCCTTTGATATTAAAGGATATACCAATTTTAATTGCAAAATTGTAATTTGATAAATGTAAATAAAAATCAATGCAGAAATTCCAATTTTGTCATTGTAAACCTTCTTAAATATGTGTAGGTAAATTATGAAGCTGTAAAGGATATATAACTAGTTTATAATTAGAACCGAAAGTGAGAGAAAAAGATATACCTACTGTGCTACATTTGGGGATGGGTGGTAATAAAATCAAATTATTTAAGTTGTCTAGGCATTTTAATTTTTAAAGTTTAATTAATAATTGAAATGTCACTTATTTGCATTTCTGAATCAGTTAATGCACATGGCACATGTATAAAAAAACCAGGTCTTTGTCTATTCAATATAATAAAACTTACATGGTAGTTATAAATAAATGTAACACCAAGTCACAAACATGAAACTTAAGGTGAATCAATCTTAAATCGGGCGCTAATACCACAGCGCTATAAAAAATCCTGTGGAGAACACTGGATTGTATTGCTTTTAGAGTTATATAATACACCTTGCCTAAGAAAAAGGTCTAGCTAGGTCATTTTAAAAAAATGAGGCTATAATGATGTAAAGTGACTTATATAACTGCCAACAGCCACATTATCACATATCAGACTGTTATCTCACTGACAATCATGTAACCACATCTCCTTATTTTAGTACAGGTTAATTATTTGAAATAAATGACCCAAAAACATTAAATCATTTGAAAAAAGATAATTCTGCAATAATTTATGTTGTCATTTAAAGATTTCAGTTTATACATATATAAATATCAACAATTGAATTTGGTTGTATAGATGGTGTCACTATATTTGTAATTGTCAAACTAGTATAACAATACTATTGTCTAAATCTACAGAATTTGATCATCCTTTAAGTAACAGAAATAACAATGTCACTAAGTCACTTATAACTTATCTCTTAAATAAGGACTATGTGGGGTATCAGAGCTTGCTTACTGCAGGTTCTTCATCATCATTTTGTTGAATAATTCTACAAAGGAGGGGATAGTCTGTTAATGTATCCTTGACTAAGAATAATGAAATTGCAAGAAACAAATTCACATATAACTTTGAATATTGTAGATCGTTCAGGTTGTCTTGAGCTATTTCTTTATACAAAAGAAACAACCAGTATATAAATATAGTCATGTTACACCACTGTCCCAGGTTAGGGGGAGGATTGGGATCCCACTAGCATGTTTAATCCCGCCACATTCTGTATGTATATGCCTGTCCTAAGTCAGGAGCCTGTAATTCAGTGGTTGTCATTTGTTGATGTGTTACATATTTGTTTTTCGTTCATTTTTTGTACGTAAATCAGCCGTTAGTTTTCTCGTTTGAATTGTTTTACATTTGTCATTTCGGGGCCTTTTATAGCTGACTATGCAGTATGGGCTTTGCTCATTGTTGAAGGCTGTACGGTGACCTTTAGTTGTTAATTTCTGTGTCATTTGGTCTCTTGTGGAGAATTGTCTCATTGGCAATCAGACCAAATCTTCTTTTTTATATTCACTTCACACACATATATATTTTTATCTTGACAAACAAATAAAAAAGCCATAGACATTGAAAACAATTCATTTATATTCTATTGTCAGTCAGCCTACCTACCATGAAATGAAAAGTCTTAAGATTCAGTAGGTAAATTATGTGAAAAGCAAGACTTGCATCAAAAATATCCCAATATTAGAGACAATGGCATCATTTTTCCTTGGAGCTTTCAGCCCTTTGATTATATGACTATAAATAAATGTTATGGTGTTGTCAGTGACTGCTTCTTAAGACATTTTGGTTCGCAGACTGATCCAAATAACTTCATGGATCTCTATGAATTTGTTAGCACAAGATTATTCCACTTAAGGATGAATGGGATTGTTTTTGGTGGTTATTGTCCTTGTGGGTTTCTTATTAGGGACCAAAAACAATTATTTGTCCTGTTTTAAGACAATAACTTGAGTAAAAGAGATATTCATTTGGTCAATGTTTTAGCACAAGGTTCCACACTGCAATAGGAAGGTTGGGATTAATTTTGGGGGTTATTGTCATAGCGGTTTAGGAATTATGGGCCAAAAACAAGCATTTTTCAAGCTGCGTTTAGTGGAGCATTTTATTTTAGAACATATAATAGATGTACATAAGATAAAAATTTTTTAAAAAAATTAAAAAGTGCATCAAGCTTTAACTGTTTCAAATATGAAACTGCATAATAAAAATAAAATTGATTGATTGAAGATCATATTTTCTGTTTTATTTTCAGCTCTGATAGTTGAAATTATTGACTTCATGTGTTCAATGGTATAACTACTGTCTCAACTCTGATCTTACCTTTTTCCTGAAAACAGTTTAGTTGATGGCTAACGCAGGGACAATCATACAGGTAAATCATAAGAGTAAATATTATTCTTGCAATAAAAAAAATTGGGCAAGTGTTGATAACATTTTATTACATGTATGTAGGACTCTGAACCACGATGGTCAGGCTTATGTGTGATGGTTTGACACTGAAGTGGGATGAAGGCATTGTGACGCTATCTTGTTTATAGCTATGCTGACGTGCGATTGGCTACATAAACTATATTTTCAATGCTTTTCAATTTGATGAAGAAGTCAATTGGTTTGTTTAAAAAAATTTGTTGGGATTTTAGGTGAATAAAGAGCTTGTATAAAGCCTTTGATACTATGGGAAACAGGGAGTGATTGGTTGAGATAGGAAAGATCTCTCATTTAGTATTGCAACTGTAACTTAGGACATACAAACACAATAAAAATATTCAATGCAAATTTATTTACTTACTATTAAAAAATTCTCCTTCTCATAATAGAATTCATATCTGCAGATTTTAACTAGCCATCACATGTGATATAGACAATCACACATTAGCGAACAGACCACAACACTTAAGCCCAGACCATCATAGCCAAATCATCTCTGAGTCCTACATTTATATATATATAGATATATAGGAAGATGTGGTATGAGTGCCAATGAGACAACTCTCCATCCAAGTCACAATTTATAAAAGTAAACCATTATAGGTCAAAGTACGGTCTTCAACACGTAGCCTTGGCTCACACCTAAAAGCAAGCTATAAAGGGCCCCCAAAAATTACTAGTTTAAAACCATTCAAATGGGAAAACCAACGGTCTTATCTATATAAAAAACGAGAAACACTTACGAACCACATCAACAAACGACAACTACTGAACATCAGATTCCTGACTATATATATATATATATCAAAAAAGTAATTGAATTAGAAGTGTTATATTTTCCAATGTGACAACTATCTACCAGAGACCAACAAACAATGTTAAATATTACAGAGTTATTATAGTAAAAAAAGTCAGACATATAACTCATCAGACCATACTCTTAACAATGTTGAGAATAATAATAAATCACTATTGATAATTGTATTAACCAAAAGATTTACAGAGACTTCAACTGACTAAACATTGACTTTCTGACAACTTCATTGAAAGACATACCTACATTCGCAAACAATCATATTACTAGCGCTACATCTACATTCATAACTCTTAAAGTTAAGCAACCAACAATCAATCAATCTATATTCATATCCCTTTATTGTTCAGAAAGCATTATTATAAATTACTAGCATTGCATTTAGACCATGAAGATACACAATTGAAATAGACATTCATACAATACAATAAGACTGAAAAAGTTTAATCTTAACCCCTATAAAACATTACAAAATTCAAAATCTAATCCATGCTTATAAATACATGATAAAATACATTTATACTTCTTATATGTTCGTTTCTTTCTTTTAACAGGACAAAGTTCTGGATATTGTTTAGACCTATATCCAAGACTTAGATACCAACAGCCACACTTATCAGCAAGCAAATAATGGACTATAGAAAAATAAAAGACCCGTTGTCATATATGACCACTGAAACTTTTATGCAGCATTGTTCTTTGTATCTATAACAATAGAATTAATTAAAGATTAGACATACATTTTTCATACTGTGCTTGCATTTTAATTTAATAAAAATAATTCTAGAAATTGGAATAGCTCCTCAATTGTTTTTGTTCTTATTCATCCTTGACTTTCAAATATTTGACTTTGAGGGTTCCAGATGAAGGAAAATCCAGAAAAGCACTTTGGACGAATGAAATTTATAACCTTTTGTTTAAATTTTTTTTTTAAAGTACATTTGTAGCAATTTTTTATGTAACTGTTTTCTTTAAATTACATGTTTATGGCCCGATCAACCCCTTTGAAGATCGTCAATCTTTTGATCATTTGATCTCGGTTAATTAGTGCAATCACTTCTGATTACAAGTGTGCAACAATTAAGATGTTTCCTTTGCAATTTCCTTCAACCAGACAATTTGTAAGCACAGATGAATCAACTTATTTTTAAAGCAATTATTTTTATTAAAAAAATGATGAATGTTGGCTTTGATAATAGACAAATAAGTGAGTGATAATGGACATTTTTTTTTATATATAATGTACCACGAATCATTTTAAAATAGCGAAATTATGATTATTTTCAAGAATCTTTTTTTCTATATGACAACAAGTTCTTCACACATTTTTTTCCCCAGAAAACTAAAGTCCATGCATTTAAGAACAAGTAACTTTTGCTTACACCATATTTTTGATACCCATGAATGAAATAGCTTCTTCAGTGTATGATGTAATCTCTCTGTTTTTGACTCATAATTATCATGAAAAGGACTAATGTGGTGACCTTATTATGTAGGTCAAATTGAAGACAGATTTACCAGTGTTTTGTAAGAATTAGATCACAGAATTTTTACAAACATAGATATTTATATACAGAGTCCTGTATATGTTTATTTGGAAATCAAAAGTTTTATTTCTTGACATTTATATACATGCAAATGTAATATCTGCAAATAGCTTTTAAATTAAAATCTGAAGAAGAGATTTACTCTTCAGTTTAAATTTATTCCTAAACTGTCTTGTTGGCACCTTTGGAATATTTGTTTGTGGTCAGATATTAATGCATTGTGAAAATTATTTTTTTATGTATATTAAAAATAAAGATCATAAAAACAATGCTGTTTATGATTTGACACTAGGGAAGGTTTCGTGAAAAAAGGGAAGACTAAAAAGAAGAATGTAGAGAGGGTGCCATGTGGAACATGCATTTTGTCTTAGATGCATGTTTTTTTTATATATTAGTTGTTATTGGCTTTGAACAAGCTGCCAGTAATTGTGAGTACTCTCCGATCTGTACTTAGTGTCTTTTTGTTGTTAGGATGTACAAGTACCCGGTCACATCCACGTGTTTTTGTTATATGTATTTCTATTTGTATCCATCTGATGAGTTGAGCCTTTTTCAACTGATTTTTGTCAAGCCTGCGACTTTTGTCACAGAAAGCTCAACATAGGGATAGTGATCCGGTGACGCGTTAGCTAACGTCTTAAAAGCTTTATATTTTAGAAGGTTGAATACCTGGATGCTTCATACTTTGTATATAGACGCCTTTATGTTACTAAGGTTCTGTCTGTCACATGTCCATTGTCCTTGACCTCATTTTCATGGTTCAGTGACTACTTGAAAAAAAAGTTCATTTTTTTTATGTTCATTTCTCTCTTATTATAAGTAATAGGATAACTATATTTGGTATGTGCGTACCTTGCAAGGTCCTTATGCCCGTCATACAGTTTTCACTTGACCTCGACCTCATTTCATTGATCAGTGAACAAGGTTAAGTTTTGGTGGTCAAGTCCATATCTCGGATATTATAAGCAAAAGGTCTACTATATTTGATGTATGGAAGGACTGTAAGGTGTACATGTCCAACTGGCGGGTGTCATCTGACCTTGACCTCATTTTCATGGTTCAGTGGTTATAGTTAAGTTTTTGTGTTTTGGTCTGTTTTTCTTATACTGTATGCAATAGGTCTACTATATTTGGTGTATGGAATGATTGTGAGGTGTACATGTTCAGTACATGTCTTGCAGTGTCGCCTGACCTTGAGGGTTGGGGTCAAGCTAACATGCTTAACCCTGCCACATTCTGTATCTATGTGTCTGTCCCAAGTCAGAAGCCTGTAAATCAGTGGTTGTCGTTTGTTGCTGTGTTACATATTTGTTTTTCCCTCCTTTTTTTGTACATTAATAAGGCCATTACTTTACTCATTTGAATTGTTTTATATTTGTGATTTCAGGGCCTTTTATAGCTGACTATGCTGTTTGAGCTTTGCTGTACGGTGACCTATAACTGTTAATTTCTGTGTCATTTGGTCTTTTGTTGAGATTTGTCTCATTGGCAATCATACCACATCTTCTTTGTTATATATGATACATCAAACATACTGTGGATTGAGGAACAATTGACAGTGTAGATACTTCAATATTATTTTCCATAAGACCATGGATTGATTTGACCACCCACAACATGTTGTGGTCTTATCTCTACATTATTATCCACGGGACCATGGAGTGATTTGACCAATCACAACATTTTGTGGTCTTATCTCTATATTATTATCTACGAGACCATGGATTGATTTGACCAATCACAACATGTCATGGTCTCATCTCTACATTATTTTCCATAAGACCATGGATTGATTTGACCAATCTCAACATGTTGTGGTCTTATCTCTACATTGTAATCCATTTCTTATAAAAAAAATCATTGACACAATAGAATATAGATGGACACGCTGCTATTTCTTATGAAAGCCGTAAAAACGGGGGAATGCAGACGGACACAGCGCTATTTCGTATAAAAAATCATTAATACAAGGGAATATAGACGGACACACTGCTGTTTCTAATGAAAGCCGTAGAAACGGGGGAATACAGAGGGACACAGCGCTATTTCATATAAAAATCATTAATACAAGGGAATATCTATAGACGGACACACTGCTATTTCTAATGAAAGCCGAAGAAACGGGGGAATACAGAGGGACACAGCGCTATTTCATATAAAAATCATTGATACAAGGGAATATAGACGGACACACTGCTATTTCTTATAAAAAAATCATTGATACAGGGAATATAGACCAACACGCTGCTATTTCTTATGAAAGCCGTAGAAACGGGAAAATACAGACGGACACAGCGCTATTTCGTATAAAAATCGTTGATACAAGGGAATATAGACGGACACACTGCTGTTTCTAATGAAAGCCGTAGAAACGGGGGAATACAGAGGGACACAGCGCTATTTCATATAAAAATCATTAATACAAGGGAATATCTATAGACGGACACACTGCTATTTCTAATGAAAGCCGAAGAAACGGGGGAATACAGAGGGACACAGCGCTATTTCATATAAAAATCATTGATACAAGGGAATATAGACGGACACACTGCTATTTCTTATAAAAAAATCATTGATACAGGGAATATAGACCAACACGCTGCTATTTCTTATGAAAGCCGTAGAAACGGGGAAATACAGACGGACACAGCGCTATTTCGTATAAAAATCGTTGATACAAGGGAATATAGACGGACACACTGCTATTTCTTATGAATGCTTAAAAACGGGGGAATACAGAGGGACACAGCGCTATTTCATATAAACATCATTGATAAAAGGGAATATAGACGGACACACTGCTATTTCTTATAAAAAAAAACATTGATACAGGGAATATAGACCGACACGCTGCTATTTCTTATGAAAGCCATAGAAACGGAGGAATAAAGACGGACACAGCGCTATTTCATATAAAAATCATTGATACAAGGGAATATAGACGGACACACCGCTATTTCTTATAAAAAAAAATCATTGATACAGGGAATATAGACCGACACACCGCTATTTCTTATGAAAGCTTAAAAACGGGGGAATACAGGGGACACAGCGCTATTTCATATAAAAATCATTGATACAAGGGAATATAGACGGACACACTGCTATTTCTTATAAAAAATCGTTGATACAATAAAATATAGACGGACACACTGCTATTTCTTATGAAAGCCGTAGAAACGGGGGAATGCAGACGGACACAGCGCTATTTCGTATAAAAAATCATTAATACAAGGGAATATAGACGGACACACTTCTATTTCTTATAAAAATGATTGATACAATGGAATATAGACGGACACACTGCTATTTCTTATGAAAGCTTAAAAAACGGGGGAATACAGAGGGACACAGCGCTATTTCATATACAAATCATTGATATATACAGGGGAATATAGACGGACACACTGCTATTTCTTATAAAATATCATAGATACAGGGAATATAGACCGACACGCTGCTATTAGAAACGGGGGAATGCAGATGGACACAGCACTATTTCGTATTAAAAAATCGTTGATACAAGAGAATATAGACGGGCACACTGCTATTTCTTATTACAAATCATTGATACAGGGAATATAGACTGACACGCTGATATTTTCTATAAAATAAATCATTGATCTCTGTCTCTCACACATAGAGAGCATAGCTAAAAAGGCTAATTCAACCAGGGCCTTCATCCAAAGAAATCTCCAGCACTGTCCCCAACAAACAAAAGCTGCATGCTACACAACGCTAGTTAGACCATTGCTTGAGTATGCATGCTCAGTCTGGGACCCGTTCACCAACCTTAACATACAGAAACTAGAAAGTGTACAAAGAAGATCAGCCCGGTTTTTATTGAACAACTACCAACAAACCAGCGGTGTAAAATCAATGCTAAACACTTTACAGTGGCAACCACTGGCCGAGAGAAGGGCCAACTGCAAAGCAGTAATGATGTACAGAATAGTACATGGCCTCGTAGCAATACCAACGCTAGAGCTACATAATGCATCATCCGTAGCTAGAGGACACACAACACAATTTCTCTTACCGTATGCCAAAACTTCAACATACAGGCATTCCTTCTTTCCAGACAGCATACGGATATGGGACAGCCTCCCACAACCTTTGGTGGACAGTACCTCACTAGATGTTTTCAAGCAGGGGTTACTGAGCTGCAGTATCCCTTAATCGCACCATCAGACTGTTTTTAACTTGCACTGGTAAATATTTTCTTGCACCTTTGTTGTCACACCCAGCATGCGCAATAGTGCGACAATACTGCTGATGAAACCGTAGAAACAGTGGAGTCGTGAACGAAGGACACAGCATTAAGTTTTTCTTATATAAATCATTGAAACAGGAGAATAAAGACAGACATAGTGCTATTTGTTAGAAACATATAACAATATATACATATGTCTCTTGTGCAAATGAAAACAGACTGACCCCACACTTTTTCTTTGAGAAAATCATTGAAAAGAGGGGAGTGCAGATGGACACACAGTATTTCTTTCTGAAGTATCATTTAAACAGGGGAATACAGACGGACACACTACAATTTATTATAAAAGTCGTTGGTACAAAGGAATTCAGGCTGACACACTTGTAAAAATCCTAAATATAGGCTGATTCAAAGTTACTTCTTATATTTCCTTGACCAACCATTGGATATTGGGGATACGGACAGGGAGTTCAGCCACATTTCGATTTGTGTATATAAATTAATATTTCTGTCTAGTTGTTAAACAGAGCTAGGTGTCACAAAAAAGGCTTATAGGGTCTTTGCATCGGAAATAAACACATTTATTCTAAAAACCAGTTGTTGGCATGATGGGAGTCGTGTTCTTCTCATATATTGTATGACAGTATGATACTAAACCCCTAACGGACGGTGCTTGATTGTCATATGATGAAGACATAATCTTTCAGTCAGTTTAACCGAGGTCTGGAGCTGGCATGTCAATAACTGCTAGTGGTCCTTAGTTAATTTATGTATCATTAGCATTTTGCTTAGTTTCTTTTGTTGCCTATTCTGACACATTCCCCATTTCCATTCTCAATTATATTATGATTTTAACTGATCTTAAGTACAATCGTATTTAATAAATTGCGATGAATCTAAGTCATTTTATTTTTTGGGAAACTTTGTCCTTGATGTTTCTCAATACTAGTATTTGACAAATTGTTTCTTTCAGATATCAGAACTCTGCAATGCCACAAATGGCTGTGTGTTGAAGACCGTACTTTGACCTATAATGGTTTACTTTTACAAACTGTGACTTGGATGGAGAGTTGTCTCATTGGCACTCATACCACATCTTCTTATATCTATATATGTATATATACAACTTTCTTATTGTATCTAATATGCTTTTAGGAAGTTAATTATAACTATTCTGTTTCCCTGAATTTGAGATTCATCTTTCTCATTCTTCAAATTGTATTTAGATTCATCCAACTGCAGTGAAGCCTTTATCAAAGAAGTGTGGTTGGGTAAATTTAAGAATTTTACCATGTCTACTATTTCCAAACATACTTTGGCTTCAAATACCATAATAGTATGTTTGCTGTTTTTTTTTTAAATCAAACTACCTGAATTCGAAGAATGTTACACATACATTATGCACCTTCATTTAACTTTAAAAGGGCATAAAAACAGATGTAAACAATTCAAAGACCACCTTGGCCATGTTTACCTTTTCTAATAAATATTTCCATTTGTTTGTTAATTTAAACTAGATATTAGCAAGATACAGAAGTACTTTGTAAAGTCTTAAAGGAGAATATACCATCATGTACATCAGGACCAATGCAGCTTCTATTTAATACTTATTCTTCAAGATGACTTGTTCCTATATTAATTGTTCCTCATACAGTGACTCTATACTGTTTAAATTTTTTAAGATGATAAAAAGACAGAAACAATTTATCTTTTAATAATCAATAATGGCTTTATTAAGAATTGAATAGTTATTCATACAAAGCATATAATCAGATAACATTATTTGGTAAATATCACTTTGATCTTGAAAATAAAGTATAATCATAAATCATACATCCTCAAGGGAACAACAATCTTACTATATATATATATATATATCAATCACCTCCCTTTGTCATGTAAAACTATATACAATACAAAGGGTTTCCAGACTGTGATACCTTTGACTCATCAACAATTAAACAATGAATTCTTTGCAAGGAAATTAATTTAAAAAAAATATATATTGAGAATAAATATATGTAACAAGAAACTTTTATCAAGATAAAGTGGTCTCCATTTCTTAATGAATAATTTGCAAGTGCGACATCAGCCTTAACTGATTTCATGACTAAAATAGTTTTACTGACACATTACAGGTTGATCACAAATAAGTCCGTTTCTTTTTTGAAAAGAGGCTGATCTCACAAAGTGGTTCTATTTCTCTTACTATACTTGACACCTACAAAATTTGAATATTGCAGGCAATGACCACATAGCAATTTTAAATGTGTTGCTTGAAAGACGGGATGTACTCACTATTTAAGCATCTGATATCACTAAAGTACTTTATAAGAACTTTTATAGTTCAAAGCTAGTGTTTAGAAATCTCTTAATATAACCTCTGATGGTTGGTTTTAATTGCACTCATTTGTGTATACATATGCGAGTTTAAATTTCCCTTTCGTAACAGATAACCAGATATATTTGGAAATGATTCAGGAATATACACATCTTAAGAAGGGACCAAAGAAACATCACTGTCCAAAAAGGAAAATTAGGAATCAATGAAAACAGATTGTAGAAAGTAAAAAGTTCCCAGTTTGTAATCAATAAGTAGTTACACAATGAAGTAAAAAGATTTACACGAAAAAAAAAAAATAATTCTAGAATATGCACTACAATAGTTAAATAAGTTAAAAGTTAAATATTTAGGAAGATGGATAAAGATAACTGTTATAGTAGTTGGTGCAAGTTTTCATTGAATCGAATAAAAGTCATTTGCATACCAGACGAAAGTAATAATGTCTCTTGGGTGTCATAATTTACGTTCTACCAAGGCCCTGGTGGCATGTCATGAAATCTGCTATGTAGCCAGTGTGACAGACATAATTTAAATGAATAGTTTTAGTTTGCACAAATAGGAATAATGAAATATTAAAAAGAATGCATATCCTTGAGACTGATAACTGTTACAGTTTTCACATAATTCTTGGTTTCAACGAATAAAAATTTGTTGTATGTCTGTCTTTCCTATTGTTGAATGCAGGGTACCTAATTACAACTATATCAGAAACATGTATCCATATTGCAATTGTTTTGAATCTCAATTGTATATTTTCAGATTATAAAGTGTGGAATAGTATAAAACAATATTAAAGCTAGGTTAATCTTTGACCAAAGTTTTGGTTCCAAACATACATGATTGCTACTTAAGATACCTAACATATGTCACAGAAAAGGGGAAACATTTTGTATCAGACATTTAAATCAAAGTTTACGCAAAACAGAACAAAACTTTTCATACATGAATACACGATACAACAAATTAGTTAGAACATACAGTTAGCTAGTTACCAAAAAATATTAATAATGGAAATGAGAAAATCAAATATTTAAATTAAATTATAAAAACTAACAATAGTTAAAAGTTAACATTAATATAATTAAAACTACCAATTAAGTAGTTTGAGTTTAGAATGGACTTTTAAAAAAATTACAATAAAATACATTAACAATGAACAAGTTTAAACAATCGAATTTACAACTATCAAAATATGTACAATATAATTTTGCAACAAATTGATAAAAATGGCCTATAACAGAAGTGTGAGGGTAGGAAGGAATGGCTTATTTTGAGACATTTTATAAGGTAATCAAGATTTTTTCCTACACAAATAAATCTCTTACATTGGAATAATTTTAGAATATACTATAATATATAATATACTATAAACTGCATGTAGCTAATCAATTACAAAAGAACAATAACAGTAAGTAAAAAGATTACAAAAATTGTAAATGAATTCCATCTGGTTTTACACCACTGTCCTTCACTTTCTTCTTTTGGTCTGTACTTTTCTGAAAAGAAATAAGAACATCAATTTTTTATCTTATTATATGCCTATGCAGTAGAGACTTTGCTCATTGTTGTACAGTGACCTATAGTTGTTAATTTCTGTGTCCTTTGGTCTCTTGTGGAGAGTTGTCTCATTGGCAATCATACAACATCTTCTTTTTTTTATATATGATCATTAACAAAACAAAAACAAACTATTAAGCAGTTGTATATTGAACAATCACAATGATTTGTTAAACAACAGAAACAAAAGAAAATGTTTAAAACTTCTTTTTTGAAAATCAATGTCCATGAATTCTATTGTGTGTTCATTAGTGAATTGCCAATTAACTGAATATTCTATTAATGTGCTATGAAAATATTTTTAACCAAAATCAACATATAAACAATAACATTAACAAATCAAAGCCAATCCGGTCTAAAACAGAATCCGGAGTAAAAGGAAAAGTAATCGAGACAAAATTGCAACCTCTAAAAGTTGAGAACGTATAAAATTAAATAAAATGCTTAAATTTCAAAATCTGAAGAACTTCAAGCCCCAAATCATAACGGATATATATAAATTAATTTTGATATTAGTACTCTGAAATCATAGATACAATTACTTAAAAACAGAATACAGTTGTAATTTAGCTCTCATAATTTTTTTGGTTACTAGCTTGCATATAAGACTACTTACCTTAAACACAGAAGGCACTGTGGTTACTTTTCTTTTCATATTAGATGTCCCTGAAAATATAGAACAACAAAAGAGCAGAAAAACATATAAAATAAAAAGTTTTTCTCTGAAGCTACCTCTACGATTGAAAGCAATAATGAATCTCAAAAATATAATTTGGCTTCAATATGCTTGAAGATAAGTTGTCTTGGCTCTGTTTTATTGTCGCCGCTTTTTTAAATGACAACCTGATCATTAAAAATTGTCCTTTAGAACGAACTAGACATTGCATTGTTTTCCTTATAAAAATGTGCGAAGCAAATACCAATCTTAATCCTTTTGTTTTGCCTGAGACTGGTATTTAAATAAATAACCTCATAAAATTTTGCAATTTTGCCACCTCATTGACTCAACATAAAGACTATGGCTTAAAAAATATAAATGTCAAGAAGACTTACCGCTAGCATCGTGAACTTTTCTTGACTTGCCAACTTATACAATGAAGGTACCCATTATCAGTCTCTTGAAATAACACTATTAGATAAAGCACCTTCATTACCAGCTAATCAGATCATTATCAGAGTATGAAGCAAAATTAGTTTGTACAGTTATTTTGATTATCTAAGTGACAATATTGATAAAAAAAAATTAACAGGGTTAAACAAATGACTGAAGAAATATGATTCATATGATCATACAGTTAAAATTGAAATATACAAGTATGAAACAACACCAGAAAGTAATTCTAAATGAATTTTTGTCTGAATTTGTATCTTAATATCAACACAAAAGATTAACCAGAAAAGTCAGTATACTGATGAAATTAATTATATTGTATCCAAAACCAATCATCAGTTCTGATTATTTTTTTTTGGTTTAATAGTTATTGAAAGATAAAAAAACTAAAATAAATCTTACTTTAAGATAATTTACAGACTTGTACAGCCCCATTACACTGCAATTGCAGAAGTCTTTTGCTTTTATTCACAAAATAACTGTACAAACTTGTTCATTTCAAAAGTCTAGTAAATAGTTCTGGCAATGAACGGTGATAATATAGAACACGCAACCAAATATTTTTCTAGGCAAGATATGCAGCTGCAATACCACATCTTTTTTCAAAAGCTTCCCGTTTCCTCTCACACCAGTGGTAAATCATAAACTGTAAATAAAAACAGAATTTCTCTAATGTCATGGATCTAGCAGAATATTTAATTTTCTGTATAAAAGAATTGAACTGTTCACATATTTCAGTATTAAGTCCTTGTAAAGGAGCAAGTCTCTGTGATTTGTAACAATAAGGACACTTGTGAGAATATCCATGAAACAGATCATGCCAGAATCGAGTATTTTCCCAGAATCCAGGTTCTCTATTCAAACAATACTCTTCTAACTGACATGAAAAATCATAAAAAACTTCTTCTGGTGCCTCTTCCAGATAACAGTAGGCAGATGAGAAGGGATCTTTCCTTCCCTCGGAGCCAGGAATAATGTGAAATCCATAGCAATGACCATAATGTTTAGGGTCAAACCATAAAAACAAATATGTTGTGCCTTTCCGGGAAACCTCAGGATAAATCTTATTGCACTGTTCATTGGCTCTGGCAGGAAGATCGTCATAATTTTTCGAATGGGCTTTGTCATTCATTGTATACTTTGGCAAGTCTCGTTGTTTCTCTCCAGATGGGGTGAAGTAGTATGCCACACCATTTTTTGTTGGATTATAAGAACCATGCTGTGGATTTGCTGGAGCTGCTGGCTTATTTAGCTGTTTAATTTCATCAACCCTAGACGTCAGATACTGAAAAAAACTAATAACATCTGTTAGATTATTTCTGTTAGATTGAGCAGCATTCAGAACATCTCTGATTTCTGGTGAAAATTCAGAAACCAAGTTCAGTCTGCTGCAGTCACCATTCTTAATTTCATTTAGAATGGACATAAATAATTCAGTGTATCTGAAAGGAATAAAAGCAGAAAGTGAATGATTTGATGATAAACCTTTAAATATAATGGATAACTTTTTCATCAGAACATCAGGGTACTCATTGCAATAAAATCTTCGGATAATATCTTTGCACTTTTCATCTACAGTGTTTATTAAATTCTCTGTTCGATCAGTTTCTGTCTGAAAATTTAAGATGTCATTTGCTCCTGTTAATCCTAATCGTTTTCGTGCAAGGTATGCTAGATGATCTCTACATTTTCGTATGTTGTCATTTTCATTTGGTAAATCAGCATGGAAACGCAGAAATGCTCTATCATTTCTCCTGTGACAAGGATCAATCAATTCAGCGGTTGGTTCAGGTGTTTCAATTGGTTTAACATTTGATTGACGAAAACTAATACCAATTTTTGTACCATCACAAGCCAGGAATTTCGGATTACTTTTACATATGTAACACTGCTTTCGGAAGTCAATTTTAAATTTGCTACTCCATGCAAACCACCAAGAAATAAAAGTTTGAACAGACATAAATTTAGCAGAAGAATAAATTCTGGAATATTTGTTAGACATAATTTTACAAAAAGCACTAAATGTGACATGTGTGTTAAGAGCATGATCAATAAAATCCCATCCGATTTCATCTCCAGCAGCAGTTTCTTTTGACAAAAAATGGAGGCTGTTGATTGCACCACTATACTTCACCAAGCATCCTGGACATCCAGCAAGGCATTCACGATCTCTGACCTTTAACAAGTAAAAAGGATTCATGGTAATTTTTTTGAAGTTTTTGAAGTTCATTCAAATATTTAACCTTTTTATCTTTTCAGTTTAACCATTTTGGTCTTAAATCTTAACACAAAATTGGACAATACACATTTACCTCATTTTGCATATATTCTGCAAGTTCTGTGAGTGTAAAAAATACATTTTGTTTACTTATCAATTGTTTAATTGTCTGTAAAAATATTTGACAGTCTACTGATGGATTTGATTAAACTGCCATTGTTCAGAGTACAAAGCCAATAAGGAGAATATTTGAACAAGTAAGATTTAAGAGCAACTCAAAGTTAACTTTTTTTTCAACCTATAATGTCAGACAAATTGAGTTATGTGTACTTAATACAGCAATTGAAACATAGATATGTAAAATTATGACTTAAAATAAACCTTACACTTTATCTTAACTTTGGTGGATAATCTCATTGGCAATCATATCACATCTCCTTATTTTTATACTGTGAAAATATACAGAGCAGTTCTTTAACATGTTTAACACTAAACTGACTTATTTTCTTGTGTTTCTACAACAGTTCAAAAAGTTCCACTTACAACATATCTTGCAGGTCCATTTGTCAGGTACACTGTTGGTCTATACCTTACTTCTGACAATTTTCCCTCTGGGAACATCTCGCTGTAGTAACCAGTCTGTAATAAATGTATATTTTAGTGTAATACAATATTCTGATATAAAAAATAATCTATTTCCGAAATACAAACAGAAGATGTAAAGCTTTCAGTAAACCATAAAATTTTATGGTATCTATTTATGAAATAAACACAAAACAGACCAAGAAATATGTCTCCTTTTAATCCAGTCACACCAAAGACAAGTATAGTTGTTTTCAAATATTTCGAATTACAAGAAAGGAAATTGAGTTGTATACATACCCCACATGGACAATTATCCAATGGTAGAGGAGGACACAAAACCAGTGTTTGCCCAGTAAAACATCCTGAACTATCTCTGTGAATATCTTTAGCTCCATCAAATATAGCATGTCTCAACTGTATGGCCTCTCTAAAGCTAGAATCATTGTCCTGTTTCGGTGGGTGTTGACTTAAGCTTGGAAAATCCCATAACCCTGTGTTTTCTTTGAAAACGCCATCCTAAAAAATACCATCATACATTTAAATAATGAATTCTTACACATTTTTTACCATGATACCAAAATTTTAAACATATAAATGATGCTGCAACACTGATCTTTTGCAGTAATAAGCTACAGAATTGGGATGACCTAATACCGGCTTTAAATGTTTTTTTGTGTCGCCTTGATTACCAGCATTCAGATCAAGGCTTGTGGTACAAGTTTGAAAGACAATTGTCTATTGCATTATCTTGTTGTGGAGGGTGAAATGTATCTTTAAAAGTTTTGGACTTCAATTCACATTAAATTTTGTTTATATATGTATTAGAAAAAGTAAGACCTCGTAATTGATTAATTTTTAACCAGGATGAAATCCAACTATGTATCTTGTAGGCCTTCTTTAAATATACCTGTGAAATTCTATCTGTTTGCACAGGTTCATTGAGTTCTGCATCATCATCATCATCCGGGTTCGGTTGGTTGTTAAACTGATCATCGTCTTCGTCATCATTGTATTCCTCCATGTTATCCAGATTAACTAACCATAAATTTCTGTTCTTCTTCATGGCATCAAGATGAGGACATATATTGGTAGTTTCTTCCAGATATATTATTTTTCTTTGAGAACATCCATATATTGTTTGGCATTCCCCAGATTGACATATTAAACGGTTTTTGGATAGGTGAACAAAATTACAGGATTCAGTATCATTTTCGTCTCTTACGGTAAATTTCTTGGTTTTCAATGTTGATGGCAAAATACAAACAGGTTTGTCCAGCAGTTCTAAAGATTTAATAACAATTTCTTGACTTTTAGTTGGTTGTGGAATGGATTCTGGAGTAAAAACATTAACAAAAATTGGTTCAATCACTTCCTTAAAAAGACGAATATGGCAGCATCGAATATTAACATCATAGATTTCAGCATCAAGATTGTCATTTAAAGTTGCAAGTTGAAGAAGGGTGGCATATAGTTTACAAGTACAATTATAATGTAGTTCATTTCCTTCCAAAGTTCTAGTCATATGAACATAAGAAAAGTCATATATAGTTCCAGTATTCATGTTGATATCATTCATGCATAATATGTCAATGTGGGGTTTGTGAAGTCTCCATTGAAGGGTTCCTGTTTCTATTTGAGCAGTTTTATACTGTTGGTACAATGAATTTTCTGTGGATCTGTTTTCTTCAATAAAATCTGGATTTAAGATGGTCAAATTTCTAAGAATGTCTTCCTCTGTAAGAGCTTTGCGTCGGGTTCTAGCAGATCTTTGTTCTTCAGGTTGGCTAACATCGGTGTAATTTGAGGTTTGGTTTACCGTACTCTGGATTGCAGATGTTTCTGTTGCTGGGTTCTTGTACCTTTTAACTAGCTGATAGATGGTCCCAAAATCTTTGTCTCTGCAGTGGAGTAATATTAAATTCCTTAAAGATGCTGGTTTCTTCTTCCCTACTTCATCTCTAACAGACAGCATCCTAGCATATCCCACATGGGCCTGATCTACTTCATCCCAGTAATGGTTGTTGGGGATAGCCGATATTATCATGCACTTCTCATGCCAAGTGAAATGTGAACTTCTTGGAGTATCTAATAGAGATGAAAATTCAGGTAGATGTTGGGGTACACCATTCACTCTATACTGCTGAAAGGAGTTTTCCCATGTATGTGAGGCCGATCTAAATGCACCTGTAGCCTCATGGTACCTAAAAAGAAAAGCGATTATTTTAATATTTTTTATTTCATTATTAACATTCTTTAATGTCTTAAAGAACTGTACATATTGTGATGTACAATCTCATATGTCCTGTTTAATCAAATTTATCATGCATATTTCTCTGAATGTTGTGCAAATGTTGTTTTTCTTTGTTTGTTGTTGAACTGATAGAAATAATTAACTTGTAACCAATTCTATTTCACAAAGTACTTCTTGTTCAATTAGTAGAAGTATATTTTCCATATTCGTATCCAATTTTCTCTTTATATTTTTCAGCATGATTGAAAATACAAGTACAAATTGTCACATTTAAAAGAATACTAGTTAAAATTGGAACATCCAAAAGATGCTTTCCAAATACAGCACTATCTTAATACGACACCAAATGTCTCTAGTGGTAAGCATAAAAGGATTATAATAGTACTTTTAGTAAATTGTTGTTTTACTTTCTCATCGACATTTAACTCTACACATATTCAAGCAGACAATTTTTGCTTAATATCTATTACTACAAACTTTTAATACATTTATCTTACTAGAAAAAAAATAATTGTGAGCTGCAAACTTTTCAGTAGAACTCACACTCAGTTTTAGTAAGATATATGTACTTTCTAAAAAGGTGTATTGGTCTTATACAATATTCTTTTTCTAACCTTGCTAATAACTGATTTGTTTCTTTGTGGGAATTCTTTTTAATTACATGCAAAACAGTTCCAAGAAACTGGAGGTTTTCTGATGTTGGACTTAATGTTTGTGCCTTGGCCAAAAGATTTCTGTGTGCATTCACAACACTTCCTTTATTTTTTGTCATCAAATAATTAAATCTTCGCCCAATATCTGCAGAGGGTTGACCTGAAATATATAATATTGAATTCAATATAGGTGGTAGTTTAAAAATTCAATCTCTAATCCTAAAAGTTGATTTCAAATCTTGAATGACTCCATTTTAGCATAGATCTACAATAAGAATAGATATTATCTTGTAGGTCACATATATAGGATATGAAAAAGACATTGCAATTAACATAAAATGAGTACTGGTAACTCTTTTTAATATTCAATATTTGACCAATTGAACGTAAATAAGATGTAGTCACATTGTATACCACACAAGAGTATTCTCAAGGTTTCTGGAAATCTAAGTATTCAACGATATTCTTTTCTTAAACTTCTGTAAAAGACTTCTATGCCAATGTTCTTTCAAACTTCAATATAAAAACTGCGGGGGCATGGACCTTGTTTTTTTGTTTAAGTATATTGAAATTAACAAAATATTAGTTTTATAGGGGAAACTGAATTTTTCCTTAATGAGGAAACACTAAGCGATAGAATTTGATAAAATTCAACGAGAAAATTGATTTGCATTAATACATCTAAACTATCAGATAAAAATAGAGGGTTTTTGATAGTTTAATCTTTAATTTAAAGATATTTTTGTTGTATATTTAATGATAGTTGGTTAAATAAAATTAAAACAAAGAAATATTTCTATAAAATGCCAAGAAGGGATGCTTAGAAAACGACACACGATCTCCCTGGATATTTTTTTTTCAAGTGCTTTTAAACTTACTTATAGCCTTATGACTTCTTTTTCTGTCCAATCTTTTAGCATATCTTTGATGGTACTGCGTTATGTCTTCTGGGGTTGAAACTTGGCACCAAATGAACTTTCCCATTGAAATATTGTCAAAATTCTCTTCCATGTAAGATTTTACATATCTTATACCTGTAATATATTAATAACAATTAAAATTAATTTCAAATCTAAAATGATCTCCTTATTTTATGTGAAAAGAATGCAGATTGAAATGAACTGCTTAAAAATACTAATGTTAATGCTTTATACCATCCTTTTACACAATTTTAATCGATAACTATTACAGATGATTGCATGATTTTTTACTCTGTATATTACTAATGTGATAACTTTGAAATCAAAAGTTACGACACAAAAACTGCTAAGACATGTATTGCATTCTAATTACTACTTGACATACAACATTAAGGGACTCCTCTGTTATTGGGAAAAATATTGCTTAAAATAATTGGATATACTGTATATATGATTACTGCCTTTTGCCTAAAATGTTTCTTTTAGTAAGAATGTACCTTACAATTTAGAAACATGCAAACAGAACTTGAATTATAATAGACCACTACAGTTTGAGAAACCAACAAATATTGATTAGTTATAGAACAGTGAAGCTTATTCTTAACAAAATTTACCTTCAGCTAAAAAATAACCTTCCAAAACACCACTTTCAAAAAATCTACAGTAGCAGTTGTTCTCAATTTTGAACAATGAACAGTAAAAGGTCCCGTCAGATAAGGCTGGCAAAGCTATATCAAGAAGTGACTTCTCTAACTGCAATAAAAATGGTGTTTCTGGTGAAGCAAAGCCAGCTTCCTTCAGGGCAGATGAACAATGTTCCTCTTGGTGAATGACATCTGTACACTGACTTAAATTTTTGAATAGATTGGATTTCCATTCTGAAAAAAATTAAGAGTGTTGTATATGGCATATTACATGTATAGCTGGTAAAATAAAAGACAGGTTATTCCAATAAACTATCTTAAATTATATAACATGTGTGCATGGACTGCAAGAAACAATTGGAATGATGGCAAATAATTAATTAACTTTTGGAATTACTACTATGGTGCAAAAAAGATGCAGTGATTTTATTATCAATAGAGTTATTTATTTACATAATTTACTTAAAGTGCACAAGGATGAAGTATTAACTTCTTTGTTCATTCATTCACAGTATGGTACATGCATGACATGTATATGTACTAAAGCATAATTAGTCTTACCCCTATCATCAAACTGTTGTACAGTTGCTGCAGCTGGACACTGAAGTTCTGGTCTGGATGATGTTGCTCCAAAAACAGTCTAAAATATATAAAAAAAAAACCAATTCTATACAATTCCCTTTTAAAATATAGTTGTTCCATTAAAACAATTTACACACGATGTTTTTCATTTTATAATATGCATATAAATATATTCAATATGAATATATAAAACGTCTAAATATTAGTCAACATTCTTTCTTACCAGGGCGCTGAATCGTTACGAGTAAAGATAAATGTACACAATACTTAATTATATAAACGCCTAAAAAGTGTACAAAATATTTCATCAAAACACTGGACAGATATGACGCAAAATCTGTTAAAACCAAGTTCATTTATTGACAAATTACAAATGGTGCAGGTCCTCAAGTTCCTGGTTTCACTGGAAATCACAAAAGTTCACGTAAATTTTGAAGTAATAGAAAATATCTGACGCCACAATGTTAAAGTGATTCCTGTATGGCTTCAATAGTGGCGAATATTCTCGGATCAACCTACACAGATTTTCAAATAGTGATTAGGTGTATAAAATCTAGATGAAGCCAAGCCGCAAAAAGTTTAGAATAGGACAACTGTCCAATTCTAACATGTCTAACGTCACAGTACCCAAATTGCACCTCCTTCAGCAAAAATAGCGGTGGAAATCTAACAAGATTTCTTTGAAACAAAACAATTTGTATTTTTATGATTTGACATTATACATGTACACGTCCAAGACTACACGAATGAATTTTATTTTTACAGGACATTCGGTCTGGTAAACAACCTAGCTTTACCAGACCGAATGAAATTTTACCAGACCAATTTCTTTTTTACATCTCATTGTATATTATCCTACGAAATACAACAAACTTTTGACTTGTTGATCCCTACTCCTCTCCAAAATGCACAAAAACAAAATCATGTGACAAGAGTGTATATTTTAATGAAAGTTGTGCACAATTGCTTGAAAGCATTTCAGTGATAAAGAAAAGTTATGTGACATTTCATTGGATTTTGACATGCAAATTATTTGTGAACTAAAAATAATTAAGTTTCTGTAAAAAATATTTCCTGTATCTTCTTTCTTTTTCATATATCTTTTGGTTTTCAATTCTAGTGTTTATATTTCATAGCTATATTTTGTGAACCTGCTTGGATTTTTTTTTTTTATTTATTTATTATATTTGGTTGGCAAACCAGGAATTGGCCTTATCCGTTCCCGGAATCTGATCCGGTATTGTTTATATTTCCTGTTGATGGCAGCCATTGTTGTTTTTGAGAGTCAAATATGTTTTTACTCAGATTTACACATTACTTGTTGGAGATTTTCGGCATAAAGCTAACGGTTGAACAAAATAAACATCGCTGTCATGAATAACAAGCATTCTGAAAGTATTGCATGGCATTACATAGTCCCCTACTGGTTAAAATTTAATTGTACTGGAACAAAATGCTAACTTGATCTATAACTTGTCATGGTGTTAACTATACAACAAATATCAAGTCAATATCTTCAAGCATGACGAAAAAAAGTGCAGAAAACTGATAATTTAAGTGAATTTTCTAAGTCCAAGGACCATAACTCTGCAAAAAATGATCAAACCGAAACAAAATTCAAACTTGGTCTGTAACTTGTCATGATAAAACAATGTACCAATTATTAAATCCATATCTTCAAGAATGATGAAAAAAAAAAGCAGAAAACTGAATATTTGAGTGAATTTTCCAAGTCCAAGGACCATAACTCTGCACAAAATTATCAGAGCGGAACAAAATTCAAACTTGATCTGTAAATTGTCATGATAAAACAATTTACCAAATATCAAATCAATATCTTCAAGCATGAAGAAAAAAAGTGTGGAAAACTGATTTGCCAGACTGACAGAAGGACAGACAGACGGACAGACAGACGGAGTGCAAACCTAAAGTCCCCTTGGACTTCATCGGTAGGGGACTAATAAAGATGAACAAGAATTTTGAGATCATTTGAGAATTTTGCTCCCAAAATTGGGAAAAATGTAGGGTTTTTAGAAAAATCCATGAAAAATACAACACCAGACATTCGGACTGGAATTCATCAAAATTTTACCAGACCGATCCATTATTCACCGGATTTGTCCGACAAATTTCATGTTGTCTGACTTCTTTCTACCTAGGTAAATATATTAAATATACACAAAACTTTCACAGTATGTATCAACAGATGAAGCATTCACTGGAAAAGTAAAATCTACAGAAACGTCGCTATGCTATGTTCACAAAAAGTCATCTTTTAAAAATGAACAAATAAAGTATTTTCCAAGCATCTTATTTCAAAGTTAAATGGTGTAACTATAAAGTAAATAAGGATAAGTCTACAAAATAAACACATAATGGAAACTTTCGTCTAGACCATAACAAATGTAGATGAAAAAACTGTCAAATAAGGTGCAATTGTACCCTCACGTAATATTCTGGCCATATGTATAAGGGAGCAACCATTTAACTTCAAGGGGGGGGGGGGTTATGTTTTTTTTTCTTAGCAATTTTTTATCACGCAAAACACAACAAATTTATTATGTTGTTTGACGCGATCAATTAGATTTATTTTTTTTTGTCATTTGCTTAACTAGAATATTTTTTCATCAAGTTGGGGATCAGAATATTTTAGAAAAAAAAAAATAACATAACCCCCCACCCCATGAAGCAGAGTTCTCGAAAAGTGGTGGTCCTCAGGATTTGACCACCAAAATTTGCAAAGGACTGGCACAATTTCAGTATTTTGCAATAGAAATGATAGTGAAAACCAACATTTTTTCCTCAAGGACCACCAGGGGAAAAAAGAATACACCTTATCGCTATTCCCGGCTGCTTGAACTTTTGACGTCAACAACAATCACTTTTCCATTGTGGCGTCAGATATTTTGTTTTATGACGTCAAAATTTTACGAGAACCTGTGTGATATCCAGTAATGGCGGACAAATAGCGATAAGGTGTATTCAAGAACTCTGTTGAAGTTAAATGGTCGTTCCCTAACAGAGTACAGGCAGATTTGGTACGAAAGAAAAATCTAACCTGCTATTTATATAATGTCTTTTTTTTTAATGAAAATAGAAAATTTTAATGGCAATTTGATTCTAAAAGCCCAATCCCCCCCTTTTTCCACCAATGACCTTGTGTATATAAGTCACCGACACCGCAATAACTAATTGATGGATGAAAATATTGAGCTTTCAAAGCTCTATTAATCAACCTATGACATTTAAACTACAAATATTGGCTGCTGTTTAGTTCTGCAGAATATTGACACAATCCTATATAATTTTCACAGCCCGGCGATCAAACTGAAAATGAGATGCACGTGCTATAGATATTTAAAAACAGAATGGAATCTTCAATTTGAACCACTTACTCTTGAATCGGAAGTCATGTCTTATGTGTTTCGACTGAAAACAATGAAAATTGAGGCGAACAAAAATTGTGGTTTGGATCTAAATAAATTCAGCAAGATGGCGAATGTTGTGGGTCGAATGTTGTGGGTCAGCATCTAGCATCCTATAGTCACATGAAACCATTGACCAATCGCACCGCAAGCACCCGAATTTTTTTGTAATATATTATCTGATTGGTGCGCACGTTTTGGTAGAGGAATGCACTGTTAGGATAATATGGTTGAAAAAAAAACTTTTTGTCTTTAAAAACACAAAGTCAAATAGAGGTACGCAACGACGACTTCTGAACGAAATTAACGGCATATATTTTATAATATTTGATAAGTAGTTTATTTTGTATATTTGTAAGCCGGTAAAGCTTTGATACAGCCAAAATATCGTCACTTGATATTATCTAAATAGTGATTAATTTCATCTTTAAATTACAATATATTGCAAGACGCCGTACAGACAAAAGTTGTTATTTTGCAATTCGCCGTACAACGTCCCGCAATTCGCCGTACAATAAACAAACAATGTTTTGGTCCATATTCTTTAAAAACATCTTTATGACAACAGATTTCAGTCAATATGATGTCACACTATCATAATCTAAAAACGTGTCTGGAAAAATAATGAAAAACAGTTGAATATCTTGCCAATTGGGCGACAGAGGACAATCGACCTCGAAATTTTCAGGTACTAAGTTGCAAGCTTTGGAGTATAACACAAAATATTGTCTTAATTTTGTACTTATCGGCCTAATAATTTAAAGAATTATATATCAGAAAATCATTTCTTAAGCGGTACCCTCGTCAAATCAGTAGAAATGCTTTAAATTGAATGAATTCTTACCTTGTTTACTTTTTTTCCATTTCTCTCCGCTTCGTTAGTACCCAATTTCCGGTGGCGATGATACACAGTGATACTGTGTCAAATAAAAGATACACACACGTATTCCTCATTATTAACTTAAACACAAATAAGACTTATAAGTCCATCTTTTTTAAGATGCCATAATAAAAACAAATGTCTTGCTTTAGGAACGGACAAATCATATTTTAAAAAAACTCTTAATTCGACAAAAATGTTGAAACTGTGAAACTGACATGATGTTTGATTTTTTTTATTGACCAAATGTTTTTTATTATGTTAGGTTGACGTTTTATTTTCAACTGAGACCATATGCAATCCCATCAGAAATAATTATGGTTCTCTTTTCACCGACATGTCCCTTTTTTTAACCAAGCTAATGTTTAAAGCTATTGATTTAAACTTACATTGGAAAATTCCATTATTGTATGACAAATATTCTACAAATCATGATTTTGCATGGACAAGACTTTTGTGCGAGTGTGTGGCTAGTTAAATCATATTCAGTATAAAAGTTATCCCAAGCAATGGAGTATAACATATATGGCAATCTATGGACTTCTTCCATCTGGCAGTAAATGGGTATTCTTTATAGCTTGCTGTTCGGTGTAAGCCAAGGCTCCGTGTTGAATGCCGTACTTTGACCTATAATTTTTCATTTTACAAATTTTGACTTGGATATAGAGTTGTCTCATTGGCACTCATACCACATCTTATATCTATTCGCTTCATTGTGCTGAATGTATAAACACGCAGCCACGTCCGATGCCACATCAACTTTACGTTAGCATATATATATACCCTTGCAACAACTCTTTCAGGGGTTTAATAGCAAAAAATTCATTTTCGAGTTGCATTCGAAATTTCTGTTCTTCATCGTGTTCTTCCTAGTCGTTCCACTTATTGAATTATTGTTGATTTGTTCTCGTTCCGAATACGCATGAACTATTTGTCACTCGACGCCAAGCAAATCCGTCATTCATATCCGCGCATGATATAAAATTAATCTTTTGCACCTTAAGATGCCGAAAACTTTGCAGTAGAATGTAAAAAATTTCTCATTTGTATTTCAAGGCGCATTCACACTAAAATTGTTCATTCTTTTTTATGTCTCAATCCTTCATGGAAAGCTTGTATTAATTCAATGGACAACCGACTGAATAAATCAATAACAACACTAAAAGGTTCTATCACGCTTAACATGATCTTTCAAAGAATGTGCGATGGGTGCGCTGAAGGTTATAAAAAGAGTTGAATTCAAACGGTATTGAATTAAGACCACGAGCTAGTGTTTGTCATAGAATGTGGACATACTGAGTGTTTTAAATCAAGAAAATAGTCATAGAACACGGTGGTCCTCTCTGGATGCACAAACGGGAAAAGTTACCCGAGATGTTGAGATATTGAAATATATATGCGAAAAAAGGTTAAGTTCCGCTTAACTTCTATAAAGGAATTTAGCCTAAATAAAAAAAAGAGTGTTTAAACAATCTCTGCAATTGTTTAGTCATGACACAGTCTTTCGAATCAACTTGTACTTATTATGTCTGCTAAAATGTAAAATGAAATTAGAAAAAAAACTTTTCCAAATGAAAAACTTTGGGATTCATGTCTAACATTGACAATATCACTTAATGATTTTGATGCGTCCAAAGCGCTTTTCTGTATTTACCTTTATTTTGATATCCAAAGTTATAACACACCATACAATTATTGGTTAAATGTGTCTTCTTAAAACTAAGGAATATAAGTATGAGTATGATGGCCATAAAATCAGTAGGACGTCATCGTTTTCGAAGCAATAACATAAAGGTGTTAATTCTGTTTATTTATGTTTACCTTTACTACATTTATATATAAAAGATCATAAACTTGAAATAGATATTTAACCAAATTACATAATACTTTTTATTTATTATTAGTGGCCAAAGTTATGTATACCACATGTATTGAAGAAGTGAAATCAATTTTGTTTTGAATCGTTCTCAATTTTAAACTTGCAAAATTTGTTAGATTTCTTAGATGCTTTTCGCCATCTTGCAGTTCAAAGAAGAAAAAAGAAGCAAACATTTCACTAAGTTCGTTAATAGTTAAATTGAGTTAATATGAGTTTATAATTTTTCTCTGTACCGATGTAATGCATTGTCTGTATGAGAATTAAAATATATATAGTCATTCAACCAGACATGGCAAAATTCAATATTTTAGGTGGGCAGGTTTCTTTTTTTTTCTTTTCTCTGTTTTTTTTTCTTACAAAATCAAATACTTCTATTTTTCTTAACAGAATTTGCATGTTTAGAAAAATGTCCATGATTAAGAAAGAATCTTTTACAATAGATACGCATCTCTTATAATAAAAACTAATTGAAATTATTATATATAAACCGTAATAATTCTAATTTGATTCTAAACTCGGTTTCCTATTAAGATTACAAATTATTATACTATTGGAATTAAGCGTGGATATCGATAATCAAACATTCAAAACCTGTTGTGATCCGATATTTAATTATTTATGTACACAAGTTGGCGTGCAAAAATACTTCCATGCTCGGAAATACTGATAAACTCGTTTCCCTTTATAAGAAAATTGAGGTACCTCCCTTTTTTTAGTACGAGTTGTCTTTCTTGACCGAACTAATAGTTTAAGTGCATTCATGTGTACGATTGCCCTCTTGGTATTTTCTCTCCGTATCTTTTTTTATTTACACTCAAACAGTTTTTTCGTTCTTTGAATTGTACATGTATACTGCTATTTGATTTATATTTGTTTAATGGTGAGTTGTTAAAACAAGAATAGATAAGTTAACACTTATTGCCAATCAGTATAAGCCGTATTCTTTGTTGTGCAATATTTCAGTTTGTCACATTTCAAAGACGGATATATAAACGTAAAAGAATGGATTAATAGTTAAGCGTAAAATACAAGTGACTTTTAAATGATTTGGATCAATAAAGGCTACAAGCAAATGCTAGTTAATATCATAAATTTGATTGATTGATTGTTGGTTGCTTAACGTCCAGTGGCAAATATTTCATGCATATTCAAGACGATATCATAAATTTGGATTTAACTGAATAAATTATACAATTATAATATAAATCTTGGATAGAACAATTGTCGGTCCATACTTGACAGTCCTTTTTGAACTGTCTAAAATACCAACACTTTTAAAATCAGAAGGATGAGAAAGATGGTATTAGAAACCACAAAATAACTGGATTCTTGACACTGAGACATAATCTGACAACCATTAAAGAAATTGCATATACTATAGTAATCTATGGTACAAAGGCATGATAGCTAACTGATACTCCTTCATCTATTATGTCCCAAGAGTTAGGATGGCTACTCCTTCGTCTATTATGTCCCAATAGTTAGGATGGCTATACTCCTTCATCTATTATGCCCCAAGAGTTGGGGAGGTTACTCCGTCATCAATTATGCCCCAAGAGTTAGGATGGCCACTCCTTCATCTATTATTCCCAAGAGTTATGCTGGCTATACTTCTTTATCTGTTATGTCACGAGAGTTAGGATGGCTACTCCTTCATCTATCATTCCACAAGAGTTAGGGTGGCTACTCCTTCATCTATTATGTCCAAAGAGTTAGGATGTCTTATATACTATTTATAACAGAAGTACTGAATATATCATAACATTGAATTTATAGAAGTGTATGAATAATCAAGCACCTGAATATCTATCTGAACTTTTTCAATTTACATTGTTCAACAGATGGATTCCCTTGAGAACAGAAATCAGAGCGTTGTAATAGAATTAAGGATATGTCTAAACACAAATCCCTGTACTCTCTCGTGTACCCCCAAGTCACAGTTCTTTGACCTACTGTGTCTGGGCGGCATGTCACTTATGAAGGTCATGACCAAAAGATAGCTTCATCAGAGACTAAACTAGACATAATTGAGATGGGAGCCATCTCTGTGGGCCCTGCTTAAATAACCTGTTGTAACAAAAAAAAATGTATCTTTACCATAGGACATGGGGTTGTCAACTAAAACCAAAGTTTTTGACCTTGAACTTTGACCTAGGAAGTTGTACAAACATTATGACACACCCTCTGGTGTTGGTTAATATACATGACAAGTATAAAGTATGAAATTATAACGGTTCTCTAGATATAGAGCGGACACAATTTGTTACGGACGGACAGACTTATCACTATAGGGCGACCCGCCACTAGGCGGGGCCCTTATTATGCGACAGCTTTAATTGTCTTTCGAACGATCAATAATCAGCGACCTTTTGCATCACTAGATGGTTGGGTAAATAAATGGAAAATGAGCGTCAGTGACATAAAAGCATGCATCGCGGCATAGTAATACGAATAGCACATAAATGAAACAAGTTTACATAACAGAAACATCACGCAAACTTCAAGGACATACATGCACTTGACAATGTTGAATCCAGCAAAAACATAGTCGTAACCATCAGCAACAGCTAATCCTTCAGTGTTTCTGTTGTTCCGTTGTTTTCCTCTTATAGTTGATGTGTTTCCCTCGGTTTTAGTTTGTAACCTAGATTTGTTTTTTCTCAATCGATTTATGACTTCTGAACAGCGGTATACTTCTGTTGCCCTTATATATAGACATATTGACAACATTGTAGTTAACCGACCACCTGACTGCATGTGTCACAAATGTGGCGAAACACTAAAAGAGAGGCGAAAGATACCAAAGTGATATCCAAATATTGGGAAAACCTCCAAGAACCAATGAAACCCAACAGACTATGCATGCTATTTTTAAAGATACAGCTAGCAAGAACTAATAGAGATAGACGGGCACCAATATAATTAATCATAAACGTGACGACCGTCGGACAGAGGTGTATATATAAGGCTGTTTCTATCAATTTGATTAAAATTCAGATCTATCTTAACTCGCGTTCTCGTATATATAAGGATAACGAAATCATAGCTCTATATATTTTTTTATTAGAGTGCTGTTTCTATAAGACAGAATAAACCGTTGGCACCGATGCCTATGGACATTCGGTCTTCCCAAAAATCATCAGGGATTGGAATCAACTACCATCAAAATTCACTACGGCCGATACCAAAGAGGGATTCAGAGCTGCCTTTAAGGCATGGTCTTTAACGGGAACTAGTCAACCCAACTTGTACATAGTTTTAATTGTATATCGGAGATTGTCTTGAATTTAAATAACTATGAGAATATTATCTCTGTTGTTCGACACTGCGAAAAGTTTACGCGGGACCATCAAATTCATGAATACGGTTTCCTAGCTTGTTAGAAAGAAGAAGAACACTTTAAATAACTAAGCCGATGCGTCTCTTTACTAAAATAACCTCAACTAAACTAGAATGGTCTTGTTATTATGATGTTTAAATCAATATCAAAACTAAGTTGTGTTAGAATTTTTTTTTCAAAAACTGAGCTTATAAAACATTGATAGACAGCAGAGAACAATTATAGTAAAATGCTATGACAAATATAAAGTTATGAAACGAGATCTTACATGATATCTTTGTTGATATTGAGTTCTATTGAAAATCACGGAATCCATTGAAACTGAGAGACAATTGTTGACCATTTAAAGTGTCAATCGGATTAATTATCATGGCGATCATACATTATATACAGATCTATACACGAAATACCGCACGTGCCGTGGAAAACATGTCAATAACTGTTTATTTCTTTATTGTTTTATTATGTACAAAAGAAAGAGAATGAAAAAGTAAACAATAGAGAATATTATGGTGTTAAAATATAAAGAATATATAATAATGGGGAAAACACACATCCTTGGCTTTCTAATGTTTGGTTTAAACGGTCCTGATGAAGGGGAATCCAGAAAAGGCGCTACGAACGCAAGATATTAATAAAGTTCATTTAATGTAACAGAATACAAATGACACACCTAGCTAAAATAGAAAAATAGAATCTGTGTTGAATTGTCGAAAGCTGAAACTATACGTTTCTTACCGATTTGTGGTAATTGCGAACATTTAGGGGGGACTTTAAAAGTCAAAGCCAGAATATTCATCATGTTGAATGTGGGCAGTATTTGGAAGAAGAAGCCATTTAAAACACAAATTGTAATTAATTTCTTGATGGATTTACACTAAGAAATACCTTTAAAATACGTTTTAGCAAGTTTATTTGAGTAAATTTATTTTAATTGAGTGAAAAGTACAGCTTCTTAAATTAATCTATTTGTTCGACGATAATCTAGGACAGGGGCGGATTCAGGCGGGAGCGTGGCGGGCCCCCCTAAAATTTGCAAAGCATGGGCTGTCCTCAGCTTAATAAAGATCATTTCGATAATTTTACCTAAAAAAAAATTAAGTTCGCCCCCCCCCCCCCTAACCAAAAATCCTGGATCCGCCCCTGTTCTAGGACATAATATCCTCTTCCCGTGCAGATATACTCCTCATGATATGCATCTGATGCGTCGAGATCTGGATGGAGACTTAATGTCATATACTTACAAAAAATGCGGGATAAGGGAAATGAGCACTCGATCGTGTCACCCCCTCATGACAAAATGAGAAAAAAACACACGTTAAACTGGTTTTCTTAGACATAAAGCACAACCCCTATGGGAAACCACGTGTGTGCGAGGGAAATTAGTGCTTATTTCTTTGGTACTTATCAATTGCGTAGGAAAAAATAGAAAAGTTGGGGAGGGGGACTTCTTAAAGTGACAAGCCAAAAAAGTAGACCTTTAATTTTTTTTATATAATAATAGTCTAATAGTCTAGAAATGAGTTTATGTCCTCTTTCCTAGCCATTTTATATTTTAAGAACAAATAAATTGCCAAAAGTTGGGGGGCATATAGTTCTGCCCTCACTTTTGCAAGTGTATGGAGCGGGTATGGTCCTCTTTCCCGGCTCGTACGCACCTGCATTTATAAATACCCCTTTACACCAAGAAAAAAAACCATACATGTCAAACAAACAATACTATCCAACGAAATATGGTTTGCCCCCTCCCTTCCTCATTTTGAAAGTGTAGCGGGGTGGGTGGGGGGGGCTGCTGGCTCATACCTGCCCCCCCCCCCAAAGAAAACAACAAAAATATGAATAACAGATTTAAGACATTTAAAAATTTTACGAAAAATGAAAATGAAATAATAAATAGTAATCAGACAAACGTTAAATTAATACTACATGTATAAATATGAAATCAATAAAATAAAGAACAAAAAATATAAATATAAAAAAGACTGTTTCTCTTCTTCTTTTTTTATCGGGAATAACATGTACTGAAAAAAATTGATTTTGTCTCGTTTTAAATTTTTTGATTCAGATATTTTCGTGTTAATTACGGTAATACAATAATGTGATATTCGAGTAGACCCAAGTATTGATCACGTGACACAACTTTTTTTTTCATTTACCATCCCAATGTCCAAAATGGGTGGTAGTTTTTTTTGACGTTGAGACCAGTGGCTGATCCAGGGGTGGGGGTGGGGTCGGGGGTTGGAACTCCCCCTTTTTTTGACGATCAATGCTTTTGAATGGGGACATATGGTTGGAATCCCCCCTTTTAAGGTTCATGTGGACCCTTCGTCTAAAATGGCTGCATTTTCACCTCAAAATTTACTCTGAGTACAGACAAACCTGTGCATCTGGAAAAGTTTTAAGGCATAGCATGCCCTAGATAAATAAAATTCAAATATATTTTATGTTTTAGAAAATTAAAAACTTAACCGGATTTTGCAGTGCACTTTTTTTCATTCCTCCAGAAGTTGCCAAAATAAACTAAGTTGGGAAAGAGGTTTGAGAACTTCCCCACAGGTAATAATTGAAGTGAACTGTTTTGATTGACATGGACAATAGATGGACAATAGATGGACAATAGATACCTGACAATAATTGGTGATTTAAACTGTGTACCTGAGTGGACCATATCAAGTGAAACTCAACTGTTTGTTAATTTTATCATCTTCTGCAGGGACGAAAAAAAGTGCACTGCTAAATCCAGTTAAGTTTTAAATTTTCTAAAACATACAATGCATTAGAAGTTTATTTATCTAGGGCATGCTATGCTTTAGAACTTTTCCAGGTGCGCAGGTTTGTCTGTACTCAGAGTAAATTTTTAGGTGAAATTGCAGCCATTTTAGCCAAAGGGTCCACATGAACCTTAAAAATGACTGGATCCGCCCCTGACTGAGACTAATTTTGCGCTGTCAGAATTCGACTTAAGGTTCATGTGGACCCTTTGGCTAAAATGGCTGCAATTTCACCTAAAAATTTACTCTGAGTACAGACAAACCTGCGCACCTGGAAAAGTTCTAAAGCATAGCATGCCCTAGATAAATAAACTTCTAATGCATTGTATGTTTTAGAAAATTTAAAACTTAACTGGATTTAGCAGTGCACTTTTTTTCGTCCCTGCAGAAGATGATAAAATTAACAAACAGTTGAGTTTCACTTGATATGGTCCACTCAGGTACACAGTTTAAATCACCAATTATTGTCAGGTATCTATTGTCCATCTATTGTCCATGTCAATCAAAACAGTTCACTTCAATTATTACCTGTGGGGAAGTTCTCAAACCTCTTTCCCAACTTAGTTTATTTTGGCAACTTCTGGAGGAATGAAAAAAAGTGCACTGCAAAATCTGGTTAAGTTTTTAATTTTCTAAAACATAAAATATATTTGAATTTTATTTATCTAGGGCATGCTATGCCTTAAAACTTTTCCAGATGCACAGGTTTGTCTGTACTCAGAGTAAATTTTGAGGTGAAAATGCAGCCATTTTAGACGAAGGGTCCACATCATGAACCTTAAACAAATTCCTTTAACATGAAGAGAAAATGGGAAATCCTACGTATAGTTCGATTTAGACGATTCGAAAGATTTCAGCTTAACTGTTTAGCAAACCCACGAGAGGTTTGTACATGGAAACATTTTTATGGTTGCAGTTACCCTTGCAGTCAGTAACTTCGTAGACACTTTATTTAATTTCAGCATTTTGGGACATTTTTTTATTAATATAATTTTCATGAACACTTTTCATATAAATCATGTATATAAAACCAGGTAATTAGGTCACAAGATGTACGATAAGGTGCCTATCAACTCACTGAATGCACGAGTGACTCTTCATAAAAAGTGTCCGTGTAACTTCATAAAAAAGTGTTCAGTCGTGTAATGTACGTACTGTTTTTCTATAGCTCTGCTTGGGGCACAGTCATACAAAATTGATAGATGTGCTTCTGGTAACAAATATAGAAAGAATATAATTGATTGACTTCCATGCAATAATTAATGAGGGGGCATTTATGGACTCAAGTTCTGTTAAGACGGGTGCCACATGTGGAGCAGGATCTGCTTACTCTTCCGGAGCACCAGAGATCACCCCAAGTTTTTGGTGGGGTTCGTGTTGCTCAGTCTTGAGTTTTCTATGATGTGTACTATTGTTTGTCTGTTTGTCTTGTTCTTTTTTAGAGTTTATTTTCGACTTTAAATATGAGTTTGAATGTCCCTTTGGTATCTTTCGCCTCTCTTTAACAACTATAGAAAGAATATAATTGATATGCAGTGCAGTGGCGGATCCAGAGGGGGGGTTCCGGGGGTTGGAACCCCCCTTTTTTCTTGACGATCAATGCTTTTGAATGGGGACATATAGTTGGACCCCCCCCCCCCCTTTACCCTTTTAAAAATGGCTGGATCCGCCCCTGCAGTGACTAAGAAATGGTTAAAATACCAGTCAGGTAACAGACCTGTAATGACAAAACTTAATTTTAAAACGGGATTGTGTTAATTAGTGCAACCCCTTGAGATCCCCAAACAAATATTTATATGATCACTAAGTCAACTTTGCAAAAACTAATTCGATTGGTACCAAATTTTGTGCCGTCCAATCAAAATTAGTGTTACAAAAGATTAGTCCTTGCAATTCACGTTGGGACTAGTAACGTGAATCAGCTAGCGGATAGAATCTATCAATTAAAAAGACGTCTACCAAGAAACTGATTGATTTCACATAAAACGGTTTCATAGAAAAAGGTATGTTTTTCTCGTAAAAATTGGTAAGACACAAAAAAAAATCCAAGTATAATACAAGAAAAAAACAAAACAAATGAAAAAGGGGGGATTCAATTTCAGATTGCAGTAACTGCGTGGTGTAATAATCTTATTTTTTGGTGCACTTGGGTTTGCTATCTATCGATACTTGAGTGCTTTTCCTGTACCGTTTTATTGTTTGTTATGTACCCTTTGTTTGTCGAGTCATTAAAATTAGAGGGGGAGTGTTGAGATGAACCTGAGAACCAATAAATATAGTCCGAGATTACTCTGACGTCCAACGGTTGTTTTGCCAGACAAGGGTCGTCCCAATCTGGGACGAATAAATATTGCTCGAAAACTTTACTGTATATGTAGTAATACTGCTTTTATAGATAATAAAGTCTATAATTTTGAAATATGTTATTTTTACTAAAAAAAGGTACAATTTAACTTCATGAATTTGATTTATGTGTCCTTTTTTGCAAGTTCTATCTGTTCTCTGGGGAATCTGGGTCCTTTCGCCCAAAATCATGTTTGCTACATGTACCTTTCATGGTTACCCCTTTCATGGGTCTCACTTATTAGTGTCAAGAAGCAACAAGAAGAAAAAAAATAACGACAAGAAGTATAATTTAGTGACAACAACAAAAACAATTTCGTGTAAAAAATCTAAGTAATTTTTAAATACATAAATATTGAAACATACATTAAAATGTTTTTATGCCCTCGCTGTGGCGGAGGGGGCATTAAGTTTAACCCTTGTCCGTCCGTACGTCCCAAAGTTGGTTTCCGTTCTCTAACTTTAGTTTGCCTCAACCAAATGTTATGAAACTTATACACAATGCTTATTACCACTACATACAGATCAAGTTTGAATTTGATGCCGTCGCTTTTACCGTTCTAGAGTTATGCCCCTTTACAAATGGAAAAATTTCTAAATTTTTCGTTTCCGTTCTCTAACTTAAGTTTGCCTCAACCAAATGTTATGAATCTTATACACAATGCTTATTACCTCAATATTCAGATCAAGTTTGATTTTGATGCTGTCACTTTTACTGTTCTAGAGTTATGCCCTTTACAAATGGAAAAATTGCTTTTTTTTCTAAATATCAAGTATTTTTAAAATTGGGTTATCTTTCTTTGTCCATGATTATAGTTGAATCAACTACAATCAATGCTTTATACAATACAATGTTTAATTTTACCTTCCACTGATAGATTAAAGCAATTTTTACCCTACATTTCTAAAAATATTTTACAGTCTTCTTTGAAAATTGGAGTTATCTTTCTTTGTGCATAATGGTAGTTGAATCAACTACAATCAATGCTTTATACAATGCAATATTCAATTTTACTTCCTACTGATAAATTAAAGCAATCTTTACCATTCAGTGCTAGTGCTTACAAGCACTTTGATTACTGTTCTAGAGTTATGCACATTTACAAATGAAAAAATTGCTGAATTTTTTGTTTACGTTCTCTAACTTGAGTTTGTCTTAAATTAATGTAATGAAATGTATATATAATGCTTTTTACCACAAAACTCAGTTTAATTTTTTGTTTCCGTTTTCTAACTTTAGTTTGCCTCAACCAAATGTTATGAAACTTATACACAATGCTTATTACTACATAATACAGATTAAGTACAAAATTTAGTGGCGAAACTTTTACCATTTTTGAGTTATGTCCCTTTATAAACATAAAAATTGCTGAATTTTTCGTTTCCATTCTCTGATTTTAGTTTGTCTCAACCAAATGTTATAAAACTTATACACAACCGTTCTAGAGTTATGCGTGTTTACAAATAGAAAAATTGCTGAATTTTTAGTTTCTGTTCTCTGCCTCAACCAAATATTATGAGACTTACACACAATGCTTATTACCACAAAACTCAGATCAAGTTCAAATTTGGGTAGCGTCACTTTTACCGTTCTTCAGTTATGTCCCTTTATAACTATATGATATGCAAGCGGGGGCATCATCTGTGTCCACAAGTGGACACTATCCACATTTATTTACTTTTGATTTCTGTTGATACAATGATTTATCAACACCAGATATATGACCTTGGTGAATATCATACATGTATCTCTGGCATGTCTTGGGTTGATAAATCATTATATCAACCTCATTAAAAGTCACTAATATTATATATACAATAATTCACATCCTGTAAAATTGTTTTTAAAGTTTTTTGACATGTCTCTACCTTAACATTATTTTTTCTAGAAAATGGCGAACGCAATGATTCAAGATGCTTTACAGAATCAGCTTACTCAGGCAGCTCAGATCATGGAACAGCAGGTTGATGCTGAATTGCATCGTCTTGACAACATGGATGAAGATGATTTCGAAAGTCTGCGTAGAAAACGAATGGAAGCAATGAAAAAGTCACAGAAACAAAAACAGGATTGGATGACACAAGGCCATGGGAAATACACGGAAATTCTAGATGAAAAAGAATTCTTTGAAATGTGTAAAAAGAGTAAGAGGGTAGTTTGTCATTTTTACCGGGACAGTACATTTAGGTGTAAAATTGTTGACAAACATTTAGAAATCTTAGCTCCAAAACATATGGAAACTAAATTTGCAAAGATTAATGCAGAGAAATGCCCATTTCTGGTAGAGAGATTACGGATTGTTGTCCTCCCTACAATGTGTGTGGCTAAAGATGGAAAAACAACAGACTATATTGTAGGTTTTGATGAAATGGGAGGTAAAGATGACTTTCCAACAGAAATGTTAGAATGGCGTTTAGGACGTGCAGATGTAATAAATTATAGCGGTGATCTATTAGAGCCACCAAGTGTTGCAAGCGAGAAAAAGACAGGAATATTAGGACATGCCAAGACGAGTAAAACAATTCGTGGAAGGAACGATGATGACTCCAGCGATGAAGATGATTGGTAGAGAACTGATTTTAATGATTTGTCTGTCATTTAATTCATGGCTTCACTACCATGACTACCAGGGACAATTGAAAACAATTATATATGTACAAATTATTTTTATTTATTGACACATTTTATAAATATTTGATTCAATGTTAGATTTATTTTTTGTTAATATGAAGTCTTCAGAAAGTATAAAGCAATGCAAATGTTATGTCTTTTGTACATATATATGTGTACATACAGAATTGAGTGTGCTGTATTTGAGTATTTGGGTAAATATTTTGGTCTTATACATTTTTTCTTTGTAATTGGTAATTTTAAAGTCAATTTAAAATCTGAGTCTTTTGAAAACAGTCTTGAAAACAAGTTTTGGTTGTTCCTTCTTCATTGATGTTATTTAGAATATTATAGGTAACACATTATAAATGACAAAAAAGTAAATTTCTTTGGTACATGTATAGAAAAACAATTAAAAAAATTAAGTTAAAACCATGTGAAAATCACTTTGTTGTATTCATACCTTCCCCGGCTAAGATGAATTGAAATAAACTAGAAATAATCAGGCTAAAATAAATGCAACCATTTGAACTGTTTAATTGGATACATACATAATGAATTGTTGAAGTTGGGAAATGCCAGAGTAATAAAATTTGAAAGTTTGAAATAAACATGATGTGACATTTCACAAAATGAACATAATTTATAAAGAAGACAAAATATAACATGCTAATTAACCAAATACATTTTATGTAAGAAGTCTTCAGTCTTAAAATGAAATTGTGCCCAACTTTGTCCAAGTGTAACAGTTGTAAGCTAACATACACTGTTTTATTGCTTGCTTCTTGTGCAACTTGTCCAAGTGTAAGCTAACATACACTGTATTATTGCTTGCTTCTTGTACAACTTGTCCAAGTGTAAGCTAACATACACTGTATTATTGCTTGCTTCTTGTACAACTTGTCCAAGTGTAAGCTAACATACACTGTATTATTGCTTGCTTCTCGTACAACAGACAGCTTTTTATTATCCCTAAAAATGTTGCTTTCGTACATATGCATCTACCCCATACCCCAATTTCTTCAATTTAATGACATTGATAAATTGTATTATTTGACATATTTTTTATTAAGAAAATAATCAGGTGATACCGAAACATTAAAATGTTAGCGTTTGATGTGTTTAGTAAACTTTTGATAGAAATGTAAACCTTAACACCAATATTTATCCTTCCATTTTTAAATGTCATCGTGTTACACATATGCAGCCTTGTAGAACATTCATTATTATGTTAGCAAGCTATGATCCCTTTCATGTATCTCAGATATCGATCATTATCATATTTTATGTTTCAATTTCAAAAGAAAAGACCTGTTGGCCAACAGTCGGAATAATAAATTCATGAAGAAAAAAATAATTATAAAAAAAAACCAGTCGGAATAAGATCTTTGACAAAGAGGGATATGTCTTTCTGTAGACAGTAAGTTTAATGTGAGCTTACACATTATAAATTTGACTTACAATATCAGCTGATGACAAAGCATGGTGTATAAATATCTGGTAGCGTTATAATGCTGATTAAGAATGTAATATTTGCTACTGGACAAATCAAAAGCAGCCATCAATCAATAGTCACTTTATGTCATGATTAACTGTATTATATAAGAATGTGAATTGCTGTAATAACCTCACAATATACCATATTATGTGTATCTTTATGGAGCTTTACATGTTTATTTCATGCATATGTAGTAAAGTTATGACGTAATTGTTGTTACAGAGTGAAAAATACCATTTAGGTTTCTGAATAAATATTTGTATTAAAATTAAGAATTGTTTGTATACATTTGTACTATTTATGATATGTTTTCTCCCAAGTATTTTCAAATAGCACATTTACAAAACAGTCTAGTTCAAATACAGGTTCTGTGTCCATGCTTCACGTACAGGGATCTAACAAAATTCCATTCTACTTTGGTAATTATTACACCAGCCAATGAAATATCTGCCTACAAATTTATTAAAGGTGTTGTGTATCATTATGCAATTATGGGCAGTTGAAAAGGTGGGGAGATATTTAATATTCATAGATGTTTTGTTTTGTTTACCTACTGTTTCCCAGATATGATCTCTATGTTTCATCTAATGATGACATAACTTTGGAATCTTACCAATATAAATACACATGGATAGCGGCCAAATTGAATTCTGAAGAAGACCCAAAGTGAAGGGAGGGGTAGTACAGAAGTTTAGTATAAGTTTAAGGCATATAAATGTTAAAAATATGCCGCACAACCCTATGTTTTGACCTTTGAAAAAAATATCAGTGCATATGAACTTCCCATTCTAGGATATAATCTTTTACGAAACTTCATAGTAAAAGTGGCACAGTTGTAGCCATAACAGGAGTTCCTATGATTCCTTACATGATTAATCTTAAAACTCATGATTGAGCATATATTTCAATTGCTTTAGGAGTCAAGTGCAGCATTTTTATAGCCCACCTAGGGACATTATGTTTTTCGGTCTGTCCGTCCGTTCGTCCATCTGTCCCGCTTCAGGTTAAAGTTTTTGGTCAAGGTAGTTTTTTGATGAAGTTGAAGTCCAATCAACTTGAAACTTAGTACACATGTTCCCTATGATATGATCTTTCTAATTTTAATGCCAAATTAGAGTTTTGACCCCAATTTCACGGTCCACTGAACATAGAAAATGATAGTGCGAGTGGGGCATCCTTGTACTATGGACACATTCTTGTTGATATGTCTAACAGTCTTAATGTGAATAATTTTCCTTTATGACCTTGAGATATGGAGTAAGGCAACCCACACCCAACGATTCCCCTTTCAATACAAATATACATTTTATTTGACATAATTTTTTGTCGAGCCTGTGACTTTTGTTGCAGAAAGCTCAACATAGGAATAGTGATCCGGCGACGTTAGCTAACTACTTAAAAGCTTAATATTTCAGAAGAAAGAAGACTTGGATCCTTCATACTTTGTATATAGATGCCTTATGTTATGAAGTTTCCGACTGTCATATGTCCTTTGTCCTTGACCTCATTTTCATTGTTCAGTGACTACTTGAAAAAAAAGTTAAGATTTTTTGTAATGTTAATTTCTCTCTTATTATGAGTAATAGGATAACTATATTTGGTATGTGCATGCCTTGCAGAGTCCTCATTTTCTTAGCATTAACCTGGGGACAGCCCTCCTCTTTTTTCTAAAATCCATGTTTCAAAACGTCTGTAACTTCATATAAGATCAAATTGAAAAATCAAACATACCTACAACATGCATGTGAATCAGCTTATAATTCAAAATAAATCTTAAATTTAGATTGAAAACATATTTTTCAAATGACCTGTAAAACTGGTTTCACAATGTTTATATACTGTCCCTACTTTTGATTAGTTGTCTGCATAACTATTGACTCTGCCGAAAGGAAGGTAGGACTTTGGCCAATAATGATTTCATGGTTCAGCTAGCAAACAAGATAACCAAATACACTACAATTACCTACACACTCAAAAGTGCATGTGTTGTAACAACTATTTACATTGTCTCATCATTAATATACGTTTATACTAGGATTGTCTTTCCTGTTATCACATTGATTTGCCTTTCCTGTTACCGTGCAGTGACGAAATGACAAATGTAAAACGATACGTAAGGGAAGCGCTTGGTATGTTGTGTTTATTTAAAGCAGAAAAAAAACATCGAGAATCTGTATATACAAATCCTTGATCAAAGGAATGAATCTTGAAAAATATACAATTTTACGCATCACTATTATGGGTGCTGATATAAGGTCTTTTACAGTTTATCTTATAGTGTACGCGTACTTGCAGACCGAAAGTATAATGATGAATTAAAATTTAAAAAAAAAAAAACGATTGTCTATTTCTCTCTTAAATCACGAACTAAAGGTTACATAAAATCATGTAACAAGGTTTTGTTTCCAGCAGCAGTCATACATATTGATCTGAGAAAGGTCTATTAACGTAAGATTCCATACCTTCCATAGTGATAATGTGAACCCGAATTTTGGCATGCATTATCTTCAGTTTTAAATAAAAAATCCAGTTATCAGCTAGGGATACAGATTGTGCTCTCCAACTTCGTATTTGATTTGGCATAACCAACTCTCTTAATTCGAGCGCCATTGATGGGTCTTATGTAGATGAAATGCCCGTCTGGCGTACACATAAAATGGGAAGATGTGGTATGATTGCCAATGAGACAACTATCCACCAGAATTAAAATGAAGTGGTAATAAGCAATTATAGGCCACCGTACTGCTCCCAACAATGAAAAAAAAACACCATACCGTATAGTCGACTATAAAAGGCCACGACATAAAAAAATGTGAAACAATTCAAACGAGAAAGTAACGATGATAAGACTGGCCAGTGGCGGATCCAGAGGGGGGCGTAGAGGGCGTATTGAGCAAGAACGTATTGACTTCTATTTCACAATTCCACCCAACAGAAAGTAATACTCTATTACACTCTCATGAAACAAAAAGTTCCACAGCAATATTATTTACCTACGAAAACATGTTTAACCCCACACGCCCCAGCCCATTAATAACATTGCTGAATAGTGATCCCCAGTCAGTAAGCTCTAGATATAGATTTAAAGTCTAAGGTACGGACCATTTGATTTGAGGGGGCAGTCTGAGATATTTTAGAGAAAAAATTCTGACCCTGATTTTTGCCTAAAACAAAAATTCTGGCCGTATCTGGATTGAAAACAATAATTTTGTCCACTTTTTTGCTATTAGAAAAAAATATTTTCAACAGAATTATTTAGCATCAAATGAACATGATGAATAAAAAAACGGGCGTAATTTTTTTTTTGGGGGGGGGGGGAGGTTGCATGTGAATCCCATATCTGACCAGAATGTCTGTTTGTGGCCTTTATGTGCTGGGTGTGGCCTATATGTCTCAGGCCATGTATCGACCGTCATTCATAACTTCATTGTCATTTCCGACACATTCGTAGCCTTTGTTTGATTTGGAACCCGTCACTTCCCTTGTTGTTCAACCAAACATTGGATAAAAATTGCTTGTTTGTCTTTCTTCGTGTCGGTCGTATTGTAAATTTCATTGAATAGCCGTATATCTTGTTTACAACAAGAAATCTGTGAGGTTATGCTAACTAACCATGCAACAAACGAGAATTTTCCTTGTCCATTTTTTACCGACAATTCCCACATCAAATATATTAATTAGTACATAGCTTTGGATCCATCCAATCATTTTATAATAGACAATTAATGGAGAAAAAAAGGCACCAAAAATGTCCAACCCCTACACTGTAACTATAAAATGCATTTTACACTTTTTTATGTTTTTTACCCAAAAAAGGTCCCAAAAAATTTCCCCTCGCTCCGCTCGGCAAACTTTAATACTACGCCCCCCCCCTTTCCAAGATCCTGGATCCGCCCCTGAAGACTTCAATGAAACGATGGCGCTAAGCTTTTGTGACTGTGAACATTATTTGACCAATTTCCGTATTGTTATATTTTTCTTTTGCATGTATTTGTCAACTTGTCGAAACCTTAGCAAAATGGCTTTAGTCAATGAATTTGTTACAATCGTTGTAAAATTGTCAAACTCAACATTTAACTGCAAACATATTTTTGACTCGACTCGACTTAAAACTTACGACATTCTATGTATGGTTTACATAACTATACGCATGATGATCGACGTTATGAAAAGAAAAAGAGAAAACTGGAAAAAGATGGATGAAAACTGTAAAAATATGTTCACTGATGATATAATCGATGAGCTAAGCTATCAATATTATTACATACTTTCAACATATATTTGTTCCGCCTAACAGAATAGAAAAACAAAGGATCATGATGGGGTATCCATCCATGATACAAAATCAGTACATGCACAGCAAAAAAAACATACATAAAGCAAAGGCACAGAGCTTTTATTGCTGTTTAAAATTCAGTAGGCAATCCGTGAGTCCAATTTGTCAACTATGTAAGCATGAACCTGAAGATCGTCAACACTTTATAATCAAGTGTAAAGTATTGGAGGAAATTAGGTCTCCGTTCATCGACAAATTGAAATGCTATCTTAAAGACATTATTAGTGGAACTCTGTTTGATGAACTATTTCATGAGAGTAACAACTTGCTACAATTAATTATTGGCTGCTCAAAGTTTTATTTCTTGTCAACTCAACAACATGTACACATCGAGAAAATTAGTGCTGGACTATGCTTTAGCTTGCACCAAAAGCGTGCATCAATGTTATGATACTGAAGTGAAATAGTTATGATATGGAGAAGAAATATATGTGATGACATTTAAGTTGCAGTCTCATCAGAACGGTTTGAGCGGAATTCTTTGCAAAAATAATTTGGATAGATTATAAGATGTCATCTATGGGCATGCGCTAATACAGATGGACGTGTAAAAGATCTCTCTTGTCAAATGGGAAAATACGATGGATAACTAAAATATAAAGGGTCAAAATTGAATACACTAACAACAGAGTGAATCCTGCAGATTTAAACAGAACAATCTACAGACAAATTATAATTATTTGTTAACTTTACTGAGACATTCTTTTGTCAACATTCAAGAACAAACAACATGGCTGCCCCCACGGACCAAAACAATGAACTTAATTCTGAACCAATGATTTGTAGTTCACAACCTGCAATCTCTCTTAGCACTCCAGCAACTAAACCATCAAACAAACGAAAAGAGCTCTTAAGTCCGGAGCTTCTTCCAGGAACACAAAAACAAACAACACGACAAATAAGGCGTCGAAACTCAGTTGGTGATCTTCGGGATTTAGACAAAAAAGTACCTGCACCCAGGAAAAGTATTGCAGATAAAGTTTTAGAGGCCCTGTCTAGTCCTGATGTAATTAATAAAATTGTACCCATTCTTGCTGAAAAAATAGGTGAATCTTTTTCCTCAATGATTGAAGAGGAGGTCAAAAAATGTGTTGATCAGCAAGTAAAACCGATAGCTGAATTAGTCGAACATCATGGCAAACGGATTGACACTGACAATATAAGGATTAGTAGACTGTATTCTAATGTCGAAAAAGTTAACGAGGATGTAAAAAGTAACACCACCATAGTTAATGAACTTGATACAGAAGTTGGCTCTCTCTTCAAAAAAATTGTAGAACTGGAAACCAGATTAGAAAACCAAGAACAATATTCACGCCGAACAAGTTTGCGTTTTCATAACATCCGCGTGCCTATCGACCAAAACGGTAAAATCCCTCACCCTATTAACACTGATGTTTTGATACTACATGTCTGCAATTCCAAACTAGGCCTGGATCTAACTATTAACGATATCGGGCGTAGTCATGTTATAGGGAATGTAAAAAACGGTAAATCGCAGGTAATTGTAAGATTCTTGTCATATCGCACAAGAAGCAGGGTTTATACCAACAAAAAAGCCTTAAAGGGTGATGTAGATGGCATATTCATAACTGAGAACTTAACACAGTATAGAACTGGTCTTACACAAAAGCTAGCCGACCTCAAGTACAACCATAAAATTTTCGCATACTGGACATCCGATGGTCGCATATTTGCCAAAACAACAGAGAAAAGCACCAAAAAACGTATCACAAACTATGACGACATAACAGCTCTTGAGACAACCACAGACGGTGACAATCAACAACAATTACCAGATCCATCCCAAGTAACCACCATCAAGAACAGTGATGAGAACCAAAATAATGGCGCATATTAGATAAAAAAAAAAAACAAAAAACAAAAAATATTAAGATAGTGTAAATATATGTGTCTATGACAGTTATTACTTGTCTCTTTAAATATCTCTTATGTACATTAAAATTGCTTCATGTGTTATTTATATTGCTAGCAAATAAATCTGGTATAATTTAATTGTATCAAAAAGTTTAAAACAATTAAAACATCAGAATAAATTCAAAAACTCATGTAACAAGTATAAAATTTACTGCTTTCAAATATTACAATTGAGTTTATCATAGTTGTAAGAAATCAATTTCAAGTCATGCTATCAGATGTTATATGTATATTTCATACATGTGCAGCTACGGAACACCCCTGCTTATATATTTAAAAGCTTTGACCATAAATCTTAAATCAAAAGCTACATCAAAAAAGATTTGCTATAGATAAAAACATAAAGTAGTGAACAGTTGTGTATAAAAAAAAATCCCGCAATTGAAATTTTGTTGTGAAATAATTTTCCCATTCTATGACTCGAAAATGCTTTCCTCCAGTTTATTATTTTTTACAATGTACTTTTTTTTTCTTTGTGTATATATCTTTAATACCTGTATGACTTTGGATGATGATGTGTGTGATCTACTATTTTTGTGTAACCTGAATGGCAACCTGTCTTTTAAATTGTTTTTATTTGTTGTACTTTTACCTAACGGGTAATTGTATTGAACAATACAGGGTAGCCATAGGGTTATTCAATTCATGTAAATTTCATTTTTCCGGATCAGATAATTTTTGTTACAAAGGAGAACCTTTTTCGGAAATTCTATTTACCAATTGCCGTTGTTCATTTCTCGTCGTCTCCTTGTCGCTTCTTCAGAGCCTTGATCCAAATATAAATGTTTTATTCCTTCTATTTGTGTTACACTTCATCCTTATAATTGGAAGCGTTGAACAAAATCCCGGTCCAAATGAACATGAAAACGTTTTTTCTCGTGAAACTGATAACTCCATATCAATATGCAATATTAACATTCGTAGTTTACGAAATAAGATTGAGTTCATTCAAAATTTTGCAGAAGAGTTTGATATTGTAACAGTCACTGAAACACACTTAGATCCAAATATAAATAACGAAGAATTAATGATAGATTCATTTTCACAAAATATATTCCGTAAAGATCGTAATAATGCCGGAGGAGGCTTACTCATTTATACAAAAGATGATTTATCAGTCACCAGAAAAGGTGTACTCGAAAACCACATTGACGAAACTATCTGGGTGGAGATCAGAGGTAAAGGTCAAACTTTTTTATTATGTTGTACTTATCGACCGGAATGGTCAGGTGTTGAATATTGGACACGACTAAATCATGCTATTGAACTTGGTTATCAGTTTACTGAAAACATTGTGATTTCTGGAGACTTGAATTCCGATTTATTTTCTTATAATAATAATAAGTTATATGATACGATTCATCAATTTAATTTAAAAAACGTAATTAATAAACCTACAAGGGTAACTGATCACAGTAGTACTTTGCTTGATCCGATCATATTAAGTGATGCTATACAATTTTCTTTTTCTGATGTACTGAATGTACCTGCTGATATCAGTGATCACGATGCCTCTGTTATTTTTTTACAATGTCCAAAGTCCGTAACAAAGTCGTTTAAACGGGAAATATGGTTGTATGAAAAAACAGATGTTGATAAGTTTTCAAATATGTTGAATGCAGTTGAATGGAATGAGCTCTTTTACAGTGTTGAGGAAGTAGACGAAATGGTCACTATATTCACTGAAAAAATCCTCAACATTGCAAGAGAGAGCATTCCAACCAAAACAGTAACTATACGTGGCAATGATAAACACTGGTTTAACAGTAATATCAGAAAAGCAATTCGAATAAGGGATAGATTACGAAAAAAATCAATTAAATCTAAAAAAGAAACGGATATTAATAAATATAAGAAACAAAGGAATAAAGTGAATAATATGAAGAAAGAAGCGAAAGAAAATTTTGAGAAAAACTTAGAAAATATTATACTAGATAACGCTTCCGATTCTAAGACTTATTGGAAAATAATGAAGATGCTGATTAAACCAAATAGAGGTTCTAATAACATACCCCCATTAAAAAATATTCTTAATGATGAACGTTTCGAGGAGTTCGCCGATGGAGACGACGAGAAATGCGACATTCTCAATAAGTATTTTTGTTTTATTTCATCGCTAGCAGAAGTTGATGCTCAATTACCCGATTTCGACAAAAAAACTAACAATTTATTGAATGATATAGAGATTAGTACTAGTGAAATTGTTGACATTATAAAATCTATAAATCCTAAAAAAGCGTCAGGCCCGGATGTCATTAGTCATAAGATGCTTAAAATTTGTCCCGAAAAAATTGCAATTCCATTATGTATAATATTTAATAAATCCTTGCAGCAGTGCAAGTATCCATCCAGCTGGAAAATTTCAAATGTTATAGCCTTATTTAAAAAGGGGGATAGTTCATTACCTTCCAATTATAGACCTATATCACTCATTAGTTGCATAGGCAAAGTCATGGAACGTGTTATATATAAATATGTTTACAACCACTTACAAAGAAATAAGTTAATTTATGAGTATCAATCGGGTTTTCTTCCTAAATGTTCAACGGTTCACCAACTGTTAGAAATATATAATTGCATATTGAACTCACTTGAAAAGAAAGAGATAAGTTGTTTTGTTTTTTGCGATTTCTCCAAAGCCTTTGATAAAGTTTGGCATGATGGTTTATTACATAAAATGAAGGCTTATGGTATAAATGGAAATCTGTTAAAATGGTTTAGAAGCTACCTAAGTGATAGAAAACAAAGAGTGGTTATCAAGCAATCTTCTTCAAAACTTTGCAGTATTTCAGCTGGTGTCCCTCAAGGGTCGGTCCTTGGACCATTACTTTTTATAATATATATTAATGATATTGCAGAAAGCCTTATTTCTCTGTGCAGACTCTTTGCAGATGACACGTCGTTCAGCTGTGCGGATCGTGATGCATTGCAGATAGAAACTGTGATAAACCATGATCTGGAAAAGCTGAACGAATGGTCCAAAAAATGGTTAATGTCTTTTAATCCAGATAAAACAGAAATTATGTTATTTTCTAATGTTGAAATCCCAGAAATGAACTTTATATTCAATGATAAAAATATACCTATTACAAATATTCATAAACATTTAGGGGTTACATTTAGCAATGATGCTAAATGGAATGTCCACGTTGATAATATTATCTTAAGCACATCTAAACATATAAATATGCTAAGGAAGTTGAAATATAAACTGAGCAGAAAAAATTTAGAAAAACTATATTTAGTTTTTATAAGACCTTTATTTGAGTATGCCAGTGAAGTTTGGGATAACATTGGGGTAGGTTATATCAATAAACTGGAACAATTACAGCTCCAAGCTGCTAGAATAGTTACGGGGTTACCTATATTCACAAGCTCAAGGGTTATTTATGAAGAACTTGGATGGGAAACATTAGCTGAAAGAAGAGAGAGAAGAAAAATTCAAATGTTTTATAATATTCAAAAAAATAATGTTCCAGAATATTTGACAAATTTAATTCCCCCAAAAATCCAAAGTATGACGGTCTATCCTCTACGCAATGGAAATGACATCGTTATTCCATTCTGCAGACTAGCATTGACTAATGATTCATTTATTCCATCAACCATACGTCTTTGGAATAATCTTGATGATTCAACTCGTGATGCGGAATCAATAAATAAATTTAAAACTGAACTAAAAAAACTTTACCCTCAGAGTAACATATTTGTACAGAAGCAATATGAGTTTGGAATTCGAAAACTGAATATTATTCTAACCCAACTTCGATGTTTTGCATCATCCTTAAACTATGATCTATATAGGGTCAATTTTATTTCTGACCCTTCTTGCCGCTGTGGTGTTAATCGTGAAGATTCCTATCATTTCTTTTTTAAATGTATATTATATTCAGACATACGAAATAAAATGTTTGAAAGTCTGCGCTGGCTTCCAAAAGATTGTAAAATTAACATAGAACTACTAACCTCGGGTAGTTGTCTTCTTTCTCTAGAGCAAAACCAAACCATTTTCAAAAATGTCTTCGAGTTTATTAAAAGTTCGGAAAGATTTCTAATTGTCTAGATAGCAAACCATGATCGCACACACATCATCATCTAAGTAAAAGTCTTCCTTTTTTTTTCTTTTTTTTTTGTTTAATTTGTATTTTATTTTTTGTTTTTGTTTTCTAAATATTCATTTATTTATTTTTTCTGTATTATTGTTTTCTTTCTGTCTTCACTTTTCTGTCTTTTGACATAAATCCATATATATATTAAATAGATATACCATTCTATACATGCATGCTCATACATATATTTTGTATTATATTGCTATAAATGTTGAATGGAGAAGACTTCATAAGTCTGTTTGACTTGTGTCTTATCCAATTTGTACTTGAACAAATAAAATATGTTTAAACTAGATGTTACACCACCAAATCGAGCCCGGTCAAAAAAGAGCATACTGGAAAGTAGTACATATTTAAAACAAAATAGTTCGTACACATAGGTGTAAATATAAAACTATGTAGAATATATTTTAGTAATTAAGGTATCAGATGACTTGAAGGTGAAGGACTCGCTGGGGTTCCTTGAAGAACACATATTGACTGATAATTTTGTATAATATAAAAATGTATGAATGAATTCTAAAATTGAGGGCATATATTGCCTGTTTCTCAGATATGAAGTACCTGGTTTGGTGTATCCAAAATTCTGGTAAACAATAAGGTATGATGTATGCTGTACCCAGGAAATGTTTTTATAAACTATGCCATAATATCTGCTCCTGCATGTTGGAACAAATTTTCTATGTCCTTAATTCCGTTAGGAACAAATACTGTATAATGTTTGTTCCACTCTAGTGAAAATAATATTATACATAATATTTCTTCAATTTGGAACTTTTATTCTTATAGAACTTCAGTTCTGTCATGAAGGAACTTCTTTTTCATGAGAATACAACTGACACTTCATTACGTACAACGCATAACGCGCGAAGGCCCGATCGAGGTTTATCAAAATTTGGTCCTATGAATTCCTTTTAAAAAACAAAATTGTGACTTTTGACTGAATATCTTTTTACTATATTCGCACAAACGTCTTCATAATCATTCACGTAATCTAAAACCAATTCGTACAGGTCAATTTTGAATTATGAAGTACCTCCTTTGTCGTAGCAGTTATCGAGTGGTACCTTTAGTCACACAATAGTCTCATAAACGCCATATTCTTTATAGATTTTACCAAAATATCCATTGCATAGTGCCAACACACTAGTGGAAAGCCTCGATTTATGGTAAAGTATCTTTTATATCATAACAAAACTCATTTGACCTCAGAATATCGATTACAATATTCGTATACGTGTATATGCCTTATGTGCAAAAGAGAGGCGACAGATACCAAAGGACATTCAAACTCATAAGTCGAAACTAAGCTGACAACGCCATGGCATAAAACGAAAAAGACCAAAAAACAAACAACACGCAGAAATACAAAACACCATACAACTGTTTATAAACATTTCGTTGGAGATTTTGACAGTATAAAAAAAATGGGATTTTGGTACTCGGTATTTTAGAGGGGATTCAGCATTCAGATGAACTAAATGTTTTGGTGAAAAAAAGAAAATACTGTGGTTCTTCGACGATCTACGACAGTCAGTGTGTAACTATAGTATAATACTGCGACTAGGAATTCTTCGACGAACTTCGACAGTCAGTGTGTAACTGTAGTATAATACTGCGGCTATAGGGGAGGGGGTGGAAAGGGGGGTACCTTTCTCCTTTCTCCCGCCCCTCTGCTTCCGTCTCCCACCTTAACAACCGTCTTTTTTCAGATCAATCGATTTTAATACAAATTTGAATTAATATATGACCATATATAGGTGGCATAGGTCTTTATTAAAGCATATACTGATTTTACGAACAAGGCCTGCCTCCGACTCGTACGCAAATTAATACACAATGTTGGAATGTTGTCAATGGTGCATTGTGCATGCCCCAATATCAAGAAACTCATTTTTGATATGTATGGTCATGTATGAGGATCATGAAATTAGACAAAGTTTTTTATTGTGTCATCTCTATTTTTCCCTGTCCTCGAGAACACCTTACTTTGTATGGTCAAGTGGATAACGTAAATATTTTAAGGTGACCTGGAAAACGCGTTAAGTACATGTAATATTGTTTAGAGGAGGGAGTGTATATCTCTGATATTGTCAGCATACCTTCTTTTTAAATTTGTAGAAGATCGCCAAATACTTAGAGGAAACAGATACCCACATGTGAAGGCATAAGACAAGAAAACTAATGAACCTGTGTACATATATCTGGCCTTAAATATTTGTCGAAGTTTTGCTATAAAATATAATATAATATGTACAGAATTAATAGAAACCCATCAAGTGTCTTGGTTTTTAACAGTTCTCCCACGTCTCGTCCTTTCACAGCTCAGTACAGTGAGTACAATTTCCTCTTCCTCAAACGTCTCGCTAACTTTTTCATTGATCGTCATTGTATCAGTCTGAAGAGAGCTGGTCAGCCTATTGTAAATCTCCTCATCTAATGTATATACAACCTGACCAGATAACAAAGGGGGTATTACACTTTCTAATATACAATTAAGTGGTATATCTCTTTGCATGTCTTTATGAAATTCAAGGCCATCATTCTCTTTATACAGAATCGCTTTGCACACTTTGTCAGTTTCAAAAACACGTTCAGTGAGACTTCCGAGAGACAACTGGTCATCCAACATGACCGCCACCAAATCATTTTCATCATAAATAGAGTCTAACACTGGTCCGGCGGGTTCATTTGAACTTTGCAATTGATCAATTGTGCGTGGTTCTGTAAAGTGACGGGTCTTCAGCTGTTTCGTTGATTCTAATGTCGGTAACAGACAGATCTATCGATGCATATTTAGGTGGCATATTGTTTTGGTACATGTTGAGAGGCAGCGTACCTGCATTAAACTTCGTTGTATCGGCTCTTACGCTTCGCTGTCGTACTCCTTTTCCATATCTCTCCCTAAATTCAAACAATAGTTTCACGTCTTCTTTAGAGACACTGGACGGAATTTCATAGAAATTGATCCAATATCCACCCATTTAGGTGCGAATCATATCTCTGGCCTTACATTGATACTGTGCTATGTACGCAATGTTTCGGGTTATTTCGGAAATGTTTTTATTCCAGGGAAACCTTCATCAGAGACCACCCCTATTGTTTTTGTTTTGTTTTGTTTTGTTTTGTTTTTTCATTTATTTCTTTTTCATTATTACTATTTTTTCTTTAATCTATCAAAGTTTTAATTTTTAATTTTTTAATTTTTTAAATAGTTTTTGAATTGTGTTTTTAATAATTACACTTTTAAATTTGTTTTATTTTTATTTTGGTTTTCTTAACTTTTTCAACCAATGTTGAATTAATTATGCGTTTCATAGTACAAACTTGTCCACATAAGAATATCAGTTTACATGTGTTGTTTACATGATGGTCATTAATAAGTCCGCACAGTTAAATGTTTAGTAAGAACTGTGAGGTTTAGATAAATTATTTTATAGCTCGTTTAACTAATTCACTAATGTTTCTGTTTCTTTTGAATCCTATTGATAGGTTTTTATGAAATTTAGCACCTATTGTAGAATCCGTTTTAATAAGATGCCAGTATTTTCTGAATACTTTTTGAAGTTTTTCTGCTTGAGGATGATAATTTTTAATGAATGATATATTACATTTATTTTCAACTTTGTTCTTTTTCTTTAATTTATCTTGTCTGTCTTGGAATTTGATTTTTGATAGAATTTGTTCTATCAATTTCAGTTGATATCCTCTAATTAATAGTTTTTCAATAAAGAGATTTTTTTCTGGTTTGAAATTCACTGTCAGTGTTGGTGTTTCTAATTATACGAATGCCTTCGCCTTTAATAAAGGATTTAAAGTTTGAAATGGGGTGGTTTGAGTTTGTATGAAGATATTGGAATTTTTCGGTTTTCTTTGTAAAACATTTCAGGTCTAAAACACCAGTATTTTTGAAGACGTTCGCCCTTGAAGATTCCAAGGTCTAGAAATTTTATTGAATGATTATTGCATTCATAAGTGAACTTTAGCAGGTCATGTTGTTTAATTGCATTTTCAAACAGAAAATCAATTTCAGACTCTTTTGCTTTTACCATTAGTAGTCCGTCATCTCTCATTCTTTTATGAAAAATATTTTTTTCAGAGATTGGAGAGTTTTTTAGGATTGAGTTTATGTGATTGTAAATAGCAATGTCACATATTTCAGGGGAAGCTGTTGCTCCCATTGAAGCTCCAATGATTTGTCGAAATGAATTTCCATAAAAGGTAAATTCATTATTGGAAAGGGTGAGTTTTGTTATTTCAATCAAAAATTTGTTGGTAGGTTTTGTTATAGAAGATTCAATTTTTTCATGTTCATCAAGCGCTTTTTGTAAGGATTCTGTGATTTCTTCAAATCTGAGATTGGTATACAGTGATGTTATATCATATGTAACAAGTAGTACATTATTATCAAATGTACAGTTTTCAATATTTCTGATTAAGTCACCTGTATCAGAAATGTATGTTTTTTGTGTTTTCACTAAGGGAAGTAAAAAATAATCTAAATATCTCCCTAACCCAATGGTTTGGGAAATATAAATGTTGCCTTTTTTCAAATATTTGTCCATTTATTAGAACATTTAGTATCCAGTTTTTTCGTTTTTTTACCTCTTTATTTTTTTTCAACATTAAAGTTCGTCTCCCTTTGATAGTTCTCCCTCCTTTCTCCCGCCCTTTCTCTCCTTTCTCCCGCCCCCTCTCTCCTTTCTCCCGCCCCTTTCTCCTTTCTCCCGCCCCCTTTCTCCCTGTCTCCCAATACCCTTTCCACCTACTCGTAACTAGTATAATACTGCGACTATGGATTCTTCAGTGTGTAACTAGTATAATACTAGCTGCGACTAGGGATTCTTCAGCCAAGGATTTTCAATATTAAATCATCGACTGAACTGCCCTGATATTATATGTTGAAACAACTCAGGAATGAAAAAGCAATGAAAAGAACGATTTTTTTACTCGAATTTCCACAAAGTTTAGGTAATCAATCGGTTAACATATCAGAAAGCAAAATACAGTACTATGATGATGGAAGTTTTTAACGACCTTGACTGGCTATACAGCCCTCGCACGGTCGGTACTATTACATGTTTTGAGACCTTCACAAAGCCTCCGCTGTTTTACACGCTTTTTTTCTAAATAAATAGAAAACATGGACTCAAACATGATAGGATATTTAACTTTTACACTTTAACAGAACACAAATCTCGCGTTACCAATAAATATTCTATAAACTTGAACTTTTGTAACGCTATTCCATTTCTTTTACAGTAAAACAATTAAACAGAATATGCTGATCTTAAACTACTGGAATTTGTTTAACAAAATTTATATTTTCTTCATATATCTATATTAATACATCATGAGTATCCCGACTTTTTGCCAGAATAATATTTGTTTTAGATCAAGAGGAAAAACCTACAAGATTAGACTGAATGACGAGCATCACCGACGGGATATAAAGTATGGCAAGCCGTTCTCGTCAAAACTATGTTTAAACCATTTTTTCGAAAAAATTACACACTTAGAATTAAAAAAATCACACTGAGATTTAAGAACCTAAAATAACACACTGAGAATCGAAATTACACACTAAGATTTTAAAATTACACACTGAGATTTGAAAAAAATGAAAAACACACACTGAGAATTTAAAATTATACACTGAGATTTTAAAAAGACACACTGAGATGAAATAAATTGAAAAACAGACAATGAGAATTGTTAATTACACAATGAGATTTCAAAAATACACACTGAGATTAATATGCAAATTACTAATGAATATTCATGAGATGAATAATTCAAAAGATTAATATTTTGGTCTCCCGAACTCGTCATTATAATGAAATGCAGTTCCTACAACCAACATTCGTAATAAATTTCAAGACTTAACAACTTTTTTTGCTAACTCATATTCATAAGTTTGTTGCCTATAATTCAGATTATTACTAACAGTATATCGGGATTATTTGCTTAAAATTGTTTCAGCATGGTCCCTTTTCAAAAGTCTTTCAACTGTTACCCTGATTTCGCAAGGTAATCTTTTATATTTTTGTTACGTATATATGCTATAATAGGCACTTGGGGAAAAATTCACTGCATTGTTTGTATTTTTGCAGATTGTTCCAATGTTTTCTTATAATTTTACTAAAGTTTTTCACCATTTGGTTATATTTTGTAATGAGAGTAAGTGGTTATTTTTCTTGTTCTAATGGTCTTTAATAACGTAGTTTTTCTATACGTTGTATTTTTAATGTTTTTTATAAAACATTTAGCGCCAAATTGAAAGACTAACGAGTTCTGTCCCCTAGTTGTTTTAAGCTTGTAATAGATTCAGATTAAGTATGCTAATTAGATATGTGCGCATAAAAAGTTCGCACAAATCTCAGTGTAATTTCAAATTCTCAGTGTGTGTTTTTCAGTTTATTTCATCTCAGTGTGTCTTTTTGAAATCTCATTGTGTAATTTTCAATTCTCAGTGTGTGTTTTTCAATTTTTGTAATCGCAGTGCGTTTTTATAAATCTCAGTGTGTAATTTTTAATTCTCAGTGTGTGTTTTTAGGTTTTTTAATCTCAGTGTGTGTTTTCTTTAATTCTCAGTGTGTAAATTTTTCGAAAAATGGTTTAAACATAGCTTTGGCGAGAACGGCTTGCCATAATAAAGCGTCCGCAATGGGAAGATCGTTCAGCAAATGCCTCTAGAATTTGGTTCAAGTTCGATGCTCTCAGATGTCTGTACAGGTCACTTGACTTTTAGTCACGCTTGTACAGTAGCTATTTATAATCTTTCATAACGAAGATTAATTGAAAAAAAAAATTTTACTCAGTGCCCGACGTCAAATTTGGACTGTCGCAGAACCCACGGCTGTAGCCACCATTCATCCTATTAAAAAAAAATGATATAGTCGTCGAAAATCTAACTAGAGCTATATAGCGATATATGGGAGATTTTAATATAAAGACAAGAAGTAGAAGTATATAATAAATGAAAACAACACTCAATAAATGCTTCGCGTCCGAAGCGCTTTCTTGTATTTATCTTCATTAGAAACGTTCAAACCTGAACATTTAAAAATCAGGCGATATGTCTGTAAATATGTCAACTCGGCCCGTGAAAGTTGGAACCGTATTTTTATTATTTTTTATTTCGTAATTTATCAGGTGGAACTATATGTAATTTTTTTAAAAGTATAAATCATGTCAGTTCCGAAGAACTGGCTACTGCTGACGATACCGTCCATCAGCAGTGGTATATATCCGACTGACATGTTTCTGTGGATATATATATATATATTTAATTCGTCTAAACAACAACCCAACAATGTTAGATCTGTAAATTTGCGTTAGCAAATTTTTTGTTCTTCCCTGGCCGGGATTCGAACTCATGCTACTGAGATATCGTGGCACCAAATCGCCTTGCACTATGCCCGACGCGCTAGACCACTCGACCACCTAGGCTCTATATATAATAAAGCTTTCGGTGGCCGGATGTTACCTTTCCTCGTCAGTTTTTATCTAGCGTCGTAACACAGTACATGATATATAAGGCATGAAGATGGAATTGTTACAGATCAGCTGAACTTTCTATTGTAAAGGATCCTACAAATTAATGTAAGATGCAGTCACAGAAATAATACCACATCTTACAATAGATATTTCAGCTGATCTGTAACAATTCCATCTTCATGCCTTATATATCATGTACTGTATTACGACGCTAGATTAAAACTGACGAGGAAAGGTAACACCCGGCCACCGAAAGCTTTATTATTGTGAAGCCTAGGTGGTCGTGTGGTCTAGCGCGTGGAATTTGTAGGATCCTTTACAATAGATAATTCAGCTGATCTGTAACAATTCCATCTTCATGCCTTATATATCATAACGCTATCGTTCTCATGTGTCAGTGGGCACCTGAGCTACACCCAACAATATATTATAATCTAAAAGATAATCGTTGTATATAAACCTCAGAGCTCTCTCTTGGTTGTCTCTGCCTTATTTACATCATTGGGTTCATTAAAGAAATGCCATGAAAGTGGACAAAATCAAAATTTTAAAGTATAAAGGTGTCGGAAAAATAGTTGATTTATTTAGTTGTTATAAGTTACTTCCAATTCATTTCAAAACGGATGTTTTAGCTCAGAATGGGTCAAAAACAATCAGGTCTCTGATGAAACATAGTAGAATTTATAAGTTGAACAACTGTGAATGATCGACCAAAGTCCGTTTTCAGAGACAAAGAAGCTGTGAAATGTCTATCATCTCTTCACGATAAATATGTTGTTGTTGTTCCTGCGGACAAAGCTTCAAATAATATTGTCTTTGTATGTAAAATCGTACTACTACGAGTGTCTTGTAAAAGAATTAGGAATAAACGAGCACTCAGGTAATCCCACATACAAAAGTATATCATTTGACAAGGATGAGATTTTGGCGAATCATAAGTGCTTCATGGCTTCAATGAACATTACATTGAACAGCAAATCTGAGGACTTACCTTGTTTGTATTGGATACCTAAGCTTCATAAAATTCCGTACAAACAACGGTACATTGCCGGCTCATCTGCATGTTCTAGAAAGGAATTGTCCATTAGAATGACAAAAATTCTGTCCGGGTGAAAGAGGGTCTTCAGAAATACTGTGAAACTGTTTACTAGCGTAGTGGTATTAACCATATGTAGATTGTCAAAAACTCTAAAGAACTTCTGGATAATTTTAAATCTCGATTTTCTCTGAAATTAATTGTATCAATTTAGCAAACTTTTGTTTTTTCAACTCTGTATACCACCATTCCCAATGTGAAATTGAAAAATCGTCTAAAAGAAATAATTCACAATGCTTTTCAATATAAAAATTTGGAGGCAGACTTTTTCAACAAATTGTATGCATTCCTATGGGAACGAACTGTGAGCCTCTCCTTGCCGACCTCTTCTTATTTTCATATGAGTCGGAGTTTCTTCAGACACTTGTCAAAAACAAGAAGAACAAAGAAGCCAGATCATTTAATTCCACATTCAGATATATTGATAATGTTTTTTCCATTAACAATCCTAACTTTTCTGACTGGGTTTCATTAATATATCCTCCAGAACTAGAAATTAAAGAAACAACAGACACGGCTTCCTCCGCCTCATTTTAAGACTTATACCTCGGATTTGATATAAGCGGTCACCTCAGTACCAGAATTTATGACAAACGAGACGATTTTAATTTTGAAATTATCAATTCCCCCCACCTTTGTAGCAATATACCAACTTCCCCTGCACATGGGATATACATTTCCCAACTCATTCGGTATTCAAGAGCTTGCAGCTGCTACCCGGACTTTATAAAACGTCACCAGTGTCTGACCAGAAAGTTGATGAACCAGGGTTATGTCAAAGAACGTCTCGTCCTTTTTCTAAAAAAGTTTATCGGAAGATACCAAGACATTGTTGATAAATATTCCGTACAGTGGCGGATCCAGGGGGGGGGGGGGCGGTTCCGGGTGTTGGAACCCCCCTTTTTTTGACGATCAATGCATTTGAATGGGGACATATAGTTGGAACCCCCCTTTATCCTGGGTTAGGAACCCCCCTTTTATAAATGGCAGGGTCCGCCCCTGCCGTACCAACTTCAAAAATAATACATGATGGTCTTGAATATAAATAAGAAGATGTGGTATGAGTGCCAACGAGACAACTTTTCATCCAAGTCACCATGTGTAAAAAGTAAACAATTATAGGTCAAAGTACGGCTTTCAACACGGATCCTTGGCTCACACCGAACAGTAAACTATAAAGGACCCCAAAATGACTAATGTAAAACAATTCAAACAGGAAAACCAACGGTCTAATCTAAATAAAAAAATCGTAAGGGTTCCGCGGAACCCAGTGTCTCGCCTACTTTTGCTGTTTATCACAGGCTCAACAAAAATGAGGAAAAAAATGAATAAAAATATTCCTCTCTATACTATCTTTTGATTGTAAGTAGCTTCTGTCCATGTTTGGTAAAAATCCAGGATAGTTTATGAATCTAATAAATGTTTTAAAAACTATAACTGCAGACTGTATGTAATGTTAACTGGAAGAAAAACTAAGTCCATTTATAAGTAAAATACGGAAAAAATGGAACAAAATTTTAACAAAAATTCCTTCTAGATACTAGCTTTTAATCATAAACAAGCTTCTGTCCAAGTTTGGTACAAATCCAGGATAGTTTAAGAAAGTTGTTTAAATTTTAAAAACTTTAACCACAGAGTGAATGTAATGTTAACTGGCAGAAAAACTAAGTCCATTTATAAGTAAAATACGGAAAAAATGGAATTTTTTTTTTACAAAATTTACTTCTGGATACTATCTTATGATCATAAACAAGCTTCTTTCCAAGTTTGGTAGAAATCCAGGATAGTTTAAGAAAGTTATTAAAATTTCAAAAACTTTAACCACAGAGTGAATATTTGTGGACGCCGCCGACGGAATGTAGGATCGCTATGTCTCGCTTTTCAAGTTCGACAAAAGTCGAAGGCTCGACAAAAACGAGAAACGAGAAACACTTATGAACCACACCAACAAACGACAACCACTGAACCATTGAAGTATAGATTCTAGGTACTGACGTTGTTTATCATCTTAATTACGTGTTATAGTGTTCTTTTATTTGTCTTTGTAAATTATTACCTTTACTGTTTAGTTCATTTTTGGTAATATCCTTTTGGCGTGGCTCGGTACTTATGCATCCCGCCAATGTGTTATTGTGCTGTGGTATTTTTTTGTATTCTTGTCTTTCATTTTTGCTTATGTGCTTTGTCTATATGCCATTTTGTTTTTCTTTGATGACATATTTGTTTGTTTTTATAGTGATTAAATATATAAATAAAGGCAACAGTAGTATACCGCTGTTCGAAACTCATAAATCGATAGAGATAAAAACAAATCCGGGTTACAAACTAAAACTGAGGGAAACGCATCAAATATAAGAGGAGAACAACGACAAAACAAAAACACAACATTAAAATGTAACACACACAGAAACGAACTATAATGTAACAATGGCCATTTTCCTGACTTGGTACAGGACATTTTAAGAAAAAAATTATTATAACACAATGTTGACTGCTGTACCCCTTTTTGACATTTTTTACCTATTATGTCTGTTTGTTTTGTTCACACATTGTTGTCACTATAATGGAATTAAATGCGACTGTCATACAAGTGTGAGGTTTTGCTAGCTATAAAACCAGGTTTAATCCACCATTTTCTAAATAAGGAAATGCCTGTACCAAGTCAGGAATATGACAGTTGTTTTCCATTCGTTTGATGTGTTTGAGCTTTTGATCAGTTTGCGATTTGGTAAGGGATCGACTTTCCGATTTGAATTTTCCTTGGAGTTCGGTATTTTTATTATTTTACTTTTTACATAATGTTTGGAAATAAAAAAAATAGGTTATAAAGTAAATATTCCCAAAAGTTTGACAACATCGTCACATTAAATTGTTAAATCCTGGGTATTTTAAGGTAGGATTTAAACTATGGGTTTTTCTACCAATAGCAATGACCGGAAATTTGTAAGGGTTTTCTTGTATTTTATTTATTTTAAACCAATTTATAAGCTCGCCATACTCCTGTCCAAGGGTTTCAATATTAACCATGATTGAATGACAGATTAGGAATCGCTATCCAATTTGTCCATAACTTGAACTCGTTAGTGACATAAACAAATCAGCGTTTACTTAAATAGATTTTGATATTAATGGAAGTCATATGAGTTTGAGCTACTCTGTTACAGTAGATTCAGCGTGCAGGTCTGACAAGCTTCTTTGAAAGATAATACTTGTACGTTTTCTATTTAAGCGTTGTAACGATGATGAATCAACGTGATATATGTGATTTAATCCGATTCCCACACATGCGTGGTCCTTTCCAAACTGTAAATGGCGACATGTGCTCGATGAGAATTTCATATTTTCTCATGCCATGTTAGCCTGCAAGTTTTCGTAGATAATTGGTTGTCATCGGGTTTGTTACACTCAGAACTGGTGTTAGGATTTAAAATTATCGACAGAAGGGAAAATTCATATCAGTTTGTTTTATTTCGAATGTAAACATTGTGCTCTTGCAGACAACGTGGCTTCACATCTTTTGATTTTAAAAATTGTATTGTAGATGAATTTGCGCATTTTAGTAGTGTAACGGAAAAATTCTTGTAGAATTCATACCAGAGAACCTTTAGGAATTTGTTAATACTGGTGTCAACGTCGATTTAATCGTTGTGCACAAAAAATCTGTAAATAGACACGTTCTGTTGACTAGATTTAAAACGAGGCTCTGTGTTGGAGATAATTTTTGCATATTGTCGACGAAATACTTTTAAGCTTCTCATTACTACTTGTAATTGTTAAATTGAAATATTTTATTATTCCACGATGGACTGATGCATTATCGTTTGTTACAACAATTGTATTAAAATATTTTGAGGAAAACGTCTTGAAGGGAGTTTCAGTAGACAGACATGGCTACAGCTGTAGGGTCAAATGCTCCCAGTGAACATTTTCAATCTGACATGGCCTCGGAGGAAAGAGGAGACTCTGGCAGCACAGTTAATAATAATGAAGAGTGTCCACCAAAACAAGGGACAGATGACAATGTAGAAAATGAAACTGCTGTTGAAGATGAAAAATCAGAAAAGGAGAAGACGAAAGTGAAGAAATTTGACAATAAAAATTATGTTGAAGCCCCTCTTCCCAAGTCAAACCCATGGAATAAAAATGCACAACCAACTAGTCCTCCAGCCCAGATTGTTAAAAAACCAACAGGTAAATTAAATTTTAGTTAACACTGAAAATAAAGACCAATCCAGAAAGGAACATGTGTACATACTGTGCTGTCTACGAGAATCCAGATCCTTTCACCGAGATTCACGTTCGCCCTAGTACCTGTTTGCCCAGGGTCCATTCATCCTGATTTTTTTTTTTTTTTTTTTAATGTTGTCTAGTTGCATCATGTTTATTATTTGAACAGAGTATGTTAAAGTTTGTTGAAAAATTTGTCGAATATAAAATTTGCTGCAACCAAATAATTTTCTTTGATTTGCATAGTTGAATACTGGAATACAATGTATTTATCTTTACTGATATTTGTTAACAATTTTAATAATTCTAGTCAGTCAATTTATGCAGTATAAGTGAACTTATAAATCCATTTCATGTTTTACAATTCATATATCATTGGCTTTACTCATTCCAAGCTGACTAGTTTATCAAAACAAGATGTCGTTTTGATTATTAATCCATCAAAGATAATTATTACAACAATCAGTGAGAATTATTATTATGAACAATGAATGCTCCAAAACAAGCCATCAACTTTTAAATATTTCCATGTGTTTTCATGAATTTCGAGAATTAATACCATATAGATATCTGAATAAGTTTATTAAACTTTAATACCCTTAATATTAATATTTTTTAATAAAAGTAAGGAGAACGAATCCAGGGCGAACGGACTCTATGGGCGAACGGACCCGATACCTGTCTACGATAACCCGCACAAACATTTAGAAATAATAATTGCTACATCCGAGAAAAACTGATGAAATGTTTTTCTGGATAGGCATGACAGGGACCAGATTTCATAGGAAATTGCAGTTAACAATAATATATCAATTTTATTGATACCTGCAAAATTTTCCATTTGCAAATTGTATCTTTTTTGTGCTTACATGTAGCATCAGGATACTTAGTACTCTATTTGTGTCATTGCCCCATATAAGCTGTTTTACATTTTTGTCGAGCCTTCGACTTTTGTCGAAAAAGCGAGACATAGCGATCCTACATTCCGTCAGCAGCGTCCACAAATATTCACTCTGTGGTTAAAGTTTTTGAAATTTTAATAACTTTCTTAAACTATCCTGGATTTCTACCAAACTTGGACAGAAGCTTGTTTATGATCATAAGATAATATTCAAAAGTAAATTTTGTAAAAAAAAAATTCCATTTTTTCAGTATTTTACTTATAAATGGACTTAGTTTTTCTGCCAGGAAACATTACATTCACTCTGTGGTTAAAGTTTTTGAAATTTTAATAACTTTCTTAAACTATCCTGGATTTCTATCAAACTTGGAAAGAAGCTTGTTTATGATCATAAGATAGTATCCAGAAGTAAATTTTGTAAAAAAAAAATTCCCATTTTTTCCGTATGTTACTTATAAATGGACTTAGTTTTTCTGCCAGTTAACATTACGATCACTCTGTGGTTAAAGTTTTTAAAATTTTAACAACTTTCTTAAACTATCCTGGATTTGTACCAAACTTGGACAGAAGCTTGTTTATGATTAAAAGCTAGTATCTAGAAGGAAATTTTGTTAAAATTTTGTTCCATTTTTTCCATATTTTACTTATAAATGGACTTCATTTTTCTTCCAGTTAACATTACATACAGTCTGCAGTTTAAGTTTTTAAAACATTTATTAGATTCATAAACTATCCTGGATTTTTACCAAACTTGGACAGAAGCTACTTACAATCAAAAGATAGTACAGAGAGGAATATTTTTATTAATTTTTTTCCTCATTTTTGTTGAGCCTGTGATTAACAGCAAAAGTAGGCAAGACACTGGGTTCCGCGGAACCCTTACGAATTTTTGAATAGAAAATTATTTATTGAACATGTATAGCAATGTTTAATTAAAAGCACATTTATATATGTTTAAAATTCAGCTATTTATTTTGGTGGCACTTCCTGCTTCTGCTTTTTCTTCTTCTTTATTCTTCCCTCCACTATCTGGAGTACCACTACTTTTGTAGTGTGATACGGTTTAGTAACTATTACTGTAAGCAACTGTGTGCATTTGCAGGAAACAATTTACAGTGAGAAAAAATTTGTTGCACTAACCAGTATAATTTCGCCTATAACTCAATTGTTCAAGATACTGATATAAAGGATATCAACACTGCCTGGCGTACCCACCACCAAGTTAAAATCGCAACGGCAGATTGTCACATCTAATTATAAGCTAGGGATTCTATCCCAGCAGGGTGCTCAATTTAAAACATGAAGCACAAGTAGCATTAAAGTATTTTACTATGTAATTCACTATTATACGTGTAGAGATCTGTTCCATCACCATACAATGCACATCCAGTATGTGGCCTTTGATGGCCTTTTAACGCATTTAAGGTGGTACGACTCCAGACACCAGTCTCAAACTATAGATCCATATATACCTATACAGGCATACTAAACACTTCCACTCGGCAGCGGCGGTGCCAACAATGTATTAGTTTGTGATTAGGTCTAGTTTATGGTGAACCACTAGTGGTAGGTCAATGATGTTTGGTATGCAGTTGTATTAGCATTGGCGCATCTCATTTCCATGGAGATTATTTGGCCATGCCCCCTCAGTCATGGTCTATTGACTAAAACTTTTGCTTAGTTTACATGTATTAGTTTGTGATTAGGGAACCACTAGTGGTAGGTCAATGATATTTGGTATGCAGTTGTATAAGCATTGGCATATCTCATTTCCATGGAGATTATTTGACTCCGCCCCCTCAGTCATAGTCAATTGACTTTGAAACTTTTGCTTAGTTTACATGTATTAGTTTGTGATTAAGTCAGTTTATGGGGAACCACTAGTGGTAGGTCAATGATATTTGGTATGCAGTTGTATAAGCATTAGCATATCTTATTTCCATGAAGATTTTTTGACTCCACCCCCTCAGTCATGGTCTATTGACTTTGAACTTTTTGCTTAGTTTACATGTATTAGTTTGTGATTAGATCAGTTTTAGATGAAGTCAATGATATTTGGTATGCAAATTTATTGGCATTTGCAAGTCTTTTTCCATGGAGATTATATAGCCCCATCCCTTTATCATGGTTCATTGATTTTGAAATTTTTACATAGTTTACAAGTTAATGTTTGTGGTTAGCTAGGTTTGTTTAAAGGGAAGACTTATGATAAGTCAATTGTATTTGGTATGCAGTTGTATTAGCATTGGCACATCTCATTTCCAAGGAGATTGTTTAGCAATGTACCTTCAGTCATGCTTCATTGACTTTGAATATTTGCATAACTTGCATGTTAAAGTATTGCTAATTTAATTTCAACCTTTGCATTATCAAAATTACAAAGAGGCGAGACATATCTCTGTGTTAACAGTTTATTTAATGACCTTTTTAAAAATGCATTGTACCTCAACCACTTTTAAAGAGGACTCTTAAACAACTCATGTAGAAATCTCTGTAAGAATGTAAGAATAAGCCTGTCTCCGCCGGAAGAAAGCAAATTAAATACAACATTCTTAATAGGTTTTATGAAGTCTCAAAGAATTGAATTGAAATTTGCATTATTTGTGAGAGGCCAGTAATTGTTTTCAAACTCATTTTAAGATTCCAATATTCCTAGTTTTGCATATTGATCCAATTTAGAAATGATACATGTACATGTACATATATTAGGTCAACATATCTTGTGTTATCTATCTATATATTGTGGTCATGTGACCAAGATATACATGTACAATGTAACATACAAGTGACAAAATATTTGCTGCAGAGTTTGATTTTGCTGTGAGGTAAATATTTATCCTATATTTGATTGGTTATACTGGATTACCACATGTTACATGTTAGTTCTGATGAACTGACAGTTTATTGATTGTGATACAATTCTGTTGTGAGAATTTGACAGGTGGTTAGCTCCAATTTCAGTACATGCAGAAATATTTTGACTGAAGAGTCAGTGAAATCTTAACAACTGTACAAACATATTTATTTGCATGGACAACATTCTACTTAACTTTAAAAACAAGTATACTGCAGTTAAAATTGGTACTGTCCTAACTTGGGAAAGTATGGAATTATTGTCCATATGTTCACATCTACAAAATGACATGACTCCATTGTGATTCATTCTAACTTTGAACCTGATTGTTGTTGTCGACAAACTTGACACAAGTAAACTTAAATCACATATTGTCATCTTCTTTATATAACACCATATCTGGCCCAAAAGACTCTGTATGAACTAGAGGCAACTTCTCTTCATTATAAGAAGACGTGTCACATCTAATTGTAAGAAGACGTGTCACGCTATGCACATGTGTTCCTCCTGAACACAAAAATCCCAAGTCTCCAAATCTTTATTCCTATATGCATTTGAGGTGTGGATTAGGATTTTGAAAACATGGGTGTCCCAACAAGGAAACGTTAGGAATGGGACTTGAAAAAAGTCTGCATTAACCATATGTATTTCTCCTAAAGGGTCCTTGGCCTCCTCCCCCTACATCTGCTTCTGCTTGTAACAGGATTTCTCTGATTTTGTTAATACACATATTACAGGATTTTCCTTGTTGTAACGGACAGATTTATATATTCAAACTTGTACCAGGAAAAGTGTACAACATTATATATTTTGGTAATTTGTTACAATTTTTTTGGATCTTGATCTTCAGAAATATCTCAACAAGACTTTTGTGTCCAGAAATGTTTACTTTTTGGATTTATATGACATGTACTTTGTATTATCTGCACCACACTACACATTGTATCTAATTCTTTTGAACTAATTAAAATTTAAGCAAAATTTCGTAGAATATTTACCATGTATTGCCAATGTGTACCATACCTCCTCTTATAATTTTTGTCGAGCCTTCGACTTTTGTCGAAAAAGCGAGACATAGCGATCCTACATTCCGTCGGCGTAGTCGGCGGCGGCGTCCACAAATATTCACTCTGTGGTTAAAGTTTTTGAAATTTTAATAACTTTCTTAAACTATCCTGGATTTCTACCAAACTTGGACAGAAGCTTGTTTATGATCATAAGATAGTATCCAGAAGTAAATTTTGTAAAAAAAATAATCCAGTTTTTCCGTATTTTACTTATAAATGGACTTAGTTTTTCTGCCAGTTAACATGACATTCACTCTGTGGTTAAAGTTTTTAAAATTTTAATAACTTTCTTAAACTATCCTGGATTTCTACCAAACTTGGACAAAAGCTTGTTTATGATCATAAGATAGTATCCAGAAGTAAATTTGTAAAAAACAAAATTCCATTTTTTCCGTATTTAACTTATAAATGGACTTAGTTTTTTCTGCCAGTTAACATTACATTCACTCTGTGGTTAAAGTTTTTAAAATTCTAATAACTTTCTTAAACTATCCTGGATTTGTACCAAACTTGGTTAGAAGCTTGTTTATGATCAAAAGCTAGTATCTTGAAGGAAATTTAAAAAAATTTTGTACCTGATTATCAGTATTTTACTTATAAATGGACTTAGTTTTTCTGCCAGTTTACATTACATACAGTCTGCAGTTAAAGATTTAAAACATTTATTAGATTCATAAACTATCCTGGATTTTTACCAAATTGGGACAGAAGCTTCTTACAATCAAAAGATTGTATCGAAAGTAATATTGTTATTATTTTTTTTCCTCATTTTTGTTGAGCCTGCGATTAACAGCAAAAGTAGGCGAGACACTGGGTTCCGCAGAACCCTTACGAATTTTTTTTATACAAATTAATTTTTGGGGTTCCCATTAGCAAATCATTTTGCAAGGAGCAGGGGGTATCATTTGTGAGCACCAACTGTACCTAAAGTTAATAGTGGATTTATTATGATGTTGAGCGTAAGAATTTTTCAAATTTTTATGCCCCGCCGTACAGAGGGGGCATTATGTTTTACCCTTGTCTGTCTGTACATCCCTCCGTCCGTCCGTACGTCCCAAAGTTGTTTTCCGTTCTCCACTAGTTTGCCTCAACCAAATGTTATGAAACTTATACACTATGCTTATTACCACAAAACACAGATCAAGTTTGAATTTTGGTGGCGTCACTTTTACCGTTCTAGAGTTATGCCCTTTACAAATGGAAAAATTGCTAAATATTTCGTTTCAGTTCTCTAACTTTAGTTTGCCTCAGCCAAATGTTATGAAACTTATGCACAATGCTAATTACCACAAAACTCAGATCAAGTTTGAGTTATGGTGGTGTCACTTTTACTTTAGAGTTATGCTTTTCAGTACTCTAACTTTAGTTTGCCTCAACTAAATGTTGTGAAACGTATACACAAAATGCTTATTTCCACAAAACCAAGTACAACTTTGGGTAGTGTCACTTTTACAGTTCTTGAGTTTTGTCCCTTTATAACGTTATATGCAAGCGGGGGCATCATCTGTGTTCCATGGACACATTCCACATTTATTCCTTAATATTAACCTCATCTGGCATTTACCATTTCCTGATTGTGGACCTTGTACTCTTTCAAACAATTGAACAAATTAAAATAAAACTTGACAATATTGATAATTGGGTGTCTAGATAATATTTGGTTTATCAACCAACATGGCCACAATGGCTAATATAAGAAGTTGATGATGAATTGCAATAAATGGTCCTTGATTACTTTAACAATGACACTTATAAGAGTTGTAAAAATCTAGTTTGCTATCATTTGGCAGCCTCTTGTTACCTTTTATTTCCATTTTTGTTTCCAAGATCTTCACCTCTGAAACTACTGAGCAAATTCAAACTAAACACGAAATGAATGATCCTTAGTGTGTTTAGATTTTTGTTTATGAATTTGAATGCCAAAGGCTCCAGATTCATTCATCAATAAAAACTGGCTGCCACAATATAGCCAACATTGCTGAAAGATTAAGTGAAACACCAACAATCAATCAGTCAATATAATGTGACCTATCAACCAACATGGCCTTTTATAGCTGACTATACAGTATATAGGTTTGGTCATTGTTGGAGACTGGGCAACCCTTAAGGAATTCTTTGTTTCGTATTGCCTACCCATGACTTGTAGGATTGGGTAGGTAGGAAGGAATTTTTTTGGCCAACAACATAAGTGACATGTTTTAGAAAAGAAAACAACGTAAGAACAGGAAAAGATCTTTTAAAAAAAAAATTCATAAAATTTTTTCGGTGGGCTGCTTTTTATTTGGGTAGGTAGGCAACATCAAACAATTTATTTTGACCAGGTATAGTGACTTCTTATTGCTTAGATCCGTGTCACTCTGGTGGATAGTTGTTTAATTGGCAATCATACTGCATTTCTTTATTTTTATGATGACCACCACGACTTAAAGTAGGTCAAAGAGTTAAAATGTCATACCACATCTTCCTATATCTAAGTAATTTTCATATATAGATATAAAAAGATGTGGTATGAGTGCCAATGAGATAACTCTCTATCCAAGTCAAAATTTGTAAAAGTAAACCATTATAGGTCAAAGTACGGCCTCAACAGGGAGCCTTGGCTCACACCGAACAGCAAGCTATAAAGGGCCCCAAAAATGACTAGTGTAAAACCATTCAAACAGGAAAACCAACGGTCTAATCTATATAAAAAACAAGAAAAGAGATACACGTATGAACCACATCAACAAACGACAACCACTGAACATCAGGTTCCTATATGTCTAACGACAACCACTGAACATCAGGTTCCTATATGTCTAACGACAAGCACTGAACATCAGGTTCCTATATGTCTAACGACAACCACTGAACATCAGGTTCCTATATGTCTAACGACAACCACTGAACATCAGGTTCCTATATGTTTAACGACAACCACTGAACATCAGGTTCCTATATGTCTAACGACAACCACTGAACATCAGATTCCTATATGTTGAACAACAACCACTGAACATCAGGTTCCTATATGTCTAACGACAACCACTGAACATCAGGTTCCTATATGTTTAACGACAACCACTGAACATAGGTTCCTATATGTTTAACGACAACCACTGAACATCAGGTTCCTATATGTCTAACGACAACCACTGAACATCAGGTTCCTATATGTCTGGTTAACTGTAGTAGCAACAGTTAGAACATTAGAAATCAGACAGGAGAAAAATGCTTGAAGAAGTTTCAGACATTTCTTGTTGGATTTATTGATTTTTAATGATGATTTTATTTAAATTAGCAGTTTTGTATATTATCTTGAAAACTTACAAGGATAGAAAAAATGGTACACAAGAAAATTGCTAAACCTACAAATAAACTTGTTGGTTATATTTTGATGATTGCTTAGGGTAGGTCCACTTGATTTTGGTTTGGGGGAGGGTGGGGGCGCTTGCATGTATGTAAGTAATACTTTTTTTCCAGATTTCCAGTATAATTTATTTATACTAGATGAACAATTCAGGCTCAATGGTAGATTATTTTTTTAATCAATTATTTTGGGGTTTTCCATAACAAAACAAGGACTTTTCCGTACTGACGGTAAGAAGAAGGTTTAAGAGTTCATTATGTTCTTTTTTAATGACTTGTACATTCTCCATTCTTGTTGATAGATGTATTATGCAATAAAGAAATGTTATTTCTAGGTATAAATGTCAAACAGTGATAACATATTGTTCTATTGATATTTTACAGGTGATGAAGTGAAAGTTATTAAACCTAAAACAGATGTCAACAAAACAACTCAGGTAAGCACAGGTGAAAACCTGCATAAGACCTGTAGAATAATCAGAAAAAAGTCAGTCTAGAGCAAATAAAGGCTGAATGATAAGAATAAAAATAATTAAATCACAAAAAAATGTTACAGTAAAGGCAGGTGAAAACCTGCAAAATAAAACACATTAGTGATGTCACAGATGTGAACCTGTTGACACCACAATGATTTACATCAGAACAAAATAAAAAAATTACCTATAGCCTTTTCTGTAGAATTTATTATAACCATTATTAGTATCCATAAAAGTACAAATTTTGGTACCCACAAAAATAAGCAAATCATTAAAGATCAGTTTCACTTTTTACTACATTGTCCAAAGCTGCTGCTTCATGGATGTGTGGCTAAAAATGTCAAATTTTCAAGTTAAGGTGGGAAAAAAAGTTAAGGATGAGTTTGTTCTCTGAATGATTGGCTAGACAACAAACTTCTTCCTATACAAGCATATGTTGGTAAATGATATTTTTTATGCCCCCACCGTAGCGGATGGGGCATTAAGTGTTGCCCTTGTCCGTCTGTCGTGTACATCCCCAAAATAGGTTTTTCGTTCTCTAACTTTAGTTTACCAAAACCAAATGTTTTAAAACTTATACACAATGCTTATTACCACAAAACACAGATCAAGTTCGAAATTGGGTGGCGTCACTTTTACGGTTCATGAGTTATGCCCCTTTATAAATATAAAAATTGCTGAATTTTTCGTTTCCGTTATCTAACTTTAGTTTGCACCAACCAAATATTATGAAACTTATACACAATGCTTATAATCACAAAGCGGTCTTAACTAGGTGAATCTTGTATCTGTATGTGGAAGTTGACTCGTGCATATTTACAAGTGGGGGGGGCATCTGTGGCCCATAGACACATTCTCCATTTATTTCTTTATATTTTTTATTTAATATGCGTTAGAGAGCACATCACTATACCATCAAATAAACAATGTCTTTTGTAGGCTTCCTCCGCTAGTCTAAGTGATGAGAATTGGCCAGCATTACACGAAGTTACTGAGGTAAGTCTCCAATATACAATACACAAAAGGCATGCTTAGAGAAAAGAAATTGAAAAAAGATGATACAAATATTTCTGAATAAGATGATTGACTAGGTATATTGTCAGCAATGTGGAGATGATGTATATTTCTATCCGTGTTTCACCTGAGTAAACATTGATTACACCTGATGATTCTGATCCACATTTTAGGTAATTCATGTTTCACCTGAGTAAACTGATCACACCTGATGATTCTGAGCCACATTTTAGGTATTTATCCGTGTTCCACCTGAGTAAACTGAATATACCTGATGATTCTGATCCACATTTTAGGTATCCTTGTTTCACCTGAGTAAACTGATTACACCTGATAATTCTGATCCACATTTTAGGTAATTTGTGTTTCACCTGAGTAAACTGATCACACCTGATGATTCTGATCCACATATGCATTTTAGGTATTGCCATCCTTTGGTCATTAAGGGAAAACATCTCCTTTTTACCTTAACTTTTCATGCTTACCCTAACATATTTTATGGATGTTATTGCCTGTTTTGGGTCAGCACCATTTAACTCCAGAACATTTCTGTATAAACAAAGTCTTATGTAAAACATTAAAACAAAAAATTAAAAACATTTTTTAATACCTTCCTAGCCTTTTTTCGGCCAGGCGTCAGGAAACTTTTTATTGCCAAAAAAAAAAAAAACCATGAAACAGTTCACCAGCAATTTAATTGTCCTCTGATAAGCCAGGCATGTTATCTCATACACAATGATATTGTCCTTTTAACCAGGACAGCCCACTTGTACATTCTAGTTTGCCAATACAACAGGACTTTTTCTTGTTAAATAGACTGTTTCTGAAAATAAGGGCTACTAGTTAAAGGACACATGCCCATAATATCCCAATCAAATGTTAACTAATGTACCATATACTTGAAGGGAATTGATACAAAAACTTTATAATGCTATACACTAGTCATTAAAGTAACCAATGAAACTTGCCGTAAAGAACTGTTCATCAGGTATCCATTAAAAAAATAAAACAAACCTACAATATTGTTTACCCTAAATTGCACACATCAATGGATTCCTATCGAAGGTCAGTGGTTTTCTCCGGGCAATCAGGCTTCCTCCACCAATAAAAACTGCCCGTCACGAAATAGCCCAAAAGCGGTGCTTAAAAGTGGCGTTAAAAGACCAAAAATCAAATCAATCAATCACACATCAATGGATATCAGATGATCATATCTGTCAAAAACCATTTATTTTTAGACACAGACATCAAAGAAACCAATGAAAACTGCTGTTACAAACCAACCATCTGCTGGCTCATCAGGCAGCCAATCACAGGGCAGTGATTCAGGGGGAGAAGATTCCTCAAAGGAAAATAAAGATACTTCCAGTAATAATGGAGATGGTCCTGGAACTCCTAGGCGTAGCCGGGGAATTCGCAGTAAGTATTTATTGGTTAAGGAATTCCTGATTAGTTAGTATTAGTCTTTGAACTCCTGATCTTGGCTGAGGTGAAAAATGCAAATTTGCAATGGAATTATTTTAACTGAGCAAGAAAAAGAAAAGATTGTATTGGTCTTGGAAATCTCAGGCTTAAATGAGAAAAAACAACAATAAGCTTGTTTTGGACATGAAATTAAAAAAAAAAACCATTGCTGAAGGACAGATTTTGAGCCAGGGCTTGAGAGACTGCCAACCTGAATGTGTGATAAATCCAGGGTTCACTGCCTAATGAAGCAATTTTAGGGCAGGGAGGATTCATTTTACGAAGAAATCATAATGGTTAATGAACTGGAACAGTGCTATATTAAGACTGTACACGTGTGATAAAAAAATGTATTTAAACAAACACCAGCATTTAGATGAATGAGTAATCCTCTCCACAAGGTATCACACTTGTAGCCTCTTGAGGCCTTCAAAGAGCAATAACTCCAGCTTAAATTTCTGGTTTAACACATCAGAACACATTTTTATGTTTATATGCCTGTAGCTGGTAGAGTTCAGGGAGAGGAAAGCGGATTAAAAATGGAAACATACTGCCTTATTTACTCCTTCACAAACTTTACTAGGGCAAACTTGTTCATGTTATTGTTGACAAGTGGAAAATGGCTTATACTGGTCATGGACTTTCTGAGCAAAACTTAGAAAAAACAGTCTTAGTTTGGTGCTTGAACTTTCTAATGTAGAGGATGAAAGCTTGTGTGGTTAATTATAGCTAAGGAAAATACATATATGTCCTTGAAATCGTAGATGTAGGTGTTTTTGGTCCTAGAACTAATTGACAAAGCTAAGGAAAACAGTTCAAGGTCCTGGACTAACCAAGAAAAAAAAACCTATAAGCCTATATTGGCATATCCATTGGACCTAGTACTCCCATGCATTTAAGAAAAATCAATTGAAAAAGACATTTGAACTCCGAGGAAAAATCACATTTGAATGGGTATTGGCACACCTATGCATTTAGAAAATCTGAACAGAATAACTAAGTATGAGTGAAAGTACAGTAGAATAACTAAAGCTCCATTAAGTCATACTTGATGGTTTTACTCTTAGAATGACTAAAGCTCCATTAAGTCATACTTGATGATTTTACTCTTAGAATGACTAAAGCTCCATTAAGTCATACTTGATGGTTTTACTCTTAGAATGACTAAAGCTCCATTAAGTCATACTTGATAGTTTTAGTTTTAGAATGACTAAAGCTCCATTAAGTCATACTTGATGTGAAAGTACAGTAGAATGACTAAAGCTCCATTAAGTCATACTTGATAGTTTTACTTTTAGAATGACTAAAGCTCTATTAAGTCATACTTGATGTGAAAGTACAGTGATTGACTAAAACTCCATTAAGTCATACTTGATAGTTTTACTCTTAGAATGACTAAAGCTCCATTAAGTCATACTTGATGTGAAAGTACAGTAGAATGACTAAAGCTCCATTAAGTCATACTTGATAGTTTTAGTTTTAGAATGACTAAAGCTCCATTAAGTCATACTTGATGTGAAAGTACAGTAGAATGACTAAAGCTCCATTAAGTCATACTTGATAGTTTTACTCTTAGTATGACTAAAGCTCCATTAAGTCATACTTGATAGTATTACTTTTAGAATGACTAAAGCTCCATTAAGTCATACTTGATAGTTTTACTCTTAGAATGACTAAAGCTCCATTTAGTCATACTTGATAGTTTTACTCTTACAATGATCAATAACATAAATTAATATGAAAATTTTCAGGTTCCAAGCAGAAATGGGTCCCATTAGATATTGAAACAAAAGGTCGTAGAAGTCGCAGTCAGGGGAGACTGCCTAATGGACGTGGAAAGTTTGACCGAAGACCAGACAGTAGAGGAGAAATCCGAGGTAAGACATAGACAAACTTACATGTCCATACTTCCAAAGTCTCCATACAAGCCTATATAAAATTTGTAATTCAACATTTAATTTTGTGTTTATAGAAAATAAAGACATCAACACCCATGTTATACCGCTAGATTATATCTGTATAATGTCTATATGTTTAAAGTACATTGTATGTGGACTTCCGGAATTTGATAAAAGCGGAAGTGGTAACAAATATATAAATAGAAATGAAGGTAGAAATTGAAAATAGAAATTAAGAATAAAAGATTAAAAATAAAATGAGTTATTTCTAGAATTGTCATTTTCCTGTCGATCTGTTTATATAAATATGATTGTGTGGGTTCCGTACATGGTAATAGAATAAAGTTCTTGTTGGGTTATGTCACGTCACAATTGTTGGTTTGACGACTTTAAAACGAAACTAAAAGTAAAAGTTATAAATTATCTGTATCTTTTCCAAAATAGACAACACCTCACTGGAGATTCCGTACCATTTCAAATGGCTTCACTCTGAAGGAGGATACTGCTTCCAAATGTGTTGGGAATGTTGTGAAATGTATGGTTGTAGCACATATAGGGAATAATACGGCTATCTGTTGTGTCTGGGACTTGATGTTTTGTGTAAAATCAGTAGGATCTTGGCACATATTTATTCTCTAAGTTCCGGGTCAGGTATTTAGGCCTTGGACATGTAGATTCTGGTAGATTATCCTGGTTGTTATGGCTATACAAGGGTGATCATTAGATGTATTGTGTACCCAAGTCTAAGTGCACCTCTTTAGTTGCAGTTACACAGGCTTAAAGAATTGCTTAAGAGTTGTATTAGAATATTGTTTCCACATTGTGTTAAAGATAGTACAATACTTTAACAAATTTCTTAATTTTTATGTCAATATGAAAGATGGATTTAATCAATAGTATGAAATAAATGTTTTCTGTATCTGCAAAACATCACTCAAACAGCAGTGAGAATGCCATAAATGGCTTAAAATTTAAAAAAATGTTCTGGGGGCTCATACCCCCTAACATGTTTGCTTCGCCTTGCCATGCTCACCAGCGACACTACTGACACAAACCTCAATATACTGACAGAAAGGATGCTGACTTCTGATGGTGTTCAAAATGAGAAAACAGCTCTGTATTAGGTGCAATTTGTGATTTCTTGAGGTACATTTGGTGGAATTTGATAAAACTGATAGAAGTGGTTTATAGTAGGGAAAGGGAGAGAAAATCTGTCGATTTTTAAGGTCACAAGAATCAAGGTCAAGGTCAGATTTGCTAAAAATATCAGTAGAATGTATGAAATTCTTTAAAACTTGGGTATTTTATGGGGCATTTACCTCCATATATGGCTTGTTAGCCAGGGTCAAGTGAAAACCTGACTGAAAAATCATAGGCTCAAAACGTGGTTTCTGTAAATCAAGTGTCTGTAGGAAGCATTTATGACACATAAAAAGATAGAAAATTCATCGGCAATATCATTGAGCATGTAATGTCTTCTTCCCAGTTAAAGTTTCTAATTATGCCCCAGCCGTAACGGAGGGGGCATTAAGTTTTACCCTTGTCCGTCTGTACGTCCGTCCGTCTGTCCGAAAATTGGTTTCCATTTTGCCTCAACCAAATGTTATGAAACTTATACACAATGCTTATTACCACAAAACACAGATTGCGTTTGAATTTTGTTGGCGTCACTTTTACTGTTCTAGAGTTATGCCCCTTTACAAATGGAAAAATTGCTGAATTTTTCTTTTCCGTTCTCCTACTTGAGTTTGCCTCAACCAAATGTTATGAAACTTATACACAATGCTTATTACCACAAAACACAGATCGAGTTTGTATTTTGGTGGCGTCACTTTTACCGTTCTAGAGTTGTGCCCCTTTACAAATGGGAAAATTGCTGAATTTTTCGTTTCCTTTCTCTAACTTTAGTTTGCCTCAACCAAATATTATGAAACTTATACATAATGCTCATTACCACATAACACAGATTAAATTTGAATTTTGTAGGCATCACTTTTACCATTCTAGACTTATGCCCCTTTACAAATGGAAAAATTGCTGAATTTTTAGTTTCCGTTCTCTAACTTTAGTTTGCCTCAACCAAATATTATGAAACATATACACAATGCTAATTACCACAAAACTCAGATCAAGTAAAAATTTGGGTAGCATCACTTTTACAGTTCTTGAGTTATGTCCCTTTTTAACGTTATAAACAGTGGGGGGGCATCATCTGTGTCCCATGGACACATTCCCTATTTATTTTTCAAAAGCTTTTGTCCCAATAATGATAACAACACCTACATATATTTATTTTTCCTATTTTATTTTGACGTGGTACAAAGAGCCACGTGAGATATTGCCAAGACTTTATGTCAGTTGTTGTCAGCCATTGTTGTCTGTTGTTGTAAACTCTTTAAAAAAATCATCTCCTCTATAAATCTTCATTTCTGAAACTAATAGGGCAAAAGTTACCAAACTTATCCTGTTTGTTTCTATTAGGGTCTTGGAATTTAGATTAAATTGTAACGGGGGATTTGATCCATTAACAAACATGGCCTCTGTTGCTTAATTGGAACACAGGTGAATTGCAGATTTTGGCTTATATCTCCAAAACTTAAGCAGTTATACCAAAACTGACAGAGGAAAAAAATAATCATCAGGTCAGCTTCTATCTGCTATGAAATTTTCAGTAAAAAATCAGACAGCCTATTTTGGAGTGATCACCTCAAAAACGTCCTTTTGAAGCAAATTTCACAGTTTTATACACCGGTTCAGTGTTTTCCCCAGGGCCTTTTAGCATCATGGTAATGTGATGCTATCTGAATTGCGTTTACAGGACGTATTATGGTATACCGTTGTCCGTCGTCAAAATGTCCGATAACAACTCAAAAATGATTTAACCAATTTGCATTTGACATTGAGAGGTTATTGAACTTTATTCTTTGAAAACGCGACGGGCTTATCATGCGCTCATGGTGCAGCTGTTTATTGGGTATTATCTTGAAAACTTAATACATAGAAACTATACACAGTTTACAAATAAGTGAACATGGCTGAAGTCAATTCACAATTAATAGGTGTTATTGCCCTTGAAAGATGATTTTGTCTTATTTTTTGCAGAAACTCTAATAGATAGAGAGAAACTGTATAAGCAAAAAAATTCAGCAAAATAAGATCAACAAAAAAGTCTACTTGGTCAAAATGGTAAATTGACCCCTCATTGCCCTTGACAGGTGATTGTTACCCATTTTTGCAGAAACCATACATAGCAAAGATGTAAAGCACAATAAGATATACAAATAAGTTGTCATGGCTGAAAATATCAACATGTAATAGGAATTATTCCTCCTAAGTGAATATTTTTACCTGTTTTTGAGTTTTATTCAGAAACTATATTAGATAAATATAGAGAAATTGTAAAAAAGCAAACATTTTCAGCAAATTAATTCTTAAAATAAATCAACGTGGCCAAAGATGTTGATTGACCCCTTAGAGGGGTTATGTTCTCTAAAAGACAATTTCATGCCATTGTTGCATTTTTGCAGAAATTTCAATAGAATGATGTAAACTGTAAACATACAAAATGTTCTGGTAAATCATAATTATCTTGAGAAATAAGTTTTTACTAATCTATAATTTTGACAATTATCTCAAAAACTTTAATACAGAGATGGAACCTTTGAAACTGTTATCATCAATACAAGATCTTACAAAAATGCCACTAAATAAGATTTACAAATAAGGAAACATAACAGTGCAATAAAGGTAGATATAAATATGGGAATGGCATAGTGAGGGATTCAGGCTCTTGTTTTTAAGGTGACATTTATCAAAGTGTTATTTTTCAAGTTTTAGCAGCAAAAATCTAACTCCAAAATCACTTTTTTTCGTATGGTAAAATCATTTGTACGAGAATAAGAGTGTGTGAATGAAATTGGTATGGCCTTAGATTGAGGTGATTTTGTATTAATAATTTCCTGGAGATAAATCATGCATGTTCTTATTTTCACCCTGAGGACAAACAAGAGTATTTTGAGATGGTCCCTGTTGTATGATTGACAGTACGAGATGGCCCCTCTAATGTCTTTTTGTCTGATTGATGGTTTCCAAAACCACATTTAGGTCAGGATTTGATGATTACCTGGGCTGGTTTGACCTAAAGTGAATTTTGACCATATGGAATTAAGATAAAATGATGTCCTTATGTCTTTATCATCAAGGCTTACAAAATATAGCACATATGAAAGGTAGGTAACACGTCATTTATTGATGAGGTGTCAGGTGGGCAGTAATTACGGTCCGGTCCTATGTCCTACAAAATTCTCATTTAAAGCATGCTTATAATTCTTTAATAGACATCTTTCTAAATACTCAAAACTTGGTACCCATGCTTATTTTCAATCTAGAAACACTTGAAATGTGGGTGCATTGAGGTAAAGACTTGAAATAAACATTTGATCACCAGGTGGCAGTTAATTACAATGACTTGTCCTTAATGATGTCCATGTGTCTGTTTCAATCACAATGTTTATAATATCTGTCATGTCTGTCAGAGAGGTGTTGTAAGGACACCCTTAACTGTACAAATTATCAGATCTTGCCTGACTCTTATAGATTTTGTCTTGATTCATTGTCAGATCTCTCATGGAATTATATTTTGTAAAATTGCAGATTTTTATTTTTACATTAATGGTATAATTAAGATAACTATCTTTAATTGAAAGTTTGAGAAAGTTAATTGAAAGTTTGAGAAAGTTTTAATACCAGATTGATCTGATTTCTAAAGGTGGCCACAGATTTAATTTTGTAAATGCTGACTTCAATAAATTTAAAAAAATTACTACATTTATATATGTCAATTTTAAATGAAAGTAGACTTGTACACTGAACATAATTTCTCTGATTCTGTTAATACACATATAACAGGATTTTCCTTGTTGTAACTGACAGATATATATATATTTATACATGTACCAGGAAAAGTCTACAACATTATATATTTTAGTAATTTGTTACAATTTTTATACGACCGCAAAAATTGAAAATTTTTTGGTCGTATATTGGTATGACGTTGTCGTCGTCGTCGTCGTCCGGCGTCGTCCGAAGACACATTGGTTTTCGCACTCTAACTTTAGTTTAAGTGAATGGATCTCCATGAAATTTTACCATAAGGTTCAATACCACGAAAGGAAGGTTGGGATTGATTTTGGGGGTTATGGTACCAACAGTTAAGGAATTAGGGGCCAAAAAGGGGCCAAAAATAAGCATTTTTGTAATTCCAGACAATAACTTGTGTGTAAGTGTATGGATCTCTCTGACATTGTACCACAAGGTTCCATATCACAACGGGAAGGCTGTAATTGATTTTGGGGGTAATTGCCTCAAAATTTTAGGAATTAGGGGCCAAAAAAGGGGCAAAAAACAAGCATTTTTCTAGTTTCATGACAATAACTTGTGTGTAAGTGTTTGGATATTTCTGAAATTGTACTACAAGGTTCCATATCACAAAGGGAAAGCTGGAATTGAGTTTGGGGGTAATTGCCTGAAACGTTTAGGAATTGGGGGCCAAAAAGGGGCCAAAAATAAGCATTTTTCTAGTTTCCAGACAATAACTTGTGTTCAAGTGTATGGATCTCTCTGAAATTGTACTGCAAGGTACCATACCACAAAGGGAAGGCTGTGATTGAGTTTGGGGGTGATGAATCATAAGGGGGTTCAAAAAATTTGGGGGGGGGATTTTTTTTTTTTCTTTTTTTTTTCTTTTTTTCCTTTTTTTTTTCTTTTAAAATTTTCCATTTTAAGTTGGTTATTTCTGATTAATATTTAAAAGCAAATAATAATGATATGGTAGGAGTTACACACCAAACAGGATGTGTAAATTATTATATAATAAGTATTGTGCAATAGCAAGAAATTTTCAATTGCACAGTATTGCACAATTGCAAGAAATCTTCAATTGCACAGTATTGCGCAATAGCAAGAAATCTTCAATTGCACAGTATTGCGCAATAGCAAGAAATATCCAATAGCACAATATTGCGCAATAGCAAGAAATTGTCAATTGTACAGTATTGCACAATAGCAAGAAATATTCAATTGCACAGTATTGTGCAAAAGAAGATACTTCGTATAAATTGCTTATTTCTTGATCAATTTCAATGGGGTTTTATTCTTGAATTCTTGGGGTTCTTTAATATGCTGAATCTAACCGTGTATTAAGTTTTTGGATTTTGGGCCCCGTTTTTAAATTGGTCTACATTAAGGTCAAAAGGGTCCAAAATTAAACTTAGTTTGATTTTAACAAAAATTGAATTATTGGGGTTCTTTGATATGCTGAATCTAACCGTGTATTTAGATTCTTGATTATGGGCCCAGTTTTCAAGTTGGTCCAAATCGGGGTCCAAAATTAAACTTTGTTTGATTTCAACAAAAATTGAATATATGGGGTTCTTTGATATGCTGAATCTAACCATGTATTTAGATTTTTGATTTTTGGGCCCCGTTATCAACTTTGTCCACATTGAGGTCAAAAGGGTCCAAAATTAAACTTTGTTTGATTTCATCAAAAATTGAATTCTTGGGGTTCTTTGATATGCTGAATCTAACCATGTATTTAGATTTTTTATTTGTGGACCCGCTATCAAATTGGTTCATATTGAGGTCAAAAGGGTCCAAAATTAAACTTTGTTTGATTTCATCAAAAATTGAATTATTGGGGTTCTTTGATATGCCAAATCTAACCGTGTATTTAGATTTTTAATTTTGGGTCCCGTTTTTAAATTGGTCTACATTAAGGTCCAAAGGGTCCAAAATTAAACTTAGTTTGATTTTAACAAAAATTGAATTCTTGGGGTTCTTTGATATGCTGAATCTAAACATGTGTTTAGAATTTTGATTATGGGCCCAGTTTTCAAGTTGGTCCAAGTTGGGGTCCAAAATTAAACTTTGTTTGATTTCAACAAAAATTGAATATATGGGGTTCTTTGATATGCTGAATCTAAACATGTATTTAGATTTTAGATTTTTGGCCCAGTTTTCAAGTTGGTCCAAATTGGGGTCCAAAATTAAACTTTGTTTGATTTCAACAAAAATTGAATATATGGGGTTCTTTGATATGCTGAATCTTACCATGTATTTAGATTTTTTTTTTGTGGGTCCGCTATCAAATTGGTTCATATTGAGGTCAAAAGGGTCCAAAATTAAACTTTGTTTGATTTCATCAAAAATTTAATTATTGGGGTTCTTTGATATGCCAAATCTAACCGTGTATTTAGATTTTTAATTTTGGGTCCCGTTTTTTAAATTGGTCTACATTAAGGTCCAAAGGGTCCAAAATTAAACTTAGTTTGATTTTAACAAAAATTGAATTCTTGGGGTACTTTGATATGCTGAATCTAAACATGTGTTTAGATTTTTGATTATGGGACCAGTTTTCAAGTTTGTCCAAGTTGGGGTCCAAAATTAAACTTTGTTTGATTTCAACAAAAATTGAATATATGGGGTTCTTTGATATGCTGAATGTAACCATGTATTTTGATTTTGGACATTGGACCATAATAGGTAAATTAAAAAAATTGAAGTTCTTAGACCACATTCTTTCTGTGTCAGAAACCTATGCTGTGTCAAATATTTAATCACAATCCAAATTCAGAGCTGTATCAAGCTTGAATGTTGTGTCCATACTTGCCCCAACTGTTCAGGGTTCGACCTCTGCGGTCGTATCAAGCTGCGCCCAGCGAAGCATTTTATTTGGATCTTGATCTTTAGAAATATCTCAACAAGACTTGTGTACAGCAATGTTTAGTTTTTGGATTAATATGAGGTGTACTTTGTAATAGTACACATTGTATCTATTTCTCTTGAACTTATTAAAATTTAAGCTAAATTTCATAGAATATTTACCATGTATTGCCAATGTGTACCTCCTCTTATATTTTTTTTATCCAAATTAATTTTTGGGGTTCCCATTAGCAAATCATTTTGCAAGGAGCAGGGGGTATCATTTGTGAGCTTTTCTCACTGTACCTCTAGTTAATATGTTAATAGTGGATTTATTATGATGTTGAGCATAAGAATTTTTCAAATTTCCTTGTATTATGGGTTTTTCGTGCTATTTAAAATCCATTGTGAATTCACAATTTCCATTGAAAAAGCATGCATTGTACCAATTGGTATGAGGTACGAAAACATATGATCTGACGATAATGCAAAAAGTGTAATGTCATAAAAATAGTGGTAAAAAAGGTTCTCAGGAAATCTCCCACCAGAAATGTTATTCAGTCAGTTCAGGGAAAGGTTGAGATTTCAAAAATCTAGGTATAACACTGTGACTTTTAGGGTTTTTTTTTGTCATTGGGTTGCTGTCTCTGACATTGACCTATTCTCTACATGTCCTTTTAATTTATATTCCAGTAAGAACTAGTTTGCACTTGATATAAGTACATAAATATGACAAATTACATGTCGGTAACACATCTGTTGACAGTTAAAAAATAAAAATCAATTTTAACAATAAAATGATAAATATTAAGAAAGAACACATGAAATGTATTATTAATTGAGTTTATGAAAAAATGCCACCTTTCCAAAATTTTGGAGACTCATCTATATTGTAAATAAGTTTTTATTTTAAAGGTTTTTTGAAAAATTCTGAATGATGTTAGTGTTGCCGACTGCACCAAAATCTTTTCCAACTCAATATTCAGACATTTTTGTTATGTGTCTAAACAAAGTTTTGCAAAACTTATTAGTTTGAATAAAATTTTACTAATCTGGGACATCAGACTAGTGGCTAATGGTGCAGACTGATATTATTGTGGCATTATTGTATGGATCCTCATGGTTTTGGTCCTTTGTGATTGGTCTTTTTACAAGGATACACATCAAAGAAAACCTTTGATTCTAACAATATAGATTTCACTGTACTTACATTTCCCATAGTTCAGCACATATTTTCTGTGTTTTACCTGAGGCATTTAATGTCACTGACAGGACTGTTATACATAATTACATATTTAAAACTATGTCAACATTACCCAACAATTTTACTGCAATCTAGAACGATTACCTTAATTCTGAAGTGGGAACAGTCCTTGGTCTTTTGTGTTTCCTGATCAGCTTCTGTGTTGAGCTGATACATTGTATTTCATATACTCCCGGTCTGAATTTTCAAAAAAAATATAGTGTTATCTATGTGCCTGGTTCTGAAATATTTTCAGACAAAAAAGGTCTTCTGTGTTGTAATACGTAGTTTATGATTGCAGGTCCTGATGGAAGAAACTGGAGAGATGATATGCGTCCACCAAGCCCAAGAGATGGTAGAGGTGGTTTTGGTGGGTTTAGACGAGGCAGAGGAGGGCGTGGCCGTGGAACCAGGGGGAGAGGACGAGGACGAGACTTTGGCCCAGGAGACTTAGTGGGTTAGTATTGTCAATTTTGGTCAGTAAGCTTGGCTTAGTTATGTTCAAAATGCTGTTGCCCAGGAGGCTTTTTGTGTTGATTTGTAGAGGGCTGTTGTCCAGGAGGCTTTTTGTGTTGATTTGTAGGGGGCTGTTGTCCAGCAGGCTTTTTGTGTTGATTTGTAGGGGGCTGTTGTCAAGGAGGCTTTTTGTGTCGACTTGTAGGAGGCTTGGTAGGTAAGTTTTTAGATCACCTGACCCAGTATTATCGATAAAAAAATGAATATGTAAGACTTATGTATTGACCATGCATGTTGGACCACATATTTGGATTTAAATACAAAAGAATGTTTCAACTGTTAAACCCCAAAGTAGACTGATAAAAAAGCATATTATTTGGTAGTATAAGGCATATGTTACATTCCTAATTTGCATAAAATGATTTAAAGAATTGAATCAAATTATATTACAATCTTAACTATTATGAGTTCATCAATTTTCATGTAAGTGGTCTAACTTAATTTTCATTTATTAAAAGCTATATTAAATTGATCAGTAAGAGCTTCTATAATTATGTCTTCAATTTTACGTTTCAGGTCAAGATGTCAAATACTTCAGTGCAGAATTTAATAATGAGACATTTTATGCTGAGCCATCATCAGCCCCGCCCACTGATAGAGGAAGTGGAGGAGGAGGAGGATTTAGAGGGACAGTTTATTTTAATCCCTCTTTTGTTGATGAGACTGTCTTGAAGGATTTAGTTAAAAAACAAATGTAGGTGTTTCTTTTTATAGTGTTGATTAAAAGAGTACATAAATTTTAAACATAATTGTCTCAGGTGATGTTTCGTTTAACGATCTTGAAAAGAGAAAACTAAAACTTAATATAGACAAGCTGCATCTTGATAACAATATATTTCATGTTTCAATTACTAGGAGGCAGTTCAAATCTTTGCCTTTCCGAAAAAAATAGATTCTGAAACATAGATATAAGTATGGAAAATATCTTAAGTGAGAACTGGATTCATAAGGACTCTGGGCTGTTTTGAAAAAGCCTAATAGTACTCAATAATGGGTGATTGTCAAATAGTTGTTATGTACAATAGAAATGTAAGTGATTTCTAAAATAGCCTTTATATGTTGTTACACCATTTTAAAGGTGCTTTCCCTCCAAACCCTTTATGACATTACAGAAATAAATTTGCTGTCTATGTTTACAGAGAATACTACTTCAGTGAAGACAACTTACAGAGAGATTTCTTCTTGAGAAGGAGAATGGACAAAGAGGGATGGATACCTATCAGTCTCATAGCAAGTTTCCATAGAGTTCAAGCTCTAACTCAGGATGTAGCACTTATTATTAAGGTAATTAACTCGCTGCCATGGTTATAAAAACTGCTGGATATGTATTGACAGATCCTAGTTCTGATTGAACTCAGGTTAGAATGTAGCTTTTTAGTGTTAATGGTGAAAACACACCAAGTCTTCCTCAGGGGTGTAAAGATAACCGGATACCTAGCTTATTTAAATGTCTTAACTCGGAATGTTACCTTTTTGCTAGTTTTGATTTCTTTAGGTTCTAACTCAGAATGTAGCACTTATTGTTAAGGGAAAAACACATGACACGCCTCTTCATGGGGACAAAGAGAGAGATATCTAGTTGGTTCTAATGTAAGTCATAATCTGAACTCAAAATGGTGCACTTAATGTGAAGGTAAATAATCAATGTCAACAGTGCAACTTATAAAAGTGGTTATATTTACAGAACTATACATTGAAGTTTGATTTATTTATTATTTCAGTCTTTGAAAGAAAGTGAGGTTTTGGAAATGCCTGAGGATGCACTGAAGGTTAGAGGACGAGTTACTCCTGAAAAATGGCCAATAGAAGCACCTCCTATAGGACTTCCTGTGTCATCAACTCTGCATGCTGATGTACCAGAGTTTGTCCCAGGCAAAGCTTATAACTTCCAACCAGTATATAATGGTAAGTTCACTGTCATTAAGGAAGGTCTGCATTATACAGTTTTATAAAAGAGTTTGTATTAAGCAAAGATTATTACTTTTATTTAGTATATATGTCTTAATTAGACCTCCAATCTATATACTAGAGTTTGTAGTTAGCAGAAGGAGCATATAACTCACTTCTAATAAGGTTTGCACATTGCATATTGTTAATTCAAGAATATATCTTTCCGTAGCGGAGGGGGCATTAAGTTTTACCCTTGTCCGTCCGTCCATATTAAAGTCCCAAAGTTGGTTTCCGTTCTTTTACTTTAGTTTGCCTCAACCAAATGTTATGAAACTTATACACAATGCTTATTACCACAAAACACAGATCAAGTTTGAATTTTGGTGGCGTCACTTAAACCGTTGTAGAGTTATGCCCCTTTACAAATCGAAAAATTGCTGAATTTTTCGTTTCCGTTTAACTATAGTTAGCCTCAACCAAATGTTATGAAACTTATACACAATGCTTATTACCACAAAATACAGATCAATTTTGAATTTTGGTGGTGTCATTTTAACCGTTCTAGAGTTATACCCTTTACAAAAGGAAAATTGCTGAATTTTTTGTTTCCATTCTCAAACTTAAGTTTGCCTCAACCAAATGTTATGAAACTTATACACAATACTTATTACTACAAAACTCAGATCAATAAAAAATTTGGGTAGCGTCACTTTTACCGTTCTTCAGTTATATCCCTTTATAACTTTATATGATATGCAAGCGTGGGCATCATCTGTGTCCGATGGACACATTCCCCATTTATTGTATAATTCACATATTACAAAAGTTCCTTTAAATGGTTATTTATCAGAAATAAAGCTAATGGCTGTCTGCTTATCCAATATGGCCACCAAAGCTGTTGTTGATTACTAACCTATGGTGAGAAATACATCAATAGATATAAGAAGATGTGGTATGAGTGCCAATGAGGCAACTCTCCATCCAAGTCACAATTTATAAAAGTAAACCATTATAGGTCAAAGTACGGTATTCAACACGGAGCCTTGGCTCACACCGCACAGCAAGCTATAAAGGGCCCCAAAAATTACTAGTGTAAAACCATTCAAACGGGAAAACCAACGGTCTAATCTATATAAAAAACGAGAAACGAGAAACACTTATGAACCACATCAACAAACGACAACTACTGAACATCAGATGACTGACTTAGGACAGGTGCAAACAATTGCAGCATGTTTTAAGGTTTTAATGATACCAAACCTTCACCCTTATCTGAAACAATAGTGTAACATCACAACAAGTTCCTTTAAATGGTTATTTACAAATGTATCAGAAATAAAGCCAATGACCGTCTGCTTATTAAACCAATATGGCCACCAAAGCTGATGTTGATTACTAACCTATGGTGAGAAATACATCAAGTTCCTTTAAATGGTTATTTATCAGAAATAAAGCCAATGACCGTCTGTTTATCCAATATGGCCACCAAAGCTGATGTTGATTACTAACCTATGGTGAGAAGTACATCAAGGTCCTCTAAAAAAATTATTTATGATGTCTATGACAGTTATACAACATGGCTGTTTATGATTCATAAGGCACTGTAGGGAATTTAAATCCTGTGAGACTAGTTTGTGTTAACATTGTATACCTCACATTTCCTTTTATTACTAAGTAGTTTTTATACGCCCATCATAGACGTGACTTATTATGGTATACCAATGTCTATCCGTCCGTCTGTCCGTCAACACTTTCGTACGATAACTCACGCTTTAACCAATTCTCATAATACTTTGACACAATGTAAGAATTGACAGAAGAAAGTTCTCTCTTGCTTTTTTTTTATTTTCAACTTTGTCATTCCAGAGTTACAGAACTTTGACCCTTAGATTTAAGGCTATGTATAACAAAACTAACTGTTTGATTTAAACAATATCCTCAGGCATGTTTTTCTACAGAGCTATTTTATTTGCTTATGATTAAATACCTTTGAAATATCTCATTTTATTCTTGCAACAATTTCAATATGCACATTAAGGACATATCACGCACTCTTAGCGCAGCCGTTTATTGATTATTATATAGAAAATGTGTCTGTATTTTTAATAATTTATTTTATTTATTATATGGAAAAATGTAACTGTTCTATTGATTAATATTCAGATCATCATGATGGTAACGAAGGAGATGATGAGACGACAAAGTCTGACAACGAAGACATGTTCAATGATAGCTTAGGATACCCCAACCCTAATATACTATCAACTAGTGCTCCTGAGATGACAGGAGACTGGATTCAAGTCAAGAAAAAAGACAGGACACCAAAGAAAAAGGTGGGTTTTTTCCTCTACCCCATACAAACCCTAACAAAAAATCAAATAAATTATCTTAAGATTACAGGGAAAAAAGACATCAAAGAATAGGGAAAATTATTTCTCTTCCACCATCCAGGTCCTAATATACTTTCAAGCTAATGCTCCTTAGATGACAGAAAAGATACAAGAAAAGAAAAAGTACACCATAGAAAAACAACCCTAACTATGTAGTCAAAACAAGGAAATAACTCTTCATTCATTTATTTTTGTTCATAACAGTTTTCAAGGTTGGAAAACAATTTGCATATGAGTTTACACAATTTTTCTGGTTTTATCATCTGCTACTATTATAGTAACTTGAATTTTTATTTCGTAGAGTATTCTATTTCTTGGATCCTAGATTGGTATTCACGGAATATTAAAGAATCCAATAAAATCGGACATCCACAAATATTCATGAAACCAGAGAACTTAGTATTCCATGATTATTGATAGTTCTGCTAATATTAGTATCACACAAATTTTAATGAAAACCACTTAAATTGGTATTCCACGATTTTTATTGAATTCAAAGTATCAACGTAAAATATATAGGGAAGAAAACATTATATCTCAAAATATGTGAAACTTATTTGTTTTAATAAAAATTATTTTTTTTAGGAGGAAAAAGGAGAAAAGAGGAAGAAAAGTGATGACCAACAAGAAGAACTGGATTTTATGTTTGATGAGGAAATGGAAGGTTTTGATGTTGGAAGGAGAAATCAATTTTCAGAGTGGTAAGAGAACATTTCTATCTCCAGTTTCTTTTAATTCATATCTTTGATTGATTACCATTAAAAAAAAGGTGAAAAGTATTTTTGCCAGGTTATGAATTAAGGCTGTTAGGGAGCCTCTTGTTAAATTTCTTGTCAATGTAAAATTTCTTACAGTTTGTAGAAGCTAATTTGTAAAAAGTGATTAGCAATAATCTGAACAAAAGTTTTTTCTTACATGTCATGACATCAGGTTATCAATTTCATCAGATTCTTTCTCCTGCAATAAAGTCAAGGTCATTGTGTTCTGACCTCTATACTATTTCATTATAATCTTTATTGGAAGTGAAAAGTAAGAACATTATGAAGTATTCTATTAGTAAATGGATTGTGATGTCTTCACCATTCATAATGAGGAATAAAAAAGTGAAATGTATCAGGTAGGTCAAATTATTTACAAATTTATAGGTAAAAATTATTAGAGTCTATCATAATAATAAAATAAAAATAATAAAAATAAAAATAAAAATAAAAATAAAAATAAAAATAAAAATAATAATTCTTTATTTAAATAATAATAATAATAATAATAATAATTCTTTATTTAAATAATAATAATAATAATAATAATAATTCTTTATTTAAAGAGGGTTACACAGTTAGCTATAAAACTAATCTTCCCTGAGGCCCTCATGAAATACAATAAAATATAACAAACAATTACAAAATATCAAACAAACACACATATATGAAAAAATGAAATAAAAAATTGTTATAAAATATACAATTTTCAAAACAGGTAAAAATTACAAATTCATATAGTACTGGCATCATTCAAATGACCTCAACAACAATTAAAGTTTAAGTAAGTGTAACAGCATTACTAAAGGCTTTGAATTACATATATAAATGATTTATGATGGAATAAAATGTAAGATTGATTGATTGATTGTTTGTTTAATGTCTAGTGGTAAATGTTTCATGCATTGTCTTGATCAGAACAAATGAACAATAAAGCCAATAGGTAGGTTTTGCATATAGGGTCAACTGGGAGGAAGGGCCAGAATATTGACTGCCACTGAAAAGGGGGGTTTGTTGGATAGGGGCAGAAATTTTGCATTGCAACTAACCATATATTCATCCCTCAAAATTGTTGAAAGGGTTTTTATTGTGTAGAGAGGATAATTTTAGTAGAAGATAATTGGTCTATTATAATATATATTGCAGGTCTGATGATGAGTCGGATAATGAAATAGCTGACGATGAACTTAACAAGATTCTTATAGTTACACAGACTCCACCATCACTGAGGAAACATCCAGGAGGTGACAGGACTGGAGACCATGTACGGCGTTCTAAAATGACGTCCGAAATGACTAAAATAATCAATGATGGACTTTGTTACTATGAACAGGATCTCTGGGAGAAGGAAAATGAGGTATGAAACTTAACAGTGCAGTTTTATTCATACAACCATCAGTGCATGCCACACAGTAAGTTGAATGTTCAAGCAGTTTCTTAAAAAAAATTTACACTCTTGATCTTTTTGGTAAAGATTGCATAAAATGCAATTGAAAAAAAAACTAATGTCACTGCCTTGATAGCTTAATCTTTTGAATCATCATTGAGTTCAAGCAATAGAGTTATGTGAAGTGAACATTTTTAAGATGCAATGGTTTCCCAATGACTAGCAATTTATTAACAATATATAATCAGATAATCTTTCAAGTTACAAATGATGTGTATATGTACAACCATACCAGTCAAGTAAACTATTTTAGTACATATTATTAAATAAGTGTTGCATGGGAAATTAATATATCTGTTCTAAGAAAAGGGTCAATCATGTTCAACTTAATTCTGAACAAAGAAAGATAACTCCCGATTCAAATGCGTTCCATTTAGATTAATACAATTCAATGTTTAATTTAAGTTCATATTGCAAAATGAAAGCCATTTTACCTTTCAGTGCTCATAAACCCTTTGATTTCATCTATGAAGAACAAAGGAAAAAGTAACCCCAGATTGTCTTGTAAAAAAACGATTGTATATTTTTTATTTTGTAGGATGATTTCAGCAAATATAGTACAGTGTCTGTGATAACTAAAGAAAAATATGAAGCCTTGATGCCACATTCTACAGTGGCAGCACAGAAATTACCACCTCCCCCTCCTCCTGTCACCATACAAGCAGGTAAGTCATTGATGCCACTTTCTACAGTGGCAGCACAGAAATTACCACCTCCCCCTCCTCCTGTCACCATACAAGCAGGTAAGTCATTGATGCCACATTCTACAGTGGCAGCACAGAAATTACCACCTCCCCCTATTCCAGTCACCATACAAGCAGGTAAGTCATTGATGCCACATTCTACAGTGGCAGCACAGAAATTACCACCTCCCCCTCCTCCAGTCACCATACAAGCAGGTAAGTCATTGATGCCACATTCTACAGTGGCAGCACAGAAATTACCACCTTTACTCATGTCTCCTTGCAGTAAGGTAAATTATGGATGCTTCATTTTTAAGTAACTTCACAGAAATTGCCGCCTCTCCCCAAATACAGTGGCTTCTCAAAGTGACCACCTCTTGAAGACAGTCAAACTGCTGTCAGTTGACAAAACAAAAATTGCTGCCATACAGTCCAGTGAGTCATTGACACTACATATTACATATATGCAGTTTATATTGCAAAACGTATAAAACTTGTAAAATTCAAATTCTCATTTGAATCATTTGTGATGAGACATTTATCAAGGGGACAATGTTCTGCTATCACAAGGATTTGCTTTGGAACATTCCAGTTAGCAATATAATTAGGACGTTGTAGAAACATTTGAGCTAATCTACATTTGTGTGAAAAGTATTTTCTTATATATGTTATATGTAAAGTTCAAAGTATTGAAATAGAAAATAGAATTGATTTGTACAGGATACCTAATTTTTAACCTATTTTTCATTTTAACACAACTCTTAAACAACTTTTCAGCTGGCAAGAAAGTTACAACTCCTCCTATTGCTCAACCAGACATTGCCAGATCTTTGCCTGCCTATGTGCCTGACACACCAGGCAAGAAAGAGAAAGGTCCACGTACACCTCACAGTAAGAAAGAAGAAATGGCTCCAAGATTTTATCCTGTTGTTAAAGATTCTGGTAGACCTCATGACCCACAGGTAAGAATAATGTTTAGCATAAAAGACTTTGTTTGTGGTTGCTATTTATAGATCTGCAGCCCTATTCCTATTAATAGATCTGCAGCCCTATTCCTATTAATAGATCTGCAGCCCTATTCCTATTAATAGATCTGCAGCCTTATTCCTATTTATAGATCTGCAGCCCTATTCCTATAAATAGATCTGCAGCCCTATTCCTATTAATAGATCTGCAGCCCTATTCTTATTAATAGATCTGCAGCCCTATTCCTATTAATAGATCTGCAGCCCTATTCCTATTAATAGATCTGCAGCCCTATTCCTATTTATAGATCTGCAGCCCTATTCCTATTAATAGATCTGCAGCCCTATTCCTATTAAAAGATCTGCAGCCCTATTCCTATTAATAGATCTGCAGCCCTATTCCTATTAATAGATCTGCAGCCCTATTCCTATTAATAGATCTGCAGCCTTATTCCTATTAATAGATCTGCAGCCCTATTCCTATTGATGGTTGTTTGACAGATATGCAGAACTTCAGTCTGAAATGTATGATTCATGCTAGAGATCTAAAAAGTAATTTTAATAAAATTGGAAAATTGATTCTTATTTGATGAGGTCAAAGTATCTAGGTATGAACCAATGATAAGGTCATGGTATTCCAGTAGTTGTCAAGTGCAGGAGTTCAAATTTATATGTTAGTAAGCTTGCTTTGTATGCACATTCATAATGATATTGTGAATCTGCTGAACTTGACCTTTAATGAACAATCAAATAGAGATCTGCTTATTATTTCATTGTTTTTTATGCCCCCGCCGTAGCGGAGGGGGCATTAAGTTTTACCCTTGTCCGTCTGTACGTACGTACGTCCCAAAATTGGTTTCCGTTCTCTAACTTTAGTTTGCCTCAACCAAATGTTATGAAACTTATACACAATGCTTATTACCACAAAACACAGATGAAGTTTAAATTTTGGTGGTGTCACTTTTACTGTTCTAGAGTTATGCCCCTTTACAAATGGAAAATTGCTGAATTTATCGTTTCCGTTCTCTAACTTAAGTTTGCCTCAACCAAATGTTATGAAACTTATATACAATGCTTATTACCACAAAACACAGATGAAGTTTAAATATTGGTGGCGTCACTTTTACTGTTCTAGAGTTATGCCCTTTACAAATTGAAAAAATGCTGAATTTTTCGTTTCCAATCTCTAACTTAAGTTTGCCTCAACCAAATGTTATGAAACTTATATACAATGCTTATTACCACAAAACACACATCAAGTTTGAATTTTGGCGGTGTCACTTTAACCATTCTAGAGTTATGCCCCTTTAGAAATGGAAAATTTTTTATTTTCTTCTAAATATCAAGTAATTTTATTAAAATTGGAGTTATCTTCCTTTGTCCATAGTTGAATTAACTACAATCAATGCTTTATACAATGCAATGTTAAATTTTGACTTCCACTGATAAAACACAGATCAAGTTGAATTTGGGTAGTGTCACTTTAATCATTATTGAGTTATGCCCCTTTATAAATCGAAAGATTGCATAATTTTTAGTTTCCATTCTGTAACTTAAGTTTGCCCCAACCAAACATTATGAAACCTATATACAATATTCATTACCACAAAACTAAGATCAAGTACAATTTTTTTGTTTCCGTTTTCAAACTTTAGTTTGCCTCAACCAAATGTTATGAAACTTATATACAATGCTTATTACTACATAATAAATATTAAGTACGAAATTTGATGGCACACTTTTACCATTCTTGAGTTATGTCCCTTTATAAACATAAAAATTGCCAAATTTTATGTTCCATTCTCTAACTTTAGTTTGTCTCAATCAAATGTTATATAACTTATACACAACAGTTCTAGAGTTATGCGTGTTTACAAATAATAAAATTGCTGATTTTTTAGTTTCTGTTCTCTACTTTAGTTAGCCTCAACCAAATGTTATGAGACTTACACACAATGCTTATTACCACAAAACTCCGATCAAGTTCAAATTTGGGTAGCGTCACTTTTACCGTTCTTCAGTTATGTCCCTTTATAACTATATGATATGCAAGCGGGGGCATCATCTGTGTCCACATGTGGACACTATCCACATTTATTTTTAATAATGTGATGACTTCTTAGAGGAGGGCCATTTGCTTGCGGAAGGGAATAGGGCTTAAAAATGATCTTTTTTTATGATTTTTTTGTAACTAAACAATGTGATTTTGTTAATAAAAAAAAATAATATATTGACTTTATTTCATTTGAATGCACATGAAAAGGTGTATTTTAGAATTAGTTGTTACTTCACTGGCAATTCTTTCACCCCAGAAAAAAGTTGATATTGAGAAGCAAAATAGCATATTTCTTTCAGATAACATATTTTGGCTCTTTTGAGCCACTAGTCTTCGTACACACTATAGATGTGCTGTTAAATGTTTAAGTGTTAACAAATAATTATAATATCTACTTTTTTCCTTCAGACACCCAGGAAAAAGAAGACGCGACACAGTAGTAATCCACCAATAGAAAGCCATGTAGGTTGGATAATGGATGCCAGGGAACATCGCCCATCACGATCTCGAAATAATTCAATGTCTCAGAGGTAATGATAATTATAAACTTTGTCCTGTTGATATAACTAGTTCCTGTATCATATTAACACTACAATGAGGCAGAAAGATAACTTTTATAAGAATATTTTTTTATTGTGACAAAGGTGAAAATATATATGGTTCTGATCCTTGTAAGCACAGTGTGGACACAGTATCTATTTCAATCTAATGTCACATGACTTAATAGTTTTACATTCCATCAGACACGATGATACACACAAATTATGGTAGTTAAAACACTTAATTTTGATATCCTTTCTTACAGTCCTTCAGAAACGATGTTGTCGACCAGTTACGGTAGTTACAGCAGTACACCTCATGCCTTCCCAGCATTCCATCACCCATCACATGAACTTCTAAAGGATAACAACTTTGTGTGGCATGTTTACCATAAATACCACGCCAAATGTTTAAAAGGTTTGTGTCTGCAGTTTACATTACTGATTTGTATATGTAGAACAGATATAAACAAATCCTCACTTTGTTATTTGTTTATTTATTTCCAATATGCAAACAAACAATATAAAAACATTATATGCATGTCTTACAAACTTTGTCATACCGTATAACTTAAAGGGTTTATAGCAGAAACTGTCTTACAAACTTTGTCATACCGTATAACTTAAAGGGTTTATAGCAGAAACTGTCTTACAAACTTTGTCCTACCGTATAACTTAAAGGGTTTATAGCAGAAACTGTCTGACAAACTTTGTCCTACCGTATAACTTAAAGGGTTTATAGCAGAAACTGTCTGACAAACTTTGTCCTACCGTATAACTTAAAGGGTTTATAGCAGAAACTGTCGGACAAACTTTGTCATACCGTATAACTTAAAGGGTTTATAGCAGAAACTGTCGGACAAACTTTGTCATACCGTATAACTTAAAGGGTTTATAGCAGAAACTGTCGGACAAACTTTGTCATACTGTATAACTTAAAGGGTTTATAGCAGAAACTGTCTGACAAACTTTGACCAATGACCTTTAGGACTATAGCATAGAGCTTCTCTGACAATCTTTGACAATTGTGTCTTAATTGTATAGCATTTACAAGATTGGACAGTTATGATAGTCTCTTGATAGAGATTTTAATGAATGAGGACTTATGTTTTTACTTCTGAAGTTAACAAGGAACACTTTTAATGAATAGGGGAGATAATTTTGTTGAAAATATTTGTCATTTTTTGGTAAAATAAAGTATAAGACTTTCATTGTATAATAGAAGAAAATATGTATGTTTTCTTTTGAGCTATATATAAAAATAATTGTTTGTTTTTCAGAGCGTAAGAAGTTGGGAGTTGGTATGTCACAAGAAATGAATACACTCTTTAGATTCTGGTCTTTTTTCTTGAGGCAACATTTTAACAAGAAAATGTTCCAAGAATTCAAACAGTTGGCAGTGGAAGACTCCATAGCAGGCTATAGGTAAGTAAACAGTTGGCAGTGGAAGATTCCATAGCAGGCTATAGGTAAGTAAACAGTTGACAGTGGAAGATTCCATAGCAGGCTATAGGTAAGTAAACAGTTGACAGTGGAAGATTCCATAGCAGGCTATAGGTAAGTAAACAGTTGACAGTGGAAGATTCCATAGCAGGCTATAGGTAAGTACTAGGAACATACCAATGAGGCTTGAAGGTAGTGTAGGATTTTGGGCAATTTTATACATTTTGAAATTAGTTGTGCTTTTGGATGCATAAAATTTATAAAATATTATTTTCTACATATATCTGGCTATACATAGATAGAATAAACAGTTATAAATAAAAATGAAGATGTGTCCATTTACAAGCATGTGTTCATATTCATAAAGGATTCTGTAAACAATTTCCATATCCATCAAATATGAAAATGAAAGAAAAAATTTTCAACAAAATTTCTAGTTAAAATATACATAATGGTTTGTATGACTAAAAATCTATGGTTTACCTCCATTTTGGATAATAAACATGTTTTTTTTTAAATTGGTCTAAAATTAAGTCCATCAGGGTAAAAGAATGCTTGTATTATAGAAATGATTGTGGTTAAACCCATTTACTGACTATAGCTTAACATACGGTGTGGGAAATATCTTTAATGAAGAAGACGGTCTTGATAAGGACTATTGATATGAATATGTAGTTTTGTGGGAAATATCTTTAATGAAGAAGACGGTCTTGATAAGGACGATTGATTGGAATATGTAGTTTTGTGGGAAATATTTTTAATGAAGAAGACAGTCTTGGTAAGGAAGATTGATATGAATATGTAGTTTTGTGGGAAATATCTTTAATGAAGAAGATGGTCTTGATAAGGACCATCGATATAAATATGTAGTTTTGTTGGAAATATCTTTAATGAAGAAGATGGTCTTGATAAGGACGATTGATATGAATATGTAGTTTTGAAACACAGTTGAAAGGTTGACATGGAAGCTCCAAAAAAGAAGACCAAATATATGCAGAAGTAAAAAGAATCATTACTCTACTTATGGCTGTTTTTAAGGTCCTCAAAAAGGGGAGAGCGCATAATCAATTGCACGACTTCAGATGCAGTCACACAATCAAAAGAGATGCTTTCAGCTATTTGGTACTGAAATATTGTTCCCACAATGAGTTCCAGATGTAACAATACTTAACAATGTTCTTAATTTTGTGTCAATATGAAAGATGGATGTAATGAATTGTATGAAATAAATGTTTTCTGCATCTGTAAAACATCAATCAAACAGCTTTGAGACTGCAGTAATTGGCTTTAAATTTTCAAACATTTTATGAGGGGCATGTCCCATACTTTCTAACAGGTTCACATTACTGACATTTACCCCAAGCTATGGACCGAAAGCATCCAGACTACTGATTGGGCAAAATGGGTAAACAGCTCTGTATACTCCATAGTGAGTAACATACCAGTACTTAATGCAACAATCAACCAATCATAACTTGCTGTAATGATACATGTTGAGGATCTGATCACCCTTCTACTAAAAGAATAGATCAATGACCAACTTTATAATGGCTGTTTATTAGTGCAGGCCATGTAACTCACAAGTATTCTGATCATTTGTGTGTTGGTTTGATGGTTTGACCTTCAGGTATGGTTTTGATGGTTTTGTTTGAATATGATATTAAATGCTTGTTTCGATATTAAAGTTGTAGCTTTGCTTGTTTTTCAGATATGGTGTTGAATGCTTGTTTCGGTACTTTAGTTATGGTTTAGAGAAACGATTTAGACCAGAATTATACAAAGACTTCCAGGAAGAAACAATACGAGACTACGAGCTAGGTAAATATATATTAATTGTTTTTAATATCTTAAAATCTATTGTTAAAAAGCAAGAAAGAAAATAGGACCATAAATACTATTAATAGATCTAGCACAAGAATATAGACGAAAGAACTAAAATGAGATTTTATCAATTATCAATTTATTGTCCCCCCGTGCAACATGGTGTAGGGACATAGAAATACTGGTTGTCTATCTGTACATCCTACAGGCCTTGTAAGGGCTCTCATGTGTACAATACTTGCCAAATTTCTGTTAAACTGATGTCAAAGATTTATATTAGCAATGTTCTGAACTAGTTGGAAAATTAGTGTGGATAAACTAGTTATAAAACTGAATATAGATTTCAATGAAAACTTATCAAAGGTTTATAGCAATAATGTCTTTGATGAGTTGGAAAATCAGTACTGATCAACTATTTTTACTAGAAATATGTCCCTATGAAATGTAATTTATATTGAACATTGCTTTGTAAGCACTCTCATGACTACATATTTTGATGAAATTTATATTTAAAGGTTTATATCAGCAAGGAATATGGAGGAATTTTTGATTTAGCGCCAATCAAATAATTTTATAGGACAAATGTCTCTTGGAAATAGAAATTTTATGGGAAAAAAACATTGTTATCGATCTCATGCCTACATTTCTTGCAGGATCTTTTTTTAAAAGTATAAATGAAAAATGAGAAATGTCTTATAGTTGTTGCCGTTGGACAGATAAAATATGTTCAAAGACAAGGGACATTGGAAGGTTGTTCTTTTATTAGAATTGAAATTTTTTATGTATTCAAAATATATAACTACAGTAAAAAGACAGTGAATGCTAAGTATTTCAGGAAAAGGAGCTGGAGAATTCTTATATTTTATGAAATATTGCAGGTCAGCTGTATGGATTGGAGAAATTCTGGGCATTCCTAAAATATTCTAGAAAACATGTAGAAGTCCATCCAAAGTTAAAAGAATGGTTGTCGAAATATAAAAAGCTGGAAGATTTCCGAATAGAGGTGAGTATCATTTTGAAATTTTAAATGTTATGGTGTTGGCTTTTTAGGTTGTGAAACCACAAATTGTGCACCTATTTATTATTTCATAGAAAAACTTGGACTTGACATTGGGAAAGTCAACCTTCTATTCAGACAACATTTGTAATCTGTTTTATCTTTTCAGATGTTTCCTCCAGATCAGGACAAAGGTGAAGGTCAGAAACAACATAGACGGGAAAGACAAATATCAGAAAGTTCTATAAGAGAACGACATACGTCAGGGTCAAAAGGTCAGAGGGGCCAGTCTTATCCTAAATATAGTGCTAGCCAGTCGGATCAGAGTAAAAAAGATACATTTGATAAACAAAAAGACAAGACAGGTGTCAAAGACTCTAATAAGGCAAAAGATTCACAACAGACTAAATCTGGAGGGAAAGATTCACATCCAGCCAAGGCCGGTGGAACACATGTGACTAAATCAACAGATTCCAGTCATTCTAAGTCGGGTGGACGGGATTCACATTCAGCTAAAGTTGAGTCACAGTCAACTAAGTCAGGTGGACGAGATTCACATTCAGCTAAAGCAGAGTCACAGTCCACAAAATCTGGTGGACGAGATTCACATTCAGCGAAAGCAGAGTCGCAGTCCACTAAGTCAGCTGGACGGGATTCACATACAGCTAAAGTTGAGTCACAGTCAACTAAGTCAGCTGGACGAGATTCACATATATCAAAAGTGAGTGATAAGGAATCTTCTAAACCAGCTGAATCACATTCATCAAAATCGAGTGATTCTAATGTCAAGTCAACTGGTAAAGATTCGGGTCTAAATAAGTCTGCTGGGAAAGATAGTGGGCGATCACATCAGACTAAATCGTTTAACAGAGAACCACTAAGGCATGGTGGACAATATTCTAAACCAAATAGTGCAAAACCTGCCACTTCAAAAACAGGTGGAAAATTTACAGATTCAAAAACATCTCAAAGTGGCGATTCCAAACACCAATCTAGTGTTAAACCATCAGATTTAAAATCTGCCTCAAAACCAACAACACCACAAAGCCCTACTGCCAAAGATTCAAAACAATCTGATAAAACCCAAATGTCGACAGCAAAGGACACAGACATGTCTAAAACCCAACAGTCAAGTAAGGCAGTCACAGATACAACTAAAACCCAACAGTCAAATAAAACAGAAAAGGACACAGAAACAGCTAAAACCAAGTCGGTGCAAACAAAATCAGTCGGGAAAGAATAAGTGTTGGAATACTGATTTAGACACTGTTTTCAATAGTTGTATTACAGAGCATTAACAATTACTGCAGAGTGTTAACACAAATTGTATTACAAAGTGTTAATAATTGTATTACAGTGTTAACAATAATTGTATTACAGAGTGTTAACAATAATTGTATTGTGTGCGTGGCTAATTTATTAAGCAAAAAAAAAATTCAAAAGGACAAAAAATTACTAAAAAAAGTTAACTGATGCTTTTTTTTTTAATCATTTCTATCATATCACCATAGTAATTTTTTAATTGTTAAATTTTCTGTAACTTAAATCTGGTTACAATGTTATCTGTTTTACAAGTACTGTGTTTTAATTACATGCAGTCGACATCAATGGAGAAGGTAGAATGTTACCTTCTTGGATGTTTGTAGTAGAATTTTATAAAATAACTTCCAAACCTTTTCAAACTTATTTTGAGTTATTTGTTTGATATTTATATATATATATATATATATATATGTCTAAAAATGATTGGCATTAAAATCATCATACTTATTGTCAGGCATCAAGTTACATTAATTTCTTAAAATAATAAAAAAAATGATAAAATAATGACTTTTTAAATTGGCTGAAAAAATTGAAATTGAAAGTAAGTATGCTAAACACAACACAGAAAATGAAGAAAAATTGAAAAGAAATTCTGTTTATACCATCTATTAAATAGAAAGAGATTTTTCTAGCTTATGTGTTCCGATTGTAATATTAGTGTTTTATTTGACGGTGGGTGTGGATTCATCACAAGTCTTTCATATCTATGCATTTGTTGTAAACATTTCTACTAGTCTGTTTTATAGCTTTGTTGTCGTTGCAACTATTTTATCTTTAATCAGGTCAATTTCATTGTCATGGCAACCATTTTATCTAGTTTTCAATAGATATTGAAGACTTTATTTTATTTTGATTGTTTGTAGTAACTATCATTGTTATCAGACTAGATTATCAGTAGTCTTTTTATATTAATTGTTTTAAAGCTAATTAAGTAGGAACCAAGTTGATTATTTCTCCCTACTACATTTTGAAATCAAAGAAAAAGTAATTTCTAATGATTTTTCTCTGTAGTTGAAATAATTTTAAAAACAATTTTCATACATCTTTATTTTTCATTCATATTTTCTTAAGTTATGTATGTTTTGTTATTTGATTTTTTTAGTGTACACAAAGAAGCACTTCCGGTAAAAAACCCACTTTGTTTGTCGTCCAGTGAATCTTGTGATTGTTGGTAATTTAGGAGGATATTCAGACATCATATTCTTAAAACACAACTTTTCTATTATATATGAAAAGAATAAAAATTGTGTGAGTGATTTGTTCAGAATTAAAAATAATCACTGCCATTGGCAGGTAATTTGATCTGAATCTCTTGATTCTGTTGTTAATTGGTTAAGTGAGGAATTAATTGATGTACTGCATCTTGTATATATGATTTGAGAATGAAAGAATTGTTAAAGTTATATATGAAACAGAAATCATGTGTATACTTTAATTTTGACAAAATATTGGCAGCATGTCATCCATGTTTACTGATTTTAAATCTTGTTTGTTTTCCATTGAGGATACCTAAAGTAATATTATACACATCACAGACCAGATTTACATTATTTAACAGTAATTTCTGTTTTAGGGTCACCTAAAACTTGTGTTCATCGTTTAGGGTCCTGCCAGGACAACACATGACCTTGTGGGGGTTCTGATTAATACAATAAAACCTCCCTACCAGGTCATGTTTCTTGTGTAATGGTTCTTATGAATACAAGTAAACCTCCCTCCCAGGTCATGTTCTTTGTGTAATGGTTGTTAGAAATACAATAAAACCTCGCTACCAGGTCATGTGCCCCCTATGGATGGTTCTGATTAATACAATAATACCTCCCTGATAGGCCTAGAACCCGTGGTGGTTCTGATTAATACAACAAAACCTCCCTGATAGGCCTAGAACCTGTGGTGGTTCTGATTAATACAATAAAACCTCCCTGATAGGCCTAGAACCCATGGTGGTTCTGATTGATACAACAAAACCTCCCTGATAGGCCTAGAACCCGTGGTGGTTCTGATTAATACAATAAAACCTCCCTGATAGGCCTAGAACCCGTGGTGGTTCTGATTGATACAACAAAACCTCCCTGATAGGCCTAGACCCTGTGATGGTTCTGATTAATACAACAAAACCTCCCTGATAGGCCATTACCCTGTGATGGTTCTGATTAATACAATAAAACCTCCCTGATAGGCCTAGACCCCATGGTGGTTCTCATTAATACAACAAAACCTCCCTGATAGGCCATTACCCTGTGATAGTTCTGATTATTACAATGAAACCTCCCTGATAGGCCTAGACCCCATGGTGGTTCTCATTAATACAACAAAACCTCCCTGATAGGCCATTACCCTGTGATAGTTCTGATTATTACAATGAAACCTCCCTGATAGGCCTAGACCCCATGGTGGTTCTCATTAATACAACAAAACCTCCCTGATAGGCCTAGACCCCCTGTTGGTTCTGATTATTACAATAAAACCTCCATGATAGGCCTAGACCCCATGGTGGTTCTCATTAATACAATAAAACCTCCCTGATAGGCCATTACCCTGTGATAGTTCTCTTTAATTCAATAAAAAACCTTACCACCTAGACATGTGATCTTGTTTGATGGTTCTGGTTAATACTATAAAACTTCCCTACCAGGATATGCCTCCTGTGTGATGGTTCTGATTAAAACAATAAAACCTCCCCATCAGGTGAACATGTGATCTTGTTTGATGGTTCTGGGTAATACTATAAAACTTCCCTACCAGGATATGCCTCCTGTGTGACGGTTCTGATTAATACAATAAAACCTACCTGTTAGGTCATAACCCTGTTTAATGGTTCTGAATAATACAAAAAACTTAACCACCAGGTCAACATGGGACTGTGATGATTCTGTTAAAAAAAATACTCCCCGTCAGAATATGTTACCCTGTGATGGTTCTTGTTAATGCTATGATTTCTCCCCATGAGAACAGGATGTGTTAGCTCTGGTCAAAACAGTTAATCTTCCAAACAGGACAAAAATCGCGAGAATTGATTGCGTTATTGTTTTTGTTTTGACATGTTATTGAGTTTTGTTTTGACCTGTGTACAAGTTTTGATGTGTGGCTTTACTTGTTATAATTGTTATTTCAGTTGTTAATGTGTGTAATATATATAAATTGTTTGTAAATACACTTAAATTGTATAATTATCATTAAGACTTGAAAACTATTTAGATAGAAAAATATATGAAATAAATATTTCAAAGTAATAAATAAATTGATTAGTTAAAGTAAAAAATTGAAAGAAAAAGATTTGTTTAACCAAATTGTGATTTTGATTGTTACAAATCATAGATGCTGAACAAGCTATTTGATTAAGACTTAAAATTATGAAATCATTCCAGTCAAGTCACAAAGTACAGAACTAGTGAGATGAGAGGTCACTTCACATCTGACTATGCAATCAAACTTTTGGTTGTATTTAGTCAAGATTTCTGAAGTACTTAAAAACCGGTATAATTCTGAACAGCTTCAAAATTAGAACTTTAAAATATCAAATTGACTGTTCTGAATTCTGACTATGATTTTCACCTTAACATGCCATTAAATAACATTAAACTTGTGTTTTTCCAATATTATTGTATTAAAATACAAACATGTATTCATTCACAACTATGGCAATATTTAAATTGATAAAACATTTATGTTTTTTGTTGTAAGAATCAAATTACAAAATATTAATAAGTCTGGACCATTTCCCCCCAGCTATATTAGATCATCGATTATTAATGGGACATTTAATAAGTTGATCATCATTTTTTTCTTGTCGCCAATAATTATTGCAATTTAAAAAATCTTTTAACCTGTGATTATTTGCATAATTGTGAGTTATTTCAATCAGTGTACAGCATTATTTAAGTATTTAATTTGAATGAATGAATTTTATATTAAGCAGAATGTATCTCATGTTGTTCTTATTTTTTTTATAGAAAGATTAAGTATATGTGAAATTATTTTGCCTAAAGCAGGAGGTCTACATTTTAAAACATATTTTATTAAGATACTTTACTATGATATTTCCATTCTATTCTTTTAAAGTAATTCCATTCTATTCTTTTAAAGAAATTCCATTCTATTCTGTTTAAGTCTTTCCTGTCTATTATTGAAATGTATTTTGGATTAATTGTTTTTTGGGGAAATTGTTTTGTGATACACCAGGAGCTATGAATAGTCTGTGAAGATATTTCAGCCTCATTTTTCTAAAAATAAATGTACACTTTAAATTTATTGCGTCTGAAGCACTTTTCTGGAATTACCGACATCAGGAAAACTCAAAATGATAAATGTGAAAGTCAGGAATGTTAAGATACTTGAGGACCTGTATGACCAAAAGCCAAACTCTTCTTGGGTCAGCTTTACCCAGCGGAAAAGAAACCTTGTATATAATCCATAAAGTTATTCTTTGAAACTATTTTCTATAATAAATTCCCCCTATTGAAACCTTTTTTTGAGACCTTTGAAGATATTTTTGGTCAGGAAGATAATTCTGTGAAAGTATTTCCCTTTATGAATAGGTTATCATTGCACTATATTCACCTTCATTCAAATTTTCTTCCTGTCATTTGACTGCTGTCCAGAGACAAGAGGTCATGTTCTGCCATTAACGTTTTATTGGTTCTATTTCTATGAAATAACCAAATATGAGTATGGATAAAAGAAGATCAATGCAATTCAAAAATTATACATGATGAAGAAGCATAAAATGAGTAAAAACTAGTGCAAGAATATTTAAGTGCAAAAGGAGTAAATTTATTTATTGAATAAATCTGTAATGGCAAGATTACATATATTTTCATTTACAGTTTTTTTGTTTGTATATACACATTTTGATTTGAAGTGAATGTATAAATTGATTTGAATGGTTATATTTCCTATTTATAATTAATTATCGTAAAATAAAGGTCAGTTAGGCATTACATGACCTCTGACCTGCAGGTGCTTTAACTTGTGACCTCTGTTATATATATATATATAATATTATATATTGATACATTTTGGATGGGACTATCCATTTCATTTTTTTCTGTTTTTGCTTATCATTGCATTTTTCGTAGTAGTAGTTTCTCATGCAATAAAAACAAAAAAATGTCAAAAACAGAAATAAAAGTGTTTTGTTATTTATCAGAACAAAGCTTTCCAGTCAGCCCATAAGAATTAGGCCTTCAGTTTTGCTGAAAGGCTTCTTGAAGAGATTCCACTTCAGATATGATGTATATTTGCTGAAATTTAAGACACTGCCAATAGATAAGATATGACAAACTTTCTGAAATATTGATGACAGAGAGATGGAACCAATGGGATATTCAATTCATAAGACATGACAAACTTTCTGACATATTGATGACAACGAGACGAAACCAATGGGATATTCAATTCATAAGATATGACAAACTTTCTGACATATTGATGACAGAGACGGAACCAATGGGATATTCAATTCATAAGATATGAAAAACTGTATGAAATATTGATGACAGAGAGACAGAACCAATGGGATATTCAATAGATAAGATATGACAAACTTTCTGACATATTGATGACAGAGAGACGGAACCAATGGGATATTCAGTAGATAAGATATGACAAACTTTCCGACATATTGATAACAGAGAGACAGAACCAATGGGATATTCAATTCATAAGATATGACAAACTTTCTGACATATTGATGACAGAGAGACGGAACAAATGGGATATTCAATTCATAAGATATGAAAAACTTTCTGACATATTGATGACAGAAAGACAGAACCAATGGGATATTCAATTCATAAGATATGACGAACTTTCTGACATATTGATGACAGAGAAACGGAACCAATGGGATATTCAATTCGTAAGATATGACAAACTTTATGACATATTGATGACAGAGACATAACCAATGGGATATTCAGTAGATAAGATATGACAAACTTTCTGACATATTGATGACAGAGACAGAACCAATGGGATATTCAGTAGATAAGATATGACAAAATTTCTGACATATTGATGACAGAGAGACAACCAATGGGATATTCAATTCGTAAGATATGACAAACTTTATTGCATATTGATGACAGAGAGACGGAACCAATGGGATATTCAATTCATAAGGTATGACAAACTTTGTGACATATTGATGACAGAGAGAGGGAACCAATGGGATATTCAATTCATAAGATATGACAAACTTTCTGACATATTGATGACAGAGACAGAACCAATGGGATATTCAATTCGTAAGATATGACAAACTTTCTGACATATTGATGACAGAGAGACGGAACCAACGGGATATTCAATTCATAAGATATGACAAACTTTCTGACATTGATGACAGAGAGACGGAACCAATGGGATATTCAATTCAAAAGATATGACAAACTTTCTGACATATTGATGACAGAGAGACTGAACCAATGCGATATTCAATTCATAAGTCTCTGATAAACTTACAACACCAAAAATTGAAGAAAACAACGGAAAAACAACAAACAAAATGCAGACCGTCTCGTCTGTTTGTCTCCCAAAGTAATTAAGACTTGAATGATTCATCAATTCATTCCTCTGTCTTTCTGTGTGTAACCCCTTGAATGCTTTTTTCTCGCGAGACCTTATCACAAATTTGTTAAATATCAGTACGCATGTTTGTTGCCATTCATAGTTGACCATGTCTTAGTTTTTGGATATTTCTGGGTTAAATTTGGCATGGATTGTGAGACTGACCATTTTTGAATCCCCTGCGACATGGAACATTTTCACCCTAGATTAGATTAGATTAGATAAAATGTTAATCTGGCAACGAGGGGTTAGCTTTCTGTATAAAGCATTCATATATCAAAAGGCTTAATGTATATTTGGTATTCAGATGCTTTGTGGTCTGAAGTTTCTGTCTGGAATATGTCCATTGTCCTGCTTTTCATTTTCATGGCTCAAAAGTTTATACAGTTTTTTTTATCACTTGCACTTTTCAGTTTCAAGTAAATGGACAGTCATATTTGGTATATAGAAACATTGCAAGATATTTATGTTGGTTAGACATGCTTCACCTGATCAAGACGTCATCTCATGTTGCACTATTCAGCAGTAGGATCTTAATTAGTTATGTGTCTTAGATTCTATAAGTAATAAGTCAACTATTTTTGGTGTATAAAATTATTGTAGGGTGTACATGTTGGTCTGACAGGATTATATAACCATAACCTTGTTATTATAGTGAACATTATGGTTTTGCTATTAAGTCCATTTGTGTTTCCGATACATCGAGTAACAGTTAACTTTATTCGGTGTAGAATTTTTGTAAGTGTACTTATCCATCTGACATGGTTCAACTCGCCTAGACCTCATTTTCATGGCTCATTGGTCAATGTCGAGCTTTTACAACAACGTCCCTTTCTTAGATACTTTTAAGAAATGATAATTCTATATTTAGAGGGTATTACAGATGGCTATAGAAATAAACTGCCCTAAAAATTATATACTATATTTGGTGAATAGAATGATTGTTAGGTAGACAGGGACATATATTAGGTTTCATCTGACTTTGACCTCATTTATCGTTCGTTGGTCAATGGTGAGTGTAAGGGAATTAGGTCAGTTTCTCTATGAAACACGATCATCTTTAGACAAGATGAAAAATACATTTGTTGATTAACCCTTTTACAAGCTATTATCAACAACAGGTTAAATGAGACCATACCACTTAGTCCATTATGATGTCACGTCCAGTAACACTGTATGATGACAACAGGTTAAATGAGACCATACCACCTAGCCAATTGTGAATTCCCGTCCAGTATCCCTGTATGATGACAACAGGTTAATTGAGACCATACCACCTAGTCAATTGTGAAGTCCCGTCCAGTATCACTGTATGATGACAACAAGTTAATTGAGACCATACCACCTAGTCAATTGTGAAGTCCCGTCCAGTATCACTGTACGATGACAACAGGTTAATTGAGACCATACCACCTAGTCAATTGTGAATTCCCGTCCAGTATCAATGTATGATGTATGGCAATCATAGGACCATCATCCTTAAAGATGGAGACCATACCACCTAGTCCATTATGATGTCAAGTCCAGTATGACTATGATGTATGGCAATCATAGGACCATCAACCTTAGAGATGGAGACCATAACAGCTAGTCCATTATGATGTCAAGTCCAGTATCACTGGATGATGTATGTCAATCATAGGACCACCAACCTTAAAGATGGAGACCATACCAATTAGTCCATTATGATGTCACGTCCTGTATCACTGTATGATGTATGGCAATCATAGAACCATCAACCTTAGAGATGGAGACCATCACACTTAGTCCATTATGACGTCACGTCCAATATCACTGTATGATGTATGGCAATCATAGGTCCATCATCCCTAAAGATGGAGACCATATCACCTAGCCCATTATAATGTCACGTCCAGTATGACGATGATGTATGGCAATCATTGGACCATCAACCTTAGAGATGGAGACCTTAACACCTATAGTGTCCATTTTAATGTCAAGTCCAGTATCACTGTATCATGTATGACAATCATAGGACCATCAACCTTAAAGGTGGAGACCATACCACCTAGTCCATTATGATGTCACGTCCAGTATCACTACGATGTATGGCAATCATAGGACCATCATCCTTAAAGATGGAAACCATACCACCTAGTCCATTATAATGTCACGTCCAGCATGACTGTATGATGTATGGCAATCATAGGACCATCATCCTTAAAGATGTATACCATACCACCTAGTCCATTATAATGTCACGTCCAGTATGACTAGGATGTATGGCAATCATAGGACCACCAACCTTAAAGGTGGAGACCATACCACCTAGTCCATTATGATGTCAAGTCCAGTATCACTGTACGATGTATGGCAATCATAGGACCATCAACCTTGGAGATGGAGACCATCACACCTAGTCCATTATGACGTCACGTCCAGTATCACTGTATGATGTATGGCAATCATAGGACCATCAGCCTTGGAGATTTAACTGTAAGAGTTTGAAAGCATAACATTCTAGTTAAATGATTATATTTTTTTAAATTATAAATTGACAAATCGTTTTATTCAAATTTCCTCTGTTATACAATATCCCTAAGCAGCCCAGGAAAGCAGACATAGGGGTCCTGTTTTATTACATTCTGCATTTGTCCTGGGAAACAAATGGCATATTTCAATTCTTACAAAATCCTAAAAATTACATATTAAAAAATTATACATCTTTTTAAAATACACAATGATTATTAACCAGAAGTACAGACAGAAAGCGTAAAGTTGGGTGTTTTATAGATATTGTTTCCGGTATGAGTTCCATTGATACAACTATCCATCAGAGTCCAAATGATGCGGATGTAAGCATCTGTATGTCACCATATGACCTTTACGATGTGTAAAACCAATACCGTGTTGTTCGCTTTATGGTCCCTACAAGATACAACAAGAAAAGCGACGTCCAGATTTATGACCACAATAAACGAAAAACAAATATGACGAACAACCACTGAATTACAAGTGCCTGACTTGGACAGGCATATACAGAATTTGGTGGGAGTAAAGATGTGTGTGAGCTCGATCTCACTTCCCTCCCCCTTACCGAGGGCAGTGGTGTAACTGCATTGTTTATTTTGTGTTTGTTATTGGTATGCAGATTTATCATTAACGACTTTATTTAATTTTAACACCTGAAACAATTGTGACTGGTTCCATAATTTTGTATAATTTGACTTTACAAATGACTGGTCTTTCTAGTGTTATTTTGGGTCAAGGCGTTGCTTATATAATCACTCCTTTGATCAACAAGAAATTTCCACTTGGATAAGTTAATTAAGAAATGATTAATTTCAACTAATACTGTACGAGATTGGATTAAAACCATAGCTTTCCAACGAAATTATGTAGAACGGTTCTTGTCCTTAGCAGAAGAAGCATATGCTTGGGTTCAAGACTGGGTTGCTGCAGTAATTGAATGACATTTAAAATGAGCATTCATATACAAATGAAGGTTATGGGGGACAATCCTGCAAACTTGAAAGAAGCTATTACAGGTACAATATAAAATGGAAACTTACGAAAAAGGTTTGTTTTAAAGTATGGTCATTCTTCAAAAATTCAAAATCCTCATGAACCTATGCGGGTTGATCATTATCTACCATGAAACGATTTTGTCAGAAGATGGGAACATGAGTAATGCAAGAGAATGTATATTTCGTCAGAACTATCTAATTATTTCAAAACGATTGATACAAGTGATAACTTCTCTATATCAGATGTTGTTTGTTGGAAATGTAAATAAAAGGACTGTAGAGGAAAGGGATATGTTAGGAACTAGTGTTGCCAGTAGGTAAACCAAAACGCTCTTCTCATGGGGGAAGCACACGAGATGAGTACAAATAGAAAAATGCTTACTGTAACAATAAATTTAGCCTGAAGTCCAAAAAAAGGTATATACATTGAAAATGTTCACAAAACTGTCCTAAATATTTTGTTTTTATTTACCTCTGCAGTTGATAAACAGGAATCCACTTGAATTGATGGAAAAAACTAATATTACATTTTTAATAAATGGGTCACTAATTTTATGAAGTCACTAAAATATATATTAATGTTTTTGAAGACGCATCCAGTCAATTCAAAATGGTGTGTGATTATGCTATGGTTTAGGGTGCTTAAGAGTTGAAAACACATATATTTCTGTACAAGAAGACATTCATATAGCAACTTTATTAAGACTTTAAAAAAAAAAATTCTATTGAAATATTTTTGTTAAAAGCAAAGTAATTTCATGTATTATTTTCAAATTCAAAAATATGAATAACAATAAACGAAAGACAAATAACCATGGTTAACGTCAAACATTATTAAATGTGTATTGGTTTCTAGACAGTTTGTTTTAATAACTTTTGTATTTTCATTCTATATATTTCTAGAATTAAATCTCCAATGACTTGGTAAAGATTGACATCCGGAACGCATTGAATTGCTGTTTCGGATAGTGAATGTCAATCGCCGCCTTAAAAACTAAAACGGCAAGGATCAATTGATTTCAAAATGTTGTGTAAAATGGAATTAACAGTTGTTGAGTATCTTTGTTACAACTAAAGCAGTATCTAGGTAGAAAATACTGAGTGAAACTAGTTCATTTGAGGTCTTTCCGTAAAACAAATGGAGGTTTAAATTTTTCCCAAAACTACTCGTCTTTTTTTTTAAAATTTAACCTGCACCCTGGACAAATGACATTAAAATGATTTGTGGTTTGTATTTTTACTAAAGCAGGATAGTTTGTATACATGCAAGGACTTATTAGAGCTTTCACGAAGATTTATCTTCAGAAACGATTCACAGACACTGTGGTTTGAACTTTGTACAATCATTAGATTTCTGGGGATGATGTAGCTTGGGTCACCGATATAATGTAGTACCAGCAGTGACCCATCATTTGATTTCGGGGAGTGTGGTTGCTTGGATGATTTTGACAATTAATATATCACTGATATCCTGGTAACAGAGGCACTTGTTAAAATAAGTAAAAATAGATATTCAGTTTTTACTACGGGTACCACAGATAAAAAACATTCTCTGAAAATTGGTAGGAAAGTTACAGACTGTATCAAAGTGCAAAATGTTTTCAATATTAATAGCTAGAGAATCAAATAATTAGGAAGGAAATTTGAAAATGGGGCTCTTATGGACTGAAATCATTCCAAGGCGCAATCTGAACACAAATATACTATTACGGACTTAATTAAAATAATTCAGTTTATTTGCTACTAGAGTCTAAATTAAACTATACGGATTTATTAAAAATGGATTGATACTGCGAATCTTCCTATAAAACAAAAATCCTTACATGACACCAATGCATTAAAAGGGAAATATTTGACAAACCAGTTGATGACATTTTATCTGCCAACATCATCCCGAAATCATGATCAACTTTGAGTTCTCCAGTTGTAACTGAAGATAAATAGGGTTGATCTAAAAAAAACTTTGTGTTAACTTTCGAAAATTGAACCAAACAACTACGAAAAATGTATAGCCTGTAACATATATAATATGATATATTACCCAATTTAGGGAAAGCTCGTTACTTTAGTTCCCGTGATCATAATGGACAAGTTGATAAAAAGAGTTGACCCAAAAGACTTTGTGTTGACTTCCGAAACTGTAAGCAGACAACTACAAAAAATGTATAGCCTTTACCATATATAGATGATATATTAAGCTGTTCAGGGAAGTTTGGGTTGACCTATTACTTGAAGTATATGTATTCATACCCTTAAAACACATCCTCATGATGCTGCAACTAACAATCAATCTTGCATCCCAGTTATCCATTAAAGACAAAGGTATATATAAATGAGGCAGAGGTCAACTGACTTCAACAATTAACAAACAGCTATACCCAAAAGCTCGAACACAACAATAAGTCTAGAAAACTAAAAAAGCCATGTTAATTAATTGCACGTATTTCTCAAAGAAAATCAAATAAATAACATTCACAACTAAAAGACAAATAGAAAGAATTGATCATACTTTGTTTCATAAAAAATATTGACCAATGTATGTCTTAGTGAGGAATAATTCGTTATTTGTAAAATATCACTCTGATTCAAACAAAAAAATTCTCAGAAACTGACATTTTCAAGATGCTTGATTTCTTGATTGACAACATATTTGGTAAGTTTGAGGACTAGTTTTTAAACAATCGGCATTCCCATGGGAACCAATCGTGTTCATCTCCTTGTCGACTTGTTCCTTTATTCATATGAGGCGGATCATACACGAGTTTCTTGGGAAGAATGGAAAGAAGCTAGATGTATCCTTTAACTGCACACTCCACTATCTAGATGCAGATACAAAGTTTGGTGACTGTTGACACATCTATCCATCGAACTTGAAAAAAGAAAACAACAGATACAGTTAATTCTGCCTCTTATCTGGACTTATATCGAGAAATTGACAATGAGGGTCGGTTGAGAACAAAACTTTAGGACAAAAGAGATGATTTCAGCTTCCCAAGTGTGAACTTTCCAATAATAAAAACATCACAAAAGTTCCAGAATTTACAGTATTAAACCAAGAGTTCCATTGAAGGAATGTGAAGTTGAAATCATCCCATCGAAAATTTTACAGACATCACCACTTGGTTAACTGTTATGGAATATCACAGATGACGACAGATATGTTTCAATTGTCGTAATCCCAATCCTGTCCTCTTTCCTCATATGCGACACACTGAATTGGACTTATCACCAGGTTTGTAATTACATGAGAAACAAGACGAATGCACATGTGCAGCAGGATCAGTTTACCCTCCTGGATCACATGAGATCACTCCCGATTTTTTAGTGGTGTTCGTGTTCAGTCTTCAGTTTCCTATGTTGTGTCATGTGTACTGTTGTTTGGTCTTTTTGTGGTTTTTGTTTTTTTGTCATGCCTATTTTAGTTTGTTTTCGACTTGAGAGTTTGATGATCCCTTTGGTATCTTTCGCATCTCTTTCCCAACATGGGGAATAAAATCGATGTTCATATTTTAATGGCTAGTTTTGGAAAATTCTCATCAAATGACCATCATAGGAACGATTTAGAATAGAAAGTAAGAGATGCACAATATCATTTAGTCTGGAATACCATTAACCTGAAGAACTATGCCTTCAATTTGTTTCAAACAAACATGTCTACTGTCCTTGCTACCAGTATACAACAGATTGTGATTTTATATCAAGCCTCTTTGTACTCCTCAACCATTAGTTTTATGATTTTGTTGTTCACTTCCAGAAAGATGTCATATTAACCCTGCCATCCTACCAACCTCATCAAGGCTATGACAACAGATAACACAATTAGGAAAATTTAAAGAAAAATTTGGACAGCTTTTAAAGAGTCCCCATTCGGAATGAGCTATTCTATCAATATGTAAAGACTGTAAAGTGCCCTAGCAACACGAAGAACAAAGGCATAACCACAGGGCAATAACACATCTACAGCTTGAGAATCAAAGTATAGGATCCATACAACAGTAATCCACCATTCCACTTACATAAAACAAAAGATAATGACATCACAGCTTGGCTTTATTATCAGCAGAAAAACAAAATAAACAAATATTTACAAATGGTAATACTGTCAACAATATTGTTTCTAAAGATAGATACCATGTGAACTATCAAACTATCATATTTATTTTACTTTCACACATCAGAATGTCAAATATTCAATCAGTGCTTAAAGAATTAATAAAAAAAGAAAAGAAATACTTTTCCCTAAAATTATGTAAATTGTGATCTAAACATTATAAAATAGAATAAATTAAATAAAAATATAAGTAATGGATGAGGGTGGGAATGGGATACCTCACATGAAAAATGTAAAAAATTGATTGAAATAAATGTTGATTTTTTTCTTCTTCTTTTGATGCTAACAAAGCAGCACTTGATAAATCAGGATACATTTTTTATGCTCATTTGATGCTAACAGTGGCAATGAAAGGGACATTCGACACCATTCCTACCCTCATTAATAGCTCACATCAGCAGTAATGTCTTACAACTAAATGTCCTAGTGTATTAACTTTGTCAACATAACACTTATAGAATCTACATAGACTTTAACAAAGTCATAACAATATAACAGCAGTAACATGTCTAAACAATTGCCGATTACATTACAATAAACCCTTGAAATATCACAGATCACAAATAAAATTATCTAAAATAAAAACATGGAAAAATATTTGCTCCCTTTATATCACAGATGATAAACAATAACATATAATAAGACAAATGAAATAAGTTATATACCTTAACAATATATAAAAGAACGATATGTGGGAAAGGTTAGTTAAATAAAATGCTCCGCTGGGCGCAGCTTGATACGACCGCAGAGGTCGAACCATGAACAGTTGGGGCAAGTATGGACACAACATTCAAGCTTGATACAGCATTGAATTTGGATTGTGATTAAATATTTGACACAGCATAGGTCTCTGACACAGAATGAATGTGGTCTAAGAACTTAAAATTTTTTAATTTACCTATTCAAACCATATCATTATTATTTGCTTTTATATATAAATCAGAAATAACCAATTTAAAATGGAAAATTTTAAAGAAAAAAAAGGGGGAAAAAAATCCCCCCTCAAATTTTTTGAACCCCCTTATGATTCATCACCCCAAAACTCAATCCCAGCCTTCCCTTTGTGTTACAATGTATGGTGCCTTGCAGTACAATTTCAGAGAGATCCATACATTTGAACACAAGTTATTGTCTGGAAACTAGAAAAATATTTATTTTTGGCCCCCTTTTGACCCCTAATTCCTAAACGTTTTGGGCAATTACCCCCAAACTCAATTCCAACTTTCCCTTTGTGATATGGAACCTTGTAGTACAATTTCAGAAAGATCCATACACTTACACACAAGTTATTGTCATGAAACTAGAAAAATGCTTGTTTTTGGCCCCTTTTTTGGCCCCTTATTCCTAAAATTTTGAGGCAATTACCCCCAAAATCAATCCCAGCATTCCCTTTGTGATATGGAACCTTGTGGTACAATGTCAGAGAGATCCATACACTAACACACAAGTTATGTCTGGAAGTTACAAAAATGCTTATTTTTGGCCCCTTTTTGGCCCCTAATTCCTTAACTGTTGGTACCATAACCCCCAAAATTTAATCCCAACCTTCCTTTTGTGGTACTGAACCTTGTGGTAAAATTTCATAGAGATCCATTCACTTAAACTAAAGTTAGAGTGCGAAAAACCAATGTGTCTTCGGACGACGACGACGCCAACGTCATACCAATATACGACCACAAAAATTTTTTTGTGGTCGTATAACAAAAACGATACAGGGTAAAAGGATAGGGTGGTAATATTCTGCAAATTTACCTATAAAATTGATCTATTTACATTTATTCATGCTATTGCACATATGACAAGGTTTATTCCAATTTGTTTCCCTCGTATTGTTCCAACCCCCTCAAAACTCTTAGTATCTTCTTTTTCCCTTACACAGGCCAACAGATTGATAGAAAATCTGTAAGATTTAAAAGACAACTTATTCTGTTATAAACAAAAGATTTTTGCCACTTGGTAGTTACCAATACTGTTTGTACATGTACTAGTGTTTACTACAATATTTCTCAAATCAATCATTCCATATGTTCATGTTTCTTTTCTTTTGGACAAGAAAAGTAAAAATATTTACAATTTATACAAGTCATTAAATTTTACAAGGAACATTCAATTAATGTCATGGTATAAACCATAAAACAGTATTGCTATCTGACTCTTGTGCACAAGAAACTATCTATAAGCTTTTCAAACTATAAGCACAAACACAAAATGAAGGGGAAAACAGGATCCAAACTAGGCTGAAAGAAGATATAATGGATGGAGGATTGTTACAGTAGAGAGGCAGTGGTCAAATAAGGCGGAGAGGTAACAATAGGACAAAAAGTTTTAAAATATGGAGGAAGATGGGAACAATTAATCTGAGGATATATTAAGAGGACCCATCTCTCTGCATCCACCCTAGACAACGCATCACCTGATTAGGTAGAAGAGGAAGCAATGCACATAGGAGCATATAATCAATGTCAGAACACAGTATTACTTCTTTTATGCCTCCCTGCCAACACTTGCTGTATCTCTAACTTATACACCAAGGTTAGATACATTACACTGGCAACTGGCATGGATACAGTGGCAAAGTAGAACATAAAGTAATGGTGAAATATATATATATATATGTAAACAAAGAAAGGTTTAGGCAAACTAACCAAAGTTTATTAAGCATATATAAAATTTCAAATAAAGCAAGAAATATATGTTAAGGGACTTTCCTTTTTGAATTTTCCTCGGAGTTCAGTATTTTTGTGATTTTACTTTTTATACAATACATGTACAAATGTATGTGAATGATATATAAAATGTCTAAAAATGAATAACTGAAAGTGTCAGTCTAACTAGGCTTATAAATAAATAAACATTCTAAACATGAAGACTTAGAAAACTCAAGCTTTCTGAAAAAAATGATCATATGATCAATTCTATAAATAGTTATGATATTTAACAATGAAGTTTGCACACCTCAAAGGCACATTGTAATCCTAATCTCTCTAATGTCCTGTCCAGTATATATTGAATTACTTATAGCTCTGTTTAATTTCCAACTTTCAGATTAGAATCAATACACTTCTACTCCTCACCAACCTGCATTTCACTTAAGACAAATAAATATAAAAATGAATTAAAACTTCATTTGTAAATCAAATAACAAAATTGACCATGCAATCCACATTGTTAAAAATTGCATAAATTTGTGAGAAAGTAGTTACATGTCTGTAAGTTTTGCATGTGCTTAGGGAAACAAGTGTTAAAATTACAAATGTTCAAAATGTCCTAAAAGCAGGCATGAGTCTGACAATCCTAAAGGTTAGAGGCTTGCAAGTCATGTGTACACATGATTCTGACAATCCTGGCATGCAAGAATGTGTGCACATGATACTGACAATCCTAAAGGCATGAAATTCATTTATACATATAATATTGACAATCCTCAAGGAATGCAAGTAATGTGTAACCTTGATTCTGATATTCCAAAAAGCATTCAAGTCATGTGTACACATAATCCTAACAATCTTAAATAAATTCTAATGCTAATTCTGACTATCATCCTTGGACTTAGTAGAGGACAGTCTCTCTCTAGTTCTAGCCAGTTCTCCTTTAATTCCTTCGTTTTCATCCTCTTCCTCATATTGAAACTGACTGAGATCTTTCTTAAGTTTGGCAGCATCTTCGTCCTGACGTTTAAGGTTTTCTAATTTCTCTTTTTCTCGTCTCTCTCTCTTTGAGTCAATAACAAGTTTTGCACAAACTTCTAATGGAGCTTTCTCCACAAATTCACTTCCTGTAGAAAATAGAAAAATAAATATTTCTCGGATCTCACAAGTTAATGAATTCCCTGTAAGCCCCATCATACAATATTTTTTGCTCCTAAAACACTTCCCTCATCTAACAAAAACCCAAATCATGAACCTTTTGGTGCAAAACTGAGCAAATTGGAAAATAATTAGACATTTAAAAGAAATAAATAATGCAATGGACATGTGATTAAAAAGCTGCTCTCTGGTTGAAGTTTAATACTTTATTCCATCTTTGGTTTAACTATTTTGGTGACTTAAAAAGATGCCTACGGCTGACAAAGTCCCACAAAAACCTCATTTTTTTTCTTAGTACCTTGACAATACCTGAATACATAATTGAGTAAAAATCTTAAGAACAACACGTTTCACAAATGCATCACATAAAATATGACAAATGATAAATTTTTAAAATATTCTCAAAGCTGGGCAGGTCTAAAAATTTGTTAAGGGTTCCACCACACCCTATGTCTTGTCTACAATTGCTGCTGTCAGTGTAAAAGTGTAAAATTGACCGTAAAAAGTGAATCGATTTATCAGTATAATAAAGAATAAAAAAAGAAATAAAAAATTTTTAAAAAGTAAGTCCATTTATCAGTAAAATACAGAAACAAGAGGCTGTCGAGTGACAGCAAACCAGATTTTCCTGCAGAGGTCGAACCCTGAACAGTTGAGCAAGTTTGGACAAAACATTTAAGCTTAAAACAGCTCTGAATTTGGATTGTGATCGAATATTTAAAATGGATTATTATCTAATTAATAATGAAAATGATATTTGTAAATCTGAACCCCAAACAGGATCATGTAAATATTAAACATTAACACACACAACAAAAATAAAATATCACATAACAACTGTGACATCTACCTTCATAACACACATGACTTAAAGAAAATAGTTATAAAGAAATTTTGACAACTAATGACTAAAATTAATTGAACAGAATCCATATACTTATTTTATCATTACTGGTTCATAGAATAAGTTTGAGTTATTTCCCTTTGAACAGAAATATGGTTTAACTAATCAAGCAAACATAGTTCTCTAAAATTAAATATGATGTTACACAATGTATATCTATATCAAATTATAATCAGATATAATTAATAGTTCTTTCAATTGTCACAAACTAATATAGATCTGCAACTTATCTATCAATGTCATTTAAAAAAATGTCTCAAAGATTTTGAAAACACTTTTCCAAATTACGTTTTATTCATTTCAATTATTTTGAAAATCCATATAAACATGATAAAGATACTTTCCCAAAAGTTTGAGAGATTAACTGTTAATAAAATAATAAAATAAAAATATTTTATAGATATTATGTTAATGAAATTGCATTTTATAGAGATTTCAATATCACCCTTCTACAACACTGGAGCTATTAATACAGATGTATTTTTTTAAAGATGAAGTTTAAAATATATCTAAAAAGGTGTGAAATTCAACTACAGAAACTTTTCAAAGCTGCAGAAATATATCTAAACAAAATAAGTTAATCTATATCAAGCTACAGTTAAAAAAAAGATATAACTTTAGGTGCATAGAAAAAGCTGTGGGTAAAAAATGTATATATAATGTTAGGTATGTGGACAATAGCTATGGGTAACTGATATATAAATAATATCTACAGGGTCATATGCTAGTGCAACATACTTGTGAAGGCTCCCTTTTTACTAGGTTTGCCCGCTGGTGTTAAATAAAAACAATCATTAAAATTAGTCACAATTGTGTAGAAATATATACAAAAGTATAAAATACAGTAACAAGGGGAATATGTATGTAAACGTAACTTTTCTGGAGGGAGGGGGGAATAAGTGTCTGTGTGCGAGAAAGTCACAATCAATTGCCATATCAATTTGTGTGTATAAGTACAAAATACGGTAACAGAGTAATATGTGTACAGATATAAATGATCAAAAGATGAGGAAAAGGTGTACAAGTTTAAATTGCCAAAAAGGGTGAAATATGGCTAGAAATATGAATTACCAAACAATGGAGAATATGTGTACAAGTATGCATTGTAAGAAGTGAGGAAATGTTGGTATAAGTATACAATTGGATAATGGATTTCTTAAGTTCATTATTGAAGATGTTCCATTAAATATCAAGATTGAGGATAGTAATAGAAGAACTTTTCCAGAACAAATTAATGTATTGATCATTTCTTAGTTTTCTTGAGATGGTTGCCTCATGTGAATCTATTACATATCTGAACAGCAACCCAATGATACAAAATAACAAAAGACAAATGACAGAGTGCGTGGGAAGACTTTCTCTAAACTTTATATGCAATCAATTGATTACTTAAGCATATGTTTCTTCAAAGACATACATATTAGTTATCTAAGAACATGAAGACAGCCACTTGAGGGGGAACTTCAGGGAACATTGATTTTGTTGTAAGGTATGAGCTCTCTACTTTCAGTAACTGTCTTGATGAAGAACACAAATAAAAGCTCTTTTTTAATAAATTGGTTACTTCCAATTATCTTATATGGACATTGCCTCAAGTACAACCAGCCTATAATTTTCATTCCTAACTGGGAAATACATTTAAAGCAGTGTAAACTATCATCAATATGGCAATTATATGTATAAGTTTGGAAATGCATGTGCAAGTATAAAAACCATCAAGTGTTTTAACTTGTAATTAAATAACCAAAAATAATGAGAAAATTGTGTTAAAGTAACATTAATTAGTATATAAAGTCTGGGTATAATTCAATTACATATGGCTAACTTAGCAAAATATGTGTATAATTGAATTATGTATGGTTAACTTCTTCAAATATATTTAAAACAATTATCAACAGAATATTAAAGTGTCTTAATGGTGAAAAATATGTATTAAGTTAGTATTATTGTGTTTTAAAATGTTGATTTTTCTTTCTTATTCTGTATAAAATATATACACTGTAGTACATACCTATATAATATCAACAGTTCTTCATACAATATATTGATATACCTACCTATCAGCTTACGAGCCTCCACCCCATCTATGATTGGGTTTAACCAGGTTGACTGTCGCATATTAGGTAAACCTGCTGCTTTGGGTACATAGATATACCACACTAGTTCTAATAAGTCACTTTTACGTAAACCTTTCTTTGATGAGGCTTGTCCTGTAAAATACCACAAACACTATAACAAGCAATTAATATAAAGAATATTTACTTGTTAATTTTTACATATCTTTCTATAACACTATCCCAACTGAGTGTGACTATAATTGCTACAACACCAAGAAACCTTTTGTTTAAGGAAAAGTAATTAGTAAATAAACTGTTGAAACAGAGATATGTCTCACCTGTATGTAATTTTGATGGTAAAATACAATCGTTGAAATTAAAATGCCAATACTTTAACATGTGAACTATGCATGACATTCTAAGTCATTAAACTATTTGAAGGTGGAGATAAAATATCTGTCAAAAGAGAAATGCCAATGGTAATACAATTGCATAACAAAAACCATTGACTTATTATAAGTGGTTCCCTTAAAACTGACCAAAACAAAAACTTCCACATGTAAAATGCAAAAGTTTCAACGTCAACAGACCATGATTCAGGGGGCAGGGTAATATAATCTTTATAGAAATGAGACCTGCAAATGCTAATACAACTGCATACAATATCCCTGACTTACCATTAGGGATTCATCTTAAACTGACCTCATCACAAACTTTAACATGTAAACTATGCAAAATTTTCAAAGTCAATGACTGAGGAGCAAGGCCAAATAATCTCCATGGATACACAATGTGTGAATGCTATTACAACTGCATACAAAATATCAATGAGCTACCACTAGTGGTTCATCTTAAACTGTACTAATAACAAACTTTTTAAACATGTTAAATAAGGAAAAACTTCAAAGTCAGTAGACCATGACTGATCATGAAAGAAGTCATGAAATATTTTAATCACTTATTGCTTTATTCTGTTTGTTATCAACTCAATTTAAGATCAATTTTATTTTCATTTCAGGAGATTTGGATGTGTTTTTGGTTTTAGGTCATATCTATACTTTCCATGTGCATACATGGGAAACCAAAGTATTGACATAAATCTGATTAAGGTGACGGGCAGGACATTCTGAATTCATGTTCTTTTCCAAACTATTTCCGAGATAATCCAATCTAAATAATGAGGAGTGAGGAAAAAAAACTGCACTTTGAATGCTCGATTCAGATTACAGAATCGTACTGATTAATCTAATATGATAGTTGGAGAGATGATACTCCAAAACATGTCTTATACGTTAGGGTATTTCACATCCAATCTTTTATGGTAATATTCTTTACACAGCACAAAAATGTCAGTATTCACCTCAAAAGCTAACAAAACCTTTAAACAGACTTATTAAGAAGGGATATAGTTACGATACTGTTGTCAGGTCATTAATGATTGCATATTTTGGCTTTAATATTGATTCACTTATAGGGTCTTTGCATCGGAATTAAACATATTTATTCTAAAACCAGTTGTTGGCATGACACGGGTTATGTTCTTCTCATATATTTTATGACGGTATAATACTAAACCCCTAACAGGAGGGATTGTGCCTGATATTCATATGATGAAGACATAATCTTTCAATCAGTTTAATTGAGGTCTGGAGCTGGCATGTCAGTAACTACTAGTAGTCTGTTGTTATTTATGTATTATTGTCATTTTGTTTATTTTCTTTTGTTTCCTATTCTGACATCGGAATCGGACTTCTCTTAAACTGAGTTTTAATGTGCGTACTGTTGTACGTTTGTTTTTTCTACATTGGCTAGAGGTATAGGGGGAGGGTTGAGATCTCAAAAAACATGTTTAACACCGACGCATTATTGCGCCTGTCCCAAGTCAGGAGCCTCTGGCCTTTGTTAGTCTTGTATCATTTTTAATTTAAGTTTCTTGTGTATAATTTGGAGTTTAGTATGACGTCCATTATCACTGAACTAGTATACATATTTGTTTAGGGCCAGCTGAAGGACGCCTCCGGGTGCGGGAGTTTCTCGCTGCATTGAAGACCCATTGGTGGCCTTCGGCTGTTGTCTGCTCTATGGTCGGGTTGTTGTCTCTTTGACAAATTCCCCATTTCCATTCTCAATTTTACTCCTCAATTGGTATTATAGATGATCATAAAGACTAAATGTAACCAAGAATAAATAATATTCACCTTGAAATACCACATCTACAGCTTCCTCAATTTCTGACTGTGATGGGTATAAATCGCTCTCCCTGAAAAACTGATCCAATTCACTAAACTCCATTTCTCCAGCAAAGGCCTTCTTGTCAAATACACTCTCATATCCTTAACAAAATAATAATTATGATGACACAGTTGCTTAAGAAATATTTTCACACCATTTAAAAATACTATGAAGTGTCTTGCAATGGAAGATGAGTCTTAAAAATAGTTAATAATAATTATTCATTATTTAGCAACGATTAAACATTGATACTTTTTTTTATCTTTTAGGTACTATAAAATAAATCTGTCACTGATAATGTAACACCTTTTAACAATGTACACAATATCTACCCAAGGAATCGGAATGATTGAGTAATTTTTGTTCTGTATACAGTAAACCCTGTACCATATCATTTATCCAATCTGCTTTTAAGATTCCATTTTTATTTGTTACTCTATATTGTTCTATCTACTAAACATTGTGTAATGTTTAATAGGTTAGTTTCACTCGACTTTTGAGCAGTTTGATTTTAATGGCCCCAAATATTTCCTTATTGATGGAAAAAGGCCTAGCTGCATGTAAATAGGTAAATTTTGATGCAGTTTTAGAAGTAATCAACATTATTCCAAAAAATGTACAGTTATCTTTGACCGCTTGACCATGATCTACAATGTAAGGTTTTCTGTCATATACATTTTGTACATGAAATACCTTCTAGTAATAATGATTAATAATGTCATGTTTCATTTTCTAACTACAAAGGGTTTTAAAGATTTAAGTACATATGCACAAGGGTGGTTAAGTTAAAAAATAAATTTGACCAAGATTTCCAATGAAGGCTTTCTATTGTGCATGATACACACCTCATAGAAGTGTTAAATAATCTTGCCAAGTTTTCACACTGAGGGCGAAGGGGTTTTACGCTAGAAAGAAAACAATTTTTGAACAAGTGCACAGGGGTGGCTAAGTTGAACAAAGTTTTAGACATTGACTTTCAATGTATGGTTTTATACACATTATACACATTATACACATTATACACATTATACACATTCTAGTAATGGTGAATAATCATGAACTCCAAGGGGCTTTATGATAGAAAGTGGAAACAATTTTTGAAGGATAACCAAGTTGATTACTAAAGACCTTCCACCGATTTATCAGCAGAGCCCTTATTAACATACTTCTCCTAGATTCCATATAATCATTCATATACTCTATAGTGAATGGTGTTTTGGCTCTATCTACACCATGTCAGAGCCCTTATTAACATACTTCTCCTAGATTCCATATAATCATTCATATACTCTATAGTGAATGGTGTTTTGGCTCTATCTACACCATGTCAGAGCCCTTATTAACATACTTCTCCTAGCTTCCATATAATCATTCATATACTCTATAGTGAATGGTGTTTTGGCTCTATCTACACCATGTCGATGTTGACATCTCTTCAGGGAATTCTTGTAATCTTTGACCATTTTTGGCCATGTTGACCCATACCAAACAGCCTACAACAAAGAAAAAAGAACTATTACATATTCTTCAAATGAATTAAATTATAACTGTGTTTGCTGCATTTGATACAGATTAACATTCTTTAAGAATGGTTAGATCTAAAAGTTTGGGAAAAGGGAGATAATTACATGTAAAGTCCTGGATTTCTCAATATACTAATTCAAAAGGATAAATTAATACAAAGTAATAAAAATTTAAACATTACACCAGACTGCACCAACCATTAACACCATTAAAACAAAACTTTGCATTTCATAATTAGCCTTGTTGGTAATAATTACTATTTATTTATTTAGCAAACAAATTTAGGAATTGCCCTTCAAGTCTCTCTTTTTGACTACATAGACTTTAAGATAAAGGTTAAAATTATAATGTTTTTGTTCAAATGTTGTGTGTAGTATTTTTCTGCCTCTTGGAATACTATAAGATAGCCTGAAACAAGACTAAACTTGATGGTTGTCTTTTCACAGACTAATACTGAAATTATGATCGAATTTAATTTGTTTTTGTCTACCTGCATTTGTTTTAAAATGACTAAATTGAATCTACATTGAAGTACAACCACAAATATTAGAATGAAGCATTAAGTTAAAGTATCCTACTTTTAGCTTGCTTTCAATTAATGCGAGCATTCTTTAAAATGGTATTATGAGGTACAGCTTTACTTGTACCTAAAACTCATAACTAGTTTAACACTTACACATGTTAATGTGCCAGTCCAAATCCCTATAAACAGAAAACCTGGTCTCATAAATCATTACCTTTCTATACAGCCTGTCAAATCGACATCGCACTAAGAACCGTCGCACATTTTTCTGAATTGAAGTAGCTGCATCATAAAGTTCCTTCTTTGTTGGTCCTGTTAGTTTAGGGTGATATATTCTGTAAATATAAATATATAATTATATCTATTCTGTTAATAAAATATAAAATTATATCTATTCTGTTAATAAAATATATAATTATCTCTATTCTATAAATAAATATAAAATTATCTTAAGTCTCAGTAACAATACCCTTTATTTACAAAGAACTCAGAGACGGGAAGTAAATTTATACTCGGAACAGTCCGTCAGATTCTATGTAGAACTGCAATATTGATGATGATTCAGAATGGCAAGTGTTTCATTTATGGAAGCTCAGAACCCCATAACTTTTCAAAAAAGCTAAACTATTCCAATTTATTACATACTCATACTGCACATTCTTTTAATATTAAATAACTCCTATCCAACAAAATCTCAAAGGGTTAAATATATACAGATTTCACAGTAATAACAAGAACACTGGTAGATCTTTGGTCTTTTTCGCTACTTTTCATGCTTTAGGGTAATTTAGAGCATCACTGAAAAGACATGAGTCATGTCTTCTTTGACTGTCCATGACGTTAAAAACTAAATCCCTGGGATGTGTTTTAGTTGATTTTAGTCTCTGATGCATGATTTTTTATTATTAATTGTTTTGGCTTTTAACTAGCTGTCAGTAACTGCGAGTACTCTCAAATCGTACTTTCTTGTTTATTTGACCTGTTGATACTAATTGTAATGCTTTTTTTGTTATTTAATGTTATTCAGGGTTATATCTGGTCTATATACCAGCTTTGATAAGTGTTTGGTATAACTATAAAGTTTCACTTCGTACTATGAACATCAAAATTATTTATTTTGTAAAAATATTTCCTTTCTCTATTGGAACTGTACATGTATACCTAACAACAAAATTATTTTCATTTACCTGTGTTTAAAGTTATTGCAAATGGCTGATATTTTTGTTCGAGCATATTGTTTTTCTTAAATTGTTTAACATTTCATACCGATATAACATGTTACTTTTATTATTCTTCCCTTAGTTTATTTATTTTGTATTTACATTGTATCATAGGTCAAATTTATTTGTTCAGTGTATGTTCACTGGTGTTAATATGTCCTTTGATTGAGTTAAGCTATTTCAGTTGATATTTTATAGTGTGTCTTTCTATGTTGTGATGTTACACTATTGTTTCAGAAAAAGGGTGAAGGTTTGGTACCATTAAAAAGTTTAAACCCGCTTCATTTGTTTGCACCTGTCCTAAGTCAGAGAATCTGATGTTCAGTAGTGTCGTTTGTTGATGTGGTTCATAAGTGTTTCTCGTTTTTTATATAGATTATACCGTTGGTTTTCCCGTTTCAATGGTTTTACACAAGTAATTTTTGGGGCCCTTTATAGCTTACTGTTCGGTGTGAGCCAAGGCTTCGTGTTGAAGACTGTACTCTGACCTATAATGGTTTACTTTTATAAATTTTGACTTGGATGGAGAGTTGTCTCATTGGAACTCATACCACATCTTCTTATATCTATGAATTGTCGAAATGTGCATCTGGTGCAATAAAATTGGTACCGTTTATATTATTACTACCACTGGGCCTCTGCCTCTGCTGGTGGACTGTTAGTACCCGAGGGTATCACCAACCCAGTAGCCAGTACTTTGGTACTGGCATGAAATTACAGATATAGTGTTGATTGAAATCTACTGTTATAAAATTTTGGAAATCAATTCAAATTAAGGAATATATCTCCCTCATGCAAAGCTCTGATTCCTTGTCCGATTTTGGCCTTACTTTAGGTTTTTTTGGTTGATCAGCTCTTCAACGTTTGTATTAGATTTTGGATTTAAATATTTTGGCATCAGGCTTCACTGAAGAGATATTAATTGTCGAAATGAGCATCTGGTGCAATAAAATTGGTACCGTTTATATTATTAGAGCTTTGCATATTGTTTATACACACTAGTCTATTGTTGAAGATCATTTGGCAACCTCATGATGTCTTTTTTTGTTTGTGTTGTGTTGTTAGGTTGTTGTCTCATTGCCATATCCAAAAAAAAAATCTCATTTTATACATACAGATATAAGTAAATAAGATAAATAGTACTTACTGGTATATCTCGACGTGAGGTCCAATGGTTGACAGCTTGGAGGAACTTGATTGATGATTCAGGGTATTTCTATATAAGTATTATTAGTGATATGTTAATGCAGCAGTTAAAGCCAGCTATGTTATTCACAAATATTCACTCATTTCAGAGATTTTCTACACTAAATTAAAAATAACAACATTTTTCATTTTCATTCGTTCATGTCAAATAAAATGAAATCTGTACCAAGAGTTGCCTTAAAGATGAATGAAAAATGACATAGTAAGAGATGCTATTGGAACCACAAGTTAAAAAATATATGCAGTAATATAAAAAGTGTCTTTAGAAACAACTGTCAAAGAATGGTCACATAAGACAAATATTCTCTGAATTGTTAGGAAATTAACAATATACCTTGACAGTTGGTCACAGAAGACAGATATATCCTGAAGTGTTAGGAAATTAACAATATACCTTGACAGTTGGTCACAGAAGACAGATATATCCTGAAGTGTTAGGAAATTAACAATATACCTTGACAGTTGGTCACAGAAGACAGATATATCCTGAAGTGTTAGGAAATTAACAATATACTTTGACAGTTGGTCACAGAAGACAGATATATCCTGAAGTGTTAGGAAATTAACAATATACCTTGACAGTTGGTCACAGAAGACAGATATTCCTGTAAGTGTTAGGAAATTAACAATATACTTTGACAGTTGGTCACAGAAGACAGATATATCCTGAAGTGTTAGGAAATTAACAATATACCTTGACAGTTGGTCACAGAAGACAGATATTCCCTGAAGTGTTAGGAAATTAACAATATACTTTGACAGTTGGTCACAGAAGACAGATATTCGCTGAAGTGTTAAGAAATTAACAATATACTTTGACAGTTGGTCACAGAAGACAGATATTCCCTGAAGTGTTAGGAAATTAACAATATACTTTGACAATTGGTCACAGAAGACAGATATTCCCTGAAGTGTTAGGAAATTAACAATATACCTTGACAGTTGGTCACAGAAGACAGATATTCCCTGAAGTGTTAAGAAATTAACAATATACCTTGACAGTTGGTCACAGAAGACAGATATTCCCTGAAGTGTTAGGAAATTAACAATATACCTTGACAGTTGGTCACAGAAGACAGATATTCCCTGAAGTGTTAGGAAATTAACAATATACCAACTACAACAGTATTTTTTATTGTATATATTTATCTTTAAATTCAGGAGAAATAAGGTAACTGATAGATTTGACACAATATTACTCTGCTTATCTAATCAGTCAATCAACAAATCAGACACCTCTAGTTAATCACTGTACTTCAAAATAGAAAAACAGATTAAAACATCACAGGTCAAAGGTCAGTAAAGTTGAACTACTAATGTTGTGTTACCTTGACCTAAAGGTTGAGATTCTAACCTTAACACTAGTGTTGACATTGTGTACTATATGAAAGACTTTTAAGAGTTTCAAGCACGGGATGTAAGTTCCATTGACCAAATAATGTTCACTTCAATAAAATGACTACAGAGTTGAAATATTACAAAAATCATTATTTTATTTGCTTATTCTCTACATAATCTTCTGCACTTGGACAAGCCATTCACTTTCAAAATCTTAACATTAGGTGCTAATGAAATAAGATCTTTATTAAAATTTTAACATGAGTTATTAACTCTAAGTTGATAATGTAAGTAGTAAAAAGTTAAAATCACACAACAATTCCCCATGCTACATGACAAGACATCAAGCATTAATTATACACAGATTTGTAATTTGCCTAGAAATTTAATTATAATTATTGTTTTTACTTATTACTGGGTATTATTACTACAGTTGCTATCTCAATGTTTTTTTAGTTATGTTATAAGAAACAGCTATTTTTAAAGAAATAAGATGATGACCCAGTAAGATAAAGAGGCTCCTTTAAAACTTAAAAACAATTCGGCCACAGCAACCTAAATGATGCTGAATGAATTGTATTTATCATGAAAATTTGGATGGTTTAACATTAATGAAATATTGCATTAGGCTTTAAGTCTACATATAAAATTGATCCTAGTTACTGCAACATAAAATGTAGGTCACGGTGACCTGAAAATTGCAAAACCATGTAATACTAAACAAATGGACTGTATTAGTAATATTTCATTGATATATAACTAAAGATTGCTGAAAATTGATTCAAATATACGTCCTGAGAAAACTTGGACATTTATATATATGGACAAATGAACGAAGAGACAAGGGTAAATTTATATATACCAACACTAAATGCATGGTCTGCCATGAAAAACACAAAGAGTTGAGAATATTAAAATGATTAAATGTACAGCAAAGTCTTGTTTAAATTATTTACAGCATTCTGTCAGAGCATTAACTATCTTAGACATTTTACATATTGTTAAAACATTTAAGCATATTTAATTATTGCAGATGTTTTACTATAGGAACTGTCAGCCCTGTCAAATAAAAATATTAAAAATAATCACAGTTTTGTGGAAATAGTTTTTCTGACATCAGAATTAAAGGATAGTAAAGTAAAGTGCAAAAATCAGCTTTCAAATCAACAAAAAATCAAAATAATCTACATACAATGATGTAAAAATATTTGCCTGCTAAAACAATACTGAAATTATTAAAATACAGTAATGTGCATTTTTCTTTCTCTCAATCAACAAAAAAATTATGTATTATCCTCAAAATACCAACTTCTTCTTAAACCACAGATTGATACACATAGAATATTTCCAATAAGTTCGGCATTTAAAAATAATATTTTGAGTTAATATCAGCAACTTTAATATAAACTATTTATAATGGACCTTTCTTATTTTCCATTGAACTTTAATTTTTCCTAATTAAGAATATGAAGATGGCAACTCTAATATAAACTACACTTTTACAAAAGATAACTTACAAATTGGATAGTGCCTCCATTTTGTTTTGTCGTTTTTGAGCTTTTTCTGCTTGGACAATTTTGAGCTCCCTTGCCCATTCTAATGATTCATTTGATACAGGTGGCCGGTTGAGTATCTTTGTTTTGCGTATCAAATGTCCTCTGTATACTCTGAAACATGATAAAAACATAGGTGTCAACTTATATTTATGGTTCTCTACACCAATAAAAACATAGGTGTCAACTTATATATATGGTTCTCTACACCAATAAAAACATAGGTGTCAACTTATATATATGGTTCTCTACACCAATAAAAACATAGGTGTCAACTTATATATATGGTTCTCTACACCAATATAAACATAAGTGTCAACTTATATATATGGTTCTCTACACCAATAAAAACAAAGGTGTCAACTTATATATATATTTCTCTACAATAAAAACATAAGTGTCAACTTATATATATGGTTCTCTACACCAATAAAAACTAGTGGCCATAACCAAGTGTGCTGAAAATGACTTTAAACTCCAACAATCAATATTCAAATGAATCAAACTTTTAATGAAATAAATAAATGGTTTGTCTCCTCCTCATCGTTGTCGTCTTTGCCATCATCATCAGTGTCATAGTGTTGTCATTTTTATATCTAATATCATAATTACCAGAGAAGTTAAAACAAGACTTTGAGATATGCTAAACATGTCTCATTTCCAGGTCAGAGGGGGAAATAATAAGATACTGGCTTTATAAAGGTCCATGATTCATTGGATTTTATAAAAGACTTTTTTTTAACCCATAGAACTTCTATTTTAATTACCTCTGTATTTCTATAGCGGCCTTTCTCTTGTCTTCCATTGTCTCTCGTTCTTCTTTTATTAATTTTTTGTACATATTTCTTGCTACATAACCTCTGAATATTCTGTGGATATAAATAAAGATATCTACATAGTAAATAAGTACATTACTATATCACTACAACAAATGGAGAAACTACAATTGTAAATAATGACATCACCATGGTAAATAAAAAATATAATTGTGGTAAACTGGCATATCCATGGTAGTACAGTAGTTTACAAGAATGTGTCCATAGTTCACGGATGCCCCACTCGCACTATCATTTTCTGAGTTCAGTGGACCGTGAAATTGGGGCTAAACCTCTAATTTAGCAATTTAATTTAATTTTAAAATTAGAAAGATCATATCATTGGGAACATGTGTACTAAGTTTCAAGTTGATTTGACTTCAACTTCATCAAAAACTACCTTGACCAAAAACTTTAAGCTGAAGCAGGACAGACTGCCAGACGGACAGATGAACAGAAGGCAGAACGGACGCACAGACCAAAAAACATAATGCCCATAGGTGGGGAATAAAAATATCATTCAGGTAAATAAAAATATCATTACAGTTAATAAATAAAGAAATTGTTGTCTAATATAAAAGAAATTTTTATATCAATTAGATAAACTACCATTGTAAATAAAAATATCCTTACTGTAATCAAATATATTTTTACATTAAATAAAGATATCCTTATGTTAAATAAAAATATCCTTACTGTAATCAAATATATTTTTACAATAAATAAAGATATCCTTACGTTAAATAAAAATATCCTTACTGTAATCAAATATATTTTTACATTAAATAAAGATATCCTTACGTTAAATAAAAATATCCTTACTGTAATCAAATATATTTTTACATTAAATAAAGACATCCTTACGTTAAATAAAAATATCCTTACTGTAATCAAATATATTTTTACATTAAATAAAGATATCCTTACGTTAAATAAAAATATCCTTACTGTAATCAAATATATTTTTACATTAAATAAAGATATCCTTACATTAAATAAAAATATCCTTACTGTAATCAAATATATTTTTACATTAAATAAAGATATCCTTACATTAAATAAAAATATCCTTACTGTAATTATAGATTATAACATGCCCTTTTCCATATTGGCCCTGGTATCATCCTGAAACTCCCATATCAGCCCGAGGCTTTAGCCGAGGGTCGATATGGGTCGAGGGATGATACCAGGGCCAATATGGAAAAGACATGTTATAATCTATTTATCACATACTTAAGTTCTGCAGACAAGAGAAACACGTTCAATTATAACTATTTAATTAACCACAACAGGTAAATTCTAAAAAGATTTATCACATTTTCCATTATTTTTTTCCATTTACTGCATACAAATTTATTGTAACATTTCCCCTTATTTTTGAATATGGTAATACACAAAAGCGATAATTTGGCATAACTGGGGCTAAATCGATAATAGTTGGTTGAACATTGTTACTAGTGGCCATTGAAGCATAATTCTCATAATTTTCAATACAAACACCGTCATTGTTCACCATTGTCGTTAAGGACGCAATGATGTCACATCATTTGGAATCGGGGCACAATAACCAATAACCATTTTTTTGCCACGGGCAGCAATATGAGTATGACAATTTTGCAGTTATTACATATGCAAAATGCAATGTTTTCGTAACAAATATGTGATAATCAAAAACATTTTCACATTAAATAAAGATATCCTTACGTTAAATAAAAATATCCTTACTGTAATCAAATATATTTGTACCTTAAAGATACCAATCTGGTAGTAAAGAATAATGTTCTAGTTAGTATCTCCCCTGAAATAGAGGAATATGCCTTTAAGATTGCCATTTTGTTTCAATGTGTAAAGTTTTGAAAGAATGGTTATGTAAGAAGGTCAGCTGGAAAGGCAAACCATTTTGAAACTAATGGGTTTAAGTTGCCCTAGTTATTTTAGAGAAAACATTGGAAATGGTTAATAGATGATAGATACAATGAACAAAATTTACAAAGGTGATTTTTTATTGCAGATTGGATTTTTTTTTATTAACCATGGTGATCTGTTTAAGATATAGAAAACCTTGACAGAAGGGCAAATTTGAGCCATTGATGTCACTTGGTGTCTATTTCTTAGTTTTTCAATAATTTTTTTTATTTTTTTTTTATATAATATCAATAAGGCTTCCTTCCTCTCACAAATCTTTTATGAGCCATCGAGCTGTATTAATACATTAACTAAAACACTACCATACCTCTGAATGTCCACAGCTGCTTCTGCCTCTTTCTGAAGTTTGAAAGCTGCTGCTGTTTCATACTGTAAAGATAATAAATATTGTCAGAAGTTTATAAACAAGGTCATAACCAAGGTCATGTTTTATATGATATAGCCATCATTTTCATTAATTCAATTCTTTACTATTCAGTATTATTCGTTGGATACCAATTTTCGTGGTTTTAGTGGGTAAAGGTGAACTACGAATTTAAATGTTCAACAAAGTACAAGTTTTCTATAGGCTTTGTATGCAGACTTTGATTAAACCATGAAATAAAATGTCCATGAAAATACAATTTTTTGGCAATCGATGAAATTAAATGAATCCACAGTAATATTTCTTTGGCAAACAGAGTATTTTTTGGGGCCCTTTATAGCTTGCTGTTCGGTGTGAGCCAAGGCTCCATGTTGAAGGCCGTACTTTGACCTATAATGGTTTAATTTTATAAATTGTGACTTGGATGGAGAGTTGTCTCATTGGCACTCATACCACATCTTCTTATATCTATCAAAATGAACGTCAATCTAGAACAGTCCTTTTAGTATAATGTAATTTTAGTACCTATCTGGGACTTAATTGATACTAAAACAAAGATAATAGTTTTTCCCTAATAATATGCTTAAAATTTTATATTTTTACATCCTTTGAAACAGAACATATCTGCATTGATTAGAATTGATTCCTACGTGACTTTTAATGTCAAACTGGTCAGATCTTTGATGATGAGATAGATTTCTCAGCAAGTGACCTTTAACCTAATACTTACAGGATCTTTAATGTTATAATAATGAGCTATAGGTCTGCCAACACGAGCTATTGATTGGTTAGATCTTCGGGACTTCTGTGTCGTTGCTGATTTAAACCTGTCTTGAGCTTCCTCACCATTTCCATTGGCCATTCCAGATTCTGCCACAGATTCTAATCTCTCTGTAACAATATCAAATATTCATTGCATTGGTTTCATTATACATGTACATTATTTAAAAAAAAAAAAAAAAAATTTATAATTTGTTGTATTTTCTTAAAAGTTTTTATATAATTTGCTGTGTATTTCTGTAAGCTTTGCTTTATCTATTTCAACTATATAAGTGTGACTAGTTTCACATTGTAATTTCAATAAGATTATTTTAACTTATTCTTCAAATCACATTTCAAATTTGAACTTCTTCATATACATTTTACATCAACTTTGATTGTAATTTAGTGTAATATTATTTTTCATTATTTACTGTGTAAAACATGACAATTTCTGATATCTTTTATTTAAAAACAAAACAGTATTGACCATACATATGTTTTGTTTTGTAAATAAAAATAGAAAATTATGAAATAGAAAGAACTATGAAATTTTTTTGAACGGGAAAGTCTTTTTCTCGTTCTTGGTTCTTTTTCTACAAATTAAGAAAACTTTGATTTTTTTTCCTGAAGAAAATGACTGGTTTAAAATCGTAAAAAACATAATCATGATAATTGTAACAATCTCTTTAGAAGTAGAAAAAAATGTTTTATTGTTTTGGAAAAATCGTTATAAGGGAATATAAAAAAACAAATCTAGTACCATCATTAAAGACAACATGTCTAGAGCCATCTGCTGCTATTTCTATGTGTGCCGTGTTGGGGTATATTGTTTTCTCATGTTCAATACCACTTCTTGATGTTTCTGTAAAATAAAAGACATGAGATTAGCAAAACATTTTTTATTCCAGGTCTAAATGATACTGTTAAATAAACATTAATATTTTTTAAACTTTCCAATTAAAAACACACATTTGCCATATGAGATAGTTGTTGTGGAATCTTCTCATATTGCAAGTATACAACTCCTACAGATCAAATTAATATCACCAAACTTATATGAGCACAGATAATTATAAAAGATCTCACATGAGGGCCAACATAATCTAAGCTGACAGACATTTACCAGATGGCCAATGAGAACAGAAGTAAAATGCCTCTGTAAGGACATAAAAATTACCTAAGCTGGTAGCGCCCTATCAGATGGCAAGAGTCAAAAAGTAAAATGCCTCTGTAAGGACATAAAAATTACCTAAGCTGGTAGCGCCCTATCAGATGGCAAGAGCCAAAAAGTAAAATGCCTCTGTAAGGACATAAAAATTACCTAAGCTGGTAGCGCCCTATCAGATGGCAAGAGTCAAAAAGTAAAAGGCCTCTGTAAGGACATCAAAAAGGAACCTTTCTGTCATATTTTGTTTCAAATGATTTAGTTGCCCTAGCAACATATTTTCTGCATATTTCTTTAGACAATTTTTCTACACATTTCACAAGAAAATTATTTCTATAGACTGTTATTGTATATATATAAATGCTGTCATCTTGAATTTTTGTATATTGTAATTATTTGGAGAGGATTATGTTAATTTGTTATAACTAATATCCAATCCTTTTATTTATTTAGACAATAAAAAATGTTAAAACTAAGCAGGAGAGCAAGTAAAAAGACACTCTGGAGAGCCTGAATTGCTCATCTGGAATTTTTTGTGTAGATCTTACATCAATGATTGTTTTGCTGTTTAATGTATATTAATGCGTGTTTTAACATGCCTTGAAAAGATTCTCTCTATCTATATCATAGTTTCTGCAAAAAACTAAAAAAAAATGGTAATAATCATCTTTCAAGGGCAATAACTCCTTTAAGGATTCAATTGACATTTTCGGTCAAAGTTTACGTATTTGTAGCTCTTTTCTGAACATTTTTGCTGTTTGCAGTTTCACTATATCCATCATAGTTTCTGGGAAAACTAAAAAAATTGGTAAAAAATTATCTTTCAAGGGCAAAAACTCCTAAGGGAGCAATTGAGGAATTCCGTTCTTAGACACCCTCTGGGCCTGGTGGGCTATAAATGAATTCAATTTACTCACCAATCATTGTATTCTGTCTGGACGACAAACTTGATACATGCAGTGATGATGACAATGGGCCATCTAACCCTGAATGACTCCCGGGAGGAGCAGATCTTATACCATTTGTCCTTAAATCAACCACTGAAACAGAAATCTAATGTTAGAAATCTAATGTTAGAAATCTAATGTTAGAAATCTAATGTTAAGTTAAAGGAGAGTGGGAACAGTCATTTTATAAATTGTTTATTTGTGCATATATTTCACTGTTTTTTTTTTATTTGTATACAGTTCAAGATTTCAAAATAAGAAAATGTATTGCTTTGGTAATATTCAATCTGTTTGACATTCAGGATTTCAAAATAGTTTAATTTAACCTAATATGCAATGCTTTAGTCACATTATTTTATAATCAATTAAGATGTTATCCAAAATATTCCATTAATTTTGTTTTGACTATGTATTTGTCACTTATTTGACGCCATCACAAGTCGGTTGATCGTTATGGAATATCTGTTTCACAGATGACGACAGATATGTTCCAATTGTTGTAACCACAATCCATTCCGCTTTTCTTCCAATGTAACCTACCAAATTAGACCTATCACCAGGTTTGTACTTACATGAGCTACATGACCGATGCCACATGTGAAGCAGGATCTGCTTACCCTTCCAGATCACCCCCAGTTTTTGGTGGTGTTTGTGTTGTTCAGTCTTTAGTTTTCTTTGTTGTGTTTTGTATAATGTTGTTTGTCTTTTTGTTGTTATTCGTTTTTTTGCCATTGCATTTTCAGTTTGTTTTCAACTTATGAGTTTGAATATCTCTTTGGTATCTTTCGGTTCTCTTTTACTTTTGTGTTTGTTGTAAACTTTTAAGACATATATCCTATTTTTCATACCTTAACTATCTTTTCATAACAATCCATAAGAATTATTAGTGACTTTTATGTAGATGCTGATGTGTTGAGTTCTCATATGTATTAAATATAAGTCTGAATACAGTCAATTCAAAATTTTTTGCATGCATTTATTATTGCAATTATTGAAACAAAAGCGGATTAGTAACTGCAACTTTTGGTGGACCTTGCACGACGTTCTAATAATAAATATTACCTTGCTCCATATAATGCCTTGGACTTTTGGTGGACCTTGCATGGTGTTCTAATTCTGAGCTATATGTTTGTCCGTACCGGGGTGATTGGTCTATAAACTGTGACTGTCGATGTGAAGCACTGGGAATTGAAGGAGGAGTCCTGAGGGGTGGAGCATGTTTAAAATATTCTGTCTGTTTCCTAGACATACGTAGCACCTGTGAAGAAGCACTTTGTGTTCCATTTGGCATCCTGCCAGCTTGGCGACCCACTTTGGTCGACATACTATCAGGTATACACTCAAAACAATAATTTTCTGGTTTTACAATTTCCTTAAACCAATGACCGTCACGATGGGATAATCTAGAATATGCTTTCTTTTTTTCTTTAACATCAACTATGTCTCCATCAGGGGAAAAATTCCAACTTTCTGATGCTGACAATTCTTGGATTGTTCCATGTTTTTCTTGATGAGGTGTAGGTACTCTACCCCCAGATGGAATAGCCAAAACTTCTAAATGAACATCACCATTATGTAAATCCTGTGAGAAATGGACCGGTTGTATAATGTGAGGTGGTTGGTCAGTTACATTCTGTGTGGTTTCTTCAGATTCTGATTGCTTCTCTTCAGTTTCTGTTTGCTTCTCTACAGTTTCTGTTTGCTTCTCTTCAGATCCTGATTGCTTCTCTACAGTTTCCACTAATTCCACATCCTTTTCTTGTAATTCTACTTCCTCATCTGCTGGTTTGTCCTAAAATAAATTGTAATAAATTAAATGTTGAAAGGTGAAAATACATTTATTGCGTTATTGTACATTCCTTATTTAAATTGGAACTGTCTTCTAATTAGGACAAATACTCTTAAGCTGAAGAACTGGTGAATGCAGATTTTGAATTCAAATATAGTGTTGTTTGTACATGATTTACTTTACAGGCAATGACCTTGCTTAAGGTCATGACACAACTTTGGGTCATGGATTTAAATTGTGTGAACTATTACTTGTATCTAAGACCCCAATACAAAAATAAGGCTAGAGATGCATATTCATACATATTTACTGGTTGTGACCTCAACCTTTAATATTTCTATAGGTCAAAGCAATTTCTACATACAACTTGGTCATTGGCATTCATTCAATTTATGTCCAATTTATTCCAAAGTTGTTTACAATGTTTTGTCAGACAAAACTGATAAACTAATAGTGAAAATGTCTCTGAAATTATCTTATTAACTTATGGCATAGCAAACATGTTAGTTAGAATACTTTCTTTCAACAATGGTATTTACTACAAACTCATGTGACCAAACATTGGTCAACCTGAAAATCACCATTTGATATATATGTCATTCAAAGTTATCTAGTATTGTACAAGTGGTTTTACAGGGCAGGGATTTCAACAAGTTTTTAAAGTTACAGGTTAGAAACTGAAAAGGAGAGAGATGTGTGCGACAAAGGTGCCAAAATTAAAGAACTTAGTATTTTGACATTTAGGATGCAATATGGTGCATTCTGATAAAATTCTGAAGATACATTTTTTCAGGGCTTTCAGAAATTTCACCTTAAAATAAAGATGTAAAATGGCATTCAGCAAGAGGTGTGTGCGACAAAGGTAAAATTCTGTACACACCCAATTACACCAAGATAACTAATATTATTAGGGGGATATCTATACTTACATGTTCTACGGGAGTAGTTGTTACAATGCCTGTCTGTGAATAAAATTCTTTACCAGGGGGAGATAATCTATACTTCATTACCTGTTCTACGGGAGTAGTTGTTACAACCCCTGTCTGTGAATAAAACCCTTTACCAGGGGGAGGTAATATATACTTCATTACCTGTTCTACAGGAGTTGTTACAATGCCTGTCTGAGAATAAAATTCTTTACCAGGGGGAGATAATCTATACTGCATTACATGCTCTACAGGAGTAGTTGTTACAATGCCTGTCTGAGAATAAAACCCTTTACCAGGGGGAGATAATCTATACTTCATTACATGCTCTACAATAGTTGTTACAATGCCTGTCTGGGAATAAAACCCTTTACCAGGGGAGATAGTCTATACTTCATTACCTGTTCTACAGGAGTTGTTACAATGCCTGTCTGAGAATAAAATTCTTTACCAGGGGGAGATAATCTATACTGCATTACATGCTCTACAATAGTTGTTACAATGCCTGTCTGGGAATAAAACCCTTTACCAGGGGAGATAGTCTATACTTCATTACCTGTTCTACAGGAGTAGTTGTTACAATGCCTGTCTAAGAATAAAACCCTTTACCAGGGGAGATAATCTATACTGCATTACCTGTTCTACAGGAGTAGTTGTTACAATGCCTGTCTGAGAATAAAACCCTTTACCAGGGGGAGATAATCTATACTTCATTACCTGTTCTACAGGGGTAGTTGTTACAATGCCTGTCTGAGAATAAAACCCTTTACCAGGGGGAGATAATCTATACTCCATTACCTGTTCTACAGGAGTTGTTACAATGCCTGTCTGAGAATAAAATTCTTTACCAGGGGGAGATAATCTATACTGCATTACATGCTCTACAATAGTTGTTACAATGCCTGTCTGGGAATAAAACCCTTTACCAGGGGAGATAGTCTATACCTCATTACCTGTTCTACAGGAGTAGTTGTTACAATGCCTGTCTAAGAATAAAACCCTTTACCAGGGGAGATAATCTATACTGCATTACCTGTTCTACAGGAGTAGTTGTTACAATGCCTGTCTGAGAATAAAACCCTTTACCAGGGGGAGATAATCTATACTTCATTTCCTGTTCTACAGGAGTAGTTGTTACAATGCCTGTCTGAGAATAAAACCCTTTACCAGGGGGAGATAATCTATACTTCATTACCTGTTCTACAGGAGTAGTTGTTACAATGCCTGTCTGAGAATAAAACCATTTACCAGGGGGAGATAATCTATACTTCATTACCTGTTCTACAGGAGTAGTTGTTACAATGCCCGTCTGGGAATAAACTTCTTCAGCCTCTTGTTTCTCTGTCACATAATCATCTAGTTCATCTTCTGGAAGTAGCCTGTAAAAATTTTCAAGTTCAAATATTCTTTAAAAACTTATATTGAGACAGTCAAAGGATATAAAGTCACAGCCTATATATTAGATCAGAGTGTGTTTTTTAAGAATTAGTTGTTAGAATTATGTGTAACAGTTGTTAAACTTTTTGCAAACATGTCAAGATTAGATTTTAGTTTAATATCTGAGAGTAATTAGGGATTATGATATTTTTTTGTAATTTGTTGGTCTTTAACAATAAATTTGAAATTAATAATAGAAAGATAAGCTGAATTAACACCTTTTAGTAAAAGTTGTCTTTGTGGATTTAAGTCAAAAAAGTATTTATTGTGTAATGTTATTTTTTAAATTAATCACACATATAATTCAAAACTCACAAAACTGTTATTCAACAAATAAACACAAAACAATAGTCCCACCATGAATTAAAACACAAAATAATGATCCCCATAAATAAAAAGCACAAAACAGTGGTAAAAAAAAAATAAAAATACAAAACAGTGGTAAAAATAAATAAAAATACAAAATAATGATCCCCATAAATAAAAGCACAAAACAGTGGTAAAAATAAATAAAAATACAAAACAGTGGTAAAAATAAATAATAAAATGCTTCGCTGGGGCGCAGCTTGATACGACCGCAGAGGTCGAACCCTGAACAGTTGGGGCAAGTATGGACACAACATTCAAGCTTGATACAGCTCTGAATTTGGATTGTTATTAAATATTTGACACAGCACAGGTTTCTGACACAGAAAGAATGTGGTCTAAGAACTTGAATTTTTTTAATTCACCTATTATGGTCCAATGTCTCAAATCAAAATACATGGTTAGATTCAGCATATCAAAGAACCCCATATATTCAATTTTTGTTAAAATCAAACAAAGTTTAATTTTGGACCCCAACTTGGACAAACTTGAAAACTGGGCCCATAATCAAAAATCTAAACACATGTTTAGATTCAGCATATCAAAGAACCCCAAGAATTCAATTTTTGCTAAAATCAAACTAAGTTTAATTTTGGACCCTTTGGACCTTAATGTAGACCAATTTAAAAAACGGGACTTAATATTAAAAATCTAAATACACGATTAGATTTGGAATATCAAAGAACCCCAATAATTCAATTTTTGATGAAATCAAACAAAGTTTAATTTTGGACCCTTTTGACCTCAATATGAACCAATTTGATAGCGGGGCCCACAAATAAAAAATCTAAATTCATGGTTAGATTCAGCATATCAAAGAACCCAATATATTCAATTTTTGTTGAAATCAAAAAAAGTTTAATTTTGGACCCCAACTTGGACCAACTTGAAAACTGGGCCCATAATCAAAATTCTAAACACATGTTTAGATTCAGCATATCAAAGAACCCCAAGAATTCAATATTTTGTTAAAATCAAACTAAGTTTAATTTTGGACCCTATGGACCTCAATGAAGACCAATTTAAAAAACGGGACCCAAATTAAAAATCTAAAAACACGGTTAGATTTGGCATATCAAAGAACCCCAATAATTCAATTTTTGATGAAATCAAACAAAGTTTAATTTTGGACCTTTTTGACCTCAATATGAACCAATTTGATAGCGGGGCCCACAAATAAAAAATCTAAATACATGGTTAGATTCAGCATATCAAAGAACCACATATATTCAATTTTTGTTGAAATCAAACAAAGTTTAATTTTGGACCCCAACTTGGACCAACTTGAAAACTGGGCCCATAATCAAAAATCTAAATACATGTTTAGATTCAGCATATCAAAGAACCCCAATAATTCAATTTTAGATGAAATCAAACAAAGTTTAATTTTGGACCCTTTTGACCTCAATATGAACCAATTTGATAACGGGGTCCACAAATAAAAAATCTAAATACATGGTTAGATTCAGCATATCAAAGAACCCCATATATTCAATTTTTGTTGAAATCAAACAAAGTTTAATTTTGGACCCCAATTTGGACAAACTTGAAAACTGGGCCAAAAATCAAAAATCTAAATACATGTTTAGATTCAGCATATCAAAGAACCCCAAGAATTCAATTTTTGTTAAAATCAAACTAAGTTTAATTTTGGACCCTTTGGACCTTAATGTAGACCAATTCAAAAAACAGGACCCAAAATTAAAAATCTAAATACACGGTTAGATTTGGAATATCAAAGAACCCCAATAATTCAATTTTAGATGAAATCAATCAAAGTTTAATTTTGGACCCTTTTGACCTCAATATGAACCAATTTGATAGCGGGGTCCACAAATAAAAAATCTAAATACATGGTTAGATTCAGCATATCAAAGAACCCCATATATTCAATTTTTGTTGAAATCAAACAAAGTTTAATTTTGGACCCCAATTTGGACTAACTTGAAAACTGGGCCAAAAATCAAAAATCTAAATACATGTTTAGATTCAGCATATCAAAGAACCTCATATATTCAATTTTTGCTAAAATCAAACAAAGTTTAATTTTGGACCCTTTGGACCTTAATGTAGACCAATTTGAAAACTGGACCCAAAATTAAAAATCTAAATACACTGTTAGATTCGGCATAACAAATAAATAAATGTGATCAAAGATTTTACAAATCTAATGTGCCATACTGTGCAATTAAAGATTACTTCTTGAAATTTTTCAATATTTGAAATTTGAAAAAAAAAAAATATTTGAAGAATTCTTTTTAATTTCTGAAATCTGAAATGAGAAAAAATTGACCCCCCACAATTTCTTTTTATCCCCCCCCCCCTTTTTTCCCCCAAAAATTTCTTTCCCTCAAGTTATGGTCATAACCTCAATTCAAATTTCCAATGGAGTTGGCAACCATAATTACCCATTTAAATTTACCATAGTGCTATCTTAATCTATTTTATAATAGAATTAAAAATATAGTGTCAAATCTTTCATATGGATTTTTTTGTAAAAAAAAATGATGCAACATTTGCAGATATTTTTACTGGTCTTCCTTTATAAATATGCATTTCTTTAAACATAATTTAAAAGCAGTGTAAGGGAAGTAACCAAAACGTTGTATTTGGATTACCTCCCTTACACTGTTTTAAATTATCTTTATTGTTCATTAACCATTACTTTTATACATAATCTAAAAGCAGTGTAAGGGAGATAATTTCAATGATGTATTTGATTTATCTCCCTTACACTGCTTTAAATTATGTTTTGTACTAAAGTATTTGTCCATTAACCAGGACAACCTTGTTTTTCCCCCTTTTTTGCCCCTAATTCCTAAACGGTTTGAGCCATAACCCCCCAAAGCAAATCCTAACCATCCCTTTGTGGTATGGAAACTTGTAGTATAATTTCAGAGAGATCCATACACGGTTCCACAGTTATTGTCTGGAAATTAGAAAATGCTTATTTTTGGCCCCTAATACCTTAACTGTTGGTACCATAACCCCCAAAATCAATCCCAACCTTCCTTTTGTGGTATTTAATCTTATGGTCAAATTTCAAAAAGATCCATTCACTTAAACTAAAGTTAGAGTGCGAAAACCAATGTGTATTCGGACGACGACGCCGGACGACGACGACGACGACGCCGACGCCGACGACGACGACGACGACGACGCCAACGTCATACCAATATACGACCACAAAATTTTTTTGCGGTCGTATAAAAATACAAAACAGTGTTCCCCAGGATTAAAAATATTTCCAAATTACATATGGAAACCCAAAAGTCTCCTTCTTGTTGTTATTTCATATTAGCTTTATGTGATTGAACATTATGAAAGCAGTTAAAGTGCACATAAATTGTCTTATCATACCACATCTCCTTATTCGTATATAATTAACATAGGAACAAACTCAGTCAACTGTTCTCATGAACCTTCACAATTCTCTTTTATTACATATCTAGCTTAGGTAAGTTTTTTTTAAGTTAATGATTTGACCACTAGTCCTCACAGCTGACATTATGTGTTAAGTTACCTATATAACATAGTATCAGACTGGCCAATATAAAAATCTAGTTGATAACCCTATGATTATTTTCAATTAATTAAACAGAAATTATCTAGCAAAAAATATCTTAATTTTAGAATAACAAAAATCTATTACATAGGATTGCCTTAGACAATATTATATTTATAAGACAAATCATAAGATTTTGTTTTCCCTGATTTTGATTGATTCTATGCAAATATACAGCAATTTAAAGAAAATTCAGTGAATAATATTTAAGAAAATAAGAGTTAGATGGATTAATTCTTATTTCTAGTTCAAGTTAAAAATGCCATTGCTGTATAAAAAAATATGTAAAAATCTCTGACATCATCCATTTACAGTTAACTCTCATTGTCTCAAACTCGGTTGACTCAAAATTTCGGGTGAGTCAAAAGTTTTCTCGTAGTCCCGAACATTGTTCCATATAAATACATGTATTTCGACTCCTGATGAGTTGAAATTGGATGAGTTGAAATTTCGGTTGACTCGAACTAAATTTACAGTCCTTAGGTTAACAAAGGCATTCAAAATTCATTATTTATCTCGAACTAATACACATTTGTCAAAACATGACATCGGGGATTTAAATGGATTGAAGAGTTAATCTGCCAATACACGTGTAATTATATTTCCAGTCACTGACCACTGTATTGATTTATGACATGTTTTTCCACAAGTGTTTACCTAAGATTATCTTTGATATCCATGATAAATAATTAGTGATGCATTATTATAGTTTATGAAAAATTATTTAAAATATTTTGAAAACAATTAACTGTAATCATACACTAATTAGCTTGGTTGTGTATAAAGTAGGGATTAAGACTTCTGTTGGGCATCAACTCAAAACTACTCAATCGGCGTCTTTAATCTTTTTGTATTTTCTCTCGCCGAAAAAGATTGAAATAAAAGAAAATGAAAAGAAATCTAAGTTTTCTAAAATCTCTTGTATACGAGAATGAACAATTTTGTCAACATTAAATAACGCGAAGATCGATAGGAAATTACTCTCTTGGCTAAAAAACACAGAAAATATTGTAACTGTACAAAGAAATAAATAAGAGACGAAAACATAAAATTTTAATATAATTATAAAAGACCATAACACACAGATACTCCGATCTGAGACCAGAATAACAATCCCCTACCCATATTCATCAGGATTTAATTTAGCTTTACCATGCCAAGCAAGAGTTGTGTCCCTTGGTCTTTCAAACTTCGATTTTTTGTTTGAGTCGAACTACGGGTATCTAGAAATATTTACCTGGTCCGGTTGACTTCGGAATAACGAGAGGCGACTGTATTGTAATTTGACCTTAAACAGAGAATCCAAGTAAACCTAGGTAACTGGCAGGCTATTAATTTTCTATTTCCTCTTACAATGAAGCACTATTCATTACATACATAACTTTGAAGTTCATTGATATAGTTATTAGCCAATTGTTATAGTACAACTAGCAGTACCACACTATATATTAGAAATGTCAAACAAGAAATAGGATCTTGTGTAATTGTGTTCTGAGGCCTTTTATATTACAAGTGTCCTGTTTGAAACAGGGTCTATGGATGGATGCTTTACCTCAAGCAGCAAATATTGCATTTATATTAAACAAAAAACATGTTTATATAATAGGAAACATGAACCCTGCTTTGTACTGGACCTCAGCCAAACTTTAAAATATTAATCAACAATGAAGGGTCCAGCAAGAAGACCCTGCCAAGACATATTTTTCTGACTCCTAGTTGACCAGACTTATTCTTACATTTTAAAATGTTGTATGCTTAGCAGAGAAAAGCAAATGCCAATTTCAAAGTCTTTGGTTTGACCCAGTCAGAAAGTAAACCCTATTTACCTTCAACACTTGAGGTAAGGACACTAACCACAAGACCACTGAGGTGGTTTAGGTATATTGATATCCCTAATATAATCAATGTACTGAAAAAATATATCATGTTCAGGAAAGATATTTGTGAGATATAAAGCCAATGAGAGAATATCCAATGTCCTTAGTTGCTTAGTGAAGGAAATTTCATCCAAAGACTGGTATTTTTTTTAACAAATCCCCCTCCTGATAAATCTGTTTTATTATACCGAATATCAATAGAGATAATTAAGTAAAACATTCAAAATTTAATTCCATTATTTTTTGCTATCAAGACATTAGGGATAACAGCCACATCCAATACAGCACAGAAATGATTCAGTCTATGGGGGTTCTCATTGGGGGGTTCTGATCACGGATCCCGCTTACAGTTTTGTCAGATTCTCGTATCCCGCTTACACTATGTACGTAAGCAATTCTCATTTTTTTGTAATTTTCCGTGTCCCGCTAGACTTCATTTCCCGTTTTCACGGCACAATAATTTGACTTTCACCTGTCACGCTTACAAAAAATCGGCAATCCCGCGTCACGCATAGACCCCAGTGAGACCCACTCTATGTGAAGGTAAAAAGGGCGTATAACTGTTTTGGTAAATACAACGACAGAGAGGGTAAGAAAAATGATATATCCTTGTACCAAGCAGTGTCCAAAAATGAACAAATTCATCTGATAAAGGATCATACATGAAAATTACCCTAGCTATCAACCAATCAAAATCCAGGATACTTATATAAGGTGTAATTATGTGAATTGTAACCTTGTGTAAGAATTGTGTATTTATGTTTTAATTGAGTTGGATTCAAAGGCACAATTCAAACATTACATACACCATGCACAAACATAAAGCAATATTTCTCAATTAACACACTATATATGTCAACCAAATGTATACAGAAATATACAGCACTGATAATTTAATCATACTCAACAATGCAAATACAATGATGTGTTAATAGTAGCATGATTTTATAGTGGTATATACAAGCTACCAAGCAATCACCTTTGTACAAGGGATACCTGCCTAAAATGACCACTGTGTCTGCCCTGTTTCCAAGGCATGTATCCATATCTGTCATCAAAAAGTTTCCCATCAATATTTCATAAAAACAACAACTTGTTTAAAACAAAAGTGAATTTCTAATTCATTGAGATTTTGAAGAAAAAAATGATATCTGTGTTTTACATTTGTATCTATCTGTTGTGATCCTTTTATCAGCAGGGACCATTACTATTGACCAATTTCTCACTTCTAAATTAAGCCAACTCAATTGTTTGAAAATATTTGTAAGCAATAACTGATGATAAGATAGTGCAGTTTAACCTTACAAGTGACACATTAACAGTACAGTTTTACCTTACTGATGACACCATTAACAGTGCAGTTTAACCTTACTGATGACCACATTAACAGTACAATTTAACCTTACTGGTGACACATTAACAGTGCATATTAACCTTACTGATGACACATTAACAGTACAGTTTAAACTACATTAACAGTGCAGTTAAACCTTACTGATGACACATTAACAGTGTAGTTTAACCTTACTGATGACCACATTAACAGTACGGTTTAACCTTACTGATGACACATTAACAGTAGTTTAACCTTTCTATTGATGACCAAATTAACAGTGCAGTTTAACCCTACTGATGACACATTAATAAAGCCAATTATCATATCATTTAATAAATTGAAGAAGAGCTAAAAAAAAAAAAATAAATTTCTAAGCGAAAAATAAATCAATTAATTTTCATCCATTTCTCAGATTTTTAATATCTATAAACAATAAGAAATTCAAATGACAACATTTCTGAAACTGCGAAAGTTGTGTTGAGAATAACCATAATGTCTTTTTAAGAGGCAATTACAGTCACACTATCTACGATGAAGGCCTCTACAGCCCAGATCTACATTGAAGACCTCTATAGTCCAAAGATCTTCAGTAATTTTATTACTTCTGTCCAAACATTCAATTACAATATTGACAGCCAAAACATCTTCAAATACATGTTTCTCAAATTTTAGACCTAGTCAGAAGTCCTTGTCAACTGTGAACTGTGTATGGGAATTTTGATGTAAATAGAAAATGTAGATGTATAGAAGTTGTCATTATTTTATATGTTAAAATAGTTTAACCAATGACTTACTCTTGGATCCTGCTGTCAGATCTTTCTGATTTCCTCGTCAAACGACTGTGTGTACGACTTTCTATAAATATAAATCACAAATATAACTTATACATCCTTGTCACAAATCTGTATATACAACTTTGTATAAAAACAAATCAGTGAGTGTTTAAGGGTAAATGTTACTAACTAATGACCAAACTTTAATGTTATCTGTAAATAAACAGACTTCTCATAGAAGGGTGTAACTCAATCACTTCTATCCTTATCAAATCACTAAAAAAAATCAAAGAATATTTAGATATCAATAAACTTTGAGAAAATGTTTTGTTTGGGTCAATAAAATTTGTAGCAATATTCTTTCTTTTACTGAATTAACACATAATTTAAAAAAAAACAAATTTTTATCTTAAATTTTGCATTTGGGAAAACATTTGCAGACCATTTTTTCTAAGTCAATGGAACATCATTTCATTTTGTGAGTCTGATGGAGATTTTATATAAATGAAGTTATATATATTATAGGTAATGAGGGAGGATTGAGATTTCTGTAAGTGAAGAGAGAAGTTCAGATTCAAGAATAAAAAAAAACAAACATGGTTGCTGGCCTTTTCTTCTAAGTATTAACAATATTTCATTGTTTTGACCTATTTCATCATCCATCAAATAATTTTGAACTAAAACTTGTTATTCTTTTTTTAAACATTACATTTGTATAATTTTCAGCTGATTTGTTTCCTAACAAACTTAATTAAACACACTTTATCAACAAACATGCCATTTTCCAATAAAAACTCTTTCAAACATCCTCAATTTGTAAATACACTTAATAAACAAACATGCAATAGTCTCATAAACACCTTAAATGTACATTCTAAATATTTACCATCAAAGGCACTTATTCTCAGAAGACAACATTAACCATTAAAATCTAATGTGTTCTGATGAAAAACATCAATGAGAATCTTTATGTTAGATAATTGTTTTCAATAATTATCCATCATTCTTTATAACAAGATATAAAAATGTGCTATAATTACCTAATACAAGTATCATTACATTTGCATGGTCACAACTGGGGTTTTAAATCTAATGACCCAAGTGCAACTGTCTCAGAAAATCAAAGAACTCTTTCTACAAGTGTTCACAAGGGTTCATACATATGTATCCTGTTGCGAAGGGTCATACATATGTGTGCTGTTGCGAAGGGTCATACATATGTATCCTGTTGCAAAGGGTCATACATATGTGTGCTGTTGTGAGGCAGAATTTCTTTCCTTCATCTTTCAGTAGCAGGCATATTGTCTTATCACTCAACCATGTCTTTTAATTAATCAATGTATTGTTCATCTTTCAGTAGCAGGCAATATGCCTTATCACTCAACCTCCCTATATCTTTTAATTAATCAATGTATTGTTCATCTTTCAGTAGCAGGCAATATGCCTTATCACTCAACCTCCCTATATCTTTTAATTAATCAATGTATTGTTCATCTTTCAGTAGCAGGCAATATGCCTTATCACTCAACCTTCCTATGTCTTTTAATTAATCAATGTATTGTTCATCTTTCAGTAGCAGGCAATATGCCTTATCACTCAACCTCCCTATATCTTTTAATTAATCAATGTATTGTTCATCTTTCAGTAGCAGGCAATATGCCTTATCACTCAACCTTCCTATATCTTTTAATTAATCAATGTATTGTTCATCTTTCAGTAGCAGGCAATATGCCTTATCACTCAACCTTCCTATATCTTTTAATTAATCAATGTATTGTTCATCTTTCAGTAGCAGGCAATATGCCTTATCACTCAACCTCCCTATATCTTTTAATTAATCAATGTATTGTTCATCTTTCAGTAGCAGGCAATATGCCTTATCACTCAACCTTCCTATGTCTTTTAATTAATCAATGTATTGTTCATCTTACAGTAGCAGGCAATATGCCTTATCACTCAACCTTCCTATGTCTTTTAATTAATCAATGTATTGTTCATCTTTCAGTAGCAGGCAATACGCCTTATCACTCAACCTTCCTATGTCTTTTAATTAATCAATGTATTGTTCATCTTTCAGTAGCAGGCAAAATGCCTTATCACTCAACCTCCCTATATCTTTTAATTAATCAATGTATTGTTCATCTTTCAGTAGCAGGCAATATGCCTTATCACTCAACCTTCCTATATCTTTTAATTAATCAATGTATTGTTCATCTTTCAGTAGCAGGCAATATGCCTTATCACTCAACCTCCCTATATCTTTTAATTAATCAATGTATTGTTCATCTTTCAGTAGCAGGCAATATGCCTTATCACTCAACCTCCCTATATCTTTTAATTAATCAATGTATTGTTCATCTTACAGTAGCAGGCAATATGCCTTATCACTCAACCTTCCTATGTCTTTTAATTAATCAATGTATTGTTCATCTTGCAGTAGCAGGCAATATGCCTTATCACTCAACCTTCCTATGTCTTTTAATTAATCAATGTATTGTTCATCTAGTACTCAACTTCAATCTGAATAAAATATTCGCCACTGGATATTGAACAATCAATCTCCATAGATCTAGACATTCAGGGGAATTTACACTTTCTTGAAACCTAACTTTTTCTGCATTGACCTAAACTCCTTGCAATTTTAATAATATAAAGATAGAGCATGATGGCCAATGAGACAAGTTTCCACCAAAGTCCATATGTAGTGGATGTAAGCATCGTTAGAAGTCAGAATGAGGCTCTTATATCAACTTGTTCAATAGACTTCAAAATCCAACCAATAACACATTCATTAACATGTATTCTCAAAAGACTTACTAACACGATTGTTTGTCAACTGAAACCAAAATATTGATTTAATGATGAAATTAAAAAATAAATCTTCATTTCCAATCAAAGACTTAGCTGATCGTACAGATATCGTTTTAATTTAACTTCATTAATTTTTCATGACAAGACATACTTAGTTTAATTACTTTCAACTACGATTATGGATAAAATGGCCTCAGTAAATTAATACACCAATGATCAGAACTAAATCACTGTCATGGTAACAACAAAGTACTACAATATAAATAAGAAGATGTGGTATGAGTCCCAATGAGACAACTCTCCATCCAAGTCACAATGTATATGAAAGTTAACAATTATAGGTGAAAGTACAGCCTTCAACACGGAGCCTTGACTCGCACCAAACAACAAGCTATAAAAGGTCCCAAAATGACTAGTGTAAAACAATTCAAACAGGAAAACCAACGGTCTAATCTATATAAAAAACATGAAACAAGAAACACCTATGAACCACATTAACAAACGACAACCACTGAACAACTACATTATACTGCTTAATAACTTACTTACTGGCTGTTAACAAAATAACAACAAAAAGCAAAAAAAACAATACACGAAAGAAAAGACTGTAGGATACAAAATATAAATTACAGTTAAGTTAAAAGAAATGAAAAGCAACCAACGTTCAATGACAAACAAAACCAATAAGACAATGTAAGTTTAAATTAACATTTCAGTGTAAACTGATGATAAGGTCAGAAATATATAATGTTGAAAGATCAGGCCTTATTAGTACTTTACAAAGCTTCAGGTGTCTCCATTGACCTTTTACCGTATTTACCATCAATCATTTAAAAGGAACAATGGCTTCAAACAATCAGATGACCTGCCAATTTGGATATTATAGTAGTGACAGGACCTCAATTTGTCAGAATTAAACTTGCCATATATAAAAGTTTCAAATTATTTCAGTTCAATCAGTCAGAGGAAAGGATCAACATTTTAGTTTCAATCAGTTAAAGGAAAGGACCAACATTTTAGTTTCAATCTGTCAGAGGAAAGGACCAACATTCTAGTTTCAATCAGTCAGAGGACAGGACCAACATTTTAGTTTCAATCTGTCAGAGGAAAGGACCAACATTTTAGTTTCAATCAGTCAGAGGAGAGGACCAACATTTTAGTTTCAATCAGTAAGAGGAAAGGACCAATATTTTAGTTTCAATCAGTCAGAGGAAAGAACCAACATTTTAGTTTCAATCAGTCAGAGGAAAGGACCAACATTTTAGTTTCAATCAGTCAGAGGAAAGGACCAACATTTTAGTTTCAATCTGTCAGAGGAAAGGACCAACATTTTAGTTTCAATCTGTCAGAGGAAAGGACCAACATTTTAGTTTCAATCTGTCAGAGGAAAGGACCAACATTTTAGTTTCAATCTGTCAGAGGAGAGGACCAATATTTTAGTTTCAATCAGTCAGAGGAAAGGACCAACATTTTAGTTTCAATCAGTCAGAGAAAAGGACCAACATTTTAGTTTCAATCAGTCAGAGGAGAGGAACAACATTTTATTGTAGTATTTTAAAACATATTTCCATTTATTTTCTTGGGTACCAATTTTCATGGTTTGAGAAAAAATTGAATTTATGTGGGTATTTGATTTCATGGATTTGACAAAGTCTGTCTGCATACAAGTCTTTAGAAAATTTATAATTCGTTGAACATTTAACTTTAGCTTCCCATTATAATTGAGGATGATGCTGATATGTATAAATAACAAAATATAATTATCAAGTTCACAGCAAACATACTTCCTCCATTCAAACGTGTACATTTAAATATCTAAACAGAAATTAAACAAATAATAAAAGTAAAAGTCATAATGATCTATACCCAGTGTATGTTACCTTTGGATAACAAGATTAAAGTAAACTAAGATTTAACAGTTTAAATGTTAATCCCTTACATAGATTATCCTTAAATACTGATAGCAACCTAATTAATAATCCCACACATTAATGAAAATCAGTAAATAAGGTCAATATATAGGTCATTTAAATAATATCTCAGGAAGATGCAAGTTTTCAGGTTATTTCCTTTTTTTGTTGAGGCCATGTTGAAAACAGCCTCTCTTCATGCACATATGCTGTTTGATCCCCAAATTATCTTTCCCCTTTTTTTAATTTCAAAGATTTAAGTTATTTTGTGATAAAGGGTTATACATTTATTCTGTGATACTTTCATACAACTAATAGTCAGTCAGATGTAACAGTAGAGCAGGGTTCTCACTAAGGCCAGTCCATGAGTCCTGGACACATAAAAATCTATCTGGACTCATCATTCTAAAAACTGGTGGGTCCAAAGATGCATCTGGATTGTAAATTATTGTATCAACTGTAACCAGATATCATCATTTTATAACGAAGTTTATAAATAATCAAAATTCGCTCGTTTTCGTCATGGGGACTAAAATAATAAATATTATAGCTATAAAAATTCATCATCACTGTTGGACTCAACAAGTCAAATGACTGGCCTTCAAATATCCTTAGTGAGAACCCTGCAGTAGAGCTTGATTTTCTGACCAAAATATCACCACTATTTCAGAAGGGGGTTGCACCAAGCAGCTTCACTAAGGAAATAGCATTTAGGAGTTAAACCAAAGACCTGTTGGTTCAATTGAAATAATTTGATTAATGTGTCCAAGAAGGTTGACATGTCTTCCTGTGAACTTTTACTTTGTGAGCTAGCTAATATTAACATCCAACTGATTGTGATGGTCCAGTACAAAGCAGGTATCACCATCTCAAATGAAATTCTAAAACAGCCATTAATTAATCATATTAAGAAATCTTGAAACAAGATATACTGTGAGCTAATGCTCCCTAAATATACTCCTCCTCAATATAGTTGATTTTATTATACAGAAAATATATGATAAAATTAAGAATGGAAAGGGGGAATGTGTCAAAGGGACAACAACCCGACAAAAGAGCAGAAAATAACTCAAAGCCACCAATGGGTCTTCAACACAGCTAATCACGCACCCAGAGGCAGGCTTCAGCTGGCCCCTAAATAAAAATGTATACTAGTTCAGAGAAAATGAAAGTCACACTGAACTCTGAAACATATAAATGAACCAAAATTAAAAAAACATACAAGAATAACAAAGGTCAGAGGTTTCCAACTTGGGACAAGCGCAAAAATGTGGCGGGGTTAAACATTTTTTGTGAGATCTCAACCCTCCCCTATACCTCTAGCCAATGTAGAATGAACTAACACGCAGCAAAACGCACAGTAGAAATCAGTTTAAAAGAAGTCTGAGTCTGATGTTAGAATAGGTTACAAAAGAAACTAAGCAAAATGACAATGATCAACATAAATTAACAAAGAAATACTAGCAGTTACTGACATGCCAGCTCCAGACCTCAATTAAACTGATCGAAAGATCATATCAAATTTTATAAATTGATACCATATTAAAGAAGGCATTAAGTTGCTGACAAAAATTTCATGTATGTCCATGACTATTCAAAGATTTAAGTATTTGGCAAACAGGAAATAAATAATCCAAGGAAATAAAACTGTGTAAGAAAATAAAGCATAACAAGACAAAGCTTGGTGACATATATGAAGAAGACAAAGCTTGGTGACATAATGAAGAAGCTATATCTTGTACTTGGTGACATATATGAAGAAGCTATATCTTGTACTTTTGGCAACATATATGAAGAAGCTATATCTTGTAGTTGATGAAGAAATTATAAATAAATAAAGAATAATTTAAAAGGAAAGGTGGGATTTGAGTGCATCATTATCTTCCAACAATTCAACAGAATGTATTATATAAAATATTATCCACTCAATAAATATACCTAAGATATCTCTATAAAAAAGATACAAATTATTTAAAGTTATTTCTGCTGTAAAAATACTTTGTAAATGATAATAATTTACTTTATAAGGAAATTGATTACATTACCCAAATTTGAATTGCAAATCTCGAACGCTATGACAATGTGTAATAGATTGTACACTATTTAAACCTTAAACACCTGAGAGTTATAAGTCGGAGATTTTGTGACTTAATAGTGCTCCGTCTATTGAATAGATCTGATTAGTGAATGTCGATTGGTTGCCATGTTTCAACAAAGACCAGAGATTTATATTTTATAAACATAGTGTTATGACTTTTAGTAATTTATACTGTACAAGAAGTACTATAAAAAATCTTAGTGACAAAATTTATTCGTAAAAAAACCTTTTAAAATAAAAGATTGCACTTAACAGAGAAGATACTATTATTCATTACTTAGTAATTGTCTATTCAAGTTTAAGTGGTTCTTTTTAACACTAAAATTTACCAAAAATAAAATAAGATAGTTATATTATAGGTATAAGGAGTTTTACAGTTGATAAATCAAAATTCAAAAAGCAATAAAAACAAGTCTGCATATATACACATTTTTCAATAGTTAAGATTTTCTGATCCAGATTTTGAGAATAGGGGTCGTAATTATCTGTAATGGTAAAAATATTGAGGTGAACATTTTTTACAATTCTATCCCCCCCCCCAAAATAAAATAGCTATTTTTTTTTATCCCCCAAAAAAGGGGGGGTGAATGTCTTTTACACCCTAACCTGACCTCACCACTGCAATCCAGGAGTAAATTTGGCAAATTCAACAGGAGTCTAGTTTCCTTCTGGACATATTCCAGTCTGACTTTGAAAAGTCCAGTCTGACATGATACGGACACATACCATTTCTTATACTTGGGTTATTTTCCAACCGTATGTATTGCTGACAAGAAAATAAGCACGGCAGGACTTTTGAGGAAAATTATCCTTTGTGTATATTGATAAGCAGGATTGTTGTCTTAGAAAATTTTGACATTAGGAAATGACTATAATATTTCTGCAAGCAAGTCAAATATTGTATAATACCTATTATAAGATTTTGTCTTTTTTTATATCTCTAACAAAAAATTTGTCCTTTGTTCTTTGATATTTACCTGAATTAGAATCTTATTAAATCTCTCAAATAATACATAAAATATAAATCACAAAGTTAAAGCAACCAATGTCACCTAATATATGATCGATCGGATGAAAACTTGAAACTTATATTTTCAGAATAAGAATTTAATATAAATAAATTAGTAATAACGTCTCTATTCTATCTATCTTTAACATTGCAATGTTTTATTCTAAAGTCAGATTTAAATTTACAGAGATCAATACAAAAACTGATCATACTCTAGTTTTATTTTATCAAAAAACGTATCTATTGGTATTTAGACATATTATGGGGATAAAGTTCACTGTTTGATATAGCAGTAATAACTCATCAAATATGGTTAAAATATAGATTTTATTTGACAAAAAGTGTTATAAGATAGAATTTAATTTGATAAACATCCTGTTCGTCTTCAGTATTACAGAAGCCTGTAGTGCAAATTAAATTTGAAAAAATGTAAACAGGATGGAACTTTAAAGGGCAAATACTCATTAGAATACTTCCTCTATATTCACCATAAATCTCGACGTCTTAAATCAAAACAAATTATGGACATGAGTGAACATGCAGAAATCTTACCTGCTAAAAGGAATAACTTATAATATAAACATTTTACGAAGATGTGGTATGATTTCCAATGAGGCAACTATCCACCAGAGTTAAAATGAAGTGGATGCAAGCAATTATAGGTCAATATACCGCCTTCAACAATGAGAAAAACCAATAACATATAGTCGGCTATAAAACAAATATGACAGACATGAACCAAGAATAACCACTTAACTACAGGTTCCTGACTTGGGACAGGCACTTAAAGAATGTCTATGAGGTCAAGGTCAAATAAAACATTTCATACTTACACAGAAGCAATGTAGATATTTTACAGACAATTTATATAAAGATTTAACTTCAACAGTTGATTAGAAACTGACTTGATTACAAAGTTAAAATTAATCACTCAACCATGCAAATGAGGTCATAGGTAACCAAGTGACCATTGTAAGACAGCATGTACAATCATTTACAATGATTCAAAGGTTAAAAAAACAGGTGACCTATTACTTATAATCTAACCATCAGAACATTATAGAAGTTGATCATACTAGAAGAAATTTTGACATTGAATAATAATGAGGTCAAGGTCAGGTGAACCCTTATAATACCTATTTAGATCACCAATTGAGAAAAATTAACAGATTTTATTAGGTCATTGAACCATGAAATGAGGTCAAGAATTCCTATATATGTCACACAGATACTTTCAGCCTATAAGGCCTGAGCATCTGTTATAAATAAGCTGTGTAAACTCAACAGACCTGTCTAGTTAAAAGTATATAAGGTAATGTACAGCTTAACTTTATAGAAACATAAGAAAATGTAAAGATATTGTGGACTGTTCTACAATAAGTCATCAATATTTTTTTCCTTATCTACACTCTCTACTTTTTTCTATATAATTACTGTAAATTTGTCTAAATTTTCAACTGGAGGACCCTCTCAGATTTATTCCTCATGATAAATCTTACACATGAGCACTTCTCTTCAAATTAAGTACTACAAATTATTTAAATTGCATTTGGTGAAAATTTACCTTTAAAATTCTGTGCCAAGTAACAAGTCCTAAATAGACATTCACGATCTACTTCAGCGTCAAATGAAAATTGATTACACAAATCACCTACAAGTACTTACAACGACAAAAATGAAAAATTGAAGGATCATAAATTTGTGTTTAAGATGCATTTGTTAAAAATCAATTTATCGTAAATCACATTTAAATTAGTTTATACTTAAGAGTTCTTGGTTCTGAACTAATCCTGGGTTTACACAAAGATAGAGATGGATTATTGCACAAATGAATTTATAATTGGCATTTTATTGAATCATTAATCTTATAATCTATCTAAATTAAATGTACATTTGTTTTATAAAAGTTTTTTTTTAGCATTAACCTCTTTTAATTTAATGTTTATGTATTTATAGAACAAGTGTTTAGACCAAAATAACAGAAAATTTCCTTATAAGATTAACTCTTTAAACTCAGGCACTTCTTGTCAAATTAATTTTTTTTTCAATATAGGAAAATATTTCACAAGATCGATTGATTATATAATTATCATAATAGAAATAAAAGCATGGATAATGATATTGATTTATTTCGCATTTTTGCAATTATTTGCTAAGGTGGTTGTAATACAGGTGCAATGGATCATCTTATGTTATTTTTAAGGGTAAAATAAATAGACTATTATCTCTAGTCTGAATATAATTAGCACATCAGCAAAATGTCAAATTTTTAAAGTTGTTGAAATTATAGACATTGCATCTGTGATCTCAAAGTGATTCCTTCTTAGAAGGTAGACTGGATGTTAACCAACCAACAACCAATCAATCAATCTTAGACAGTAGACTGGATGTTAACCAACCAACAACCAATCAATCAATCTTAGATGGTAGACTGGATGTTAACCAACCAACAACCAATCAATCAATCAATCTTAGACGGTAGACTGAATGCTAACCAACCAACAACCAATCAATTAATCTTAGAAGGTAGACTGGATGTTAACCAACCAACAACCAATCAATTAATCTTAGAAGGTAAACTGGATGTTAACCAACCAACAACCAATCAATTAATCTTAGACGGTAGACTGGATGTTAACCAACCAACAATTAATCAATCAATCTAAGAAGGTAGACTGGATGATAACCAACCAACAACCAATCAATTAATCTTAGAAGGTAGACTGAATGTTAACCAACCAGACTGGATGTTAACCAACCAACAACCAATCAATCAATCTTAGACAGTAGCCTGGATGTTAACCAACCAACAACCAATCAATCAATCTTAGAAGGTAGACTGCATGTTAACCAACCAACAACCAATCAATCAATCAATCTTAGACAGTAGACTGGATGTTAACCAACCAACAACCAATCAATTAATCTTAGAAGGTAAACTGGATGTTAACCAACCAACAACCAATCAATTAATCTTAGACTGTAGACTGGATGTTAACCAAACAACAACCAATCAATTAATCTTAGAAGGTAGACTGGATGTTAACCAACCAACAGTAAATCAATCAATTTAAGAAGGTAGACTGGATGTTAACCAACCAACAACCAATCAATTAATCTTAGACAGTAGACTGAATGTTAACCAACCAACAACCAATCAATTAATCTTAGAAGGTAGACTGGATGTTAACCAACCAACAATCAATCAATTAATCAATCTTAGATGGTAGGCTGGATGTTAACTAACCAACAATCAATCAATCAATCTTAGAAACTAGACTGGATGTTAACCAATCAATCAATCTTAAACAGTAGACTGGATGTTAACCAACCAACAACCAATCAATCAATCTTAGAAGGTAGACTGGATGTTAACCAACCAACAACTAATCAATCAATCTAAGACAGTAGACTGGATGTTAACCAACCAACAATCAATCAATCAATCAATCTTAGACGGTAGACTGGATGTTAACCAACCAACAATCAATCAATCAATCAATCTTAGAAGGTAGACTGAATGTTAACCAACCAACAACCAATCAATTAATCTTAGAAGGTAGACTGGATGTTAACCAACCAACAACCAATCAATCAATCTTAGATGGTAGACTGGGTGTTAACCAACCAACAACCAATCAATCAATCTTAGATGGTAGACTGGGTGTTAACCAACCAACAACCAATCAGTCAATCTAAGACACTAGAATCACAATGTATGTAATAATTAATACAAGCAATAAATAAGATATACTTGGATTGTTCAAGACTAACAATGATTTCAATGAATAAAACCTTAGTGACCTATCTATTTTAACCCCTGCCTCAATTTAAAAACACATTCCTCCAAAAAAATTTATTAACCGTCAGTGGAACCCTGTGTCTCGCCTGCCATTCCATCTGCAACATAATAAGGCAGGTTTGACAAAAATAGAGCCTACCAGAAGCTGTTATCGATTCATAATATTGATAATGTTTACTCACAGCTTCCATAAGGTCATGGCACTTGAAAAAATAATTGAAAAGAGGGGATAAACCACAAAAAGGAAGAACTTTCAAATAAAAGAAACCTGGAAAACAAACTAATGACACAAAGACCCCTTGGTTATGAGTGCTCACAATCAGAAAACTTTAACATTTGATCAATCAAATGATTCATTACTGACTTTGCACAATTAACGAATTGATATCTCATATTCTCTTTTAAGTAAAATAGGGGTAGCTAATCAAACTGCATTTTAAATATCTATGCTCTACTTATTGTACTTCTTCATAAACATTCCTATAACTAGACATTAGAGCGATTTACACTGAAGCACTAATTATGGCATTTCAGAGTCTTTAATATTCTCTTTAAAAAACAGTTGCACAAAGATTGGACAATGATGTCAACATATGGAAAAGTAAAGCCTATGTTTTGATAAATCTTAAGATTGATTGATTGATTGGTGTTTATGCCACTTTCAGCACTGTTGGCTATTTCGTGGCAACCAGTTTTTATTGGTGGAGAAAGCTGGAGTGGCTAAAAACCACTGGCCTTTGGTAGGAAAACTGAAAATTCTAGTAAATCAAGATTGGAGTAAAACACACCTGTCACATGTGTGACTCGAACTCACAACCTCAGTGTTGACAGGGTTGAGGCTAGTGATAAGACTACTTAGACCACTCTGCCCCTAAGGCCCCCTTTTGTACCTGATATCATATCTTAATGTGCAATTTGTTACAGTAAATTCAGAAATTATTGCGATGTATCTATTATTGCAAAAAATGCGACAGGGTTATAATCGCAATAATTTAAACTCGCATTTTGAAATTTTTTTTATATGAATTAAACAGGATTTTTCTCAATATCGCAAAAATTAAAATCGCATTTTAGTCTAAAATGTCAAAATCGCAATAATAAATGCATGCAATAATTTCTGAAATTACAGTAGTTTGTGTGACGAAACAACATATAAACAAATTAAAACAAATCAGTGTGAACTTTGTTAGTACACTCTGGTAAAGTCATTGACTAGAACGTCAATGACTTTAGAATTGTGAGGTTCATTTCACTTCAAACAGAGAATGTGAATAATCCTGTGAAGAAAATAGGTCAGGTTAAGTCGATGCAGGAAGGAGGGTTGTCATAAATTGTATATACCCCATAACTTCTCTAAACCCTTCAATCCTGGTAATGAAAAAGGCAGATTTAAGTTACAAATCATTTTATACTGATATAAAACTGCAGCACATTAAACTATCAATCATATTGACTGTATAACCCTATATACTTAATACTCAGAATTCATAACAAACTTTTTTTTTTCATGGGACAAGAAAAAATTCACAGTTACTTTTTTTCTCCAATCACATTAAATAATTTTCTCAAGACTTCAAGAACTCATGATTAAAGAAGAATCCCTTGATTGAAAATTGACTTACCTGGTAATGACCTTGGACCCTTGGTTACCATGAAAACCTAGTTCATAGGTACTAAGGTAAACTTTGACCTACCTGGTAACAACCTAAGAACATTGGCTGCAATGGGATTATATTCCATAGTGACACATGTATGTTTTTATGGTGCCACTGGCATTACTAAAGTAACTGTTGCTTACCTAGTAACAAAATTGTAGCACTGGTTGCCAAGGGAACATATCCCATAAATGTTTGCCCTGTGGTTATGACTTTGGAGAGTTGGTTTTCATGGCAACATATTTAACAGGTATTATAGAAAACTTTGACCTACCTGGTAATGACCTTGGAGCATTTGGTTTTCAGGAGAACATATCAAAACGGTATCATAGAAAACTTTGACCTACCTGGCAATGACCTTGGAGCATTGGCTACAATGGGAACATATTCCATAGGTACAGGTGTGTTTGTATTTGTGGTGCCACTGGCAGACATAACTCTTGAATTAAAAGTCTTTAGGAAATTCTGAAAATAAATTATACTGTTTAAATATATGCTTTATTTTTCATTCAATTTTCTTTTACTACTATAACATGATAGAAAATTTCTATTACTGATCATCAAGGTCAAAGTAGTAACATTTTCAATCAGGTATACAAGCCTATAAATCATTCTATTATAGGATTTAGAATATTTTTGGGAGTTAAAATTTCTAATGGCAATTTTGAAGACTCTTGGTCATAATTCATAAAGAGGACCACAGAAGTTTATTCACTTAAGTAATGTTAAAAAAATGGCATTAACTGGATTTTTTCTTACATTTTTTCAATTAATAGTGCTATGTATATAAACATATAAATGTAATTTCACAACACACTTTAAATACAAATACAGAGTCGAAGCTCCAGCAACTTTTACAACTAACATAACCTAATTATTAACAAATTCCTTTGAGCTTATATTTTTTTCTTTTCCAAAAAGTATTGTGCTAATTTTAATGTTTCAATATTTTTATATGCATAGTAAGAAAACAAATTTTGACCTAGCAGTATAATTCATAAGCACACTTCTGATAACGGATGCTCTGGGGAACATTAACCATTTTAGTCAAAGCAGGCTAGGAAATAGTAACACATCCTATCATACTAACTTTAGGGGATTACACACACCAAGATGACTGCTTGGTGAGCAATAATCAAATGTTGATTCAAACTGAGTTTGGTCCAATCTGACTCAGTGATTTCACAAGAGAAAAATTTGTTACAATCATATTCAGTGAAAATAATTTCAATAATTTTTCTAAGGGGTTCTAAATTATGATCTGAGATTATGGTTTTATTGTATCTTTAACTACTGCTTAATCACTCACCTCATCTAAGTACAGCGAATTAAATGATCCAGACCTAAATTAATGAACAAAAATATGAATAATTAAATATATTTGTAAGTCTATGCAGATAAAATTCTTCATATTTGAATCATACATTAAATTTATTCATTTTAAAACCATTTGGTAAACATTTCTGGACAATTTTGGCAAGTTTATTAAAAATCTCAAATTTGATCTTAGACCCTTTCTCCTTTTGCATTTTTTATGTTATATCTAACATCACCCTTTATCTAAACTGCACAGGAAATTTTAAAATAATAACCACTTCAAATCTCAATCTTTCACTGATATTGAAATAAACCAATACTCGATCAATGAATGCAATAAAGATTCAAAATCGTTATAGTGTATACAGAATTCAATTTTTAGAGTCATCATGACTAGATTATATAAGTGGAACTGATTGTGTTGCTCATCTGGTGAAAAACAATGATTAAAACAAAGAAGAAATTGAATCTGGAATAATTTTGAATTCTGGAAAAATTTATAAAAAATATATGATGAAAACTAACCCAATTTAAGAGGGTTAGCAAGGCGTGTAAGGGTATTAGTTAGTTCATACTGAAATATCAGTGAAAGTAGAATTTACCTTAGCCATGCGTGCATGGCTAACCCTCTTTAGTTGGGTTAGTTTTCATCATACATTTCTATTTTCAATATCAATTTTCCAGAATTCAAAATTATTCCAGATTCAAATAATTCCTTGTTTTAAAGGATACATGGGTATGCATTGGAAATTAGAATCCATTCAAAGATCTAACCTTTATTTAGATAGTAAGATTGAAATAGGGCATATATTTATGGCTTGCTAAATCAACATCAGTATAACAGTGGAACATAGTTCTTCTCTCTTGTTAGATAGATAGATAGATGCTCTTTATCAGGTTTGTTCTACGTATTTTTATTAACAATACTTAGAGCATGAATAAAGGAGATGTGGGACATAACTTCAATAAGACAGCAATCCAACAGCACAAATAACATGACGACATCTAGCAGTGAATATACAGTATTCCACCATAGATGAGTGTCTATACAGTATGTAATTATTTATTTATATTACTTACTTCAATATAGATATATCCATCATTACAGTTAAGCTTTTAGAACTAGACTATGTGTATAATTCAAAGGAACTGAATGTAAGTCCCCTTTTGTTTGTGTCATTTTAAAATTCAAATTTCTTCATTATTATTATGCATTGCATTTAACCAAATACAATAAAATATGTAATGTGTGTCAGTATTCTAAAATTCAATGAAATAAGTAAAATATATGGAAATATATGTAAATCTATAAAATATGTGGTGATTATTCAATTAAGTTGTTTATACTCTTACCAAAAAGTTTTAAGAACAGAAATGTTGGTACTTAATTTTGACTGTTCCCTTTTCTCAATTATATAACAATACTACAAGATTAACTGCACATAACCATTATATATTTTAACCAAATACTGTCTTTCAGAAACTTTCTTTTAATAAACATTAAGCAGCTGTGCCAAGAGACCATGATACATCACTTTTGTGCATAATGAAATTGCAGCCAGAATAAAGGGAATATTTAGAAGTCATCTTTTTATAAGTTAGTGATATGGCTCTGTAGAAAAATTTGAAAGGATATCCTTTGGTGTATGAATTTTACCTTCAATATGACTGTTAGAAAGTCCCATAACTCTTGAATGACAAACCAGATTTTTTTTTTATTCAAAAGCAAAAGTTTGTATTAATTTGAAACAAACATACTAGATAGTGTGAGACATGTAAAAAGAAAATGCCTTAAATCTGATGGTTAAAGTCTGGAATAATAATAAAAATCTAAACAATTGTTTTCAGTAAATGATTTTATAAGAGGTCATTTTTTGTCAGTCACTACATATACAAGGCCAAAATAAAAATATTGTATGTTTGCCCAAACGCGACCGACCCAAAAAAAAACAGCCGACTCGAATTCTTTTTTTGCCGTTTTTTTGAAGAATTTTTTTTTTTCTGATTGTTTTCGTGCCCGCTCCGTCATCGTATAAACTTAATGTTCGTCGTCTTTGCGTTTGAAAGTAACTGTGAATAAGAGTAAAAGAAAGCGTGTAAGAGACGCAGTTAATCGATATTCGATGTTCTCGGTTTTTATCTTCTGATTTAACGATTTTAGTCGATTCCGGTTATTTGCATAGCCTTTTTGTCAGACAAAATTATGCAATTAAGCGGAGTATGCTTATATCCGAAATGCCAAATTACGGAGTCAAATAACATCGACAGTAAAGGAAATCCCTGAAGAAAGATGAACGGCCATAAACCACTTACAGCATGTTGAATGTTATTTTATTCTAATAAAAGTTATAAGTCTAGTGTTATTCATGTTATTGTATTTTGTATTCTTTTAATTAAGTTTATAAACACATTTTGTTTTAGTTTATTTGCGTACCGACGTTTCCTTCACCTGGGATACAAAATTAGAACAAATTGTTCTAAAAATAGATTTGTTTCTATGACCCGTATGTGGGTTACACTAATGTCCTGACCAATGTCCTGACTAATGTCCTGACCAATATGCAAAATGCTAATAACTTTTTTGTTCTTTGAAGAATCGACTTCAAATTTGATGTCAAGGAAGATTATAACATTAAATATATAAATATTAGAAAAAATATTTAAAAAAATAATCTAAAGAGTTAGAAAACTTGACCTGACCAGCGTCGACCCTGCCTTGACTAATGTCCTGACCGATGTAAAAATGCTAATAACTTTTTTGTTCTTTGAAGGATCGACTTCAAATTTGATGTCAAGGAAGATTACAATATAACATATATAAATATAAGAAAAGATATGAAAACAAATAATTTAAAGAGTTAGAAAACTTGACCTGACCATGTCGACCCTGCCCTGACTAATGTCCTGACCTCCTGAGCGATGTAAAAATGCTAATAACTTTTTTATTCTTCGAAGGATCCACTTCGATTACAATATAACATATATAAATATAAGAAAAGATATAAAAAAAAATAATTTAAAGAGTTAGAAAATTATTTTTTTTTTATATTTTTTCTTTTATTCGTATATATTTAATGTTATAATCTTCCTTGACATCAAATTTAAAGTTGATCCTTCGAAGAACAAAATAGTTATTAGCATTTTTACATCTGTCAGGACATCAGTCAGGGCAGAGTCGACTTTGGTCAGGTCAAGTTTTACAACACTTTAAATTTTTTTTTTTTATATTTTTTCTTATATTTATATATGTTACATTATAATCTTCCTTGACATCAAATTTGAAGTCGATCCTTCAAAGAACAAAAAGTTATTTATCATTTTTCATATTGGTCAGGACATTAGTGTAACCCCCCGTATGTACAATGTACATCATTACGCTTTGATTAAAATAAACTGTTCAACTATACTACACAGTTTATTATCATTTTTAACAATAAATGTGTAATGAACTGCCTTTGATATGCAGTATTTACCGCTTGCACAGTGATGTAACACTGTTTCTTTAACCTCGTTAGTTTCGTATATGCAAAGCAGTAAAGGGGCCCTGTACGGGTTATTTGCTGGACACGAGTTTTGAAAACGTGTGAAAATATAATAATTAGAAGTGAATGCTCCAAAAATAATAAAAATAAAAGATTGACAAATAAAATTCTTTAACCATATATAAATGCCCTGTAATGTTTAACATAAATGCAAATCACCCCAAGCCGAATTGCAAGAGTACACATTGGATGGTCTTTCAAAGTAAACAAGAAATGATTGTAACAGGATGCTGTTACGAAGTCTCCCAAACAAAGCTCCCATAATTCGTAATTCCCAGGGTCGCCCGACATTGGGCAAAGTCCAGTGAAAATTGGTTTGGTCCAGTAAAGTTATATACATTAGTGATGCCTGGGGACTAACCCTGTATATTATTCAAATCATCTTGGCATGACAAACCAGAATATATATGGTTTAGGGGTTGGGATCTCGACCATTTACAAGATACTAGTACATTGGGGGTTGGGGGAACCCCTGGGGACTGACCCTATACGTCATTCAAATGTTTGAGACATGACGAACAGGAATATATACGGTTTATGGATGGGGATCTCGACCATTTACAAGATATTAGAACATTGGGGGTGGGGGAACCCCTGGGGACTGACCGTGTACGTCATTCAAATGTTCGAGACATGACGAACAGGAATATATATGGTTTATGGGTGGGGATCTCGACCATTTACAAGATATTAGAATTTTCTCAAATGGCAGGGGGTCGGGATGACCCCTGGGGACTAACCCTGTATATCATTCAAACCATCTTATCATGAAAAACCAGAATATATATGGTTTAGGGGTGGGAATCTCGACCATTTACAAGATATTAGAACTTTCTCAAATGGTAGGGGGTCGGGATGACCCCTGAGGACTAACCCTGTATATCATTCAAACCATCTTAGCATGACAAACCAGAATATATATGGTTTAGGGGTGGGGATCTTGACCACTTACAAGGTAATAGAACTTTCTTAAATGGCAGGGGGTGGGGGTGACCCCTGGGGACTAACCCAGTATTTCATTTAATGGGCTTTATCATTTAGAACATTTTCAATTAAAAAGATTGTGTCTATCAAAAACAGTTTTCAAACTATAATCATTTGAAAATTTAAAAAAATAAAATCTCATAGGGTTCTATAGTAAAACCCTCTTTTCTTTTTGCCCCTCAAAGTACCCCTTTATAAACCCCATTGCACAAACAAAACCCTGATTGCACCACTAGACATGTTAGTCTAACATACTGTGAAACCCTAAGTTAATCTGACAAGCGGTTTTGGAGAACGAGTGCGGACAAGTTCAAATTTAAAAGCGGCGCAAGAGGAAGAGGAAGAAGAAGAAGAATAATAATAACTAGATTTGCCATTGCAAGCAATAGCGGATGTCACCCTTCCCCCATTGCCACTAGATTGCAACCAGTTTTAAAATTTAAACAGTGAATGCACTTATACTGATGGCTATACATCTTTCTGTAATTTTTTAGATTATTTAGCGGATTTACAAACACATGACAGTCAACATTATTGTGAAGTTTCATTAAGTTTAAAGCATTCTGAAATTTTTGAAATTTTTGCTCCTGTATCCATGGTAACATAGTAGTTCCAATGATTGTCAAAATCATTCAAAACCTGTATATAATGGACAACTATATTGTATAAAAATTTGATGATTTTAAGTTAAAGCATACAAAAATTATTCACCAAACCCTGAAGTTTTTGGAGCATTTTGACCTTTTTGCATTGTTTCCATGGTAACAGCAGCCATTTTGGAAATTCTAACTCCAAATGCCACATCTTCCAATGTTGCTTATCGTTACAGTGAAGTTTCATTAAGTTTGGAGCAATTTGATATTTTTGAAATTTTTGGTGTAGTTTCCATGGCAACATAGTAGTTCCAATGATTGCCAAAATCATCCAACACCAGTATATAGTGGGCACCTACATTGTATTAAAATATAATGATTTTAAGTTTAAGCATATCCAAATAGTTCACCAAAACCAAAAACTGGATTTTTTCACATTTGTTCCGTTTCCATGGTAACGGCAGCCAATTTTTATGTTCTTAAGACCTACTGCAACTCGAAATTTTGTGTTCCTCATAATAGTAGACAATCATTAAAATTGGTTCCATTGGCTCCAAAAAAACTGCCGGACAAAAATCATTGGAAGAATAATAATAATAACAAAGAAACAGAGGAAAAGCAATATGTCACCCGACATTGTCGATCGGGTGACATAATAAGAAGAACTGAGCAAAAACAATAAGTCTTCCCAAACTTCGTTTGGGAGACTTAATTAGCAGGCGTTATTGTTTTTAAAATTCACCCCAAATGTTATCTTTGGACAATGCTTAAAATCCAATCAATAATTAACACCTTTTGGGATAGAATGGTCATGTTTTTACAACAATAACCTGTTTGACATTTTATGACCTCGAGGCTTAAAATAGAACATGGGAAACTTCACCTGTGTACACATCGAGGGTTAATTAAAGTAAAACTCCATCATCAATTTGATCATATAAACATGAAAGAAACTGTTTTAAAACTTTTAAATAACACAAAAGTGAATATGAAATAATAACGAAAATAAAGAAAAATATACTTACCAAATTGCCGTTTCTGGGCAAAAATCTCGTCAGTTTGAACTAAGCATATCTAGCCGGCAATTATTTTCTATGCAATTAACCGAAAGGCCACTTGTAAGGCTATGCATATAACCGGATAATTTAACATTAGATGAATGGGAAATGGTTTTGTGCAGGAGAAAATTATGCAATTAACCGAATTATGCTATTAAGCTGTATGCGATAAAGTGGAGTCGACTGTATACTGCTTTAATATTTTCATGCAAATTCTGATAAAAAAAAAAAAAGAATTTGCCTACCTACCTACCCACACCCAGTCATTATGGGTCGGGTTTGGGCAAACTGAAATATTTTTAATTGTGGCCCAATAGATATAATAACATCAACACCCATCTTTCCAAAAAATGTATATGTTTCTAAAACCATAAAGTCTTAATGTTCCACATAGTGTATAGCTTATCTTTCATGAGACAAATTTCTTTTAACATATTCAAGGTTTGATTAGGGGGATAATATAATGTTTTTTTCAATATTAAATGAGTAGCACATTGGAAAATTTTAAGATAAATATCTGTGCATACTTTTTTGTGCGATAAACCATTTGAAAATGAAAACAAATTTGGCCTGTAAATGATGCTGTTAGACTATTCATAAAAAAATATGAGATTATTGATTTAAACTATAGAGAAATATCAATGATGCTTAAAATATTTATTAATGCACTGATTAGGGGAAAATCCTAGGGGTAACAAATATCAGACCAATGTAAAGTATGATAAGTTTTTTTTGAGTATTTCTTTATTTTGATCAATTAATGCATGCAATATTGAGTATAGAGCAACATTTTTCATACAGAATGTACCCATAAGTTAGCATGCAATAATATATTATATTGCACTAGTGCAAATAAAGCTTGAAATTATTGATGTCATCAGTACAAAAATAAGTTTAAACCGGTTTTTAAAGCTTTGTTATACAATAAAAGGGTTATTTCATGAATATTGGTGAACATTATATCTCGTAGAATATGAATTGTACTCACAAGCTCATTCAATATAAAAATCTACTGGGGAAAATATTCACCCATATTAGTGCCTTAACCATATGATGCCCAAGGTCATTATAAAGACATATATTTTTATAGATTGCAGAAGTAATCAATCAATCAATTAATCGTGTCATTATCTATCAATAACATGACACTTCCAATTTTTTAGAAGAAACATTTAAGAGATGGACAACAGTACTTGTAGTAGCTCCAGCTTTGGTAATATTCACTCTAATAACTAAACAGAAAAACATTGGTAATTGGTAATTAACAGCAAAGTTTGCTAAGTAGATATAAGAAGATGTGGTATGAGTGCCAATTAGACAACTCTCCATCCAAGTCAAAATTTATAAAAGTAAACCATTATAGGTCAAAGTACGGTCTTCAACACAGAGCCTTGGCTCATATAAGGTCTACTTTAAGTTTCTTAGCACCAATCTTAGGAAAATTAATTCTAGTAATTCAAGTCAAAAAAGAACTCAAATATTTGGACTAAATTTCAGTAAGTTTACTTAACAGTAACAGAATTCTAATACAATCTTTAAACTTGACATACATTGCAATATTACAAATCTAAGCACTGTAAAAGGCTGTGCTTTACATTAAATACCAAAAGTAATATGCAGGTTTAGAAAGTGTGCAGACTTACAAAAATTGTCCTTAAAGATATATCGTTATTAGCAACTTAAGATAAATTGAATTAAACTGAAACTTTAAGCTACTACATCAACAGATGGATATAAATGACATATTTAGATCATCAAAAGGCCAATTAAACTTAATTGTCTATTTCAAAGCTTTCTATTTCAATATATGTGAAGCAGAAAATTTTCCCGGAAGTATATTATAAACAAATCAAATGGTTCTCACGTCTGAACTAATAATTTACTGAAGAATTAATATTGAATCATATTCTATGTAATTACTTATATAACAGTTTTACAATTTCCCTCAAATATTCTAATTTTCAAATAATTTAAGGTTGATTATTTCTTAAATTAATTTTTTTCTTATTCCATATATCCTAATGTATATAATACTATATAAATAATATGTAATCAACTAACAATACGTTTTGCTTGGCCTAATGATAAAAAAAAATGTAACAACACAAGGGTAATGTCTTAAAAGGAAATTCTCAAACAGACTTATTCATGAGAATGTGTGATACCATGTGAGGACAGTTCTATGGTAGTCTGCATGTGTGGGTGGAGTCCACAGCCTGTGTGTAGTAAAAAGATAGCCTAAAATCCCATCTGAGTGAGAGTAATCCAATCTATCATTTCCCAGATTGCTATGGTTGACACCCATTAATATAGTGTGTTATACAGTTACTTAATACCTTTCCTGCGAGTTCTATGATAAGTGTGATGTGTGATAAGTATGATAGACTATACACTTGTGTTTTATACTAGCATATAAACACTGATCATGCAACTTACCCTTTAAAATATCTCTGTAAACTAGTCAATAATAGAACAGAATTTTCATGAAAAACCAAAGTGTTATAAACAATTTCAAACGGTACACTATATCATAAAATCACCAAGATACTTACATTTACAAAGTTTATAAATAAGTCCTTACCTATGCTTTCTTGGAGAACAAACAGCTAATCAATATGATTAAAATAAAGATCCTATGTCCATACCTCTTGTACAACGATCTGTCAAAGCCTCTATCTCTTTTTGTTATGATAATAATTATGAAATTTCTTTTTCCAAATTTTTAAAGGTTTGAATCATTACAAGAAGTTCTGATGATCCTGAAACAATTTTCAGAACAGAAAGTAAAATAGAGCATTGTCAGATATTCGTAAGAAAAGCATGGACACAGTAAATGTCAATTCTACTGGCTTTAATCTGACTCAATCATGGAACACACAAGTTTATAAACAGGGGTGGTTAAATTGAATATTTACCTTGAATCACTAGAGCCGAGAATATGATTGACTACCATCATGGAATCAACAACATTCTGGTCCACCTGTGTCATGGTATTGGTAGCAGCTTGACCTTCAACTCGTGTGTTGTGATCACTTGGCTGAAATTAAAAATTTTCAATGATGAAATGAATGTAATAAAAACCTAGGTTTCTTGGATTTTTTGTTGGGATGCTGTCTTATCCAGGCATACTAAATGTCTCCATGTATTTATTTTGTTAAATAAATAGAATTTAAGAGACAATAAGACAAAATTTCCTGTATTATAATAGAGGATGTGACTTCCCAGCCAATCTGTAAAATTGCTTACACAACATACAACTAAACATCATAGAGTAACAGACCAATCACCAAACTTATCTGCTTGCTTCAAGGCTTAATCGGGGGCCTCGGTGGCCGAGTGGTCTAAGTAGTTACTACTGTAATCACTAGCCAGTCAACACTGAGGTTGTGAGTTCGAACCCCTCTCGTGCGGTTGCACTCGACTCCAATCTTAATTGACTAGGATTGTCAGTTTTCCTATCGAAGGTCGGTGGTTTTCTCCAGGCACTCCGGCTTCCTCCACCAATAAAAACTGGCCGCCACGAAATAGCCCAAAAGCGGTGCTTAAAAGTGGCGTTAAAACACCAAAAATCAAGGCTTAATCTGAAGGGGATCCAACAAAATACCAGATATGTTATCCAAATGACAACACAGTGACGACAGATTGATACATAAATAAAACATATAATAGATACCATGATTGAAATTTTGTACACCAGACACATGTTTTGTCTACAAAACACTCATCAGTGATACTTGAATCAAAAAAGTTAAAAAAGCCAAAGAAAGTATGCAGTTGAAGAGCATTGAAGACCCAAAATTCTGAAAGGTTTTGCAAAATACAGCTAAGGTAATCTATTCCTACATTAAAGAGTCAATCTTAATGGGCTAAAGTACAACAGGAACCAAAATTTGGAAATCAGGAAAATACAATAATTTGTAAAGGAATATATGGAGCATATAATAAATAATGTCAAAATTTGAAAATTGAGCAATTTCCTGAAAACTTCCATGCATAAATCCAACTATTTAGGAATGAGTGTAGTACCTTTTCTGTTTTCCATTTTTCCCTGGCTGTGACGGGAGCAGTTTTAGGACGGTTTCCAGCATGTGTAGCACCTACAGGTCTTTTACCCTTGGGCATTTTCTTAACATATGTATGTCCACCAAACTGAGTTTTCTGCCATCTACAAAGTACATTTATACAGACCATTGCAATTTAGTAAAATAATACTACTCACTAAGAAAAGAGTGACGCTTAAATGCTTCAAGTTATTTTGAAATCAAAGGTTCAAACTTAATATATGTCTACTCAGCTACAAACAATTCACCTTAATTTTACTTTTTTCTATATTTTGAGTGTTTTCCACAGTAGATTTGCTAAAAATTCACTATTAACATTTCAATAGTTTATGTCTATTATGTCTGTAATTTCCACTGGACATCAAACAATCAATTAACCATCTTTTTATCCAACATGGAAACAATGTGGAATGTTTTTATAAACACATTTCTTTTGATAACTTTAACAGTCATTTACCAGCTCCAGAACATATATTTGTAACATTTTTTTACAGTAACTCCAGATACTATACAATCAGAAATTTATGCATCCATTTAATATGGCAACTGTTGAACAATGGATTTAAAACATGTTAAATACTGTTTCCATTTCAAGAAAAACTCCATACAAATGATGCTATCAAGATTGAAAATGAATGTTTTTTATTTTGGCAAAACCTATCCTGTCGCAATATTAGCAACAATAAAAACATTGCAAAAATGTCTGGAAAACAATATAGCCACCTTTTTGGGTCACCTGTAGAATCTAAATTTAATTTATTAAAGATTTATTTGACAACTTCTCTCCCTTAGTTCAATTTCCATTTTCAGCATTTAAAGCTTTTGAGAACAAATCATCAACATGAAGATATTTAAAAACCAATAATATTGTAGAAAATATAATGTGAAACAGAATAATTGTGAAAATGTGTCATATTAAATAATAAAAAAAATAATTATCAGTGTGTTAAAACAATTTGTTTGCAGTGTGTGTGAACAATAAGCGTTTGTGATGTTATTACCTTTATGTGATGGCTAGGTTTGTAGTTTTATAGAATTAGTTATTTTAAGCTTGTAAAAGATATATGTAGTTGTATCATGGTAACACAGAAATATTTTCTTCTAATATGTCTATAAAGGAGGGATATTTCAATCATACAAAGATCTAAGCAAGGGGAATACTATGTTTTAGTTTATACAGTATTATACATGTTAAACACAGGTGTATAGATTTGAGAGCAGTATATTTCTACTATACGTTTTTGATTTGGAGAGATTGGAATAAGGAAGTATTATGATTAAATAGTCCCCTTAAAGTACAAGATGAATAAAAGAACAGAGTTCCAATGTCCACCGCGTTGCACATATTTTAGCTATCCATGTACAACGGCAATAACTAAAAAAAATTTTTTTATTTGTTCTTTAAAATTTTCAATAGAGAAATGAAGGATTCAGAGAAAATGCAATGTGATTTCTGTTATAATTAATATTTCTAAGGGGTATAACTCGTTAAAAATATTTGACCAGTACTTATTTTCAAAAGCGTCAAAGACATTGCTGATATAAACCTATGATACAAGTTTCATAAAGTTTTGGCATGAATTGTACATGAGCGCTAACAATGCAATTTTCCATATAATTAATGTTTCCAAGGGGCATAACTCTTTTAAAAATAATTGATCGGCACTGATTTTTGATCTCATCCAAAACATTGCTGATATAAACCTATGGTATAAGTTTCATAAAAATCTTGCGCGGGGACAATAAAAGCAATAAAAGATTAATATTGTTGAAATATCAGTCTTTTTTGTATTCATATAAATAACACCAGAAGGAAGTTAATAAATTGCGTTTTGTTTATCAAATTAATATCAAGTTTTTGGAAATTAACCAATAACTTTATTGCACTATTTTTGATTTTTTTTAAATATGTTTATCCAATCTGATCTGCTTCCATGATTTTGTGCAAAATATTAATCATGTCAAATCTCAAATTCACCTCATTTCAGCATTGTGGACAACATACTTTGAACCAATTAATTTTCTCAAGCGATTTAAATATTTTCTACAGTAGAAAAATAACACTTATATTAATATCCGCAAATATATCAAAGTTGAGATCTTCTTTTATAAACAAAAAATGTAACAATATCATAATATTAAATCACAAGACGTTGGCTTGAGAGGGCACAAACCTAAAAAAATGTATTGCCAAAAATAAGATGGTTAACAAGAATTCCTGTTTTATCCTGTCTCATAGTTATTTTCTTACAAAACTGTCTTCATTGTCATTTTATTTATTTTTCATATGTACACCTAAACAATATTCCTTCTTTTTATTTGAGTTAGTGTATAAGAAGTAGATCTATATATAAGGACTATAAAGCAGTTATTATATAAAAAATACCTTTCATTTTGACTTTCACTGTCAAAGTAGATTTAATACAAGTTTATTGCAACACAACAATGTATAAATTTTCATGAATCATGAAAGTATACTGATCTGAAAATTATCAAAATCAAATGGCTGCTTACTATTTTCAGTCATCAAGAATAGCCTAAGTCTAAAAAATGTGGGACAATTATCTAAATATCATCAAAATCGAGATTCACCTGTAAACTTAATTTGCAACAATCAAATTTGTGATTGACATAAACTAATATTTCTCTGCAAAAGTTATCTCATAGTTCTAAGTTAAATATCTAACTATATCACATCCTTACTTGTATCGGACTGAATCAGGAGCTATCTTCCCTCGCCAATCAATGGCCTGCACTACTCGATTAGACGGTAAGGAACGAGCTGATTTAGATGTTTCCTCAACAATCAAAATATCCTCTGACAGGTAAGGGCTGGACTGAGAACGTGCAAGGTTGTCATGGTTACCACTGTAAAATAAGAATATATACAAAATGTTAAAAAGTCAAAAATATTAATTAAGCAGTTTCTAAAGGATTGATGAAAAATAAATACTGAATTATTATTTACGCTGTTACTATAAGGACATTAGCAAATAAGTCCTAAAATATTAATAATGATATTGTTATAGTGAAAACAGAAAATAAATAGTGGAATATAAATTAAGTTGTTCCACACGGACAAAAGGAAAGATGGCAGAGAGACAAAGAAATTATTTTGAAAATTTTTGTCAAAAAGAGACGAGATAACCAATATGAAATGGGGTATAACTTTAAAACTATAGCAGGTAAATATCTAAAGATTCTGATGGTACAACAATTCATACACTGGAGAATTAGTCCTCATCATAGGGCTTGAACTTCTTATTCCTGAGGCTGTTGCTGGTCTGGACAAAGGTTTCCTAGACACTCCTGTACTAGCTGGTTGTCTGAATCCTGCAACAGGCTGAGGTGCAAGCTGAAAGTATAAAAGTCATGTTATAAAAAGAAAGGTGAGTGGTTTATGTAAAACTTTAAAAAATGTGACTATTGTTAAGTATAGCATTTGTAAAGTGGTTTGGACATCTACAAAAGAGGTTTAAAATAATCGTGAGAGCCTAGAACTCTCCAAATATAACTTTATGGTTTTTGGAACATATTTGCAACCTCAAGATGTGCTGTCTAGCTCAACTGGGGTATGGCTCCTTGCTATGTATCTAGTATTCCATACAAGTAGTATGGATAACACTAAAGTCCTGTCCTCCACTGATTGGTAGGTAATGTTTGTAAAATATATTTTTCATAAGATGGATAAAAATTTTTAAAAATGAATGTTAAATGCACTTAATTTTTTACTACCAGGTTGAAAAGTAATGGGATTCATTGTATGAATATAGTGCGAATCTATGGTGTTTGTAAACAAGGCCATGTGAATGGCAAAAAAAATATTGTTGCTGAAGATGGGGCTACAATTATACTTCAATGAATGATATATGAAAGCTTCTGACTTCTAAAGGTAAACCAGGTATCAGTTTAATTCTATTTATAGGTTTGCATTGAAGTCAATGGGAGATTTTTTACTGAATTTACCCAAGGAGCTATGAGTTAACCTTCCATCCATAAATTATTATCTTTACTCTAGGGGAGATAACTTTAGGGAACATATACATTCCTTTCCTTATTAATTTCATACTATGACATTAAAGAACCTTAGTGAGCGCGCTCACATACACCACGTCCTCACATTGTCATTGTAGAAATAAAATATGTGTAAGAAAAAAAAATTGAATCATAATTTCCTGTCAATATGCACATCTACATAGTATGTCCTTATTATCTACAAAGTTTCATGAAATTATGTTGCGTGGTTTCAGAGGAGTTGTGATGACAAACTGTTGCAGTAGTACATTGAAGCAAATAAGTTCAAAGGGGTGTAACTCCTAGAAAAAAAATTGAACCGTAATTTCCTGTCGATATGCACATCTACATAGTATGTCCTTATTATCTAAAAAGGTTTCATGAAATTCTGTTGTGTGGTATCAGAGGAGTTGCGATGACAAACTGTTGCAGTAGTACATTAAAGTAAATAAGTTCAAAGGGGCGTAACTCCTAGAAAAAAAATTGAACCGTAATTTCCTGTCGATATGCACATCTACATAGTATGTCCTTATTATCTAAAAAGGTTTCATGAAATTCTGTTGTGTGGTATCAGAGGAGTTGTGATGACAAACTGTTGCAGTAGTACATTGAAGCAAATAAGTTCAAAGGGGCGTAACTCCTAGAAAAAAAATTGAACCGTAATTTCCTGTCGATATGCACATCTACATAGTATGTCCTTATTATCTAAAAAGGTTTCATGAAATTCTGTTGTGTGGTATCAGAGGAGTTGCGATGACAAACTGTTGCAGTAGTACATTAAAGTAAATAAGTTCAAAGGGGCGTAACTCCTAGAAAAAAAATTGAATCGCAATTTCCTGTCGATATGCACAACTACATAGTATGTCCTTATTATCTAAAAACGTTTCGTGAAATTCTGTTGTGTGGTTTGAGAGGAGTTGCGATGACAAGAAACAGGACTGACGGACTGACGGACTGACGGACGGACAGACAGACAGACGGACGGGTCAAAAACATTATACCCTCCGCAACTCGTTGCGTGGGGTATAATTATGTTATCAAAACCATTTAATTAGAAGTCTGGAATTTTTCAAATAATAGGAAATTTTCATTTACCTTTTCCTTAAAATGGATCATATCTTCTGAAACAGACTCTATCATGTTGACAACTACGTCCAATTTGACCTCTGACCTACTTCTGTTATCATTGTCCTTAACCTCTGACTTCTTATCATCCCTGTAATAAAATAACCGATAAAAACACAATCTTATCTTTTTGTCTCTAGAATTATTTTTTGCTTGTCAATTTGCAGTTGTGTATTGTAAGCTTCCTTTTTTAAAAAAGAAAATATTTCAAAGAAAATTTTACATGTAAGATTACTTGAGCTCTTTACAGAATGTGACTCAGTTGACCTTTAGATGCTGATTGATTATTTGTATTGTTGGTTTGTTGTCTCATTGAAGTATGCCTCAAATCTCCTTTTCTTCAGAAAAGAAAATTAACACACAAATCAGTTATTACAGTGGTAAAAGTTAAACTCACTCTAATCATTGGCAAAAAAATGAGAAGTTATGTCAAGGATTCAAACTTGTTGATTACTTGTTAAAGGTCAGAGGTTAACTGTAGGCTCTCATCTTCCCTGTTTTACAAAAGCACAAACGTAAATGAAACAAGCATATTAATCAATATCATATCAATGTATTGATTCCCTTATAAACAATAACAATAAACTGTTTGAAGGACTCACTTTTCTAGTAGATTTCTACCAAGTTGATGTGTTCTGGCTGATTTACTGGTTCCATCTGATCGAGAAGACTTTGGTGGAGCTGACTTCGGTTGAGTCGGTGGTTTGCTGACCACAGGATGATGATACTTAGGAAGTTTAGATGGACAATAATCCTCTGCCATTTCATAAAACTCTTCAAGCGGCCGATTTAAAAGGCGATTTTCTTTGTCCACTTGGATTGGGGCGGACTGCATCACTTAATAAGTAATTGAATAATTAATTTAAAAATATGTGAATGACTAGTTTTGATTAACTGTAAATAAACCTATACTTAAACCATTACATTTTAAATTTTTATCCTATTTTTAGAGTTGAAAATATGTGTAATTTTAAAATAATATGATTATCAATTTAGAATGAAAACAGAAACTAAATGAGGTTCTAAGAGACAAACAGAAATTATCAAGATAAATTCAAATAAATATTTGTTAAAAAGGTGTAAAAGAATAAAATTAATCTAAACCAAATTGTTTTCATTATTTTATTATATTTCAATTAATCATTAAACCTTCTACAATAAAAATCATAATTATGAAGTAATAGAAAATTTTTGAACATTAAAACATGTCAAACCAAATGCATGTGTTATCTATACTCTGCAGGTTTGGTTTTAACAAAGTTTGCAAGAAAATTTCAAGTTAATTAAAGTCATATTATAAATTTGACATTTTAAATCCTGGCCTTTTTAGTAATGTATTAAGCAGTTGCATATAAAGCTGAATCCTTCATATCTGTTACACGATAATAAAAAAATATAACGAAAACAATTTGGTTTATAAAATAACCTAAGATCATGCAAAGCCTAATATAAAAGTGATATATGCATTAAAATTCTTTCACACTTGGTTTTTACTTGTAAATTTTGATAAATCTATGATTTTGTTACTGATATTAAATTTCATGACCATACCTACCAATTGGATACCTTTAGAGAACAAATCATTGTCCTCTTTGAAAGCACTTAAAATTTACAAGTTAATTGAAAATACTAATTTGCAATCTTTAAAATATGTTACATTACTAATAGTTTATTGTGAATTGCATGATACTATGAAAGCATTATACTATATTTATATAAAAGTGATGTGTTTACTGAATGAAAATTATGTTGTTTATAAACAGATAAAGAAAAGAAACAGTAATAAAGAAGTGAGTTATTTTATATAGAGATTAGTGTGTATTAGTGTGTGGTTACCTGTATGTGTATTAGTGTTGTTACCTGTATGTGTATTAGTGTGTTGTTACCTGTATGTGTATTTGAGTGCACAAGTCTGTTTCATGTGTTTGACATTATGCATTACTTGATGGGAAATAAGTGATGATTTCTGGGTATATTGCAATGCATTCACTGTATTGTGAATACATAAGGAATATTTATTACTTTGTAGGTATTGTGCAATATTTTCTAGGAACTATGCAATGCCTTCTGGGAATCGTGCACTTTTTCTGCAAACTAAACTAGAGGCTCTAAAGAGCCTGTGTTGCTCACCTTGGTCTATGTGCATATTAAACAAAGGACACAGATGGATTCATGACAAAATTGTGTTTTGGTGATGGTGATGTGTTTGTAGATCTTACTTTACTGAACATTCTTGCTGCTTACAATAATCTCTATATCTATTATGAACTTGGCCCAGTAGTTACAGTGGAAAATATTTTGTAAAAATTTACAAAAATTTACAAAATTTATGAAAATTGTAAAAAATTGACTATAAAGGGCAATAACTCCTTAAGGGGTCAATTGACAATTATGGTCATATTAACTTTTTTTGGTCATGTTGACTTATTTGTAGATCTTACTTTGCTGTACATTATTGCTGTTTACACTTTATCTCTATCTATAATAATATTCAAGATAATAACCAAAAGCTGCAAAATTTTCTTAAAACTACCAATTCAGGGGCAGCAACCCAACAACGTGCTGCCTGATTGGTCTGAAAATTTCAGGGCAGATAGATCTTGACATAAGGAACAATTTTATCCTCGTCAGATTTGCTCTAAATGCTTTGGTTTCAGAGATATGAGCCAAAAACTGCATTTTACCCTATGTACTATTTTTTAGCCATGTCGGCCATGTTGGTTCGCGGGCGGGGTCATCAGTCACATCTTTTAAACTAGATACCCTAATGATGATTGTGGACAAGTTTGGTTAAATTTGTCTTAGTAGTTTCAGAGGAGAAGATTTTTGTAAAAGATTACAAAACTTTACGAAAAATGGTTAAAAATTGACTATAAAGGGCAATAACTCCTTAAGGGGTCAACTGACCATTTTGGTCAAGTTGACTTATTTGTAGATCTTACTTTGCTGAACATTATTGCTGTTTACAGTTTATCTCTATCTATTATCATATTCAAGATAACCAAAAACGGCAAAATTTCCTTAAAATTACCAATTCAGGGGCAGCAACCCAACAACGGGTTGTCCGATTCATCTAAAAATTTCAGGGCAGATAGATCTTGACCTGATAATCAGTTTTACCCCATGTCAGATTTGCTCTAAATGCTTTGGTTTCAGAGATATAAGCCAAAATCTACATTTTACCCCTATGTTCTATTTTTAGCCATGGCGGCCATCTTGGTTGGTTGGCCGGGTCACCAGACACATTTTTGAAACTAGATACCCCAATAATGATTGTGGCCAAGTTTGGTTTAATTTGGCCAAGTAGTTTCAGAGGAGAAGATTTTTGTAAAAGTTAACGACGACGGACGACGACAAGTGATGAGAAAAGCTCACTTGGCCCTTTGGGCCAGGTGAGCTAAAAATGGCTTACGAAACTATAAAATACTTTATTGGCTTAATGGAATTTTTATTGGTAATATGTAATATTTAAAAGGTATCATGCAATACTTTATGGGTAATATGTAATACTTTATGGGTAATATGCAATACTTAATAGGTAATATTGGTAACATGCAATACTTTATGGGTAATATGCAATACTTTATGGGTAATACTGAAATAGTTTATGGGTAATATGTAATACTTTATGAGTAATGTGCAATACCCTATGGGTAATATGCAATACTTTATGGGTGATATGCAATATTTTATGGGTAATATGCAATACTTGATGGGTTATGCAATACTTTATGTTTAATATGAATAAATTTATGGGAAATATATAATTCTTTATGGGTTATGCAATACTTCATGAGTAATAATGATACTTTATGGGTAATTTGCAATATGTTATGGGTAATTAGTAATACTTTATGGGTAATATGTAATAGTTTATGGGGAATATGTAATTCTTTATGGGTAATATGCAATACTTTATGGGTAATATGTAATACTTCATAGGTAATGTGTAATACTTTAAGGGGAATATGCAATATTTTATGGGTAATATGCAATACTTTATGGGTAATATGTAATACTTCATAGGTAATGTGTAATACTTTAAGGGGAATATGCAATATTTTATGGGTACTATGCAATACTTTATGGGTAATATGCAATACTTTATGGGTTATATGCAATACTTTATGGGTAATACTTTATGGGTTATGTGTAATACTTTATGGGTAATATGCAATACTTTATGGGTTATATGTAATACTTTATGGGTAATATGCAATACTTTATGGGTAATGTGTAATACTCTATGGGTTATGTGTAATACTTTAAGGATAATATACAATGCTTTATGGGTAATGTGTAATACAAATGGGTAATGTGTAATACAAAAGGGTAATATGCAATACTTAATAGGTAATATGCAATATTTAATGGGTAATGTGCAATACTTTATAGGTAATATGTAATACTTTATGTATATAATGTATAGTCCATAAACCAATGTGTTTATACAACCTGTGAAGTGCCTCACTTGAATATACAGCTTGTATCTATATAATGTAGCAGCTCTAAAACCAAATGCTCTTACTATACATGGGAGGTGCCTCACACCAATATACAGCTTGTATCTATACAATGTAGCAGCTCTAAAACCAAATGCTCTTACTATACATGGGAGGTGCCTCACACCAATATATTTCTTAAAATCCCACATGCAAATAAATATATATCTAAAATGTGCTTTTAACAAAAAGTAAAAATATTCTGAAGTATACCAAGTGATTGATTGGCCAGATAAGCCAGTACATATGGAGTAGTATTCTCTGGGGACTCGCCTTGTCCATGTGATGAGTAGCGAACATCAAGCGCTGTTCCACTGCGACCAACAAAGTTCAGCTTTCCTTTGTTTACAAATAAATCATTGGTTAAATTAGAGGTATACACAGTTAAATCAGGATTACAGTGCAAATAAGTGAAAGAAACTGACTCTTCTAAATGTAAAATCATTACAATGAAAAAGTAAAAAAAAATCAAACCAAATTTCCACACCCTTCTTATGTTTCTAGGCAAAAATGATTTCCATCCCAAAAAACATATCTGATAAGAAACAAGGTATAATTCTAATTGGGCAGAAATACTTGAGTGGAACACTGACAACATCATCAAACAAAAATCTGGTAAAAAATAATAGTAAAAAAATCAAGCATAGCGAACTATAATCTAAATAGAAAGAGTCAGTTTCTTTCAAACAAAACAAAATGATAATTAAAATGAAATGATAAATATAAGCTTAGGAGAAAGACAGTTAGCATAGAACAGGAAGTTTAACACAAGCTGTCTATTTATTTAAGTATTAAATAATATTAACATTTTTCAAAGAAGATACAATTCTTAAAACTTGCTTACAAATAACTGGTAATTTTATCAATCATTAGGGCATAACTTTAAAACACCTCGTGTGAAAATATCAAATTTAAACTCTACTTTGGTCTAGAAGTTTATAGTAAGGATATCTCAAATTTTATAAGATTTGGTCAATGCTAACCTAAGCTATTGAATGGAACTCACATCTGATGGAAAAGAGTAAAACTTCATTCCCCAGCACCTTTACGTGGAGGCATGATAATAGGAATTACGTTACCACCGTATTTAATAACTAATGTCGGAATATTCGATACTTGATAAAAATTAAATTTTAATTCATACAAAACTTGATACTTGAATGATTCATTATCAAATTTTGACTTTCTTCCTAAAGAAGCATGTTGTAATATGTCACCTTAGCTTTTCTGTCATAATTTACAATGGTATTCACTTTCATTATAGGGTAGACAACTCTATCATTGTAGGGGAGAAAACTCTATCATTATAGGGTGGACAACTCTTTCATTGTAGGGGAGATAACTCTTAATAAATAATTCACTGTAAAAATCTTCCTAGTCCTAAGCTTTCAATTTTGGGGTACTTAAATATAATATTTGAAATCTGAATAAACTTTAATCACTTTAAAAACCAAGGTTTATATCCTTCAATACCTAATATATCTTGACCATAGGAGAAATCCTGATTGAAGTTTTTCCACTGATTGAGATTCTCTGCCCTTGTGTTAGACAGAGGCCTTCCACCAACTGGTGTTGTCATGTGACTTCTTATCTGTGCACCTATAAACAATGTGTATACAGCAAATCATCTACCACCATGTAAACAAAATTATATATTTGCTTTTGTCTATTCCAAGAAAAATGTATCAGGTAATGGCAGGCACTTTTTGTGAACTATAACTCATACAGCTTTATAACAATATCAAATGTGCATTTATATTGTAAAGACTGTTTTGAACATCCTTGCTTCATTATATAAAATGCCTTCCAACCCCCTATACATTTTTTCTTGAATAGCCCTGAAAGTATAAACGTGTGTAACAACCACCAGATATACAAAATTTAATGTTTGATAAAAAAGGCAGTGTTGTGTTGTGTTTGGCAATACCCCCAATGTGTCATTATGTGTCAATAAATTAAAAGTTTACTATCACCATGAGTTTTTAAATATACTAACAATACTTATATATGTGTGTAAAATGAATGATTATTTAAAAGTTGATGTGTGGCTAATATTTAAGTAAAATACCTAATAAAAAGATGCCCACTTCGTTCTTTAACCAGCAAGATTTTCAGATGACTTTAATCTTAACCTCTCTTCAACCATGAATTCCCATACTAATACTTAACCATAATCAGCAGACCTTAATTGTATATCTTTTTGATTCAACAGAACAACTTCAATTTCTATACTTTAATTCCCTTATCTTCAGAACAATACTCAGATATCTGCTCTGTTTCTACCATAACCAAAACCTCATGACCTTTTCATTAATAAAATCTTACTTGTGTGTCTGCTTGGCCTTAATGGTGTGTAAACATCTTGCCTGGAATTCAAATACTCCTCCTCGGCCCTCTTGGCCTCAGCTGCCGCTAGGGTGGCATGGGGGTTCACCAAGCTAGCGATAGGGTGAATCATCTTCTTAGGTAACGCTATGGATATGTTTGATGACTGAAACATAGAGACATGTGTAATATATTGTTCGGTCTATAGTATAAATAAGTAATGAAATGTCAGCTCAACTTACTATGTACTCAATAATAATCTCTCCTTGTAAACCTCTAAATGCAAAACAAATAATACTTCAATCCAAGTAAAAAAATTCTTTGTTTAAGCTTTAATGTTTTGATAAAATTGTACTTATATAATTACCTGATCTGATAAAACTTGATCTCTCCTGAAACTTGCCGATGGTGTCCTACCCCTAGACAGTTTTCTCCGTGATTCGTGCATGTCTGAATCGTCAGGTCCAATTGTAACTTCTACTTCAAACTCAGGTCCCTCATCATCATCCTCATTCTTATGACTGTAGTTAATCAAACTGTCAATGTAGTTTGGACTGACTGCTGAACCATCTATATCTTCTCGTGGGGATCCAGGGGGCGTGTCACCACTATCACCAAGAGAACCAGGAGATTTGTGTATCTGTAATCAGGAGAATATTATATGAGTACTCACTGCTGTACAATCTATATCTAAATAAACCATGTGGAATGTCTCCACTATCACCAAGAGAACCAGGAGATTTGTGTATCTGTAGTAAGACAGGAGAACAATTTACTCACTGCTTCACAATCTATATCTAAGTAAACCATGTGAAAGTCTCCATGTAAGGTGGTATTGTTACACGACTTACTAAAGAAATAATTCATCCACAGTTTGTGAGAGGTTAAATAAACCGTGGCCATCATGAATCATTTTGACCCTTATAGAAAAATTCTGAACTTTTAGGATATCTTTTCAAAACTTACCCAGATGTCAATATCAATGATATCGATAATATCCACATACCGGTAATATGGAATCAATATCGATGATCAGTTTATATATCTTTGATATGTAATATTTGTTCCAATGGAAATAATATAACATAATATTTCTTCCACTTGGATTTATATTATGAGGAAACTTCTATTTCATGACAAGATGATTGGTTGAACTGTAAACAATTTTTCGATCGTATATTTACAAGGCCATCATTGTGGTCACTTCTCCAAATTTGAACAAGGTATTACACACTGTTTACTAGTATATATAGTGCAAGGGATTGGATAGACAAGATTTAATGTTAACTGTTTACCTATTTAAAACAAATTTCACTGACTTGTGAAGTGTGGACATGGTTTTGTAGGTGATAATTAGGTAGCTAGTATAAACATGATTACATAACTATGTCAAACTATGTAAATTAAGGTAGAAAAACTTATCATAACACACTCAGTAAATGTCAAGATGAATCAGGGGAAACATAAACTGTTGACACAGAAATATGTCTGGCCTATTTCTAATTTTGATAGTAAAATGCAAATATTGGTGGCCTTTGTGTCATCATCGGTGGCGATGATGTCGTCAACAATTTGTTACAGTTAGTGTGATTAGGTCAGTTTGCAGAAAATTAAAATGTTGATATTGATTGGATATCATCAATATCATTGATATCTGAGCAAGTTAAACAGATGAATCACAACTAGAGAAGCTAAAGATACCAACAACTGAAGCAGATGAACATTTGAACTATAGAATTGCCAATATTAAATAATGTTGTCCTGACATTTGTAGCAGAGGAAAATAAAGTACAGATCAGTTGAGAGAAATTTTGGATGTCGATATTAAACAAATTAAACAGATGAACTATGAGAAACTTAAATATCAATATCAAATCAGATTTGTTGATATCATCAATATGAACACTTGAAACAGATGAATACAGAGTAAGCTAATTTTGAAAACTGAATCAAACTTTTCTGACACTTTATCCTAATCAGGACTCTCTTCAATGGGCTAAGATATTTCTTTTTTATTGTTTTGTATATAAATCTGGCTGTTAGTTGTCTCATTTGAATTGTTTTACATTTGTTATGTCACAGCATATTATAGCTTGCTATGTGGTATGGGTTTTGCTCATTGTTGAAGGCCATACCATGATACGGAGACCAATAATTGCTAACTTCTACATCATTTGGTTTCTTGTAGAAAGTTTTCTCATTGGCAATCATACCTCTTTAAAAAAAATATAAGGTGACTGTTGATATCAAAATTCAATTATCGTTAATATTGTAGCTAAATTTTGTCTTGGACATGCTTTGGGTTAGACTGGCCGAATAGTTTCAAAGTAGAAGATCAAAATGTGCCTTCCTTTATGTTGGGCATACCTTAATTCTCTAAAATGAGGTATCTTCCTGGTGTAAGTGTGTAAGAGGGATATTGGTCAAAACAAAGTTAACTTATATTCTGACAATGGTATCTTAGAATGGTTTAGGGGGCCTCGGTGGCCGAGTGGTCTAAGTAGTTACTACTGTAATCACTAGCCAGTCAACACTGAGGTTGTGAGTTCGAACTCTGCTCGTGCAGGTGCACTCGACTCCAATCTTAATTGATTAGGATTGTCAGTTTTCCTATCGAGGGTCGGTGGTTTTCTCCGGGCACACCGGCTTCCTCCACCAATAAAAACTGGCCGCCACGAAATAGCCCAAAAGCGGTGCTTAAAAGTGGCGTTAAAACACCAAAAATCAAATCAAATCTTAGAAAGGTTGACAAACCAACATAGAAAGCAGCCATTAGATGCTCTATAATGGCATGAATTAAGAGTAAAGTTGTTGTAATTAGAATCAATTGAACTGACAATGGTATCTTAGAAAGGTTGACAGACCAACATAGAAAGCAGCCATTAGATGCTCTATAATGGCATGAATTAAGAGTAAAGTTGTTGTAATTAGAATCAATGCAACTGACAATCATAGATGTAGAGACAGTATTGATTTATCATATTGTTGTATTGAGTATCAATTAACACATGAATGCACTAGTCAGTCACTCATTAATCATAATTATCTATATAGTTCTTCTAATTACACCTGTCTCAAACAGTTTTTTATTTTGTCCTCTAGTTCTTCACAGAGTCATAATCTTCATCAGTAATAGTTGATTGTCTATTTTGTCACTGAAGCATACCTTTCATAACAAATGTTTATTTTCTGTCTTATTCTGTTTTAGTTGAATATATAAATGTCTATTGATAATTTGTACAATACATATAACTTACTATAGAGAGAATTTATTTACTCCAATATATATATATATAATGGTATAATAGTTAAATGTTGAGAGTCTAAACGCACTGTCAATTCTATTCCATTATTTCTACTTCATTGTAATCATAATTGTTCATATTTACACTATAACTATTACTATTGACACAAGATTCCTTGTAAACACAGTGTACAAACTACACCGACCATTAATCCTGATATAACGTCCAAGTAATCACCAACATCGTCTCAAACTTAAAATAAATCATCTACATTTCTCTCTGTAGGTAGACCAAATTGTAAAGAGAAAAATATAATAAATTTCAAACTTAGTAAAGAAAAATAAATGTTGGGTTATCACCGGTGAAAATTAATCAAGCAAAAGTAGTATACCTGTCACAGATATGAAATCACCTGCAATCTTAGTTATCATGCATTCTCACTTTAGAGGTTCCAAATAGGAAATAATACAAAGTTTATATCCTTGTAAATACATAATTAAATCCTTCAAATGATTAAGTTTAAACAGAAGTCATTTCTAAAACAAAAGCAGGGTTAGGATCAATGGATTCATTTCATTGTACAGTAAAGGAACTTTAAAGTCATTTAATGATTTTCTATACTTCAATTAATTTGAACACCCCACTGACTTTGAGTAATTAAATATCTCTATATTTAAATTTTTTTATAAAAAATGAAATCAATAATGGCTTACAGTCAAATCTAACTTTATAAGCTGGGCATCATTCAATGTTGTTATCCTGCAATCAGTCAGCTATTGTACAAATGACAGGTATAGAAATAAATGTTTGCTTTTTATGTACTTGTACAAATAAATTCTCCAGTTATCCTGCTTCAATCTTATCTAGAGTGAAGGGTAATGTTTAACATAACTGTTCATGTGATGAAAATTTTAGACATTGCAATTACCAGTATGTGTTCAAAAAGATAAGCATTTGGTAAACAGGAAGTTAAAGAGTGATACATCTGAAAACTAATCACACAGTATATTTCATGGGACAGACGGACAGACAGTGGTAAAACAATATGCCACCCTCTTTCAAAGTAAGGTATAAATATTACATACAAGTGTCATGAAATTCGGTCAAAACATTCTCTAGCTTGTGTTCTTCATGTGGACTGATGGACAGATGGAGGTTCAAATAATAGTGTACCATAATATATTCTATCTTTGATGGGCATATAAAAACTGCTGACCTATAGCTAGTGTAGTGTGGTTTTTTATCAGACAATTTTATTTCAGGAGCAAAACATGTTCGCCATTTTATTTTAATTCTTTTCTTGTACCCGATTATTATTTTCTTTAAGGACCAAAGGAAAATAATGCCCATTTAAGACTGAGGAAAATGCATTTTTTTGAGAATCTCAGACACTTAAATTTCATCATAATAATCATGATAATAGAGAAAAGGATAAAATCAAGAAATATGAATGAAGAAGACAAGATTTGCTATGTCATGACATCGTTTGATGCCCATATTTCCCGAAACTGTTGAAAAATACTGTTTTCTGCATTTTGAATCCATATTTATTTTGTGGAAACATTGGCTGTAGTAAAATGCAATCGAATAATTTAAAAAAAAAACTTCTATAATTTTTTTTACATTCAACCACCAAATATTAAGTTGGTTTTTTTTCTTCAGGTTGGCCCACATTTTCCAATCCAAAATATACTCAAAAAGAGATAAAAAAAACAAGGAAATCAAAACATTTTACACCAAAAGACAAATTTTGTAATGATTTGTTGCCATAATAAGTGGACATATGTGAAATTTGTTTTTAATTTCTGAACTACTATTACATGTACTTTAGTCATGTTTCTAGTGCAAACTAGATATCATTGAGATGGGAGCTATCTCTGTGGGCCCCGCTCTGAATAATGTGTGGTAAAAAATTTGTATCTTTATCATTGGACATGGGGTTGTCAACTGAAACCGAAGTTTATGACCTTGACCTTTGACCTAGGAAGTTGTACATACATTATGACACACCCTCTGGTGTTGGTTTATATACATGTCAATTGTCAAGTATAAACTTTGAAATCATAACGGTTCTCAAGATATAGAGCGGACACGATCTTTACCATAGGACATGGGGTTGTCAACTAAAACCAAAGTTTTTGACCTTGACCTTTGACCTAGGAAGTTGTACATACATTATGACACACTCTCTGGTGTTGGTTAATATACATGTCAAGTATAAACTTTGAAATCATAACGGTTCTCTAGATATAGAGTGGACACAATTTGTTACGGACGGACAGGCGGACAGATGGACGAACAGACTGATCACTATAGGGCGTCCTCCATTCGGCGGGGCCCTAATTAAAAGATCATGTATGGTAAGATTGTGTCCAAATAATTATGATGTCTTAGAAGGCTATTTTAGTTTGTTGCTGTGATGCCTTCCTATAATAATGTGCCAAAGCAAAAATCATTTTTTGGAGAAGGTAACTTTTAAATTTCAGTAACATTTTTGAGCCAATGATGGAGCCAATGATTGAGCCAATGATGGAGCCAATGATGGGCCTTATTTTCCCTACTCCTTTATGCTAGGGGATATTATTGTGATTTTTTCTTAATGAAAACCTCTCAGAAACATTTTTCCACTTTACAGTATTGTTATATTATTTGAGAAACTGATAAGAAAAGGTAGCACTAGTCCATTGTGAGCTAAAAAAAACCACATAAATAAAACCAATACAACTGATTCTACCTGTCATTCTCTTCCTCACCACAAACAGATCATCAGTACTTGCAAGGTATTTACTTCATTAATTCTCATCCATATAAAGTATAACAAAATATGCTACTCTTGAAAAATCCATTACCTTTCACATTATAGGATGAACTTCATGTAACTAGTCTTATATACATTTCCTAAAACATCAAAGGACAAACAAGGCATCATGATACTATGACACTGAAGGGTTGAAGGTCAAGGTCATAGGGATGCAAAAAAACCACCATCAAATGATTAATGAATTTATTGCAACCCTTATAATGAACTTAGCTCTTGTTACCTCCCCTTTATGCACATCTTAGTGCCCATTGCATGTGTATGTCTACAAATGTTCAAATTTCATGTAATCTTGCTAATAAGTGTGCAGTGTTCTCCCCAGGATTTTCAGATAGCACCAGGGTAACGCGTGTGGACAGCTTGGTAAAATGGTTTGTACAATCAGTTGTGTCGTGTTGCTTGCCTATATTTCTAGTTACCGTAGTTTTTATGTCTTTTGTTTTGTTTTAACACTGTGGTACTGTGTTATGTAGACATTGAGTCAGAAAATTATTGGTAAAAGAGAAGTAAATCAAACAGTTTGTATACTTGAATATCTTGTGAAAATAAATAAAACATGATTCATTACTAAATATTCATCTAAATAATTACTGTATAGTAATTAAATCTTTTATAAAATCCATGATCAATAAAATTAAAATATCATTTAAGAGAACAAAAATGTTCAATTTAAAAAACTTTCTAGTTTCTAGATAGAAAATTGTTGTATATAAAAGGATTCCTGTCATAAGGAGATATAAAATTAACAAGAACTAATATTGTTTTATTATTAGAACCAGTTTCTATCTTAAATTTTAATAAAAAAAAAATTTCATAAAATTTAAAACATTTTGCCATAATTATAAATCTCATGTAAATATTAACCTTACTTGTCTTTGGTGATAATCAAACATACGGTAGATACACAGACTAAATACTGCACTAAAATCTAAATCTTTATTTGGCATGATCCATTTAAAAAGAATTCCTAAATCTATCCTAGGTCTATAGATCTATAAGTAACCATATTCAATGTCAACAACAAAGTCTCCCTATTTTCCCGCCTAAATGACAGGAAGTAGATATAAATAGATTTTTAACATGTGCTTATGGATATTGTTTGCAAAATTACTTCTTTTATTCATTAATTTTGGATATAGATATTCAGTTTGAAGGTACAGTCATGCATTTTATTTATATAAAATAGATTGCAATTAATTGTAAATAAACTTGAATTAACTGGGTCATGTGATATGTACAGGTCAGATGTCTGTCCCCTTTAAATAATTTGTTGACAGGTACCACAGGGGTTCCCATTGATAGTAAACCCGGCAAATAGTAACAAACTACTGTGCAGGTACTTAAGTTTAATACCCGGCTATCATGCAATAACTATGTCATAATTAAAGATAATTTTGGCCATGGTTTAATGTAAAACGGACATCGTGAATTTTGATAATCGTACATGTATATTTCTGACAAGGAGCGCTTGTTCTAAGTGCTTCATAAAGATCAATTATCTGTAATGAGCCAACAATTTATTATGTATAAAAAATGTTCCAGCGTGTGTACAACTATCGGCACTGTTTGTGTACAAAGTATTTGCCGACTTGTCACAGGTCCGTGCTTGGGTGGAGAGTGAAGCCATAAAATAGTTGTCTGTGATCATAAAATTTTGATCTCTTAAGTAAAACACAAAAGAATCATGTTACAAATGTTAATAACATAGATTAAATCCAATCAACAAGGTTAACCTCTTAAAGTAAATCGATCACGTGGTGTAAACAATCTGGTTTGAACTGGTCAAAATTCACCTGGAATTTTATACCGCACGGAAAAGATTTAACAAGTCGTTCAAAACTTTACCGATTTACAATTTTTTAACTGAAAATTTTAGCACCAGGGACAAAAAATATAGCACAGCGGTAAGACCGATAGTGACAACTCTACAACAGATTAATCCATCGGATCACCAGCAGTGATGGTGATACATGGCTGTGTACATTCTGTATATACAACTCGTCTAAACATCAGCCCAACAATGTTAGATCTGAAAATTTGCTTTTGCAAATTTTTAGTTCGAATCCCGGCGAGGGAAGAACTAAAAATTGGTAAAGAAAATGGGGAATGTGATAAAGAGACAACAACCTGACCATAGAGCAGACAACAGCCGAAGGCCACCAATGGGTCTTCAATGCAGCGAGAAACATCACTGCTGGTGATCCGATGGATAAATCTGTTGTAGAGTTGTCACTGGTTCAGACGTACTTATAAATATAATTATTTCTGTGACTGTATCTTGCATTAATTTGTAGGATCCTTTACAATAGATATTTCAGCTGATCTGTAACAATTCCATCTTCATGCCTTATATATCATGTACTGTATTACAACGCTAGATTAAAACTGACGAGGAAAGGTAACACCCGGCCACCGAAAACTTTATAATTTGAAGCCTAGGTAGTCGAGTGGTCTAGCGCGTCGGATACAGTGCAGGCGATTTGGTGTCACGATATCTCAGTAGCATGAGTTCGAATCCCAGCCAGGGAAGAACTATAAATTTGCAAAAGCAAATTTACAGATCAAACATTGTTGGGCTGAAATTTAGACGAGTTGTATATACAGAATGTACACAGCCATGTATCACCATCACTGCTGGTGATCCGATGGATAAATCTTTTGTAGAGTTGTCACTGGTTCAGACGTATATATATATATATAATTATAGGTGTAAAAAAATAATTTTCACATGTGCAGATATATATACATGTATTCATAAAATAAATAGTAAAATAAGTAAACAAGTTAACAGTTCCAGTCAATTTAGGATAGACTCTTGAATTTTGAAGAGTCGAAATAGGATGAACGGATCATATAAACCCATAGGCAAATATAATACAAGCCCAATCGAAAAAATATAAACAAGTCTAAATTGAAAACAACGTTCAAACCTATGTTTGCGTTGGATAAAAACCGTAATTTTTATATGTGTGCATGCAAAACAAATTTCTTGGTAGAGGGGTCTAAATACAGCACAAACAACATTTTCCAAAAGACCAAAATAGTGAAAAAGTATATTTTAACAAAACGCATTTGACTAGCAGGTCGAACAACGGATGTTCTTAAACCCTGCTGACTGCCATTGGCGATTGCCAAATAAACGGATCACCAGATGTAACAAGATGGATCTTAACTATTAATTTAATACCAAACAGAAAACAATAAACTTGCGGAAAAGATGGTATACCGCAAACAAAAGGTGAAAAAATTAGTACACCATATCCGGATTTCGATAATTAACATGATTAATGTCTCTTCAGTGATGTTAGGAATCGAGACGGTATTTGGAAGGCCATATAATTTACCTCAATTTAGGATAGACTCTTGAATTTTGAAGCGTCGAAATAGGATGAACGGATCATATAAACCCAAAGGCAAATATAATACAAGCCCAAACGAAAAAATATAAACAAGTCTAAATTGAAAACAACGTTCAAACCTATGATTGTGTTGGATATATGTATGTACATAGAGTGTTTCTAATCTGAGAGGGACATATAATTGCAAAACAGAAAACAGACATAAAACACTCTACTGAATGTAAGAAATCATGACTTTTCCATAATTTTCACCTTTTATGTTAATTTGAGGGAATTAAAGCCTGGAATTTATTAAATAAAATTCTAGGCTATTAAAAGTTATCAAGATAGAATGGCAACTCTGTTACTGACTATAATGGCTAAACAAAACGGTTTCTTTTTAATTTTCAGCGTAAAATAATAATTACCTGGAAATGTTGTCCAGCAAGGTGAGATCCTGTTTCACTAATGGAGGGACCTGGTAGGTCATTCAGGAAATGTTGAAGTGATGACATCTTATTATCTCCCTCTGTAAGGTAATTTGTTGACAAATAATCATTTACATAATCTTGATTAGATGGCAGAAGGTCAAGGTCAAAGGTTCCCGTTTTATATGGAGATTCTGTTCTAATAGATGGAGTCTCACAGAAAATTCTATTTTTAGATCCATCAGCTGATGCTAGTCTCACTGTAGTTGTCTCTACTTCCTGTTGTTTAGTAGGGGCGTGTGTCTTGGTACTCTTTGTTCGTTTAGCAGAGGCTGTCTTTGCACGTGGTGCCGCAGTCTGAGTCTTACTGGATGCAGAATCTTTTCTCTGTTTCCCAAATCGCTGAAAAATCATTAAATCTTATTTAATTTACCTGGATACAAACTGCTAATTTAATATTTGATTTGACATGACAACAGCAACAATCCCATTGACAGAGTGATTAAAATGAACAACAATTTTCAAAAATGACATGCATAATCAGGTTAATTAAGTGTTGACTAAGTGATATCCTCAAAGATAGTCAGGGTAGTTAAACACATCTATAGTAGAAGACAAATAACATAATCAGGTTAATTAAGTGTTGACTAAGTGATATCCTCAAGGTTGTCTGGGTAGTAAAACACATCTATAGTAGAAGACCCAATAACATAATCAGGTTAATTAAGTGTTGACTAAGTGATATCCTCAAAGGTAGTCAGGGTAGTAAAACACATCTATAGTAGAAGACCCAATAACATAATCAGGTTAATTAAGTGTTGACTAAGTGATATCCTCAAAGGTAGTCAAGGTAGTAAAACACATCTATAGTAGAAGACCCAATAACATAATCAGGCCAATAAAGTGTTGACTAAGTGATATCCTCAAAGGTAGTCAGGGTAGTAAAACACATCTATAGTAGAAGACCCAATAACATAATCAGGCCAATAAAGTGTTGACTAAGTGATATCCTCAAAGGTAGTCAGGGTAGTAAAACACATCTATAGTAGAAGACCAATAACATAATCAGGCCAATAAAGTGTTGACTAAGTGATATCCTCAAAGGTAGCCAAGGTAGTTAAACACATCTATAGTAGAAGACACAATAACATAATCAGGTTAATTAAGTGTTGACTGAGTGATATCCTCAAAGGTAGTCAGGGTAGTAAAACACATCTATAGTAGAAGACCCAATAACATAATCAGGTTAATAAAGTGTTGACTAAGTGATATCCTCAAAGGTAGCCAAGGTAGTTAAACACATCTATAGTAGAAGACCCAATAACATAATCAGGTTAATAAAGTGTTGACTAAGTGATATCCTCAAAGGTAGCCAAGGTAGTTAAACACATCTATAGTAGAAGACCCAATAACATAATCAGGCCAATAAAGTGTTGACTAAGTGATATCCTCAAAGGTAGTCAAGGTAGTAAAACACATCTATAGTAGAAGACAAATAACATAATCAGGCCAATAAAGTGTTGACTAAGTGATATCCTCAAAGGTAGTCAGGGTAGTAAAACACATCTATAGTAGAAGACCAATAACATAATCAGGCTAATAAAGTGTTGACTAAGTGATATCCTCAAAGGTAGCCAAGGTAGTTAAACACATCTATAGTAGAAGACCCAATAACATAATCAGGTTAATAAAGTGTTGACTAAGTGATATCCTCAAAGGTAGTCAGGGTAGTTAAACACATCTATAGTAGAAGACCCAATAACATAATCAGGTTAATAAAGTGTTGACTAAGTGATATCCTCAAAGGTAGTCAGGGTAGTAAAACACATCTATAGTAGAAGACAAATAACATAATCAGGCCAATAAAGTGTTGACTAAGTGATATCCTCAAAGGTAGTCAGGGTAGTAAAACACATCTATAGTAGAAGACAAATAACATAATCAGGTTAATTAAGTGTTGACTAAGTGATATCCTCAAAGGTAGTCAGGGTAGTTATGTTTTGCAAATTAAAATCTTTCATTTTAAATTTTGATATCATCATTTTCTAATTGCAATATTTCATCTCACATGTTGGTGTAAATATTGTTCTACAATCACAATTAGCCAACAGATAAATTTCTTAATTTACAGTACATATGGGTCAATTTAATTAGATTGGCACTAAAAATTGTAGTCCCCTTGGATAGGTTTCACATTCAATGTTCCCTTTCCCCCCAAATTAATCCTGTCCCCTTTTCCTGAATGTGACCTAACGAATTAGACTTATTACCGGGTTTGTACTAACATGAGCAACACGACGGATGCCACATGTGGAGCAGGATCTGCTTACCCTTCCAGAGCACCTGAGATCACCCCCAGTTTTTGGTGGGGTTTCCTGTTGCTCAGTCTTTAGTTTTTTATGCTGTGTTTTGTGTACTATTGTTTGTCTCTTGGTCTTTTTCTTTAGCCATGACATTGTCAGTTTATTTTCGCATTCTGAGTTTGAATGTCCCTCTGGTATCTTTTGCCTCTCTTTTCTCTTCCCCCGAAAAAAATTATCATCCCTTTTCTAATCCGGATCAAACATTTCAAACAAAAGCTTTGTTGTACCTAAGAGTTTTGCTAAGAAATTCTATTTTAAGATAAAGAAGGAAACGTGTTGTTTCTGTGTACATTGAAGGTTTTTTATACTTACTGGAGCAGTATGAAGAATATGTTTGTTTGAAGTGTACCAATGATGGACCTTAATTAATGAGTCTTTTTGTTTCATTGAAGAAGTCCTGCAAATGAAAAATAATATTTTCAAAATAATAGAAAAATTAGCTATTCCTGTTCAAGAGCAGAAATCATAAAAATATTTCTTAGAGAGAATCTATAGTTGATGATTTATTTTCATCTTCAATACACCAACTCACTGCAGTCCACAATAGAATTTTTGAAGAAATCAAAATAAAATAAAAATTAGTTTTCGGTAAGCTTAATGTTACTCTCAACTGACATGCTTAGTGCTTTTAAAAAATAGAATACCCAAATCCCACAATACCATTTGTTTATTGAAGAAAGGAATTTCAATTATATCCCCTTTCATATGTTGGACCACGATTATTTTCCTTTATAAATATCTTCAGGTAGTGTACCTCAGCTGTGTAAAAAAAAGTTCATCAACATCCATCTGCTTTTTTAGAAGGAGTTTGGTTACAAGGTACATGAATAGACAGACTGATGGACAGGGTGTTTTATATATAATATACCGAAAACACTTTTTAAAATTGAAATACAGGGATACTAGTACAACAGACCTAACCACAAATCTTTAAATCTTAACTTTTCAAATTTTAATTTGTCTACGAAATATTTTTTACCAGAACAAAGATGTCAATGTAATGAATAAAAGAGGATTTTGTCAAACAAGCTGTTTTGCTATATTAACAATATCAATGATATAATAGTAATACTCACTGTTTTACTTCACACATCATTTTTATCAAAATATGAAAAAATCTGGTGTCTTGCTGGGCCTGTACCCTAAAATAAAAAAATCAATAGATAATTATCACATCATAATATGTGCAACAATTTTTTTTTAAATCAGCTCAAAATAATGGCCTGACAAAGACTATCTGTAAGTGGAACGGCCATAATTTTGCCAAAATGAAACCAATCTGACTGAAAATCGAAACCAGTAGCTGTTACTACATTCCATTAATAATAAATTTAATATCTGCATAATTATAAAAAAAAACCTAAGCTACTGGTTATGATTATGAGAACGACTATATGCCCTGGCCAGTTAGAAGTATAGAAAGCTATATTCCCTTACACTGTTCAACAAGAGTTATCTTTCCCTAGCCAGTCAGTGGTATAGAAAGCTATATCTCCTTACACTGTTTCATACAAGTTTTTTTTTGTTGACACCAGATCTCTCTGTACTGTCATTAGGTCCAAGACCATGTTTATTCTTCAAAATGTCATGTATATTATTGTAAACTTTCTAATCAGAACAAATCTAACATCAAATACCAGTGAGATGAGCCAATCTTAAATCTCTGTGTTGTGTGAGATGATTTTCTGGTTGTAATCTTTCTAATATGGACAACAACTTACATTAAATCTTTGGCTTTACCAGTGAGATGGGCCAATCTTAAATCTCATTGTCGTGTGTGATGATTTTCTGAGTGTAATCTTTCTAATATGGACAACTACTTACATTAAATCTTTGGCTTTACCAGTGAGATGGGCCAATCTTAAATCTCTGTGTCGTGTGAGATGATTTTCTGAGTGTAATCTTTCTAATATGGACAACTACTTACATTAAATCTTTGGCTTTATCAGTGAGATGGGCCAATCTTAAATCTCTGTGTCGTGTGAGATGATTTTCTGGGTGTAATCTTTCTAATATGGACAACAACTTACATTAAATCTTTGGCTTTACCAGTGAGATGGGCCAATCTTAAATCTCTGTGTCGTGTGTGATGATTTTCTGAGTGTAATCTTTCTAATATGGACAACTACTTACATTAAATCTTTGGCTTTACCAGTGAGATGGGCCAATCTTAAATCTCTGTGTCGTGTGTGATGATTTTCTGAGTGTAATCTTTCTAATATGGACAACTACTTACATTAAATCTTTGGCTTTACCAGTGAGATGGGCCAATCTTAAATCTCTGTGTCGTGTGGGATGATTTTCTGGGTGTAATCTTTCTAATATGGACAACAACTTACATTAAATCTTTGGCTTTACCAGTGAGATGGGCTAATCTTAAATCTCTGTGATGATTTTCTATAGCACCATACATGTCTTTAAATTCTCTTATTTGCATCAACTGTAATGATTAATTCTTATTGTCAGTCTGTTAAAACATATCTACATGTATTTAAAGAAGAATCATAAAAACTGTAATACAAATGAATTTCTATTAATTACAAATGACATATTAATGATGAAATAATCAGTTCTGCACACTATAACATGTCTACATGTGACAGTTCCGTACTGTTGAAACTCTCTAACATATCTACATGTTAAAAGTTGATTATTGCAGAAAAATGCATATACAAACAAGTCCTACCAATACTGTACAGTAAAAAAGTCATGATGACAAATGCTGATAAAAAGAACTTATACAGAACTAAATATTAAAGAAATCAGCACTCTATTCATCTAAAAAATAGGGAAAGACTAGAACTGGAGCAAATTTAGTCAAATATGAGTTGTTAACAAGGGATAGGAAACAGTTATATTTACCAATCATGACAAAAATTTGTACCCTTATGACCAAAATATAATTTTAAAAACTTGAGTTTCAAATTAAAAAAGGGGCCTCGGTGGCCAAGTGGTCAAAGTAGTTCTACTACTGTAATCACTAGCCAGTCAACACTGAGGTTGTGAGTTTGAACCCCGCTCGTGCGGGTGCACTCGACTCCAATCTTAATTGACTAGGATTGTCAGTTTTCCTATCGAAGATCGGTGGTTTTCTCCAGGCACTCTGGCTTCCTCCACCAATAAAAACTTGCCGCCACGAAATAGCCCAAATGTGGCGCTTAAAAGTGGCGTTAAAACACCAACAATCAATCAATCAAATTAAAAATATTGGGTCATTTTGTTATCAAAGTCACCAGCATGCAATACTCAGCTGTGTTACATGGTAAATCATGGCATTTAAATAATTTCCAATTCATTAGTACTCAGCCTAACATGGCTTGGAATAACATCTTTTAACTAAAATACCAAGATGATAATAAGATACTGTAGTATACTTGGTCCAATCCTATTTGACATATCTCATATACAAAATACATATGTGTCCTTACCCTGGATTTACGTAAATCCTTCAGTCCATTCTCCAGGGCCCCAATCTGGGATTGCAGTATCATTGTTCCCATTTTTTCCAATAAATTGATTACAATTTACAACCCTGAAATTAAATATTCAAAACATAAATTCACAAGACAAAATACACTTTTTACATGCTTTATTGCTTACCAATATTTGCTTACAGAAATTAAGTCTAAGGAACGAGAGAATTTCAGGACAGGCTATATATATCTGTATCCCAGTCCACCCTTGGGATGTTAAAAAGTTGAACATATTAATACAAGAGTTAATGTACATGTGTGAAGTTTAATATTGTACCAGTCTGATTGTACATGTAAACATTTGCTAATGAAATCATGAACTTGCCATCTTTGAAAATACTAAGAATGAGTTTTGTAGCAACAGGTGTATTTAAAATAATAACTAATATAAATAACAACAACAATATCTTTACAAAATTCTATGCATTCACTTTTGATTAAATTTGTTTAAACAATGGGTTCAGAAAGGGTTAGATTGCCAAAGAATTAGAGAAACATGTTTTTTTATATTTTTGCTCATTTATATGTTTCGGAGTTTAGTGTGACGTCCATTTTTGGTGAACTAGTATTACATTATTGTTTAGGGGCCAGCTGAAGCCCGCCTCCAGGTGCAGGATTTTCTCGCTGTGTTGAAGACCCATTGGTGGCCTTGGGCTGCTTTCTGCTCTTTGGTCGGGTTGTTGTTTCTTTGACACATTCCCTGTTTCCATTCTCAATTTTATTATATAGTTATATATATGTAAACGAAACCAAATAAAACTTTCGTGTACTCTTTTAGAGTGATGCTAAAATTTTAGTTTGAATCAATGACTTGGGAGTATGGCAGGTAGGTTACAATAATGACCTTAAATCTATTTCTTAAAGAATGATCAATAAATGGTATGGTTAAGCATTTCAAATAGTTTTCTGTATTTAATTCAATTTTATATTTGCAAACATCATACTACTTTGTTTATCTTTTAATAAGGCCGGGTTTATACATATTACTCGGCTAAATCAGAATCCTTGGTTTAAATGCTTCATTTAGTTATCGTGAATAATTAAATCTACAATTAAGCTGCTACTACTGGGTATTATTCTGTTTCAGCTTATAATTTTAAATTCTGCCTAACTGTTTACGTATCAACTGGACAATTTACTTATATCTAGATTTTATTTATATAAAATAAGGAGATATGGTATGAGACAACTATCCAAAATAGTCCAAACGAAGCGGTTTAAGCAACTATAATCCACAGTACACCTTCAACAATGAGCAAAACCCATAATGAATAGTAATCTATAATTCTAAAGCCGTATCATGACAAAATGTGAAACAATTCAAACAAAAAACAAACAAAAAAACTGCCTGATTTATGACAAAACAATAAATCAAGAATAAATATGACAATCAACCACCTCGGCACCTGACTGGACAGGCACTCTAGAATGTGAGAGCTCAATCCTCCACTAACTTGGGACAGTAAGTGGTATTACAGCACATATAAGAAGCATGTTCTCTCACACAAAAGTATGAATAAGTATTGAGTAAACATCCAACGGAATTATTCAATAAGTATAAAGAAGTCATAAACAGTCTGATAAAAGCATGGTTCATTGGTTGTAATGTAGGTAATTTGTGCTCGGGTTGATACTTGAATATGGTTACCTGTTTTGTTTTGTACAATTGTTGTCTTATGGAGATATGAAAAGCTCATCAGAGGTTATGATATGTGTACCGACTTAAATAACTTTTACTTGGCTTGAGGACCGCCCGAACCTACCAAATTTCACAACAGTCAACAGTGAACAGGTGCCCGTCAACTTATTTAGCCCCAATGTTCCATTTATTGAATCTCTCAGTGTTTGAGTTGTTTGTGGGAACAACAATCAAACAATTCCCAGTTATAATAAATCAATTATCCCACCTTTATATACATCTTTTCACCTAATGAACATTCAAGCGTAACTTGACAACAGGGAAGCTTCATCACGTGGTTCAGTCGGAAGTAACTTCCGAAAGCTACTGTTCCCGCCAAAATGTAGATTAACGTCAAAACGACCACCTACATATAAAACACACCTTTCAATCGGTAAATCGAACACGAGCGAGGACACTAGTCCGTTAATCTCATTTTACGAACAACACAATGTTTGGAAATTCTAAAAAAAATGTAAACTTAATAATTGACGTTCTACCATTTTGCCTAACAAATTTAGATAATACTAAACACGCATCTATTTATAAACTCGCTTAAGAACTGGCATGATCCTGGGAACAGTATATCTATGTATATCAATATATATGTTCCTGCATGATCACATACTTTTATATAACATAGCAAGATCTGATCAGTGTTCATTGTATTCTGGGACTATTGCGGCTTGTATAGGGTATATTGGGATACGGGATATTTGCCATTTTAATTTTAGGGATATGGGATATTTGTCCTAAAAGTAAATGGGATATGGGATATTGATGCATTTTTAAGGATATTGAATTTTGAACATGAAAAAAAATAAGTGGAATTTAAAAGTTAAGTACAGAAATATTTACATCTCACTTGATAAAATTGCCCAAAAAAATTAATATATAAGGTCATTTTAGTGCTTTGTGATTTTCATTGAGTTTATGAAATTATGGTCGTTTTATTTAAAAGTCATCCAAACCCACCCAAGCAAAAAGTATTAATCTATTTTCGATATTTATATGCTCATATGTACTGATAATTTTAAAAGTATTTATTTTGCTTTCCATACTTCGTTCCTTATTGTTAATTTTCCATTTTTGGATGGTGATGTTCCTTTTGCACTATCTTACGGTGTTTGTATATCACAACTCTTTCGCTATGACCGTGTCTATTGTAACGTTTTTGGATTTTAATGAACGTAATCTATGTCTCACTGGTAAATTATTAAATCAGAGATTTCGTTACCACAAATCACTTAACATCTTTACTAAATTCTTCCGTAGATATAAAGATTTGGTTTTGAAGTTTGGTTGTACCTGTAGAAAACTTATTTCAAACGAGATAGCACATCCTCATTTTTACGGAGATGTTGTTTACCGTGCCATTGGATGTTGGATGTGTAATGATTGATAATTTAGTCTTAGATGCATGATTTTTTTTATTAGTTGTTATTGGCTTTGAACTAGCTGTCAGTAACTGCGAGTACTCTCAGATCTGTACTTAGTGTCTTTTTGTTGATGGGATGCACAAGTACTCGGTCACGTCCACTCTGTATTTTTGTTAGATGTTTTTTCTATTTGTATCCATCTGATGAGTTAAGCCTTTTTCAACTGATTTGTATAGTTCGTTCTTATGTTGTATTGTTACACCACTGTCCCAGGTTAAGGGGAGGGATGGGATCCCGCTAACATGTTTAACCCCGCCACATTCTGTATGTATGTGCCTGTCCCAAGTCAGGAGCCTGTAATTCAGTGGTTGTAGTTTGTTGCTGTGTTACATATTTGTTTTTTGTTCATTTTTTTTTATACATAAATTAGGCCGTTAGTTTTCTTGTTTGAATTGTTCTACATTTGTCATTACGGGACCTTTTATTGCTGACTATGCGGTATGAGCTTTGCTCATTGTTGAAAGTAGTACGGTGACCCATAGTTGTTAATATCTGTGTCATTTGGTATCTTGTGAAGAGTTGTCTCATTGGCAATCATACCACATCTTCTTTTTTATATTATATGCCCATATGCATTGATAATTGTCTTGAAATAATCATAGATTATACAGTGTTGTCAATATTTTTGTTTATTTTGATGCTTTATATGATTACGGGATATTTTCTGGTGTTTCACCTCTTATTTTTTACGTGCCGAGGATCTTCAGCGGTCTCTATACGTTTCAATGATTGTAATAGATTATGGACCAAGGGTAGTCCGAGATTGCTCTGATGTGCAACGGTTGTTTTGCCAGACAAGCTGGGGCCGTGGGACGTCAGAGCACGTCCCATATCAAAAAGTGGATATTTAGCCGTACAAAATGGATGCCCTGTTTGAATTTGAAATTACCTCTTAAATAGCTTTTTAAAAGGTTAAACTAGAATTAGAATTAGGACTAAATAATCAGTGTAATTTTTTCTTCTATTACTGGTGTTTTGAGGAAGGAAATTAGTAAAAGTAACAAAAATATTGTGATCTATGAATTTCATAAAGTTCAAGATCACATAGTCAAATTTTGTGTTTCTTTGCAAAACAAGGGCTGTGCAAATTTTGCTTGCTGTAAAAATATTGCAATAGTTAAGTTTAATGTACGTGCATTAGCAGAAAGCTTTCTTGTGTTAAATTTTGAGTTTTTGAACTTGCATGCTGAATATCCACTTTTTGATATGGGCGTGCTCTGACGTCCCACAGCCTCAGCTTGTCTGGCAAAACAGCCGTTGGATGTCAGAGCAATCTCGGTCTAGAAACAGGGTTGCGTCCTTCTGTTCTTTCCAACATAGGTTAACGTGCAGGATGAAGTTTCTTATCAATGAAAGAAGAATGCTATCAAAATGAAATTTTACAGACATATACATCATGGTTTGAACAATTAAAAAAAAATGTCTGAAATAAGACCCCTTACACCAAATTGATCGTTTATGATCACATGAAAAGTGATTGTTGTACAACGCTCTAAGATGGAACACTTCATCTTTTGGACACATTTTCTTATTTAACAATGGAAGTATGCACTGTAAATTTCCTTTACCACAGTTTTTTTTCTCTTTATATTCTAGTTCAACAAGGAATATAATTTTAATCAAATGTTAGTATTTTGAAAATAGATAATATAATTTGATCATTTTTCAGTCAAAATTGTTGAAGTTGAGCCAAAATCCTCATCAGAAGTGATGATGAGAAAAAAATGGGTTTGGGAATGAATTTATAATGATTTTTTGGGATATTTCAAAATAGTTTTAGGGATATGGGATATTTGTATAAAATATTTATTGGGATATTAGGGGTAAACATTATAGGGATATGGGATATTGGGATAAAAACTTAATGGGATATGGGATATTGATACCCCCCTAAACAAGCCTCACTATTATACTAACAGAATTAGTTAGTATAATAGTCCCAGTTGTATTTGAAAAAAATGAGAATGACAATGTCTGCCAAATTAATGCGTGTATCATTGCATAAATATGTACTCTTTTTTGGGGGGGTCATGTAACATCACATGTACTGTGCCACTATGGCGCTAGCAGACGAAGAAGAGGAAATAAATAATTTACCATATGCATTGAGCACATGTACAACCGCATGAATAGCCTTATCTTGAGGTTTAGCAATATGATAGCATATACATGTAAGAGTAAAATATGAGTAGGCCAAGCAATAGAAGCAACCAGTATGGAAGTACTGTAAAGTACCATAGATCGAAGCAATATAACTAATACACAAAATACGCAAACCTTCCATTCCAAATTACATACGATATGCTACAATAACATTTAAGAATATACAGGTTATGCTTCAGTACAGAAACATATATATACAGAGATTGGCAACTCTGTGAAATCAGAGACAAATATATCTGTCTCTGTTCAGTACCATGCAGAATATACAGGATTATAGGCGGATATGCCCCTACTTTCAGCCATATACAGATATAAAGATAATTACCATCCCGTAATATACAGAATGTGTTTCAGTACCATTCCAGAATAAATAGGATATGCTTAAGGACCATTCTAGAATTTACAGGATATACCACAATACCTTTCCAGAATATACATTATATGCTTACCCTTCAATAATATAAGGATATGCTTAAGTACTATCCCAGAATATACATAACATGCTTGCCCTTCCAGAATATACAGGATATGCTTACACTTCCAGAATATACAGGATATGCTTTAGTTCTATTCAAGAATATGACTAATATGCTTATCCTTCCAGAATATACAGGATATGCTTTAGTTCTATAATTCAAGAATAAAAATAATATACTTATCCTTCCAGAATATACAAGCTATGCTTCAGTACTTATTCCAGAATAAACAGGATATGCTTCAGTACTCTTCCAGAATATACAAGATATACTTGCCCTTCCAGATTATACAGGGTATACTTATCCTTCCAGAATAAACTTGATATGCTTCAGTACTATTCCAAAATAAACAGAATATGCTTCAATACTTTTCCAGTATACACTGGATATGCTTAGCCTCCCAGAATATACAGGATAGTCTTAGCCTTCCAGAATATTACAGGATATGCTTAGCCTTCCGGAATATACAGAATATGCTTCAGTTCCAATCCAGAATATACAGAATATGTTTAGTACCATTCCAGAATACACAGAATACGCATACCATTCCAGAATCTACATAACATGTTTCAGTACCATCACAAAATATACAGCCGAATACGCTTACCTTCAGAATCTACAGAATATGCTTCAGTACCATTCCAGAATATGCACGATATGCTCCAGTTCTCTTCCAGGAAACGCACAATATGTTTCAGTACCATTCCAGATTATACAGAATACGCTTACCATTCCAGAATATACAGAATATGCTTCAGTACCATTCCAGAATATACAAGGTATGCTTCAATACCATTCAAGAATATACAGAATATGCTTCATTACCAATCCAGAATTTAAAGGATATGCTTAAGTACCTTTGGTCAGGCTTTATCTCACACAGGATACCCATAAACATAGTTAGTTTACGCTTAGAGAAAGGCAAAACATGCTGAAAGGAAAATAAATAATCATCAGAACAAAACAAAAAGGCAAACAGAAAAACGACGAAAAGACAAACACCAGTTTAACAAAAACTAAACGGAAAACTAAGATTTAGCAACACAAATCCAAAGAAAAGATGTGAATGGTTTACTTTTATAAATTTTGACTTGGATGGAGAGTTGTCTCGTTGGCACTCATACCACATCTTCTTATATCTATGAATGTAGGCACTCAGGGAGGGTAGGCAGATCTTGATCCACTAGTGGCAATAAGCAGGCGTGTATCTCATGGCAAATAAAAACCGATCATAAGTCGAATTATGTGATATCACAATCAAGGAAAAGAGGACGGGATTGTAGCTTCGACAATGGGAACAAGAACGCGGAACTTGACGTGTATATTAATCATGACGAAAAAACAAAACTATAGTCCGAGATTTCTCTGGTGGCTGTTTTTGGAGAAAAAGGTCAAAAGACCGTCAAACACTAGTGCAAACTCGGACCACAACAATACAAGAGTGTTACGCTAGCTATAAAACAAGGTATAATCCACCATTTTCTACATTAGGAAATGCCTGTACCAAGTCAGGAATATGACAGTTGTTTTCCATTCGTTTGATGTGTTTGAGCTTTTGATTTTGACATTTTATAAAGGACTTTCCGTTTTGAATTTCCTTTTGAGTTCGGTATTTTTGTTATTTTACTTTTTTCGAATTTTGTTTAGAGTATCGCTAGCACGTTAGCCAGTTCTTTGAGAGCATAGTAGCCAGTTCTTTTGGAATAAGGATATGTTGATGACGATTCCTAAAGGACAGCAAGTTATCGAGAGTATCACTAGCACGGAAGCCAGTGCTTTGTGATTGTCAATGATAAATGCTGGAGAACAGTAAATCCTAGAGAGTATCATAAGCATGGTAGCGAGTGTGTTAGGAATAAGGATATGTAATTGATGATTCCTAGGTTACAGTAAGTTATCCAGAGTATCACTAGCATGGTAGACAGTGCTTTGGGATTGTCGATGATGAATGCTGGAGAACAGTAAATCCTAGAGAGTATCATAAGCATGGTAGCGAGTGCGTTTGGAATATGGATATAAAATTGATGATTTCTAGGGTACAGGAAGTTATCGAGAGTATCACTAGTATGGTAAACAGTGCTTTGTGATTGTCGATGATGAATGCTGGAGAACAGTAAATCCTAGAGAGTATCATAAGCATGGTAGCGAGTGCGTTTTGAATAAGGATATGTAATTGATGATTCCTAGGTTACAGTAAGTTATCCAGAGTATCACTAGCATGGTAGACAGTGCTTTGGGATTGTCGATGATGAATGCTGGAGAACAGTAAATCCTAGAGAGTATCATAAGCATGGTAGCGAGTGCGTTTGGAATATGGATATAAAATTGATGATTTCTAGGGTACAGGAAGTTATCGAGAGTATCACTAGTATGGTAAACAGTGCTTTGTGATTGTCGATGATGAATGCTGGAGAACAGTAAATCCTAGAGAGTATCATAAGCATGGTAGCGAGTGCGTTTTGAATAAGGATATGTAATTGATGATTCCTAGAGGACAGTAAGTTATCGAGAGTACCACTAGAACGATAGACAGCGCTTTGGGATTGTCGATGATAAATGCTAAAGGATAGTAAGTTTCCACGACTATCACTAGCACGGTAGCCAGTGGTTTTGGATAAAGAAACGTCGATGATGAATTCTCTGGGATAATAAATCCCCATGAGTCCGGTAGCCAGTGCTTTGGGATTGAAATATGTCGACGATGAATGCTCGAGGACTGTAAGTTCCCGAGATTATCGATAACTCGGTAGCTAGTGATTTGGGATAAGGATTGGTCGATGATGAATGCTTGAGGAAAGGCCCTGAGAGTATTGCTAGCCCGATAGCTAGTGCTTTGGGATAAGGATATGTCGATGAGGAATGCTTGAGAACATTTAGTCCCCGACTGTAACACTAGACCGGTAGTATGTGCTTTTGGATCGTCGATGAAGAATGCTGGTGGACAGTAAGTCCCCGAGAGTATCACTGGCACAGTAGCCAGTGCTTTTGAAATGAGGGTTTGTCGACGATGAATGTCTGAGAACAATAAGTCGAGCGTATCACCACTACCACCGTAAAAGAGAGGCGAAAGATACCAAAGGAACATTCAAAGTCGAAAATAAACTGAAAACGCCATTTCAAAAAATGAAAAGGACCAAAAGACAAACAGTTTACAAATCACAACATTGTGCCAATCTTTCCAAAAAATGTTGAGACAAAAATCACCACAGTGCAATTAAAAAAGTAATATACACATTTTTAACAAAGGATTACCCAGTCAAAAACACCAAGTTTGATACATTACCTCTGGGAGATACAACTCTGTTTTCAGGTATATATAAAACTATTAACCTTCCTCCTAAGTATACATAATATATTGTTGTTCATTTACAACCGACAAGTACTGGTGATGACTTTACTGTACAGACACTTCACATAATGAAGATTGCTACGGGCATATTGTTTGTCACACGATTAGTCAAAAAGAGTTGAAATCTGCGTCATATCTTACAGAAATTATAATTCTTGAACGGTGATATAGAAATTGGACATCCTCCAGGAAACACTGTATCAGTTATTCATGTATGAGGTGGTGGAAACACATCTAGTCATAACATGCATAAGTCAGACAAAGCTGGAACCACAAACAAATTCCCATATCATTGCAATTTAAACCAACTTAGTACCACACAGACTGTGTGTTGATTTTTGCGTCATGAATACCTGAAGCAAGAAGAAGGTGTATGCGCTCCCTCAAAGTAAGTATACTAGATTACTGGTATAGACTAATATTTTATAGCTATCAACATTACATTTGGATTTGAATATTTTCAGGATAAATAGAGATAACGAAAAACATAAAAAAAATGTGAAACCTTTACAGTTTAGAATACTTGCAAATTAACCGATGTAACTATACAATATGCAAAATTTGCTGAAAGTCTTGTTTCATATTCTGCATCTGTAAATCTATACTGTAAAATCATTGATCATAAATCATACCACAACAATCGTCCTGTAACGCCAAAATAGTCACAATAAAAGTTTCGTCAGTTACCACCAATCAAGAAGTTCAGCACAGCTAGCTGTTATCAACACACTACGGATATAAACATCGGTAAACCCTCCCGTGTTACACACAGCCGCCTGGAAAGGGAGCCGTATTTAGTTAACGACACCTTGTATCTATTAAAAGCAATGGAAAAAGAAAGGCGAAAGATACCAAACGGACATTCAAACTCATAAGTCGAAAATAAACTGGCAACGCCAAGGTAAAAATAGGGAAAGAAAAAAAATCATCAAAAGCATGTATAGTATAGAAATTGTCTGTCGCATAGCTTGCAAGTGCTTCCCGTGATATATGGAATGTCAGTAAGTAATTTAGTAATAAAATATTAGTTGATGATTTCTCTAGATGATCTCGCGCTTTTCCAGAATTCAGGAACCTTAACTGCTCGCAAAATGCAAATCGTGAAGTAACTAAGAAAGGAGAGGTTATAAAAGTATGTAAAAGTAAAGATAATTAATCACCCAGTTCATTTCTAAGATTTTAGTTTAAAGCAACTATATGTACACTATTTATTTGTTTTACAATTTGATTTAGAAATAATACCGACATAGCTAGATAATACAATTAATTATCTAATTACTAACACAATTCCGTATATTAATTTCTTGTAATTGTTATAAAATACATCAAATGACATAGTTACAACCCTGATCTTGAACAGTATCAATTTTTTTTTAGAAATTTACCTGTGACGTTACTTTTGTGGCGTTGATCCAGTCGTGTAAAAGACAGTTCGTGGTTCTGTTGTGCTGTTTTTGTGTGCTGTCCTATGTTGTTTTACGTGTTCGTTTTTATTCTGTGGTTAGCATTTCGAAATGTACTATTGTATTGTTTATTTGTGTATTTCTCTGTCCTGAATGTTCTTGCATTTATTTGAACTGTATTCCTGTCATGTAATGGTGTCATTTTAGTGTTATATTTAACATTGCCATAAAAGTGCGAGGTTTGGCTAGCCAGAAAACCAGGTTCAACCCACCATTTTTTTCTTAAAATGTCCTGTACCAAGTCAGGAAAATGGCAGTTGTTATCTTATAGTTCGTTTCTGTGTGTGTTGCATTGTCGTTTGTTTTTTGTTCACTTCAGTGTTTCTGTTGTTTCGTTGTTTTCCTCTTATAGTTGATGTGTTTCCTCGGTTTTTAGTTTGTAACCCGGATTTGTTTTTGTCTCAGTCGATTTATGACTTTCGAACAGCGGTATACTACTGTTGCCTTTATTTATAGACTTCAGTAAATGTGTTTCGCATCATTGCTAGAAAGCCTACTCTAATGCATTCAGGTAACTGAATAACAGCCTTTATTCAGATTCAATACCAGATGCCATATAGTTGAGTTGCCTGGAGCTAGAATGAAATTTGAAAAAAAGGCAGGACAGGAGTTTGAGTAAAAAAAAAAGGCAGGATGAGCAACTTGGCAAAAAAAAAAAAAAGGCAGGATGACAATTTATGTAAAAAAAGTCAGCATAAACTAATAAGAAAAGGCAGGACCGAATAGAGTGAAAAATAAAAAGGCAGGACAGAGATTACAACTAAAAAAAAATGCAGGACAAAATTTTTCATCCTAGCCCCCCCCATAAAAATCTAATGGTAGCTCCCTTAGTTGGCTTAATACCATCAGAAATATGTAAGCATCAAGTAAAGAAACCCAATAATGAAAGAGCATTGTTTTTCAATACCCGTAAAATATGGGGAATTGGTTTAATCAATGAATGTTATCAAAGCCAACTGCAACCTTATTTGTTGTATTCTATGGACACTTGCTCGATGGTGGTGAGATACCTTACAGCAGTGTGTTGATATCCAATCAAATAACAATCATACGTTTATATTATATTATAGGGACAAGTAAAAAAGAATAGTCAATAGAGGACAGATACCATGTCCAATGTAATAAAATGCTTTGCTGGGTGCAGCTTGATAAGACTGCAGTGCATGGTCGAACCCTGACAGCTCTGAATTTGGATTGTGATAAATATTTGACACAGCAAAGGTTTTTGATACAGAATGAATGTGGTCAAAGAACTGAAAAATTTGAAATTGGTCTTTAACCTATTATGGTCCAATATCTAAAATCTAAATACATGGTTAGAATCAGCATATCAAAGAACCCAAAGAAAAACTGCACCCAAGATCAAAAATCTAAATACACAGTTAGAGCTAGCATATTAAAAAAAAACAAGAATTCAAAACTTTGAATTAAACTACATTGAAATTGGTCAAGAAATAAGCAATTTATACAAAGTATTAGAAAAGTATTGTTTTCGGCCCTGTTTGTCTAAAAGGTTAGGGCCATAACCTCCAAAATCAATCCCAACCTTCCTTTTTTCGTATGGAACCTTGTGGTACAATTGCATAGAGATCCAAAGACTGATATTCAAGTTATTGTCCAGAAACCAGAAAATAGGGTTTTTTTTGCCGCTTTTTGGCCTCCAATTCCTAAACAGTTTGGGCCTAAACCTTCCTTTTAAAGTATTGAAACTTGTGGTACAATTTTATAGAGATCCATACACTTATTCTCATGTTATTGTCTGGAAACCAAATGTCTTTGGACAACGCTGACGACATAACATCATACGACCGTAAAAATTTTGCAATTGTCTTAAAACCAGTCATTAACTGAGAAAGAATTCTAGAAAAGATCAGGCACCATGAATCATGGGGCGAACTTAGAGGCTCCATCTCATCTAGTGGCACCCTGTGAAGTAGACTTCTGATGATAAGTCATAAATGTGGAAAGGATGGCGGAACTGTGGCTACATCATATCATGCATATGGAACATATCCATGGTAGTTTGTAACAAAAATCTGTTAAGGATAACTGTCATAAAAGTTCATTAAACTTTCGACGAGATAAATTCAATTGAAATAATAATTAAACTGTTAACACGGTGATATATCTCGCTTTTTTGTTATTTTGATAGTAAAATGCAAATTTTGAAATTAAAATAGCAATACTTTTAACATGTAAGTTATGCAAAATAATTAAGTCAATGAACCATGACTGAAGGTACAGGGCTAAATAATCTCCATGGAAATAAGATGTGCTAATGCTAATACAACTGCATACCATATATCATTAACCTATCACTATTAGTTCCCCATAAACTGACCTTATCACATACAGTGTTGACGCCGCCTCAGCCAGAAGCAGCCTACCTATGTCTCTCTTTTTGACTCTTGATAATCTAACATTAAATAGATTACCTCATTGTATCTGCTATATAGATCAATCAGATCAAACAATTGATTAATTAACAGCAGTAATCCTTTCAGCATTTAAGGATGTTCGCTCCTCTTGTCTTTGAATTTTTGCCAGGTATTCGGAATCCTCTGGTTTTATCCATGTAGTGCCATTTAAAATTTTGCCCACTAACCCCTAATTTTCTTTCCATAATTTCATTACATATAGTTTAAAATGTCATCTTTGAAAATCTTATAAAATCCTTGTTATTTTTTCATCGTTTTTTAAGGGAAAAAGGTGCCAATGTTAACTGTATGAAAAGTCTAGAGAGAATCATTTCCCGCCAAATTTTCAACGGCTTATATCTCGAAAACAAGCACACGGACCCTTCATTTTTTCCTGCTTTTTTAGTTCCTTTATTTATATACTATCAATTTATAACAGTCTTGTAAAAAGCTTGTTATTTTGAAACAGAGTAGCAAACATCCTTAATTCACTCTTAATTATGTCATTTTCTCTGTTTATTGTGTAAGTGTTTTTACAAGGAAACATGACTAATAACTTTAAATCTACATTAACATTAAAGAACTGACCAAAAGGATTTCTGATTGATTTTATCACTTGATTATGATACATGTAAAACTGTACAATTTCAAATCGTTTATGAGAAACCAATATGCAGCACCAGGATATTTCGCAAATTCAAAACTGTGAGAATTTAGATTTTTTGGGGAAAATTGCACAAACAAAAAAAGATGGCACGAAAAAATTCACAAGTTTACATTAGAAAGAAGATCCCATTGAAAACAGCCAAAAAAGTAGATATTACTTTGATTTAATGTGTATTATATTCCCCTGTAATTTGGCATCTTGTAAAATGGTCATATATCAAATATTTTATATGTAGTAAGAGAACATATAAAAAAATAAGAAGATGTGGTATAATTGCCAACGAGACAACTCTCCACAAAAGACCAAATGACACAGAAATTAACAACTATAGGTCATCGTACGACCTTCAACAATGAGAAAAACCCATACCTTATAGTCGGCTATAAAAGGCCCCGAAATGACAAATGTAAAACTTACGAGAAAACTAACGGCCTGATTTATGTACAAAATAATAAACGAATAACAAATATGATACACAGCAACAAACGACAACCACTGAATTACAGACTTCTGTCCCATTGTAATTTCCGTAATAATAAAAATATAACAACACTTTCTGAATTTACTGTACTTTTGACTTTTTCTTCCTTCACTAACCAAATATCAAAGCCAGTAATTAGTTAATCATGTTATAATATTTTATTATACATTCAATAACATTAAATACAAAAGAGATTACCATTTGTAAAACAAAACATGAAAACATACATAATAAAATGCATATTAAATCAATTTTATGAAGATACAAAATAAAAGAGAAACGATTCAAAAATTATGTCTCCATATACTTTTTTATAAAGAGCACGTGTCCATGGTAGATAGTTTTCCCTTCGGTGCACTTAACATATACTCTAAATTCAGGAATTAGTTTGGCATTTATTATTGCCATTGTTGAGCAAGGCACAAAAATGTGAAATTGATTATTGTGATTTCAGATAATGGTGCATACAAATAAAGCTATAAAAATCAAATATACAAGTTTTTATTTTTGCCAAACCTATACTATCACAATTTTCAACAACAAAATAAAAACATCACAAAAATTTCAGAATTTCCAGTAGGGTTGACACACTTGAATTTTTCAGATCTGTAAAACTAACCCCTTCTTTTCATTTAGCTTAATGAATTTTTTTGATTGATACTTCATTATTCTAAATGAAATTATCTTTTTAACGTATTTAAAAAATATTAGTCTACACAAAATTCAAACAGACTGCAAATAATAAAATAATCTTTCCATAAACATATTTAATAAATATCAGTCTATAATTCAAACAGACTGAAAATAACAATACAGTACCATTGATAACCCATTAACAGTACAAATCTTTAATGATATAAATATCACATTTCTGTTTTATAACCATAAAAACAATTATTTAGCTATTCAAGAATCAACAGCTTTGACAAGGCAAAACATTTTTTTTTTCATAATAAAATTGATTCCCAGACTTTGGAGATTTGAGAAGATGAAGGATGGTATTGGAAGCTACATTTTAACCTGCCCGTAATGTACTGAGAAATTTATTGTCATTAGGAACTAAGTTAAAATTAAAGTCATCTTTCATTAGCATTGCATCTTTGTTTCTTCTTTCTCTGTCTTCTGTCTATTTTTAACTATATTTGTCAAGAAAAATTCACCTGAAATATAGAAATAAACATATTCTTCATTAAAGGGGCATTAGCTACGAGATAAAACAAAAAAATAAAATATGATTTTTATTGTTCAATCATTAATGAAAGTGAAATAGTGAAATAATAATTCGCTTTTAGGAGCCAGTTTGGTTAAATTTTGTCAAAATAAGCTAAGAAACATCGCTGATGAATTATTCACTTGCAAGTACTAGTACTATTTATAAAGTTTGATGTTAAGTGCATATGGCATGAGAAAAGGTTTGGCGATTTCTACAGTTGGGTTTTATAGTACTATATAAAGTTTGGCATTTAAACGTATCATTATTAAAGGAGGTGGCAGTTACGTCGAATAGAAGTTAGTCACATTAGTATATATACATTTGCTGCTACTTTTAATACATGTATTTATATGTTTTTGAATGGTAAAAAACTACAATTATTTTATATGTTACTGCGAGCAAATAATCCGATTTCTGTGTTGTTTATAGCCAATTGAATTTAGAGTAGGGGTGAGGGAGAATTTAACTTGCTTTATGTTGTATATTGTTCACTCAGGAGTTTCATAAACAAAGATTATACATTTAGGGACTGTTTTTGTCCTGTATATTGACCAAAAATGAAAAAAATGTATTTAATATATCATTTCTAATCACATTTTTTGTTTGCTTTGTAAAAAAAAGTTTTCAGTTGAAGCAAAGTTTAAGTGTAACATCAGTAAATTAATAAGGTTTTTAATTTTCAACTATCCAGCTATAATGTTATTTCCAGATGACTCATTTTTTGTTAAACTAAGTTGAGTAAATCAGTGTATACATACCTGCTTTATATGACGATCTAACTAGAGGTCCACTTGCTGTATATAGGAACCCCATTTTATTACCCATTTCTTCCCACCTTTTAAATCTATCTGGGTGAACATATTCCTTCACCTATAGTACAGAATAAAATTGTTTTCGTTATTGTGCTGATAGTTAAAATTAAATACAAAAATTATTGAAAAAACTTACTCACTTTTTTGGGAATCACTTGTTCACCAGAATCTAAATACATGGTTTCAGGAATATTATTTGTTCATTGGGATTTTGAATTCATTAGATGAGATATATTATGGTAGGTGTGTTACTACAAAGGAGCTGCCTATCCTATCAGTGTTGACTGGTTCTTTTTGCTCAATCTAAAATTTTCTCCTAGATGTAATGTGGACTATTGTATTTTGTCTAGTTTATTTTTACCCTGGCATTCACTGACCTTCTTTAATTTATGAATTTTAATTACTCTCTTATTGTGTTCTATTTTTTTGCTATGCTACAATGACAGTGTGGATTAAGGAGTATGTTACTACAATCCCTAATAAGGATTATGATATTCTGTCTCCTTGATTAAGAATATATTATTCCCAATTTCTCTCCACTTTCTCCCACTCCCTATAACCCTATGTACTTTTCTCCTCCCACTTCATTGTATCCATCCCACATAAATAACCTAATTCTGCTGTGAGGATACCTCCCACTTCATTGTATCCATCCCACATAAATAACCTAATACTGCTGTGAGGATACCTCCCACTTCATTGTATCCATCCCACATAAATAACCTAATTCTGCTGTGAGGATACCTCCCACTTCATTCTATCCATCCTACATTAAAAACCTAATTCTGCTGTGAGGTTACCTTAAGGTGTCTTTTTGTAGGCTGCATATACTGTCCTAAAGTTAAACAATCAACATCTATCTTTCTCAAGTCTGAAATACAAAATTTATACATTACCATAAATAGTATTTAAGTTCTTCTTTGTAAATGATTCAGATCAGCAAGTGGATCCGAGGAGCCTATGTCGCTCACTTGCATTTTTGCCCAAAATAAATTGGTTAAATGCAAAAGATTGTTTGGTGAAAATAGGACGTAGGTAGGTCTTGACATTCTATGCATTTTCACCAGTCAATTTTTCCTCTATCTAGAATGGATTTCAAGATATAAACAAATAATACATTCTAATCTATGTTTCTATGACTTCTTTTAAACTGAGTTTTATTGTGCATATTGCTGTCTGTTTGTTTATTCTACATTGGCTAGAGGTATAGGGTGGAGGGTTGAGATCTCACAAAACATGTCCAAAGTCAGGAACCTCTGGCCTTTGTTAGTCTTGTATGTTTTTTTATTTTGGTTCATTTATATGTTTCGGAGTTTAGTGTGACATCCATTTTCTCTGAACTAGTATACATTTTTTTAGGGGCCAGCTAAAGCCCACCTACGGGTGCGGGATTTTCTCGCTGTGTTAAAGACCCTTTGGTGGCCTTGAGCTGTTTTCTGCTGGTTGGGTTATTGTCTCTTTGACACATTCCCGTTTCCATTCTAATTTCGTTTTATTTATAGCCATGGGGCCATGTTTGTTGACTGGCTGAAAAAACCCACAAACTTTATACTAGGTACCCTAAGGATCATTGACCACAAAGTTTGATTGTAATTAGCTCAGTGATGGCTGTAGCTCTCATAGCCTTATTGGCCCAGGTGAGCTAAAGAAAGAGAAGAGATAAGTACTTGAAAACCTATTACAATATATTTTAGACAGATCTATAATTAATATTGGAGAATAATACAGACCCTATAACTTCAATATGATAACATAAGCAAAAAAATAAGGTCATGGTTACTTGACAAAAAAGTCTAGCCGACTATACAGTATGGGTTTTTCTCATTATTGATGGCCGCACGGTTGCCTATAATTGCTTTCATCCACTTCATTTGAACTTGGGTGGATAGTTGTCTCATTTGCATTCATACCACATCTCCTTATTTTTATATAAGTCACAAACAACTTCCAAATAAATTTTGGTTGACCTTTGTGAAAGTGATTATAATATAAAAAGGTATCTGCAAAATAGTTCCTACATATGTCATCTGTAAAGTTTGGTATTTTCTCACAATATCCTGTGAATTTTGTTACATGCAAGACAAAATGGGTTTATCTAAGACAAGATCTGATCCTAATGAGAAGCAGAATTATAAAACCAATTCCTTTGAATAACATATAAATGTCCATGTTCCGTTATTGAATCACGGAAACACAGAACGCTCATATTTCTTACCTTCCATAGTTCTATATATCTGCTCCTCAGTTTCTCCAAGACCCACCATTATAGAAGTTTTTGTCACCATGTCAGGTTTGTACTTCTTCACATGTTTTAACACACCCATTGATTGCTTGTAATTAGCCCTGGGATCTCGAACCAACCTATAAGAATGCACATAGTTATTTAGCTTAGGCCAAATTAAACAAATTCCTAGATTTTATCCCCATCATATTATCTAAATATATCGGGGCCTTGGTGGTAGAGTGGTCTAAGTCTACTGCATCACTAGCCAGTCAACACTGAGGTTGTGTGTTCGAATCCCGCACATGCAAGGTGCTCTCTACTCCAATCTTAATTGACTAGGATTGTCAATTTTCCTACGGAAGGTCAGTGGTTCTCTCCAGGCACTCCGGTTTCCTCCACCAATAAAAAACTGACCACCAAGAAATAGCACAATAGTGTTGAAAGTGGCATTAAACACCAATCAATCAATCAACCAATCTATAATTATCTGTTTATCTTTACCCATACTTTCTGTTTAGAAATATACATGATTTTTCTTAACGTTTGAATATGGATGGGAATCTCAGATTTATTTCAGATTTTTTTTTTATTTAGCCTATAATTCTGCATCTTTATATAATTATTTACATTTTGGAGATTGACTTAAACCACATTTTTTAACTTCTGTGAACTGTCAACCTTCAGGACACCCTAAGTTGTCTTGATTTTTTTATGCTTAAAGTTGCTCAATGCTTAGTTTTCTGTGAAGTGTTTTGAAGACTGTTTCTCTTTTAACAGTCAAATTTCACATTCTGGTTCTGTGACCTTGCAATTTCAATAACAAAAGTCTGAGTCGAAAATTTTACAAGATTAGGAAAGAATTTCACTTTTTTTACCGAGATATTTTTATTTGTCAATGTTTAAGCTTTGAAACAAACCGTATCTTCCAATAAAATTTAACAAGGAACATATTTCTTTACAGCGTCGAGTATTAGCAGTGCCTACATGAAAATGTCCAGTCAACAGGAATGTTGGAATCGACTGTCAGAGTTCAACGCCAATCAAGAAATGGTATCCGCTTAATTAATCAATATAATTAAAATAATAATCTGATGTAATGGAATACCAGCAACAGATAATACAATAACAATTCACATTTTATTGCTAGGCTTAACCCCACTTATAATTCAAAATATTGGAAAACAGAAAGAGATGTCTAACAGATGCGCAAAGTTCTCACAGGTTACAACTTATCACAGTTGAGCTGCTGAACAAACTTGAAGTCATTCAGTTCAGTAGAACTCTAAGAATGGGAGTATCACAATATTATATAAACCAGTATTTGAGCTGGTTCCTATACGAAACTCATTATGTACAATTCCATATAAATGTAGTCAGTCTTGGGAAATCCTTAACATGGCTTACTTTACGTCTAACAGTTTATATCTTTACCATTGCAGTTCTTCAATAGTTTCTATATTATGAGCATAAACATCTAATCCAGAATCTGTTATCGTCTCTACACATTGTAAATCTCCTCTAAAGTCTGGCGTTAAACATTCTACAAGTATGGAGGGCTGTCTGAAACATAAAACAAACAGTGTAAATATCCTGTTTAACATTCTACAAGTATGGAGGGCTGTCTGAAACATAAAACAAACAGTGTAAATCTCCTCTAAAGTCTGGTGTTAAACATTCTACAAGTATGGAGGGCTGTATGAAACATAAAACAAACAGTGTAAATCTCCTCTAAAGTCTGGTGTTAAACATTCTACAAGTATGGAGGGCTGTCTGAAACATAAAACAAACATTGTAAATCTCCTCTAAAGTCTGGTGTTAAACATTCTACAAGTATGGAGGGCTGTCTGAAACATAAAACAAACAGTGTAAATATCCTGTTAAACATTCTACCAGTATGGAGGGCTGTCTGAAACATAAAACAAACATTGTAAATCTCCTCTAAAGTCTGGTGTTAAAACATTCTACAAGTATGGAGGGCTGTCTGAAACATAAAACTAACAGTGTAAATCTCCTCTAAAGTCTTGTGTTAAACATTCTACAAGTATGGAGGGCTGTCTGAAACATAAAACTAACAGTGTAAATCTCCTCTAAAATCTGGCGTTAAACATTCTACAAGTATGGAGGGCTGTCTGAAACATAAAACAAGCATTGTAAATCTCCTCTAAAGTCTGGCGTTAAACATTCTACAAGTATGGAGGGCTGTCTGAAACATAAAACAAACTGTGTAAATCTCCTCTGAAGTCAGATGTTAAACATTCTACAAGTATGGTGGGCTGTCTGAAACATAAAACAAACATTGTAAATCTCCTCTAAAGTCTGGTGTTAAACATTCTACAAGTATAGAGGGCTGTCTGAAACATAAAACAAACATTGTAAATCTCGTCCAAAGTCTGGCGTTAAAACATTCTACAAGTATGGAGGGCTGTCTGAAACATAAATTAAACAAACAGTGTAAATCTTCTCTAAAGTCTGGTGTAAAACATTCTACAAGTATGGAGGGCTGTCTGAAACATAAATCAAACATTGCAAATCTCCTCTTAAGTCTGCTGTTAAACATTCTACAAGTATGGAAGGTTGTCTGAAACATAAAAATTGAAATTCAAGGCCTAAAATTTTCCTTTGCTTTCTCTATGAATGGATTGATGCAGAAGATTTATCTGAAGAAGCTTTGCCATTTCCTTCACTTTGTTATGCTACGTAACATGGTAGTGCTTGTGTATTAAAGATATCACTGACCTACCATTTCATAAGTCAGAAGAATTTACTTAAAAATTGTATGCAACTGTTTTACAATGCATGAATAACCAAAAAGGATTCTTATCAAAGTAATACAAATACATATGTTTCTAATTTAAATAGCTTTTAACTAAAAATACTTGGGATAGCATGGAAATGTGGCCTTCTTTTACTTTAAGGGTCCCAACTCATATAGACCTATACTAAACTATTCTTTACTCTAAACCTTACCCTAACCCTAACATTAGCCCTAACCCTTAAATCTAACCTTAACCTAGAACATCCCCAATCAAACATAACCATAAATTAACACCAACCCTAAAGTAAAAGAAGGCCAGAGACATTAGCATATGACTTTTAAAAACACAACCTTACGACATCTGCACTTATAAAAGTACACTTGAACATTAAAAAGCTTGATTATTTTATTTGTGCTCCGTTATTTAGTCAAAATAAAATACAAGAGATGAACATTAGGTAAACATTACATATTTTGACGATGTCTGACTATATATCTTATAAACAATAGGTCACCATACCTTTTCTTTAATTCTTTGACTGTTTCTGCAAAATGTGATGCACCACCATCAGGCATATCTGTAAAGGGAGACAAATCATGAACAATTAAATAATATAAATCAATCAAACTTGCTTTAATGGACTCCTGTATAACACAAATCACTGTCTAAAAACTTTCGGATCAGGTTGGAATAGGGTTGATCGTGTTAAACTACTTGATTGAGAGAAAACAAAGTTCAACTTTTATACTTCTGGTAAACGTACAGCAAAAAGTGTTCTCAAAATTTATGAATAGACAACAAAATAAGCTGTATAATGCATTCTTTGGCATATACCATTAATAATAGAATAAGATATTGTGGTAATGATGATTGGATAACTCTGCACATTTCCTGTATAAATCATCCTTAAACAACTCTTACAGGGATACAGTAACTAGTTTATGCCGTTAAGTGTATAAATCATCCTTAAACAACTCTTACAGGGATACAGTAACTGGTTTATGACGTTAAGTGTATAAATCATCCTTAAACAACTCTTACAGGGATACAGTAACTGGTTTATGCCGTTAAGTGTATAAATCATCCTTAAACAACTCTTACAGGGATACAGTAACTGGTTTATGACGTTAAATGTATAAATCATCCTTAAACAACTCTTACAGGGATACAGTAACTGGTTTATGACGTTAAATGTATAAATCATCCTTAAACAACTCTTACAGGGATACAGTAACTGGTTTATGACGTTAAATGTATAAATCATCCTTAAACAACTCTTACAGGGATACAGTAACTGGTTTATGACGTTAAATGTATAAATCATCCTTAAACAACTCTTACAGGGATACAGTAACTGGATTATGCCGTTAAATGTATAAATCATCCTTAAACAACTCTTAAAGGGATACAGTAACTGGTTTATGCCGTTAAATGTATAAATCATCCTTAAACAACTCTTAAAGGGATACAGTAACTGGTTTATGACGTTAAATGTATAAATCAACCTTAAACAACTCTTACAGGGATACAGTAACTGGTTTATGACGTTAAATGTATAAATCATCCTTAAACAACTCTTACAGGAATACAGTAACTGGTTTATGACGTTAAATGTATAAATCATCCTTAAACAACTCTTACAGGAATACAGTAACTGGTTTATGACGTTAAATGTATAAATCATCCTTAAACAACTCTTACAGGGATACAGTAACTGGTTTATGCCGTTAAAAAATCCAGCAATCAAAGATTCTTTCCAGTAACAGACAAAACCCAGAAGTTCTCTTTAAACAAATGTCTTCTTATCATTCTTTTTTAACGTTGCAATTATTTGCTGCTACATACTTACATAGGCGGATCCAGGGGGCCAGGCCCCCCCCTCTCCCCCGCCTTCGTGGAAAATTTTGGTTAATTATATAGGGAATCACTGAAGCATGACTGTAGCGGGCCCCCTCTTATGGCAGTCAGTAGGCCCCCTAATAAAAAGTTCTGGATCGGCCTCCGACTTAGAACATTTACATATGATAATATATAAATATTAATGATTTTGATCTGATACAATTATACCTGCATTCTCATGTTTTTATCTATTTATGAATTTTTGCTTTGTGTCTCTGATTTCTTTATAGACTCTGGTGACTTCTAGCCATTTTGTTTGGGACTTTTATTGATGATGATTTTTACTTATGTTGTTTTATTGCTGTCTCATTGATGTTAAATCTTTTTGTTTATATTATTCAAAATACTGCTCTTAAAAATAACTACATAGTATTGACTGTATACCAACCATCTCTATCTACAACATAATCCAGTCCCCATGACACTATAGCCTTATATATATATATACCCACCATCTCTATCTACAGATAATAAGACAACATAATCCAGTCCCCATGACACTATAGCCTTATATATATATACCCACCATCTCTATCTACAGATGTTAAGACAACATAATCCAGTCCCCATGACACTATAGCCTTATATATATATATATACCAACCATCTCTATCTACAGATGTTAAGACAACATAATCCAGTCCCCATGACACTATAGCCTTATATATATATACCCACCATCTCTATCTACAGATGTTAAGACAACATAATCCAGTCCCCATGACACTATAGCCTTATATATATATATACCCACCATCTCTATCTACAGATGTTAAGACAACATAATCCAGTCCCCATGACACTATAGCCTTATATATATATACCCACCATCTCTATCTACAGATGTTAAGACAACATAATCCAGTCCCCATGACACTATAGCCTTATATATATATACCCACCATCTCTATCTACAGATGTTAAGACAACATAATCCAGTCCCCATGACACTATAGCCTTATATATATATACCCACCATCTCTATCTACAGATGTTAAGACAACATAATCCAGTCCCCATGACACTATAGCCTTATATATATATATATACCCACCATCTCTATCTACAGATGTTAAGACAACATAATCCAGTCCCCATGACACTATAGCCTTATATATATATACCAACCATCTCTATCTACAGATGTTAAGACAACATAATCCAGTCCCCATGACACTTTAGCCTTATATATATATACCCACCATCTCTATCTACAGATGTTAAGACAACATAATCCAGTCCCCATGACACTATAGCCTTATATATATATACCAACCATCTCTATCTACAGATGTTAAGACAACATAATCCAGTCCCCATGACACTTTAGCCTTATATATATATATATATACCAACCATCTCTATCTACAGATGTTAAGACAACATAATCCAGTCCCCATGACACTATAGCCTTATATATATATATATACCAACCATCTCTATCTACAGATGTTAAGACAACATAATCCAGTCCCCATGACACTATAGCCTTTGCTGTGTTGACTGGCTCCATTGGATCAGGAGGGGGTGGACTCTTGGCTGTCTTTACAGAACAGAAACGACATCCTCTCGTACAGGTATCACCTAATACCTAACAATAAAAGTATTAGAAAATCAATATCTTACATAATGAAAACTTAAAAATAAGTGTAATAACGAAAAGAGAAATGACTAAATGACCATTTACTGTCAATCACTAATATCTCAATTGAAGAGTTTTATTTGATGAAACAAATTGCTATTTGGTAAGAATTTTGAATGAAATGCAATATGTGGACAGCAACACTTACAATCAAGTCACAGTTTTGAGTAACATAAGAACATACATTTCCTAATAAAGAAAGTTTCAAACAACAATATAAAAAATAAAAAATCTACATTATCACAAAAATTTGCTTGAGAAATAAAAACTTCACTGTTTCAAATCCCTTGGTGTTATTTGAACATACAATGGTGAACACTTGGATGTGTACTGATTGATATTTTGAGTCTTAATTACATGATTTTTTATCAGTTGTTATTGGCTTTGAGCTAGCTTTCATCAACTGCAAGTACTCTCAGATCTGAACTTTGTGGCTTTTGTGTTTATGTTAATTGATTTTGTGATTTGAATTGATCTGATGAGTTATGCCTTTTCAACTGATCTTTATAGTTTGTGCACATGTTTTGCTGTTACACCATTTCTAAGGTTAGGGGGGGGGGGGGTGTCTGTTCCAAGTCAGGAGCCTGTAATCAAAGGTTGTAGTTTGTTGCTATACATCTAATTTGTTTTTCGTTTATTGTTTTATACATAAATCAGGCTGTTAGTTTTCTTGTTTAAATTCTTTTACATTGGTCATTTTGGGGCTTTTTATAGCTTGCTATGCAGTATGAGTTTTGCTCATTGCTTAAGGCAGTATGGTAACCTACGGTATAGTTGCTAACTTCTACATTCTTGGCTTTCTATTATTGGGCTTTGAGCGTTCCTGATGATGGTAAATCCAGAAAAGCGCTTTGGACGCAGGAAATTGATAAAGTGTTGTTTTCATATTTTCTACTTCATTTGGTCTCTGGTGGATAGTTGTCTCATTGGTAACCATACCACATCTCCTGGTGGATAGTTGTCTCATTGGTAACCATACCACATCTTCTGTAACATGGAAGAGCCTTGACATAGTGAACCTAAAAACATTGTTTATTGTTATAAGGTACTTAAACAAACTACTATCAACAAATCTTGTTCATCTCAAATGATAACACTAATATAGTATACCATTATAGTAGCTGTGGCAGTGCCATTGTCACCGCCTCCCCAACATTCACCAATATTGGGACATTTTGCTTCTTCACAAACCTAAAACAAAACATTAATCCATTATTTCAGTCATTACTGGAACTTCAATACCACAACAATCAAGACAATAAAACAGTTTCAAGAGAATATCAATAAGTTCTTTCTTTCTACAAAAGAGACTGAATGTAAATTACTAATTCTAATGCAATCTTTATGTAAAAAAATTTACTGTCAAATCTTCAATTGACATGTCTTGAGTGCCATATTCAATTGCTGGAGTACACATACATTAAATAATGCAATATAATCAAAAATAAAACAACAACTACCCAAAAAACGTCTTTAATGAGATATTATCCAAATCTTAATCAAACAATTAAAGAAATAACCTTCAGTTTGAGTGTTTTCATTTGTAACATGTCATGTTTTGCTTGACGTATACGCCCAAAAAAAGTTTAGCAGAATTTTATTTTATCTTAAAATGTAAACATTTTCAAAAGCTCTAAAATACTTTTTTTTGTAAGCATTAGAATGGGAATAACAGTACTGTAGTTAAAGGTTGAAATAACCGTTTTATCTTCAACTAATAACAGTATAAGTCGAAAGAAAACTATTTTCACCTTATCACAGTTGTGTATGACAGGAGGTCAGGTTTAAACCTAGACACCCTAACATTACATTGATACTTACAGTGTGTAAGTTTAGTTGTCTCAAGTCAGATGTAAGCTTGTGGTAGTTTTTACCAATTGGGATCTTTGTTTTCAGCCATGGTGGTAACCTTAATCTGAAATTATAAGTTTTGGAATAATGTATAGCTATCTTTTATTCAGACACAAAAGTCACATTAATCTGAAACATAAAAATATTAATCTGAAACATAATAACATTAATCTGAAACATGATTTATTAATAATTTGATATTGGCTCTGAACAAGCTTTCAATAACTTTTGAGTATTCTAATCTTTGATCCATACTTTGAGCCTTTTGTCTTGAAGTTAGATGGTTTACTCATTTGAATTGTTTCAAATTTTGTCATGTTGGAGCATTTAAAAGCTGACTATACATGTAATGGTAGTAATCTATAGTTGTTTATATCCATGTCATTTCAGCTCTAGCTCTAGATTACATTTTTACTGATTAGTAACAATTACTTTTGATTCAAATCATATAAAGTAAAAAATGAAACTTACAGTTTATAAAGAGCAGATCTTTACAAAGATAACATTTTTCTTTGCAATACACAAGTTGATATATGTTATGTTAAAGCAAGTTCAAGAGTGAGTGTATGTGTGTGTGATTGTTTTCTTTTCCCCTTTTTATTATAATGTTGATATTCATATAATATATATTCACAGTAGAAAAAAAATGTAGTCAATTATTAAATTTTTTGTTTCTTATATCAAACCCCTTAACACCATAGTCAGGTGGTGTTGTACAGGGATTGTAAAAGCCTGACTACTGAAAAACAAATAAAAAAAAAAAAAAAAAAATTCAGCTCTGGTGGATATATGTTATTGTTACATTGGAAATCATACCACAGCTCCTTATTTTTATATTAAGTTAAAACTAAATCAATAATTGAACTTACATGATTTAGTAGTTTTTTTTTTACTTTTTCACTACTTCTAATTTAAGAATTTAACATCAGCTTTTTTTCAAGGGACAATTTAAATTTAAAAGCTGAAAAAAAATTACAATTCGTACAACATCTCCTTAAAAAATAAAAGCTAGCTACATGTACATAAGTATAGTTTGTTTACCGTTCTCCTTTCTTCCTTTTAATATTTTCTGGTTGTTCCAGACCATTTTGTATAAACTCTCCCAAATCTGGACCATTGGCTATCTTGTCTTTCTTTTCCTGGGTAAGAACTGAATATTCTCTACTGTCAATAAGGGAAAATTTTCGGTCATTTCTATCACTATGGTTACGGAGATCACTATTAAGAACGGAGTACTGTCTATATGTCAAGTTTTTATTGTACTCTCTTATCTGAAATAAAAGTAAACAATTACAATGTATCATGTACTTGTTTGCAGTCCCTTTTTACTTTCTCTTCACATGAAATTGCAAGACATTGTTTAGTCATTTTTATTTATTCTGTTCACAAAATATACAACACTATCATGTTAAATAAAGATTTTTTTTACTCCTGTCAATTCCTGGCAGACAGAATGAATTAAAGCATGTCCATGATTTAGTAATACATAGACATATTGTCAGTCATTGACAGTAACAAAACCAAAAATTTAAATAAAATTAAGCTGATATGAAACATCACATCAGAATTCATGATGACATCAGTTTTACAGTGTAATCTAAAAATCAATTTCGGCATCTAATTAATGTGACGTCATAGGTATACTCTAAATAATAGACATATTTATACTTTGAGTAAGCTTCTGAAAGGTTTGAATATTTTTACAAAAAGAAGATTTTGAGGCACAAAATGTGACTTTTTTGTTTATTTTTTTGAGAAATTACATACCAAAAAAATTTGCAATTCAAAATGGTGGCTTTCCTTAGTTATGGACTGGTAGAAAGTGGAATCTACCCTTCAAAATATATGTCATTGTCCAATGAAAGATAAAGTTCTAAAAGAATTGCATTAGAATGTACAGTTAACTGATAATTTCTTGAAAATGCTGTTGCCTTTGTGCAATTAACATGTTTATAATGATTGCTAATTAATTCATCCATCTTTTCGATTTTTTCTGTCCGATATTTAAAGTCTTCCCTCAATAAGAAACTTTTATTATGTCGAAACTAAAAACAAGACCAATTGCAGAAAGATTATTTTAATCTTGCAAAAGAATATTGAACAGTGTTATGCAATAAATATTCTCCACCTATTTTTGTTTCTGAATATTTCATATTATCACACATTTTTCAAAAAATTATTTTGGGGGCATATGTGGTTGGATTTTAACAAGCCATGTGTTGAAAGAGTCAGAATGGTCTGAAGTAAATTAATTCATTTGGTCATAATTTCGTCCACGGTTGTTTTTTTTAAACACTAGATGTGAACATGTATAACATCTTTTTTACAAACTAATTTAGTCGAAATATAATAGCAAATTTCAGGACAAAAATAATACTTGTGTTTATATCATCAGAAAATGAGAATGCTTAACAACAAATATAATAATCAAATAAACAAATGCATTAATTAGGTCTTTCCACTTTTCTGTGGAAAGAGCTATTGTATTTGTTCTGATTATTATTATTATTATTATTATTTTTTTCTTCCGCCTAATTTTGTTCTCACGTAAAATTTTTGTTTCGCAAGATGTCGCTTAGATATTTCTTATATAATATCATACAGTTTATACGCTTTTTATTTTCACCCATTCTAATTCAAGTGTTGCATGTATGGATAACATGCACAAATTACAAAAATACTGAAAAGCTTGCAAGTAAGTAAACAAAAAAAAACAGTTAAGGGTGTATACAAAATTAAATAAAAGAACAGAGTTCCAATGCCCCACCGCGTTGCACATATTTTATCTATCAAAGGTACAAGGAGGCCCGAGAACACAGTTATTTCATAGTGCATTTCTTTTAGACAATAAATTCAAATTAAAAAAATCGCACCTGCTCTATCTCAAAAATATTTTTACAGTGTAGTGTACTACTTTTGGGACAAATAATATCAAAATTATAGAAAAGTCTACCAGCTCCATCTCAAAATATGGACAATTCTATGTTAAGGGGGTCTATAATTCAGTTTGACAGCCTCAGACATAATAATTTTTGACCTTTTTTAACTGGACCAAATCACTACTTTACATAAAAATTCATCACACAAATTTTTTTAACCTGTAATTTCATCTCCATACTTAATATTTCATGTATAAAATATAAAGAAATAAATTTGGAAAGTGTAAGAACAAAATTTGCAAGTTATTCACTGTCCACGCTAGGGACTATATATTTGTAGACAACGAAAATCAAAGGACGATAACTGTGTCCTCGGACCAGGACAATGACTAAAAAAATCTTTTTTTTTTCTTCATTTAAAACTTTTTATAAACATGATAAATATATTTGAGAAATGGTTTTGAAGGCTTCAGAGCAAATGCAATGTGATTTCCGTTATAATTAATATTTCCAAGGGGCATAACTCTTTTCCAAAAAATTGATTGGCACTGATTTTCAAAACTCTACGTCGACAATGATGATACATGTATAAACTTTACCTATAATTATATAAATTTCATAAAAATCTGGCAAGAACTGTATACATTAGAGCACTCACAAGGCAATCTTCCATATAATAAATATTTCCAAGGGCATAACCTTTTAAAAATATTTCATCAGCACTTATTTTCGAAAGTGTCAAAGACATTGCCGATATAAACCTATGATATATTTCATAAAATTCTGGCAAGAATTGTAGACAGGAGTGCACTTGCAATGTTCCATATTATCAATATCAAAATTAGTGTGTATTTTATACATTCCTTTGGTAATTACCAGTTCTACTAAATTGAATATATAACTGTTAATTAATTTAAAAATTGATATGTGTGTTCTCTTAGGATTTTGTCCGGTGTGGACAGAAATGTCTGTTTTGTGCTAAGAGGGTAAAGGCATACAAAATAATTATTCCAACATTAGTAATGTGCAGAAATTTTTGAAACATTTTTCAACACAAAGTCTGACATATTTATTGTATGTCGGAAATGCAGTCAAAAAAGTGTTGGGCAGTAAGTCTGGCAAGTTACAATGTTAAAAGCGGTGACCCATTCTTGTTTGTCCAATCTTTGTAAAATCATCTGGTGTTATAAGCTCTTTAACTCTCTTGCTGCCTGAGGAACACATGTGTCCACACCAGCTGTACCAGAGGGACACATATGTCCATATGTTTCATTTATGCAAGCACCTGTTCATTACTGTATCTCTTTCAAATAAAACATTAAAGATTATACATGAATATACAGTGTAATGTTTTTCTTCAATGGGTCTCTAATGCAACATTATTAGGACATAACGTCATTTCATGAATAGTGTCATAGTTGGGCATGTGACTTTATAGATGTCCAAATGCTGTATTTTCAGACACATGGAATGTTGGTTAAAAGCTCTACAGAGCCTATGTTGTATTGTTATATGTATACCCAACTTTAAATAAATCTTTTATTATGCTTATACCATATTTAATTGGCAAGAGGGTTAAAAGTCAATGTTTTAATCTTCAGCACAAGTGTCTTTTTTGCGAATGAATATATCGAAACTCTGTTGTAGCTTGCTGTAGACAACATTTTCAGAGACAGAACATTAAATTTACTTTTGCCGTAATATAACATCACACTAATGTCAAGGATATTATGTCATTCATTGCCTCAATATAAACTTATAAGATGACCGATGGTTAAGATTATAGTTATAGACATGCAGCATTAATTATCTAGTGTATTAAGTTGCAATGTTATGATTTAAAAGGTTCATCAATTGCTTTTTAAGAAACGACATTAAACCCCCAAATGACAAAATTATATGGCTAAGCATTAAAACTGAAACAACATCTATGTCACCTTAGCATTAAGAGGGTAAATCATCATGTTCATTTTATAATCATTAAATTTAGAAGAAAGGGTATGAGATAATCTATTGCTAGACAGTTTACTAAAGATTTAAAAATATAACCATGATAACTCCTTCATGTTTATTGTTTTTACAAATTACATTATATAAACATGGTATTTATTCCTCATGGAAGTGATATAAATGATACATAAATGTATGAATAATCTAGATTTTTCATCTTAGTTTGCTTACAGCTATAAGTAGTGGTTTCTTTAGTTTTGATGCAATAGAAATTACACCAGACTTTGTTTTGGTAGCCATTTTAGGTCATTGAACTGTCAATGATTTGTGCGTTTGTAGCTACACTTGGAGCATCCTTAAGACGAAATCTTTATATAGAGGTTTCAGCACTCGCTGTGTATGAACTCATAAAAATTAGTGACCATAAAATATACAGAAACAGAGAACTTGTAGGTCGAAAGAAAAATTACGCAAATGTTTCACGTCCAACTTCCGGTTACAATTATAATTTCCGGAACGTTGACGGTACGAGACAACAAAGACAAGAAAGATCCAGACAGTGAGTGTTGAACTTGTTAATGTAAGTATTTATTACTATTGCTTTGATACAGCATCATTGGTACATGAGGCAGGTTTTATCTGTTAAAGGGGTTGAAGTCCATATTAGTAGCTATTTCCAAATAATATTCCCAAGGATTTTCCTATATTATATACAAGTAGCTTTATATAAAAGTAACTATTTTTAAAAATCCTTGCTTTATTATTTGTCTTTATACCCAGGTCTCAAAGAGGGGATGGTATATAGTGATGTTCATGTTTGTCCATCTGTTCATTTTCTTTTACAGTTTGCCTGTTGTCCATTCGTAACAATTTGGTTTCTGGCTGACAAAGTACCGCTTGGGCACTTATAAACAGTTAATCTTAAGAAATTTTAAAGAATGTCAAGAAACAGAAGTCAGAACTTTGCCAAAGATTTCGACAAGTATATCAACTTAAAAGCTTTCCCCCAGGTTCCTCAAAATTGTCTTAATCAAGGGTTCTGGAAATGGTCATTTTGTTTCTCATAATTGATAATAGAAAGTAGCGTGGTCGATTCCTGAAAAATTTACAGCTTTAAGTCATTAAAATCATTTCAATTTAAACTGCTACATAACATTTAACATAGTACTTACCACTGCATCACAGTCAGTTGTAGCAAAACCTATTTCAAGATTCGTGAAACCACTAGGGTTGGCTTTGGTATAGGAATAATGTCATCCCTAGACCTCTCCCAGTCTGGACAGCAAAACCCATGCTTATGAGGGGTGCGGCTTGGTCCTATTACTCTGATACACAACTCAGTATTTGTGCATCCAGCTATCAGGTTTTTGGCTTTGGCATTCCTGTTGCAGGTGAATCCAGAGGTGCCATTAGGATGCAAGAGTTTTTATGCCCCCGCATTAAGGCATTAAGGCATTAAGTTTTACCCTTGTCCGTCTGTACGTACGTAAGTCCCAAAATTGGTTTCCGTTCTCTAACTTCAGTTTGCCTCAACCAAATATTATGAAACTTATATACACAATGCTCATTACCACTAAACACAGATCAAGTTTAAATTTTGGTGGCGTCACTTTTACCATTCTAGAGTTATTTGGCTTTGGGGGTACCTATTTTCCATGGTGATGCAACACAGTGATGATTGTAAGGTGTACATGTATATGTCTGTCTTGCAGGTAATATTTCTCCTTGACCTCATAATGCTCCTTTAGGTGGTTTATTGGTCAATAATAAGTTTCTGTAGGTTGGTTCTCTTTTCAGATACTATATGTAATTGGTCAACTTTATTTGGTGTAGGGAATGATTGTAGGGTTAACATGTCTGTCTGGGAGGGATCATCTGACCTTGACCTCATTTTCATTGTTCATTGGTCAATTTTGAGTTTTCCTGGTTAAGTCTTAGATACTGTAAGCAATATGTCAACTGTAATTGGTGCATGGAATGATTGTAAGGTGTACATGTACATGTCTGTCTGTCATGAATCATCTGACCTTGAGCTCATTTTCATGGTTCATTAGTCAATGTTAAGTTTTCACAGTTTGGTTTGTTTCTTTGATACTATAAGCAAAAGGTCAACTTTATTTGGTGTATGGAATGATTTTAAGGTATACATGTATTTATTTTTCACATGTTTTTGTAGATACGTTTTTGGCTGTGAGAGATATATAAATACACAGCCATGTCCCATTGGAATGGAATGGAAATGTCAAATCCTTTGCATTGTGTATTGAGAGAGTGCCATGCTATTTGCATGTTAAATAATGCTTGCAACAACTCTTGCAGGTGGCCTGTGTGAGGCAGAATTTCTGCCCCTATCCAACATACCATTATTTAACCTTTTTGGTTTATAGCTCTTCAACGTTTTCGGTCCTTATACATCCTTGGCTTTCTAAGATTCGGCTTTGAGCGTTCCTGATGAAGGTACATCCAGAAAAGCGTTTCGGACGCATGAAATTTGTAACATGTTGTTTTCATTTTTTAACAGTCGAAGTTAAAATTCCAGCCCTTCACCATGTTCATCCTGGTTGTGTAGAACATATTCATCATTGCCTTTCAGGTTAATTGTTAATTTGTTTTTGTTCTGAATATGCATGAAATACTTGCCACTGAACTTTATGCAAACAACAAGGAATTATTTGAATCTGGAATAATTTTGAATTCTGGAAAATTGATGAGAAATATATGATGAAAACTAACCCAACTAAAAAGAGTTAGCCATGCGCACATGGCTAAGGTGGGTTAGGTATTATACGACCGCAAAAAAAATTTGTGGTCGTATATTGGTATGACGTTGGCGTCGTCTCCGGCGTCGTCGTCCGGCGTAGTCGTCCGAAGACACATTGGTTTTCGCACTCTAACTTTAGTTTAAGTGAAGGGATCTTTTTGAAATTTGACCATAAGGTTAAATACCACAAAAGGAAGGTTGGGATTGATTATGGGGGTTATGGTACCAACAGTTAAGGAATTAGGGGCCAAAAAGGGCCCAAAAATAAGCATTTTCTAGTTTCCAGACAATAACTGTGGAACGGTGTATGGATCTCTCTGAAATTATACTACAAGTTTCCATACCACAAAGGGATGGTTAGGATTTGCTTTGGGGGGCTATGGCTCAAACCGTTTAGGAATTAGGGGCAAAAAAGGGGGAAAAACATGGTTGTCCTGGTTAATGGACAAATACTTTAGTACAAAACATAATTTAAAGCAGTGTAAGGGAGATAAATCAAATACATCATTGAAATTATCTCCCTTACACTGCTTTTAAATTATGTATAAAGTAATGGTTAATGAACAATAAAGATAATTTAAAACAGTGTAAGGGAGGTAATCCAAATACAACGTTTTGGTTACTTCCCTTACACTGCTTTTAAATTATGTGTAAAGAAATGCATATTTATAAAGGAAGACCAGTAAAAATATCTGCAAATGTTGCATCTTTTTTTTTTTACAAAAAAATCCATATGAAGGTCCAAAGGGTCCAAAATTAAACTTTGTTTGATTTTACCAAAAATTGAATATATGAGGTTCTTTGATATGCTGAATCTAAACATGTATTTAGATTTTTGATTTTTGGCCCAGTTTTCAAGTTGGTCCAAATTGGGGTCCAAAATTAAACTTAGTTTGATTTCAACAAAAATTGAATATATGGGGTTCTTTGATATGCTGAATCTAACCATGTAATTAGATTTTTTATTTGTGGACCCCGTTATCAAATTGGTTCATATTGAGGTCAAAAGGGTCCAAAATTAAACTTTGTTTGATTTCATCTAAAATTGAATTATTGGGGTTCTTTGATATTCCAAATCTAACCGTGTATTTATATTTTTAATTTTGGGTCCTGTTTTTTAAATTGGTCTACATTAAGGTCCAAAGGGTCCAAAGGGTCCAAAATTAAACTTAGTTTGATTTTAACAAAAATTGAATTCTTGGGGTTCTTTGATATGCTGAATCTAAACATGTGTTTAGATTTTTGATTATGGGCCCAGTTTTCAAGTTGGTCCAAGATAGGGTCCAGTATTTTAACTTTGTTTGATTTCAACAAAAATTGAATATATGGGGTTCTTTGATATGCTGAATCTAAACATGTATTTAGATTTTTGATTTTTGGCCCAGTTTTCAAGTTGGTCCAAATTGGGGTCCAAAATTAAACTTTGTTTGATTTCAACAAAAATTGAATACATGAGGTTCATTGATATGCTGAATCTAACCATGTATTTAGATTTTTTATTTGTAGGCCCCGCTTTCAAATTGGTTCATATTGAGGTCAAAAGGGTCCAAAATTAAACTTTGTTTGATTTCATCAGAAATTGAATTATAGGGGTTCTATGATATGCCAAATCTAACCGTGTTTTAGATTTTTAATTTGGGTCCCGTTTTTTAAATTGGTCTTCATTGAGGTCCAAAGGGTCCAAAATTAAACTTAGTTTGATTTTAACAAAAATTGAATTCTTGGGGTTCTTTGATATGCTGAATCTAAACATGTGTTTAGATTTTTGATTATGGGCCCAGTTTTCAAGTTTGTCCAAGTTGGGGTCCAAAATTAAACTTTGTTTGATTGCAACAAAAATTGAATATATGGGGTTCTTTGATATGCTGAATCTAACCATGTAATTAGATTTTTTATTTGTGGACCCCGTTATCAAATTGGTTCATATTGAGGTCAAAAGGGTCCAAAATTAAACTTTGTTTGATTTCATCTAAAATTGAATTATTGGGGTTCTTTGATATTCCAAATCTAACCGTGTATTTATATTTTTAATTTTGGGTCCTGTTTTTTAAATTGGTCTACATTAAGGTCCAAAGGGTCCAAAGGGTCCAAAATTAAACTTAGTTTGATTTTAACAAAAATTGAATTCTTGGGGTTCTTTGATATGCTGAATCTAAACATGTGTTTAGATTTTTGATTATGGGCCCAGTTTTCAAGTTGGTCCAAGATAGGGTCCAGTATTTTAACTTTGTTTGATTTCAACAAAAATTGAATATATGGGGTTCTTTGATATGCTGAATCTAAACATGTATTTAGATTTTTGATTTTTGGCCCAGTTTTCAAGTTGGTCCAAATTGGGGTCCAAAATTAAACTTTGTTTGATTTCAACAAAAATTGAATACATGAGGTTCATTGATATGCTGAATCTAACCATGTATTTAGATTTTTTATTTGTAGGCCCCGCTTTCAAATTGGTTCATATTGAGGTCAAAAGGGTCCAAAATTAAACTTTGTTTGATTTCATCAGAAATTGAATTATTGGGGTTCTATGATATGCCAAATCTAACCGTGTTTTTAGATTTTTAATTTGGGTCCCGTTTTTTAAATTGGTCTTCATTGAGGTCCAAAGGGTCCAAAATTAAACTTAGTTTGATTTTAACAAAAATTGAATTCTTGGGGTTCTTTGATATGCTGAATCTAAACATGTGTTTAGATTTTTGATTATGGGTCCAGTTTTCAAGTTTGTCCAAGTTGGGGTCCAAAATTAAACTTTGTTTGATTGCAACAAAAATTGAATATATGGGGTTCTTTGATATGCTGAATCTAACCATGTAATTAGATTTTTTATTTGTGGGCCCCGCTATCAAATTGGTTCATATTGAGGTCAAAAGGGTCCAAAATTAAACTTTGTTTGATTTCATCTAAAATTGAATTATTGGGGTTCTTTGATATTCCAAATCTAACCATGTATTTATATTTTTAATTTTGGGTCCTGTTTTTTAAATTGGTCTACATTAAGGTCCAAAGGGTCCAAAGGGTCCAAAATTAAACTTAGTTTGATTTTAACAAAAATTGAATTCTTGGGGTTCTTTGATATGCTGAATCTAAACATGTGTTTAGATTTTTGATTATGGGCCCAGTTTTCAAGTTGGTCCAAGATAGGGTCCAGTATTTTAACTTTGTTTGATTTTACCAAAAATTGAATATATGAGGTTCTTTGATATGCTGAATCTAAACATGTATTTAGATTTTTGATTTTTGGCCCAGTTTTCAAGTTGGTCCAAGTTGGGGTCCAAAATTAAACTTAGTTTGATTTCAACAAAAATTGAATATATGGGGTTCTTTGATATGCTGAATCTAACCATGTAATTAGATTTTTTATTTGTGGACCCCGTTATCAAATTGGTTCATATTGAGGTCAAAAGGGTCCAAAATTAAACTTTGTTTGATTTCATCTAAAATTGAATTATTGGGGTTCTTTGATATTCCAAATCTAACCGTGTATTTATATTTTTAATTTTGGGTCCTGTTTTTTAAATTGGTCTACATTAAGGTCCAAAGGGTCCAAAGGGTCCAAAATTAAACTTAGTTTGATTTTAACAAAAATTGAATTCTTGGGGTTCTTTGATATGCTGAATCTAAACATGTGTTTAGATTTTTGATTATGGGCCCAGTTTTCAAGTTGGTCCAAGATAGGGTCCAGTATTTTAACTTTGTTTGATTTCAACAAAAATTGAATATATGGGGTTCTTTGATATGCTGAATCTAAACATGTATTTAGATTTTTGATTTTTGGCCCAGTTTTCAAGTTGGTCCAAATTGGGGTCCAAAATTAAACTTTGTTTGATTTCAACAAAAATTGAATACATGAGGTTCATTGATATGCTGAATCTAACCATGTATTTAGATTTTTTATTTGTAGGCCCCGCTTTCAAATTGGTTCATATTGAGGTCAAAAGGGTCCAAAATTAAACTTTGTTTGATTTCATCAGAAATTGAATTATAGGGGTTCTATGATATGCCAAATCTAACCGTGTTTTTAGATTTTTAATTTGGGTCCCGTTTTTTAAATTGGTCTTCATTGAGGTCCAAAGGGTCCAAAATTAAACTTAGTTTGATTTTAACAAAAATTGAATTCTTGGGGTTCTTTGATATGCTGAATCTAAACATGTGTTTAGATTTTTGATTATGGGCCCAGTTTTCAAGTTTGTCCAAGTTGGGGTCCAAAATTAAACTTTGTTTGATTGCAACAAAAATTGAATATATGGGGTTCTTTGATATGCTGAATCTAACCATGTAATTAGATTTTTTATTTGTGGACCCCGTTATCAAATTGGTTCATATTGAGGTCAAAAGGGTCCAAAATTAAACTTTGTTTGATTTCATCTAAAATTGAATTATTGGGGTTCTTTGATATTCCAAATCTAACCATGTATTTATATTTTTAATTTTGGGTCCTGTTTTATAAATTGGTCTACATTAAGGTCCAAAGGGTCCAAAGGGTCCAAAATTAAACTTAGTTTGATTTTAACAAAAATTGAATTCTTGGGGTTCTTTGATATGCTGAATCTAAACATGTGTTTAGATTTTTGATTATGGGCCCAGTTTTCAAGTTGGTCCAAGATAGGGTCCAGTATTTTAACTTTGTTTGATTTCAACAAAAATTGAATATATGGGGTTCTTTGATATGCTGAATCTAAACATGTATTTAGATTTTTGATTTTTGGCCCAGTTTTCAAGTTGGTCCAAATTGGGGTCCAAAATTAAACTTTGTTTGATTTCAACAAAAATTGAATATATGAGGTTCATTGATATGCTGAATCTAACCATGTATTTAGATTTTTTATTTGTAGGCCCCGCTTTCAAATTGGTTCATATTGAGGTCAAAAGTCCAAAATTAAACTTTGTTTGATTTCATCAGAAATTGAATTATTGGGGTTATATGATATGCCAAATCTAACCGTGTTTTTAGATTTTTAATTTGGGTCCCGTTTTTTAAATTGGTCTTCATTGAGGTCCAAAGGGTCCAAAATTAAACTTAGTTTGATTTTAACAAAAATTGAATTCTTGGGGTTCTTTGATATGCCAAATCTAAACATGTGTTTAGATTTTTGATTATGGGCCCAGTTTTCAAGTTTGTCCAAGTTGGGGTCCAAAATTAAACTTTGTTTGATTGCAACAAAAATTGAATATATGGGGTTCTTTGATATGCTGAATCTAACCATGAATTTAGATTTTTTATTTGTGGGCCCTGCTATCAAATTGGTTCATATTGAGGTCAAAAGGGTCCAAAATTAAACTTTGTTTGATTTCATCGAAAATTGAATTATTGGGGTTCTTTGATATTCCAAATCTGACCGTGTATTTAGATTTTTAATTGTAAGTCCCGTTTTTTAAATTGGTCTACATTAAGGTCCAAAGGGTCCAAAATTAAACTTAGTTTGATTTTAGCAAAAATTGAATTCTTGGGGTTCTTTGATATGCTGAATCTAAACATGTGTTTAGATTTTTGATTATGGGCCCAGTTTTCAAGTTTGTCCAAGTTGGGGTCCAAAATTAAACTTTGTTTGATTTTAACAAAAATTGAATATATGGGGTTCTTTGGTATGCTGAATCTAACCATGTATTTTGATTTTGGACATTGGACCATAATAGGTAAATTAAAAAAATTTCAAATTCTTAGACCACATTCTTTCTGTGTCAGAAACCTATGCTGTGTCAAATATTTAATAACAATCCAAATTCAGAGCTGTATCAAGCTTGAATGTTGTGTCCATACTTGCCCCAACTGTTCAGGGTTCGACCTCTGCGGTCGTATCAAGCTGCGCCCCAGCGAAGCATTTTAGTTTATACTGAAATGATAGTGAAAGTAAAATTAACCTTAGCCATGCATGCATGGCTAACCCTATTTAGATGGGTTAGTTTTCATCATACATTTCTAATCAATTTTCCAGAATTCAAAATTATTCCAGATTCAAATAATTCCTTGTTAAACAACAAAAATCAATCAGTCAAGTCTCATGTAGTCAGTATTTCAGTTCTAATACCACATATGAGAATAAAATTTGATCTAGAGTAGCATGTGCATTCAAATGAATTTCAAACATGGGTGCTGTTGCTAAAAATAGAACATGCTGCTTTTGGCTTATATCTCTAAAATTAAAGCAGTTAGAGCAAAACTGACAGGTTAAAATTGATCATGAGGTCACAGTCTATATCAGAAGAAATTTTCACAAAAAATGGACAACCCATCATTATGCCCCTGATTTCTTTTAGTACATTGGTCAATATTATGTTTTCACAGTTTATTTGATAATATAAATAGATAAGCAAAAGGTCAACTATATTTGATGTATGGAATGATTGTAAGGTGTACATGTCTGTCTGCCAGGGTTTATCTGACCTTAACCTTATTGTCATAGATCATTGGTTAAGTTAAGTTTATGTGATACAAATGTACTTGTTGAATAACCTTATTTTTAAGACTTTCAACACTAAAACAATCATGGTCAGTAGAGCAGGCGAGACATTTCAGTGTGTGCACTCTAGTTACACTCTTTGCATTTTTTGTGGAACTATATTAGATAAAGAGAATAAATACTCATCAAAATAAGATCTATAACCAGTATATTTAGATGCCAGAATTTAAAAATGTGGAATTCTAATGATTCTAATATTTCAGTATAAGTTAAAGATATTTAGCACTAGCTTAAGAAATAATTTACTTGATAAATAATTAATATAAATCTTCACAATTTTAAATAGTTGTAAAGTAAATTGTTATGTAATCACCTGAGGGTTAAAAGGATTACAGAAGTGTTATATACAAAAGGGATTTCTTACTTTTTAAGATTAGTTTAGGTTATGTCATAAACTGACAAAGACTTGATATTTGGGGAAATAGATAAATTAGAATTATTATGTGAAATAATAATAATAATAATAATTCTTTTTTTAAAGAGGGTTACACAGTTAGCTATAAAACTAATCTTCCCTGAGGCCCTCATGAAATGCATTGAAATATAACAAACAAACAAATTACAAAATAATCAAACAAACAAATTACAAAACAATCAAACACACACACACATATAATAAAAATCAAATAAGAAATTGTTATGAAATATACAACATTCAAAACAGGTAAAAATAAAATGCTTCGCTGGGCGCAGCTTGATACGACCGCAGAGGTCGAACCCTGAACAGTTGGGGCAAGTATGGACACAACATTCAAGCTTGATACAGCTCAGAATTTGGATTGTGATTAAATATTTGACACAGCATAGGTTTCTGACACAGAAAGAATGTGGTCTAAGAACTTCAATTTTTTTAATTTACCTATTATGGTCCAATGTCCAAAATCAAAATACATGGTTAGATTCAGCATATCAAAGAACCCCATATGTTCAATTTTTGTTGAAATCAAACAAAGTTTGATTTTGGACCCCAACTTGGACAAATTTGAAAACTGGTCCCATAATCAAAAATCTAAACACATGTTTAGATTCAGCATATCAAAGTACCCCAAGAATTCAATTTTTGTTAAAATCAAACTAAGTTTAATTTTGGACCCTTTGGACCTTAATGTAGACCAATTTAAAAAACAGGACCCAAAATTAAAAATCTAAAAACACGGTTAGATTTGGCATATCAAAGAACCCCAATAATTCAATTTTTGATGAAATCAAACAAAGTTTAATTTTGGACCCTTTTGACCTCAATATGAACCAATTTGATAGCAGGCCCACAAAATAAAAAATCTAAATACATGGTAAGATTCAGCATATCAAAGAACCCCATATATTCAATTTTTGTTGAAATCAAACAAAGTTTAATTTTGGACCCCAATTTGGACCAACTTGAAAACTGGACCAAAAATCTAAAATCTAAATACATGTTTAGATTCAGCATATCAAAGAACCCCATATATTCAATTTTTGTTAAAATCAAACTAAGTTTAATTTTGGACCCTTTGGACCTTAATGTAGACCAATTTAAAAAACGGGACTCAAAATTAAAAATCTAAATACACGGTTAGATTTGGCATATCAAAGAACCCAAATAATTAAATTTTTGATGAAATCAAACAAAGTTTAATTTTGGACCCTTTTGACCTCAATATGAACCAATTTGATAGCGGGCCCACAAATAAAAAATCTAAATACATGGTAAGATTCAGCATATCAAAGAACCCCATATATTCAATTTTTGTTGAAATCAAACAAAGTTTAATTTTGGACCCCAATTTGGACCAACTTGAAAACTGGGCCAAAAATCTAAAATCTAAATACATGTTTAGATTCAGCATATCAAAGAACCCCATATATTCAATTTTTGTTGAAATCAAACAAAGTTTAATTTTGGACCCCAACTTGGACCAACTTGAAAACTGGGCCCATAATCAAAAATCTAAACACATGTTTAGATTCAGCATATCAAAGAACCCCAAGAATTCAATTTTTGTTAAAATCAAACTAAGTTTAATTTTGGACCCTTTGGACCTCAATATGAACCAATTTGATAGCGGGTCCACAAATAAAAAATCTAAATACATGGTTAGATTCAGCATATCAAAGAACCCCAAGAATTCAATTTTTGATGAAATCAAACAAAGTTTAATTTTGGACCCTTTTGACCTCAATGTGGACAAAGTTGATAACGGGGCCCAAAATTAAAAATCTAAATACACGGTTAGATTTGGCATATCAAAGAACCCCAATAATTCAATTTTTGATGAAATCAAACAAAGTTTAATTTTGGACCCTTTTGACCTCAATATGAACCAATTTGATAGCGGGTCCACAAATAAAAAATCTAAATACATGGTTAGATTCAGCATATCAAAGAACCCCAAGAATTCAATTTTTGATGAAATCAAACAAAGTTTAATTTTGGACCCTTTTGACCTCAATGTGGACAAAGTTGATAACGGGGCCCAAAAATCAAAAATCTAAATACATGGTTAGATTCAGCATATCAAAGAACCCCATATATTCAATTTTTGTTGAAATCAAACAAAGTTTAATTTTGGACCCCAATTTGGACCAACTTGAAAACTGGACCAAAAATCTAAAATCTAAATACATGTTTAGATTCAGCATATCAAAGAACCCCATATATTCAATTTTTGTTGAAATCAAACAAAGTTTAATTTTGGACCCCAACTTGGACCAACTTGAAAACTGGTCCCATAATCAAAAATCTAAACACATGTTTAGATTCAGCATATCAAAGAACCCCAAAAATTCAATTTTTGTTAAAATCAAACTAAGTTTAATTTTGGACCCTTTGGACCTTAATGTAGACCAATTTAAAAAACGGGACTCAAAATTAAAAATCTAAATACACGGTTAGATTTGGCATATCAAAGAACCCAAATAATTAAATTTTTGATGAAATCAAACAAAGTTTAATTTTGGACCCTTTTGACCTCAATATGAACCAATTTGATAGCGGGCCCACAAATAAAAAATCTAAATACATGGTAAGATTCAGCATATCAAAGAACCCCATATATTCAATTCTTGTTGAAATCAAACAAAGTTTAATTTTGGACCCCAATTTGGACCAACTTGAAAACTGGGCCAAAAATCTAAAATCTAAATACATGTTTAGATTCAGCATATCAAAGAACCCCATATATTCAATTTTTGTTGAAATCAAACAAAGTTTAATTTTGGACCCCAACTTGGACCAACTTGAAAACTGGGCCCATAATCAAAAATCTAAACACATGTTTAGATTCAGCATATCAAAGAACCCCAAGAATTCAATTTTTGTTAAAATCAAACTAAGTTTAATTTTGGACCCTTTGGACCTCAATATGAACCAATTTGATAGCGGGTCCACAAATAAAAAATCTAAATACATGGTTAGATTCAGCATATCAAAGAACCCCAAGAATTCAATTTTTGATGAAATCAAACAAAGTTTAATTTTGGACCCTTTTGACCTCAATGTGGACAAAGTTGATAACGGGGCCCAAAATTAAAAATCTAAATACACGGTTAGATTTGGCATATCAAAGAACCCCAATAATTCAATTTTTGATGAAATCAAACAAAGTTTAATTTTGGACCCTTTTGACCTCAATATGAACCAATTTGATAGCGGGTCCACAAATAAAAAATCTAAATACATGGTTAGATTCAGCATATCAAAGAACCCCAAGAATTCAATTTTTGATGAAATCAAACAAAGTTTAATTTTGGACCCTTTTGACCTCAATGTGGACAAAGTTGATAACGGGGCCCAAAAATCAAAAATCTAAATACATGGTTAGATTCAGCATATCAAAGAACCCCATATATTCAATTTTTGTTGAAATCAAACAAAGTTTAATTTTGGACCCCGATTTGGACCAACTTGAAAACTGGGCCCATAATCAAAAATCGAAATACATGTTTAGATTCAGCATATCAAAGTACCCTAAAAATTCAATTTTTGTTAAAATCAAACTAAGTTTAATTTTGGACCCTTTTGACCTTAATGTAGACCAATTTGAAAACGGAACCAAAAATTAAGAATCTAAATACACGGTTAGATTCGGCATATCAAAGAACCCCATTAATTCAATTTTTGATGAAATCAAACAAAGTTAAATTTTGGACCATTTGGACCTCAATGTGGACCAATTTAAAAACGGGGCCCAAAATCCAAAAACTTAATACACGGTTAGATTCAGCATATTAAAGAACCCCAAGAATTCAAGAATAAAACCCCATTGAAATTGATCAAGAAATAAGCAATTTATACGAAGTATCTTCTTTTGCACAATACTGTGCAATTGAATATTTCTTGCTATTGTGCAATACTGTACAATTGACAATTTCTTGCTATTGCGCAATATTGTGCTATTGGATATTTCTTGCTATTGCGCAATACTGTGCAATTGAAGATTTCTTGCTATTGCGCAATACTGTGCAATTGAAGATTTCTTGCAATTGTGCAATACTGTGCAATTGAAAATTTCTTGCTATTGCACAATACTTATTATATAATAATTTACACATCCTGTTTGGTGTGTATCTCCTACCATATCATTATTATTTGCTTTTAAATATTAATCAGAAATAACCAACTTAAAATGGAAAATTTTAAAAGAAAAAAAAAAGGAAAAAAGAAAAAAAAAATCCCCCCCCCCAAATTTTTTGAACCCCCTTATGATTCATCACCCCCAAACTCAATCCCAGCCTTCCCTTTGTGGTATGGTACCTTGCAGTACAATTTCAGAGAGATCCATACACTTGAACACAAGTTATTGTCTGGAAACTAGAAACATGCTTATTTTTGGCCCCTTTTTGGCCCCCAATTCCTAAACGTTTCGGGCAATTACCCCCAAACTCAATTCCAGCTTTCCCTTTGTGATATGGAACCTTGTAGTACAATTTCAGAAATATCCAAACACTTACACACAAGTTATTGTCATGAAACTAGAAAAATGCTTGTTTTTTGCCCCTTTTTTGGCCCCTAATTCCTAAAATTTTGAGGCAATTACCCCCAAAATCAATTACAGCCTTCCCTTTGTGATATGGAACCTTGTGGTACAATGTCAGAGAGATCCATACACTTACACACAAGTTATTGTCTGGAAGTTACAAAAATGCTTATTTTTGGCCCCTTTTTGGCCCCTAATGCCTTAACTGTTGGTACCATAACCCCCAAAATCAATCCCCACCTTCCTTTCGTGGTATTGAACCTTATGGTAAAATTTCATGGAGATCCATTCACTTAAACTAAAGTTAGAGTGCGAAAACCAATGTGTCTTCGGACGACGCCGGACGACGCCAAACGACGACGACGACGACGCCAACGTCATACCAATATACGACCAAAAAATTTTCAATTTTTGCGGTCGTATAATGAGGAATTCATATAGCATGTATAGTACTGGCATCATTCAAATTATCTCAACAATATTCAAAGTTTAAGTAAGTGTGTGAAAATTATTATGCATATAAAATTACACAGCTTCTTAACATGCTTAATGTTCCAACAAGTAATTTTTTAAATCTTTTTTGAATGAGCTTGTACTTGAGGTTGATTTTTTCAGGGATATTGGTAAGTTATTCCATAATATAGATCCTGAATATATATAGAAGATTTCTTATACAGCTCTGTTTTGGCTTTTGGAACTTGCAATTTTTTGCAAGACGTATTCCTCAAACAATATTGGTTTATTTCTGGCATTTCTTTAAATTTTTCAGTTAAATATACAGGGGCTTCATTCATAAGGCATTTTTGCATCAAAACAGATTTATGATATGAGATTCTGTTCTTTACTGTCATCCACCCAAGCTGTTTAAACAGAGTTGCTGATGATGAAAGTGGATCAGCATCTAAAATTTGTCTTGCAGCCCTTTTCTGCAATTTTATTATTCTTACTAGCTCATTTTTAGCACAACCACTGCAAATAATACAACAATAATCTATCCGTGGGAGAATATAACCATTATAAAATAATTTTCTTGAATCAATATTTAGAAATTTCTTGATTTTAGAAAGTAAATGAAGTGTAGATGATATTGATGAACATAAGTAATTAACATGGCCTGTCCATGACAGATTAGAGTCAATTCTAACACCTAAAAGTTTTTCAATTGATGATTTTTGAAGAATATTATTCTCAATAGTTAGAACTGGTTCTGCTTGATTTAAACACAGCCTTAGTCTTGTACCTATAACCATACATTTTGTTTTATCTGAATTTATGAACATGTTATTTTCTTGACACCATTTTTCAACACATTGAAGATCATCTTGTACTTTTAATTGCATATCAGCAATACACTTTCCTGATGTATGCATAGTTGTATGTGTTATCAGCATACAGGTCTGTATGGCAGTTTTTGATGTGTAATGGAAGGTCATTTATATATTACATCCCATGAACTTATGTGATTGTTGTTATTTTGAATATTGAATCCTGAGATAATAAACACTTATATAAAGAACTTTGAGTCTATGTTGCAAAAGCCATGTAGGCACGTGGTTAAAGAAAGATACCAGCTAGTTCCCCCAACCTAGCAAGATGAGTAACCAGGTCAGGAATAAGCAAAGTACTGGCCTCCGTTATAGATCTACAAATAAGTCAATATGGATGAAATCGTCAATATACCCCTTATAGGAGTTAATGCCCTTGAAAGAAGGTTTTTATCCTTTTTTTGTGTTTTGTGCAGAAGCTTTAATAGAAAGAGAGAAATTGTCAGAGCAAAATTGTTCAGAAAAATAAGATCTTCAAATAAGTCAACATGGGCAAAATTGTCAATTGAACCCTTACATGAGTTATTGCCCTTGAAATATGGTTTTCTCCCATGTTTGCAGAAACCATAATAGATGAAAACTGTAAAAATATTAAACACACAGAGATCTACTTATAAGTCAATTAACTTGGCCAAAATTGTCAACATATATATGAGATATTTCCCCATGAGCAAGGATTTGTATAGCACTATACAAATCATTGCCCTGAGTGATGATTTTTGCTATTTTTTTGTTTGTATTATCTGATTATTGTCAAAAACTATAGTCATGATAGTGGATAAATTTAAAGAGAAAATTTGTATAGCAAAAGATGTCAGCAAAATGAGATCTACAGTTTTTTAGAAAACATATAATTTTGCCAATTATTTAATTGGTGAGTGTACATGTTTTAGGCTCTTGGTAGCCTCTTTTATTTATTAGAAGCATAAACCGCTTATATGTATCATCCTATTTTATTTAATTCTAGATTACTCCTTTATCATGATTTATATCAAATCAATAACTGTACTAGTACACATATGAAGTCGATCAACTTTATTATCAAATAGATCAATTTGTATTTCATAAATTGATATATTTACTTGATATGGCCACTACACATGTATTCATAAGTTTCTTGTATTGTTTTGAAAAATGTCTTAAGAACTTGAAAAAACTTATTGAATAATTGCATGATTCTGTTTTTGATGATAATGAGAGATAGTCACTTTGAAGTTAAATATGGGGATATTGAATGGTCATTTGAGTCCGCCCCCACCCCCATCATACAAAATTAAAATTCATTATTACATAAAACACCTGGCCATTTTAGTGCTGTCAAGAATTTTTTTTTTCTGTAGCAAATATTTATGTTCAACATAATGAGAGAGCAATATGAAATTTGTGGTACCATCTGCTCTGTAAAAAGTTATATCAAATAATGGCCATGAAACTTGATGTTCTTCTTCATATTAAGAATTGATCGTTTTGTTTGTCAAAAGTTAAATATAAAAGATGCTATATGAAAAGATGTTGACACAATTTTTGAAACAAGATACCGTAAGGACGATTGTAGCCAAGGTTAGTTCAGATTGTCATGTAGGTTTAAGAGTAAAATGTTTGTTTTTAAATTTGTAAAAAGATATTTATATGCCTTAGTTGATGGCAATAGCTATTTATTGCATTTCATTTGTTCACCTCACCTTATTAAGCCCATTTGAGTTTTTCCCATTACTTGCTGTCTGTCATTGTCTGTCCCTCTTTCATTGTCTGTCCCTCTGTCATTGTCTGTCCCTCTGTCATTGTCTTTCCCTCTATCATTGTCTGTCCCTCTGTCATTGTCTGTCCCTCTGTCATTGTGTGTCATGTCTGTCATTGTCTGTCATGTCTATCATTTTCTGTCCCTCTGTCATTGTCTGTTCCTCTATCATTGTCTGTCCCTCTGTCATTGTCTGTCATTGTCTGTCCCTCTGTCATTGTCTATCATGTCGGTCATTGTCTGTCCCTCTGTCATTGTCTGTCATGTCTGTCATTGTCTGTCCCTCTGTCATTGTCTGTCATGTCTGTCATTGTCTGTCCCTCTGTCATTGTCTGTCATGTCTATCATTTTCTGTCCCTCTGTCATTGTCTGTTCCTCTATCATTGTCTGTCCCTCTGTCATTGTCTGTCATTGTCTGTCCCTCTGTCATTGTCTATCATGTCGGTCATTGTCTGTCCCTCTGTCATTGTCTGTCATGTCTGTCATTGTCTGTCATGTCTGTCATTGTCTGTCCCTCTGTCATTGTCTATCATGTCTGTCATTGTCTGTCCCTCTGTCATTGTCTGTCCCTCTGTCATTGTCTGTCATTGTCTGTCCCTCTGTCATTGTCTGTCATGTCTGTCATTGTCTGTCATGTCTGTCATTGTCTGTCCCTCTGTCATTGTCTGTCCCTCTGTCATTGTCTGTCCTTCTGTCATTGTAAACTTTTAAGAAAATCTCCTCTGAAACTACTTGGCAAAATGTTACCAAATTTTACCTGAATGTTACTTAAGGAATGTACAATGTAGTTTAAAATTTGTATTTAGGAAATTGATCCATGATGCATGTCAACTTTTCAAAATCTCCATGGGGTATTTTATGGACAAGAGGACCTAATGCCACTCTTATATTGTCATAATTGTTTTTAATTTACTACTATATTGTTTCAATGAGTATGTATGTGCTTAAATACCCTTTTACTCATTTGAATGCCTGTTTTGATGTGTTCAGTAATAAAGAATTTCAAAATTAAGATCAACACCTCTCATCAAAGAAATTCCCCATAAATCATAAAATTTGGTAGGTCTGATCCATTATTAAGCATGGCAGCTGTTGCGAAAAATAAAACCTATGTGTAACATCCAGTTTTTGGCTTATATCTCAAGCACTTAATAAGCAGTGGGAGTAGAAAAGATCTACAGGTCATGGTCTATCTCCTGTGGAATTTTCAGAAAAATTGGACACTCTGTTTTGGAGATATTACCAATGAAATATCACAGTTTGTGGGAAAAATTATCATGGTTTATCTCTCATGGAATTTTCAAAAAAGTCAGACAACCAAGTTTGAAGTTATTGTCCCCGAAATGTCATCTTTTGAAAATTTCAAAGAGTTTGGTTATTATCTTGAGAACAATAACAGATAGAGAGAAATTTTAAACAGTAAAACTGACCAGAACTATAAGATCTACAATAAGTCAACATGGCAAAAATCATTTATTGACCCTTATAGAAATTATTGCGTTTGAGTGATGATTTTTTTTTACCCGTTTTTGCATTTTTTGTGGAAACTATAATATATAAAAGAGAATCTTTCAATAGTATATATAAACATTCAGCAAAATATTAAAGATGTTCAAATCAGTCAACATTCAGGAAATTTTATATTGACCCTCTATTTGAGTTATGTCATCATTATAGGAGGTTAAAAAAGAGGTAAACCCATGTTCCAGATTTTAGTAAGATTTTTCATACAACTTTAAAGTAATACTAGTCTGAGTTTGAAACTGAAAAAGTATATTTATATTAATGTTTTATCATGTTTGTTAACAAAATTATATAAAATTTCTTCAAAATAAACATCATAAAATACATGTAAAATCTTTAAATCCTCAATCATCCAAAACCATATGAATCTTTAAAAATGATATATCATTTACAGATCATAAATTTTCATTTCAATAACTTTATAAAATAATCATAACATGATGGAACTTTATTGTGCAGGATGTATTAATCATAAAAAATGAAATGGGTGTAAAAATACACAAAATAAATGACGAAATTAGTCTGAGACGTATCTAACTTTCCACTGAGTACACAATTATAGTTATAGAATGAAAAATACATTATATAAAAAAACAAAGTTGATTACCCTGTTCAGGAGCAGAACCAGTAAGGGGGGTGTTTCGGGGAGTTGGAACCCCCCTTTTTATTTGACAACTAATGCTTTTGTATGGGGACATATGGTTGGAACCCCTTAATTTTTATATGACTTGCATGCGTTTGAACCCCCACCTCATTCCGTTTAAGAATGGCTGGATCTGTGCCTGCTGTGATTATTTATTCTTGTCAATAAAAATAGAATTTTTCCAACAACTTAAGGAACATTTTGCACTTATTTTATGTGCATTCTATACATATATACATCCGTCTTAACAATATTAATCCAACAATGTTCTGCAAAAGAAAGATAGATAAATGCAGTTTTTTTCAACAATTTTTAGTTCAGATAAAACATTCTAAACTTTGTAGAAATGTGACAACCCCCATTTCCTTGATATTAATGTTTTGTCTTGGTTCTAAGGAAGAATAGAAACTTTGAGGATCATCATAGCATTTTCAATCAGTTACTATATAGTACATAATGTATCCTTCATAGCACAGATGAGGATCCAGGCATTGTGAAAAGGGTGGTGTTACAACCCCCAGAATACCCCTCACATAATTAAAAGACAAAAGAAAGAAAGAAAGAAAAGGGGCGGGATTTCCAACCCCTGGATCTGCTAATATAGCACAAGACTCCATTTATTCACATCTTTTACACCCCCTTGATTTCCATATTCAACCATCGGATAACACAAAAAAACCAACAATAATTTAAAGAGATTTGAAATTGACAATACATTTCCATCTTATAAAAGTTTTAGAAAGTTCTCTGTTATTAAAGTCACTTTTTTTATTCTATTCTCCAAATGATTTCTCTTTGTTAGAATTCTTAACATCTAGAAATTACACCTACTTATCTTTTAAACAAAAGTTCAATATCACTCATCTAAAACCCAATGGAACTGTAGGTTGTTAATTTGTTATAACTTCCCCACACACCTTAATTAGCAGTGGTAGCTCTGTCCACATTGATTAACTCTTATTGTTGTTTAATCCATGACGATTTCTGACTTCATTGTTTCTATGGCAACCCTATTTTATATCTATTTAAGGTAAGAGATGAGACTTAAAGACGTAACATTGATTTAATGTGAGACCATCATGACAGATTTAACAAGGTATATTGTATATTTATCTCATTAATTCGTGTTCAAACTATCAAGTCAATATAAACAAGACTTGACTTTCTTTTCAAATTTGTCATTCAATTTTGGGGGGGGGGGATTTGAAATTAAATATCAGAATTCTTTTATGATGAAAAAAAAATTGATGGTAGATGAAACATGTCATGCATGTAGGAGTAAAACATTTATTTTTGATTTTTCATACATTAAGTTTGAATAAAATGAGACGTGGGATATATATCAATGTGACAAATAAAAACAATTCTTATGTAAAGTATTCATTTTATTATCTTCTTTCTCATCATTCATCGTGTAATTGATTCTGTTTTTTACTTGTATACTTAGATATTGATTTAGTTCGATTATCTTCATCATTAAACAATTGTTCAACACAAATCAAAATAAATTTGTTACTATAACCTTTCCTTTATATAATAATTATTGAGTTATAGTACAAATCGTTAATTGTCCTTGGAATTATGTTTAGACATATTGATTGTAACCCATTAATCTGTTGAACAACACACCTATTACAGCTCTTATTAATTGTCAAATTACACGAAAGAAAATCTGAATAAAAAAACACATTGGGAATAAATTATTATGGAAGCAGTCTAAAAGGTAAACGAAATTAAGATTTGAATTTTTTTGTTGTTGTTTAAGTTCTAAAATTTAAAATAGTAAGATCAGTTGACTGAATGCTTTAATTTCATCTTCAATTAAAACATTAATTAACATAAATGATGATATGTTTCTATGTAATGGTATAGGGAATATGATAAATTGGATTATTTTTTTACAGGAGTTTTTAAGTTGATTGTGATCTCCAATGGATGACATTACCGTGGTTACCAGAAGTGATGAAAGGTGGACGATATTTGGAGGAAAAACATGTCAGAAAAGTTTATGATACGATTGCACCAAGTTTTAATGAAATACCACAGAAAGTCTGGCCAAACGTCAAAAAGTTTATCAAAAACTTATATCCAGGGTCACTGGTTGCTGATATAGGTAAATAATGTGAGGATAGAAGTCTTATGGAAAACTCTGTTTTTTTGGGGGATTAGGTAATTTATATGTGCCTATGGTTTTTTTTTGGTAACTGGGTGAAAACTTAGGGTTAGAGAGTTGAATTTAAAAATATATTTTAAGTATAAACAAAAGTATGTAATAAGTAATGAGCCAAATGCAAATGATGATACAAGAAGAAATTTGTTCACTGATAATGACCCCTGTGCATTTGAAAGGGGGTGACAAATTTATTTTGTTCATCTACCAGTCAAAAGTAAAAAGAGGGAGGATTTGTATTTAAAACGTGTGTGTATGGTCCAAATACTCCAATGGTCCAGAACATTTACATGATTTAAGATAACTAGTCTATCAGTTATCAATTAATCTATAGAGTTGTTATACTAAAATTGATGAATATTTGACAATATCTGGCATTCATTATTATTTTTGTGATAACCTTAAATTGTGTGACAAAATATGTAAACTAACAAAAATTTACCACATCTGATCTTTACAGGTTGTGGCAATGGACAATATCTTCACATCCATTAATCTGTCTGCAAGTTTGGCATGGACATTTGTTATCCTTTAGTTTATCTATTTACATGTTGCGGTAATGGTTGATATCTTCACATCAATAAATCAGTTTACAAGTTTGGCGTTGATGCTTGTTATCCTTTAGTTTATCTGTTTACAGGTTGTGGCAATGGCCGATGTCTTTGCATAAACAAATCAGTTTACAAGTTTGGCGTGGAAGCTGGTTATCCTTTAGTTTATCTATTTACAGGTTGTGGCAATGGCCGATGTCTTTGCATAAACAAATCAGTTTACAAGTTTGGCGTGGAAGCTAGTTATCTTTTAGTTTATCTATTTACAGGTTGTGGCAATGGTGATGTCTTCACATGAATAAATCAGTTTGCAAGTTTGGCATGATGCTTGTTATCCTTTAGTTTATCTATTTTCAGGTTGTGGTAATGGCCGATATCTTCACATCAATAAATCAGTTTACAAGTTTGGCATTGACGCTTGTTATCCTTTAGTTGAGTTGTCAGGAGAGAAGGGATATGAAGTGTTAGTTGCTGACAATCAGTCTCTACCTTTTAGAGATGGAGCTTTTGATGCTGTTATCTCTGTTGGGGTGCTGCATCATTTCTCTACAGAGCCACGTAGGGTACAAGCATTGAAAGAACTGTGTAGAATATTAAGACCCGGTGGAAAACTCCTGGTATATGTCTGGGCCTATGAACAGAAACATAGAAGGGTATGGTATCCTGGTTTCCTATACTTTATCTTCAGATAGAAAATGAACAGATACATGTAAACTTACTTTTAGAATGATTTTATATAATTTCCTAGCGAGATACACCAACACAAATGTCCATTTTTTTCTCCTGCATTGTTCAAAATACAACTGACGTTGCAATTTCAATTGTGACATCAATCACGGCCAGCCAATGTTCTATTGCAATTTGAACATTGCTTTGTTTCCAAAGCAAAAGAAAAACTTCATATTAGAATAAAAGATTAAGTTTCAAGTGTATTGTGAATAGTGCTAGACTTAAAAAAAGACTTCTAGAGACCAACAAACGATCTTCAAGGATGGAATAGGCTCTATATATATCATATTCTAAGATATAATCATCCTGATAGTTATCAATAAATTCCACAGAGATAACCAAAGATGTAATCATCCTGATAGTTATCAATAAATTCCACCGAGATAACCAAAGATGTAATCATCCTGATAGTTATCAATAAATTCCACCGAGATAACCAAAGATGTAATCATCCTGATAGTTATCAATAAATTCCACCGAGATAACCAAAGATGTAATCATCCTGATAGTTAACAATAAATTCCACCGAGATAACCAAAGATGTAATCATTCTGATAGTTATCAATAAATTCCACCGAGATAACCAAAGATGTAATCATCCTGATAGTTATCAATAAATTCCACCGAGATAACCAAAGATGTAATCATCCTGATAGTTATCAATAAATTCCACAGAGATAACCTAAGATGTAATCATTCTGATAGTTATCAATAAATTCCACAGAGATAACCTAAGATGTAATCATCCTGATAGTTATCAATAAATTGCTCTGAGATAACCTAAGATGTAATCATCCTGATAGTTATCAATAAATTCTACAGAGATAACCTAAGATGTAATCATCCTGATAGTTATCAATAAATTCTACAGAGATAACCAAAGATGTAATCATCCTGATAGTTATCAATAAATTCCACCGAGATAACCAAAGATGTAATCATCCTGATAGTTATCAATAAATTCCACAGAGATAACCAAAGATGTAATCATCCTGATAATTATCAATAAATTCCACAATAAAAACAAAGGTCTGACATCAACACAAATTCATAAATAGATAAAAATATAAGAAATAATGACTGTTAATATAAGAATAAGGAGATGTGGTATGATTGACAATGAGACAACTATCCACCAAAGTTCAAGTAAAGTGGATGTAAGCAATTATAAGCAACCATATGGCCTTCAACAATGAGAAAAATCCATACAGTATAGTTGGCTATAAAAGGCCCAGACATGTAAAATATGAAACAATTCAACTGAGTAGCAAATTTTATGCATGGAATAATTTTTAGGTCTAGATCATGCTTCTTGAACATGTTAAAAGATGTTAAAAGCCAAAATTAATTACCAGTTGAAAAATGTTAGATTTTTTATATAAAGTGTTTTTTTTTAATTTTTTAAATTTTTTTTGCTTTTAAAAAGTATATTTATTAACTAATTTTAAAGGGGCATTAGCTGTCAAATGGTTATACCTTGTGTCTTCTTTGTTTCGCTTTTCAACGTTGACATTCTTTTTAATGAATGGGCATGCCATCTGACCACATGCTGAACACATGTGCAACCCATCTCACAAAAGGTCAAAGTAAAGGTTGCATGAATACTGATTCAAATGAGATGGATTATTGACTTGCAAGCCAATAATACATCAGCGATGGTTTTCAGCTTATTTTGACGAATTTGAACCACTGACTGCTTATAGCAAAATATTATTTTTATATTCATCTTTATCATTACAGTTTGATGGACAAGATGTGTTGATACCATGGCATGCTGGGAAGAAAATCACACAAAAAGGTATAAAGTAATTTAAGGGCATTGACAGTCTTGTATCTTACTGGTTTGTTGATCACTTGGATCTAAAGTGCTAATTGTCATAACATTAAAAGAAGCTAAAAGAAATCAGCATATATCGCATTGACTCACAGTCATTAATATTTTTTAAGCAAATGAGTGTTTCAAAATGCAATTTCTATGTGGCACTGAATCAATGAACACAAATTATATAAGGCTATCAAAATTTAAAATGTGTTTTTAATTAGTTTTTAGCTCACCTGGCCCAAAAGGGCCACATGCGCTTTTCTCATCACTTGGCATCTGTCGTCATCGTCAGTTAATTTTACAAAAATCTTCTCCTCTGAAACTACTGGGTCAAATAAAACGAAACTTAGCCTAAATCATCCTTAGGGTATCTAGTTTGAAAATATATCTGATGACCCCGCCTATCAACCAAGATGGCTGCCATGACTAAAAATAGAACATGGGGGTAAAATGCAGTTTTTATACGACCGCAAGAAAATATATCTGATGACCCCGCCTATCAACCAAGATGGCTGCCATGACTAAAAATAGAACATGGGGGTAAAATGCAGTTTTTATACGACCGCAAAAAAATTTTGTGGTCGTATATTGGTATGACGTTGGTGTCGTCGTCATCGTCGTCTGAAGACACATTGGTTTTAGCACTCTAACTTTAGTTTAAGTGAATGGATCTCTTTGAAATTTTACCATAAGGTTCAATACCACAAAAGGAAGGTGGGGATTGATTTTGGGGATTATGGTACCAACAATTAAGGAATTAGGGACCAAAAAGGGGCCAAAAATAAGCATTTTTGTAACTTCCAGACATAACTTGTGTGTTAGTGTATGGATCTCTCTGACATTGTACCACAAGCTTCCATATCACAAAGGGAATGCTGGGATTCAATTGGGGGTAATTGCCTCCAAATTTTAGGAATTAGGGGCCAAAAAGGGGAAAAAAACCAGCATTTTTCTAGTTTCATGACAATATCTTGTGTGTAATTGTATAGATCTCTCTGACATTGTACCACAAGGTTCAATATCACAAAGAGAATGCTGGGATTGATTTTAGGGGTAAGTGCCTCCAAATTTTAGGAATTAGGGGCCAAAAAGGGGCAAAAAACAAGCATTTTTCTAGTTTCATGACAATAACTTGTGTGTAAGTGTATGGATCTTTATGAAATTGTACTACAAGGTTCCATATCACAAAGGGTAAGCTGGAATTGAGTTTGGGGGTAATTGCCCAAAATGTTAAGGAATAAGGGGCCAAAAAGGGGCCAAAAATAAGCATTTTTCTAGTTTCCAGACAATAACTTGTGCTCAAGTGTATGGATCTCTCTGAAATTGTACTGCAAGGTACCATAGCACAAAGGGAATGCTGGGATTGATTTTAGGGGTAAGTGCCTCCAAATTTTAGGAATTAGGGGCCAAAAAGGGGCAAAAAACAAGCATTTTTCTAGTTTCCAGACAATAACTTGTGTTCAAGTGTATGGATCTCTATGAAATTGTACTGCAAGGTACCATAGCACAAAGGGAAGGCTGGGATTGATTTTGGGGGTAATTCCCTTAATATTTTAGGAATTAGGGGCCATAAAGGGGCAAAAAAACAAGCATTTTTCTAGTTTCAGGACAATAACTTCTGTGTAAGTGTATGGATCTTTATGAAATTGTACTGCAAGGTTCCATATCACAAAGGGAAAGCTGGGTTTGAGTTTGGGGGTAATTGCCCTTAATGTTTAGGAATTTGGGGCCAAAAAGGGGCCAAAAAACAAGCATTTTTCTAGTTTCCAGACAATTACTTGTGTTCAAGTGTATGGATCTCTCTGAAATTGTACTGCAAGGTACCATACCCATAAAGGGAAGGCTGGGATTGAGTTTGGGGTGATGAATCATAAGGGGGTTCACAAAATTTGGGGGGAGGATTTTTTTTCCCTTTTTTTTCTTTAAAATTTTCCATTTTAAATTGGTTATTTCTGATTTATATATAAAAGCAAATAATAATAATATGGTTTGAATTGGTAAATTAAATATTTTTAAGTTCTTAGACCACATTCATTCTGTGTCAGAAACCTATGCTGTGTCAAATATTTAATTACAATCCAAATTCAGTGCTGTATCAAGCTTGAATGTTGTGTCCATACTTGCCCCAACTGTTCAGGGTTCGACCTCTGCGGTCGTATCAAGCTGTGCCCCAGTTGAGCATTTTATTGGCTTATATTTCTGAAACTAAAGCATTTAGAGCAAATCTGACATGGGGGTATAAATGTTCATCATGTCAAGATCTATCTGTCTATATAATTTTCAGATGCATCAGACAACCCGTTGTTGGGTTGCTGCCCCTGAATTGGTAATTTTAAGGAAATTTTGCAGTCTTTGGTTATTATCTTGAATATTATAATAGATAAAGATAAACTGTATAAACAACAAAATTGTTCAGCAAAGTGAGATCTACAATATAAGTCAACATGACCAAAATAGTCAATTGACCCCTTCAGGAGTTATTGCCCTTTAAAGTCAATTTTTCACAATTTTTCGTAAATTTTTGTCATCTTTTACAAAAATCTTCTCCACTTAATCTACTGGGCCAAATAGAATTAAACTAAGCCACAATTTTCAATAAGGTATCTTGATTGAGAAATGTATCAGATGACCCTGTCATCCAACCAACATGGCCACCATTGTTAAAAATAGAACATAGGGGTTTACTAAAGAAGTATATGGGAAAATTGAAAAAAACAATTTCAAATTGTCACAACTTGAACACGAATTTAAATAATGATAAGGGCTCTTCAGTAACTGTTGTAAGACTACAATGGGATGACCTGCTTAAAATTTAACTACTGGGCCGAATTGATATCTAATACTATTTATTATGATTTTAACCTTATTTTACATGATTTCCAATACCACAGTACCGGGTAGATACAAGTGAGCAACACAGGCTCTTGAGAGCTTCTAGTTATTTTAAAAAAAAAACTATCTTGCAACAATTTTTTGCATAAATAAATACATTACAAAAATTTGTGAATTTACAGTAATGCATCTAATTAAAATCAGGCTAAAGCCAAATCAATGGCAAGTGGGCAGATTGTACATGGAGTAAGAGGGATATTTATTAACCCGAGGCTCACTTTGATCTGTATTTTTCATGAATTTTAGGGTTGTTCAACTCAGACCAGGACATATCAAGCACAAGCTCTATCAGTGAAGATGAATCCCTTGATTCAACCAGACATGTCATCCAAAGAACTGTTTCTGATCCTTCCTGTCCGTGCTGTCAACCATCTCAACCTACCCTCATCAACAAACTTCTGTCATCTAAACCTCTGTCTTCACGGCAACGATCCAATACTCTCCCATCAGCACTTGAGGCTTTGACGGGGAATCATGATGATGAAAGTGAGATACAGGAAGAATGTAGAAAACTTCAGATATCCCTCAGGGAAATGTCTGCTAGTCATAATCACTTGAGTGCTTCAAATGATTCAGTATTCTGTAATGGTGCAACGATTGAGAATGATGAAGATGGGATTATATTTGAATCTAAACATTTTGCAAACAATTATGATTTGTCTAGAGAAAATGAAAATTCTGCCTGTGAAAAAGCTGATGTTTCCAATCTAATGTCAAATGAACCGTGTCAGATACCATGTCAAAATTTACCATCTACCCACAATTTATGTGATGTGAATTCTAATGTAGATTCTCCTGATGGTCAACCAGAACAGACAGGAGTAGTGAATGATAATAATGAAGAGAACCTAACGAAAAAAATGTCTTTCTTTGAAACAATGAAAAAACGTTTCCTTAAATTTATTGACTCAAAATTTGAAAATAAAAGTCCTACAAATCATGAGCTGTCTGCAGGTAAGAGAAAAACATCATCAGAAAACAAATCAGGGAACAACAGAAATATACAAGATGTGAATTCCCCGAGTTCATTTGCTTGTTTTGCTGTTAGAGAATTTCCCATGAGCAGCTGTCATAACTACAGAGATTCAGTAAGTTCATCTCAGGATCAAAATAGCATTCAAAGTTTCCATGATCCTAGCCATCATACAACACAACCTGCAGAACATCTCTATGACAACGGTCACATCCAAAATAATTCAACAGGTTTACAAGTAGAACAGTTATCACCATGGTTACATGAAAATATTGATAATGCTGACAGTAAATCTGACATGTTGTCAACAGGACCTCTTGATAATGATTTACGACAATCTGTCAATACAAGTGTATATGATCAATCTATTAAAGACCCTCAAAATAGTTTAGGTCTTTCTGCTACATCAATCTCAAACTCTCAACAAAATAGTCACTATGATTTGGTTAAATCTCATAGAAATGTTGATAAAAATGGAAGAAAGAAGTGTAATAAAACTTTTATAAATGGTCATCAGGAAACAAAAAGTCAGGATGTTATCAAGGTGATGAATGGTGCAAGTAAAAAACAGTGCAATAAGGTTTTGAATTGTCACAAACAACAAGGAGGAATGTGCAATATTACTCATTTAGACTCTGATCAAAATTGTCAGTCAGATATTCTCAAGGCCAATAATTCAGGAAAATTGTCACATGACCAAGATATCCCATGTGACCATAATCTGTCTCACCGACAAAATGGAAATACATTCTCAGGGAATCATAATGGATTTAATAACAATTCAATGAATGGCTGTGATAAATCCAGACACAAAAAGTATTATGAAACAACAGAAACCAACAGTATATCAGGGGAGACAACTAATCAACATAATATTTCAAGGGAGACAACCAACTGTCAGAAAACTATATCACATTTCTGTTATAGTAAGGAAAGTTGTACAAATGAATATGCAAGTAAATCTGAGTGTAATAATGGGATGAGCAGTGGCAAAAACAATTCTCCTTTAAAAAGTAAAAGTGATGAAATATTTCTAAAGAATGGAACAACCCACAACGATAAGAGAAATCAAAATCATATCAGTAGCTCAGAAAACATATCTTCTAGTCGTCTTTCTAATCAACAGTCCTTCAAATCATGTGACACCTTACACAATGGTGCTAATTATGTGCCTTCTTCATCCTCTACAATGACAGAAGAGGAGTTCAGAATGTCAACCGCTAGACTCTGTAGGTTTTATCATGTTTTCAAACAAGGAGAGTTATCTAACTTGATTTTTAAATATGTAGATAATTTGTGTATAGTTAGTTGCACATATGATCATGGTAATTGGTGCTTAATTGCTGAAAAAAAGATAAGTGGTGTATATAATGTTTAATAGCATGACAAGGTTATAATAGATAAATATTATGTTTCCTTGGTAACTGGTGCTTGGTAGGATTGACATGTAAAATGAAGATAAACAGAATTTCATTTTTAAACATTTGTTGACTTTTTTTAAAATATTCTACAGGTTGAGTTGATAAAACATTTTTTTATGAAAAGACAGATGCATGTGTACTTGAAATTTCCTTAACTTGCTTTTAAGTTATGAAATGACAAAACACAAAGTAAATACTTTGTTCATGATATTTACTTTTCTATTTAAAACAAGGTTTGTGCTAGTAAGTTACATTAAACTCAGGATATTCAAATGAGTGAACATAAAATTTTTAACTAGATTCTATGTACAAAATGGTTGAATTTTTTTGTTAATTGTGTACTTTTATTTTTTTAACAAGGCCTTTGTTAGTCTGGTATGTTTTTTAATTTTAGTTCATTTATATGTTTTGGAGTTTAGTGTGACATCCATGTTCATCGAAATATTAGTACACATGTTTGTTTAGGGGCCAGCTGAAGCCTGCTTCTGGGTGTGGGATTTTCTCGCTTTGTTGTAGACCCATTGGTGGTCTTCGGCTGTTTTCTGCTCTTTGGTCGGGTTGTTGTATCTTTGACACATTCCCGGTTTCAATTCTCAGTTTTTTCTTGATTCATATTCTTAATTTTTTCATTGTGAGAGTGAGACTGATGAATGATACATTTTATTTTACAAATAGACTACACCACATCTTTGTGAACAGAACAACAATAAATTGTTTTTTAGGTTAAAGGTCAACATTGTGTACTTATATTGTACAACTAATCAAAATAAAGTGCACTTGTACTTATTTCACTATTTATATACATTCATTGTTTTTTGTAAGCTTTTATTATTTAAGGTGGTACCTAACACTACAGGGAGATAACTCTGTAAAAACCAGCTAAACGTTTTAATTACGTTGTATTGTTAAGGAAATATTAAGCTTCTCAATGATCAAAATTAGTGTTTGTCAAACTGCTATATAACCAATGAAATTTTTCTGATAAAGTGGTTGGTTCAAATTTTTTGAAATTTTTATATTTTTGTCAAAGGGTCAAAGTAAACATTTTGTCAAAATTTTATGAAAATTAAACGAGCCAAATTAATATTAGTCAAGGTGTTGGGTACCACCTTAAAAAATTTTCCAGCAACATTCCTTCATTGTGCCTATATGATATTTACAAAATGATTTATATTACTTATGCTCACAACTTGTTTAATTGTATGATACAGCCCTTTCTACTTATACACAGTCCTACACTTTCTTTAACTGCTATCATACTTATTCCAACATGTCCAATGAGTTTTATCTTTGTTAATCATGAATATAAATTTAACTTCATATTCATTGCTGACAAGTTTTGGAAAGCTCAGGAAGTGATAGATGTTACCTTTATAGGGACATGAAAGTTTACTTTAGTTACACCATGTGATTGTTGTGTGCCAATCAAAACAATAGAATTTTATGAAACATTTAATGTAATGTTATTATTTATTTTCAAATCATTAAAAAACTCATGATCCCGACTAGTCTATTTTCAAGTATACTAATTATTCACAGATAGGTGTAAAAACCATGCCCCCACCCAAACAATGTGTCTCCTCAAAGTAAATTTGTATGTTTTCTGTTATATTATTCTTACATTTTCTTTTTTTGTTTTTTTTACAGTTGAACGGGATAGTACATGTCTTTCTAGTAGTCCACTTCTGTTTATAATCAGCTTGTCTTACTTAGACCTATTTATTTTAACAGTATGAATTAGACCTATTTATTTAATAGTCTAACTAAGACCTATTTATTTAATGGTCTAACTTAGACTTATTTATTTAATAGTCTAACTTAGACCTATTTATTCAATGGTCTAACTTAGACCTATTTATTTAATGGTCTAACTTAGACCTATTTATTCAATGGTCTAACTTAGACCTATTTATTTAATGGTCTAACGTAGACCTATTTATCTCTTGGGCATTTTATTTACAGTTGTAGTAATTAGGCCATGATATATATTGCATTACAATGTATTTATGTTTTTTGTCTGTATTATACACATTGTCATGATTGCCATTTTCTTTCCTTCTTATTTTTAGAAGAGATCGGCTTTGCATCAGACGTACTATAATTTATTTTTAGAAGTCTGAAGAGATCGGCTTTGCATCAGACGTACTATAATTTATTTTTAGAAGTGGTAGGCTTTGTATCAGATGTGATATTATTTATTTAAATCCAATATGAAATTTATTTATTTTCTATTAAATTATTAATTTATTTAGCTATATTTATATTGATTTACACCTCTTCCATTATATTATTGCCTTAGAAATTAATCAAACACATTCTTGCCTTCAATAATTTGACCGCTGGACGTTAACCAGCCATCCATCATCATCAATAATTTGACAAATAGTTAAGCCTTTAGTATATTTTTGATTTTCATTGCCTGTTTTGCTGAATTTTTGTGTGAAAATATTTTGATATTAGATTTATATTTAGCTCAATTGAACAAAGGTAAACTAAATATGAATAAAAGGATATGTATATTGTATGTTATTGACAGCAACCTTGCACTCAAAAAAATATCTTTTCAATGTTTTTTTCTTCACAGACAAAAAAAAAGGTATTAACTATTTTGGAGATCAAGATCAAAATTTATTTATACTTTCCCTGACTGATTGAATTTTTATACGACTGCAAAAAATTTTTGCGGTCGTATATTGGTATGACGTTGGCGGCGTCGTCGTCGTCGTCCGAAGACACATTGGTTTTCGCACAATAACTTTAGTTTAAGTGAATGGATCTCTATGAAATTTTACCATATGGTTCAATACCACAAAAAGGAAGGTTGGGATTGATTTTGGGGGTTATGGTACCAACAGTTAAGGAATGAGGGGCCAAAAATAAGCATTTGTGTAACTTCCAGACAATAACTTGTGTGTTAGTGTATGGATCTCTCTGACATTGTACCACAAGGTTCCATATCACAAAGGGAATGCTGGGATTGATTTTGGGGGTAATTGCCTCAAAATTTTAGGAATTAGGGGCAAAAAAAGGGGCAAAAAACAAGCATTTTTCTAGTTTCATGACAATAACTTGTGTGTAAGTGTATGGATCTTTCTGAAATTGTACTACAAGGTTCCATATCACAAAGGGAAAGCTGGAATTGAGTTTGGGGGTAATAGCCCAAAACGTTTAGGAATAAGGGGCCAAAAATAAGCATTTTTCTAGTTTCCAGACAATAACTTGTGTTCAAGTGTATGGATGTCTCTGATATTGTACTGCCAGGTACCATACCACAAAGGGAAGGCTGGGATTGATTTTAGGGGTAAGTGCCTCAAAATTTTAGGAATTAGGGGTCAAAAAGGGTAAAAAAACAAGCATTTTTCTAGTTTCAGGACAATTACTTTTGTGTAAGTGTATGGATCTTTATGAAATTATACTACAAGGTTCCATATCACAAAGGGAAAGGTGGGTTTGAGTTTAGGGGTAATTGCCCTAAACGTTTAGGAATTTGGGGCCAAAAAGGGGCCAAAAAACAAGCATTTTTCTAGTTTCCAGACAATAACTTGTGTTCAAGTGTATGGATCTCTCTGAAATTGTACTGCAAGGTACCATACCTCAAAGGGAAGGCTTGGATTGATTTTGGGGATGATGATACTTAAGGGGGTTAAAAAAATTTTGGGGGGGGGATTTTTTCAAATTTTCCATTTTAAGTTGGTTATTTCTGATTTATATATAAATGCAAATAATAATGATATGGTTTGAATAGGTAAATTAAAAAATTTTAAGTTCTTAGACCACATTCATTCTGTGTCAGAAACCTATGCTGTGTCAAATATTTAATCACAATCCAAATTCAGAGCTGTATCAAGCTTGAATGTTTTGTCCATACTTGCCCCAACTGTTCAGGGTTCAACCTCTGCAGTCGTATCAAGCTGCGCCCAGCGGAGCATTTTATTTTTTATATAATCAACATGTGGTTTGTTTGCTTTTATACGCCCGTTTACGGGACGTATTATGGTATACCGTTGACTGTCTGTCCGTCTGTTAGTCCGTCGTCAACATGTCGGACATTAATTTAAAAATGCTTTAACCAATATGCATGAAACTTTGGTGAATTGTTTATATCTATTGACATGAGCTCCCTTTCGTTTTTTATAAATTTCAGATTTACCATTTTCGAGTTTTGGGGTTTTATTCATTAAAAAAGGGGGTATTTTCCAGTTTTTGGACAATAACTCAAAAAATATTTCACCAATTTGCATGAAACTTTTGTGAATTGTTCATATCTATTTATGTGAGCTCCCTTTCGTTTTTTTTAAGTTTTGGAAGTACCATTTTCGATTAATGGGGTTTTATTCATTACGAAAAGGGGGATTTTCCAGTTTTCAGACAATAATTCAAAATGCTTTCAGCATTTTTTATGAAACTTTGGTAAATTGTTTATATCTATTTTTGTAAGCTCCCTTTTGATTTTTATAAATTTTCGATTTTACATTTCCAAGTTATAAGATTTTATTTGTTTATAGTCTGACAACAGATTTACTAAGTATTGGGCAACATCACAGTGTATTGCACAACAGCAAGAAATCTTTCATACATCTAATTTCAAGTTCTTTGACTTCATTTATTCAGAAACCTATAATATATCAAATATTTAATTACAATCCAAATTCAGACCTGTATCAAGCGCGAATATTGTGTCCATTTTTGCCCCAACTGTTCAGGGTTGGACCTCTGCGGGCGTATCCAGCTGCGCTCAGCGAAGCAGTTTATTTAAATTATTTTTCTGAACGCTTTTCTAATTTAACATTTAAAATTTTTTCATTATTTGATATAAAGTTTTTCATATTTCTTTATGATGTCTACAGATTTTAGAAAGTAACAGCATTTTTTGTTCTTTGAATTGATGTTTCCCTTATTCAACCCCATAATCAGGATACAAAAAATCTTATGACAAAAATCGACTGACTATAAGTTATACTATTCATGACTTGCGACTATTTATCACTAGTAAAATGTTAAGTGCCTCTCACATTCAAAAATTTATATTTGACTGTAAAAATTGCTCAATTTCTGATCTTTTTTTTCTTTTGTGAAAGGAAGATCTGTACAGGAGATACTTTATACACAGGAAGTTGTAAAAAGGAGATGATTAAACCAAGGAATTGAAAACTTTTGTGGTAGCTAACAATTACAACAACAATACTTTATTTTAGAGGGTTACACAGTTAGCTATATAACTAATCTTCCCTGAGGCCCTCATCATAGAAAAGCATATAAAAAAAATCATTGAAAAGCACAGTGCAAACAGTGATATACATGACATACAATAGTATAAAAGTCAAGTATAATGATCTATGTTCAATACAACTGCATAAATTATGAAAAAATAATTACCATAAAAAATGATTGATATTTTATATTTTTTCAATTGGTTGATAATGATCTGTTAATTTGTATTTGAATTTTATTTTGATTTATGTCAACTCAATATCTTTTTTGAAGAATTATTTTAGAAACATTAGTACAAATATACAATTCTGCTATTTATATTACTAGTGATGATTTTTTTTTTCATTCAAATAACAATGTTTTTTCAGGACTCACACACATTCTCAATGAGGACTCACACACAATCTCAATGAGGGTCTGTGTCATGTACAGTCATCTCGCTAGGTCATCTCACTAGGTCATCTTGCTAGGTCATATATATTTTTTTGCTAGTCATAAATTTCATATACATTTACATAGTAAATCATTAAAAGATATTGTACATTGTTAATTCTGTATATAATTCAGACAGTAATCTTATTTGATTTTATTCTTATTGGTGCATTGATCTCTTATGAAATTACCTAGATAATGAAGCATTTATATTTCACAAACAACAACTACACAGAATGGTGATTTACTGTTATAACATCTATACTTTTACAAACTTACTCAATTATTGAATACATAGGTTTTATTTGATGATTGTTAATATTTTTATACACTACTGCATTGTACTAAGCCATAGACAGTCATGACAGAGGTTGAATTGAATTAGAGAAATAAATAATTGTTTGTAAATGTGTCAGATTATATACAATTGTAACTTAAACAATTCCCTCTTTTCATCAAGTTATCTCCCCTTTGTGTAAGAGTTGTAGTTCTTGAATCTACCAAAGGGGCTTGGGGCATTAGATCCCCTTTCACCATGTTACAGATTCAATGAATTTCTTTTTTTTTCTCCTTTTTTAGCTCACCTGGCCCAAAGGGGCATTAGATCCCCTTTCACCATGTTACAGATTCAATGAATTTCTTTTTTTTTCTCCTTTTTTAGCTCACCTGCTGTGACTAACACAATCCTACATTTAATGTTATCCTGCTGTGACTAAAACAATCTTACATTTAATGTTATCCTGCTGTGACAAAAAAATAACAGTTGTAAAGGGAAGTAACTCATATGATAATCACAGATGAAAAGAGGAAATGTTTAACTAAAGTGTTATAATGTTAATGAATCTCTTGATTATCTTTTGTGTAATTTTGATGATACTTTTTTTTTGTGCAATCCTGATGAAAATTGTTTGTAGTGCCATCCTAATGATATTCATCTGTCGTGCAATCTTGATAAAACTTATCTGTCATGCAATCTTTATGAAATTCGATTTTAAACATATCATTCCCCTACTTTTACTTTTGTTTATGTTGTTATTTAAAACAATAAAATTAACTTTGTTTAGTTGGTGTGTTTTAAACTTATGAATACAAGGAGATATGGGGTATACTTCTGCAGTCAATCTGTCCATTTAAAACATATCAACAAGTATTTCCCCTGACACTTGTTGATATGTCTGTGTCAGTATGTCTCTAAGTATTTCCCCTGACACTTGTTGATATGTCTGTGTCAGTCTGTCTCTAAGTATTTCCCCTGACACTTGTTGATATGTCTGTGTCAGTCTGTCTCTAAGTATTTCCCCTTACACTTGTTGATATGTCTGTGTCAGTATGTCTCAGAGTATTTCCCCCTTACACTAGTTGATATGTCTGTGTCAGTCTGTCTCAAAGTATTTCTCCTGACCAGTGACACTCATGGATGAATCTGTGTCAGTCTGTCTCTAAGTATTTCCCCTGACACTTGTGGATATGTCTGTGTCAGTCTGTCTCTAAGTATTTCCCCTTACACTTGTTGATATGTCTGTGTCAGTATGTCTCAGAGTATTTCCCCCTTACACTAGTTGATATGTCTGTGTCAGTCTGTCTCTAAGTATTTCCCCTTACACTTGTTGATATGTCTGTGTCAGTATGTCTCAGAGTATTTCCCCCTTACACTAGTTGATATGTCTGTGTCAGTCTGTCTCTAAGTATTTCTCCTTACACTTGTTGATATGTCTGTGTCAGTATGTCTCAGAGTATTTCCCCCTTACACTAGTTGATATGTCTGTGTCATTATGTCTCAGAGTATTTCCCCCTTACACTAGTTGATATGTTTGTGTCAGTCTGTCTCTAAGTATTTCCCCTTACACTTGTTGATATGTCTGTGTCAGTTTGTCTCTAAGTATTTCCCCTTACTCTTGTTGACATGTCTGTGTCAGTATGTCTCAGAGTATTTCCCCCTTACACTAGTTGATATGTCTGTGTCAGTCTGTCTCTAAGTATTTCCCCTTACACTTGTTGATATGTCTATGTTAGTCTGTCTCTAAGTATATCCCCTGGTAAAAGTGGATACGCTGTCAGTATGTCAGTAAGTATATTCCTTAACGCTAGTGGATATGTCTGTGTCAGTATGTCTCTAAGTATTTCACCTGGCATTAGTGGATATGTCTGTGTCAGTCTGTCTCTAAGTATTTCCCCTTAAACTTGTGGATATGTATGTGTCAGTCAGTCTCTAAGTGCATCCCCTGGTAAAAGTGGATACGCTGTTAGTATGTCTGTAAGTATATTCCTAGACGCTAGTGGATCTGTCTGTGTCAGTCTGTCTCTTAGTATATCCCCTTAAACTTGTGGATATGTATGTGTCAGTCAGTCTCTTAAATACATCCCCTGGTAAAAGTGGATACGCTGTCAGTATGTCTATAAGTATATTCCTTGACGCTAGTGGATATGACTGTGTCAGTATGTCTCCTGACACTATAGTATGTCTGAATCATTATATCCCCTGACACTTAGTGGATATATCTGTCAGTGTGTCAGTTGGTATATCGCCTGACACTTGTTGATATGTCTCAGTCAATCGGTCTCTAAGTACACCCCCTGACACTAGTGGATATGTCGGTGTCGGTATGTCTGTAAGTATATCCCCTGTCATTAGTGCATATGTATGCGTCAGTCTGTCTCTAAGTACACCCCCGACACTAGTGGATATGTATGCGCCAAACTGTCTCTAAGTACACCCCTTACACTAGTGGATATGTATGCATCAGTCTGTCTCTAAGTACACCCCGACATTAGTTAATATGTTTATATCAGTCTATCTCTCAGTATTTGTCCTGACAAAAATTGATATGTCTGTGTCAGTCTAGCTCGTTAGAATATTCCCTGACACTTTTGGATATGTCAGAGTAAATCTGACTGTTGAAATATTCCCTGACACTTTTGGATATGTTTAAGTCAGTCTCGCTGTTGAAATAATCCCTGACACTATTTGATTTGTCGGAGTCAGTCTGGCTGTTGAAATATTCCCTGACACTTTTGTATACCGGTATGTTGAAGTCAGTCTGGCTGTTAAAATATTCCCTGACACTATTTGATATATCGGAGTCAGTCTGGCTGTTGAAATATTCCCTGACACTTTGTATATGTTGAAGTCAGTCTGGCTGTTACAATATTCCCTGACACTATTTGATATGTCGGAGTCAGTCTGGCTGTTGAAATTTTCCCTGACACTTCTGTATATGTTGAAGTCAGTCTGGTTGTTGAAATATTCCCTGCCACTTTTGGATATGTCGGAGTCAGTCTGGTTGTTGAAATATTCCCTGACACTTTTGGATATGTCGAAGTCAGTCTGGCTGTTGAAATATTCACTGACACTTTTGGATATGTCTAAGTCAGTCTGACTGTTGAAATATTCCCTGACACTTTTGGATATGTCGAAGTCAGTCTGGCTTGAAATATTCCCTGACACTTTTGGATATGTCGAAGTCAGTCTGGCTGTTGAAATATTCACTGACACTGTTGGATATGTCGGAGTCAGTCTGGTTGTTGAAATATTCCCTGACACTTTTGGATATGTCGAAGTCAGTCTGGCTGTTGAAATATTCACTGACACTGTTGGATATGTCGGAGTCAGTCTGGCTGTTTAAATTTTCCCTGCCACTTTTGGATATGTCGGAGTCAGTCTGGTTGTTGAAATATTCCCTGACACTTTTGGATATGTTGAAGTCAGTCTGGCTGTTAAAATATTCCCCGACACTATTGGATTTGTCGGAGTCAGTCTGGCTGATGAAATAATCCCTGACACTTTTGGATATGTCAGAGTCAGTCTCGTTGTTGACATATTCCCTGACACTGTTGGATATGTCGGAGTCAGTCTGACAGTTAAAATATTCCCCGACACCTTTGAATATGTCGGAGTCTTTCTGACTGTTAAAATATTCACTGTCATTATTGGATATGTCGGAGTCACTCTGACTGTTGAAATATTCCCTGACACTTTTGGATATATCGAAGTCTGTCTGGCTGTTGAAATATTCCCTGACACTTTTGGATATGTCGGAGTCAGTCTGGTTGTTGAAATATTCCCTGACACTATTTGATATGTCGGAGTCAGTCTGGTTGATGTAATGATGAAAGATTCCCTGACACTTTTGGATATGTCGGAGTCAGTCTGGTTGTTGAAATATTCCCTGACATTGTTGGATATGTCGGAGTCAGTGTGACAGTTAAAATATTCCCTGACACCTTTGAATATGTCGGAGTCTGTCTGGCTGTTAAAATGTTCCCTGTCACTTTTGGATATGTCGGAGTAAGTCAGGCTGTTGAAATATTCCCTGACACCTTTGAATATGTCGGAGTCTGTCTGGCTGTTAAACTATCCCCTGCTACTTTTGGATATGTCGGAGTCTGTCTGTCTGGCTGTTAAAATATTCCCTGACACTATTTGATATGTCGAAGTCAGTCTGGCTGTTGAAATATTCCCTGACACTTTTTGATATGTCGGGAGTAAGTCTGACTGTTGAAATATTCCCTGACACTTTTTTTGGATATGTCGGAGTCAGTCTGACAGTTAAAATGTTCCCTGACACCCTTGAATATGTCGAAATCAGTCTAGCTGTTGAAATATTCCCTGATACTTTATGATATGTCGGAGTCACTCTGAATGTTGCACTATCCCCTGACACTTTTGGATATGTCGGAGTAAGTCTGCATGACTGTTGAAATATTCCCTGACACTTTTGGATATGTCGGAGTAAGTCTGACTGTTGAAATATTCCCGGACACTTTTGGATATGTCGGAGTCAGTCTGGCTGTTGAAATATTCCCTCACACTTTTGGATATGTCTAAGTCAGTCTCGCTGTTAAAATATTCCCTGACACTTTTGGATATGTCGGAGTCACTCTGACTGTTGAAATATTCCCCGACACTTTTGGATATGTCGGAGTCACTCTGACTGTTGAAATATTCCCTCACACCTTTGAATATGTCGGAGTCAGTCTGGCTGTTAAAATATTCCCAGACACTTTTGGATATGTCGGAGTCACTCTGACTGTTGAAATATTCCCCGACACTTTTGGATATGTCGGAGTCACTCTGACTGTTGAAATATTCCCCGACACTTTTGGATATGTCGGAGTCAGTCTGGCTGTTGAAATATTCCCTGACACCTTTGGATATGTCGAAGTCAGTCTGGCTGTTGAAATATTCACTGACACTGTTGGATATGTCGGAGTCAGTCTGGCTGTTTAAATATTCCCTGCCACTTTTGGATATGTCGGAGTCAGTCTGGTTGTTGAAATATTCCCTGACACTTTTGGATATGTCGAAGTCAGTCTGGCTGTTAAAATATTCCCCGACACTATTGGATTTGTCGGAGTCAGTCTGGCTGATGAAATAATCCCTGACACTTTTGGATATGTCAGAGTCAGTCTCGTTGTTGACATATTCCCTGACACTGTTGGATATGTCGGAGTCAGTCTGACAGTTAAAATATTCCCCGACACCTTTGAATATGTCGGAGTCTGTCTGACTGTTAAAATATTCACTGTCATTATTGGATATGTCGGAGTCACTCTGACTGTTGAAATATTCCCTGACACTTTTGGATATATCGAAGTCTGTCTGGCTGTTGAAATATTCCCTGACACTTTTGGATATGTCGGAGTCAGTCTGGTTGTTGAAATATTCCCTGACACTATTTGATATGTCGGAGTCAGTCTGGTTGATGTAATGATGAAAGATTCCCTGACACTTTTGGATATGTCGGAGTCAGTCTGGTTGTTGAAATATTCCCTGACATTGTTGGATATGTCGGAGTCAGTGTGACAGTTAAAATATTCCCTGACACCTTTGAATATGTCGGAGTCTGTCTGGCTGTTGAACTATCCCCTGCTACTTTTGGATATGTCGGAGTCTGTCTGTCTGGCTGTTAAAATATAACAAATAAGAATATCACTGTTTATTAGTACATCCCCGTACATTATTGTATTTATCTGTCAGTATGTTTCCAAATATATACCCTGACACTATTGGAAATGCCTATGTCAGTTCGTTTCGAAGTATATCCTTTAACACTTAAATCTATTTTGATATATGACACAAAATGATACGACTTTTTGATGCTTGTGTCAAATGTCAGAATGTTGGGATATAGACGTGGTAATCTTGTGGTAGTAGTTTCGATGTAGTCGATGTAAACTAGTTTTATAAAGAGGCAGCAAGACTCATTACTCAAATCTTTTATTTAGTGTTTCCGTCTGACAAATGTCCATTGTCCTTGAGATGTGTAGTATATGACAATGACGCAGCAACCCATCGACACAAACAAAAAATGATATCATTTTCATGATACAATTACCGCATTAAATATTTGGTACGCTAGGTCTTTTATTCTTTATAGTTTTAACTATGAGTAATAGGTCAACAATATTAGCTTCGAAATATATAATTCACATGACCTTGATATCTATTTTACGGTTCATTGATCCAGACAATTATATACTGTATATATATATATGTCTCTGAATGATCAAAGTTGAGCTTTCAAGATTAGGAAAATTTCTCAGCTACTGTAAAAATCGGGGCAATCAACTGTTGGATACGGAATGATTTCCATGTGAGTATGTTTGTTTGGCAGTGCTCAACTAACTTTTACTCTAATTCATTTTCGTCATTCATTGGTGAATGTTAATTCTTCTTAATTAGACCAGTTTCTCTGTTATAAGTAATAAGTCACGTATATTTGTATGAAGTATACAATTTTGTTCTTATACTTTATGAGGGCTCCAAGAAAGATGAGTGAAAACTAATTGGGTTACCCTGTTTGAATATAGATTATTAGTTCCTACCGTTTTTCCGTCCATCTGTCCATCCGTCTGTCCTTGTGTCTGTCCGTCTGTCAGTCCGGTAAATCAGTTTTCCACACTTTTTCTTCTTGTTTGATGGTATTGACGATGTTTGGTATATAGTTTTACCATGACAAGTCCCAAATCAAGTTCATATTTTGTTCGGTTCGGATTATATTTGGCAGAGTTATTGTCCTCGGACATATAAATTTCACGCAAATGATCAGTTTTCTGCACTTTTTTGTTATGCTTGAAGGCAAAATTAAGTTCAAGACTGATTAATTTAGCATTTTGTTCCAATACAGCGAATTTTTAATCGGTAGGGAACTATGTACTGTCATGCAATACTCTCAGAATGCTTGTTATAATTTTTATATTTGGTTACAGGTATCATCTGTCAAGAATAGTCTGACGTTCTATCAATGTTAAACTTAATTCGCGGCTACTATAAGTAAAAGGTTGATCTTAAAAATTATATTAAGACGCACTTGTTTGTTTTCCAAGGTTCATCCAAATTTTTAAATTGTTTGCACTGTTCAATAGGCAACGTTAAGTTTTCGTACATATATATCAGTTTAAGTAAATTTGGTGTGTCAATCATTATAAAGTAATCATGTCCATCTGACCTCGAGTTCATTTTCGTGTTCATTTGTGACATAAAATTAACTTTATATGGAATATAAAATGAATATAAGTTGTTAAAGTCTACCTGGCAGGGTTCATTTAACTTGACATACTTTTCATCGGTCATTTGCGAACATTTGATTTTCGTGATTAGGTCGAATTCTCTGCGAATCAGTATATGTAATGAATAAATTTATTATACTTCACGTTAAAATGCCATATTTGATTGGCTAATACGAGGGTGTTAATTTCATAGGCGGATCCAGGGGGGCCCTGAGGGGGCCGGGCCCCCCTTTTGTGGGAAAAATTTGGTTGATTATATAGGGAATCACTGAAGCATGACTGGAGCGCCCCCCCCCCCCTTTTAGGTCAGTCAGCCCCCCCCCCTTATGAAAAGTTCTGGATCCGCCACTGAATGTACTCTATTACCCTTCATGTGTGCGCTTGATCATGTGTGCGCTTTATTAAATACGAATGGTTGGTATGTACAAGACGTCATAGTTTATTACTTTGAATTTGAAATTTAATCGACAGTAATAACATAACATTCAGTATAATAAATTAAAACATATATGAGAGGGTGATAGAGCAGATTGTTACCCCTCGAAAAGACATTGTCAACCTTGGCTTCGCCTCAGTTGACAATGTTTTCTCGGGGTAACAATCTGCTCTATCACCCTAGATCAGCTATGTGTTATTTATATAATATATTTGGAGCATAGATCAAATCATTGTTAGTTGCACATGTCTGTTTATCAGAATTCATCCGACAATTGATCTCATGTTTATGGTTCAAAGTTAAATTTTCATAATAAGATCATTTCCACAGTTACTATTAATTAGATTAAAGGTCACTTCATTTGGCCTATAGAATGATTGTAATGTGAATGTGTTTTTCTGGCATTGTTCCTCTGACATTGTTTTTTTCTTCACTTTTTTATTTGAGCGTCAATGATGAGCCTTTTGTAGACGAAACGAGCGTCTGGCATACACAGTTGTAATCCTGGTATTATGATGAGTTTATTGACCTAATTTTCGTAGTACATTATATAAACAACACGATTTCGTAATAAGTACGTCAGTTTTGCAGTCACTCAAAGTTCATGTTGTAGTGAATCTGTTCATTGTAAAATATGTACATGTCCATTTGTCAGGGTTCATTTGGCATTGCCTTCATTTTCATAGATGATTGATCAATTGTTCAATGGTTAAACATAAAGTAAGGCCTTAATCTAAAAGACTTTCAGTTATAAGCAATCAAACATACGAGACTTTGCAGCGTATCCACACTTGTTATGATGTTCATTTAACTTATTGAATACTTGCGGTATTGTATACAACAATAACGAGATGTGACACGATTGTCACGGAGACAATTGTCCAACAGAGAATCCAGTGCATGCTTGTTTATCTCAAGCTTTGAAAAACAAATCACAAGTGGCACAAAACAAAACAGTCCGTTTTAATGAAAGCATCATGTCATGGGCCCAAGAACTAGAGTAAAACAAACTCGCGGTTATCTAGTTAAGAATTTTCAAATGTTGATACAAGAGTAAAACAACTTTGCCAGAATCATGCATAATACATATCCATCTTATTTGAATAATAAATTTCAGAAAACAATGAACACTATAACTGCAATGCACGATCAAGTCATTATGATATGTTAATTAGAGGCGTTGAATGAACAACATTTTTATTATTATGCAGATAAGGATTGAAGTTCTTTACCTGATTCGATAAAGTCAATCAAATGTTTAAAAAGGAGGTCAAATGTCACTTGAGATGTATAAGTGAAGAATGTGAGAGAAAAGTTATCTCTTTAGTTAATAATTGTTGTTTTGGGTATTGGAGTTTCATACAAAATGTACTCCGGTCAACGATTTTACACCCCAATAAATTTACAAAAAGAAGCATTCAATTCTTAATTGAGTAATTCATTTTTAATCACCTGTGCATAGTTGATATTTTTTAATCACCTGTGCATAGTTGATATTTTTTAATCACCTGTGCATAGTTGATATTTTTGAACTTAAAACCCTGATTTTTTTAAGGATATGAAGGTATACGGCCTTCAACAATGAATAAAACCCGTATCGTATTGTAAGCTATAAAAGGTGAAACAATTTAAACGAGAATTAAAACCAACAGCCCAATTTATGTACAAAACAATAAACGAAACAACACATATGACAAACAGCAACCAACGACTTCCACTGTTTTACAGGCACATACAATATGTGAAGAGGTTAAACATGTTTGCGGGCGCCTCACCCTAATCTTATGTCAGTTTAAAGATCAGTAGAACTAATTATGTCTATTTGTTTTTGTAACCATGCAGACTCTTACTAAAACTTAAATCAAAATAGAGACTCGTCTGTTGTTGACTCTCTCTACATGGTTTTGTCTACCGAAATTTTTATGTATGTGCCAGATTGTTCAGTCTGCTTAGAATTAATTCACCATTTGTTCTCCACTCGCAGTGATTTATAACTTGCAAAAGTCTTCCATTACGTTGCAAATTAAAATAAATTATGTGTGTTGATATCTGTCCTTGGTGGTTTGCCGTTTGACTGACGCCGGCACCATCTGCTGCTTTTCTCACCATTTATAATAAAATATTCAAATAATAACTGGTCAACATTTTGTAATTTTGTTTTTATAAAATATAATGTACATCCCCTTGGTAAAGTTTAATGGAACAAAGTTACAACCTTACTGAAACGGATGACATTTTTAATGAGAAAAACATACAAATTACGAAAGAATGGACGCCTGAAAAGCATGACAACTAAATGGATGGTTGACAATACACAACACATCAAAGAATCGACACTTTACAAGTCAACAACAATTACAAAGAGTGTAGAAATAGTTTGTATTAGATCCTTCATTCACAATGACAAAAGTGATTAGAAGTTTTGATGTAATACATATCGATTACTTTCACATAATGGAGAGTATTGCTCATGTTTCTCTATCAAGGATTTGTATAGTCTTGCTATACAAATCCTTTGTTCTATATATACATATATAAAACGTTAAGCATTCTAAGTTTGACGACAAATTTACAAAATCACATACGTATATATTCCCTATAATCACAAAAAGTTAAATCATTATCTAGTTGTCATGGCGTCACTTTTTTATCCAATAATAGGTTTTGTCGCGACCTTGCCCTCAGCATCAGTAAAAATACGAACTCGATCAACTCGGTAGTCCATAGTAACCATAGAATTCTCAGGTAAACATTGAATCTGAAATATAAAATATCCCCATTACGTCTTTCACTTGTGGAATATTGACTATTCTAATTTATTTGCATAGAGAGACGTAATGGACTGGTCAACAGAGCCGGATTTTAGGGGGATGGGGCCCTTGTTGTGCTACATATATGGTAGATGCACAAGACCTACTCCTAACGTTGCCTTGTTTCGTAATTTTATTTTTTAATTTAGGGAGACGGATGTTTATAAGAGCACTGCTCTTGTTTCCTAATCCCAATTATTGAATTACTTATATATTTCGAATTATGTATTTACTCTTGTAGCTATACATAATGAATTCTTTAATAAAATATGTTTACACTAACGTTGACTTGGTGGCATCCTTTTTCAAAGTCCTGGACCAGCATTATTTGTTAGAACAGTAGACGTTTTCGTCCTTAACACTGATATCACTTTGTCAATATCTCCCGGATTACATGTTATGAAAGTCTCATTGATGTTCATCCCATATTACGTGGATCTTTTCATAACATAGTTCAAATGTACATGGAGCAGGGGCGGATCAAGGATTTTTGGAAGGGGGCGTAATTCCAGAAAACGCACTATATAACGCCGAGCGGAGCGAAACAAAAATTTTGTTGGACTATTTATTCTTAAAAATAATATATTGTCCAATCAAAGGGGGCCTACGCCTTCTACACCCCCTGAATCAACCATTGTGGGATATATATTAATGAAGACACACAAATAAAAATTCCGGGAGTTGGAACCCCCCCTTTTTTTTACGATCAATGCTTTTGAATGGGTATACATATGGTTGGAACCCCCCTTTTATCCTGGGTTGGGGACCCGCCCTTTTAAAATGATTGGATCCGCCCCGGACTGGATCAATTCATTAACGACAGATTCACCACAAGATGTGTATTGTGAATGGGTGCTCGATTTGTAGTGTTTCTATAGATAACAACTGAGTAGGGATTTTATGTTTTTGGACTAATGATTAAATTAAAGCTTATCATTTCGTCGAATCATGGTAGCATGCTTGTATTTATCCGAGTGCAGAAGGTCGATGATTCCATCCAAAGTCATGTTTACAACCAAAATATTAAACCTACTTATGCGCAAAGCTCGTGGCGTTTAGAGGTATGAGCAAAGGTTAATCGGGACAAAACCGGTACAATGTACCAGAGTAAGCCGTGATGTGTTGTCATGTGGTCTGTTATCTTGTGAGCTAACATGATAAAATATCCTGTTCAGTCAGCGGTGTCTGTCTAGTATATTATTTGCAGTTGGATGATTAAACAGTCATCAATCGCTCATTTATTCAGTAAAAACAAGGGTCAGATCAGACAATAGTTTTTTTAATCTAGTGTATACATATATATTTACATAACATAGATTTTAGGTCAAATGTTTTAAATAACCAGAAACTCTTAAATTCCAATTCCTGCAATCATTATTCCTCCTTTACTTGACCAGTAGTAAGACTGTGGTATCTACCAAAAATGAATAACTACTTACTGTCATATTTGGATATTCATTCCTAATTTTTTCTTCAGCTTCTTGCCAAGTCTAAAAAAAACCAATTGTGTTCAAATTAGATTTATATTATGATAATAATAACCGTTAGAAAAAAAAAGCTTACCGACCGATGTCTTATTTTCTATTTCGTTTTTGTTCCTGTCTCATTGAATAGAATTGAGAATGGAAACGGGAAATGTGTCAAAGAGACAACAATCCGACCAAAGAGCAGAAAACAGCTCAAGGCTACCAATTGATCTTCAACGCAGCGAGAAAATCCCGCACTAGAGGTGTGCTTCAGCTGGCCCCTCAACAATTATGTATACTAGTTCAGCGAAATGGACGCCACACTAAACTCCGAAACATATAAATGAACCAAAATTAGAAAACAAACACAAAGCTAACAAAGGCTGGTTTTCCTGACTTGGGACAGACGTATAAATGCGGCGGGGGTTAAACATGTTTTGTGAGATCTCAACCATCGCTGTTACCTCTATCCAATATGGAATAAACAAACACACATCAATACGAACAGTAAAACTCAGTGTAAAAGAAGTCGAGTCCGATGTTAGAATAGGTAACAGAAGAAACTAAGCAAAATGACAATGATCAACATATTACTGACATGCAAGCTCCAGACCTCAACTAAACTGATCGAAAGATTATGTTTTCATCATATGAAAATCAAGCACAATCCCTCCCGTTAGGGGTTTAATATCATGCCATCATAAATTTTACGAGAAGAACATAACCCGTATCATGCCAACAACTGGAGTTAGTATGGCGTTCATTATCACTGAACTAGTATATATATTTGTTTAGGGGCCAGCTGAAGGACGCCTCCGGGTGCGGGAATTTCTCGCTGCATTGAAGACCTGTTGGTGACCTTCTGCTGTTGTCTGTTTTATGGTCGGGTTGTTGTCTCTTTGACACATTCCCCATTTCCATTCTGAATTTTATTAGAATAAATGTGTTTATTTTCGATACAAAGACCCCACATGTCTGTTATTCATAACAAAAAGAACCCATTACGACGAAATTTATAAATCTTTTAATTTTATATTAACAGTGTTATATCTCCCAGTTGATAAGATATTCCAGAGTTTGGAGTTTTCTACCATCAGTTCCTTGATATAGGGTTGCTGCTTACAAGGAAGCTATTGAACCAAAAGTTCCAAGTGGTGAAGTTGGAAATTTTACCGACGCACATCGTTATGGAATATATCTTTCACAGATGACGACGGATATGTTCCAATTGTTGTAACCACAATCCCGTCCTCTTTTCCTCGAATTTACCGTTTTAGACTTATCAACAGGATTGTACTTACATAAGCAATACGATGGGTACCACATGAGGATCAGGATTTGCTTACCCTTCCGGAGCACCTGAGGTCACCGCTGGTTTTTGATGGGGTTCTTGTTGCTCAGTCTTTAGTTACTTTATTGTTTTTTGTGAACTGTTAATTGTCATTTCGTCCTTTTTCGTTGTTTGCCATGGCATTGTCATTGTGTTTTCGACTTATGAGTTTGGATATCCCTTTGGTATCTTTCGCCTCTCTTTAACTGTTTTACAGTACAGGATTTTCCTTTTTAAAATCGTCACTTTACTGCTTGTGCAGTAAGTCACTGCCTTACCAACTGAGACAAAAGAGAAATCCACTATCGACAGAAGCATTCGTTTGGCTCAGTAGGCAGAGCAGTGGCTTTTTAAAGAATGTATAACCGGGAAAAAGTGACATCGAGGAACTTTTAATAAGAATTAAAAAAGTGCTTTAATATTCCTATTACTATGGTTTTAAATTGTATATTTATTTATTTGAAATGTGTCTTAATATTTCAAATGCCGAATTCGATTATTGATTTCAACTACTTTTTATTGCGAAATCGCGAGTGACCGGCCAATCTCTGTGTTATAGTAGTCTCAGATCGAATTTTCGGAGTTATAAATGCATTATAAAATTGATATTTCAATTCATAAATAATTATGTGGTTGAAAATGAAAGTATAAGCCTAGCCAGTCTTTCTTTGATTAAGCATAGACCGAGGACCAGAGAGCTAACACAACAATAAAATTCTTTTTACTTTATTTGCCAATCACGGCGCTCAAAATGAGAAGAATGATTACAATATAATTTTTCAAACATAATATATAAGTAAAATAAAAATTAGTTTAAACAAATTATAACATGATTAGTTTTGCTCACATATATATATATACTGGGAGGATAACTACATGCAACAAAACAAGCGGTAGTTAGATCTGTATTGATGCAATGCTTTCTGTTGGTGTGTAATTATATGGAAAGCCTCAGCTGTCATATATTAGAGATTTACAAAACGTTATGATGAAGCTTAAAATGTAAAGTTAAGACAGCGTGATGTTGAATTGAGTCATCAAAATGCTAACTCTAAATTACAATAAGCTAAGTTGAATTTGCGCAATGTTGACTTGCAATGACAAGTGCTTTAGTTGTGATAGTATAATGATAAGTCACGATGTTGTGATGATATGCCAAACACACGTAACGTTGGGTTTGAAGTACATGATATGAAGTTGACGTTGCATGATGTTAGCTTGCAGATGGATACTGCTCAGTCATCCACTTCGATAGCTATGATAACATATAAAATGAATAGCTAAAATGTATGGTGCTGACTTGTTATTAATAAATGTTGAGCTGAGATAGTACGATGTTATATCATTGTGATATTACGATAGGTCTATCATGCAATCTGTTGATTTAAAACACCATGATGCACAGTTGAAAGTATATGATGTTAAGTTAAGATAACACGATGCTACACCACTATGTTGAAACGAAAGGCTTACCATACAATTTGTTGACTTAAAACAACACGATGCAACGTGTTAAGCTAAGATGCTCACTTGAAACTACACGACGTACAGTTGAAATTTTGTAATGTTAAGCTACGATAGCACGATGTTATGTCATTATAATGTCACAATAGGCTTATCATACAATTTGCTCATTTAAAACTACACAACGTACAGTTGAAAGTACGTGATGTTAAGCTATGATAGCAATATCTTATATCATAATAATATCACGATAAGCTTGCCATACAATATGCTCATTTAAAACTACACGACGTACAGTTGAAAGTACGTGTTGTTCAGCTAAGACAGCTCGATGTTATATCATTATAATGTCACAATAGGCTTATTATACAATTTGCTCATTTAAAATTACACCACGTACAGCTGAAAGTACGTGTTGTTAAGCTAAGATGGCACGTTGTTATATCATTAGAATGTCACGATAGGCTTACCACACGATTTGCTCATTTAAAACTACATGATTTTCAGTTGAAACTAGGTGATGTTAAGCTACGATCATAGCATGTTGTTATATCATTTGAATGTCACGATAGGCTTACCATACAATATGCTCATTTAAAACTAAACAACGTACAGTTGAAAGTATGTGTTGTTGAGCTATGATAGCACGATGTTATATCATAATAATATCACGATAGGCTTGCCATACAATATGCTCATTCAAAACTACACGACGTACAGTTAAAAGTACGTTTTGTTGAGCTAAGATAGCACGATGTTATATCATTATGAAGTCACGAGACGCTTATCTTACAATGTGTTGACTTGAAACTACACGATGTAAATTTGAAGTAACTTGGTCTTGACTTAAACCAGTAAAATGTTAAGTTATAAAAACAGAACGTAAAGTCAAAATAAAACAATGATAGGATGACATATACTTGTGCAGAATTGAAGATTTTTGGTGTTGACTTCGAATATAGTGCAAATATTAGATCGTTTTATGTTAAATTGAAAGACAATAACGATGCGTAAAACATTACAGAATTATGTGAATTGAAACTGCAATTCTATGGAAAAGAATGAGGGACAAATCTCCAGGATTTTTTCTTCTTCATTTGCAAGTTGATGAAACGTTAATGAAATTTAACTCCGGAGGCAAAGTGATATACAAAGAAAGTTTTTCATAAATTCATAAAGCAAAACAAGTACCCATCGCTATATATTACACTTGGATACAGTTTTGCCGTATATTTTACATGTTTTGTTTGGATTTTTTTTATGATTAAAAACCAGACTTTTTTTTTATGAACAATATTTAAGAAAATACTTATCTATGATGTGTGTTAATATATACAACATAATATTGTGCTTATAAGACTTATGACTGTGAGGGTCAAATTTTACTCATATAAAATCACATCTATGTGAGAGTTATCGGAGAATTTGTATTTACCACTCCCGTTTTCCCCGAAATAAAACATAAGAATCTGTAGTCTAAATCTTAAAAAAAAAAGATCAACTGATATGACAAATAATACGCTAAAGCGAAGGACTGAGAGGGTCAGAGCTATATGAGAATGTGACCCCCACCCCCGGCCTAAGAGGTATCTGAAAATTTGAATTTTCTTTTCCACGAAATAAAACAAAAAGAATTGATAGGTGAAAGAATCCTACGACATGGGGCCAACCCAAACATAAAGTATGGTAGATTCTGTTGTATACTTTTCGCTCATTCATGAAGTCTATGAAGCCTAATGAAATTTGACCTAGAGCCTCCAGTCTAAATCGTCAACTTTCAAAAAAAAAAATACATCATTTACAGCAGTGCCAACCATTTTTCCAGCACCAAGTAATATAGTGCCCAGGTTTATGTATATATCTACTCGGAGAATATTTTATTTTTTTAAATTGGTAAAGTCATTAATGGACAATGACCCCTATAACTTATAATAACAAGCCAATTAATGATTTCCGTCACTTATTTTCTTGTCCATAGTGGTTTTTTGGTTCTTTGCAGCTTCTCTCTATCTATATGTGTTTTCAAAGAAAAAGGAAAAAAGGAAAAAATCTGTAAAAATTGTTTAGGTCCATGAATTATTTTGGTATTGCTTTGATTAATTTGTAGATATGTTTTTTTGATGTCAACAGTCTCTCTCTCTCTCTCTCTCTCTCTCTCTCTCTCTCTCTTATAGTTTTCATGAGTGTAGTCTAAATTAAAATCGGTAGATTTTTTTTAATGATTTGCCAAAATGTAGTTGATTCTTTTTTAAAAAAACATAATAAAAAGTTTGGGTCACAGAGCATTTTGCAAGCTACAGGTTATGCAGTATTGTCAGATATTGTATAAACTATACATGAAAAACTCAATGTTAGAAAATAAAAATAAAAATTGGGATCACGAGACTCGTTTTCTGTCTACAAAACAAAATAGATAAAGTCCCTACACATTCCATCATTAGAGACGAAATATGCCAAAGGGATTTCAAACTCATAAGTCGAAAACAAACTGACAATGACATGGCAAAAAATAAAAAAAATAAAAAAATTTAAAAAAAATAATGTTATCCGAGTTATCTCCCCTATATGGAAAAGTTGAAAAACATATGCAAAAAACGTTCTGTATAAAAAAAAAAATATTCGTTTTAATCAGATAAATCTCATAATTTTCTTCATCAAGATGAAAAGTACTACATATGAATAACATTCCTCTCTCAAAATGTGTATATTTTTTTAGATCTAGACCGATTGTGTTGAGCTATATGAGAATCTAAGGGAGATACCATGTGATTTTTATGGGGGGGGGGGGGGGGGGGGCTAGGATGAAAAATTTTGTCATGCCTTTTTTTTAGTTGTAATCTCTGTCCTGCCTTTTTATTTTTCACTCTATTGGGTCCTGCATATTTTTTTATTAGTTTATTCTGACTTTTTTTTACATAAATTGTCATCCTGTCTTTTTTTTTGCCAAGTTGCTCATCCTGCCTTTTTTTTTTTACTCAAAACTCCTGTCCTGCCTTTTTTTCAAATTTCATCCTAGCCCCCCAATAATAATCAAAAGGTAGCTCCCTAAGATGGCTGAAGACACCCGAAATACCCTTAGGGCAATATATCTAATGAAGAAGAAATTTACAATTTCGGTCACGTCGAGTTACTTGTAGATCTCCTTTTGTTGAAAAGGGTTTCTGTTTTCATTTATCTATCTATTATACTGTTCAGGGGGAGGGGAGAATCGAAAAAAAAATACACAAAAATGGATAAAAGAAGGCGAAAGATACAAAAGGGATAGTAAAACTCTTAACCAAACTGACAATGTCATGACAAAAACTCATCAGCTGAAAAAAACGAGAGAAAAAAGATCAAAAGCCAAAGAACAGTATATTAAGCGCAACATATAGAAAACCAAATACTGAGCAACACGACACCCTCAAAAAAGGGGTGATCTCAGGTGCTCCAGAAGGGTAAGCATATCCTGTTTCATATGTGGCACCCGTCACTTGGCGATTTTGCAAATAAAGAAGGAATGTGTTATAATTTTCGAGGAACTCCCAAAAGACATGAATTACAGGGTGTCAAATCGATGAACGTGTTTCAAATAGGCTCCTTTTCATAAAAAAGAATTGATGAAAATGTATTTGTAATTAGTGTACAGTGGCAAATATTGCATGCATATAAGGAAGAGAATTTGTAAGTGTGGTATGAATATGAATAAATCTTGGTTCTGTTCAAGATATATTTTGCTTGCTTAGTCAAATTTTTAACAAACTAGTTGACAAACCGTCTCTGACAATCTATGGAAATCCAAATAGCATCGGTTTTGATTAAGTCCAGATTTTTTGGTTTTATTTCGGGGAAAAGGGGTGCGTTTTAGGACAGTGGCAAATATTACATGCATATCAGGACGAGAACATGTAAGTGTGATATGAATATGAATAAACACTGCTTTGTTACAAGACATACTTTACTTGCCCAGCCGAATTTTCAACGAACTAGTCGACAAACTGTCTCTGACATTCTATGGAAATCGTAATCGCATCGCTTTTGATTAAGGCCAGGTTCTTTTGTTTTATTTCGTGGAAAAGAAAATTCAAATTTTCAGATACCTCTAACAAGACCGTGGGGGAGGGGGGCACATTCTGATATAGCTCTGACCCTCTCAGTTCTACGCTAAGCGTATTATTTGTCATATCAGTTGATCTTTGTTTTTTAAGATTAAGACTCCAGATTCTTATGTTCTATTTCGTGGAAAACGGGACTGGTAAATACAAATTCTCCGCTAACTCTTACATAGATGTGATTTTATATGAGTAAAATTTGACCCTCACAGTCATAAGTCTTATAAGCACAATATTATGTTGTATATATTAACACACAACATAGATAAGTATTTTCTTAAATATTGTTCATAAAAAAAGAATGGTTTTTAATCATAAAAAAGAATCCAAACAAAACATGTAAAATATACGGCAAAACTGTATTCAAGTGTAATATATAGCGATGGGTAATTGTTTTGCTTTATGAATTTATGGAAAACTTTCTTTGTATATCATTTTGCCTCCGGAGTTAAATTTTATTAATATTCATCAACTTGCAAATGAAGAAGAAAAAATCCTGGGGATTTGTCCCTCATTCTTTTCCATAGAATTGCAGTTTCAATTCACATAATTCTGTAATGTTTTACGCATCGTTATTGTCTTTCAATTTAACATAACACGATCTAATATTTGTACTATATTCGAAGTCAACACCAAAAATCTTCAATTCTGCACAAGTATATGTCATCCTATCATTGTTTTATTTTGACTTTACGTTCTGTTTTTATAACTTAACATTTTACTGGTTTAAGTCAAGACCAAGTTACTTCAAATTTACATCGTGTAGTTTCAAGTCAACACATTGTATGATAAGCGTCTCGTGACGTCATAATGATATAACATCGTGCTATCTTAGCTCAACAACACGTACTTTCAACTGTACGTCGTGTAGTTTTGAATGGGCATATTTAATGGCAAGCCTATCGTGATATTATTATGATATAACATCGTGCTATCATAGCTCAACAACACATACTTTCAACTGTACGTTGTTTAGTTTTAAATGAGCATATTGTATAATAAGCCTATCGTGACATTATAATGATATAACATCGTGCTATCTTAGCTGAATAACACGTACTTTCAACTGTAAGTCGTGTAGTTTTAAATGAGCATATTGTATGGCAAGCCTATCGTGATATTATTATGATATAAGATATTGCTATCATAGCTCAACATCACGTATTTTCAACTGTACGTCGTGTAGTTTTAAACGAGCATATCGTGTGGTAAGCCTATCGTGACATTCTAATGATATAACAACGTGCCATCTTAGCTTAACATCACGTACTTTCAACTGTATGTTATGTAGTTTTAAATGAGTAAATTGTATAATAAGCCTATTGTGACATTATAATGATATAATATCGTGTTATCGTAGCTTAACATTACAAAATTTCAACTGTACGTCGTGTAGTTTCAAGTGAGCATCATAGTTTAACACGTTGCATCGTGTTGTTTTAAGTCAACAAATTGTATGGTAAGCCTTTCGTTTCAACATAGTGGTGTAGCATCGTGTTATCTTAACTTAACATCATATACTTTCAACTGTGCATCATGGTGTTTTAAATCAACTGATTGCATGATAGACCTATCGTAATATCACAATGATATAACATCGTACTATCTCAGCTCAACATTTATTAATAACAAGTCAGCACCATACATTTTAGCTATTCATTTTATATGTTATCATAGCTATCGAAGTGGATGACTGAGCAGTATCCATCTGCAAGCTAACATCATGCAACGTCAACTTCACATCATGTACTTCAAACCCAACGTTACGTGTGTTTGGCATATCATCACAACATCGTGACTTATCATTATACTATCACAACTAAAGCACTTGTCATTGCAAGTCAACATTGCGCAAATTTAACTTAGCCTATTGTAATTTAGAGTTAGCATTTTGATGACTCAATTCAACATCACGCTGTCTTAACTTTACATTTTAAGCTTCATCATAACGTTTTGTAAATCTCTAATATATGACAGCTGAGGCTTTCCATATAATTAGATAGAATATATCTCATTTGACAGACTGAACATGGTTGTTTATTAAAAAATATATGGAAAATGTGTATCACCGGAACACCCTTCTATTTTCATGTGACATATAAACCTCTCCGCGGTTGCATGTTCACGGGTGGCAGCAATCTAGATTATGGTTGTTTGTGAAATATTCATACATGACGAGCTCTCATATGAAATAGGATTACTAAAAAAAAACGAAAGATTATAACTATTTTAACCAAAAGACATGCTGGAAAATATACAAAATACAGGATAACGTACCAACCCAACTAATTCTGGCCATTCGTTCTTCGACATTTTGTATTTATGTATCTGTGGGCGTGGCACAAAATAAACTAAAAGTGAAACTAGGTACTTCCGTTTTCTTCTTCTCTTAAAAAATCATATTTCATATATTTACATGTGCATTTCAGGCTGTTTAAGCCTCATTAATATCAACAATTACAACATTTCAGCAAATAACTGTTAGACATGGTAGGATGCTTTGTTTTTGACGACTTTCGACGAGTCTTTGCGAAAGGGAAAATAGGGACGAGAAGAATATAGGACGAAAATACTTAAACCGGAAAACATTTTTTTTAACCGGAAGTCCCCTTCAAAGTTGACAAGCCAGATCAGAAATGTCAACGTGACAACTGTCGAGAACAAAATTACAGATTCTAAGCTGTTTTCTAAGAGTTTATAGAGAAGTTAAATCGTCCATGAATCTAGATCTCTAGTCATAGTTTTAATAATCAAAACCATTATCAACTCTTACACATTAAACTTTCAGTAACGAAATGAAACTGTTTACACGGTTTCTGTTTATTTTAACATGGACAATATTATGCGTCTCTGTTGTTGAAGTTTTATGTGAAAATCAAAAAGATATTGTAAAAGATGTAATCAAAGGAATAAACAAAGATAAATCTGATGAGGTAAATTGCTTCAAAATTTCTTGACTATCTACGGATCTGTAGTTGGTGATCGCAATACTGGTATACTAGTATTGTGCACAATACTGGTATACAAATTTTGTACCAGTATTGTATTTCTAAAAAAAAAACAGTATTGTAGTTGTATTGTCGACTATACTTTAAGGTGTATCACTGTATGCTATGTCCAAGTCGTTTTTAAGTGTATATTTCAGCAACTTTTTCAGTGTTCGTGATGTTTCAGAAAGAAATGTTTCTTTTTTGTAATCATGTTAAGGAATTTATGTACAGAAAGTAGTAGGAATCAGGATGAATTATATTTTATTCATATGATATAGATGATATACTAATAATCTAATAACAATGATTGACATATGAATGACATTGGATAAAGAATTATTATACACATGATAAAGTTAGAACACTAATATGAGGCAGGCGTTACCTGTGAAAGGGGACGAAATCTGTATACATTATTTTTTAAATTCAAGCATATTTTAACTTCAGAATCTGTTAAAAAAGAAAAGGAAATACGGAAACGTTTCCGATGTTGGTCCTGGTGTTAGGGACTTTAGTTGTGACGTCATTTTCAATGTAAACGAAGGAACGTTATGATTTCATTAGTATGTCGATTTTTATATTGATTTTTAGTTTTATTGATTTGCTTAATGTTATAAGGCACGTCCCCATAATATTTTACTCAAATCCCGAGATAAACGATACCAGAAAAGATTTCTGCGCAGATGCAGGAAAATAAAAAAGTTAACAATTTTGAGTTCATTAGTACATGTAGATTGAATTTTTTTTTTTTATTGATTTTTCTACTGTAATTGGGGACTTCGTCCCCATATAAAACACAGTTATTCATTAGAAAAGCACTAAATACTAATAATGTATTGTCTGTCTAAATTGTACTAATTAAATAATTACATGGGATACTATTCAGAAACATGGGCCATGATGTTGGTGAAAATGTCATCTTTATTTGAGCCCCTACGATCTCTCCACATTTTTTCATCAAGATAGTTTGTAAGAAGGTCAGATGATACTCCTTTTATAGCCTTGAACTTGTATTTAGCCTTGGCCCAGTATGATTCAATTGCTTGGGTATGCACACCAGTTTCAGGGTCAACAACATTTACTGAATGGTTAACTGTTGCATGTTGCAGTTGAAGTTCCGTTTGGATATTAGAGTAGGCTTTCCACTGGTCTGAATAGATGATGGTTCAAGGTTTTACTGCCTTTCTAATGATGGGGTTTCCTTTAAATGTAGTTAAAGATCAGTATCAGGTCTATTCTCTTCCATAACACTTTGAAAAGCTTGTTATTCTTAAACAGAGGAGCAAACATCCTTAAGACAAAGATATTTACAATGTCATATGTAGATATACAAATAATAATAACATGATTTTGTTTTTTTTTACATTTCAGCATGAAAAAGAAAGCTCTGATGAAGGATCCATGTTCCATGCTTTGCGGAAAAAGAGTGGAAACTTGGGATTTCTCCATGCCTTTTTGGCTTCGCTATCTGTGATAATTGTATCAGAAATTGGTGATAAGACGTTTTTCATAGCAGCTATTATGGCAATGAGACATTCCAGAACAGTTGTGTTTGCTGGCGCTATAGCCTCATTGTGGCTAATGACCATTTTATCAGGTATGTTTATCTGTTATTATTGAATTCTATCACAGGGGAGCAAGACAATAGCCTCATTGTGGCTGATGACCATTTGATCAGGTATGTTTATCTGTTATTATCGAACTCTGTCACAGGGGAGCAAGACAATAGCCTCATTGTGGCTGATGACCATTTTATCAGGTATGTTTATCTGTTATTATTGAACTCCATCACAGGGGAGCAGGACAATAGCCTCATTGTGGCTGATGACCATTTTATCAGGTATGTTCATCTGTTATTATTGAACTCCATCACAGGGGAGCAAGACAATAGCCTCATTGTGGCTGATGACCATTTTATAAGGTATGTTTATCTGTTATTATTGAACTCTGTCACAGGGGAGCAAGACAATAGCCTCATTGTGGCTGATGACCATTTTATCAGGTATGTTTATTTGTTATTATTGAACTCCATCACGGGGGAGCAGGACAATAGCCTCATTGTGGCTGATGACCATTTTATCAGGTATGTTTATCTGTTATTATTGAACTCCATCACGGGGGAGCAGGACAATAGCCTCATTGTGGCTGATGACCATTTTATCAGGTATGTTCATCTGTTATTATTGAACTCCATCACAGGGGAGCAAGACAATAGCCTCATTGTGGCTGATGACCATTTTATCAGGTATGTTTATCTGTTATTATTGAACTCTGTCACAGGGGAGCAGGACAATAGCCTCATTGTGGCTGATGACCATTTTATCAGGTATGTTCATCTGTTATTATTGAACTCTGTCACAGGGGAGCAAGACAATAGCCTCATTGTGGCTGATGACCATTTTATCAGGTATGTTTATCTGTTATCATTGAATTCTATCACAGGGGAGCAAGACAATAGCTTCATTGTGGCTGATGACCATTTTATCAGGTATGTTTATCTGTTATTATTGAACTCCATCACAGGGGAGCAAGACAATAGCCTCATTGTGGCTGATGACCATTTTATCAGGTATGTTTATCTGTTATTATTGAACTCCATCACAGGGGAGCAAGACAATAGCCTCATTGTGGCTGATGACCATTTTATCAGGTATGTTTATCTGTTATTATTGAACTCCATCACAGGGTAGCAAGACAATAGCCTCATTGTGGCTAATGACCATTTTATCAGGTATGTTTATCTGTTATTATTGAACTCTGTCACAGGGGAGCAAGACAATAGCCTCATTGTGGCTGATGACCATTTTATCAGGTATGTTTATCTGTTATTATTGAACTCCATCACGGGGGAGCAGGACAATAGCCTCATTGTGGCTGATGACCATTTTATCAGGTATGTTTATCTGTTATTATTGAACTCTGTCACAGGGGAGCAAGACAATAGCCTCATTGTGGCTGATGACCATTTTATCAGGTATGTTTATCTGTTATTATTGAACTCTGTCACAGGGGAGCAAGACAATAGCCTCATTGTGGCTGATGACCATTTTATCAGGTATGTTTATCTGTTATTATTGAACTCTGTCACAGGGGAGCAAGACAATAGCCTCATTGTAGCTAATGACCATTTTATCAGGTATGTTTATCTGTTATTATTGAACTCTATCACAGGGGAGCAAGACAATAGCCTCATTGTGGCTGATGACCATTTTATCAGGTATGTTTATCTGTTATTATTGAACTCCATCACAGGGGAGCAAGACAATAGCCTCATTGTGGCTGATGACCATTTTATCAGGTATGTTTATCTGTTATTATCGAACTCTGTCACAGGGGAGCAGGACATTAGCTTCCCAGACATTAATCCATGCACATAAGCCACCATAGGACGAGAGTCCCAAATAAAAGTTTAATTTGTAATACATGTATATATTTTAAGTGCTGAAATTAATTTATTTTTTAGATATTAGAAAATTATTTATTTTGAGAATAATGGATAAAAGAAATAAAGAATAGAAAACATGGCATAAAAAAATAAAAGAGTACCCAATTGAAAGCTTTCTTACTCATTTTATTTTTGATCAAAGTATTGTTGCTATAGTATATCTTGTTAAATGATTGATTGATTGTTGGTGCTTAACACCACTTTCAGCACGATTGGCTATATCATTGGTCAGAGGAGGCTGGAGTGTCAAAGAACCACAACCTTCTGCAGGAAAACTAACAATCCTAAACAAATTAAGATTGGAGAAGAACTCACCTGCCATGTGCAAGGTTTGGCCTCATATCCTCAGTGTTGACAGGCTAGAGATACAGTAGATGTACTACTTAGACCAGTCCTCCACCAACGCCTCCACTTGTTAAATGGGATATGCCTTAACCAAAATTCTGTATTGTTTTATATTTCAGCTATAATGGGATATGCCACGACTATTATTCCACGATGGTTTACATATTATGCATCATCAGCATTATTTGCAGTGTTTGGTATCAAGATGATTAAGGAAGGTAAGTAACAGACTTTGATGGAAGGGTGGAATGAATCATTACATAAACTGCTATTGACAAAACCAAAAGCAAATGAAAAGTTTTACTGCAGTTCTTCATTTCACATTGAGGCCTTCAACACAGAGCAAAAGCTCAGACTTCATTGTATATTCAAGATGGCTACCCTAGCACCACTTTGAGAGGAACACTTTGCTAGATGGGTCAGTATAAAATTGAGAATGGAAATGGGGAATGTGTCAAAGAGACAACAACCCGACCACAGAACAGACAACAGCAGAAGGCCACATGTAAACAGTATGCACATTTCATTTCATGAAGGCAGTAACATTAATATTTCTCTAATTCCTCTGTCTATACCATGAACATGGGTATGTATGATGGCTCAATTCCAAGCTGAGACATTTTCACATATGTGGTGAAATTGTCAGGGTACACTGTGAGATTCAATTTTACCCAATTAAGCAAAGCCCCAAGGGGCCTTTTTGATACACTTTATCTTTTAAGTTAAAATGCATTTTTTCACACAAGGAAATTCTGTAGAAATTTAGTTCTTAGCAAACATTAAATACATCCATAGATTTAACATCTTTATTCTATGGTTGTCTTCTCATCAAAACACAACAAATGGTGAAGCTCAGTCAATAAATAAAATAGAAACATGTCCAATATCATTACAGTGAAATTGTTTGTTTACATACTGTGAAAGTACTTTTAATTCGTGTACCAATTTTCATGGTTTTCTTGGATGGCTTTGTCCACGAATTTAAGTGTCCAACGAAATATAACAACTGTTGTCCAAATCAAGGCATGGAGAGATCCCCTGTAGGTTTTACTTCATGGATACAGGCATTTAATCTAGAGAATACATTGAATATCAGAAAACACTCAATGAACTATATGTACAACATCAGACAGGACAAGTTCTACGACTTTTAACCTTTTAATTCTCATGAAAAATTAGTTTTTAAAAATGAATGTCAGACTTTCAGTGATGATATATCATGATGGAAGTGTTCATTTTATCTCCTCATAATTCTATCAAGAAAAAATATAATAATTTCATATTGGGCTTGCTTTTTTATTTCATAAGTATTATTTCACAAGTATTATTTCAAAGTACATTCGTATCATTTTTTATGCGACCTTTTTCTTTAAGTGACATGTCTGTTGCCCAATTAACACCTTTGATAATCATTAATCTGTTGATCATTCCATCTCGGGTTAATTAGTGTCACTACTTTTGATTACGCGTGTGCAACAATTAAAATGATTACTTTGCAATTTCCTTCAATCGAGACAATTTGTATTCAGAGATGAATCGGCTTATTTCCAAAAGCAATTATTTTATTAAAAATTTGATGAATGTTGTCAGTAACAAAAGACGAACAAGTAAGTGAATGTGAACACCATATAATTATTTTCAAGAATCTTCGTTTCTGATCGGTTCAAACTCTTCATCCAAATTTTGTCAGAAAAAACTAAAATCCATGAATTTAAGAACCCACAAACATGTAACTTTTGCTCAATCCACGAAAATTGATACCCATGTATAAAAGTACTTTCACAGTATTATAATTTATAATTAAATAAATCACTTATTGGAGCATTAGGGATATAGAGACCCAGACGTGGATCAGGCTCCCTATATGCATTAATGAATACTACTGCAGGGTAGTATCTACAATTCTCAGAAAGGGCAAAGAATTCTATCAAATAATTCATAAATTGTCCAAAGATCTCATGCAAAAATATCTAAAATAATAAAAATATTTTAATAACCATGGGGCTCAAGAAGATATTTGTCAGATAACTTGGCAGGATATAATGTATGAATAAGGTAAACAATCTTGGTGGACTTCATATTCTTTTCTCAGTTACTGACAATTTAAATTCTGTTAGAAAAACTACTTTTATTCCATTGATTTTGAGTTGATGACATAGGATTATAAAATTTCTGTGTTTTACAGGTTATGAGATGTCCCCTGATGAAGGTCAAGAAGAAATGGAAGAAGTGCAGGCAGACATTAAAAAGCAAGAAGAGGAGGTAAGATTTACAAGAGTCGTTTCCCTTTTACAGATATGTAGTTCAACAATTCAGTTAAACTTTTGTCCATAATTTATCAGATTATAAAAAGCACATTATAGATAAAGTACCTCCAAAGGGATTTTGGTTTTCTAGATAGGAATAATCAAATCCAACAAACTGAAAGTCAAGAATGTATAAGTATAAGTATGTGAGGAGCTATGTGATCAAAAAGGATAGCAAAATCCATCAATTTTGCCTGCATGAGTTGGAACCCTAGTTTCTGAATAATTTCTAAAATTATCATAAATCTTTATGCTCTAAAGAACTGATTCAGATAAACTCAGGCCTTAAAATTATTTTTAGCCTGCCTGACATTTTATATATTATCCCGATTTTAATCCCTTAAGAGTAAATAAACAAAGGGCAATTATGGTAATCAGTTGCCGAGTTGGCCATCCCAATGATTGACATGAAAAAAAACGATATTAAACTTTCTTTGATTCAGATTCGAAGTTCTGACTTAACTGTTAAATTGGCAGTGCATCATTCGAAGTGTGCAACAATAGATTACATCAGCGTACTTATATTTGCCTTAGACTCTTTATTTGTGCAAAATAACGTTGTCAAAAACTTTACTTTCGTTTTTAATCTACCGGATGTTATCTTGACAATGGTAAAACATGGACCAGAGACGGATACGTAAATTCCATGTACATTTGCAAAGCATGAATGAGTGGAAGTAGCTCCTTCTACGTTATTTCTTCAAGAAAATATTCGAAATAAACATGAGATAAAGGTATCAATGACAATTTAAGCATTTTTTGAAGAAATTAGGATGCATAATTAAATTTCACACCTGCGCACACGTGTACTAGTTCAAACAACGTGGTTATGACGATGTTTCATTTTCACCTTTTTAATTTTTTCATCAAATCATAATTGTAAATGTATTTCTGATAATTTAAATCTTTTTGACTTAATTAATTAGATGCAAACCGCTGAAATGTAAGAAAATAACTTTGAATAGACCGATCAATGTCCGGTTCAAAATAGTTTACCTGTCACCTGAACAGGTAAATATCAGCTGTTCGACAACTAATTAGCCTTGATTAAAATGATAAGGTATTAAAGTAGGGGTTGTTTTGATAGTACTTAATGATCATGTCACTTTTATGACCGGAAATGTGTGGCTGTTAAAGGCAAAACGTTGGGTCAAAAATATCGCGAATTCTGTTAAAATGACCATCTCTTAAAGCCTTGAAAACTAAAATGTAGATGACCGTTTCATGCTTTGCCCAGCCGGACTTTTACCGGACATTATACAAATGTCCGGCATATATGACCGTTTTGGAAGCCTTGGATAAACTATGACTATTTCCATCATTTATGAGTTGATTAAGTCCTAAAAGATGTATAAAGTTTATGTATTTAGTTTTTATACACCGCAAAAAAATTTTGTGGTCGTATATTGGTATGACGTTGGCGTCGTCGTCGTCGTCGTCCAGCGTCGTCGTCCGAAGACACATTGGTTTTCGCACTCTAACTTTAGTTTAAGTGAATGGATCTTTTTGAAATTTGACCATAAGGTTAAATACCACAAAAGGAAGGTTGGGATTGATTTTGGGGGTTATTGTACCAACAGTTAAGGAATAAGGGGACAAAAAGGGGCCAAAAATAAGCATTTTCTAGTTTCCAGACAATAACTGTGGAACGGTGTATGGATCTCTCCGAAATTATACTACAAGTTTCCATATCACAAAGGGAATGTTAGGATTTGCTTTGGGGGGTTATGGCTCAAACCGTTTAGGAATTAGGGGCAAAAAAGGGGGAAAAACAAGGTTGTCCTGGTTAATGGACAAATACTTTAGTACAAAACATAATTTAAAGCAGTGTAAGGGAGATAAATCAAATTCATCATTGAAATTATCTCCCTTACACTGCTTTTAAATTATGTATAAAGTAATGGTTAATGAACAATAAAGATAATTTAAAACAGTGTAAGGGAGGTAATCCAAATACAACGTTTTGGTTACTTCCCTTACACTGCTTTTAAATTATGTTTAAAGAAATGCATATTTATAAAGGAAGACCAGTAAAAATATCTGCAAATGTTGCATCTTTTTTTTTTACAAAAAAATCCATATGAAAGATTTGACACTATATTTTTAATTCTATTATAAAATAGATTAAGTTAGCACTATGGTAAATTTAAATGGGTAATTATGGTTGCCAACTCCATTGGAAATTTGAATTGAGATTATGACCATATCTTGAGGGAAAGATTTTTTTGGGGAAAAAAAGGGGGGGGGGGATAAAAAGAAATTGTGGGGGGTCAATTTTTTCTCATTTCAGATTTCAGAAATTAAGAAGAATTATTCTTCAAATATTATTTTTTTTTCAAATTTCAAATATTGAAAAATTTCAAGAAGTAATCTTTAATTGCACAGTATGGCGCATTAGATTTGTAAAATCTTTGATCACATTTATTTATTTGTTATGCCGATTCTAACAGTGTATTTAGATTTTTAATTTTGGGTCCAGTTTTCAAATTGGTCTACATTAAGGTCCAAAGGGTCCAAAATTAAACTTTGTTTGATTTTAGCAAAAATTTAATATATGAGGTTCTTTGATATGCTGAATCTAAACATGTATTTAGATTTTTGATTTTTGGTCCAGTTTTCAAGTTGGTCCAAATTGGGGTCCAAAATTAAACTTTGTTTGATTTCAACAAAAATTGAATATATGGGGTTCTTTGATATGCTGAATCTAACCATGTATTTAGATTTTTTATTTGTGGACCCTGTTATCAAATTGGTTCCTATTGAGGTCAAAAGGGTCCAAAATTAAACTTTGTTTGATTTCATCTAAAATTGAATTATTGGGGTTCTTTGATATTCCAAATCTAACTGTGTATTTAGATTTTTAATTTTGGGTCCTGTTTTTTAAATTGGTCTACATTAAGGTCCAAAGGGTCCAAAATTAAACTTAGTTTGATTTTAACAAAAATTGAATTCTTGGGGTTCTTTGATATGCTGAATCTAAACATGTGTTTAGATTTTTGATTATGGGCCCAGTTTTCAAGTTGGTCCAAGATAGGGTCCAGTATTTAAACTTTGTTTGATTTCAACAAAAATTGAATATATGGGGTTCTTTGATATGCTGAATCTAACCATGTATTTAGAATTTTTGATTATGGGCCCAGTTTTCAAGTTGGTCCAAATTAGGGTCCAAAATTAAACTTTGTTTGATTTCAACAAAAATTGAATATATGAGGTTCTTTGATATGCTGAATCTAACCATGTATTTAGATTTTTTATTTGTAGGCCCCGCTATCAAATTGGTTCAAATTGAGGTCAAAAGGGTCCAAAATTAAACTTTGTTTGATTTCATCAAAAATTGAATTATTGGGGTTCTTTGATATGCCAAATCTAACTGTGTTTTTAGATTTTTAATTTGGGTCCCGTTTTTTAAATTGGTCTTCATTGAGGTGCAAAGGGTCCAAAATTAAACTTAGTTTTATTTTAACAAAAATTGAATTCTTGGGGTTCTTTGATATGCTGAATCTATACATGTGTTTAGATTTTTGTTATGGGCCCAGTTTTCAAGTTGGTCCAAGTTGGGGTCCAAAATTAAACTTTTTTTGATTTCAACAAAAATTGAATATATGGGGTTCTTTGATATGCTGAATCTAACCATGAATTTAGATTTTTTATTTGTGGGCCCCGCTATCAAATTGGTTCATATTGAGGTCAAAAGGGTCCAAAATTAAACTTTGTTTGATTTCATCAAAAATTGAATTCTTGGGGTTCTTTGATATTCCAAATCTAACCGTGTATTTAGATTTTTAATTTTAAGTCCTGTTTTTTAAATTGGTCTACATTAAGGTCCAAAGGGTCCAAAATTAAACTTAGTTTGATTTTAGCAAAAATTGAATTCTTGGGGTTCTTTGATATGCTGAATCTAAACATGTGTTTAGATTGTTGATTATGGGCCCAGTTTTCAAGTTGGTCCAGGTTGGGGTCCTAAATTAAACTTTGTTTGATTTTAACAAAAATTGAATATATGGGGTTCTTTGATATGCTGAATCTAACCATGTATTTTGATTTTGGACATTGGACCATAATAGGTAAATTAAAAAAATTCAAGTTCTTAGACCACATTCTTTCTGTGTCAGAAACCTATGCTGTGTCAAATATTTAATAACAATCCAAATTCAGAGCTGTATCAAGCTTGAATGTTGTGTCCATACTTGCCCCAACTGTTCAGGGTTCGACCTCTGCGGTCGTATCAAGCTGCGCCCCAGCGAAGCATTTTATTAGCCTTTCAATTTATTTATCGTCTTGAACATGCATGAAATATTTGCCACTGGAAGTTAAGCAACCAACAATCAATCAAACATTACAAAGAGTAGAGAAAGTATTGACACATATTGTAAAAGATACTGTTTAGTAACCTACTAAAGGATAACAAAACAAAAAAAGATTTTTCTTTCTAAGTCACCATACCAGTTAAAGTTTATACCATATGCATAAAATAACTTTCATTGAACGTACATTGTACATTATTATAATTTGATATCTTATCATTGCAGTATGAAAAAGATCGTCTAGGAACACAAGATATAGAGACTGGAGTAATACGGACACCTGGTCGCAAATGGTTCCATGCATTAGTTGGAACTGTATTTTTACAATCATTTACATTAAACTTTTTAGCGGAATGGGGTGATAGATCTCAAATAGCAACAATAGTCTTAGCTGCTCGAGAGGTATTTATTCATTAACATATAAAGTTTTACCTGTAAGAGATGTTATTAGGCAGCATTTAAAGTAAAGTTAGCGGCATCATAGGGCTGTTAGTATACAGGAATCTTATGATCTTTCCCGCTATTTCCTATTGTGTGTTCCTGCTAGAACTTTGTAGTGTTTCTTCTTTCATATGAATCAATCTTCCTTCATACAATTGTCCTTTTTTTTTTTTTACAATTCTGACTTTATTTCCAACTTTATAATTTATTGTGAAGTGAAGCAACATCTGGGTAGGACAAACTGCATACTTATTTCTAGATATTGCTTCAATTAATCTCTGCCCATGATACAGAGATGTCATGACCTTAAACCAGTCATTTCTTGAAGATAATGATCATTGCCAATATTTTATTGTTATTGTGTCATGTTCATTTCTTTGTTGTACAAATTTAGCTGTACATTGATATTTATTATTATTATTATTTTTTTTAATCCCGTCTCTCATAATTCTTTTTAGAATGGCATTAATATTTTATATTATTTTATGTATTCATGTATTATGTTATGTTTTGTAATATTAATGGTGAGACATAAATAAACTATTTGTATTGTACTATTTGGATCTGTATAACACTTTACATATTTATTACCCAAGCTCATATCTGTACGGTCAAGGTTACATCCAATGAACCATGTATGTCTTATCTTTCTGCTGACCTTTTAAGTTCAATTGCAACTTCACAGAATCATTACTGATGAGCAAATGATATTTTATTAACTTGGCTCATGTTTCAATCCCTTAGGTCAAGGTTTGTCAATTCAAATGATGTCAAAATAGCATAAAAATTTACTTAGATTATTATTACAGCTGTATGATTGGTACATGGCCTTCTTAATGTGCAATAATATAAAAATAAGAAGATGTTGTATGTTTTCCAATGAGACAACTCTCCACCAGAGACCAAATGATGTAAAAGTTAGCTACAATACATGTAGGTCACCATACGACATTTAACAATGAGCAAATAGATATAGGAAGATGTGGTATGAGTGCCAATGAGACAACTCTCCATCCAAGTTACAATTTATAAAAGTAAACCATTATAGGTCAAGGTACGGCCTTCAACACGGAGCATTGGCTCACACAGAACAGCAAGCTATAAAGGGCCCCAAAAAATTACTAGTGTAAAACCATTCAAACGGAAAAACCAACGGTCTAATCTATATAAAAACGAGCAAAACCCATTCAGGATATAAGAAGCCATAAAATGCCCCAACATGACGTATCTCAGATACCAGAAACATGTTAAAATGATGGGGAGTATTTTTGTTATACCACATACTAACTGTGTTATACTTCAGTTTACAGATAATGGTAGTTTTTAGGTGTTATCACATTCTTACATTCATAACATAAGTATGTAAATAATTGTCTGTCTTGTTTCATGATCAGCCAGTAATAGATTTTATCATGTAGTGTATCTTTTTGATTCATGAAGTAAACTTGTTCAGAGAAATCATTCCATTAATCAGATGTTGAGATACCAATAAGTCACAAAAATCATTCCTTTAGTCAAAAGAGATACAAATAAGTCGCTTAAGTCATTCTATTAATGAAATATTGAGATATTTATAAGTCACAAAAATCATTCCATTCTTCAAAATTTGAGATACCAATAAGTAGCAAAAGTCTTTCCATTAATCAATCTTTGAGGTAGCAATAAGTCGCAGAAGTCATTCCATTCATCAAAATTTGAGGTAGCAATAAGTCGCAGAAGTCATTCCATTCATCAAAATTTGAGATACCAATAAGTTACAAAAATCAAATATTGAGATAACAATAAAAATCAATATAATTTATGATTGAAAATTCTATTTGAGTGAATGAAGGGAAGGTGTGAATACAGTATAACAGACGTCTAAAGCAAAACTACAAGTGATAAATACAATGCTAAATCATTCTGGTTCAATGTATTAATGAATGCTACCTCTGTTGATACAGAAATCAGGTGTTTATATAATTTTACATACATGTTTTGTTGTAGAATATAGCTGGTGTTATAATAGGAGGGTGTATAGGCCATTTTATTTGTACTGCAATAGCTGTTTTAGGAGGAAGAATGGTAGCTCAAAAAATATCTGTAAGAACAGGTAAGCGTTGAAAAATTATTTGATAAAAAATCATATCTACTATCTGATTGGATGAAAGTTAATTAAGTAATCTTGGTGTTCACAATGAGAAGCAATTGTAAATGTTTGTTAAATAATTGAAAAAAGAACGCAATTAGGTATCAAACAATGAGACAAAAAACACTTTCTGATAATGAGGTGAAACAACATTGTATTTTACCATTTTTGAGTCACAGTAACTTTGATTTGATTGAGTATGTTTATACTAGAAGTGAGCTGTTTCTTTTCTGTAACTGTTAATTTGATTGGTGCAGTATTTTAAGTCTTAGTACTGATCTGAGAGAACTCACAGTTACTGAAAGCTTGTTCAAAGCCAATTACAACTAATAATAAAATAGAGCATCCAAGACAAAATATCAATCGGTTCACATCAAATACGATTTAGTCTTTTCTGTTGCAATATATTTAATTAACTGTTTTCTCTTTGTTGCAGTGACTCTGATTGGTGGAGTAGTATTTTTAATATTTGCTTTGTCAGCATTTTTTGTGATGCCAGAATAAGAAGAGATAACTAAGTAGAGAGATTATTATTTATATTTGTGATATTAATAATAAAACATGTTATTATATTTGTGCTTTACATCTAAATCATGATGTATGTGTGTTAAGAATGTTAACTTTATAAGTTTTACCTTAGGTAATACTCACAGCATGAGTGACACCATAAATATAGTTATCGTAAATTGCATATTACATTTTACCTTTTTGGTAAATTCATTTTACCTTGTGTGCTAGAGTTTGCTTTTCTCATCAATTGAACACTTTAGTGTATTAAATTGTTCAGTATCGTATACTTTTTAAAAATTCTGTAATCAGTCAACCAACATGGTAACTGTGAAGAAATCATGTGGAGTAAAACACCATTTTATCATTTTCTCTGCAGTTTTACAACCTGTGAAGACAAAATTTCGAGGAGTTTATATATTATTAGTCACCCTGAAGATATCAATAGAATGACCCTACCAAATGAAAATAAATTGAATAAAATCTTGTAAAATAACTGTTTAGGCCTGTAATAACTCGTTTTTGACAAGAAGACAAGAAATGTGCTTTCTTTATGAAATGCTCTACCTTGACCTTTGACAGATTCTACCTCATGACAACTTTTACTGAAGACCTACTTATGTTGGATTAGATCATTTTCTAGCAGTCATGTTGTGTTCAACTAGGCACAACCTTTTGTTGAGTAAAACAAATGTTCTTATCAACTAGGTACAACGTTTTATTGAGTAAAACAAATGTTCTTATCAACAAGGAAAACCTTTTATTGAGTAAAACAAATGTTCTTATCAAAAAGGTACAACCTTTTATTGAGTAAAACAAATGTTCTTCCTGCCATCATATCTGGAAACACTTTCCAAATATTAATTGCAGTTAACGATCATGAAATGCAGTAAGTCATATTGTCCTTAAACACATACCTGCCTTGAAGTCAATGGGGAATAATCAGCCATGAACATTAATGTACATATTCATAGGAATTTGGTATATTACAATCTGAGACAGTGTTCTGATTGTGTTCTATTTTGCTATTTGTGTTATATAAAAAGTCTACGTGTATATGTTTTTTGTTCATGTATTGAAACTGTTAAAACTGTTGCTTAAATTCAGTAGATATGTTTTTAATTGTATTATAACTTGTACTAGATTTTGTTTTACAATTTTATTTTCCTCAGAATATATATTTATGAAAAATTTGTCTACATTTCACATATTGTCTTCTTAAATACTGTACATTGAAAAAAAAATTGTAAGGTTTTTATTATTCTTAAACTGTAATGGGATTGGGTAATGCATTAATTAGAAATGATTGTTCTATTCATACAGAGCATTCATTTCCTAAGATGTCATTTTGCCTGATAATAAAAAAATCACAATAATGAATAAACTCAATGATATCATTTGTAAGAATGGGTACATTTGTAATGCCTCTTGGAAAATAAGGCTGAACCAAATATTTTTTTGTGTTTTCTCACACTTAATTGATTACATAGATATTTTAATTGAAAGATTTTTTTCTGGATTTCATACTGGAAAACTATATATTTAATTTGTTTTCAGTTATGATAAAAAATCTTCTTTCTCATTTAAAATTAAATAACACATAAAATATTATATTTTGACACAAAAAGATATATTTTTACTTTTAAATTTTATCATTTTATAGCCATTCATCACAAAACAGATTTAATTCTAAAGTTATTTACACCATTTTTGTCTTTCAAAAGATTTAATTATTTGGTGTGGCCTAACATTGGGATGTTATACCATTGAAACAAGTTATTTATTTATTTATAACAATAATATCAGCATTAACTTATATCAGTTTATTTCACGTTGTGTTTTGTTCATGGTCTTGGCCTTAGAAGGACAGTTAAATCTTTTATGAGTTCATTTTTCACATTTTACAGCCTTATGCGATGTATTTAAATTGACAGTGAAGGTATAAAACCACTAATTCATAGCCCCATTGCTTTCTATGTTAAATTCTGCAATTTCAAGCATTAATGGCTACTTTATCTTAGGTTCAAATAAAGTGGCAGTTATTTCATGTCAAAACTGTACCTTATCCTGACTTGTGCTGAAAAAATCAACATATCTTTAATTGCATATTAGAGCGTACTGGTTCCCGGAAGTTTGATAGTACAAAAACAGGAACTTCTGATCTGAACAACAGGCCAAATGAGCCCTCCTATTAAAATTTCATATACTTCTTTATTATTCAAGTAAACTTTAAACAAGGGTTCTAAAGTGATCCCAAGTCCCCAAGCTTCCATTTGATACTAAAACAACCAAAATATTCCCACTATTGACAAAGATACAGCTATGCGTAGGAACTATTTTGTTTAAAATATGTACTACTTTCTTGTATGTTCTTTCCGACCGGGCCTGAATTAGTGGTTCTATACCTGAAATGTTGGCTTTGGATAAATTTTGTAATAAGACACTTTCCATGAAAATAATACACATGCAGATATTTCCACATATACATGATCTATTCATTAATATACTACCTTTAACTAACAGTATACTTTCTTGAAAAATATGATTCAGGTTGTATAGAAACAAATTTTTATTCATAAGAATTAGTTGTATTCATAAGACATTTCCACCATCCAAAATTTATAAGTCATATCAATCAATTATTTTTGTATAATGGAGTGAACATGATTTTCTTACTGTATTCTGTAGTGAGGTAAACAAGGAAGACAACCCTGTAAATTCACAAAAAATATAAAGAATAGGATACAATTGTTTATCTCATTTTTTTGGTTCAGACTCTTTTAATAGACTTTAAGAAAATGTTAAATTAGTTTAGGTCTAATGATACAGTTTGACTTTAACCTGGTGTAAGTGACATTATATGAAAGTAATGCTAAAATTTAGAAAAAATATAAAAAGATAGCAACAACAGTACGGCTATTTTGCAAATTAAACATAAAGACAAAACTTTTTTTTCTATATGTCTGTGTGAGGGTTTACATTTTGTTTCATTTCATAACATGTTTAATTTTGTTAAAAGAATGAAGATTTTGTGTAATTTTCACCATTTTACTGAATATAATGTTTTAACTGGATGTATAACTCATGAAAATTAGTTTTATTTATATAATGTTGTAATTACAGACATTTTGAAATGGACATGCCCTTAGCCATAATTTGATCCTTAATTGTAACTTTTCCTCTAATTGAAATGTTAGTTTTATCTCAAGTTTTAATATTTTTTTTATTAACATTGGATTACAATTCACTAATAATTTCTTATTTGTAACTATCATCATTACCAACAACCCTACATCACAAAGTAGCCAAAATAGACATCACTGTTTTATTTATATACCATATAATAATATAGATTACTTTGCATTATACATTCCAGTGTGTCAATTTATTACCTTAGTGTTTAATAATAAGTATAGCAGTGTGTTTAACATGTGCCCTTTTCCACACATACTTGTAAATTTCCATAATCAATTGATTTTAACTAAAACTTTCATTGTGCATTATTACTTATTTTCTGCAGTTGGATTTCACGCTTGGAGTAAATTTATCTTAAATTTGAATTTGAAAGGAAAAGTTTGTTTATTTAATATACATTTGTAAAATGAATGTCTGGCCTCTCTCTCAGACTTAAATGTAAATCTATCTTCCCCAATACATTTTGAGCTTCCATAACTTTTTATATTGTCTAGAAAAGTATAAAAATGTTATTACTGGATGTCAAAAATACATCAAATTGAATAAATTTTTCAGTATATATAAATTCAGGATTTATGTGATGATGATATTATTATTTAACTCTACCCTGGGACAACTACACACCATTGTGTATAAATGTTGTACTGATGTATAGAAATACCCTGGTGTGTTATGTTGCTCTTAGGTAAAGATATACCCTGGTCTATCTCCTGGTCTCTAGGCTAGTCAAATATAATTGTCTATTTAATTTCCCTGAATATGATATGTAACTTATGTAAGTTCAGTGTTTGAGCTGGACTCAGTTTTTTCATCTTGTGAAAGCTTATGAAGCATTCATGTATTGTATGTACAATGTATATAGATATATATATTAAAGGATTGACAATTCTAGACATAGGATAAAATATAAAGAAGGTAATATTTTGAGTACTTTTATATGTGTTTGTGGGTGTAAGTGGACAGGTGTTTTACCTCTGTCAGTGTGAACAAAATTCTAATGCAACACTAATTGTAACATTCATTTTGATTGCATAATACCACAATTTCATGACATCAATTTCATGATTGATAGTCTGAAATTGTAAATGCTAGCAAAGAGGTCATATTATGATTTAAAAAAGGTACGAGTTAACTGTGTCTTCTTTCAGTTGCATTAGAATTTAGATAGCAGTTTTGAGTTTGAAGATTTGCTGACATCAATTTTTCATTTGATGACTGCAAATTTCATGTACACTATTCTTATCTCCTAAATAGGATGCAAGTTATTAGGGTTCTCTGGAAACTGTTGTGTTAAGATTTTTTTTTCAAATTGCATTGTGGAAAAAAATGGATGCAGATGTTTCAATGGAAGAAGTGTAAAAGTGGACAGTAAAGATTTCAAAAATAAAAGTTTTTGGGATGAATGACTTGGAGTGTTATTTATAATCATCATTGATCATTTGCTGAACATTTAAAGCATTTATATATACAATGTACTCCATTTACATACTTTATGAAGAACTGTCCAAATTTAAGAGGGCTCTAAGTTCAGGTTTTTTTCTGGAACAATACAGAAATGGATGTGTCAAACATTTTCAACAAATTTTAGACTATAATTGCATAGTAGAGAAATCTAACAAAATCTGTCATAATTGTCTGATGATCGACTTTAAAGTAGAGGAACAATGCAAACATTTAGACACCAAGATGCAAGGTAGCTAATTACCGGTAGAATGGAAAACAATGTACGAATAGGTCAATAATACTAATGGACTGCAAAACAATCTGGATAAAAATAGACCAAAAAAATAAGAGAAGTTTTAGATCTCAGAATAAATATCCCATACCTGTGCTTATAAGGGAGAATACACATTAATCATATTTGAACTCTCTGTGGTCCCTATACTGCAAAGCATATATCCCAGCCACAGGGAAATGTATGGTATAAACATATTAACATATTACTGTACTTCCTCAACCACATAAACAACTCAACACGACAGGGATCTGGGTGGCTGAGTGGTCTTGGTAGTCAAATAACTCACTAGCTAGTTTGAATCCCACACTTGACAGATGCGCTCTACTCCAATCTTAATTGAAAAGATTGTCAGTTTTCCTACAGAAGATTGGTGTTTCGCTCTGGCATCCTCCACCAATAAAAACTCCTCCATGAAATTGCACAAAAGTGCGGAAAGTGGCATAAAACAAATAAATCAACACAGCAACATATCACTATCACTTTGAGTATGAGAGAGCAAACACCTCAATCACATTAAAAAAAAACACTAAACAGCACAAGAGACAAACTCTGTTCATATAAATGGAAATACAGGAATAGATGTATTGATACAATCCGCAAAATGCTAACATAATTTCACAACTACTAAAAGACTATAGAACACACGACACAAAATCCCTTGACATTTGATAATAACACAACTAAATACCAAAAGACTAGAATGCGTGCCACAAAATGCATACAAACACTTAATGATATCACAAAACTCTACCAAAAGACCATAGAATATATGGCACGAAATCCATGCAATCACACACTTTATAATTACACAACTCTCTACCAAAAGATTATAGAATGTACGACACAAAATCCCTACCCAAACTTTATAATTACACAACTCTACCAAAAGATTATAGAATGTACGACACAAAATCCCTACCCATACTTTATAATTACACAACTTTACCAAAAGATTATAGAATGTACGACACAAAATCTCTACACAAACTTTATAATTACACAACTCTACCAAAAGATTATAGAATGTACGACACAAAATCTCTACACAAACTTTATAATTACACAACTCTACCAAAAGATTATAGAATGTACGACACAAAATCCCTACCCATACTTTATAATTACACAACTCTACCAAAAGATTATAGAATGTACGACATAAAATCTCTACACAAACTTTATAATTACACAACTCTACCAAAAGATTATAGAATGCACGACATCAAATCCCCACACATACTTTATAATTGCACAACTCTACCAAAAGATTATAGAATGTACGACATCAAATCCCCACACATACTTTATAATTGCACAACCCAACCAAACGATTATAGAATGTATGAAATGAAATGCTCACACATACTTTATATATAGTAACACAACTCTGCCAAAAGACCATAGAATGCTTGGCACAAAATGTATACACACATGATGATGACACAACTTACTACCAAAAGATCATAGAATATATGAAACAAAGAGCCTACACACTTTTATTATTACACAGCTATCTACCAAAGACCAAATAACATGGATGTTATCAACGACATGTCACTATCACTACACAGCATCCAACAACAAACAATACCAATACAGTTTAGTAAGTAAACTCTGGATATTAAGTTGTTGAACAGTACAAAAGATGAACCAACAACATGAATAAAGGTAATAACAATATAAAATGTATGGCAGACAGCCACGTAACTACAGGTTCGTAGCTAGTGATCACCATTTAAAGAAAGTTGTAGGATTACAAATTTTTGTTAACGCTCAATCCTACCATCTTTTTAACAGCACATCATTTGAAAGAACGAGAAATGAGTTGGAACATGGAAATGACTTGAATCATCAGCTTGACACTTAACACAAAAAGTAAATAACAAAAAGTAAAATCACAAAAATACTGAACTCCGAGGAAAATTCAAAAAGGAAAGTCCCTAATCAAAGGACAAAATTAAATCATATTTGAACTCTCTATGGTCCCTATACTGCAAAGCATATATCCCAGCCACAGGGAATCGTATGGTATAAACATATTAACATATTACTGTACTTCCTCAACCACATGAACAACTCAACACGACAGGGATCTGGGTGGCTGAGTGGTCTTGGTAGTCAAATAACTCACTAGCTAGTTTGAATCCCGCACTTGACAGATGCGCTCTACTCCAATCATAATTGAAAAGAATTGTCAGTTTTCCTACAGAAGATTGGTGTTTCGCTCTGGCATCCTCCACCAATGAAAACTCCTCCATGAAATTGCACAAAAGTGCTGAAAGTGGCATAAAACAAATAAATCAACACAGCAACATATCACTTTGCGTATGAGAGAGCAAACACCTCAATCACATTAAAAAAAAAACACTAAACAGCACAAGAGACAAACTCTGTTCACATAAATGGAAATACAGGAATAGATGTATTGATACAATCCGCAAAATGCTAACATAATTTCACAACTACTAAAAGACTATAGAACACATCACACAAAATCCCTTGACACTTGATAATAACACAACTAAATACCAAAAGACAAAATTAAATGCTCAAACACATCAAACATATGGATAACAACTGTCATATTACTGACTTAGTAAAGCTCAAACACATCAAACGAATGGATAAAAACTGTCATATTCAAATTAACAGACGCGAAGTTGGACCCGTTAAGATTTTGTAGTAACTGAAATACGTATGGTTTGTTATATCCATTGTAATATCCGTAGGATGTTATTTCATCAGCAGATTGATGATTGATTATTGTGTGCTTAACGCTTGTAATATGAATAAAAGGAGATGTGAATTAACTCATCATAGATACCAGGATTGAAATTGACGTATACCTCTTCTAGAGAGCAACCTAAGTCTTTTACAATACTTAAGAATAATCTTTGCAATATGTCAACTCTCTTATATCACCCCCAGTTTATAAAAGTTGTGAAATTATTAAACAACAATCAACGATATACCACCAACAGTCGAATACATGCGTTTGAAACTAGGTTTAATCCACCATTTAAAGAACATAAGAAAATGCCTGTACCAAGTAAGGAATATGACAGTTGTTATCGATTCGTCTTTTGATTTTGCCATTTGATAATCGACTTTTCGGTTTGAATTTTCCCCGGAGTTCGGTTTTAGAATGATAAATTATTGTCACATTAAAGGAACTATGGAACTCAACGATATGTTTTTTCTTTAAGGTTTTACAGTTTAACAGCAAAAGGTTAAAACTATTATTTATTGAGAAATATACTAAAAACATGGATACAATTGAAATGGATTATATTCTTACAATCGACATGAATAGTCCCTCTCTCACGCACATGCATTTTGCATATCCCTCAATTAAATACATGTAGTCGTGAAGGAATACAAAAATATACATTATGATAATACATGTATAGGTATGAGAATAACAAATTGTGTATGCATATGTAAAACAAACATATTAATAATTTTAAGCTAGTTTTTGAGAAGTGTAACTTTACAGCTGTGTTGAAAAATCATCTACTTGGTTATCACACGCCGGATTATCGTAGGCAGTAACAACCACTTGCGGTGGAGTTTTCCTCTCGGGATGCACGATGTAGGCTTGTCCTGGTTTGTCTTCGTTCCGTTTTTCATATCGGAATTTCTCGAGAGCCAATAGTCCTACCAATGGCACAGCAAACACTAACGAAGCAATGACGGCAACTGTGATGTTTTCTTCATATTTTTCATTTAAGTTAGCGAATTGTGGACCATCTAGATTAACTCCACGTAACAGATAGGCACGTGCCATTCCATCGGAAGACTTGGACAATATACATGTATATATCCCCATGTTGGCGAACATGATATTGTCTATGAGAAGTATTTCTCCCTGAACTCCTTTGACCTTATAGTCAGAATCATTATATGCATCGGTCACAACCTTTCCATCCGGGGTTTTCCATGAAATTTTGTCGTCTGCTTGGATCATTACGCGGGAGTCATTACAGGAAAGCTCAAGTGACGATCCAAATAGGGCATTAGACATCCATGTATATTCCTCAGAGGTAACCATGGAAATTAATCCAACTAACAGCAATAATTTTGTAACCATTTTAACCTAAAAGAGAGTCAAACATAAAACTAATGATATATTTTATCAAGTATCAATTCTTGCTATATTTGAAAATATAAATTGTTGGTTGTTGGAAAAAAAACCCACATAAATGTTTGTGACTCATAGTTAGTATGTATGTCCTTAAAGGCATGTACGTACATATATAAGTGAAACAAGCGAAATTATATATACATTCACACACAAACCGAAGTGAAACTATGTGCCTTGAAAGGGGTATATGCATTCCTGTTGCGTATGGATGTATTACCCGTCATACGACTCTCACTCATACCCGGTACCCTCGAGAAAATGTTTAAAAAAAAAAACCAGGAACATGACAGGTCTGGTATAACATACGTTGGACCATTGCAATCTAAGAAAAAAGTAGAATCACAAAAATACTGAACTCGGGGGAAAATTCAAAGCGGAAAGTCTCTATACAAAGGGCAACATCAAAAGCTAAAGCACATCAAACAAAAGAAATAGTTTAAAAGTCACCAGAAACATTTTTGCAAGTAATTTCTGTAACATTTTATCCTTCTCTTGCTGGATGAGCTGGTTTTTTTTGCGTTGTTAGGAGTGCATCTACGATTGTCAAAATATTAAGATCACAGTGATATTACATATCCAACTATTTAGGTTTCAATATTTCATGTTACTTAACCCAAATCAAATGGACAACCATTTAGTCTTAGAAGTAAAGCGAGACCATCAACACAGTTACGAGAATGCGGGATGAAATAATTTAAGGAGTTAATTCAATAAAATACCAAGCTGTCTACATCATATGAAAAGCTAATATAGAGATTTGATAGTGATTCTCTTATTTATAATTAAGTGTAAACAAACAAACAACTTCAAGAAATTATATTTAATCGTCCAAAACTGAACTGTAAGAGGACAGAAAGAAAAGCAAAGCTTTTTTTTAAACACTACATAGAAAAATGAATAACAAATAACGCAAAATAAGCTTGCTCGATTTTAAGTGTTTTTGAGAATGGTTGGTGAATGAGACGTGCCTGAAAAAGTAAAATCACAAAAATACTGAACTCCGAGGAAAAAGCAAATCGGAAAGTCCAAAATCAAATGGCAAAATCAAAAGCTCAAAGACATCAAACGAATGGATAACAACTGTCATATTCCTGACTTGGTACAGACATTTTCTTATACAGAAAATGTTGGATTGAACCTGGTTTATAGCTAGCTAAACCTCTCACTTGTATGACAGTCGCATCAAATTACATTATATTGACAACGATGTGTGAACAAACCAAACAAACATAATAGGTAAAAATATCAAAAAGGGGTACCAGACATAAAAGGAAAATGTCAACATTGTGTTATAATCTTAATCACTATATCCACTATCACCATCCGTCATATATAGGATATCCGACGAAATTTCCCATTCGGTTACAAGTCGTAAAGAACGAGAATTGAAATCACATACATATGTAACAATGTCACTTGACAAAAGCAGATATTCATCATTGTCTAACGTGTTTACAATGGCTATTGAGTTATTCTTGCTCATCATATAGCGTATATTGTGCTTCGTTGGGACTCGCCATGTAAATATTATAAAGGCATTGCACATAATCATTGACACATGTATGATACACTTTGTCCTATAGGCATTGCATGTAATCATTGACACATGTATGATGCACTTTGTCATATAGGCATTGACGTAATCATCGACACATGTATGATACACTTTGTCCTATAGGCATTGCACTTAACCATTGACACATGTATGATACACTTTGTCCTATAGGCATTGCACATAACCATTGACACATGTATGAAACACTTTGTCCTAAAGGCATTGCACTTAACCATTGACACATGTATGATACACTTTGTCCTAAAGGCATTGCACTTAACCATTGACACATGTATGATACACTTTGTCCTAAAGGCATTGCACTTAACCATTAACACATGTATGATACACTTTGTCCTATAGGCATTGCACTTAACCATTGACAAACGATGATACACTTTGTCCTATAGGTTTTGTCCTTTAGGCATTGCACTTAATCATTGACACATGTATGATACACTTTGTCCTATAGGCATAGTACTTAACCATTGACACATGTATGAAACACTTTGTCCTATAGGCATTGCACTTAACCATTAACACATGTATGATACACTTTGTCCTATAGGCATAGTACTTAACCATTGACACATGTATGAAACACTTTGTCCTATAGGCATTGCACTTAACCATTAACACATGTATGATACACTTTGTCCTATAGGCATTGCACTTAACCATTGACACATGTATGATACACTTTGTCCTATAGGCATTGCACTTAATCATTGACACATGTATGATACACTTTGTCCTATAGGCATTGCACATAATCATTGACACATGTATGATACACTCTGTCCTATAGGCATTGCACTTAACCATTGACACATGTATGATACACTTTGTCCTATAGGCTTTGTCCTTTAGGCATTGCACTTAATCATTGACACATGTATGATACACTTCGTCCTATAGGTATTGCACTTAATCATTTACACATGTATGATACACTTTGTTCTATAGGCATTGTACTTAAACATTGACACATGTATGATACACTTGGCCTATAGGCATTGCACTTACCATTGACACATGTATGATACACTTTGTCCTATAGGCATTGCACTTAACCATTGAAACATGTATGATACACTTTGTCCTAGAGGCATTGCACTTAATCATTGACACATGTATGATACACTTTGTCCTATAAGCATTGCACATAACCATTGACACATGTATGATACACTTTGTCCTATAGGCATTGAACATAATCATTGACACATGTATGATACACTTTGTCCTATAGGCATTGAACATAATCATTGACACATGTATGATACACTTTGTCCTATAGGCATTGCACTTAAACATTGACACATTTATGATACACTTCGTCCTATAGGCATTGCACATAACCATTGACACATGTATGATACAGTTTGTCCTATAGGCATTGAACATAATCATTGACGCATGTATGATACACTTTGTCCTATAGGCATTGCACTTAACCATTGACACATGTATGATACACTTTGTCCTATAGGTATTGCACATAACCATTGACACATGTATGATACACTTTGTCCTATAGGCATTGCACTTAACCATTGACACATGTATGATACACTTTGTCCTATAGGCATTGCACATAAACATTGACACATGTATGATACACTTTGTCTTATAGGCATTGCACATAATCATTGACACATGCATGATACACTTTGTCCTATAGGCATTGCACATAATCATTGACAGTAGTATTTCGATTTTTGAATCGCATAAATCAAATTGGATGAGACAAATCAAGTTACCAAATATAAACTGAGAATATTACAAAATCTTTTAGAAAAGGGATATTCACACAAATTTGACTATATACTTAAAATATTTCATTGTCAAAACTAGGCATAACAAGGTATAGATCATACCTTTTTGGGAAATTTAGTACTCCATTCGTAAACACAAATACAGAAAACTGTACAGATGATAATAGTATATAAGGTATTCATGTACGTGAGAAGTAAATTCACAAAAATACTGAACTCCGAGGAAAATTCAATCGGAAAGTCCCTAATCACATGGCAAAATCAAATGACAAAACACATCAAACGAATGGACAACAACTGTCATATTCCTGACTTGGTACAGGCATTTTCAAATGTAGAAAATGGTGGATTGAACCTGGTTTTATAGCGCTAAACCTCTCACTTGTACGACAGTCTTATCAAATTCCGTTATATTTACAACGATGCGTGAACAAAACAGACATTATAAATAAAATAGTCAAAATATGGGTACAGCAGTCATCACTGTGTTACAATATCAAAACAAACAATTATTTACAAAAAAAGCACAAAAGCATCTATCAAATTAAAAACCACATTCATTGCTTCGCGTGTCTGACGTCAGAAAATGTAAACGTCACATAAGAAAAAAGTTTGTCATTCAATGTTTATTCAAAACAATTTTATAATTTCACATGGGGAATGTTGGTATACAGGGTTAAAAAATCAAAAGTTATGTTAAAATTAATTTCAGAAATAGAGTATTGAAGCATAAGTAGTTCACGCCCAGTCTTGTAAGATAAGAGGAACATAATCCATGTAAAGATACTATAAAGATCGTCATCAATGCAATGCTTTACAGATAAACTGCTATGTTTTATATAAAACTTATTTATCTATTTCATAGTAAAACTTATAAGACCTACCTTAAGATGTTTACTTTCAGAAATAAATGTACAACACAAAGTATCCTTAACTTTGATGGTAGGAGTGTTGAGTCAAAACAAAATTATACAGGTGTGAATCACAAAGGAGCATTGAAACTTAACGGTCGCGGTTAGTAGGGCGATCATCATTGTATTAAAGGATTGAAGGTAAAGATACAAAATTAAAGTTGTATCAATTGACAATCAAATTTAAAATTAGAAATTAACTCTGTAAACAGGTTTTCTTAGCCTAAGGGTATATTCTTATTTATATATATCAACTGGCAATCAAAATTGTGCATATGTATTTTGATTTACAGGTAAAACGATTGACTGGTGAAAAAAGAGATTTATTATTTACTTCAGGTAAAATATGTAGAATAAACGTTATATATGAAATGTTTACCTTGACGAAATGTAATGCTCCAATGATCACCTAAATGTCTATTACTGTTGAAATATGATACGAAATATAGATTTTTACAATCAACTAGTAAATGTAAATATATGGTAAACAAATTAAATCCTTTTTTACGTCGCAGTTTTTAGTAAGAAAAACAAATAGTGCAAGTCCTTTCGAAAAACATTATACCCTGCAATTTTTATAAAAATCTATTGAATGAAACTGTTGTTATAGTAAAAATTGTAGAAATTGAACTTATCATAACTGCAAAATTACTCTTCAATGATTTTAATGAAAAAGATTTTCCATTTAGTTGAATAGAATAGCACATAACAAAATACTTTATTAAAACATTACAGATGCCGTTCCTGGCATGTATACGATGTATACGAATAGACCATCGTTGTATGAATAACACAAATTAACATTTCAAAACAATCTGTCTCAAGTTATATATTGTTTTCTCTCTCTCTCCTTAAAATGAACTATGAACACATAAAATGAGTATCTTTATTCACAGTGTTCAAGTTATGACGTAATCATTTCTAATTATTTAAAAGGTAAATAGATAAAGTCTCCAAATATGTACCAATAATCTCATTTGCACAATTTTACCACCGATCATATCAATCTATCTATATTTGGCAAATACATGAATTTGATAAGCGTTCTTCTATAGTAGTCAGCACTTCTGTGTGGACAAGAATTATCATTGTTATTTTATAATTATGAATTAACTGTTTACAAAACTTTAAATTTTTGAAATACTTATATAGGATTTTCTACCTCAGGAATAGATTACCTAAGCTCTATTTGGCAAAACTTTTAGGAATTTTTGGTCCTCAATGCTCTTCATCTTCGTACTTTATTTGGCCTTTTAAACTTTTTTATTCGAGCGTTGCTGAGGAGTCTTTTGTAGACGAAACGCGCATCTGGCGCAAATACCAAATTTCAATCCTGGTATCTATGACGAGTTTTGTTAACAACCACTGGGTCGATGCCACTGTTGGTTGAATAATCCCGAGGGTATCACCAGCCCAGTAGTCAGTATTTCTTTGTTGACATGAACTATGATTGGTATGGTCATAATTATGTATTAACTGTTTACAAAACTTTTAATTTTTGAAATAGTAAGGCTTTTCTACCTCAGGAATAGATTACCTTAGCTGTATTAGGCAATTTTTTTAGAAATTTTTGGTCCTCGAATTGAATGCTCTTCAGGTTCGTACTTTATTTTGGCCTTTTTAACTTTTTTTAATTTGAGTGTCACTGGTGGGTCTTTTGTAGACGAAATGCGCGTCTGGCGCAAATACAAAATTTTCAATCCTGGTATCTATGATGAGTTTACTTCTATACAGTTCATTAATAATTTTCTGATTTTTTCACATTTTGAGGCAAATCATTTTACATATATTGTATTTTCTGTCATTTATCTGTCGTTATTTAACGCTTTATATCTTTAAGGAACGAGAGCTCGTTTTAAAGACGATTAAACATTTTCTTCCTTCGATTTTTTTTCATAGTTAAAATAAAGGCAAAAGTAGTATACCGGTGATCAAAAGTAATAAATCGATTGGGAAAAATAAATCCGAGGGAAACACATCAACTTCTTAGTATAAGAGGAAAACAAAGGAACAACAGCAACACCGAAGTGCAACAAAAACAAACGCCAACACACATAGAAACGAAATATTTGATAACAATTGCCATATTCCTGACTTGGTAAAGGACATTTAAACAAAATGGTAGGTTGAAAGTCTTTATCTAACAAATAAATATTCATGAATAAAGCCAATTTTCCAACCTGCATCTTTCTTTTCCAAACATTACTCCCACTTTGACGTAAATCTGTAAGAATTGTTTTAGTTATTATTATTTAATCATATGTTTTGTTTCTAATCATGTTTAATTGTTCAAACTAGGTCTAGATATTCGACTAATTTCTAATGTTCTTAGTACCATTTTCATACACTATAGAAGGCTTTAAAAATATTATGTTAATATATAGTTTTCCAATGGTGTCAATCAGATGTGGATTTTGAACATTATCTGCACCGAAATCGCCATTCACAATTATCATGTATCCTTTTTTTGTATGATATCAGATCTTATGACTTTCAACATTCTATGATAATTTTCCCCATGTAAAATTGAAAGATTGACTACATCTCTTCTTTAAAAAGTACCCTATCCTACAAAAATCAGAACTGTAGATGTAAATTGTGTAAGGTCATTAAAAATCTTACTTTGTGAAGAGCCACAAATACAGCAAAGATGATATCATAAAAATCCTGAACATTTTTAACGGCAACATATTCGTTGAGCTTGTTGGATTAATATTCCAACAAAAAGTGGGTATTCCAATGTCGAAACAGTATTTCTTTCGTGTTAATGATTATACTTGATACATGTTATATTACGATTATCTCTCTTTGTATGATGTGAATCACTTTATATGTGATGTCTGGTATAAAGATTCTTGGTATCAGATATTGTAGATTTATCTAGAAATGTCCTTAAACAGCTAATAACCGAAAGACTCTAGTACAAGGATGTGAAATCTTCCCCGTCACCGTATGGTCTTTAACCACGCGCAATACTCATAACATATTATAAACTATACATATCCGCGTGAAAAAATAGGGACAGGTGCATAGTTACTATGTAAGATGCTGATTTAAAAAAAGAAACGTTTTTAATTCTCTGTTAGCGATCTTCATTAATTCCATATATTTTCGTTACCAATTTTGACAAAAAATGAAAAGAAAATGAAATGCATTGTACTAGGGACTCCCATTTATGTTTAAATTTAATTTCTTGATCTTGAGAACTGAACGTATATTTGAATTCTGTTCTCTCTATGTTAAACATTTAAACATTTTTGGAGGTTGTTGTGATAGTCTCCCCTTTTTAGTTGTTTCAATTTTTTCAATAATACAGAGATAACTCATTTATAGTTATTGTAAAAAAAATGAATATATATTTTTGCACTATATTAAATATTTCAGTAAGACAGAATACTTGGTTTATTTTTTCCTAATTTCAAGAAAAACAGTAACATTTTCATACTGAATATTCAAATATAAATCTGTATATACACATTCTTGTGCCTTTAAATACAAAATAGCATTCAGTTACAACTTAATTGTGGAGATCGCAACCACTGTGTCTGTTGCCACGAGACATGATCTCTTACAATAGAATGTAGAGATCAGGCATGATAGAGTGTGTAAATAAACAACTTGTTCGTATTAATGAAGATAGGAAATATCTTTGAATATTTGGATATATACTGCTAAACTGTGGTATAAGTAAGTCCATATTGATTTCATAAAAATCAAAATACTAGCCTATTCACGCGTTAGCTTGGTTGTCGAGCGACAAATGCGTTGAGGGTATATAGTTTGTAATGAACAGGTAAAGTTGGCTACCCACTCAGAAAAATATCACACAGATGAGAAGGATAGGTCTCACTGAGACAAAGTGGTGACTGATCTTCGTTTTGTTTAAACACAGCAATATTTTCTCATTTAGGTAGAAGAAAGATAGATTAGGCAATGTCCAGTTATTATCACCGCTTTTTCTGTTTCCACGATCATACATAATGAGAGAGGTATGTTGTACCGAGGAACAGTGAGAAATATCACTGTATCGAGGCACAATGAAAACTGATCTTAGAAATGTTTAAAGAGTTACCCGGTATTATGTCGTAAATTTGGGAGATTGAGGTTAGACGCAGCTTATAGATGTTAAACCATTGACAGTTTGTCGTATGTTTGGGTAATTGAAGTTAGACGCAGCATATAGTTGTAAAAACATTGACAGTGTGTTGTATGTTTGGGAGATTGAGGTTAGACGCAGTTATAGTTGTAAAACCATTGACAGTGTGTTGTATGTTTGGGAGATTGAGGTTAGACGCAGCCTATAGTTGTAAAACCATTGACAGTGTGTCGTATGTTTGGGTGATTGAGGTTAGACGTAGCCTATAGTTGTGACACCACTGACCATTTGTCGTAAGTTTGGGAGCTTTAGGTTAGACGTAGCTTATAATAGTTGTTGCACCACTTATAGTGTGTCGTAGGTTCGGGGAAATTGAGGTAAGACGTAGCATATAGTTGTTACACCACTGACAGTGTGTAGTAGGTTTGGGATATTGAGGTAAGACGTAGCCTATCGTTGTTATACCACTGTATTGTTATGTTTTTACTACCCCTGAATCGATACTTCTAATGATGGACTATCAGTTCTAAAGGGTATCATCAGCACAGAAGCCAGTACTTTGGTACTTGCATACAAATACAGATATCGTGTTGATTGAAATTCACCGGTATAACACCGGTTAGAAATCAGTTGAATACATACAATCTAAGACTCTTTCAATAGTATTAAAACATTTGACTTTTCTACACTTTACACAGGTACTCCCCATTTCAAACTAAATGACAAATTAAGAGCTGGTCCTGCTTCGTTTCATAAAATCGAATTACCAACATAGATACAAGTATCTTGTCAGAGGGAGGAATATATCCTTCTTTGTAAAATATCACTCTGATTCAAACAAAAAGTTTTCTGAAACTGACATTACCAAGATGATTGATTTCTTGATTGACAACATATGTGTTACGTTTGGAGTACGTGTTTTTCAACAAACAATCGGCATTACCATGGGAATCAATTATACCGCTTTTTTGCCGACTTGTTACTTATTCATATGAAGCTGACTTCATACAGAAACTTCTTAGGAAGAAGGAAAATAAGTTAGTAGTATCCTTTAAATTTACCTCCGGCTATATAGATGCTGTTCTTTCACTAAATAATTTAAAATTTAGTGACTATGTTGAACGTATCTATCCCATCGAACTTGAGATAACGATTACAACAAATACAGTTAAAGAGATGATTTCAGCTTCCCAATGGTAAACTTTCCATTCTGTGTAGAGTTTGAATGTCCATCTGGTATGCTGTAAAAATATTTATCGTTGATATTTTTACTACCAATGAGTTGATGAATCTTCTGGAGGATGTACTTCGGTCCTGGGATGAAAAGTGCAATAAAATTGGTACCGTCATTATTTTTAGACAAATCAAGGATAGACTATATACATCCTTGGACAAATTCAACTAAAAATGACAAAACAAACTCGACCTACACTTTCATACAAGTACAAATCAGTTTCTTTTTGTTTTTTATCAATTTATCTTGGACATTGTTTTTGGTATAAAAATTTAAGGAGATACTTAGAGGTTATCAAATTTCATGAGTCATTAAGACACGCAAATAACTACATGATCAAAGAACAGTAGTAGTATACCGCTGTTCGAAAGTCATAAATCGATTGAGAGAAAACAAATCCGGGTTACAAACTAAAACCGAGGAAAATACATCAACTATAAGAGGAAAACAACGAAACAACAGAAACACTGAAGTGCAACAAAAAACAAACGACAATGCAACACACACAGACACGAACTATAAGATAACAATTGTCATTTTCCTGACTTGGTACAGGACATTTTAAGGAAAAATGGTGGGTTTAACCTGGTTTTGTGGCTAGCCAAACCTCGCGCTTTTATGGCAATGTTAAATACAACACTGGAATAACAACATTACATAAAAGGACTACAATGCAAAAAAATGCGAGAACATTCAGGACAGAGAAATACACAAATAAACAATACAATAGTACATTTCGACATGCTAATAGTTATCAAAGGTACCAGGCTTATAATTTAAAACGCCAGACGCGCGTTTCGTCTACATAATACTCATCAGTGACGCTCAAATCAAAATAGTAAGAAAGCCAAACAAGTACAAAGATGAAGAGCATTGATGATCCAAAATTCCAAAAAGTTGTGCAAAATACGGTAAAGGTTATCTATGCCTGGGATAAGAAAATCCTAAGTATTTAGAATAATTCAAACAGTAAGTTTATAAAAATTACCATATAATTGATATTCATGTCAACTGTGTTGACTTACCACAGAATAAAAACGAACACGTAAAACAACCTAGGACAGCACATAAAAACATAAAAACAGAGCCACGTATTGTCTGTTACACGACTGGATCGACGCCACAAAAGTGACGTCACAGGTAAATTTCTAAAAATTTGATATAGCTCAGGATCAGGTTTGTATTTATGGCATAGAGGAAAAGAGGAGAAGATAACCAAATCTAGAAAACCACCTGTTGCGGAAATTTCGTCGAATATTCAATAATTTTGTGTTGACATGATATATAATTGATATGTTTATTTTTCTGTTAATTAACTGTTTATAAATCGTTGAATTGTTCTAAAGATTAAGGAATTTCTAAGTATATGTAAATGCTTGTACCAAGTCAGGAGTATGACAATTGTTTTCCATTCGTTTGATGTGTTTATATTTTGATTTTGTCATTTGAAAAAGGTCTTTCCGTTTTGAATTTTCCTCGGAGTTCTGTTTTTGATATTTGACGTTTTGCATTAGCCTTTTTTTGCATAACTTTTTTTAATGCTCTTCAACTTCGTGTATTATTTTCTAACTGTTTTGATTCGAGAATCGCTGATACATCTTATGTAGACAAAACACGGATTCTGCGTACATTATCTTGAACGTTGTGCCTTAGATGAAATTTCGATATGTACACTCCATATGAAGGTGCCGCTTCAACTTTCTTTTTTCTTTTTCTTTGTCTTTGTAATTTATTACATTTAATGTTTAGCTTATTTTTGGCAGTATCCATTTGACCTGACTCGGTCCCTGTACATCTTGTCATTGTGTTGTTGTGCATTGCTATTGTTTTTATTCTTGTCTTTCATTTCTGCTAATGTGCTATGTCTCTATGCCTTTTTATTAATCTTTGTTGACATATTTGCTAGTTTTTGTAGTGATTAAGATTATAACACAATGTAATCTGCTATACTCTTATTTTTGACGTTCTTACCTATTATGTCTGTTTGTTTTGTTCAATATACTTGAATTTTATGCGAATGTCATACAGGTGAGAGGTTTAGCGCTATAAAACCAGGTTCAATCCACCATTTTCTGCGTAAGAAAATGCCCATACAAAGTCACAAATATGACAGTTATCCATTCGTATGATGTGTTTGAGCTTTTAATTTTGCCATTTGATTAGGGACTTTCCGTTGAATATTTTCCTCGAAGTTTGGTATTTTCTCTATTTTACTTTAAACGAGGTCAATATCTTAAGAAGACCTGATTGCTTCGGACAATGCTCACCAGTTATACATAGATTGCGTTCATTGCAATTCGAAAGTCAGTACAACCACAATTTAAGTTAATAAACTGAAAATGCACTTCATAATAATTTTTTAAAAATCATAAAAATATACCATAAAAAAGTAAAAAAACCCACTCGTTTGAAATTGAATGTATCCAAATCGAGAAAACTAAAGTTATTTCTTTTCATAATAAATGTATTCAAAGACAGAACATTCTTCTCTTTTAAATACAAATCTTTTGTGATATTTGTTTTTCGAGAATTAATGAAAGGGGAACCCCGTTGCACTTAGTAAACATTTTGGTTCCGCAAATACATATCTCTAGAAATGACGAAAATGAATATTAGTAGACAAAAGGTTTATCAGTGTAAACAAATGTTTTATGGATGATTTATTATCTAGTCATTTAACAATAGTAACCTTTTTGTTTTTTTTCTTATAAATAACAAATAATAACTTGGTTAACGGCGCATCGGAGTTGGAAAATGTAACAACTTTATGAAAACATACAAGTATAACTGGCATATTAAAACACGCTAGTTCGTACTTACTTTCAATTTTAAGGATGTGATAGCCTTTCAAAAATTTCTGTTGCACTTAAATCATCTGAATTATATTCCTCTTGTTTCTTAAAATATAAATATAAAATACCAAAATAACCAGATGAGAATACTTTTTTGTCCATTTTCAAAAATCGGCAAAATAATTACTAGTACAAAAATCGTCAGTAAGAAAAACGGATGATAAACCAATAGTTATAAATAAATGAAGATTCTAAAATCAGACTTTTTTCAAGTTAACAAAGGACATGTTGTTTTTGTAGCAGTTAAGGCCTCCACTGAAAGTAAAGTCCCATTACAGGCAGTAGGATAGATACAAGAAGGTTTCTAATAAGTTCTTGTTGAGTAATAGTTATATGTGTCGTATTTTGTCGACTGTTACTCCTTGACTTGATTAAGGATAAAACCACTCATTCAAAGCCCCATTGCTTTCCATGTTAGATTCTGCCATTTCTAGCATTAATGGCTAAGTTTCAAAATAAAGTGATAGTCATTTCTAGTCAAATCTATATCCTATCCTGACTTGTGCTGAAGATTTCAACATGCCTTTAATTGCATATATAATATTAGAGCGCACTGGTTCCAGAAAGTCGGGTAGTACAAAAACAGATACTTCTGGTCAGAACAACAGGGCAAATGTTATATAATTAAAATATACAATTTCATATTTTTTTTTATTATTCAAATTAATCTGTCAACAAGGGTCCTACAATGATCCCAAGTCTTTAAGCTTTTTTTTATACCAAATTTACCCAATTATTTTTCTTATTGACAAAGTAACAGCTAATAATAAGCGTAGGGTCTTTTTTTTTGTTTTTTTTCAAATATGTACTACTTTCTTTTTTGTCTTTTCTGACTGGGCCCGATTAAGAGTTTTTATACATTAACACATGATATCTCCAAAATCTTTCTTTATTCTTCATTGTGGAGAATGGAAGACAGCAGCATGTTAGCGATGTTCAATTATCTTGAGCCTATTAATAATATATCAGTCAATGTAAACTAAATAAATTGGAAATCGTATGAACTCAAACTAAATAAATTGGAAATCGTATGAACTCAAAAGGACCGACACAGGGTCTTCAAAGTTCTACATTTACAAGATATCAAGGAAAATTTTAAGCTGTTAATTAAGTTATAAATCCTCAATCTTGACTTTTTTTTAAAGTATTCATTCTTATGTATCCTCTCAAGACACATTAAACGAATGAATGAATAACAGCTGTAATATTCCTAGCTTGGTACAGGCATGATCTTATGTAGAAACGTAGATCTCTTATGTATAAATGATGTTTTGCTTAATATATATTTTAAATGGAGAAAGACTTCGTACCTCCCGATATCAAAGTATGTGGTTTATTTCTATTTTCTACAAATATTTTACTGTCATCATTTATTTATTCATCATTATAATGATTAACATGTATATAAAACATGACCACAAAACATAATAAAGTTCCGGTTATCTTTTCTTGTTATCTAGTTACCATCCTCTGTACTGACATATTCGAATATATTTTTCTGGAAATGGCTCATCTTGTACATGTCAGTCCAAATTGTATGATAAATTGTTACTTCATACAGATTTCACAAAACACTGTTAACAATGTATTTTTCTAATATTTTGTTGACCTGCTTATGTGCAAGTAAGTATTTATTTTCCACAAATTTACAATTCAAACAAATGTTTGTCTTCAATGTTTGTGTTGGTTCAAATGTATTATTATGGCATATGTTAAGTACCCTTAGACGTTCTTGATTTTATTTTTGTTTGTCGCTGTAATAAAATTTTGTTTTTTTTTAAAAATTTTTGTAATGTGTTTATTGGCAAAAATTACATATATAAATAATCATAGTAAGTAAGTCCATAGTACATCAGCAAAACGAGACAAGTACATATAGTTGATATTTTGAATCATTTGACAAACTTATAAGTAAATAATAATAAAGTTAAAAAAAGAAAATTTAATCTGGGCAGCATGGATTGGGTAGATACTTTTATTGCGTAAAAGTTTACTTATATAGTCATTCTATTAGTTGGAGCCAGGCGTTCCAGCAGGAGTACTGTAATAAGATGTTGGTATCAACCTGTCTCATTATAAGATATAAGTAAACCGGTTGCTAGAGCTGTCGCAGTTTTTCTATTATCTCGAGGCTTTTTTTTAATAATTACTCCATGATTAATGAATTGTTACGAGTCCTTCAACATTAAGACAAGTTTCAGAATTACATGAACAATGTCTATTTGATTTGCCTAGTAATTTAAATCCTTATTGCATATCAATCGATTTTGTAGATTTCTTTCCTGAACCTCTCTGCTCTAGAAATAGGCGAAAAGACCGAATTTTGGGTACTAACGCGAGGAATTTATTAGGAGAGCAATATTTTAATCTAGTTTTTAACAATACTTAAGCTTTGTAGCCTGATAGTTTTCCATATTAACGACCTCATTAGAGATAACAGGATTGAATTATGCACGCCATATAAGTTGAACACCATTGAGGACCGAAATTTCCGTAAGAGGAAACTCTTTTAACATAACGTTATCTCTGATCTTATACTAAAAATTATCACTGCTAAAACGTGTTAAATATTAAAGGGATCTATAAAACGATGCTTGTAAGTGTAATTATATTTCTTGCCACCAGATTTTGACTTGTTAACCCTACATATTTTAGTGATATTTACATCAAGTGATGCAGCTAGTCTCAGCTATAATTACTTCGATGAGATGGCACAGATCTACTGCACAAGTCAAGGCGTAGGTAACTGGGTGTTTGCAATTAGAAGAGACTGTAATGAAAGGGCACCAACCTGTAACTCTATTTGTAGTGCAGAAAAACATGATATGCTTAAATCAATCAAAAACCAAAGAAGCAGGTATTTATTCCCCCAATTATCATGATTATAATGCATTTTAATTGTTTTTTCTTGTCCCTGTTGCTCTTTTTAAGGAATTTGGGAATTATCAATATCTTTTTAGTAAGGTTTACGAATATTTGAAAAAAACACTAAAAGACGTATAAAAAATAAATTGATATTCCATATTCCATTTTCGAGCGAAATAAAAAAAGGAGGAGCAGTTTTATTTGGATGATTCAAGTACAAACAGACTTTCAACAGCACTTCCTGAATTCACACAGTTCCATACATAGAATAGAATGAATACATGACTGTGACAAATTGAAAAAAAAGAAACACACAAGTTAAAAGACACAGAAGACCGACCAATAAAATAAAACTACACGTGGTAAGATACATTTTATCCGTTTCATTTCTTCTTTTTTTACTTATATATATATTATGGTAAAAAGAACAATGACAAAAAATAATACTTCCTAACTTTTCCAGTTCATACGGACCATATCCCTTACATTACTTAATAAAGTTATAATATATACCAGGATTCAAATTTTTTACGACAGAAATGCGTTAAGTCTACAAAAGACTAATCCATGACGCTCAAATAAAAAAGTTAAACAGGTCAAATAAAGTACGAAGTTCAATAGATATAAGAAGATGTGGTATGAGTTCCAATAAGACAACTCTCCATCCTCGGTTCATAAAGTATTTTTTTCCCAAATACATCTAAGGTCATATATTCCTGGGGTAGAAAACCGTTAATGTTTCTAAAATTTCACTCGAACAGCTATTGTTTTTAATTTGTTCTGAGCGCTTAGTACTTAAGGTTTGGAGGAATTTGATATAATCCATGTATATTATATTATAACAGTATACAATAAACCCGTTTTCTTTATAGTGTTGCTTGTTTCGATGCATACCAGGTTAGGAAGCAGCATGCACGTCTCCAAATTGACAGTTCTGATACTCAGCCCGATGCTGGAAAAGTAAATTTGGTAACTTACGGATATGGGAGCAAAGGATGTAGCTGGAGACCTAACCACTGTGGGCCAAATTATTGCTGCTGTAAAGCTTTTTGAGAACAATTAAAATATATTTAAAAAAAATATAATTTGTTTTCCATCATTTATCTGAATTTTATATTTCTAACTTAGATAAGTCGCAACAATTACTCGTTTTTCTGAAAATGTGTCTCAAACTCGTATGATCTTTTGTATTCTAAATATAGGTATATGTATTGTTCCCATTTATATAAATTTAAAGTACAATAGTAAACATACCGAACTCCAAGAAAAATTCAAAACGGAAAATCCAGTTTCAACTGGCAAATTAAAAAGATCAAACTTACCAAACGAATGGAAACAACTTTCACATTCCTGACTTGGTACAGGCATTTCCATAAGTAGAAAAGCGTGAATTGAACCTGTACGTAGTCAAGAATATGACAGTTATTATCCATTCGTTTGATATGTTAGAGCTTTTGATTTTGCCATTTGATTCTGGACTTTCCGTTTTGACTTTTCCTCGGAGTTCAGTATTTTTGTGATTTTACTTTGTTTGAACACGATTGTATAGCTAGCTAAACCTCTTACTTGTATGAAAGTAACATAGAATTCCTTTATATTGACAACTATGTTGTTGGAAAACCAGAATTATGGAGTTAAAGAGTTGAAAAAAACCCACAAGAATAGTTTTTATAAGTCTGGCTGAGACCAACTCGAGTGTTGGGGTAGAAAACTCCCAAGTGTTTTGAATGAATTTTGATTTTTTATAATGGTATAAAGAAATTGACTGCATAAATGATACTGAAAGCAGTGCCATCGACCAGATGATTGTAACAACTCACTAAAAATATATTGCTTATTGTAGATGCATATTAGACTACCCAAAACTCATCAGTGGATCTCGAATAATAAATTAATATATAATTAATGGCCAAATCTAAAACGAAGTCGAAAAATTCTCAAGGTAAATCCAATCATTGTGCCAAATACAGATAAAGCAATCAATCCCTGGGGTCGAAAATCACCGAACTTCAAATGACCGTTCAATGTGCTGCTTACTGGGCTAATAAACTACCGTAGTGGTAGATTCTACTCGACATATAACGCCCACCAAGTTACTCATATAAGAAACGTTAACCAAGCGATAAAGTATTACACAACGGTAGATCGATAATCTAAACCTCAGTCATCACCAAATTCGTATACCACCTGTCGTGTAAATTTTCTAACCCTTACACTTTACCGAGTGTGACATTTTGATATTGAAACTTTTTCATGACAAAGGATAAATCAAACTGTTATCGGTATAAACAACGCATACATTGAAAAAGAAAAACACAAATAACAACACTTTTTTTTTTAAACTAAAGAAAGAACAACTTTAAAAACAAAATATGAGTCTGGATGCACAATACTAGGTAAGGTAGCACACCACAGTTAGGCGAAATTTTTCGATATGAGAGCTAGTGTGCAATAAAATTTGTGGATAGCTGAAGATTAAAATAGCCTTCATAGTGGGTTTATAAGAACATCAAGATTATGTATTGTATGTAATAATGCCTGTTTTCTGTATTTCAGTCCGTATTTTCATATCCATACCAAACATTGGTCTGACAATTATTGTAATGTTTTTTTCCCAACTTTTTGTCGCTTGAACTTTGTGATCAAATTTTACGAAAAAATGAGGCGAAAGACACCCATTTTTATTTGATCATTTGGTAGATTAATGTCAACAGTTTCAGAAAAGGTATCACTTAAAGGCATTGGAAATCTAGTTTGAACCAAATTTTGGGGGAATATGTGACATTTTTATCCCCTCTTTTGCAATATTTTATGGAAATAAATCCAGAATGTTGCCATGGATACACAAAACAGGAATTATATTTCATCATTTTAACTTTTAAAATCATATCTTTAGAAGATACTGATCAAAAAAATATGCACATGTATGACACAAACAGTTGGCTTAATGTATAAGAAAGCCAGGAATAGAAGATGACATTTTGTGGTTCAATTTTAATTTTATTTTCTAATTGTGGAGTGCTACCTAAAAACAGTACAAAATAACCTTACATTTCTATAGAAAGAGGGGTTTGTCAAGGGGATCCTTTATTGACTTACCTTTTTATACTGGCTTTGGAACTGATGAGTGCAGCCATGAAAAATAACCCATATACTAATGGTAATAAGATAGACAACTCTGATTATTTGCTTAGTCAATATGCAGATGACTAAACCTTAACTTTAGATGATGATGAAAAGTCGGTAGAACAGTCTCTATATATTTTAGAAAAGTTCTCCGAGTGTTCTGGTTTACAAGCAAACTTAGAAAAAACCCAGAAGCCATCTGGATTGGGTGAAAAGCAGATTAAAAGGAAATATTTCACCAAGGAGAAAGATTAAACTGAAATCAGACGGGGAAATTTAAACTCTTAAGTATAAACTATGATCTTTTTGCTGTCGACAAGACTGCCTTTAATTTTGAAGAGAAAATTGAAAAAGATAAAGGCATTATTTAATACTTGGATTTACCAAGATCTTTCATACCCAGGAAAAACTACAGTCATAAAGTCTTTAGCATTGCCAATTCTCATTCAGTCATTAACAATATTGCTAAATCTCTCTTTTGAAAATTTTAAGAAAATTGAAAATATTTTTTTAAAGTTTCTATGGAATGGTAAACCAGATAAAATCAAAAGAAATATTCTAATTGGATCATATGATACAGGTGGACTAAAGATGCCTCATATTGAATCCTTCTGTTATGCACTGAAAATGACATGGATCTATAAATTATTAGACCCTTTCAATCATTTTCTTTGGAAAATTCTTTTCAATGATAAATATAGAAAATATGGTGCAGATAAAATATGGATGCTGAATAAGGAAAGTATTACACAAATTTCAATATATTTTAATAGATTTTAAAAGGACATCCTTCTAAATTGGGCTAAACTGAGGAATGCTTCCCATGACCAAAATGACTTTACGGGCCAGCCTATTTGGTTTAATACACTTTTAAAAATTGAGAATAACACTATTTTTTATGAAAAATGATGTGAGGCAGGAATATTTTTTGTCAATGATTTACTGTATGAGAACAATGACTTTTTCTCTTTTAATCAATTTAAAGAAAAATATGATATTAATACAAATTTTCTTCAATTCTATGGTATATATCATATGATCCCAGGTAGTTGGAAGGACCACATCAAAAACTGTGAAAAGAAAATCAACATTACTTGCGATAATTTAGACTATTTGAAAACAAATCAGAAATCGTGCCCATATTTTTATAAATTATTTTTGTCTACTTATCATGAAAACCCCATGAAATCACAAAATAAATGGAAAGAAATTTTGCATATGGTAATAGATCACTGGGATCTTTTCTATATGCTTCCTTTCGAGTGAACTTTGAGTAATAAACTGATCATTTTTCAATACAAAATTCTGCACAGAATTTTAATCACAAATGATCTGCTATATAAGTGTAAACTTAAAGAAACACACCTATGCAGTTTTTGCAATGAAACAAAAAGAGACAATAGAACATATTCTTTGGGAATGTTACATTGTCAAAATTTTTTGGCTTCAACTAGTTGATACACTACATTCAGATTGCAATTATGAGCTTCTGATATCAAAACAAAACATCCTCTTGGAATCAGATATTATAGATATCTCTGGAAATGTTTTCACTGTTCTCATGAAGTACTATACTTATTCTTGTAAATTGAGCTCACTGTTACCTTGTGTTAAGATGGCAATAAAGAAATTGAAAAAATATTATATTATTGAAAAACTATCTTCCAACTTTCACAGTTCTCCTGCAATAGGTGAAAAAATAGAAAAAAAAATGGGAACCATTTCAACAATTAATTTTATGATACAAGAAAGATAAATCGTACTTTACTGAAAAATAAATGTGTAACACAACTGGATGCACATCACAATTGGACACTGGTTGGTGTGCATCCTATAGATATTATATATTTGTGTGTAAGAATTAAATGTGTGTTACTATGTTATGATTATAGGAGTTAAAATATTGTTTTTATATGATTTCCAGATATTGTCAGAAAGAGAAAATAACAACAAAATACAAATGTATGTCTCTCTATATATGTTTTTTTTATGAGTACATGTACAAATAGAATAACTATTGTGCATCAATAATAATCTTTTAATATCAATTTAACCATATATGAATATAAGTTAATGAATTTTTTTGTTTTTTTTTTTTTTTTTTTTTTTTTTAACACTCAAATTGATACTTTATTGCACAACTTGCTGTTAACAATAACACTTGATGTACAGCATTCCATCAAGTATCCCTGTTAATAGTGCCACCGAATATCCAGGGAGAATATTCAGTAGAATTAACAAAAAAAAAAATTCTATCAATATCTAAATAAATAAATAGCTATTAAAAATAGCTGTTTTAAATAGTCTACTACAAAATATGTTTATTTTTTTCTATATAAAATACTATATATTCATGTAACATTACACACGTTATCACACAAGTTCGTCAATATATTACGGAATTTATCACTATTTATTTCGGAATGAGTTTTTGTATACTATCTTAATGTTCCAGAAACTAAAGGTAGCACGGTAGTATTTGCATTCCAGAATTTAGGTTGCTCTTTTGTGTACCCTACTTAGGTCAATGTATCTGAACAGTGTGATTGGACTAAAAATACAGTATCAACTGAACATACTTTCCCAAACTGAGGGATGAATCAGGTGTAGAAAAATATGAAATAATTTTACATACAGGTGAAAATTAATTTTTGAGAATTTTTTTTAATTTTGTATTCACTGCATGATAAAAGACCTAAAAGCACTAGTGGCCTTAGGTTTTTAAAAATAGCAAAAAAAGTAAACGGTCATGATACATATTCAAATTTATTTCTGATTAGTATAATGAAAGTACTTCAGTTAACTGTGTATGTAGAATTTTTCGCAGTGCTAGAAAGTGGTGAAAATCCTAAAAAGGCTATCATTATCCCTTATGGGCCAGGAAATACTACCGTGCCACCTAAATGCGGTCACTGGTCGATGACCTCGCACGTTTTTTGTGCTTCAAGTTGGGATTTACACAATTCTGCAATGTTTTGTAATTTGGAATAAAAATACGAAAAGGTGAGATGTTTTAATTATATGTTTTTATCTGTTATAAATCAAATGATTTGAAATAAATGTGTTATTTATTTGACCTACATAACGTTATGAACAATTGAACATGATCCCGTGTCGTGACCTTAAAATACCTATCAGCTATTTTGTAAACATACACATACTTGAATTTTCTGAAGTCATATTCGTACTACACACACACAGACAGATTCAAACATCCAAGATACACACACAAAACTCCTTCATAGTTGCATGTTTTATACATTTTAAGCATCACATTTGAAATTATATGCAGATAGGCTATAAAATATTAATTGCCTCAAATTTTCAAGAATAGCATCAAATTCTGTACACTTAGTTACTATATCTGCCCAGTAACATGGTATTAGTTATATTGTTCTTTATTTTTACCCCTTTTTCTTTATTTCTTAGCCAATTATTTTGAAGCAAATAAAGTATCCACACCCATATATACATACTTGTACAATGTAGACACACACACCAACACACACACACACACACACACACCAACACACACACACACACCAAGTACAGATCTTTTCATATATATATTATAAGTAGATAAGTACTTGTATACCTTAACATTTAAGGTATCAGGTGCATTTATAAGCACATTGACAGCATATTGATATTACAAAATACTTTATCAGAGTTTATGCTACATGTATATTTTCACATTTCTATAACATTACCTTAGTTTTTTCTCAAAATGTTATACACTTTTGTTAATAAACAGTTTATCTTCATGTTTACCAAACTATATAATTCTACTATATTATTTATTTCATATTTAAATATTTTCATTGTATCTACCCATTTAGATTTTTTATTCGAAACATAGTGTGCCTTATAGACTGAAAAGAACATTAAACTAAGCAAATGATTAAGTGCAAAGTAAGCTTTATCATTAATTTTGTATCCTATGACAAGAGAACGGAGACTTATAACATGTTCTTCTATGCCAACTCTTTTGAGTAAATCTTTCATTGATTTCCAAAATATTTTATGATATTGACATGTAATGAAGAAATGGTTATAGTTATCTAGTTCATTGCAATAAGTACATAGGTCATTTTGTGCAATTTTCCACTGGAAAAGCAGCTGTTCATTTGGTAAAATAAAATGCATTAATTTCCATCTGAACATTTTTATTTTATTATCTTTTAGATACTCAAAAGTGAATTTAATAGAGTCTTTTAATTCATTTTTGAGACTTCCATTACCAAAGAGTCTTTCCCATTTAGCAAATCCAATTGGCGTTTCTGTTATTACTTGACCTAGCACTATTTTATATATGTCTTTATTATTGATAGTAAGGATATCAGTATTGTCTCGAAATTTGATTCTAGTTCGGTTAATATGAACATTAGTTTTGAATGATTCTTCTGATTTTAATATGTTGACCCATCGTTTTGGTATGGAATTTTTAATTTTTAAGATTTCTGCAATCCAATTACTTTTATTTTTCAATTTTGAAATAATTTTTTCTTCTGATATCTTCCCCCTTTTATCGATTATGTCATTAATATATAATATATCGCTGTCAATCCAGTTATCAAAGAACAAACATTTTCCTTGAAATTTTATAAACCTATTTCCCCATATTATTTGTTTTCTAATATCTAAATAATTCTCAATTTGATCATGATTAATATTGTTACAATTGTTAACATTTATCCATGTTTTTATCATCTCTTGATAGAAAATTGGTGTTTCGTTCCATATTTTTTTATCTAGCATTTTTATTTTATTCAAATTTATCTTGAAAATAAGTAAGTTTTTGCCAAATTTATTGAGGTATAGCTTTGGTAATACAGCCCAATTTGCATTCCCTGATTGTATTATTTTTATAATCCATTTTATATGTATTGATTTTATATACGACTCGATATCAATCATATTTAAACCCCCCTCTGAAATTTTTTTAGTAATTATTGACCTTTTTATTTTATCTTTTCCTCCATTCCAAATAAATTTATATATTAAATTATTAATATTTTGTAGTTTATCTTTACTTATGATACTATTAGTTGCAATGTAAGTTATATTTGGTAGCAAAAGAGCTTTTACGATTAATATTTTTCCCAATTGGGTTAATCTTCGTTTTGACCATCTATCTACAAGTTTCGCTATTTTATCCATGACTTTTTCCATATTCAGTGTGTCACATTCTTTTCTGTCATAACCAAAGTAAATACCTAAGCTTTTAATTGGTTTATTTGTCCAATTTATATTTTCATATTTATCTTTTGAACTTTTTAATTTTCCTAACCATATCCCCTCTGTTTTATTTCTATTTAGTTTTAATCCTGAAAAGCTGCCGAATGTTTCAATTATACTAAGAGCCAGACTTATTTCTTTTCGTGACTGAAAAAAAAGAGTTGTGTCATCAGCTAATTGACAAATTTTTAAATTACATGATTTTCCATCTAATTTTATTGTTATTCCTTTAAAATCTTTATTACTTCTTAGCCTTATTGCCATTAATTCTACTGTTATGACAAAAAGAAGAGCAGAAATCGGACACCCTTGTCGTATACCACGATATATTTTAAACGGACCTGAAACCCACCCATTATTTAAAATACAGCCTTTAATGCCATTATACATAGTTTCCACCCATCTGATAAAGCCATTTTTAAATCCAAACTTTTTTAGCGTTTCTGTCATAAATGTCCATTCCAAAGAGTCAAAAGCTTTACTAAAATCCAAAAAAAGTATTGCTCCTTCTATATTAAATTTTTCAGAGTAATCTATAATGTCTTGTATTTGTCTAATATTAAAACCTATGTATCTATTTTTGACATATCCAGTTTGATCTAGACTAATTATAGAAGGAAGAACATTTTTCAGTCTCTGTGCCAACACATAAGCTAGTAATTTCGTATCAATATTCAATAATGTTATAGGACGGTAGTTATTTAATGAAAAAGGGTCATTCTTTTTAAAAATAAGCGAAATAGCACCTTTCTTTTGAGAATTTGTTAATTCTTTTTTTTCAAAATTATTATTGAAAACCTTGACCATAATATTCTTTAGACTACCCCAAAATTGTCTATAAAATTCTACTGTCAGCCCATCCAGACCAGGGGATTTATTTAATTTCATTTTAAATATTGCATCTGTACATTCAGTTTCTGTTACATTCCCTTCACATTGAATACTATCCGAGTCTTTTAGTTTTTTTGGTATTTCTGTTTCTTTAATATACATTTTAACATCATTATCATTAGGATTAGTTGACTCGTAAAGCTTTTTGTAGTATTTCACTTGTAAATTTAGAATTTTATCTTGGTCAGTTGTCGTAGATCCATTTTCATCATATAATTCAGTTATGATCTTTTTTGTTTGACGACTTTTTTCTAGTCCCAAGAAGTATGCACTATTTTTTTCCCCTTCTTCAAACCATTTTACCCTTGACCTAATTTTTTGCCCTTTAATTTTATCTTTATACAAACCCTCTAACTTATTTTCAACCTTCTCAATTTCTATTTTTAAGTTTTGACTTTTATCAATATCATTATCTATTTCATTATTAAGATTATTCAGTTGTTTTTCTAGAATATTAATTTCATCCTTTTTTAATTTAGCTTTAATTTTACAGTAGTCTAAACTTGCATCCCTTACTTCTATTTTCAAGTTATCCCATAGTATCCCCAGATCATTGCAGTTGAATGAATCTTTTTCATATTTAGATATCAACTTTTTGATTAAAATTGTGTAATCTTCATTATTTAAAACACTTGAATTTAATTTCCAATAGCCTCGTCCCTTATTTCCTCTGTCAGTATTAATTTTTAATGATACCGCATTATGATCAGTTAGTTTTTGGATTATAGGTCTAATGTCACAACTTTTACAATTTTTTTGTACTTCTTTTGATATAAAGAAATAATCAATCCTTGTGGCTTCTGATCTATCTTTTCTACACCAGGTAAATTGTCTTGTGTTTTTATTTTTGATTCTCCAAATATCTATTAATTTGGATGATTTTATCAGCCCTTTCAAACTTGTTACTGGTTTATCAAATTTTTTGGAGGATTTAGTTTTGTTTTTTGTATCAGTCAATGACCAAATATCATTGAAATCGCCCCCAAGGATAGTTTGGCCTAGTCCATTTTTATTTATATAAGATTTAACTTTTTTGAAAAAACTATTTCTTTCTCTTAATCTATTTGGAGCATAGATATTAACTAGTGTGTAGATATTTTCATTAATTTCAATGTTAATTAAGATAAATCTCCCTTCAGAATCCTTGTGTTCATCTATAATTTTGAAATGAATTCCATCCCTTAACCATATTGCTACCCCACGCGAATTACTTGTTCCATCACTTCTTAAAAGATTTTCACCAAATTCTTTATTCAAAGTATCTTGCATTAAATTTGTGAAATGAGTTTCTTGAATAAATATTATATCACATTTTTGTTGATTTGCCCAACTAACTATTTTAATTATTTTGTCAGGTTGCTGCAGGCCATTAGCATTGACCGTGCATATATGCAGATATTTATTCATGGTGGATTATAGTTAAATTTATTTATCTTCCTGAACTCCAAGCATGGTGAGTAATTATTCTTATTATCTCTGTAGTATTTTATCTTCAGCATTATTTGTTTATTACTTTTGATTGTGCCTACATTTATTTTAACTTTGAATTCTTTTATTTTTTTCCTTTTATCCGTTTCATAGACTTTACATGCTTGGATGATTTCTATTAGATTATCAGATCTGAGATATTTACCTGTGGAGTTGAAATCTACATCTTTGTTCATATGATTCTTTAAATGGCTGTCTAATATTTTGAGCAGTTCTTTATCACAAGCATTAACATATCTTACTTGATTTTTTTTGTACTTAGTTTTTGATAATCTGTGATTAATATATTTATCACTTTTATAATGTTTATTCTGTAAGAAATTTAAACACCTGCTCTCCAGGTATACTAGTTCTCTATTTACAATTGTATTCGATCTATATTTTGACCTCATCCTATTTATAGCCTGTCTGGTCAATGTTATTTCATCTAGTTTTGAGGAGTTCATTTTAACTTTGCTTAATTTGTTGTGAATAGAGCTTTTTATGTTTATTTGTAAGATGATACATAAACACCTATTTAGTACATTAAAATACAATATACTCCACACATACATTTTGTATAACATGATTATCAAAGTTATTAAACAAATAACTACTTTTACACAGCATACTACTTTATTAGCTAGGCTTTCAGAGTAACACTTCTTTCCCTTTTTCTTACATATTTTTACATTCTTATACATAATTTCATACATATTGTTTTTATTTCCATTTACAAATTGATTAATTGTTTTATTTGTCTTTTTCAGGATAACAACTACCTGAATTGATTGTGGATAACCTTCAACAGCTATACCACTCAAACAGTTTAAATGATATTCTGGATAATATATACAGTTAAAAATAAGTAAAAACAGTGCTATACAGACAGTATTGTGAGGAATGTGATTTTTATAATGCATTTTGGTTTTTCGATTTTTTTTATTTTTTTTTTATTATTGTTATAATAAATAAATTTTAGTCTTTATTTTTTGTAGTTCTTTACACACATATACAGTTTATGGTATCTTTTTCTGCTTCTTTGCAGCTTCCTCTCTTGTAGCGTCGTGTAAATTTTCAGTTGGCGTTACTGGTGATTTTTCAATGTTTTGAGTTCTTGTTCTTGACTTGTTAGGCGTTTTGTTTGTTGCATTAGCCTGCTCATGACCAGGTTTTATTAAATATCTTGAGATGCCAGGTCTCCTGTCATCACTTTTAGGATGTTTTGGTTTTTCCTTCTTTTTTGGTGAATTGTCTTTTCTGGCGGACACCCTATCGTGATTATCGAGGATCGATTGTGAATGTTCTGTGTCACTCTCTGACCTACTCTTATCCTCGGTACTCATGAGAGGTTGTGTCGAACTCCGGAAATGGACCTCACTCTCCTGACTTGGCTTGTCGATATCATCATGGTCTTGATTCTGCTCATAATTCTCACTATTGTCGTGAACATTAGAATTATCTTGTTTATTATCGCCATCAGTGTTAGTCATATATGAATCATTACCTTCAAATTCTCCTTCTGAGTTTTCGTCGCATTCATACTGCTTATGGCCTGTTTGACCACATTTTTTGCACTTCCATCCATTCGGACAGACATTTGCTGTATGACCTTCGGATAAGCACTTACTACATTTCATATTTGGTCTGTTTGTTTGTTGCTGACCATAATGGTTGATTGTGGCCCAGTATTTTCCAATCTTTAATGACTTTGGAAGCGGTGGATCAAATGGTTTGCACACAACAATGCGATCACCTGTCCTGCAATTTGTGAGGAGGAAATCTATTCTTAGCCTCTCCCTGAAGTGGTTGAGTACCTCACATTTGCTAGCTGAAAGCTCAAGGGATCTTATAATCTGCTCATCATCTGCTGATAGGGGTACATTTTTTACGCGTACCTTAATTGTATCTTCTTGCTCGTTCATTGTTACATTTGGGTTTCTGGTGTACAAAGTTACAGATTTTGTTCTGATTGTTAGACCTACAGACAGTAGATCTTTTTGTGCGTATTCATTGTCAAAATATATTCGCCACGTACCACGAACTCTCTGTAACCCAATTAAGGCTTTTACAGGTACTTGCTCATTTATTGCTCTGTACACCTCAGGATGTGTCAGAAATAGTCGCTGGCCTCTATAGTTTGTAGCATTTTCACCAAAGACATCGGACTCTAAGAGAAATATTGGTTTAACACTACCAATCTTGTAATCATCGTTTTTGTCTTCACTACTTGCTGCTTTAGCATAAGAGGCAGCCATTTTGTTTTCTTCGTTTGGGTTTTCTTTGTCAGTACACATCAATAAGTATTACAATTGGTTATCAAAATGGAAAGTTTTAGTCGTTTTAGTACGGAAATTATATGTTGCATACACGATACACATAATTCATACCATACTTTTGTTGAAATCTTCAGAATATCAATTTTTTGACGGAGCTATGAAACACTAGTCACCTTAGTTCAAGGGCCATAACTCATTCTTTTTTGTTTTTTGTATTTTTGTATTTTTGTTTTTTGTTATTAGTTTTTTTTTGTTTTTTTTAGTTTTCTGTTTATTTGTTTTTATTTGTTTTGTTTTGTTTTGTGTTTTGTTTTGTTTTTGTTTTTTATGGGGAGGGGGATGTTAATGTAAGCGCTGACACTGGCAGGTCAAAATGAATAAACATGTATTGTATTCTTCTTTGATAGAAAAAATGCATATAATTATTGTATGAGATGAAAAAATACAATATAAAGAATTACAAAAATAAAAAAAAAGTGAACTATTCCTCAACACGATGCAAAATATAATACAGGTAATTGATATGTTCAAAGTAGTTTAAAAATCTAAAAATATGCAGAGTTCTATAAATTTTGTTTGATAACAACTTTTTTTATTGCACCAGATCTGTATTTTTACAGATTATGTATCTTCAACAAAGATGGCAAAATATTTATAAAATAATACCAAAAAAATAATTTGGAAAACTGATAAAACCAAACAGGACCAAAATGTAAGTCAAACATTGACAAGGGATTAGAGCTATTCACAAGTATGACACATTACTAAAATACACATATTCGTTTTTTGGATCATGGCTTATTTGTTTTTCGGTAATCTATTGAAATAATCACAGCTTGTAATGAAACAAACCATAATTTGACATATATAATTTGGACGCTTCTTTTTGATTGAAGACAGTATTTTGCCCAAGATGTCTAATCACTTCTTTATATTTTTTTTGCGTTTTAAAAGTGGTTGCTGTGTTAGTTAAGTCTTCACCACTATTTTCATCTGCAACTTTGATTTTTTAAAGGATTTTTATTTTTTATAATTGCACTTTATATGAACTCTACGTGCATTGTTTATATTTAAATTGTAAAACCCATACTCAATAAATTACGTCAGAAAAAAATGTTATGTCACACGAAAGATCTCATTATCGTTCGATAAATATGAACCACGCCTTTTAATTTATTGGGTAAAAAATATTTTCTTGAGCAGTTTTGACATTCACATCCTACATTAATTTTTCAATTACTTCTACACGTAAAACTTATATTTTTTATTACATACTACAAAGAGATTTACCTAACCTCAGGTCATTGAATAATAGTTTAACACCAGACGGATTTACAAATAAATGAGATCTTTAACGAAAACAGAAATCCGAATATAATATGGTCCTACTTGAGAACTTCTCAAACTGAAATATTATTAGTAGTTTAACATTGATTTAACTGAGTGCAACACCACTTTGAAAGCGAAATCTCTATTTCATTTAACACTAGACAGATATGGCATTACGTAAGATCAGAATTTAAAGTAGAAATGTAAATAGTTTGTGACCATTGTACTTTAAGATTGTACTTTGATAAGCGTTTGAGGCGTAAAAATGAGCTAATAATTATAGTTTAACGAGACAACAACCATGAAATCATGACAAGCACAACATCAAATTATGTATGGTAATTCAAAGTAATGACGGAAGAAAACGTTAAATGAATACGTGATCTTTATATCAATTAAAATTTAAAAAAAGTACGGAACTAAAAAGTTTAATTCTTAATGAAAATTTCAATTATTCAATTTCTCTAAATGTATTTAAATCAATACCTATCTTTCGAAACTTTGGACAGTAAGTATTTTGAAGGAGGCTACCCCATAACATGTATTGCCACTTGAACTGTAAATGAATTCACAATATTATCACAAAATATCAATTTAAAAATGAAACAATTTGATCGGTTCAGTAAAGAGATTATAAATTTTCTATTTCACATTTTACCGCTATTTGACATTTAATAACTCGCATACTGTTAAAGTGGTGTTGATAAACAATTCATATTTGGTTGTTTATTAGAAATTTAAATATTCTTCCTTAAATTTGGTTAAATACAAATTACTTTTGAGATGTGTCTCGTACTTTTGTATTTGTAAAATATTCATTTATTTTATAAGATATTAAGAAGATATTCAATTTCATGTAAACAACCATTACATATTGGTAGATACATCATTATATGCTGTTTTATTATATATCCTAGGTAGTTTAATGATTTATTCATTTTAAAATATGTTTACAGTACATTTTCTATTAGCATACGAGCTGACATAATAATACGATCACTTCAAATATGCACCTTATGTCAGAAAGTTAATGTCTGATACTTAACACACATTATAAGATGTCAAATATGTTTCTAAACCTTTTTAGAAAAAAAACCACACGAATAAAATAATTTGTATGGTATATTTCATAAGATATATACTATATTATTGAGGAAAAAAATATTAAACGCTACAAAAGGAATGTGTACACGAGAAGATACAAACAGAGCAATCAAGAAGTACATGTAAAAACCAAGAAAATACATGGTGAACAGACAAAATGATGAAATGATGAACAACAGTTAAAAAAATCACTAAATGGAAACCTACAAATTACATAACATGAAATCAGCAAAAAAACAGAGTAAACTTAGGTGGTCAAAAAGAGTCACAAAATATAAATATTGGAATTTCTAAGCTAATTAAAATGTTTTGCTATGTTCCTAATACGCTTCCAAATAGAAAACAAATGATTTTTTGTCTTTATCTATAAGTTTATTTTTAATTATCTTTTATTTATTCGGAGTGGATAACTACTCAAATTACAGGTCTTAGTAAATAAATTTACAAAGGAGACACGTGTAACTATCGTCAGTAATTGGACTCTGAAGCTGAAGTGGTATTGAGAAAACTTAAAAACTGATGATCAACAATAAGAATGATTTAGTATACTGAAATCCTTTACAATCCTCTCTATAACATATCACATTAGTGTCAGCCAAAGTGGTAAACAAGAAATGCATCTGTTAAAATTGTTTTGTATTGATGATCTACTTTTATATTTACATTTAATAAAAAACGACCAAAACTTCATTACAGCGGAGTTCATTAGAACATTATATAAATCATATTTGTATTGAACCATTTGTAAATATCATCCTTATCGATTTTTATGGTGGAAATAAAAAATAAAATTAAAATGTTTTAGAAAAGCAATCATACAGGCATGCCTAATGGAATCCCGGTACATCAGATCAATACGATATGACACTGTTGTGTTTATCTCCGTCGAACAGAATAAATATTACACTAAAAATTTGTTTACGCCCATTACAAAATAATTGGCGCCGTAAAAAATAACTGATTATTGATGTTTATAGAGCGAAACACATATGTTTTTTTACAGATAACACTTAAGTTGAAATCAGGATTTAACCCGTTTCTAATATCAAATGTTATGCTATTGTGCTGTTGGGCTAACACGTGAGAGCTTTTGTGGAAAGGTATATTGTGCTGTTGGGCAACACATGAGAGTTTTTGTAGAAAGGGGTATTTTGTTCTTTTGGGCAACACGTGAGAGTTTTTGTAGAAAGGCATCAAGATCCATTAAGGAATTTGCGACTATCATACAAGTGAGAGGTTTAGCTAGCTATTAAACCAGGTTTAATCCACCATTTTCTACATAAGGAAATGCCTGTACCAAGTCAGGAATATGACAGTTGTTTTCCATTCGTTTGATGTTTTTGAGCTTTTGATTTTGCCATTTGATAAGGGACTTTCCGTTTTGAATTATCCTTGGAGTTCGGTATTTTTGTTATTTTATTTTTTACAGTAAACTCTTGCATATTTTCTTCTCAGTATATTTTTTATATTCATGGTTGAATTGCAGGCCACGTGGCTAAGGAATGTTGCTATGAACCGCATTGAAACCATAATGTATGTTAAAGGGACAAAAAATCATAATAAGCAAAGAGAAACTGATATTACGACGGCAAAAAAAAAAAGAAAACGACGAAAAGACAAGCAACTGTCCACAAACACTACATAAAAAATTAAAGACTCACGAATTTATATTAGGAGAATCTTATTTCCGAATCCCTTTCTATGATACTGCAATCATATTTTATATATCATGTTATGAAATATCAGGTTGGGCAGATCTTGCTCCATATGTGTCAAATGTCGAGTAGCTCATGCGATGCTAAAATTTGAGTTCCTCGTCCCATCTACTAGAACAATATTCTGACTGCTGACTAGTGCAGATCGCTTAAGATACACGCGTTTTCTGACAGGATTCGTGTTGCTCAATTTTCTCTGTGTTTTTTTTTTGTTTTTAGCCAAAGTGTTATCTGTTATTCTTCGATATGAAATGTATTGTGGTGTCTGATTTGCTCTTTGTATCGTCTTTATTATTCAAAAAACGTTATGATGAAGAACACCAGTACACTCGTCATTCATTTGACATACATGGTAAGGGTTATTTCACTATGTGACTAGAGAATGTTATATCAAAAACACCCAATCAATATATCTACTTCATAAAAGAAGAACGAAAGATACCAGAGGGACAGTCAAACTCATAGATCAAAAAACAAACTGACAACGCCATGGCCAAAAATAAAAAGACAAACAGACAAATAATAGTACAGATACAGATGACACAACATAGAAAACTAAAGACTAAGCAACACGAACCCCCCAAAAAACGAAAAAACTGGGGGTGATCTCAGGTGCTCCGGAAGGGTAGGCAAATCCTGCTCCACATGTGGCACCCATAAAAAGAGACATTATTTGTCGAAATTCCCATCTGGTGCAGTAAAGTTGGTAACGTTGTTCTTCCCTGAACAACATGATTTTGTCAGCATTTCAATTTTTCTTGTACTAGAACAGTTTGACAAGCATTCTTCGATAATTTCATAACCATTAATTTGTTTTGAACAATTTCCCATAAGCAGTGGACAATTATTTGTTGTTTATTCTATATATAAATAAGAAGATGTGGTATGAGTGCCAATGAGACAACACTCTATCCAAGTCACAATGTGTAAAAATTAAACAATTATAAGTTAAAGTACGGCCTTCAACACGGAGCCTTGGCTCACACCGAGCAGCAAGCTATAAAGGGCCCCAAAATGACTAGTGTAAAACAATTCAAACAGGAAAACCAACGGTCTTATCTATATAAAAAACGAGAAACGAGAAACAATTACGAACCACATCAACAAACGACAACCACTGAACAACATGCTCCTGACTTAGGACAGGTGCATACAAATACAGCGGGTTTGAACGTTTTAACAGACGCCAACCTTCACCCTAACCTGAAACAGTAGTGTAACATAACAACATAAAAAGACACACTATAAAATATCAATTGAAATGGCTTAACTCGATCAAAAAGACAAATAAACAAAAACAAGTAAACATACACTGAACGAATAAATTTGATCTATGACACAATATAAATACAATATTAATAAAAAAATGTAAAGCAATGTCAAAAAGACAACTCTAACCTAGGACAAAATGGCGTTAAATTTAAGTATAATAATTTTGTTGTTAGGAGTACGGAAATATTTTTTTACAAAATAAATAAATTTGTTGTTCACAGTACGAGTACAGAAGTGAAAATTCATCGTCACACTAAACACTTATTCAAGGTGGTACAGTGAGACGAGATATAACACAGAGTAAGTAAACATTATGTTTGGATTGCAGGAGCTATTCCATTATTGTCACGGTCTTTTTTGCAAAGACAACATTTTGGTATTACGTGTGTTCTTACGACTGTGACTAGAGTGAATTTAGGGCCAGCTGAAGCCCGCCTCCGAATGCGGGATTTTCTCGCTGCGTTGAAGACCTATTGGTGGCCTTGGGCTGTTTTCTGCTCTTTGGTCTGTTTGTTGTCTCTTTGACATATTCTCCGTTTACATTCCTAATTCTATGATTAAAAGGTAAAATAGTAATGCTGCAAGTTTGTTTTCATTTCAAAAAGTCATATAGATTTTAAATTGTTGAAATATAGCAAAAATACGAAACTAGGATTTAAAACTGATATATGCATACGGAAAATACTATCAAAACAATTTAAATCCTCATGACTTACGAATAAATATTAGGTCGCAAGTATCACAAAAAGTATCTTTAAAAAATGTTTGCGGTCGTGCATTCTGATCAAAGAAGAAATAAAAACTGACTTTTAAATGCAAGATGTAATTTTTGGAGGATAATGGCGATTTTATGTCTTTTGATAATAATCTCGATCTTTAATCATAATAAAAAAAAAAAAAAAAAACTAAAACCCATATTCATTTGTAATTATTATAAAAAGGAACAAATCAAACACCAAAACGTTGTCATATTAACTTTTCTGAACAGTTAAAATGTTGGAGCTAATTCAGGTCAAAATGCATTTTGATATTGACGACAGTTTACAACTCCAAAGTCTCGTTAATAATTTTGTTTCAACAGAATATTTTAAACCCAGAAATGTAATATTGATAGTAGATTATAAACCAGGATTTCATTATCTATTTGGTATTGATGACTGATTTCAAACAAGAATTCCTATAAGAATTTGCTATTGATCGCAAAACATAAATCCGGAGTTCCTTTAGGAAAAATCATTGATAGTAGATTATAAACAGGAATTTGTCATATTTAGCAGATTATAAACAAATAAATTCCTTTAGGAATTTATCATTTATGGCTGATTATAAACAAAGAATTCCTTTTTGATTTTGGCAATGATATCAGTTTATAAACACAGAATCCTTTAGGAATTTGGCAATGATAGCAGCGTACAAACACAGAATTCCTTAAAGCATTTGGCATTTTTAGCAGAATATAATCACAGAATTCCTTTAGGACTTTGGCATTGATAACTGATTATAATCACAGAGTTCCTTTAGGCATTTTGCATTTTTAGCAGATTATAAGTACAGAATTTCTTAAGGAGTTTGGCATTGAGTGCAGATTATAAATCAAGAGTCCTTTAAGGAATTGCATATTGATAGCTGTTAATAAATCTAGAGTCCTTTCAGGAATTGGATATGGATAACACATTATAAATCTAGAGTCCTTTAAGGAATTGGATATGGATAGCAGATTATAAATCTAAAGTCCTTTAAGGAATTGGATATGGATAGCAGATTATAAATCTAGAGTCCTTTAAGGAATTGGATATGGATAGCAGATTATAAATCTAGAGTCCTTTAAGGAATTGAATATGGATTATAGATTATAAATCTAAAGTCCTTTAAAGAATTGGATATGGATAGCAGATTATAAATCTAGAGTCCTTTAAGGAATTGGATATGGATAACACATTATAAATCTAGAGTCCTTTAAGGAATTGGATATGGATAGCAGATTATAAATCTAGAGTCCTTTAAGGAATTGGATATTGATAGCAGATTATAAATCCAGAGTCCTTTAAGGAATTGGATATGGATAGCAGATTATAAATCTAGAGTCCTTTAAGGAATTGGATATGGATGACAGATTATAAATCTAGAGTCCTTTAAGGAATTGAATATGGATAGCAGATTATAAATCTAGAGTCCTTTAAGGAATTGAATATGGATAGCAGATTATAAATTTAGAGTCATTTTAGGAATTGAATATTGATAACAGATTATAAATCTAGAGTCCTTTAAGGAATTGAATATGGATAGCAGATTATAAATCTAGAGTCCTTTAAGGAATTGGATATGGATAGCAGATTATAAATCTAGAGTCATTTAAGGAATTGAATATGGATAGCAGATTATAAATCTAGAGTCATTTAAGGAATTGAATATGGATAGCAGATTATAAATCTAGAGTCATTTTAGGAATTGAATATTGATAACAGATTATAAATCTAGAGTCCTTTAAGAAATTGGATATGGATAGCAGATTATAAATCTAGAGTCCTTTAAGGAATTGAATATGGATAACAGATTATAAATTTAGAGTCATTTTAGGAATTGAATATTGATAACAGATTATAAATCTAGAGTCCTTTAAGGAATTGGATATGGATAGCAGATTATAAATCTAGAGTCCTTTAAGGAATTGGATATTGATAGCAGATTATAAATCTAGAGTCCTTTAAGGAATTGGATATGGATAGCAGATTATTAACACAGAATTCCTTAAAAAATTAGCTATTGATGGAGATACATTGTAATAAGCCTACATTTTCATCATTCCTTAGTTATTGATAACAGTTATTAAATCCATAGTTTTTTTAAGAATTAGATTTTAAGGCAGATTTTTGTGATTTTGTGATTTCTGTCGAGTTTCATCATCAAATATGTACATAAATCAGGCCGTTAGTTTTCTCGTTTGAACTGTTTTACCGTTGTCATTTTGGGGTCTTTTATAGCTGACTATGCGGTATGGGTTTTACCCATTGTTGAAGGCCGTACGGTGACCTAAATTTCTGTGTCTTTTGGGTCTCTTGTGGAGAGTTGTCTCATCTGCAATTATACCACATCTATTCATTTCTATATATAGGTATTTATCAATCTTTATATGTATGTATGTATCAACACAGATACCAGGCTTATGATTTTGTACGCGCGTTTCGTCCTCATAACACTTATCAGTGAAGCTCGATTAAAAAAGTTAAATGCCATATCAAGAACAAAGTTAAAGAGCCTATATATATACCCCAATCTCTGTCTATTCCTTTTCACAGCTGTGATGATCAGTTTCTGATTATATAATGTTAATAATGCAATTTCATATCTGACAATAAATCAATAATATATTTAATTTACTTAAGGTAATGAAAAATAAGCCTATGTACTTTAACGGTATATATAAATGCATTATACTGTTTGTGAAAACAGGCGTATCTCTATTCATTAATATTTAATCAACATCTACCTTCAAAACTCTCAGCTTCGACGAAAATAATTATTTTTACATCAAGGACAAACATTCTCTCTTTAGATTTGAATGTAATATTATTGAAAGAAATTAATTTTGAGAGAGCCATTATTACAACTAATAATTTCTAAAATTATCTGGTTTAAATTTTCAAAGCAATTGTCACCACCTGTATTTTTGTGTTGAAGTTGATCTGTTCCACAAAATCCCTTAGCTTTAAGCTTATAGACGAAATACCTACTACTCTCATATACTTATGATGGCTTTAAAATTTTTGATTCGAGCATTCTAAATGAAGGGAAATCTAGAAAAGCGCGTTGAATGTACCTTGATAAAAGTTTAATTTTCATTTACCCCAAAGATATAAAAGGAATACTGAAATAAGTATTGTTTTAATACTGTAACTCTGGTTTATTCATTAGTCTGTGAACTTTGTATAGGTCTAAATCTGCCTAAGTCTATGGAAAGCTGTTAATAAATAAAATTGAAACTACCGAAAATTTGCCACCAACTTACTAGTATATAGACAATAGAAAACCTTAACATATGACACAATACTGCCACTGAAGAGGTTCTGGATTTAAACTTCCACATGACTATACAAAATATATATAATTTAAAATCTACTCAGATAATTGAATAAAACAGGAAACTAAATCATTCTTGTCTCAGTTACCACTGCTGGTTGACTGTTAGTCCCTGTGTGTATCATCAGGCCAGTAGTTAGTGCTTCAATACTTACATGATTTCCCCCGTTGTTAAATGAAGAAATTATTAAGGAAGTTCCGATTCCATGCATTAGGCAAAATTGACTTAAGCTGAATTTGGCTATTCATTAAAGTTCCCTCTGTCCATATCCTAACTTTTCTACGTATTTACACAATGGTAAATTTAAGCGTTCCTGACGAGAATAAATCCAGGAAAGCGCATGGGACGCACGATACCTGTATGTTGTTATTTGCATGTACTAGCACTGGACCAATACCACTGCTGCATGTTGATTTGTAAGTCCCCCGAGGGTAGCATCAGCTCATTAGTCAGACCTTCGAAACTCATAGCATATTTCTTTCTAAAATTCCCCATTGATAAATTAATACACCCCTGGCTTTAAAATGATTAGATTTGAGCGTTCCTGATAAAGGTGTATCCCGAAAAACGCTTCAAACGCACACTATTCATTTTCCATCTGTTAATCGTTATTTTCTTACCTTTTTTAAGAAATTGCAGAATCTATTAGGGTTGTAACGATACACCTACCTAATGATACGTACAAACTTCGTTTGTCTTCATCTAAGGTAGTACAGGCAACACGAAACAAGCACAATTGCTAAAAACATGCATTTGCTACAGAACAAACCCGATTTCGTTATCGTCTGGCTTCATGTTCATGCGATTCACGCAAATTTTGTTTGATTTGTTACCCTCATCGATTTTAAATATTTGAATATCGGTAAATTACCGTCGCCTTATATACCAACTTATAAGACTGATGAGTTTTCACCACTGGAATGATGACACTGCTGGTGAAAGTTTCATCCCCGAGCAAAATTTTTGTTGACTTGAATAAAACGGGCGGCATGCGTACGAAATTATAAGTGTGGTATCTTTGTCTCGCTTTTCCATCGAGTAAGAGGACGGACCAGGCTTTGATGATGCTATCCGATCAACAATTGTTTTAGTGGGTCCATTTTGTTGAATGGCGAAAGGATTAAAACATATCAGTATCATTAAGCTTCTACGTTGTGAATGAAAAAAAAACTGTAGGTAGAATTTTTTTCACATTTTTCATGTCTGGGCCTTTTATAGCCGACTTTACGGTATTGGTTTTTCTCATTGGTGAAGGTCGTACAGTTGCCTATAATTGCTTACATCTACTTGATGTGGACTTGGTGCATAGTTGTCTCATTGGCAATCATACCACATCTCTTTACTTTTATATATGAATAAAACAACCCGTCAAAAGAGAAGTTGACATATATATGAACATTATTGATAGGTAAAATGCTATTACATCTACCGATAAATGAACAACTATATTCCAACTGTGTTAATTAAAAACACCAACATTTTACAAATTCCAGACACAGCTTGTCCGGTCATTGATGTTTTCAAATTCTCTATAGCGCGTAAAATTTATGTACAATAGACATCAAATTGAATTTTACGTAGTCAGAGACATAAGACAACAACATCTCTGATGATGACAAACACATTGTATGATGATTGAGAAGACTACTTATTATTGAGCTTTTAATTGTAACATATAATTTGTTCAGTAACAAAATGGGGCTTGAATTTTAAACACCAATAAAATAAAACAGAACAAAAATATGATTTGATAAAACTTGTAGAAAAAAAGTATGGATTGAAAAGGTAGATTTAATGGACATTTCTCAACCTTTTTTTTGCTTGTAAGAAGTTTTATGAACATTGATAAATATTTTCATATCACAAACTGAGAGTGATTGCGCATATTGTTGATAGAAAACAACGTATCTGATTTCTGTAATAATCTGAAAGCTACATGTATTTGATCAGAAAGTATTTGATGGTGGTACACTTAAGAAAGTCTACACTGCTACTCTGTACGTTTCATATACCTCACGATTGATATTGACGTACAATTTGTCGACAAATTATCATTTTTATGAAATGTCCTTTTTTGTCCAAATTAGCTGTTATGAATTTGATCTTTCGTTACATCATGTCCTTTTTCGTATCTATACATGCCATCAGAATTCACTAAAACATCGAAAATAAAATCAAATAGGAAATAGGATTCATAATTGCAGAACTTAATCAATTTCTACTTAAATTATAATAGAATTCGAGATTGCAAGAAATAGTGTGAGGTTTTTCATAAATTGGATTTGGAATTACATTTTTTTAATCATTTGAGGAAACGAAAATTCCATGTGATAAGTTATAAACATTTTAATAGATATAGATCATTGGCGAAGAATACTTGTGATATAAAGATGTTAATTGTCGTTCCTCTCCTCTGACCCACGAAGACACACACAATTTCGTTGGTGCTCAAAAATAAAATAAATACGAATAAAAGAAGTGATGGGTTCATTGCCAACGTCAATCAGAGAACAACCGAACAGAAAAGATATCTAGAGATCAATATACTGACTTCAGCAAATATGTAAATACATGTATAAAATTCTAAATCGTATTAACGAATAGGTATAATAGCACGTGCATCAAAAAGAGTATTAGTAGAGTTAAATGTATATAATTTATAGGAAACAAATCATCCTTTCAATAAAAGTGGTCTTATACATGTAGCCTCCAACCTTAGTGCTATCATTTGTGTATCTCCTGTTTACAACAAAGAAAAACATTTAAAAACTCATTGAATTAGGACGATATCAAATCTTACCATATTGTATAAGAAGTTTATGTTAAATTGTCTGGAATTCCAAGATCTGGAGAAAGTTGCTAACGGCTTAGTATATAATGAAACCATAAATATGACCATAAAATACTAAAATAAATATCTTTTGTGATTATAGAATGTTGACTGTTTCGGACATTTTCTATCTATAGCAACTTGTTATAGGAACAATACTTGAAATTTAGTTCTGTGAATTATTTATGAGCAAAAAATACATTAAATGTTTTGTTTTTAATTTCTTTTAGTTGGAATCGGAAAGCAATATCATAATCAAAGAGATAAATATCCAAAAGACACTTATAAAGGAAAATAGACATAATCAAACATATTTGACAGTAAAACTGACCACACCAATTCCAAATTACTCTGAAAAAATAAACCATGAAAACATATTTTAGTTATTTTGAGACATATATGTTTGAATTATTGCCTAGTTTTGAAATTTTGAATTCCAAAACAATAAAGGGAACATAGGTCAGACGTTTTCAGACCCTGACTACCATTCGTGATAATATGGTAAAGTCACTAGGAATTCAGAAAAAAAACTTGTTCACCACTTGCTGAAACTCTTGTTGTTTACTGTAATTCTATGAACAAATCCACTTTCTTTTCTTTATCAAAAACTTTAATCAGAAATGTTATTAATAAATGATTCGAGAACATTCAAAGGGTGTTAAATAAGGCAAAATCATAAGAAAACTAAAATAAACCTGTTGTATAACTGGAGATATAAAGGTAGTCTAACTGGTTGAGTTAGCGAAGATTTCTTTTGGTTTAGTCGGTTTAGACCGCTGCCTTTAGATCCCTAAATTGAGGGTTCGAATCTTGCTGGTATCATCATTGCAGTTTCACAATAACCCCATCCCCCCCCCCCCCCCCAAAAAAAAACCCAACAAAAACAAATGCAAAAATTGTCATAAACTGGAAATTAGAAAGGATGTGTAAATCACAAACAATATGTGTGCAATTAGAATAGTATATCTAATAGATATTGAATTACTGCCTGACAATTTGTATTTTTGAGTAAAACACTACGGCTTATAAATACTTATGTTAGTATCTAAAATTTAATATAATACATGCGTGAGTTATCATACAAAAACACCAAAGACCATGTGTATATAATATGAAGTCCATTGTCAAGATGACATTTGGAATATTGACACGGGTGCTCTGGAACGGAGTAACTTACTCAGAAAAGAAGATGAAGAAGAAGTTATAAAGCACAGACAGGTTACGGTAACACACTTGCAAGTATCAAATTAAGATAATTCTGGCCGACTGTATCAATCTGGCGTAAGAAGACTTGACTTCTTCTATCCGAAAATGAACACAAACTAAAGTACCATTATAGCTGTGGAAATATATTATACACCTGACGTTTTTGTTTCTTACCTTTATCCCCTATCACTTTTCGAAAACCTCAGCCACATAATCAAACGGCTCTTAATATGTTTTTCTTTTTAAATATAGAATGATGGAGTGAAATAAAACTCTAATAGAATGAATAACATTTACATGTGTAATCTGATCAATAACTCTATTTGTCGTAAAAGCTATTTTTTTTTATTTCTGACGGTGAGTTTTCGACTTCAGCGCCGTTGAGTTAAATGATAATTTTTTCATAATCCCAGCTTTAGTTATTTTGTACTTACATTTTTAGTGCTGTCTTTGCAAAATTTATACTACTGGAATCCTAAACCAAAACTTAATGGTAATAGTGCATTTTTGTGTATTATTTCAAAAGTTTGACTTGTGTTCGAATGAAACGACTTTATTTTGCTAAAACTTCATACGTACATTACATAACAAAGAAGTTTAAAAATCACATCAATAGGATAAAACCCAAAAGACGAAAAACAAATATTTACGATGAGTTGTCGTAATTCTTGTACAGAAGTGATCATGGGCATCAATTGATAGAACAATCTAAAGGTCAACTGAAGCTTTCCTACATTGACCAGCTCTATTCATAACATAAATAGCTCCAAAGTCGTATGATTGTATTGAACGTAAATAACTGAAAGTTTTCTTTTGATATCTTAGAATTAGAATTATAGATTTTGACTTGGATGAAGAGTTGTCTCATTGGCACTCATACCACATCTTCTTATATTTATATAAGTCAGTCTCCTTATTTCTATAATTTATAAAGAGAATTTGACAGTCGAATGGCAGGAACTTTGTCTATCATCCCTTAATAATTTATTTAAGATTAGACATGCATTTGTAACAATGATCTGATATACTTGATCTTATTTGATGTTATGAACACTTCGAAAAAAAAATTTACACTTTAGAGATTTCGTGCGTCCGGTGGTTTTCTGGATTTATCGTCATTAGGAACCATCAAACCCAACCCTTTAAAAGTAGTTGTGGGTTTACCCCTTGCATTCGTGTTACGGTGGTTTTCTGGATTTATCGTCATTAGGAACCATCAAACCCAACCTTTTAAAAGTAGTTGTTGGTTTACCTCTTGCATTCGTGTTACGGTGGTTTTCTGGATTTATCGTCATTAGGAACCATCAAACCCAACCTTTTAAAAGTAGTTGTGGGTTTACCTCTTGCATTCGTGTTACGGTGGTTTTCTGGATTTATCGTCATTAGGAACCATCAAACCCAACCTTTTAAAAGTAGTTGTGGGTTTACCTCTTGCATTCGTGTTACGGTGGTTTTCTGGATTTATCGTCATTAGGAACCATCAAACCCAACCTTTTAAAAGTAGTTGTGGGTTTACCTCTTGCATTCGTGTTACGGTGGTTTTCTGGATTTATCGTCATTAGGAACCATCAAACCCAACCTTTTAAAAGTAGTTGTGGGTTTACCTCTTGCATTCGTGTTACGGTGGTTTTCTGGATTTATCGTCATTAGGAACCATCAAACCCAACCTTTTAAAAGTAGTTGTGGGTTTACCTCTTGCATTCGTGTTACGGTGGTTTTCTGGATTTATCGTCATTAGGAACCATCAAACCCAACCTTTTAAAAATAGTTGTGGGTTTACCTCTTGCATTCGTGTTACGCACACATATAAAACTGGCCACAAAGGCAATTGATCAATTTTATGGAAAGAGCTTGTAAATCAACCTCTGAAAAATATTTCAGTTCACAGACAAGAACTCACAATAAAAAATAGCTTGTTATGATTTATACGGATTTGGTGTAGATGGCAGATGTGTGGTTATCACTCTTAACTTTGTTTAGACACGACGTGATGGAGTCCATGGTATATTGTTTAGGCACCTGTCTGTTACTCAGGACTCTATTTTAACCCATAGATGTCTTTTGTTTATTATTTTCTTTTTCGTTGGGTTATTGTCTCATTGATGTATAACATGTCATCTACGTTCATATTCAAATAGATATTCTATTTAAAACTTATTAAAATAGAAACAGTTTTTTTACTGCTAACCCCAATGTTTAAGCTCACCTGACTTATAAGGCCATTTGATCTATTGTTATCAATTGACGTCCGTCATCCGTCAGTCTGCAGTTTGACAATTCATCATCTCCTCGGAAACTACGGGGCCAAATTGAATATCATTTTGCAGGATTAGTGTTTTGAATGGTGTCTATAAATGTTTTTCATTTCATATCGATCGGACGATAAAAATGGATGCAAGAGGCAGATGTTGATTCTGACTGGTCCATTTTTTTATATAAATTCCTTCTCCTCTGAAGCTACAAGACGAAATCTTTAAAACTTTATATTGGAGACCCTCTACAAAATGTCCTCATTTTGTGCTGATCAGGTGGTATACGTGGCGACTACAGCGTCATATAGGTTTCACTGAAGCCTATTATAAATCACATTTATATCATCTCCTCTGAAACAACCCGGCCAAACCAAACTTTGCAGGAATAAAATAAAGAATGGTGTCTACATAAAGTTATGTCTTTCTGATCGGATGAAAAATATTGCCGCTAGAAGGAATTTTTTATTCTTAGTAAAAATTTTTGATTTCTTCTATTCTGAAACTACAATTGTCAAATATTTTCAAATTTCATAGGATTGATTATTTGGGGAACCGCTACAAAATTCCTCATTTGTGCTGATCAGATTGCATATCTTGTGGCCAATGGTGGCACATAGATTTTCATTGAAGCATGTGGGAAATCGACTATTTTCATCATCTCTTCTGAAAGCAGATGGTCAATATTATCCAAATTTGCAGGAATAATGTACGGAAGGTGGTCTATATATCGTCCCCAAACTATCGGTCACCAGACATATTGTTAAGACCTGTCCATTCGTCACATTGAACAAAGATAATTTACCTGTGCAAATCCTACATTTTTTTTGCTGGTAGCAAAATTTTTAAATATAAGCTTATTCATATGCACTTATGGTAACTCTTTCACAGGTGAGCAATACAGGCTCACTGGAGCCTCTAGGTTGAAAACGTATCTAAAAAAAATTAAATGTAATACACACATCTTTTAATTTCTGCTTTAATGGACGCCGTAGCTTTTATAAACCTTTGATCTACATAATATACATTCTATTAACCACGCTCTATTATTTTTAAATGGTTTTAACGTTCAACTTGATGCACAAATTGTACAAAGTTTACAAATTTGGTTTAAAAATTCCAAATATGTATCCCTATTTTGCGTCTATTAATTCAGTTCTCTTCCAAGGGTTCAAGAACGGTTCAGCATTGTCCGAGTCTTTTCCAAATTTTATGTATAAAAATGAAGATAATGAATAAAACAACGTCTGGAACATAGGTATTGGTGTATGGTACGACCGCGATGAATTATTTTTTTGTAAGGTGTTTAAAAGTTCAAAGTCTTTTGCAAAAAATTGTCTTCTTCATATGATACGCAAATGTTAGGCAAAATACTATTGAGTAAGTCAGCAGCACAACATCTGCTCACCAATGGTTTTGGCGTCTGTTTAGGTTCTACAAAAATATGCTTCTTTTTTGTTTTTTTTAGATATTTGATTTGTCGGAAGTTATGCTCTATATTTTGAATTAAAACATTTAAAAAATAGTGTGAGGTTTCTAATTAACCCATTGTCAGTTGAGTTGAAGGATACAGTAACATTTATAGGTGCAGAAGTCGGCATTCCTATTGGAACCAACTGTGCTTTTACTCTTTCCGACTTGTTCCTTTATTCGTATGAGACATCACTCATTAAGAGGCTGTTTTAAAGATAAAGAGAATATCTCATTCATCTTGAAATTGAAACAAAGGATTCCACATACACCGCTAGGTCTGCTTCATAATTTTGATTAAAAAAAATGAATGCGAGTGTCGGTTGAGAACTAACCTTTTCGACAAAAGCAGTAACAACTACTTTCCCATTGTCAACTTCCTTTTTTGGGGAAAATGTATATCCTCATGTTTGGTGGGTTTCATGTTGCGCAATTTGCAGTTTATGTATACTGTTTTCTTTACTCTATATTTGCGTCTTTTTCGTGGTGTTGTCAGCCTCCCTTTTTTTACTATCTATGCTGTTGAGGTCTCACAAATTTTTAACCCGGCTGCATTTTTACGCCTGTCCCAAGTCAGGAACCTCTAGCCTTTATAAGTCTCGTGTGTTTTTTTTAAATTTTGGTTCATTTGTATGTTTCGGAGTTAAGTGTGGCGTCCATTTCGCTGAACTAGTATACATTATTATTTAGGGGCAAGCTGAAGCTAGCCCGCCTCCGGGTGCGGGATTTTCTCGCTGCTTTATATTCACTTATGAAACTGTTGTGTGTATTCAATAAAGAAACTGTCGGTTGTATTCATTGAGATAAAATTGAGAATGGAAATGGGGAATGTGTCAACAACAACCCGATCAAAGAGAAAACAGCCCAAGGCCACCAATGGGTCTTCAACACAGTGAGAAAATCCCGCATCCGGAGGCGGGCTTCAGCTGGTCCCTAAAAAAATGTGTACTAGTTCAGTGAAAATGGACGTCACACTTAACTCCGAAACATATAAATGAACTAAAATTAAAAAAAACATACAAGACTAACATAGGCCAGAGACTCCTGACTTGGGACAGGCGTAAAAATGCGGCGGGGTTAAACAAGTTTTGTGTGATCTCTAACCTAGAGAACATTGAATTGTGCAGTAATTCTAGCTGATTTGTGTTATATTTCGCTAAGGTGTAAAATGCGAAACGAAATATCATATATATAAACTTTTCTACCTTACAAATTTAGAATTTTATTCATATATATTTAGTAAATATTGTTTTATCTTGAAATACGCATAGTACACCATAATAAATGCTGTAGACCGTCTTGAATTTGACCTAATTGTGATAATTAAAACTTTGCTCCTCAAAAAGATTTCAAAGTTATTGTTAAGAATAAGAACACTTAAAAGTGTATTAAACAAATACAAGTTCTTGTGTCTGTTTTCATTTGTCAATTGCAAGAATATTTTATAGATTATGTGCTCAAGAGTTAAGCCTTTTTCAAATGTTTTTTTTTAGTTTGTTCTTAAGTTGTGTCGTTACACCACTGTCCCAGGTTAGGGGAGGGTTGAGCGCTCACAAACATGTTTAACCTCGCCACATTCTTTATGTGCCTATCCAAAGCCAGGAGCCGGTAGTTCAGTGGTTATCGTTGGTTCATTTCTGCCATATTTGTCTTTCGTAAATTGTTTTGTTATAAATTAGGCAGTTAATTTTCCCAATTGAGTTGTTTCATATTTTTCATGTCGGGGCATTTTATAGCCGACTATACGGATGGATTTTTCTCTTTGTTGAAGGCCGTACGGTTGCCTATAATTGCGTACATTCACTTCATTTGAACTTGGGTGGATAGTTGACTCATTGGCAATCATACCACATCTCCTTATTTTTATATCACTATAGTTTCAAACCATATGTTTGCCATGGATGGGCCCAATTGAGAAAAGGATTGCATTAAAAGATAAAACGTAAATAGAGTCATAAAATTAAATTATTGAACTTTTAATTTACATTTATAATTACAATTTATTTCCAAATTAAATGATTGAAATCACCGTCTTAAAAAGTCAATACAACACATATAGATGTTTTCACTTTGGATCAATATTGTTTTTATTTCTTACCAAACCTGTTGATTTTAAACTCATCAGACCATATAGTCGACCATTGATTGAAGTCGGAGACGGGTTTAATTTTCCTGGGATAACCTTTGATTCTTGGAGAGATAGAATGACAACCGAAGTTCCCTCTGACTGTATCTAATATGTCCATGGCACTTTGTAGACGATGTGATAAAACAAGTCTTTTTTCCCGAGGTACACCAGGCTTACTGATAAGGGGAAAGCTGTTTGGTCTTAAAGTTTGCACAGATCCAACAGGTTTCATTTCCATTTGTGAATTTTGCCTTTTTATTGGATTGAGTTCTAGATTCACAATATTTTCATTTGTGTCGATAATTTTCTCGAGCTCATTTTGCTCTTTTAATTCATGTTCAGCATGTTTATCAGAATTGTTTCCAGAATTCTGTGAACCATTGTCAGACTTTTGAGTGACGTCATGGTTTGCATTGTTTTCTGCCAAGTTTACATTGTTTAAATCAATATAGCCTTTCGGTGACGTTTTATTCCTTTTTAGAAATACTTTACTTGCTGGATAATATTTACAGATATTGTCGTACACCATATCTTCATATCCTTTCATCATGGCGAACTGTGCTGCAGGCGACAGTGACGTAGAAAATCGGGGTTCCGATGGTAGAAGTTTATCAGATGTGATAATATCATCCTCTTCCTTTTCCGTTGTTCCAAAGGCTTTGTTGAATCGGATAAGATTCTTTACCCTGCCTCCTAGAGATCGAAAATGCTTATTATCTCCAAATATATGTTGAGCGTTTGATGAACTTAGTTTTCGGGTTGTTGATTTAGCAATTGGCGGCATAATTAATTTTTCAACAGATTTTCGTTTTTCCATACTTACAGATGTCCGTTTATTCAAAAACAATTTAGTGTCCATTATGACAAAGTGTTAAAACTATTTTAATTCTTCTTCTCCTTCCACTCCTTCCGAACATATAAGTCAACGAAAATGATGTTTGGTCGATGTGCCTTTAATCATATATTAATTGTTTATTTTCTTTATTAAACACATGAATGACATCGTATTTACGCAAATTGAAAATTAAAAATCCTACAAAATAGATATCAAAATATTGTTTACCGCTCTGATTAAACTTTTAATCCCTTTAAATAATGGAGTAAATATATATTTAAATTTTACAAAATACTTTCAACATTGCCATTTGAATGTCAGTTCAAGTTTCATTAATTTGACTTTTATATAAATCCGTTCTTTCATACAAAAGGTTTGTTAACAAACATTTCTGAACCAAAATGAAGTTCACTGGGATGATTACTATAAGTCATTGCCCTATCAAATTATAAAGGAAAGGCGAAATCGAATAATGTGAATGAGGCAAGAGTCCAACATTACAGGTTGAGGGAATATAGATAAATAAATATCCATGGCTTGCTATGTTTTATACTTTTCTTTGAAGAGAGAAAAGACCCCCTCCCCCCTTAAAAAAATCAAACCTAACAAAGCACCCCTCTCCAAAAAAAAACCCCAAAAAAACAAACAAACTCCACGGTATAAATTTTACACTAGCAAAGTTAATATATATTATAATTAGACATAAAAATGATACTACACTTTTGAAGATGAAGCAACCAGTAAATTATGGTCGATTGCATATATAATATATTCTAAAATTAATCTTTTATGATTCCAGAAACTTCTAGACTTCCTGACGGTTACAATTCAAGAAGGATATGTTTGGGTTTACACTAGTTAGTAATACTAAAAAACAAAACAAAATGAGACTTATTATCGTGTTTGTAATTACATGAGCAACACGACGGGTGCCACATGTGGAGCAGGTTCTGCTTACCTTTCCGGAGAACCTGAGATCACATCAGATTCTGGGCTTGGGTTTGTGTTGCTCACTCTTTATTTTTCTTTGTTGTTTTTATAGACTGTTGTCTGTAATTTTGGTCGTTTTTTGACATGACATTGTCTGTTCGTTTTCGATTTATGAGTTTGATTAACCTTTCGGTATCTTCCGCATCCCCTTTAAAAGCAGTCTCTCTACAAAACTTGCTTCACTGCAATCTGTTTTGCTAGTTGACTTCAGGAAACCATATATTCAAATTAAGAAATTATCAAATCTCGACGACTAATTAACGCAAAATGTGAATTTATTTTTCAACTTAAAGTGCTATATATTCCAGAATCATTGATACGATTAATTTATAATTCACATTGAATACAATGAGAAAAGAGGAATACAGGAATGAGACAAAAACCAATCTGTTCGTGAAATTTTAGTTTCACACAATCTAAATGATATACTTTAAAGGTTTTCAACGGTTTTATATATGTTCATAAAATCGAAACGTTATTCGTTGTTATATATTTCTGTTAAGTCTAAATGCAGTCATGACCTATATAAATGCAATCATGACCTATATTAATGCAGTCATGACCTATATAAATGCAATCATGACCTATCTTAAAGCAGTCATGAACTATCTAATTGCAGTCATGACCTATCTAATAGTTAAGGCCTATTTAAATGCAGCCATGACTATCTAAAATCAGTCATGACCTATCTAAAAGCTGTCATGACCTATCTAAATGCAGTCATGATCTATCTAAATGCAGTCATGACCTATCTAAAATCACTCAGGTCCTATCTACAATCAGTCATGACCTATATAAAAGCAGTCATGACCTATCTAATTGCAGTCATGACCTATCTAAATGCAGTCATGACCTATCTAAATGCAGTCATGACCTATCAAAAAGCAGTCATGACCTATCTAAAATCTGTCATGACCTTTCTAAAAGCTTTATGAATAATAAGTAACTGTGAAATGAATAAAGATTTGCCTACTACATGTTCAGTAGTAGATTTCTTTATGTGTTGTTTTATTTTTACACTTTATAACAATTTTGTTTTTAATCTGCGTCGTAAATTATTGCTAATTAATGAGTTGCTGATTTTTTTTGGGTAAAACTGAACTTATCCATGTTATGAAGTGGCTACTTACTGTGTAATCTACATAGTTCATATAATTCAATTAATGAACGTCAAATATATTAAAAGGATTTTTATTGAACAATTATTTGAGAGTACTTCCTATTGAAGTAAACAAGGTTATTCAGTCCAAGAGATATAGGAAAAATCAATAAAATATGACAATGTATAAAAACATCTACTTAAATGTCAGATTTGACCATTTAAATTTACTTATTACAATTGTAAATATTTCTATGTATCCGGGTTCTCCAGTACCTGTTAACCAAAAACGTATTCGATGACAATAGAGAATCTCCTGAAGGCCACTTATATCAATGTATATTATGAATAACGGATCTCCTGAAGGCCACTTATATCAATGTATATTATTACAAGTGATTATAAATACTGTTAATCTCCTAAAATGTGTTTTTCTAGATTACTATTGTATAAAATATATCGTTGGCATGCTTTTTCATCATAATTGTTGACGTTGATTGGCAGGGTATATTGTAAAATAGAATTGTATGAAAGTGACAGTTTCAAATATTTTGTGTTCTATTCAAAACCAATGATACAAAGGTCTTTTAATATCTCTAGTAGTGTTATCGTTAATTTATTAATAAGATAATTAGTGGGGTAAAAATAAAGTTCAAAGTTCCTTCAAAGAGGCAGCAACGCCGTGATATAATAGAAATACAACAACAATTTCCTTATTGTCAAAAATTTAGTTAAATTGTCTCTGACGTTATGAAAATAAGTAAAGCCCTTAACTTAAACTAATACGAAATATATGTGTAAGTTGAAATAAAGCAGAGAACATTTAGAAATATTATTCAGTCGATCTGTTCCATGACCGGTCCTCATATGGTTTGAAGATGACGAGTTCCACGTATTCTATATATGTCTAAGACACTAAAACAGTCCATGCAATCACTTAACAGATCTGCTGTTCCATATTCCATCAAAGACAAATCTTTGTTTGTTCCACCAAAAAATTCTCATATTGTTTCTACCATTCTGAGCATAATCTGAAAGTACAAGATTCAAAGGAGAGCGAAATCATGTTTTTATTCTAATATTCTAATTTTCACTGTGTCACCAGTGATTTATTCCCGTCGCAAGCCATCACCGCTTCGTCATTTAAATGAAAATTTTAATACTTTAGATGATAACCAAAAGTTAGTGTTTTTATTCTCAGATATAAATATGATTCGTGTGTGTGCCAAAACCTGTTATTTGATTTTAAAAAGGCGTAGCAATTTTATATATTGTAAATAGTGTTTTATTTCATATTGTTTAGTGTATTTTAGCTATGCATTTTGATAGTCTCTTATAATTCGGTATAGAATGGCCCTCATTTTATTTAGTATTGTTTTACAATGTATAAATATTGATTGTACTTGTTGAGAGATGAGACTTTAATAAAACATTGAATTGAATTTTAAACCTCGTCTGTATTCCTCTAGCGCAATTATTTGATCTATGAAAAAGCCACTTCATATCTGCAACTCCGATATCAATTATACCATAATAACGAACTCAACAGTATATCTTAGCTAAAATACCGTTTTTTAACCAACATTTTTTTTTCCAGTTTTAGGCACCTGTAAATGTAATAGATTCAACCCCTCCCCCTATTTCCAACTAACATTGATCCATTGCTCAGAAATCCGTACAGGGGAACTCATTCGTCGATACTCAAGACAAGCGGACTAGCATCATCCGAAAAAGCCTAAATAAATCGTGCAGAAAGAAAGACTTTGTACTTTAATACTTTTATAGACATGTAGAATGTTGTCCAAATTCAAGTTTGTATAGTTGTGTAACTTTTTGACAGACGAGATCAATTTCATCCAAAATTTACTAGAAGGAAAAATTATGAATCTTAATCTTTGTCTGGGTTTATTAACTCAGAAGTCAGTGCTTCGACCTTTCTTAAATACCCCGTTGATAAATTCAGATATTATTAATTAAGATACTAATGTCCCCATTCCCTCAGATAGAGTTGACCTTAGATTGATGTGGATACCCTTTCGTCATATAACCGTTTACGTGTTTAGGTACTTATACATCCTTGGCTTTCGTCATATAACCGTTTACGTGTTTAGGTACTTATACATCCTTGGCCTTCGTCATATAACTGTTTACGTGTTTAGGTACTTATACATCCTTGGCTTTTGTCATATAACCGTTTACGTGTTTAGGTACTTACACATCCTTGGCTTTTGTCATATAACCGTTTACGTGTTTAGGTACTTATACATCCTTGGCTTTCGTCATATAACCGTTTACGTGTTTAGGTACTTACTCATCCTTGGCTTTTGTCATATACCGTTTACGTTTTTAGGTACTTACACATCCTTGGCTTTTGTCATATAACCGTTTACGTGTTTAGGTACTTGTACATCCTTGGCTTTCGTCATATAACTGTTTACGTGTTTAGGTACTTATACATCCTTTGCTTTCGTCATATAACCGTTTAAGTGTTTAGGTACTTATACATCCTTGGCTTTCGTCATATAACCGTTTACGTGTTTAGGTACTTATACATCCTTGTCTTTCGTCATATAACTGTTTACGTGTTTAGGTACGTATACATCCTTGGCTTCCGTCATATAACCGTTTACGTGTTTAGGTACTTATACATCCTTGGCTTTCGTCATATAACCGTTTACGTGTTAACGTGTTTAGGTTCTTATACATCCTTGGCTTTTGTCATATAACCGTTTACGTGTTTAGGTACTTACACATCCTTGGCTTTTGTCATATAACCGTTTACGTGTTTAGGTACTTATACATCCTTGGCTTTCGTCATATAACCGTTTACGTGTTTAGGTACTTATACATCCTTGGCTTTCGTCATATAACGGTATACGTGTTTAGGTACTTATACATCCTTGGCTTTCGTCATATTACTGTTTACGTGTTTAGGTACTTATACATCCTTGGCTTTCGTCATATAACCGTTTACGTGTTTAGGTACTTATACATCCTTGGCTTTCCTCATATAACCGTTTACGTGTTTAGGTACTTACACATCATTGGCTATCGTCATAAAACCATTTACGTGTTTAGGTACTTATACATTCTTGGCTTTCGTCATATAACTGTTTACGTGTTTAGGTACTTACACATCCTTGACTTTCGTCATAACTGTTTACATGTTTAGGTACTTACACATCCTTGGCTTTTGTCATATAACTGTTTACGTGTTTAGGTACTTATACATCCTTGGCTTTTGTCATATAACCGTTTACGTGTTTAGGTACTTATACTTCCTTGGCTTTCGTCATATAACTGTTTACGTGTTTAGGTACTTACACATCCTTGGCTTTCGTCATATAACTGTTTAACCGTTTACGTGTTTAGGTACTTATACATCCTTTGCTTTTGTCATATAACCGTTTACGTGTTTAGGTACTTACACATCCTTGGTTTTTGTCATATAACCGTTTACGTGTTTAGGTACTTATACATCCTTGGCTTTCGTCATATAACCGTTTACATGTTTAGGTACTTACTCATCCTTGGCTTTTGTCATATAACCGTTTACGTGTTTAGGTACTTACTCATCCTTGGATTTCGTCATATAACTGTTTACGTGTTTAGGTACTTACACATCCTTGGCTTTTGTCATATAACCGTTTACGTTTTTAGGTACTTACACATCCTTGGCTTTTGTCATATAACCGTTTACGTGTTTAGGTACTTATACATCCTTGGATTTTGTCATATAACTGTTTACGTGTTTAGGTACTTATACATCCTTGGCTTTCATCATATAACCGTTTACGTGTTTAGGTACTTACACATCCTTGGCTTTTGTCATATAACCGTTTACGTGTTTAGGTACTTATACATCCTTGGCTTTCGTCATATAACCGTTTACGTGTTTAGGTACTTACTCATCCTTGGCTTTTGTCATATAACCGTTTACGTTTTTAGGTACTTACACATCCTTGGCTTTTGTCATATAACCGTTTACGTGTTTAGGTACTTATACATCCTTGGCTTTCGTCATATAACTGTTTACGTGTTTAGGTACTTATACATCCTTGGCTTTCGTCATATAACCGTTTACGTGTTTAGGTACTTATACATCCTTGGCTTTCGTCATATAACTGTTTACGTGTTTAGGTACTTATACATCCTTGGCTTTCGTCATATAACCGTTTACGTGTTTAGGTATTTATACATCCTTGACTTTCCTCATATAACCGTTTACGTGTTTAGGTACTTACACATCCTTGGCTTTCGTCATATAACCGTTTACGTGTTTAGGTACTTATACATCCTTGGCTTTCGTCATATAACCGTTTACGTGTTTAGGTACTTACACATCCTTGACTTTCGTCATATAACTGTTTACGTGTTTAGGTACTTACACATCCTTGGCTTTTGTCATATAACTGTTTACGTGTTTAGGTACTTATACATCCTTGGCTTTTGTCATATAACTGTTAACTTGTTTAGGTACTTATACATCCTTGGATTTCGTCATATAACTGTTTATGTGTTTAGGTACTTATACATCCTTGGCTTTCGTCATATAACTGTTTAACCGTTTACGTGTTTAGGTACTTATACATCCTTGGTTTTTGTCATATAACCGTTTACGTGTTTAGGTATTTACACATCCTTGGCTTTCAATTTTGGGATTTTTGTGTTCCTTGTTGAGGTTAATTCAGAAAAGCACTAATTGTATAATCATTTATTTCAATTTTCATCATTTAAAAATAAATAAAAATGATAGACAACAACAGAAAACTGACAGACAACAACCGACGACAACAATTGAATAACAAGTTCCTGATTTTGGACAAACACATAGTTATCATTCAACTCTCCCCGGTGTAACACCAAAATATAAGAACAAACTGTAAAAAATCAGATCTACACAAAGCACAAAACCAACCTATCATAAAGACAGAAAACACAAAGTACCCACCTTAGAGTACTCGCAATTACTAAAAGCTAGTTCACTGTACATATTGTATATCAAATATATAAATAACTTTTAAATACACATGTTTCGATGATCTTGACCATGAACACATAGCTCAAAAATTCATGATGCCAGTGGTGTTCTCTCGTATTTAAAAAAGGAAGAAGATTTACAATCTGTTTACCCAATATGTATAATATCTGATATAAATTGTGATAATTTTGAAATTATAACTTTTGCTTGCGCTATCACAATAAATTACAATAAAGAGTTAATATTGGTGACATACTAATCAACTATGCAATATTATTACAATGAACAGACACGTAATTGCACTGAAATATTGTTTACTGATATAAAATCAATGAGATCGGACTTAACTGATTGTTTTTCACAGCTACCTATTGAATTCTGTTATTAAATGGCACTTGTCATAAATATTTTCCTATTAAATGGCCTGAACTCACCTGTTAGTTTATTTGTATTAAATAACAAGGATAGATATAATTGATATGAAATGATGTTGACATAATTGATAATTTATTGGAATAGAACGTATACGGGATGAATACTGAAAAGTAAAATAACAAAAATACCGAACTCCATGGAAAATTCAAAACGGAAAGTCTCTTATCAAATGGCGAAATCAAAAGCTCAATTACATCAAACGAATGGAAATCAACTATCATATTCCTGACTTGGTACAGGCATTTCCTTATGTAGAATATGGTGGATTAAAAGTAGTTAAAATCCGACAAAGACACGTTGACGAATAATAATAAAAATGAAATAAAATAGCATCGGAATAAAGCGCCCATGCTTTAACAGCAAGACATAATCTACCATCAACATTGACTTCAATCTGATTAAAATTCAGATCTATCAGAACTCTCACATGAGTGTAACGAAATCAGAAGTCCATATTTTATTTGATTGCATTAACTTTAGTGGCGTTCTTTGAATCGAAAATTGTTTCATATGTCTTTTCTTAATGTAGAAATTGCAAACAAATAAATGAAGTTTTCCTTCAAAATTTATCATTCGTTGCCAGGGAAATTACAAAGTATAAATGAATAACAAATACAAATAAGCAAGAAAACCCATGACATTTAAGAACAACGATAAAACTGGACAAATAAGACGTTTCTCGTTTTTGGTATAGATTAGACCGTTGGTTTTCCTGTTTGAATTGTTTTACACTAGTCTTTTTGGGCCCTTTTATAGCTTGCTGTTCGGTGTGAGCCAAGGCTCCGTTTTGAGGGCCGTACTTTTACCTATACTTGTTTACTTTTTACACATTGTGACCTGGATGGATAGTTGTCTCATTGGCACTCATACCACATCTTCTTATTTATAAATAAGAGTAAAGATAAATGAACAAATAATAGTGAAGATACAAACAATGAAGACGAATGTATACATCATGATCAGTATATATAAATGCCTTGACCTCAGTATATATAAAGGCCTTGACCTTAAATGAAGTATATTGACGTTATACAACACATATCATTATAAACACACTGTCCTGTAAAGATGTAAGGTAGATTTACCATACGAACAAAACATATCACCCGAGACGAAATGTGATAATCTACCGCACCACCCTCCACTAAAGTCGTTTATATTATACTAAATGACTAGATAGTTGTATATCATCATGTAGTATATAAGAGTATGGGACATCTTTCATGTATTATCACCTTCTGTCGTCGAGTTAGAGCCTATTCAATTTAGAAAAAATACAGTATCATAATTTACCAAATTAATTTCCGGGTTATTTCCGAAATTGCATAAAAATTAGTATCTATTTCAAACTATCTATTTCAAACTATATAACTTAGTACAAACACTTCATATTTAAAAACAAAAATAATAAGGCACATGAGAAACGAAAGATACCAAGGAGACATTCAAACTCATAAGTCGAAAATAAATTGACATTGCCATGGCTAAAAAAGAAAAAGACCAACAGACAAACAATAGTACACAAAACACAACATATAAAACTAAAGACTGTGCAACACGAACCTCACCGAAAACTGGGGGTGATCTCAGGTGCTCCGGAAGGGTAAGCAGAGTCTGCTCCACATGTTGCACCCGTCGTGTTACTCATGTTAGTACAAACCCGGTAATAAGTCTTATTCGGTAGGTCACATTCGGGGAAAAGTGGACGGAATTGTAGTTAAAATTTACGAAGGAATTATTTCAACTTCACCACCACTTGGAACTCTTGGTGTAATAGATTCCTTGTGAGCAGCAACCCTGTATCAAGGAAATCATGATAGAAAATACAAGCCCTGGAATGTAGTATCAACTGCGAGGTATATACTCCGTATGCAGGCGCTGCTTGAATACATCTTAAAACATAGGGACAAGTTTTACTGCATCCTAAACCATAATAACCCTCCGTGGCATCATTGAGAGACAATTTAGTGACTGTCATGATGATGAGGAGAGATTATAAAATCACTGTTCCCACAAAGTGGTTTCTGAGATCGCAACACCCCCTTTTATCTCGATGAGTGGACTAGCTAAAAGGTATATATATAGGACAATACGATGATAATCAGTACAGGAAAACACTTAACTGTATAATAACAATATAATAGAAACATACAAACACACAAAATAATACAGGAATATCAAAGAATGATGACGGTTTCTAAAAGTAAGAACAAAGTACTTAATCTGCTCATATGAAATCATTCCGTCTACATACTAATTTCTATGGCTTACATCTTTGGCAGTAGAGTTAACAGTAACTCCACAAACAAAACAGAAGAAAACGACCTTGTGCAATGAGAATAATAAACCTTGTTGAAGGTCATAAGGTGACCTTAAATGCCCGTTATTTGGACTCCTCGACAATCATACCACATCTACTTCTTTTTATACACCGTACAGAATTTCAATGCATAAATAGAAACGGAATTTTTAAGTCTTTTTATGATGAAAACACGAACTGATTTTGTTCCCCGAAAATATACTAAAATAAGTATTGGAAAATAACAGCATAACTTTAGCCTTCTTTATTAAGTCTATGATGCCAAACGTAAAAATGAATTCTAGACTTTATAAATTTCAACCATACGCTTTTCTGGATATACCTTCATCAGGAACGCTCACAGTTTCCTATAACTAGTAAACTTTATTAATAAATGGTTAATGTAGAACAAAATTGCATTGTACTTTTCTGTCATTTTGTTTTAAACTGGTAATTAAGTAAGCATACGAGTAAATAACGTTGAAAAATTGTAAGTATATGCAATAAACGGTAAATACATGCAGTTTTACACTAGTCATTTTTGGGGGTCTTTAAAGCTTGCTGTTCGGTGTGAGCCAAGGCTCCATGTTGAAGGCCGTACTTTAACCTATAATGGTTTACTTTTACAAATTTTGACTTGGATGGAGAGTTGTCTCATTGGCACTCAAACCACATCTTCTTATATCTATATAGTATAAATGAAAAAGGATACTTTCTGTCCAAAACAACATATCGTAATGAAAATATCGGTTTAATAGAGAAGTTCCCGTAACGACAAAAAAGAGAAGATTTAAGTTTTCTAATTGTGAATTTTCCATTTCTTTATAGCGACATTCCAGCCGCATATCCCAGTTGATACGATATTCTAGAGCTTGCATTTCCCAGCATAATTTCCCTGAAAGAGGATTGCTGCTTACAAGGAAACTATTAACCCAAGAATTCTAAGTGATTGAAGTTTAAGTCATCCCTTCTATATTTTTACGGACGCCATCACGGATATGTTTCAACTGTCGTAGCTAGCTATAACCCCGTCCTCTTTTCCTCGAATGTGACCTACCGAATTAGATTTCTCTGCGAGTTAGTGTTTAAATGAGCAACATGACTTTTTTCACATGCGGAACAGCATCTGCGTACCCTTCCGGAGCACCTAAGAGTACCATCGTTGTTTGTGGGGTTCGTGTTGTGTTTTGTAGACTGTTGTATGTCTTTTGGTCGTTGTTCATGTTTAGCCATAACACTGTCAGTTCGTTTACTACTTTTGAGATTTGACCATCCCTTTTGTATCTTCCGGTTCTCTTTAACTGTTCAAGGTTAAGAAGTAATAACAATTTTGTGTTTTTAGGTTATAAGAGAATAAAAACCTTAAAGAGAAAAAGAAAAAAAAGTCTTTACTATTGTAACAAATTGAAGATTAAAAAGTACAGAGTGTAGGAAAACGGCCAATATAAACATATTAGAACCTTAAAATAAAGTACCAGTCTTACTGGTGTAACAAGATCTTAAAACCGTTAAAATTAATGCAAATAAGCTGAAAACTTTGATAAAAAAAAACTAAAAGTTATAGACATTTGGAGAGTAATAAATCCAAATAAGACACAATATCCCTGGAGAAGAAAAAATAATGAAGGAGTTAGTAGAATTGATTATTTTCTCGTTAGTCAAAACGTGAGACCTAGGGTACATCACAGATATTAGACCCGCTACTATTCAATATACAGACCATTTAGCGATTCATTTAAAATTAATCATTGTCAGGGGGAGAAAGGAAAGGGATGTTTTAAATTAAACAATAGTATTCTTTAAGACGAATCATACAAAATGAAAATAAACACTTTAATAGATAAATATTAACATTAATGCTGAGTATTCATTTCAAAATTCATATTAATGATGTCACACCGTACTATATCACCATCACGTTGAGATAATCTAACAGTTTAATGGTCCATAACATAATTATACTTCTGTCAGGTAAGACGAGCTTGTCTTTTTATTGTATTGTAATTTTATTATCAATGATAACATTACAATAATTTGTAAATTTTGTAATACTTGTGTATTCATTCTGATTTTTTTTCTGAAAAGAAAGAAAACAAATTTAATAGGATTCCTTTATAAAAGGGATATTATCAATCAATACATTTAACTCATCAAAGATACCAGGCTAATAGTCTAATAAGTCAGATACATGTTTATCTGCATAGAATTCTTCAGTGGAGCTTGAATAGAAAGCAATGGAAATCAATTACGAATTCGAAGTTGAAGAGCATTGAAAACCTCAAACCCAAAAGTTGTACCAAAAGCTGGCTAATGACATCTTTTCATGGGGACAAAACAAGACTTTAACATGCTATCGACAGTATTTACAAAATAAAAACCAGACCGTGTCAATGATAATGCATGTCCAAACACGAGCACTGACTTCTGGACTGGTGGTATCCTCGGGGACAAAATGTTCACTAGCAATGACATCGACTCAGTGGTTGTAAAACTCATCTTACCAGGCTTAAAATATAATGCATCAGACGGATGAAAGCAAGCAAATATAACAAATATATTTGACATTTCCGTCATATAATTCCTGTATGTGTACTATGGCCCAAGAAACAAGATTTGAATAAATGAATATGAGGGGTAAACGTAAATTGGACAGCAACCAGCCTCAAAATAAAAAAAAAATACTCTAAGACACAAAAAGAAATATGTTCTATGGGGCTCATGCTGTATAAAAAGTTACTCTTGTACATGCCTGAATGTCATTGTTTTTTTTAATGTTAACTGGTTTCGATAATGATTGTCCTCTGGTTTGTCGTTATTTTTGGAAGAGACCATGCGTGTCCTTTCTGTTAGTTTATTCGTCTATCATGCTGCGTTTGCTTTGACTCGATATAACCATACGTGTCTTTTCAATTTTTCTGTCGTCATTCTGATAGCTTTTTGTTTACAATCTTACAAAAATCCTAGCTACTACAGATGGTTTTGTTTGAATTTCACGAGATGAACTTACAGCACTGAGATCAGGTGCATCCACGTCACCAGTCACATGATTAAAATACGGAAAATCACAAACACACAAAATATTACAAGTAAAAAGTAAAAAGTGAAAAAAAAAACAACATAAAAACTAACGTCCAAGGAAAATTCAAAACGAAAAGTCTCTTATCAAATGGCAACATTAAAAGCTCAAAAACACCAAACGAATGGAAAACAACTGTCATATTCCTGACTTGATACATGAATTTCCTTATTTAGAAAATGGTGGATTAAACCTGGTTTTCTAGCAAGCTAGACCTCTCACTTGTATGACAGTCGCATAACTAATAATAAAATAAAAAAAAAAAAAAAAAAAAAAAATAGGGGTACAGCTGTCAACATTGTGTTATAATCTTAATCACTATAACAAAAAGAATATGTCAACAAAGAATTATAAGATGGAATAAAGATAAAGCACATAAGTAAAAATGAAAGACAAGAATACAAAAATGACCATAGCATAAATTATAACTCAAATCAATGAACATAAATCTCCAACCCAATATAATAGAATTCAAAGTTATTGTTATGAATAATATCTCGTGGTCATTTAATCTGTGGAAAAATTGAAAACAACACTTTATAAATTCCACGCGTCCGAAGCAATTTATCTTCATCAGGAATGCTCAAAGCCGAATATTTGAAAACCATGAACCGAATGAGTTAAAGAGCTATAGGACCAAAATAGCCTAAACATACCTTTTAATACCTAATGCCTAAGTCATATTAAAAAAAATCAACTAAAAGGTAAATTCTTTTAGGTCCTTTTAGGTCATATAGTTCTTCAACTGTTTCGATTCTTGTACATCATTGGCTTTGAAATATGGTAAATTCAAAAAGGAGGAAGGCAATAAAAACTGACAAAATCAAACGCTAGAAATATCAAACAACGGAACGAATGGAAAATAACTGTTATATTCCTGACTTGGTACAGGCATTTTCAGAAGAAAGTTGAAGACCTTATAAAATAAAAAATGGCAAAAAGTTAAGACAAACCCGGAAAACTGTGCCTTTGTTAATCCGGTACGAATTGAGACGTTAAAGGGTCGACTATATATAGTTAATTGAAAAAAATCGTTTTATGTTCTGCTTTAAGATACCTAACTTGTGTTTGCCTTCAACGTTGCATGTATTTCATCTTAGTGTGTGTTTTAAAATTACTTTTATAGTTTGATTTGCAGAGTTGGTACAACTGGTTAAACCCAACCACATTTTGTGCTTGTACAACATCATGCTGTATGGACAATGTGTTGTTCGTTGTTGTTCGTCCTTATTTGCACGTCTTTTTAGAGGAGTTGGATATTGGTAGTTTGTAAGGTTTGTTGAACTGTCTAATAATGTTTGTAATTTCAGCTATCCTTTTTATTTTTTATAATGACCTTTCAAGTAATGTGTTGATCTTTGTTGATAACGAAACAGAAAAAAAAACAATGAAAAAGGAACAACTCGAAAAAAATATTATACATTTAAATGATATTATACGTTGATTTGAAATAAGTATAAACCACAATTACCGTGACTTTTGACAAGTACTACCATCAACATCGAAACATTTATCATTACCAAAAAGTGTAAGTACAAACTGACTGAATTATACGTTGCATATTAAAAAGACTCTAAATCATACGTATATAAAGTAAACAAGAAGATTCCTTTTATCATAAAACATATTTTTGAACAATTATGTGATCAAATTACATCTATCTTGAAAGCGGTCGTTTATGTTTGTAATATGTGATACATAAATAATCGCTGTTTTGATTAAAAGTAAATAAATAAGATTCCATCCGTAACGGATGAGAATTTTATATTGATAAAATGCAGTTTGGAAGCCTGTTTTTGGTGAGAATTAGTGACAAAAACCCCATATATCATTAACATATTTAAATTTTAAAAAATACGATCAAATCCCAGTTCATTTTTGTTTATTCTTTATTGTTGTATATTCTTAGTATTCTTTTATTGTAAAATTTTATCATTACGTTTATTTTCATTACTTTTAAAAAATAATTTCTTAATTCTTTTTCATTGACTTTCATTGCAAAACATGTTGATGAATATCATTTTTCTGAATCTACTCCCTTCTTTTCTTTTATTTGCATAAATAACAACCACATCTACTCCTGTATAAATTTTAATTAAAATAATACAATAAAAGTATAAAATCGAATTTGGAATTGATATAAAATCTAATTATACTTAAGTATAGTTATGTAAACAAAATATGACCAAATGACCATCAAGTCTTACCGGTAGTCCTACTAATTTTAAATTCATTTGACCATATCGATGACCACTGATTAAAGTCAGAAACCGGCTGAATTTGTCTTGGATAACTATGAATTCGAGGAGAAATAGAGTTTTGCCCGACATTACCTCTAACAGTGTCCAGTATATCCATAGCGCTTTGTAACCTGTGAGACAAGATCAATCGTTTCTCTCGAGGAACGGAAGGTATAACGACCAAAGGCATACTTTTTGTCCTTTGAAAATTAGCTCTACGATTTAACAAATCTTTAGACGTATTCGAATGTGTTTCTGATTTCATCCTGGTGAGTCTTTCTTTACGTTCCCATCGACTTTCCATAGTGATATCAGGTTTCTTCATGGTATTTTCACTACTGATATCATTTTGTCCGTCCTCGGGTATCGTAGTTTGTAATAGTTTGCTGACATTTCCGATATCAATATAACCCCTAGGGGGCGTTTTACTTCTTTTTAGAAACAGTTTGCTGGCAGGATAGTGTTTACATAGATTTTCATAAACCGCATCTTCGTATCCTTTCATCATGGCGAACTGTGCTGCTGGAGAAAGTGACGAAGAAAACCGGGGTTCTTTAGGCAAATGTTTGTTTGAAGTAATTATATCATCTTCATCTTTCTTGGATGTTGCAAAAGCTTTCCTCACCCGAAGTAGGTTTGTAACTTTTCCACCAAGTGAACGGAATTTTGTACTTACACTCGCCGCTCCCGGTAAACGGTGCGAAACTGTGGATACACTTCGTATTAGAGGTCGTTCTTCTGGTTGCGGTTTGGCCACTTTCTCGACTGGAGTGTATGTCTGTTTAAGTCTTTCAAGTTCGGTTCCCATTGCAGGCGATAAAGGAAAGTTTGCTTTAAATTTTCTATCTCTTGGTGATAATAACTTTGGAGAAGAGTTTCCTGAATGATTTGATTGCCTAGAAGAAGACCTGGTTTCTACTCTTAATTCTCTGTTTTTCCCTTTAGAAGTCATTGTCATATTGTTAAGTTATTTACAATAGTTGATTTGCTTAGCTCAGAATGACGACTAATTAGCACGATTATTTCAAATGTTTACAATGATTTGTAACCGATTCCTTGTGAAGTGTCCAATAAAAAGAAGCTTAAATTAATTTCCTTCTCCTAAACCTGATATATTCCTTGGCACATTGATTGCACATTTATTGTTATTCACATCATGTAGTGTTGGAGATAATTTAAAACAATTTCCAATAACTTTATGTAATAGTTCTTTTCTAAACTACAGATTTGTAATCTCAATTTCAATCAGGCTCCAAGGCTTTTAATAGTCACAGTCACTAACAAATTCAATAAGTCATTGTAGATTCCATGTTTATAGTTTTGTTGTAATCCATCAGAGCAGAAAGTCTAAAACAGTTGCAATCAAACTTCAATATTTTGGATGACAAATGTATTATAAATATCTGCATGAGGTTCTGAAGAAATAATATCACGCTGATTGGAAATTCTCTTCTAAAATACTATCGGAACTTTTCATTGTATACTCGGAATCTGCTTTGGAGTCTACTTATTTCCAATGACAGGAAGAGATTGACACTTGCTTAATTGATTTCTTCATTATCATTTAACAAGTGAGCTCACAAATGTACCACGGCGCAGGTACTTTGTCGATACCAATCAATAGAATTCCAACTTATACATTCCCAGTTAATAAATAGCTTTATATAATACGCAATATTACTACAGTTATTACTGGGTACATGCTATATAAGACTTATTCATTCCGTTGTTCAAAATTTTCTCCATCTAACTTAAATAAAAAGTAGTCAATTTATGAACTTCTTTTATATTTTTAAATTTTTACTCCGCTCTAATGGTTCTTATGTCAACTGTATGATTGTGAGAAAGTTATTTAACCTGATGCTATCTAATAAATACACAGTTAAAAAATTAGAAAACTCTTTAAGATGAATAATGATATTTCATATAGCATCTGTATTACACACAATGGATAGTTTTTCTTTTCATTATATACAAATAAGGTTTTAATTTTCGTTAAGTCATTGTCAACACCTTTTTCAAAAACAATCTTGAACTAATAGGTTATAGTTAAGGATAAACATAGTTTTGATGTGGTAATTTAATCTGATGGATAACAATACATACATTACCGATAATATTAGTCCTTGTTACTTGTGGTCTAATAAGATGGTCGTTTCACTTTTGTTGTTTCATGCTAGGTATAGTTCTGAATAAAAAATAATAAAAGATTTTGTGACAATTGGGCCTACTTTATATAGTTTGAAGAAAACATTTATTAGACTTTAGAATCTTTTAATTTGAGGTATTATCTGATCTAATAGGTTATAAACTGATTCGAGCATCACTGATAATTTTGATATAGACTAAATGCGCGTTTGGCGCAGCATAATATTTGAGCCTTTTCAAAATCACTTGGTCAACGCCACTGCTAATGGATATTTTGTCCCCGAGGCTATCATCAGCCATGTTGTCAGCACTTCTGTGTTGGTATGAAATATAAATGATGCTTTATTTTTTGTTTGTTAATTTCCCGTTAAAACATTTTGATTAATTATTTCGAAACAATTAGGTCGTTTTACCCCGGTCAAAGATGGACTTAGTCCTATTTGGCACAACATTTCATGAAAATTCGGATTGAATGCTTACAACTTCGTATTTGATCTAACCTTGCAATTGTTTTGATTTGAGCACTACTGAATATTCTTCTGTAGACAAAAATCACGTCTGGCGTAACAAATGGTGATAAATAAATATTCCATAACAATCAACCGATTCGTGACCTTTTTGAAGGAATAATTTCAATTTCCTTGCAAGCAGCAGCCCTTTATCAAGGAAATCCTGATAGGAACTGTAAGTTCATGAATATCGGATCAACTGGGAGATATATTCTTTATATGTAGGCGCTGCTTGAGTGTTGCTACATAGAAATGAACATTTCCCAATGGGAAGCTGAAAGGATCTTTTTTATTCCAACTAATATAGTAATTAAAATATCAAGTATACTTTATCTTACCTAGATATATTCCTAGTCAATACTATCTTTATTTATTAACTATATTCTATAACTGTTTCAAACGATGTATTTTTAGAAAAAAGAAAATCCAAGTTGCCTTTTCAGATGTTACAATGGAATAAATACATTAACGCTTGTTCTACAAAGAAATTGTCCATTAGGTTGACAAAAATTATGTCCGTAGTGAAAGATGGTCTTCAGAAATACTGTGAAACTGTTTACTCGCGTAGTGGTATTAACCATATGCAGATTCTAAAAAACTTTAAAGAACCTCTGGATAGTTTTAAATCTCGATCTTTCTCTGAAATTAATTCTATCAAAACTTTTGATTTTTCTACCCTGTATACCACCATTCCCCATGTGAAATTGAAAAATTGTCTAAAAGAAATAATCCACAATGCTTTTCGATATAAAAATGGTAGCATACGCTATAAATTTTTTACTTTGGGATACAATACGGCATACTTTGTTAATAGTGAACAAAGAAGTAAAACATGCTACAAAGAGGAACAAGTGATCAGTATCTGGAGTTTCTTATTGTCAACATATTTGTTGAATTTGGAGGTAGACGTTTTCCACAATTTGTCGGCATTCCTATGGGAACGAACTATGTGCATATTCTTGTCGACCTCTTCTTATTTTCTTATTAGTCGGAGTTCCTTCAGACTCTTGTCAAAAACAAGAAGAACAAAGAATCCAGATCATTTAATTTTACATTCAGATATATTGATGATGTTCTTTCCATTAACAATCCAAACTTTTCTGATTGGGTTCCATTAATATATCCCCCAGAACTAGAAATTATAGAAACAACAGACACGCCTTCGTCCGCCTCCTTTTTAGACTTATACCTCGAATTTGACATAAGCGGTCATCTCAGTACCAGAATCTATGACAAACGAGACGATTTTAATTTTGAAACTATATTAATTTCCCCCACCTTAGTAGCAGTATAAAACGTCACCAGTGTCTGAGCAGAAAGTTGATGAACCAGGGTTATTTCAAAGAACGTCTCGTCCTTTTCATCGGAAGATCCTCGGTACTTATACATCCTGCCATTGTGTTATTGTGCTATGTTCATCTTTTGTATTCTTGTCTTTCATTTTTGCTTATGTGCTGTGTCTATATACCATTTTTTGTTTGTTGACATATTTGTTTGTTTTTATAGAGATTAAGATATAACACAATGTTGACTGCTGTACCCCTATTTTTGACATTTTTACCTATCATGTTTGTTTGTTTTGTTCACACATTGTTGTCAATATAATGGAATTTGACAGTTGTTTTCCATTCGTTTGATGTGTTTGAGTTTTTGATTTAACCATTTGATAAGGGACTTTTGATTTGATTTTTCCTTGGAGTTCGGTATTTTTGTTATCTTACTTTTTTGTAAATGATATTGATAATGATTTTTGCCAATAAGATAATTCAGGTGTAGAAACTTGAGAAATGTTTGTAGTCATTTCGTATATGCACTGTTTATTTCAATTTAATTCTTGTGTTAATTGAAGTAACACATGTACGTACATAAAAAGGGAAACAAACAAGCCAAGGATAATAAACAATACAACATACCAAACCAACAACAACAACCGGCTCTGCGTGTATAAAGATAAACAGGAACGAACAACAAATGCTTCAGATAGTCTGCTTTTGGTACATACACATATTGTGGTCGTTTTTAAATAGTTCAAGTGTATACATTTATAACCCTTCTGGTTTTTTTGAATAATTCCATCACATACTAATTGAGATGTATATTTTCTTTGATCATAAATTCTATATATATATATATTTTAGATCCATTATCAGTGACAATTAGTTTGCTCGATTATTTGCATTTAATTTTTGTAAGAGAACCATAAGTGCAACTTTATTCTTGCAAACTTGTCAAGGGGTAAATAGAAGTCTCGAAAACGGTCTAGGATTTCAGGTTCATATATGAAGAATCATGTTGTTGTGTCAGTGGAGTTTATTACAACTTATTTCACATACATTTTACCTTTCCATAAAAATGACTGTCTATATAAATAAGAAGATGTGGTATGAGTGCCAATGAGACAACTCTTCATCAAAGTCACAATGTATAAAAAGTAAACAATTATAGGCCAAAGTACGGCCTTCAACATGGAGCCTTGGCTCATACCGAACAGCAAGCTATAAAGGGCCCCAACATGACTAGTGTAAAACAATTCAAACCGGAAAACCAACGGTCTAATCTATATAAAAAAACCAGAAACGAGAAACACTTATGAACCACACCAACAAACGACAACTACTGAACAACAGGCGCATAGTTTTTATTTCATTTGTTACAGTAAAGACACGTTTTTTGTTATTTGACATGGCGTTGTCAGTTCGTTTTCGACTTATGAGTTTGAATTTTTCCTTTGACATCTCCTGCCTTTTTCTAATAGTTAATGTCTCGCCATTATTAAAATATCCTTTTAAGATGAAAGTACCAGTATGTTTGTGATTTAAAATTTTTTGGCGGAAACCTTACGATAGTTGACTGTGATCTTTTATTCCATTCACACTGGGATTGATATGACAGCTAAACATTGATCCCATATCATATATGTTAGCTCAGATCTTATTGTTATAGCATTTATGTCTATCAACGATGCTGCTGCTGGTGGACTATCAGTTGCCGAGGGTATTACCAGCCCAGTAGTCAGTACTCCGGTACTGACATGATTTATAACAAACATTTCTAAAATTGTCCGTTAATAAATTTTGAAATTATTAGAAACTAAGGTTTCAACTCCTTCAGGCAAAGTTGAGCTGAGAAGGATTTGTCGATTTGTTTTATGTCCTTTTTGATGATATAGCTCTTCTACTTTTTCGATTCTTATACATCCTTGGCTTTTATATGATTCCCCATCGTATATTTGTGTGTATGTGTTTGATATTGTATTTGATCATTCATGTATTTGTAATATTTAATTTGTTTTACTTCAGTCTTATACTGTTGGCTGGCATTTCGTCCGCATGAAAAGGAAAGAAAATATTAATATTGAAGATGGTGGTGTTTTCATACAAACTAGTCATAAAGAGTGTTATGTCAGATCGGAATAAAAGAGAGGTGAGTTATACCAAAGGGACATTCAAATTCACAATAATAAATATCCTCAACAGACAATCTTCTACGGTTTTTGTTGAAAAATTTCCCAATTACGTTATGCATAGTGAGAAGGTTTATCTTGAAATCAGACACATTGTACATCGGATCAATAAATAACATTACAACACAAGGTCTAAATCATAAATAATTTTCACTAACTAATACACCTGTGGGTTTGTTTTTATAAGGAATATGCCACAATTTATATTACAAATTTATCATAGAACAACAGTTGTTAAAAAGGATTGTTGCTTTTGTTTCGGGGAAGGGAAGTGTTGCCAGTCAGAAAAGCGCTTTTCATATTAAAATAAACAAATAGCAAACTCAGGCTATGACATATTAAACCATTTCGGTATTTATTTATTAATCAAAAAGACCCCAAAAGGACAAAAATAATCAAAGATTCGAGGATTATAACGTAGTAAACAAGACGCGATTTTAGTCAAGACTCATCAGAATGGCTCGACTCAAAACAATTGGAAAGCCAAATCAAAGTTGAAATGAAGTTTATTATCAATGATATTTCGTTTTAATAAAAAAAGTTGGAGACAGTATGTAATGTGCGTTACATAAAACAAAAATCTCCTAAAATTCTATACACTGTTTTGTACAACATTACCAATCTATTGAAATTTTCATTTTGAATGAATGTATTGGAATAATTATTTGGTTTTAGTTTAAAAGAAATGAAACCTTTATAAATCATGTAAATATTAAATAAATAATTAAGATTCAGAAACAATCAGCACTGGTTTTTTTCAAATTAAAATGCATTATATATTTGGCCCCTGAAACTGCACAAATAGTAAAATTATTCATGAATTCTATAATTCTGTTAATTTCATAGATAAACGAAGAAGCTGCTATAATCTTAACAGTGTGGAAAGAATATTGGTTCTATCGCTATGACGCGAAAGACATGTGGAATATGACACATTGGAACTGATTTTACACGTTGTTTTTGGTAAAATAGGTATGAATAAAGGCCTCACCAAAATGATATTTTACCCATATTTGCATTTTTAAAAAATCAATCTTGTAGCAAAATATCTTGTTTGGTTAAGCCTTTGCTGATATCATATTGTTAATGAAAAGCTAGAAGTTTAAATCCTTAATGTAAATATATTAGACAACATTCAACAATATGAACATAAATGCTTGACAGTAAAACGTTTTATGAACATCTGAGATATGCCTTTTGGTAGATTTATAATCATTTTTGATTTTCGAATTCTGGTTGCTAGATAGGCGACCTTATCATACTCTTTCCTTTGTCTCATAGTTTTGTTCACTTGTTAAAGCTTTGGGCCAATTATTACGATATGTGTATACAGATTTAATGCAATTTCTAGCTCAGTAAGACAAAGTAAAGAGTTCGTCATTTAACTCATACTATCTTTATAAAAATTTTATTGGATACCATAAATATCTATGTTTAAAACGATTTCCCCAGTTTTGATATTTAATTTCTATATTCAAAATGATTTACGAGATTTGGCAAGCGGTAAACCAATGTTGTTAATTTCTTCTTCTTCTTTCGTAATTTAGATTTTTCTGAATATTAAACTTTTTACCGAAACCATATACATTTTTAGAGAAAGTAAAGAAAGGTTGATTTAATTTTCACAACATGTATACATTTAAGAGTGATATTACTGAACTTCTAACTAAAATTATCAACCATTTTATAAGCAAGGATTGACCAACGACTATTTGGCAAAAGAATATTTATGTATTCAAGTTTTTCTGCCCTTGTATGAAAAAAAAAAAAAAAAAAAAAAAATTCAATATTTTTCCATTCTTTCGCTTCTTTAATGATACTTATGTTGAAAAAAAAGGTTTATATCAGTTGAGATGAAAAGCAATACATTATTTTTTGTAGTGCTTTCATGTTCAAAATGCGCTCACTTGTTTTGAAACATAAGTTCCTATCTCCAATAGAAGTATGGAAGGATCTTTAAGTATGTTATATATTTGAGAAACTTTAGTTACTTTCTCTAATAGAAGCATGGAAGGATCTTTAAGTATGTTATATATTTGAGAAACATTAGTTCCTTTCTCCAATAGAAGCATGGAAGGATCTTTAAGTATGTTATATATTTGAGAAACATTAGTTTAACGTTGATTATTAGTTCGTATTTTGTTTTTACAAAAAAAAGTAAAATCACAAAAATACTGAACTCCGAGGTAAATTCAATCGGAAAGTCCCTAATCACATGGCAAAATCAAATGACAAAACACATCAAACGAATGGACAACAACTGTCATATTCCTGACTTGGTACAGGCATTTTCAAATGTAGAAAATGGTGGATTGAACCTGGTTTTATAGCGCTAAACCTCTCACTTGTACGACAGTCTTATCAAAACTTGTTATGTCACTAAGGTATAAATCAAATACGTTTAATAACTCTGAAACCATTGATATCTTTAGTCCTGACACTTATAAAATGAATCATGAATTCATACAACTTAAACATTATGCATTTCATTTGTGAAAAAATAAAATTTGCATACGTTTTATGGGTATATATATCGCCATTGTAAAAACATATTAAATTTTATTTGTAAAAGTTCTTATATAATCACTTATGGGCTTTTAATTAAATATAAATCATTTCCCCCTAAAGAAGAAAAATTAACATTAAACGCCATACAAGGTTCAATATTATACCAAAGTAAACATGCTATTTTTATCTTAAATCTTTTTCAATTCAAATTTTACATTACAAATATTAGAAAATAGTTTAATTAATGGGATAAAAACTAATCAAAGATGAAACCAATTCAGTGATTGATTTTTTCTTACCCCCTTCAAGATTGGAATACACTTTCAAACTTTTTAGTTGTTGATCTGTGTCAGTTTGAAACTAAATTATAATCAACTTTTCAAATTTCTGTAAGTTTATGAATTGCAAGGTATTTTTAGGTATATTTATTTTGTTTTAGAATTTACAAAAATATAGAAAAATTTGATCATCCATCTAATTTCCTTTAAAAGTAGATATACAATTATCTGATATCACTATATAGATTGGAAACAGAATTTTAGTCTAATAAGTAGATATTCAAACAAAACAAAATGGGATCGAAAAAAAATAGCAATAGTATAGCATAAACCTCAGAGTCAGACAAACTGCGTTGACACGTTATATCATCATTGATACTCGCACCCCACGTCATACCAAGTAATATCATCTCGTTAAATCTAACGCTATGAACAAAACAACAACGGTAACAATATTCGGTCGATGTGTGACGCTTATCCTATCGAATCACCCGTTCTCGCTCCTTTTAGAGTTTATTATTGTTTGTTACTTTGATTTGTCTTCATAATCGATAGATGTGATTTTAATATCGAAAGACAGCTGTTGCCTTAATTTAGATGGACATAGAAGAGTAGTTAAAATGTCTCTAATGATTTAAGACACCGTAGAGATCAAGAACTTCAACCATTCTGACCCATTACTTTACTGGGGCAGTTTGGTCTTCTTTCGTTGAACCTCTAACTTAAAAAGATCTATTTTGGAATCTGATTTAACCTGATTTTTACAGTATATTTTTATATTATGCTGTTATATCCAAAACAGACGTCACCATGGACACGGTGTCGTCTGATAAGGCAGGTATCCCCTCACCACCAGACATGACAAATATCCCAAACATGACTCATTCAGATCATCATACTAGTGACAATAGCAATAGTACACATACACATCCATGTTCAGTTCTCCTTATAGACATTTTGGATTTTGATGACTCTGAACAACACTGTTTCATTTCGAAATGTGGAACAAATGGCTGCAAAACTTGTGAAATTTTAATAACAGATGCTCAGTTCACTATCAATGTTACTGAAAAGTCTTATTTTACTAGAAGTTACGATGATCTGAATTGTAAATCTATAAATGTCGTTTACGGATTAGAGTGTAACCTTTGCGGATTGGTTTACGTCGGTGAAACGAAAGGAAGGCTAAACAAACGTATGTGCGGCCATAGATCAGATATCAACCTCAATGCAAACGACATTCTGTACCAGCATTTTAATCAGCCTGATCATTCCATTGTTTCTATGACAGTTCGTATTATCGAAAAAATATACCACAAGACTAATAATCTTCAACTTGCAACGCCTCTCCGTAGACAAAAGGAGGACTACTGGATTCGACAATTGGGAACTGTGACACCATATGGTTGCAATGACAAAATTGATGGTATAGGTCTTCTATCTAGTCCTTCCTGTAGCTCGGTGAATGTGATGAATATTTTCAACTCTACTCCTCGACGTAGACGCAGTCATGGTCATCGTCATTAAACATCATCTACTTTGCATGATGTCTCTATTAATGACTTGCTGCCATTTATACAAAAGCCGTTAGGTATTCATCACATTCGCACGAAACTTTATTAATTACCACTTTCAAAACTTCATTCTCTGTTCAATTTATGTTTGGAAACCACTGTTACAAACCCTCATTCAAACCAATACAAACTTACAGCTATCATTTCGGATATTGCAAGTCACAGACTTTTCAAACCAGTTCGCATTGGAAAAGATGAAAAAGAGAAAAGATCTTTTCTTAAACTTTCCTTTGCCAACAAAGGTCTCGATGGCGTCAACTAAGGCAATATCCTTCATCATAAATTAGTTCAGTCGAAAATACCTCCTTATTTTAAAGATCAGTCTGTACCAATAATTTCTTATACCTATACCAAACCAATTGCAACTAAAATTTTCAATTACAAACATGTTTTGCAGGATCTCAACATTGACGACTCCAAGTCTAAACCTCCTGATTGCACCTGTGCTAGTCCCCAATTCACATATAATCCGGCTGACCACGTTATTACCGGAGACCTCAACATTGTCAATAACACTTCCCTGCGAAATTTGTTATCCAAAGGTCCGAAATATCGTGAGCTTAAATCCATCAATATGAAACACAACTTCAAAATACTGATGGATTCAGTCGAGGATTGTGCCAGGCAATGGGCTAAACGCGAGAAAGAAGACGTAGATACTCTTTCCGAATGGATTAAGGCTGTGAGGTCGTTGATACAAATCCGAATTAAGAAACTAAATGGGTCTATCAATACCCATGTTACGTCAATCTTTAAAGACCCATATGTTGCAAAACACTTGTCCTACCTCCATGACAAATATGTTGTTGTCCCCGCAGATAAAGCCCCAAACAACATCGTTTTTGTGTGAAAATATTATTACATAAACTGCTTGATAAATGAATTAGGTATTGACAATTAATTTGGAAACTCAACATATACTCTCACGACACTTACCAAAGAGGAAATCCTGGATAATCATAGGTCTGTTCTATGTTCCTTTGGAATTTCAACCAAAGATGAAGAACTGGATCTTCCATCACTGTATTGGATACCTAAACTACATAAGTGTCCTTACAAACAACGGTATATTGCTGGGTCTTCCAAGTGCTCCACGAAACCTCTTTCTAAATTATTAACATCTATTTTATCAGCAATTAAAGCCGGGCTCCAAAGTTATTGTGAAACTGCCTATTCTAGAGGTGGCGTGAATCAGATGTGGATACTAAAAAATTCCAAAGATCTTTTAGAGTACATACAATCTAAGACTCTCTCATCTTGCAATAGTATTAAAACATTTGACTTTACACTTTACACAAGTATTCCCCATTCCAAACTAAAAGACAAATTGAAAGAGTTGGTATTACTTTGTTTCATTAAAAAGAATGGCGAATGTAGATACAAGTATCTTGTCTTGGGGAGGGATAAATCCCACTTTGTAAAGAATCACTCTGATTCAAACAAAAAATTCTCTGAAACTGACATTATCAAGATGCTTGATTTCTTGATTGACAACATATTTGTTACGTTTGGAGGACGTGTTTTTCAACAAACTGTCGGAATTCCAATGGGAACCAATTGTGCACCTCTTCTTGCCGACTTGTTTCTTTATTATTATGAGGCTGACTGCATACAGAAACTTCTTAGGAAGAAAGATAAGAAGTTAGCAATATCCTTTAACTTTACGTTCCGCTATATAGATGATGTTCTCTCACTAAATGATACAAAATTTGGTGACTATGCTGAACGAATCTATCCCATCCAACTAGAGATAAAGGATACTACAGATACAGTTAAGTCTGCCTCATATCTTGACTTACATCTAGAAATTGACAATGAGGGTCGGTTGAAACAAAACTTCACGACAAAAGAGATGATTTCAGCTTCCCATTTCTATGTAGCAACATTCCAGCAGCGCCTGCATACGGAGTATATATCTCCTAAATGATACGATATTCCCGGGCTTGTATTTCCTATCATGATTTCCTTGATAGAGGATTGCTGCTCACAAGGAAGCTATTAAACCAAGAGTTCCAAATGGTGAAGTTGAAATCATCCCTTCATAAATTTTACGGACGCCATCACGAGCTGGTTGACCCTTATGGAATAACCGTTTCATAGATAATATGGGATATGTTCCTTATGTCGTAACTACAATACCCTTCCCTTTTCACGAATGTGACCTACCTAATTAGACTATTTACCGGATTTGTAATAACATAAGCAACACGACGGGTGCCACATGTGGAGCAGGATCTGCTTACCCTTCCGGAGCACCTGAGATCACCCCCAGTTTTTGGTGGGGTTCGTGTTGCTTATTCTTTAGTTTTCTATGTTGTGTCATCTGTACTACTATTTGTCTGTTTGTCTTTTTATTTTTGGCCATGGCGTTGTAAGTTTGTTTTCGATCTGTGAGTTTTACTGTCCCTCTGGTATCTTTCGTCCCTCTTTTATATCACTGTCTAAGGTTAGGGGAGTGTTAAGCCATCAGAAACATGTTTTAGACAGCCACACTATTCGTGTGATGTTTCTGCGACAATTGCTGTATTACTACTCGACAATAAGAGTTTTATGTAAAGAAAAACTTAAATTCTGTGTGTGTTATGGAGTAAAGTTTTCAGTTGTCCATCGGTACCATTCTCATGAGAAAAATATTCAAATATGAACATACATTCTAGTCTCTGATGTTTTCTTAAAAAAATCCATGTTGATATAAGATATGTTGGAGTTTTTAGATAAAAGGATACCATCTCATTCTATCTGAAATAGTAATAGAAGTAGTTTGCTGAATATTTTTTTCTTTTTTGTCATTAAGAAGGTTTAATGGAAATTCTGCTTAATATGAATACACAAGGAAGTCGGACAACTGTTATCACATCTATTATCCAAATTCAAAGTCCATAAATAAGTGTTGAATATATCCAATTTTCATGTCTCTGAACATGTAAGTTGGATGAATTTATCTGCAACTAAAAGAATTATATGGCAAAACGTATCCATATCAATTTGATACATAATATAAAAATAAGGAGATGTGGTATGATTGCCAATGAGACAACTATCCACCAAAGTTCAAATGAAATGGATGTAAGCAATTGTAGGCAACCGTACGGCCTTGAACAATGAGGAAAACCCCATACCGTATAGTCGGCTATAAAAGGCCCCGACACGAAAAATATGAAACAAATCAATAGAGAAAACAAACGGCCTAATTTATAACAAAACAGTTTACGAAAAACAAATATGACACACATGAACCAACGACAACCACTGAACTACAGGCTCCTGACTTGGGACAGGCACATAAGGAATGTGGTGGGGTTAAACATGTTTATGAGCGCTCATAAGACCATTTAGTTCTTAACCATCATCATGTAAGTCTTCCCTTGGAAGGCTTTTCGGATATCATCAACAATTGGTGGGCCGTTATGGAATATCTGTATCACAGATGACAGCAGATACGCTCCAATTATCGTAATCAAAATCCAGTCCTCTTTTTCTCTTTTGTGATATCACCGAATGAAACTAATCACCGAATGAGGCTAATTACCGAATGAGACTAATCACCGAATGAGACTAATCACCGAATGAGACTAATCACCGAATATTTAGGGTAATCGATGAGTGCGTCTAGTGGAGCAGGATATGAATACCTTCCGGAGCAGGATATGATTACTCTTCCGGAATATCTGAGCTCATTCCAATTGTTATGGGTTCATGTTGCTCAGTCTTTTTTTGTCTATGCAGTATTTTCAATTAGGATGTCTTTTCTTCGTCATTGCCGTTCAAATGTCTCAAGACAAGAGTTTTGTAGGTATCTTTTTCCAACAACTGCTGTGTTACTTTTGTACCATCTGAAATTTGTATCTGCAGGTTACAAAGAGAATAAAGAAATAGTTCAACTTTGATTCATATAAAGGACATTTATCACTGATAAACATATTTGGTTTTAGGAAGGAAAACATAATAAAAATCATCTCAGAGCAAACAATAACAAACTAGAATGTAAAAAATATTTTTTTAATTTTATCTATAAATGTTAAAGACTATAAAACATTTTGCCGTATTATCTAAAAGTATCGGTTTATGAATATTCCTAACATGAAAACAATGTTCTGATGACCTAGATCGAAAAGTCAATTGGTATTTTAATGCCTGATTCATTTTTCCTTAAAGCATCCAGATATTGATATATGAATAAAACATATCGGCTTATTGTTTCAAAATGATATCTTCTGTTGCAAATGATCTTATGAAAATTGTATACTGTAGTGCAATGTGGAATTTTGTATGGTGCAAGGGGGAATGGCGTATATCGTATTGTGAAATGTTAGTTCGTAAGAGGAGGAATGCTATTTAAGTTATAAAGTATTCTACTAGGTCATTTAAAACATTTTTGATTGTAATTCTTCTCTGCAAATGAACTGTATTATTGATAATTTTAATTTTGACTGTTGCAATCTTTTTTGAAGAAAAAATGGGGAACTATATCTTTTTTCTACGCATTAACAATTCGTTTTGATCCGACGTCAGCGACAACGTCTTGACAACGCCTATTGTTATATGACGTCAGAGGAGTGAATTAACCACGTTTATTTCACATGTGAAATAATCGGGTTTTATTACACTGGGAAATCAATGTAATTCATTGCAACCAATGTAATAATTATATTTATCTTTATTATTATAAAATCTTTTTTTTTCAAAATAAACCCTACTTGCAGCGATATTCTACTTTGCCTTTATTTACTCTACTTCGCTAAAATGAAGATTAAACACAATGTTGACTGCTGTACCCCTATTTTTGACATTTTTACCTATTATGTCTGTTTGTTTTGTTCACACATTGTTGTCAATAAAGTGAAATTCTATGCGACTGCCATACAAGCGAGAGGTTTAGCTAGCTATAAAATCAGGTTTAATCCACCATTTTCTACATAAGAAAATGCCTGTACCAAGTCAGGAATATGACAGTTGTTATCCATTTGTTTGATGTGTTTTAGCTTTTGCTTTTGTCATTTGATAAGGGACTCTCTGTTTTGTATTTTCCTTACAGTTCGTTATTTTTGTTATTTTACTTTTTTATGGACATTTCGAAGAGTGATGTCTAAGGCTGATATATTTGAACATCCTGAACCTAATAACTTTGATACTATTGAGATATCGTTTTCTTAAATTTATTGCGAACTATCACACCTAATGGCAAGATGATGACTTATGCTTATTTTTCAAAATATACCTGTTTACATATAAATATCATCATTATAAAATAAGTAACGGCTGTTGCGGTAAGCAATCTGTTAGCAGTCTTTCTTTTCTACAAAAAGAAATGCGTGTAACAAGTTAGGAATATGACAGTTGTTTTCCTTTCGTTTGATCTGTTTGAGCTTTTGATTTTGCCATTTGTTAAAGGACTTTTCATTTCAAATTTGCCAAGGAATTCGGTATTTTGTTATTTTACGTTTTTCTTATATTTTTTAGAAATACACAGCCTTATTTATAAAAATATCAATGCCGTACATAAAACATCATTTTGATAGCATTTAAGTTAGTTAACTAAATACGTTGAAAATACATTTTAGGCATGCACCTCTCACATCACATTTATATAGAGATATTACTTTTAAAAGTGCAAACCTAGAAATAAAGCTGAAAAACAAGCTTTAAGCCTATATGAAGTTTTAACACTGTTTAAGTTTCATGATGCGGGAATATATTTTTCAACCAATCATTGTTCTACTGTTATATATCATACGTTTTTATAATTTCCCCTAACATAAATGGTTGAAACAGTGAGTTTCATGGAGGGAAGAGGGCATGTGGATATGAAGTTTTCGGAATTTTCATCCCAACCACGAAGTACGTCGTCGTACGTCGTGAAGAAGGTAAACAAACATGACATAGACATATTTAAAAGGTTGACAATTAAATCCAAAAGCCATTAACCTAGTAAAAAGAAGACCCTTTTATTTTTTATGGGCACGTTTTCGAATAAAAACACATAGTTATTTAAAATAATACCATAAAATATTATGCAATTCATCATAATTTTCTGTATCTATCTTAGCATCAATATCTTATTGAATAAAACACATAAAATATATTTAAAGGGAGGTTTATGATTATGAAAATATTTCAGAATTAAGAATTTTTAATTGCGATATATCAAAACCCACACACAATATTTTCGCTCACATTCCAATGCAAAAAAAAAAAAAAAAAGTATGCAGTTTTAGATATAAGAAAGACGTCGAGGGCAAATATGTAAACAAAATTTGTCCTGTAAAAAGTTTAAGAGTTTTAAAAATAATTTTACCATTGATAGCAACACCCTTGAAAGGACATTTTCTTTGACAGAAAATTATCACTCACGAATATGTCCAGTAAGATTGTTATCGTTAATGTTGTTCAGCCTTCTTGCTATCATCATAACTGAAATTTTATAGTTTCATTATATTTGTCGCAGATAAGTTTCGTCTGGTCAGAAAAATGTCGGCAGTGATAGATATCTTTTAAACTTCATACTGCTAACCCTACCGAAGTGGTTCGTGTTGCTCAGTCGTTGTTTTTTGTGATGTATATCGTAGACTATTGTTTGTCTTCAAGATGTAAAGTAGCGAAATGATGTGATTCCCAAATATACCAGATCCTTGGATTAAACAACAATAGTACAATTATATATATATATATATTTGTATTAAATAGTCCAGACAGCCAAAAAAAAAAAGAAAAAAGATGATTAAAGTTCGAGAGAATCCTTTAATTTTTGGCTGTATAAATAATATTCTAATAATATAATAGTAAAAAAACCCTAGCACAAAATGTCACGTCTGATTAAATATTGGTAAGTTCATTCATACGATAACAATAGACTTATATATTTGTGATAGAATTTAACAAACATTATATCCTTGTTTTACACTTATAAGTATTAAAGATGCATTAGCTGTCAAGTTCATGCTCACCAATTTGACTCGAATTCTCATATTTTATTTAAAATATACTAAAACATACATTCTTATTACAAAAAGTTCAATAAAACAATCAATAATGCATGGACTCTATATAAATATCAGTATTCCGTGTGTATTTCAGACTAGACGCCATCTAATTAACCATTGATATTACCTCCGAAGAATGCCGATGGTGTATGACCTGATATGAACATCAATATAAATATAAATACATGGACAAGCACGTGCATTGATATAAGGACGATTTACTGGGTTTGTTTGATTTCATGTACATGTCATAGAAATAAAAAAAAATCATCGTTTTTACCTGTATACGAATAATGTTTTGTTGGTCTTATAAGTCAACGAAACGGGTTTTCTCCGTGCTTTCCTTGTTTAACTTTTCAATGATGACATTCTTTTCTTTTGATAACTGAGCATGTTTAATACATGTGTAACCCAACTTCAGCTTAAGGTTAAATCGAAGGTCGCATGAATACGGAATCAAATGAGGTTTTAATATTGACTTGTAATCCACAATAATACATTAGCAACATTTTATAGCTTTTTTGTCAAAATTGAACCAAAATTATTGCTTATAGTGACACATTATTTCAAAATTCCACTTTTATAAATTTTTAAACCAAAAAAATCCTTTTTTGTCTAAATGGTAGCAAATGTCTTTTTATGATATTAGACGTCACTACAAACCAAATGAGAAATGTGTATTCTGTAAGGACAACCAACTGAACATCATCGACAAAGAGAGATATTTCTATGTCATATTGGCTGCCACAACATTTGTCTTAAACCGGTTCTAGTCGAATAAATATTCCAGAAAATTCATATTCAAAATCATACTTTAACAACAATTTATCTACTAAAAATTTCAACGATTCTATGATCTTGAAATTCCCGACACAGGAAGCAAAGGTTATTGCTTTATCAACAAAGCTGTAGCTGTTAAGTTAATATGAATCAATTCTATGTTATATATATAAAGGTAAAAGCTTAGGAAATATTTTATTCCATATCAGCTTATTTGCATTTTCTAGAAATGTTATTGTATCTGGTTTAATTGATTATCCATATGATTCCATTTTACATAATTTGTATGCAATACTCTATTCATTATATCAGAGATCAGAAATAAAACTCCTTCTAGAGCATTAATTCACCGTCATATTATATATTTGTAACTAACCAGATACTCTGAATAATTACAGCTTATTAAATCATACAACTATTTACTTAATAAAACAAAGTTTTTGATTCTAAACCTATTTTATTCATTATGATACGAAAAAGATTGAGCAACAGACACAAACAAGGATACTGCACAATCAATAATGAATAGAATTGAGTTAGAAATTATATGCCACTAATATCAAAATAAGGTAAAATCCAATAATCACCGATCAAATATCTAATCGTATTAGAAAAGGAATAGTGGGCTTCGGTGGCCGAGTGGTCTAAGTAGTTACTACTGTAATCAATAGACAGTCAACACTGAGGTTGTGAGTTCGAACCCCGCTCGTGCAGGTGCACTAGACTCCAATCTTAATTGACAAGAATTGTCAGTTTTCCTATCGAAGGTCGGTGGTTTTCTCCGAGCACTCCGGCTTCCTCTACCAATAAAAACTGACCGCCACGAAATAGCCCAAAAGTGCTTAAAAGTGGCGTTAAAACACCAAACAATCGAAATCAAAATCATTAGAACAGGAATACCTACATATTTACCAACACCCCTTTAGACTTCATTTAGTTATGTAGTGGTTTGTGAAAATGTTTGTCTTTTCTTCGTCTTTCATTTTTCGCCATGTCATTGTCAGTTACCTCGACTCATTGTCAGTTACCTCGACTCATTGTCAGTTACCTCGAATTATGGGTTTTAAATTTTGTTTTGATCTTTTCCGTCTCTTTTAAAAAAATATCGGTAAGAATGGTAGCAGACATTTGGGATCTCCTACAGAGTTATGATAGTACTAAGAATGTTAGCAGGCGTGTGAGATCTACGCTAGAGTAATTGTATCTTTCAGAAAAAAGTATGAAGAAATACCGACTCCAAGGTAAATTCAAAAAGGGAAAGTCAATAAAAACTGACAAAATCAAACTTTGTCAATCAACAGAACAGAACGTGTGAAAAATAACTTTCATATTCCTGTTTTGGTACAGCCATTTTCGGAAGAAAATAATGTATTAAACCTGGTTGCAGGAATATTGTAACTATCAAATAATTTGTCATGGCGATACATAGTATACAAGATATGATCTATGTTATTCTTATATGCTGATGTCGAATTTGAGTTAAGAGTGTTGATTTGCCATTTCGTATCAAAATGTCTTTTTCTTTTGTAATATTCTTAATAACCAGTGCACTGAAATTAATAAGACGGAGTGATTCACTAAGATATTCGTCATGTTTTTTTTTATTATTGTTATAGTATTTTCATGCAAACATCGTCTTCGTTCGTCTATCACTTCCATTTTTACGGAAAATTTCCGTTTTTGACAACCAATTTTTATAATATTTGAATATGATGTTTGTTGCTTGAGAATAAAATGAGGAATCTGACGTTTTAAAAAAATGATATCCGTTCATGTTGATAAAGGACACAACTAAAAATCCCCGATAACACGCCTCAAAACGTGATATAATGATACACTTCCCTTTTATGATATACTGTAGATTGTTATGTAACCATGCAATCAAAATACAGGAATATTAGTTTTACTGGATAATGCATAAGTACAAGTGTAATGTGTAATAAAAATTCAATAGATGATGAATAATAAATTGCATCACTAGATTATCTAGAATCATTCCATATTATTCTATAGTCTTATCATTATTAATCCTTTGATGCCTGCCTAAAACGAACATCAAAGGATTATATCGATAAAGATAATTAGCTTTGATAATACCTGCACAGAGGACAAATAGTTGCACAAGAAGGAATTCAACGAAATTGATATTTTCCATTTTATCAATTGCAATGTTCAATCAATGTTTTTTGTACTGCCTAAAACTGCTTTTGTGGTGTAAATATTCCGGAAAACATATTGATTTTTAGTTGTTTTGTATTGGTTCGAAATACCTTTTCTGGTATAAATATATAAGTATCAGATCAATTGAAAGCAAAGAATATCTTCAATAATCTTGGGAAATATAAACAACATTTTAATCTTAAATTTCTGATAAAATAACTGAAATTGCTAAAAACAGCGGCAATGATACAGAACAGGCAATCAATGTTGCCTTAATCTATTTTACAGATGACGACGAATATGTTCCAATTGTCGTAGCAACAATCCCGTCATTTTTTCATCAAAAGTAACATTATCGATTTCAAAATCGTACTTACATGATCAACATTATGGGTATCATATTTGGAGCAGAATCTTGTTACCCGTCTGGAGTACCTGAGATCAGCCCTGGTTTTTGTTTAAAATGGGTTCGTATAGCTCTGAGTTGTTAGTGTTGCTCCTTTCTCTTAATTTTTCCAACAAACCTGTTTTATTTATACCGGTGACAGTCTTATCTAACAGTTTTTAATGGGGTTCATGTTGTACAGTTTTTTTTTTCGGTTTTCTCTGTTTTGTATTCTGTCGTTAACTGATGTTCACAGGGTGTTTATTGATGGTTTGTTATCTTCTGATCATAACCCTTTTGAAACTATTTTCCATACCGTTATCAAAGCTGCATTCGCTATTTCAAGAGGTCAAATACACTTCCGTTATTGTTTCCCATTCTACCAAGTATCGATTGGTTGCAATAGTGATAGATATTGCTAACCATATGCTATTAAAATCTGCGACCCAAAGATAAGAAAAACATAGTTTATTTAAATGTAGCATTCGATGATAAGGGTTTGGATGCTGTCCATATAAGCAATATTATCCATCAAAAACTAGTTTAAAAAACAATAAATGATTACTTCAAAGGTAAAACAAGGCATATTCATATACATACACAAGACGATTCCCCGGTTAAAAACACACGTTATTGCTCCTTTTGGTTTTTTTTTGTCATCTTTATTCGTCTTTTTAATCAATAAATTAATCGAATAATAAGATTTGGACATCGGTAAAATGTGGTTGTCGTTTGTTGATGTGGTTCATAAGTGTTTCTCGTTTTTCTTTTTTTTTTTATAGATAAGACCGTTGGTTTTTCTGTTTGAATTGTTTCACACTAGTCATTTTGGGGCCCTTTATAGCTTGCAGCTCGGTTTGAGCCAAGGCTCTGTGTTGAAGGCCGTACTTTGACCTATAATTGTTTAATTTTTACACATTGTGACTTGGAGAGTTGTCTCATTGGCACTCATACCACATCTTCTTATTTATATGAACACATAATGAACTCCAATGTAAATTAAAAAAAGGGAAGTCCATAAAAACTAAAAATATCAACGTTAGACTAAAGCTAGCAACGGAACGAATATGTCATATTCCTGACACGGTACACTACTGTTGCATATATTTGAAAAGTTCAATACGAGCTTGTGTTGTATTGTTTCAAACGTCGCCTACTTTTAATAAATCTTATTTGATTAAGATTAAGTGATTTGATGTAAACTGTTCTACTTTGTTCGGTTTACCCTATTTCTGAACCTATGTACATTTAATATAATTCCAAGGTCACAGTTATACCCATGCTTTACATTATTTCTTGTAGTCGAACGGGTGACCTTGTTCTGAAACAGGTTTCTGTTTAATAGATCGGCCTTTTGAATGTTTTTCCAAAAACTAACTAAGGTTTTCCACAGAAACGTTTTATATCAAATACTGAAAAAGTCACACAACGACATCTGGCCATTTTTACAATTGGTAAACACAAATAGAAAAATTATATCAATTGCATAATGTTACGTTATCCTAATGAATTGTTAACTGCTTATGATAAATACCTCATAACATAATATACCTGTAACAAGAAATTGACAATGGTAGGGTTAAAATAGAATGTCGTTTTCATTTGTACAACCTGTAGGATCTTGTCACATTATCATGATTATCTCAAAATCAAATTAGAATAAAAAAAAACCAAAGCAATTTAAATGTCGCTATCAAATATTTTCTAAAATATGTTTCTGTTATAGAAATATTTGCCTTCCTATGAGAATTGATGGAAGCATTATCGGTGCTATATCTTTTAATATTTCAGACTTTATTTCCTAGAAAATAACACATAATGTTTAACATATTCAATCAAATAGTAAATTTACGTTCGTCGACTGCAAACATCATTATATTTTAATGAACCGTCTCTGATTTCACGAAGGAATTACATATTAAGACCTTTAATTGAATGGATTCGATTTCAACTGATACTTATAAAGCTGATATGCATCAATCAATACTTCATTTATATGATTGCATTGCAAAGTACTTTAGTCATTTATTTCGATCGATGCTTGAAAATTTCCTTTCAGAACAATAGAGATGTTTGCTTTTAAGTAAGTGTGAAATAGCTCTTTGTAAGGTAAAATATTGAGGTAGTATACTGATGTTCAGGTAAATCTCTCAATTACAGGAATAAGATGGAACAATATACGAGGAAAAACACGACTAAGACTATGGCCATCGACATGGTTGGCATCTATTACGGACAAACTATCTTTAAGAGACCACCGGACAAGCGACATAGTTTATACTATAATGTATATATTTCAACAACTCAAATTTAAAATACGTTCGATAAGTATGGTAAACGGAAGATAATCCCGTTTAAACCATTTTCTTTCGACCAATACAAAATCATAATAAAAAAGTTGATGAACGTATATTAAGCCACTCTTTTTCGAACTTACTCAGAAAAGTGTGATGAAAATATTAGATGGACGATGGACGGACGGACAAGGTACCTAAATGTAATATAGCACCAACTATTTCTTAAGGAATCAACTCTTATTTATATGCAATCGAAAGCTAGTAAAAGAAACTACACTCTACCTTCAAGTAAAACATGCATTTTGATTTATGTAATATGAATGCTTATTTAATATCTTAGATAAATTTATAATATTTAAACATAAGTTGAAACCATAACAAGAAGCGAAAGAACAAAGATGATTCCGAATAACAAAAGAAACAATATCCTCGTTATTTTGACTGCTGATTATGAAAAGTACATAAGCATACTAAAACATATTCCTTATTGTAAAAAGTAGTAAATGGTTATGTAAAATGTTTTTCAAGAAGTGTATTGAGATTGTGAGCTTGACGTTCAAACCCATTTTCATTTAAAAGTAAAATAACAAAAAATACTGCACCCCAAGGAAAATTGAAAACGGAAAGTCCCTTAACAAAAAGCAAAATCAAAAGCTCAAACACACCAAACTAACGGAATACAACTGTCATATTCCTGACTTGGTACAGGCATTTCCTTATGTAGAAAATTTTGGATTTACATTTCCTGTACCAAGTCAGGAGAGATTGTGAGCTTGACGTTCAAACCCATTTTCATTTAAAAGTAAAATAACAAAAAATACTGCACCCCAAGGAAAATTGAAAACGGAAAGTCCCTTAACAAAAAGCAAAATCAAAAGCTCAAACACACCAAACTAACGGAATACAACTGTCATATTCCTGACTTGGTACAGGCATTTCCTTATGTAGAAAATTTTGGATTTACATTTCCTGTACCAAGTCAGGAGTATGACAGTTGTTTTCCGTTAGTTTGATGTGTTTTAGCTTTTGATTTTGCCAATTGATAAGGGACTTTCCGTTTTGAATTTTTCTTGGAGTTCAGTATTTTTGTTGTTTTACTTTTTTCCATGACTTTCACTTCAGTAAGTACTATTTCTTAATCATTGGGTGCCAATGTATCGATTATGGTTGATAATTAACAAAATATGATCATCCATGTATACAAATTTGAATTAGAAGAGCTATTTTTAGATGTTGCAATAACCATAACCAAGAAATAAACCCGCAGCACATTCAATGTCGCAACCTATGGAAAATGACGATTGTGTAAAAGATACAAGTAAATTGTCAAAATTGATTGATGATACAGTCTCAATTGTACAAATCAAAGGGAGAGACGTTGCCATCAACAGTGAGATAAAGAAAAAAGTTAAAGTTGTTGTCAAAGAAGTACTCCTATATACAAAGGAGAAGGACTTTCGTTTTAAATCATCCGAAATTATTTCAGTAGGTAGTTACAAGGAGAAAACAAAAATATTCGCACCAGACGAATTTGACTTTTTAGTTGTGATTGACGAACTATCAAAGCCTGGTGCCATATCCATCGTGAAAGATGATGCTCCCCCTGGTTTTACATACATTGAAGTAAATGACAAAAAGTTGACAACTAAATGGTGGTTTGTGGATAAAAGATTGAGACAGTTTCAGTATCCTTCGAAGTTTTCAAATGTGCCTAAATCGTTTAGCGAAACAATGTTAGCATCAATTGCTGAAATTGCAAAGCGTCAGAATGTAAAATTGTACATTGATAACAATTGCATATTACAAATTGAAACAAAAGAAAAAACTGACAGAACTGGAGTGATATTCAAGTCGGTTGCTGATACTTTTTTGCACCAAGCATCTATTCAAACCCCAAATTTCATACTTTCACTTGTTGTAAATGGACATCCTGTTCTGTTGACATATGTCCAGCAATACGCTACAACAATGTTAAAGAAGTGTACTCGATGGGAGATTGTGATTATCCTGACTTAGCGAACCGAGTGTTCAAAAACGGGACGATATTGTTCGTTAACCAATACTTTGATGAGTTTTCAAGTTTAAAACCTGGACTATTTAAAATCACCTTTACGGAAACAGAGGTAGATTTTGTTCATAACATGACAAAACATCACAAGAATATTTATATGTTTCTCAAGTTACTGAACAGACATTTTCAATCATTATTGCATAATCCATTTCCATCTTACGTTTTAAAAATTGCTTGCATTCAGCACTCCTTGACGTGCGAAAGTATGACAATTGCAGCGTGCTTGAAACATATTGTAAAATACTAAGTCTTTACAGCAAAAATAATTTTATTGGTAGCCCATTCATCAAAGCATATAACATTCAGAAGACGGCAAACCTTGAGATTAATGAAAATATTTTAAGTATTTTGAAAGATATGACATCGGAGACCGCAGATATTCCATGTTTAAACAGATCTGACATTTGCATATCACAATCTAATGTAAGACAACAGAACATGTCTACAGATCAACTGTTACAATATTTGGTCAAACTTGGTATTCTACCGCACGAAAATCCTACATATGAACTATCGTCCTTGTCTATATTTGTAAAGTATTGAGGGATTTTTGTCATTTCTTTTGTTTCATTATATTTGATATTTGATCAAATAACCCCAGATATAAGTTGATTTTAAATTAAAAGACTTCCTAGATCTAAGTTTTTAGTCATCAGCACTTATATTATTCTTTTGTATCGATATTATTATTTTCGCAATGTAAAATCTTCAGCATTACTGTTTCAATCTCTTTGTTTACGAAAAAAAAACCAGGATTTTGAATTAGGATTTTTTTGTCATTGAGAAGATTTAATATGAATCCACCATTTTCTACATAAGATAATGCCTGTACCAAGTCGGGAATATGACAGTTGTAATCCATTCGTTTGATGTGTTTGAGCTTTTGATTTTGCCATTTGATTAGGGACTTTCCGTTTTTAATTTTCCTGGGAGTTCAGTATTTTTGTGATTTTACTTTTTAAATGAATGGAAGTAGAAGTTGGCAAACAAGTTAGAGTTTAGAACATTTATTCAACAAATTCAACACACATGTTGTTGTGCATTCTTCATATTTGCAATTCTCTGTTTATGCTAGTTGAATGCGGTTATCTGAAACTGAATAAAAACAAACAGCTTTCAGTAGATATAAGAAGATGTGTTATGAGTGCCAATGAGACAAATCTCCATCCAAGTAATAATTTGTAAAAGTAAACCATTATAGGTCAAAGTACGGTCTGGTCTTCAACACGGAGCATTGGCTCACATCGAACAGCAAGCTATAAAGGGTCCCAAAAATTACTAGTGTTAAATCATTTAAACGGGAAAACCAACGGTCTAATCTTTATAAAAATACCTTTTATGAACCACATCAACAAAAAGTAAAATCACAAAAATACTGAACTAGGAAAATCAAAACCCTAATCAAATGGCAAACTCAAAAGCTCAAACTCATCAAATTAATGGATAACAACTGTCATATTCCTGAATTGGTACAGGCATTATCTTATGTAGAAAATGGTGGATTGAACCTGGTTTTATAGCTAGCTAAACCTTTCACTTGTATGACAGTCGCATCAAATTCCATTATATTGACAACGATGCGTGAACAAAACAAACAGACATAATAGGTAAACATGTAAAAAAACGACAACCATTGAACATCCGGTTCCTGACTTAGGACAGACGCAACCAAGTGCTGCTTGTTTAAAATTTTAAATAGGAACCAACCTTCACCATTACCTGAAACAATAGTAAAACATCACAACATAGAAAGACACACAATAAAATATCAATTGAAATGGCTGATCTCAACCAAAAGACATATGAAAACAAACAAGTTTTTGTATACTGAAGGTATAAATTTGATCTATGACACAATGTAAATACAAAATCAATTTGGCACCATTTTAAGCGACTATAATTTAAAAAAGATGTACCAAGTGTTAGATTAGTTTTAATGATATTAAAGAAATTTCTTAGTATTCCTAAACGGAAGATTTTATACACACAGAAGAAGAAGTATACTTAACAACAAAATTATTTTAATTTACCTGTGTATAATATGACGCAGGTTTTTTTCAAAAGTGACAACAAAATTATTTTCATTTACCTGTGTATAATATGACGCAGGTTTTTTTCAAAAGTGATGATTTTCTAAATATTGTTTAACATTTCACAGTGGTATCATACTTTAACTTTGTTTCAAAAAGTTTATTTACATTTCACCTTATTTATTTATTCCTTATAATTTTTATTAACTATGTATTTGCATTCAGGTATCACAGATCAAAGTTATTCGTTCATTGTGTGTTAATTTACGTTTTTTGATTGAGTTAAGCCTTCCAATTGATATTTTATAGTGTGTCTTTCTATGTTGTGATGTTATACTATTGTTTCAGAAAAAGGGAGAAGGTTTGGTACCATTAAAACGTTTAATCCCGCTGCAAATGTTTGCACCTGTCCTAAATCAGGAATCTGATGTACAGTAGTTGTCGTCTGCTTATGTAGTTCATACGTGTTTCTCGTTTCTCGTTTTTATATAGATTAAACCGTTGGTTTTCCCGTTTGAATGGTTTTACACTAGTAATTTTTGGGGCCCTTTATAGCTTGCTGTTCGGTGTGAGCCAATGCTCCGTGTTGAAGGCCGTACCTTGACCTAATAATGGTTTACTTTTATAAATTGTTACTTGGATGGAGAGTTGTCTCATTGGCACTCATACCATATCTTCCTATATCTATGTGATATGATTGCCAATTAGACAACTCTCCACAAGAGACCATATGACACATAAATTAACAACAATGAGCAAAGCCCATACAGCATAGTCGACTATAAAAGGCCCTGAAATGACAAATGTAAAACTATACAAACGAGAAAACTAACGGCCTAATTTATGTACAAAATATGAACGAAAAACAAAATTTTTTTCTTCAAAAACACAGAGTGGACGTGGTTTAAGTAAAGTTGTAAGCTGAACGTTTCCTTACAGAAGATAATTTCTGTTTTGAATTTTCATTGGAGTTTTAATTAAAAACTATTTTGTATACTACATTTTGCATCACAATAGAAGGAAACTATTTAACAAAGCGTTCCCGGTGGTGAAATTGAAACCATCCCTTCAAAGTTGTTACGGACTCTATCATGAGTTGGTTGACGGTTATGAAGGATGACGCATGTGTTGTTATTAAATAACTGTTTCACAAATGACGACGAATATGTTCTATTTGTCGTAGACACCATTCCGTAATATTTTCATCAAATGTTACATTATTGAGTTGAAATCGTACTTACATGATCAACTCGAGGGGTAACATATTTGGAGCAGAATCTGCCTACCCGTCTGGAGCACATAAAATCAACGCTTTACTGTCATCTTCCTGAATTTGTACACTTCTGTTGAATATATTTTAAAAGTTAAATGCAAGTCTGTGTTGCATTTTTCAAAAGTTGCAATAAATAAAAGCAACAGTAGTATACCGTTGTTCGAAAGTCATAGATCGATTGAGAGAAAACAAATCAGGGTTACATACTAAAACTGAGGGAAACACATCAACTATAAGAGGAAAATAACGAAATAACAGAAACACTGAAGTGCAAGAAAAAACCAAACGACAATGTAACACATGCAGAAACGAACTATAAGATAACAACTGCCATTTTCCTGAATTGGTACAGGACATTTTAAGAAAAAATGTGAGTTGAACCTGGTTTTGTGGCTTGCCAAACCTCGCGCGTTCATGCAAACTTTTAATAAATCGTATTTAATTAGTGTTTTGGTGTTAGCTTTGTTGAGTTTACCTACTTTCGAACCAATATCATGGTTACAGTTATTTATAAGCTGTATATTATTTCTTTCAGTCGGACTGTTTCTTATTGATGGGTTTCAATAAAAAAAAATTATTTATACTACAATTGTCACGCTAAATGCATGACATCTGGACATTTTTCCAATTGGTAACCAATAAACCACATATATAGAAACATTATATAAATTGCATATTTTTACATTATCCTAACGATTCTTAACGGCTTTCTTATGAAAGAGGGACGAAAGATACCAGAGGGACATTCAAACTCATAGATAGAAAACAAACTGACAACGCCATGGCCAAAAATAAAAAGACAAACAGGCGAATAATAGTACAGATGATACAACATAGAAAACTAAAGTCTAAGCAACACGAACCCCACCAAAAACTGGGGGTGATCTCAGTTGCTCCGGAAGGGTAAGCAGATCCTGTTCCACATGTGGCACCCGTCGTGTGAAAATGAAAACTTATGAAAATGATGTATAATACATTCCTAATGACATTATATAGCTGTAACAAGAATGGTCAGTAAAAACTGAATGCATATGTCGACTTCATTTGTCAGACGAAAAAAACTTTTATAACCTGTAGGATCTTGTCACATTATCTCAAAAATTAAAAATATTAAGGGGAAATAAGCAAAATGTCGCTATTACATAGGTTATCAAAGATATTTCTGTTAAAGCAACTGGAGACCGCCTCCGGTTGCAGGATTTCCCCGCTGTATTGACCCGTGTTGTGGCCTTGTGCTGTATATTTTCATCAGGCAGACTGTATTATACATTTAACATATCATATTAACAATTCAATCAAAAGCAAATATATATTCTTCTAATGCAAACATTATTACTTCCGTATGTATTGTTACAGATTCATAAAGCAATTGTAAATTATTTCCATAAATAATTTGGAATCCGTTTCAACGGATGCTTTAAATCTGAAATGCAATCAATCTAAACATCAATAGTGTAAGGGAATTGCAAACAAGTACTCTGTGTATTTTTAATAATAATAATAATAATAATAATAATAATAATAATAATAATAATAATAACAATGAATAAGTGAATAATTCATCCTCAATGTTTCATATTTTTTTTGTTGACAAAATTGAACCATATTGGCTGGTAAAAGCGAATAATTATTTCACAATTTCACTCTCATTAATAATTGAACAAAAAAAAAATCATATTTTAGATTTTTTATTTATCCCGTAGCTAGTGCCCCTTTAAATACGATGACTCAATTATCATTCACAAACCTACTTTGACGCTCTGATGAAAAACATATAAAACAAGTATTACAGATAATACAATTCGACTTATTACTTTTAATTCATAAAAAAACCAAGACTAGCGAGTGACACCCGAAACAAAGTATTGGCTCGCAATAACTCTTCAACTTAGTGCATGATTTGGCCTTCAACTTCTTATATTTGAGCGTCATTGATGAGTATTGTGTAATCCAAGCGTGTTTGGTGTTCAAAATTATAAACATGGTAGTTTTGATGAGTTTTTACAGGGAGAAGATAAGAGGAGACCAAAACAAAATCCACAAGTCAGTCGAAAGAAGATATACAACATGATTGAATCAAATATGTACAAACAATCGGTCCTCAAAACCCGGTGCAGCAAATTACACATTTAGCAAAACGAAACCGGAAAAGAGTTTAGGAAGATTGATTGATTTTCTGTCTTCAAATCAGACTAGTACAATGTTTACTATTCTGATAACTAACGGGTTCTTCATAATCTTGGACGTATAAAAAATTAGCGTTTAAAACGGGTATAATGCAGCCGTTTGTATGAAATAAAGTAACGAAAAGAAAGCTGACGTTACATAAATGGAAACTTAACAATGGTAAATAAGAGGTCAATATTCGAATTTTCCAACCAAATATCTAAAAAGTAAAATAACAAAAAATAACGTACTCCGAGGAAAATTATAAACGGAAAGTCCCTAATCAAATATCAAAATCAAAAGCTCAAAAGCCCAAACAAATGGACAACAACTGTTATAATCCTGACTTGGTACATACATTTTCCTCTGAAGAAAATGATGGATTAAACATGGTTTTATAACAAACTAAATCTCTCACTTCTAAAATTCCATTTTATTGACAACAATGTGTGAAAAAATAAAATAAAAAGGAAAATAACAAAAAATAACGACCTCCGAGGAAAATTATAAACGGAAAGTCCCAAATCAAATGGCAAAATCAAATGATAAAACACATCAAACGAATGAACAACTGTCATATTCCTGACCGGGTTGCTGCACCGATTTGCTGCACCGGATTGCTGCACCGGATTCAAAACAAACAGTCATTGTATGTTCACTTGTGTTAGTATGTCCTTTGATTGGGTTAAGCCATTTCAATTGATATTTCATAGTGTGTCTTTCTATTTTATGATGTTACACTATTGTTTCGGGTTAGGGTTAAGGTTGATACCTATTCCAACGTTTAAACCCACTGCACCTGTCCTAAGTCAGGAATCTGATGTTCAGCAGTTGTCGCTTGTTGATGTGGTTCATAAGTGTTTCTCGTTTTTCGTTTTTTATATATATCAGACCGTTGGTTTTCCCGTTTGAATGGTTTTACACTAATTTTTGGGGCCGTTTATAGCTTACTGTTCGGTTGAGCCAAGGCTCCGTGTTGAAGACCGTACTTTGAGCTATAATAGATTTCTTTTACAAATTGTGACTTGGATGGAGAGTTGTCTCATTGGCACTCATACCACATCTTATATAATAGGAAAAAATATTAAAAAAAATTAGATTAACAATGGAAAAACGCATATTTGATTATGACTATTATCAATGGTTTTCTCAGAAAGCTTTACAGCAGCAATAATTTGGCCCACAGTGATTACGCTTCCAACTACATCCTTTGTTTCCATATCCGTAAGTTATCATATTCACTTTTCCAGCATCGGGTTGGGCATTAGAACTGTCAACTTGAAGACGTGCATGCTGCTTTCGAATCTGGATTGCATCGAAACACGCTACACTAAAGGAAAAGAAGTTTTTCAAAGTATAGTCCACGTGGATCAACAGCTTTTCTTACCAATGAATACTAAGCGCTACGGTCAAGTTAACAAAAATAACCTTTTGGGAGAAAATTAAGTATTTGAATAGAGAGATAGCATTTCTGTAGGTTGATAACTTTTGAATTTGTCAGTTTTTACATCTTTTTGAATTTACTTTGGAGTTTATGCATTTTAACTTTTGAATTTGTCAGTTTTCACATCTTTTTGAATTTACTTTGGAGTTTATGTATTTTTTCTCAGAAACTGGTAGTTCTTTCAAAAACGATATCATTAGTACTCAAATTTCCATACAGAGAGCACAACAGTGTATAAAACAAACTACATTGCAGAAACATTAAAATAAAATACCTATCTCGTTCGTCATTGATTGCTTTTAGAATACTCTTCTTTGCTCTGCGACACAAAATGGTACATCTTGGGGCTTTCCCAATACAGTTTCTTCTTATTGCAAACACCCAGTTACCTACGCCATGACTTGCGCAGTAGGTCTGTGCTATCTCATCGAAGTAATTATAGCTGAGACTAGCTGCATCACTTGATGTAACCAACACTGAAATATGAAGGGTTGACAATTAAAAATTGATGGCAAGAAATAAAATTACACTTGCAAACATCGTTTTATGGATCCCCTTAATATTCTGCATTTTTTTTAAACAGTTACAATTTTTATTTTAAGTTCAGAGAAAATCTTTCTGGTTTGATTTCCCTCTTAATGTCGAAATCCATTAGCATAAGGACATAATACTTTAGTTTTGCTTTAAAATGTTACAATATTGATCTCCAAATAAATTCATCACGTACCTACATAAATTCAGTTACCACCAACCCATTTATATAGGTATATCCAGGGAAGTGAAATAAATATAAAAAGCCTCGCGAGCAGTAAATAGCATGTCAGTAAACAGCAATAGCTCTAGTATCGGCCTAGATATGTTTCAGTATATGGGACAGGGTAACATAGGTAATGCTAATATTGAATTACAGCAAACAAATAGTTAAAAGTCAGAACGTCTTAAGATAGTTAACATTTTTTTAATAAGAGAAGATTTCATAATACATATACGCCATAATACATTAATTAATAGACAACGACAAACATTTGGTATGCATTATAAATCTATCATAGAAAATATATAAACTTACTTGCAGATAAACATATCGACAAAAAAATAGAAAAATACATCGCATTCACAGTGGTTTGTGAAATCTGTATGAAGTAATATATTTTTCATTTTGTCGACTTATTTTATAGTATGCAACATCCTGAACAATTTAAACTAAAAAATCTATTACACAGTCTAGACGTTCAAGTGTTAGATGGAACATTTCAAGAAAAATTACAGAGATTGATAACTCGATAATAATGAAAGTTACCCAGAATGCATCTACACTTTTACGTTTTTCGTTATGCCGTGACATTGAATCATATTAGTTATTATCATTGAAAAAATAATTAAATACTAATGGTAAAAATACCCAAACATTTGCAGCCTGGATCGGGAAGATACAGGGGTTCCAGTAGTATTTCGCTCTTTGCAATTCTTTATTTTTGCTCACCTGACCTTAAAGGCCAAGTGAGCTTTTCTCATCAATTGGCGTCCGTCGTTAATTTTTTCCATTTAGAACTTCTTCTAGAGAACCAATGAATGGAAGGAAACCAAACATTGCATGAATATTCCTTATGAGGTGCTGATCAAGTGTTGCTACTTTGTAGCTGGTCCATCATCCAAGATGGCCACCAGAGAGGGACTTAGTTTAACATAGGACCCTAAAGGAAATATAGTCTTCTTTAAGAGAACCACTGAAAGGAATGAAGCCAAACATGCATGAGTGTTCCTAATGAGGAGCTGACAAAGTGTTGTAACGTTGTAGGCGATCAACCATCCATAATGACCGCCAGCGGGGACTTAGTTTAACATAAGAACATGGGAAATACATACGATTTCTTCTTCTAGAGCAGCAATGAATGGAATGAAACCAAAAATGGCATAATGAGGTGATGATGAAGTGTTGCTACTTTGAAGCCGATTAACTGTTCAAGATGGCCACCAAAAGGACCTTAGTTTAACATATAACACTATGGGGAAATATGTAACCAATAAAATTGAAAATGGAAATGTCTTCTTCTGAAGAACCTTTGAATGGATAGGTGAGCGACACAGGTTCCTTGGAGACTCTAGTTATAGAATATTATTTTTCAGTAAATAAATTTTCTTTAAGACAATTTTTTAAAACTACAATATTTACTTGTCCGCTTTGCATTATTGTTCTGTATATTTAATATTTGGTTAATAAAATCATGAGGTTTCTTGTGTAGTTGTTTTCCTTTTTTTTTCCTAATATCTCAAATAAGACTGTCTAAGTTAAGTGTAAGTTCAATTTCGACTTTTGAATATATCCATCTATTGAGTTCTTCCCAAAGATCATATACTTTTCGGCATGCTTGTCAATAATAAAATAAACTGGTATATTTGATTATTCAAGTCGTTCTATTTTTGTGTATGTTTCATATCTTTGATATTTTCAGGCATTTTGTATAATCCCTTACATTTTTTCATGCATTATATATAATACCCATATGATGAGAATAAATAATAAACTTGACAACAAAAAAACAGAAAGAAGCATTTTTTCAAGCATTACATATAATGTCCATATGATGAGAATGAATAATAAATTTGACATCAAAATAATAAACTTGAAAACAAAAATACAGAAAGAAGCATTAAGACCAAGAAAGTTATAAAGTAACAATAAGCCAAAATGTGTGATGTAAATTTCATATAAAGAAATTATCCTTGAAAAATTTTAAAATTGCCAAATGGTACAAAAGCACCTGTCTGCTAATGTACTAGCCAGCTGGCCTGAGGGTTATCAGGACTTTAATGTGCTAGTTCATCGAAACAAATGGCCGCAGTGACACACTTGTCTCTTCCTTTCGAAGTACCAACTTTAAAGTCTCTGATTTGACTAAAGCATGACTTATACAGCCATATAAAATACCCTGACCCAGTTAAAAAAAAATGAAATAAGTCTTTAAAATAAGGATAAAAATTAAAAACATTCCCATTTAAAATTTGGATGAAAAGTTAAATACATCCCCAATTAAAATTTGGAGAAAAACCTAAAAACATTCCCAATTAAAATTTGGAGAAAAACCTAAAAACATTCCCAATTAAAATTTGGATAAACACAGTAACATATCCCTGATTAAAATTTGATAAAAACAAATAAAATACCCCTTTTCTTATAAAAACATGTTGACATAGCCACCGCGCTCTACCAAATTTGTACCAGAAAAGCGGATACATGGTACATATCTCCAGGTTTTTACCGAGTCACCCACTATGGATTTGACAAAATTCCTGAAATGATTAATATTTTTTTTTGTAGATTCTCTGAATTAATTCAGGGAATTTGTAGGATAATTGTTTTGTTTCGTTTTAATAGTTCATTAAAAAAAAGACAAAAGCCAACATAACACATCAGACGGGCGACCAACATACGCGCGAATTTGAATATTTGACAAGCATTCGTGACCACGGGTAGTAACCTCGTCATACATGTTATAGTATTCTTTTATTTATCTTTTTGAATAATACTTTGACTGTTTACAGTATATTTTTTGTAATATCCATTTGACGTGGGTCCCTTCATTGTGTTATTGTGCGATGGTAAATTTTTGTATTTTTGTCTTTCATTTTAGCATGTGTGCTTTGTCTATATGCCCCTTTGTGCTTCTTTGTTACATATTTGTTTGTTTTATAGTGGTTAAGAATATTACACAATGTTGACTGTTGTACCCCTATTTTGACATTTTTACCTATTATTTGTTTTGTTCACACATCCTTGTCAATATAAAGGAATTTTATGCGACTGTCATACACGAGAGAGGTTTAGCTAGCTATAAAACCAGATTTAATCCACCATTGTCTACATAAGAAAATGCCTGTACCAAGTCAGGAAATCTTGAACGGACCGGGCTCGATGGACATAAGTGGAGGCATTGTCATCTTGAAAAACGTAGTCATTATTGGGAAAATGACGAACAAACACTGGCCACACGTTGTTGTCAATAATGTCAATGTATTTTAAGGCATTTATGTCCCTTTCAACAACAATTATAGTTCCAACGCCTTTGTAAGTAATACATGCCCAGATAATTAAACTCTACTTACGCTGAGACGGAGGGCAAATACATTCAACCGTCAACCTTCAAATATCTTTATTCCTAATCTAAGGGCTCATAAAGAGCAGAACACTCTTCTCCGAACTTTCTCCAGACACTGACCCGAGAATCTTGCCCAATGAATACCTTGCACTCATCGCTGTATCTCAAATATTGTTAGTTGTTTTTTTTATTTAACTACTGGTATATCAGTAATTTATTTGATTCTTTTATGTTGCCGTGACAGTGCACATTTTCATATTACTTTTTAAAAGTAAATATTAAATTTCGCCCTTCACAAAGATACGGCAAAATAACAAATTCACTATATAGCTGGTGCCGGGAAAATAACCATTTTCAAACGAAATAGGCGATTTTGCCGACTTGAATCAAGACATTTTTATCAGAGCCTGCAAATTTGCTATTTTAAATTAAATAGCCACTGTCATCTTCGAAATATAATGTACCCTTAGTTCATCAACTTTCTGCTCAGACACTGGTGACGTTTTACAAAGTCTGAAGCAGCTGCAAGCTCTTGAATACCGAATGATTTTGGGAAATGAATATCCAATATGCAGGTGATGTTGACATATTGCTACTAAGGTGGGGGAAATCGATAATTTCAAAATTAAAATTGTTTCATTTGTCATAGATTCTAGTACTGAAATGACAGCTCATGTCAAATTCAAAGTATAAAAATGACGCAGGGGAATCCGTGTCTGTTTCTTTAAATTCTAATTCTTGTGGATATATTAATTGAACACAGTCAGAAAAGTTTGGCTTTTTAACAGAAAAAAAACCATCATTAATATATCTGAATGTGAAATTATTTTATCTGGCTTCTTAGGTCTTGTTTTTTACAAATGTTTGAGGGAACTCCGACTCACATGAAAATAAGAAGAGGTCGGCAAGAGAGGCGCACAGTTCGTTCCCATAGGAATGCCGACAATTTGTTGAAAAAAGTCTACCTCCAAATTCAACAAATTTTTTTTCAATAAGAAACTCAAGCATAATGATCACGTGTTCCTCTGTGTAGCATGTTTTACTTTTTTGTTCACTATTAACAAAATAGACCGTTTGGTACCCCAAAGTAATAAATAATAAGGGCTACCTTGGTCATGTCTTCAGATGGTTTGCGTAAAACATGACCAAGCCATCTCCATCTCTTTTGTATCAGCAAAGTCTCCATGTCCTTGGTTTTGGTATTCTCATGTAGGTCTTTGTTGGAGATTTTGTTAGGCCAGAATATTTTCATTATCTTCTACAGACATGTGTTATGTCAATAAGAAACTCCAGCATAATTTTTTACCTGTGATGTAATCCTGAGAGCAACTTGATTCGTACGTTTCTGTTTTAGGAAAATTTGTCATCTTGTTGGTTGTTTGTTTGTCGTTTATTGTTTTGAACATAAATTGGCAATTATACCACATCTTTTTGTTTCTCATACTGATATATAAACATTAAAAACACTACATTTATGTACAAGTAAAGTTTTGAATAAAATACAGTGAATATCCTGGAAAGAAACATTCAAAGTACAACAGTGCACAGAGATGTCTCGCCTTCTTTACAAATCATTGATATTATGCTGATCGTCCTAAATATAAAGATTTACTACAACTATCCCATAAACTTAACATTATCCAAGAAAATAAGGTCAAGGTCATATAAACCAAACAAGAAATACAGATACACCTTACAATCATTCAATACACTAAATATAGTTGACCTATTGCTTATAGTTTCTAAGAAACAGACTTAATCAAGAAAACTAAACATTGACCAATGAACCATGAAAATGAGGTAAAGGTCAGATGAACCATGCCAGGCAGACATGTACAGCTTACAATTCTTCCATACAAAAAATATAGTTGACCGACTGCTTTTAGTTAAAGAAAAACAGACCAAAACACAAAAACTTTACACTGAGCAATGAACCAAAAAAATGAGGTCAAGATCAAATAAAACCTGCAAGACTCGCATGTACATCATAAAATATTTCCATACATCAAATATAGTTGACCTATTGCATAAAGTATTAGAAAAGAAGACCAAAACTCAAAAACTTAGCTTTGACCACTGAACCTTGAAAATGAGGTCAAGGTCAGATGACACCTGCTAGCTAGACATGTACACCTTATAATCATTCCATACACCAAATATAGTAGACCTATTGCATACAGTATAAGAAAAACAGACCAAAACACAAAAACTTAACTATAACCACTGAACCATGAAAATGAGGTCAAGGTCAGATGACACCTGCCGGTTGGACATGTACACCTTACAGTCCTTCCATACACCGAAAATACTCGACCTATTGCTTATAGTATCTGAATTATGGACTTGACCACCAAAATTTAACCTTGTTCACTGATCCATGAAATGAGGTTGAGGTCAAGTGAAAACTGCCTGACGGGCATGAGGACCTTGCAAGGTACTCACATACCAAATATAGTTATCCTATTACTCATTATAAGAGAGAAATTAACATTACAAAAAATCTTATCTTTTTTTCAAGTAGTCACTGAACCATGAAAATGAGGTCAAGGGCAATGGACAAGTAACAGGCGGAAACTTCATGACATGAGGCATCTACATACAAAGTATGAAGCATTCAGGTCTTCCACCTTCTGAAATATAAAGCTTTTAAGAAGTTAGCTAACGCCGCCGCCGCCGAATCACTATCCCTATGTCGAGCTTTTTGCGACAAAGTCGCATGCTCCACAATAAAATCATAAATAAAACACACATATATATATATTTTTAGTCATATAAAAACCCACAAAAAAGTAAGTTAGATATTAAAATATTTGCATCATTCTTCTAACGTTTTTATCTTTGATCTTTAAATAAACTTATTCAAAGTCTACCATTTCAACACTGTAATTAGATCTTTGAATATTGTTTTTGTTGGTATTAGTATTGACTTTTTCATCAGTAAATTAAAAGCAAACTAAATACTATTGTTATATACATACTATATGCACATCATTGGATCTTCAATCTGTCGATACCTGTCTGTTGGCATTAATTCCACAAGATCATGTTTTCTCCATCTGTTTATGACGTCTTTACACTAAATCCATTGGATGTTGGATGTGTCCTGATTGATAATTTAGTCTTAGATGCATGATGTGTTTGATTAGTTGCTAGTGGCTTTAAACTAGCTGTCAGTAACTGTACTCTCAGATCTGTATTTAGAGTCTTTTTGCTGTTGGGTTGTACAAGTACCTGTCCATGTTCACTCTGTATTTATCTTAGATGTATTTTTATTTGTATCCATCTGATGAGATAAGCCTTTTTCAACTGAATTGTATAGTTCGTTCTTATGTTGTACTGTTACACCACTGTCACAGGTTAAGGGGATGGTTGGGATCCCGCTAACACGTTTAACACCGCTGCATTCTGTATGTATGTGCCTGTCCCAAGTCAGGAGCCTTTAATTCAGTGGTTTTTGTTTGTTGCTGTGTTACATATTTTTTTTCATTCATTGTTATGCACATAAATTAGGCCATTAGTTTTCTCGTTTGAATTGTTTTCATTTTTTAATTCAGGGTCTTTTAAAGCTGACTCTACGATAAGGGCTTTGCTCATTGTTGAAGGCTGTGTGGTGACCTATAGTTGTTAATGTTTGTGTCATTTGGTCTCTTGTGAAGAGTTGATTCATGGGCAATCACACCACATCTCCTTTTTTTTTATAAAAATAAGGAGATGTGATATGATTGCCAATAATACATCTATCCTCCAAAGTTCAAATGAAGCGGATGTAAGAAATTATAGTCAACCGAACTGCCTTAAACTGTGAGAAAAGTCCATACCCTATTGTTGTATGACTATCATACTGGTTTGTGTAATATAGTCGTTAAATTTACTGAACCATATCGTTGTCATTTTTATTGATGGCATGCAATATGAAAAGTAAACCATTATAGGTCAAAGTACAACACAGAGCCTTGGCTCACACGGAACAGCAAGCTATAAAGGGCCCCCAAAAACGACTAGTGCAAAACCATTCAAACAGGAAAACCAACAGTCTAATCTAATATGAAAAAAAAGAGAAACGAGAAACACTAATGAACCAAATGTTTACAAATCTGATAAGTTAAACCTAAATTTTGTTCAAGTTATTAAATAAGTCCACTGAACACAATTAACCAATAATATTCCTTCTTTAAGAGAAAAGAGTACTCAGTATCTATGATGCAAATTTATTGTTTCTTAACAATTGTAAGACATTATTCAAATATCACAGATTTTATTTCCATCATGCTTATTAACAAAATATTTATGAAAATAGAAAAAAAGTATAATTAACCTGAAAACTTTGACACATAATATATTTATATTATCTTAAATACATATATTCAACTGATTATTTCTCATATATACTCATGTAAATTATTCGAAACAAATTGAAAACAAACCTTTAAATTATCATTAATATTTTTGAAACATAACTTGAAATGTTTTTGAGAAGCCTTGATGAGAACCCTTTCACTCACAGAGGTATGTGTTGGTTGATTGATTGATTGTCGTTTATTAGTCCACTGACAAATATTTTTTGAATGTTCAGGACCATTAGTGATTTGGTTAAAATCATAAAAATGTGTTGTCTTTATTCTACTTTTCATCAAATTATATTAACATCGACTTTCTAAGAAGATACATATAAAAATTGGAAATAAAATTGAGAATGGAAATGGAAAATATGTCAAAGAGACAACAACCCGACCAAAGAGCAGACCACTGTACATTTGTGTCATGGTATCTATACATAAAAAATTATCATGACGGTAGTATAGTTTTCAAAACAGCAATATCTAGAAAAAAAAAGATCACAAAGTTTGACCCCTAATTCCACTGATCAAATTAACTATAATTATGCATCTCACAATCAAGTTTTAATGCCACAAATCATTCAGTCTATAATAAAAATGATATAATATAAATCTATGACAAAGTCTAATCAAAATTATTTAGTTTCACATGAATGAACATCTTTCCAGTTTAAATACAAAAATAATCCTTCAGTGTCATAACTGACATAAGTTATCTTGAAGAAATGTGAAATACATGGTTTTGATTGGTTATCCCTCACTAAATACCATATATATGCAAAATTTACATGAGTAACTAAATGTGCATAAAAACTTTGCCAGAGTCATTTGACCACGAAGTATAGACTGATCACAACAACAGATATAAGAAAAAGTGTTTCAAATAAACTATTGACAGAGATACATATCTCGTCTGTCACAAAGGTTTTTCCAAGAGTAAAAAGCAAATGATGAAATCTAAATAGCAATACTTTAATTTGTCAACCATGCAACAGTTTTCAAAGTCAATAGACCATGACTTAGGAGGCAAAATCAAATAATCTCAACTAGATGTGCCAAGGCTAATACAACGCAGCATACCAAATATCATCGACTTATCATAAGTGGTTCTCCTTAAACTGACCTTATCACACAATCTTTTAACAAATTGGTGTCTCTAACACCTTCACACTGTGAGAAACAATATAACTAAATCTCACTGTTTGAGAAAAAATATATAGAACTTTTAAAAAAAATTAATTCAGAAGAAAAGTTGTAAAAGTTCATCCATCGTTGGACTTGTCAAGTCTCTCACATATAATGGACAATGTCATTAAATTTATATACATGTGCATGGAATGAAAAGATAATAAAAATAAACACACACATTTAAGTTAAGCACCTTCATTAATCATTTGAGTTGTCCTGCTCTATTACTTCTGATATAGGATACAACTTTGAATGCTGCAAATATTCAAGGACACTTCATAACACAAATTACAAATACAGAAACAAAACATTCCAATGTAATCTCAATATAAATATAGACTTAAGTAGGCATTGATTAGAACACTTGATAATTTAATACAATAAAAATGGGTGCTGAAAACAGTTAATATAAAATAACAGGGGTTATTCCAAAAATGAATATAGCCATGGATGGAAATCCCCTTTTATTACAAAATTGGTAAAAGAGCCAAATGTTTTTTTCAAGTTGAGTCATCACAATTTTTATAACTCCACAATTTCATGTTTTTTCCAGTGAATGAAGGGCCTGTCACTGTGTAAAAATGTGAGGTATTTGAGAAAAATATATAGGATACAAGAACCCCACAAAAATAGTTCATACTGACTTAACCTTGGCAACAAGGATGACAACAGGTTATCAAACGAGGGAGATAATTATACTATGTATTTAGATATTATATCAATATTAACTTAAACTATTTTATACCAAAATGGAGGATCCAGACAGTGTATTAAATGGTTATAGCTACTATATATTTCAAAATTTATAAAATCAATACTGTTGTTTATAAATCTGGAATATATAATATATAACACATAACATAACAAACAATTTTAAACCACGAATGGTTAATAAAATTCATAATTTCTTTATATAACTAAGGCTAAATCGATAACAACTAATAATACAATATGTAGAATACTATTGGATATTGTAGACTCTCAAATCCTTACATGCTTATTACAACCAAACAAAGATCAAGTTTGAATTAAGGTGGAGTCACTTTCACTGTTCTCGAGTAATATTCCTTTATAAATTGAAAAATTGAAAATTTGCAGTTTCTGCAATCTTACTATTCATATTTATATACCACTCAAATACCAACTTTATGTGTATGTTGGTAATAAGCATTGTGTATAAGTTTCATAACATTTGGTTGAGACAAACTACAGAGAGGAAAATAATTTTGGGACAAAACGACGGAGATACGGATGTACAGACGAAAAAGGGTAAAACTTAATGCCTGTCAGCTGCAGCAGGGGCATAAAACTTGCATTGGTTACAAGGAAATCAAGTGGGAATATTAAGTTTGATCAGATATTATATATTACCATGATAAACTCTATGCCACAGGTTGCCCACAACTACTGTAAATTCAGAAATTATTGCCATGTTTTTATTATTGCGAAAAATGCGACAGGGTTATAATGGCAATAATTTAAACTCGCATTTTTAACTTATATGAATTAAACAGGATTGTTCTCAATATTGCAAAAATTAGAATCGTATTTTAGTCTAAAATGACAAAATCGCAATAATAAATGCACGCAATAATCTCTGAATTTACAGTATATAACAATTCAAATATGTCTAATAACAAAAATCTAAACATTTTGATAAGAATTACCTATTTTACACTGATTTGTTTTTAAATTGTTTATTTGTTGGGCAAAAAGATACTATTATTTCAAACTGACACAATATTATACAAAAACTTTCAATAAAGCTTAATTTCAAATAATCAACAAGATCACATTTCAATAGTAATGGCACATTTAGATCTATCACATATACTTCATCATTACACTCGCTGGTAAGTTATCACATACTCAGGATAACACTGTGCTGCATCAAAAGCAAGAAACTCACGGAAATTCCACGACCCATCAACAACAACAGAGTCATAAGATCCATGTCCTGAGGAATTATGGGAAGAATCGGTACATTTGTCTCTCTCACAAGATTTACATGGGGGGCGAGCAAATTTTTTTTCTGTTTCAGTCACAAAGATTTCTCCAAGAGCCATTCTTAACAGAATCATCTTCTTTGGCTTAGATTTGTCCCTTTCACTTTTTTTATCTACAAAATAATAGGATAAAAGATTATCCCACAAACTTTAGAATAAAGATACTATTATTTATCAAACAGAGAATACCTGACTCTATGATGTAACAATTAACAAAAATGTTATATAACCTTTACATACATGTACCATAATGAAAACTATCCAGGTAAGATAAAAGTCCCTGCTCAATTCTGTTTTACAAAAAATACATCAGTTTTTGGCATAAAATTGTCAACAACAAAAAATTCACCCCCTGCAGAGAATGCGATTTTACCATTACATACACTTATGTCCAACCCTTTACTTAACATTGGATCTGCCCCTTACCATGTAAATAGTTATGGATGTAAATAATATGTGACAGATTAGATTTAAATATATATGCATATTATAATATATACAAGTTAAATACAAAAAAGGTAATCTGAAGTTTAATATAAATAAAATATTTAATTCTATTCAGTTGTAACTATTATGCATTTTCCCTGAAAAAGGTTGTGAAAATAAAAAAAACAAAGTTCCAATGTCCCCTTCTTGCACATATTTTTTCTATCCAAGGTTCAAGAGCAAATTAACTAAAAAATACACTTTTTTTCTTTTTCTTTAAAACTGTTGATAAATATCTTGACAAATGAATGCTTCATAGTAAATTTAATGTAATTTCCAAATTTTTCCAATATAATTAATATTTCCAAGGGGCATAACACTTTTAGAAATAACTGATCAGCACTGATTTTCGTATTTGTCTAAGACATTGCTGATATAAATCTATGACATAAATTCATAAAAATCTGCATATAATGTGAGATCGTTAACAAGACCAGACAGATGGATAGAGGCCAAGTATTTCTATGTCCCCCTGTGAAGCGATGTACAGGGGACAATAACGACTTGAATTATATATACAAAATAATTTTTGCAGTGAACAATTTAAAAGAATTTATATTACATTATACCTGCATACTGATCTGCCTTTGTTGAACTTTCTGATGCATAGACAGCTGCTCCAAACATGGCCTTGTCAGTCAGTCTGATGTCAAATCCCTGTGTGGCGATTGTAGGAATTCTATCTTCCTGTGTACCATGGAACAGATAATGCTCATTTATCTCAGGATAAACATCAGTAAAAACACTTTTATCAGCTTTTACAGTCGTAAAAACTTTCCTTTTTCTAACCCCACTAGGAAGATCTCCTAACTGATCAAAAGGTGTCTCTAGTACTCCAGCTTTGTGGAATAGTTTCCCTCTCATTTGCACATACTTTTCAAAAAGTTCTGTATTTTCAATCCTTTCAACTTTGGTCACCTTAATATTCGTATAATTCAAGTCTTCCAAGCCAGCACCATCACGACCTTTCCCAACAAATTTTGGTATCCAAGTCTCTTCTACAATTTTACTGACAGCTGTCTCTATCTGTCTCGTCACTTTAGCCAGTTTATAACGTTCTCTCTTGGTCTGAGAGTTCCATTCCTTCAGGGACTTAGCTGGACCAAATATGGACCAGTAACTAGGAGGCTTGTCCTGGTAATTATACATCCACAGAAAGAAAGCTGGTGTTCCAGGAGCTGGGGATTCAGGTGGGGCAGAAGGCTCCACTGGTGGAGGTGGGGCTGACGGCATCTTTAACGTCAGACCTAAAATGATGGTTAAAATAAGTGAGTTTAGGACAAAAACATAATGATTGAAAATTGCATAATTTAGATAAAAAAGTTACCATAATTCAATTCATAAATACAACAAAGCTCACCTTTGAAAACTTTGTCTTAGTATGCCCCCTTCATATGGCCCCAAATGTTTAAGGTAACTGTCTTTACGAAATTTTTTCTCCAGTACGTGTTTCTGATGAAAGCAATTCAAGTATATAAGCTGTGAATAATGTTACATTAGGCAAATTTCCCTCATTTTTATTGCATCGAGATCACCATTCATGTCATGGATTGTTTATGTTTGCTACTTGGGATTCAATAGCACTTTACATAACTAGAAGTTGTTATAAATAGAAAACAACAGTCCTACTCTATCTACAAAAACTGTCATATATATTTCAAAATACAACTGATTCTGACAAATAGTTGAAACTTTCATTCTTCTTCGTATATGTTTTATTCCTAACATGTTAATATTATTCAACTTTTACTCAAAACATCAGATTTTGATTTTTTTATAATTAGTCATTATCATTGTCTAGCTTTCAAAGGGAGGCAATCCTTCACTTGAGACTATCAGCACCTCTATTCTTATACTAATGTGGTTCTGTATTAATCCCTCACACATCAATAAACATCAAACAAAGGTAATGAATAAATCTATTAGATTGCATTCTCACCTCTTGTGACTTGAAATTCCTTAAGCAAAGCCTATAAGAGAAAAAGAATACAGTAATACAAAGTAAAATCAAGTCTTGATACTTTAAATATGTAGTTAGGCCAAAAACAGTAAGCTTCTTAATAAAATGCATACTGTAAACAGGAAAATTTTCGCGGCAGTTTTATGTTCACTATTTTCGTGGTAAGAATTTAAACGCGAAAATAAAACGACCGCGGAAATTTCAAAGAAACTCTATTCATAAGATGAAGACCATACATGTGCGTATATGAATAGGATATGTACAGGACCACTGTATAACATCGATTTTACAGACGACAAATCTATGCCTCATATCATAACTATTTCTAAATGAAAAGCAATGTTAGAAATCATGACTTCAACTCAAGTTAACCTTATTAAAATGGAAGACATCTCAAGCAAGAGGACATTATGGACATTACGGATATTGTTATGTAAACAACACTTGTTACAAATATGTAAATGACACCTGTCAATCAGTTTTAAAAGTACTACCTCGTTGAATCTTCTACAAAGATTAAATAGATCAAAAGATAGATTAATCAGCATTAATCCGGACAGCATTTTATTTTAATTCACTCTTAGTTAGGTCTTCTTTACTGTTTATTGTGTATGTGTGTTTTTAAAGGCAAACATGACACAACTTTTAATCTCCTTTAACATTAATGAACCCAAAACAAATGATTTCTGATTGGTATTATCACTTGATTTACGATACATGTAAGATCATGTAAAGCTGTTCACATTCTAAATCATTTATGAAAATATTTATATAAGTCACATGGAAATTGCGATTTCAAAACAGCGAGAATTTAGATTGTTTTAATAAATCACAAAATAAAGACGGCGTGAAAATTTCCTGGTTTACAGTATTTTATTCAAGTTGTATGAAATTTTAAAAAGAATATGTTTTTTTTTAATCGTAAGAAAAAATTGATACATTGAAATTTAGGAGAAATTTATGTCAGTTATTTGAAATTAATGACTGACATGGTTAAGGTTGGAAATCTGCTATAGAGATAGATTTTGACCTCTCCCTTATGGAGCAACAAATATGGTAAATGCAAAGACTTTTTACAAGTATCATTCCTAACGTTGACATGTTATAAGGCTCCCCTCCCTTTTTTATTTCAAAATCCTGGATAAACATCTGTAAATGGGTATGTATAAGTATCATTAAGTAATTAATATTAAGGAAATGTCAATTAGACATAAAAAAAAAGATGCAAATGCTGCATTCTATGGGGAGAAGCAGCAAATACCAATTTTCAATTCTCTGGTTTTATCTAGCCAGGGATGGAATCATTGACCTCACGCACTTGATTCAAGCACACTTCTATGAGACCACAGAAGCAGTTAATTTAATTATACTTACATTTTCCACAACCATACAGTCTTTACTTTGGTCAAAGACAACGATGTAGATATGTTGTAACTTTGTGTCACTGTGTTTCAGATCAAACTTTCTAATACAACTCTCCATAGTTTTGGCCATGACATCAGGTGGGTACTTTAGAGCTCCTGTCCCCAGGGTGGGGAAGGCAATATACTTGGTGTCATGGCTATGTGCCTTCTCCAGACAGTTGGTGATAAAATCTGTCAGAACCTAAAACAATGCAGAACCTATGTTAAGGGTACTCTTACAAAGATTAAACAATGCTTTGTTTTTTACTTTCTGCTCTGAAGACCTTTCTGGACCATAGGATTTACAGGAGTTATAATTTCGACTGTACCATATATATGTTACAAGTCATAAATATTTATCCAGAACTGTCCCAAATAATTTTCAAAGACAGGGATATTGAAAGAAAGTATTAACCAAATCTAAATTTCATCTTTGTATGCATTAGTTTCTGCAACATCTCTGGTAAATATTTATGTTTTAAAATGTAAATTACATCAAATAAGGTCTTCAGTTTTCATTTTGGTTGATCTGAATTGTTTCCACATATAAATATCAGGATATGTGGGTATACAACAATTGAAACAGCAACCCAACAACAAAAATAACCAAAAAGACATCTAAAAGGCAAAACATACAGTTATTATCATTATAGGGATGTCTAAACAATATTTCAGGCCCTTAATTGTCCAGAGTCTATCAAAAGTGTGAATGAGTTCACACTTCCCAAATAATATCAACAAATCTGTTTTGTACAATAAAAGTGACATATACAGTCCACTGAACAAAGTAATCCAACAAATATCTACTTCATTTGAACTTTGGTAGAAAGTTGTCTCATTGGCAATCATATCACATCTTCTTATGTTTATATTAAACAGAAAGCTTATATATTATAGTAACTATCAAAGGGATATATACACTAAACAAAGTAAACAAACAGTACTGAAATATCATATTTTAGGAATAACAGTACTTAAGTTAAAGAGTTGCTGCCGTCATTGGCGATTTTAAGGTCCCAAATGCAGTTTTACTTGCACTGCATATTAGCAATTGTCAAATCCCAATTGAAGGTAGCAACTCTTCAACTGTAGTACTGTTATTCCTTTTCTACTGCATTCAAAATAGAAATTTTACATTAGAGGTTTAAATAATGTATATTTAAGATAAAATAAAATTCTGAGAAGCTTCATGAATGATTTTGGCGCATAAATATCATGGCAATACATGACATGATACAAATGAAAACTTTCAAACCAAAGTTTAAATCATGACTTTTATACTTCAGATTTGGATAAGATCACATTGAGGTAGATTATGATTTATTTTAGATTATATTGTATTCATCAAACATTTGTGATTTCCAGCAATTCAAAATTACAGCCAAAGACATGTCAATTTGATGGAAAACTTGAGACAATGAAAAAAGTTGTAACATAAAATTGCATTATAAATTACAGTAGTAATACAGATGAAAATGATCAAAGATGATTTATGTTTTATGTCCTGGATTATTTACCGACCTGTTGGATAATCTGCAGGATTTTTGTCCTGAATTATAAAGGATATTTTACCTACCTGTTGTGGATTATCTGAGGTATTTTTGTCCTGAATTATAAAGGGTATTTTACCCACCTGTTGTGAATTATCTGAGGTATTTTTGTCCTGAATTATAAAGGACATTTTACCAACCTGTTGTGGATTATCTGAGGTATTTTTGTCCTGAATTATAAAGGATATTTTACCAACCTGTTGTGGATTATCTGAGGTATTTTTGTCCTGAATTATATAAGGTATTTTACCAACCAGTTGTGGATTATCTGAGGTATTTTTGTCCTGAATTATATAAGGTATTTTACAAATCTGTTGTGGATTATCTGAGGTATTTTTGTCCTGAATTATAAAGGATATTTTACCAACATGTTGTGGATTATCTGAGGTATTTTTGTCCTGAATTATAAAGGATATTTTACCAACCTGTTGTGGACTATCTGAGGTACTTTTGTCCTGAATTATATAAGGTATTTTACTTACCTGTTGTGGATTATCTGAGGTATTTTTGTCCTGAATTATATCAGGTATTTTACCAACCTGTTGTGGATTATCTGAGGTATTTTTGTCCTGAATTATATAAGGTATTTTACGTACCTGTTGTGGATTATCTGAAGTATTTTTGTCCTGAATTATATAAGGTATTTTACAAACCTGTTGTGGATTATCTGAGGTATTTTTCCAGTCAGGTAAAGAACCAAAGTATACAAATCTACAATGAAGTTTGTATGCACGGGTAGCTGCCACTTCTCTATAGTCCACACCAGAGGGATAGTTATTATCACAAGCAGTCTGTATGTCTGGTCCTGCAGCATCTAGTACTGACTTAGACAACATTCCATACTTTAACTTTAAATCTTTGGATGCTGTTATCACCAGCACATCACACTACAAAACAATAATCATGATAATCCAACAATAAATTTTGTGAGAATCACACAATTTTGCAAGTTGTTTTAATGAGTCATGTCATTAAAGTTATTTGTCAAAGCAGCAATCAGAATACCAAAACTAAAATTTGAAACAAACTATTTCCCGTCTATATCATAGTGTTCATAGGTCCATGTAAGAAATGCTAAACTCATCATAAGTAAAGGAAACATGAGATGTAGGTTCTGAGTGACCTATCTTTTGTGAGGAGGATGTTAAATTCCCTTAAAATCCTAAAATACTTCAATATTACTGTAGGTCTAAGTGACCTATTCTTTCTGTAGCTGTAAGTTAGTTCCCCGTATATACATCTATATAAATATATATTACTTATTTAGGTCTCAGTGATCTATTTTATTGGAAGGCTCAAATAATTTGGTGTATTTGTTGGTCATTTATTCTCTGAGAACTGGATTTGAATACCAGTTTACTTCTAGAAATGGTTAAATGAAACCTAGGTAAAAGTGACCTAGTTTTTTGTGAGAAGATAAACATAAAATTCTGACACAGGTTATACTATTGAAAGGCACGTAGAATCTGAGAACTGATCTGTACTTTAAAACTGTATTTCTTTTCCTCTTGTAACATTTAATACTCACACATTTACAGAAATTTCTTACCCTTTGTTTAGTAATAGTCCCTTTCTGTATTATAACATTAATGTTACCACATTTACAGGAATGGCTGCCTCCCTGAGATATAGCACCTGTAATTGGATAGTTTATCATTGTATAAAGTTACATTGGAGAATGACTCAAACTCTCCCTTAAATATGAAATTAATGTTTCTGTATACCAAAATTTAATACTCTAGCATCACAATTCTTTAAACATTTTACTTTTAGGGTTCATTGCATTTACTTTATAATAATTTCTATGTTTCTGGACGAAAACTATTATAACATATACTCATATAATGGAAAAGAATATGCCTGTCCCAAAAACAGGAACCTTGTCTGTGATTGTCCTATTTCATATTTCAATGATTCTAGTTATTTGGAGAAATGGTGTTAATAGCAATCTTTTTATTTTCTGTTTTTTTATTTACAACTTTTAGACTCTGGACACTGACATTTTATGTAGATACTTATCTATTGTTGAAGACTGTATATCATTGCCCTCTAGATGTCTTTGTTAATCATGCTAATTGCGTCGTTGGGTTGCTGTCTCAATGACATATACCACACTTCTCTATTCATATAGAGTGTAATTCTGATTTGTAAACAAATAACACAAGCACTAGTCAGGTTCAAAGGGCTCTTCAAAAAAGTTTCTTAGAAAGAGTATTCAATCTCTCTGCCATGATCTAGGTTAATGGTTCTCCATAATTGTTTAAGAAAATAAGTATTTCTTATCTTAACTCACTTTCTTACCTGATAATTCCCTTGTTTTCCTTTCAAATGCCTGAAAATAAGATAAATTCATACACATGGTTATTGATGGATTGATCATTGCTTAATGTCTAGCCGCAAACATTACAAGATTTTCTAAGATAATACAGTTCCATCTTAAAGCACCCTTTAATAAATTCAAATAAGAAATTTCATACAAAAAAAAAAAAAAAAAAAGTAATATGGGAATTAAGTCAATTTTGTATTTAAACAGTAGATCTGATCAAAACATGTGTGGTGGACACTTAAAATGACATAATTCGTTCCAAATTGTCATGCATAAACCTACCCGAAATACAGAATTCTGTGTTCTGTGACATACTATAACAATAGATTCGATAGAAGTTGAATGAAATAACTGTTCAAAGTCCACCACTGACTGGAGCATGGTATCTGTCAATACATCATCTGGGTAGTTGAGATATCCTGATCCAAATGGAGGAAAGGCAAGGGAAGTAACTCCATACTGGTCTGCCATGGTTAAACAATTTGTCATAGCTGTTGTTATTGCCTATAAAAAATATAAACTCGATTTATACTTTGAGCAGTACTTTGTCCAGCCTTTGAACCCCTTGCTTGTGCTAAGGGTGGTAGTATCTAGCTGAAAATCTGGATGATATTTAAATTACCTGAAATAGTCTTTTAATAGAAACAAGTAAAAGCTGGTTAAGCCCCTCTATATGCATGATATAAACTACTGCTATTGTAATATCATATGGATAAGAGCAAGAACACATTAAATAAGGGAATGAAAATAAGTTAAAACATTTATAAATGGGGGGTCCAGTCCACATGGACCTGTGGATCAGAATACTTTTGATCATGACCATAAAGAAGCTTCTATCCAAATTTCATAAAATATCATGACAGTTTGACAATATTATTGATGTCTGAAAATCTTCAATCTGTATCTAAATGTTTCTCGTTTCTCGTTTTTCATATAGATTAGACCGTTGGTTTTCCCGTTTGAATGGTTTTACACTAGTAATTTTTGGGGCCCTTTATAGCTTGCTGTGCGGTGTGAGCCAAGGCTCCGTGTTGAAGACCGTACTGTGACCTATAATGGTTTACTTTTATAAATTTTGACTTGGATGCAGAGTTGTCTCATTGGCACTCATACCACATCTTCTTATATCTATATAGCTGTAAAATATGAATTAATTTCTCAATAAATTACAGAAAAATAAAAACAATATATATATTGTTTAAGGTGGTACCCAACACCTTGACTAATATTAATTTGGCTCGTTTAATTTTCATAAAATTTTGACAAAATGTTTACTTTGACCCTTTGACAAAAATATAAAAATTTCAAAAAATTTGAACCAACCACTTTATCAGAAAAATTTCATTGGTTATATAGCAGTTTGACAAACACTAATTTTGATCATTGAGAAGCTTAATATTTCCTTAACAATACAACGTAATTAAAACGTTTAGCTGATTTTTACAGAGTTATCTCCCTGTAGTGTTAGGTACCACCTTAAATTTTATTTTGGATATTATCTTCTATCCAAGTTTTATAAAATTCCATGAAGGTTTTACAAAGTTATTGATGTAAAATCAAACTTTGACCACAGCTCAACCTTATATTCATGATATTGATGACTCTGGAAAACCTAAACAGGAACGATGAAATGCTTTGTCACATTTAAGTGACGTTTTCCAAAGGGTGAGACAATTTAATCAAAGTGCTGGATAGCACTTGTGGAAAGTTTGCAAGGTAGATGTGTAATATTTCAAATAGGTTGTAAATGTGTAGATTGGGTGTTTAACTTTTTTTCTGACTTTAAAGGGGCACTAGCTACGAGATATAAAAAAATTATAAGGCCATACCAATTTGATTTTTAGTTCTTCGGACAAAAGCTCCAAAAATTATGGGGCGAGCGAGCGAAATTTTTTTGATTGTATTTATTTCTTGAAAATGAGTTTTGTTGAGGCGGGTGCTCTACAAGTGGAGCGAGCGGTATAATTTTTTTTTAAAATTGTGCGATTTAGAATATTTGTACATGTTATAACTGGGTTACTTCAAAGAAAAAGGAGGATAAACATGCTCTTATGCATATAAGTTGATGTATTTGTGCCTGTAGTACAGTCTGTACCATACCCAACTTTTTGGTTCGCTTTTGTTTAGTATAATTTTGATTATTTTTATCAAATACGCTTTGACTGCGTGAATTTTCATTTAAATTCATACATGTGTATAAATTAAGGAAGCATATCAGATACAGTTTAGCAAGAGGAATTATGTTAGTTAGGTAAATGAAATGTGTTGAATACAATTAAAATATGTGTATGTATTCCAAAAAAATGCCCATGAAAAATATTAAATATCTTTTGATATAGTTGTTTTCATTATATGGTAATGATTTTTTATTGGCTGCTTGACATCCAGTTGGAGCTATTTATCCATAATAGGATCAACAAAATGAGTGAGATGAATATTTCAACAACATCCTGAGTAAGATAATTATATTGCTATGCATGCAGATCTCAATGTATTAAAACATTTAATCCCGCTACAAATGTGTGCACCTGTCCTTAGTCAGGAATCTGATGTACAGTAGTTGTCGTCTGTTTATGTAGTATATACGTGTTTCTCTTTTTATTGTGTTTATATAGATTAGACCTCTGGTTTTCCCGTTTGAATGGTTTTACACTAGTAATTTTTGGGGCCCTTTATAGCTTGCTGTGCGGTGTGAGCCAAGGCTCCGTGTTGAAGACCGTACTGTGACCTATAATGGTTTACTTTTATAAATTTTGACTTGGATGGAGAGTTGTCTCATTGGCACTCATACCACATCTTCTTATATCTATATAGCTGTAAAATATGAATTAATTTCTCAATAAATTACAGAAAAATAAAAACAATATATATATTGTTTAAGGTGGTACCCAACACCTTGACTAATATTAATTTGGCTCGTTTAATTTTCATAAAATTTTGACAAAATGTTTACTTTGACCCTTTGACAAAAATATAAAAATTTCAAAAAATTTGAACCAACCACTTTATCAGAAAAATTTCATTGGTTATATAGCAGTTTGACAAACACTAATTTTGATCATTGAGAAGCTTAATATTTCCTTAACAATACAACGTAATTAAAACGTTTAGCTGATTTTTACAGAGTTATCTCCCTGTAGTGTTAGGTACCACCTTAAATTTTATTTTGGATATTATCTTCTATCCAAGTTTTATAAAATTCCATGAAGGTTTTACAAAGTTATTGATGTAAAATCAAACTTTGACCACAGCTCAACCTTATATTCATGATATTGATGACTCTGGAAAACCTAAACAGGAACGATGAAATGCTTTGTCACATTTAAGTGACGTTTTCCAAAGGGTGAGACAATTTAATCAAAGTGCTGGATAGCACTTCTGGAAAGTTTGCAAGGTAGATGTGTAATATTTCAAATAGGTTGTAAATGTGTAGATTGGGTGTTTAACTTTTTTTCTGACTTTAAAGGGGCACTAGCTACGAGATATAAAAAAATTATAAGGCCATACCAATTTGATTTTAGTTCTTCAGACAAAAGCTCCAAAAATTATGGGGCGAGCGAGCGAAATTTTTTTGATTGTATTTATTTCTTGAAAATGAGTTTTGTTGAGGCGGGTGCTCTACAAGTGGAGCGAGCGGTATAATTTTTTTTTTTAAATTGTGCGATTTAGAATATTTGTACATGTTATAACTGGGTTACTTCAAAGAAAAAGGAGGATAAACATGCTCTTATGCATATAAGTTGATGTATTTGTGCCTGTAGTACAGTCTGTACCATACCCAACTTTTTGGTTCGCTTTTGTTTAGTATAATTTTGATTATTTTTATCAAATACGCTTTGACTGCGTGAATTTTCATTTAAATTCATACATGTGTATATATTAAGGAAGCATATCAGATACAGTTTAGCAAGAGGAATTATGTTAGTTAGGTAAATGAAATGTGTTGAATACAATTAAAATATGTGTATGTATTCCAAAAAAATGCCCATGAAAAATATTAAATATCTTTTGATATAGTTGTTTTCATTATATGGTAATGATTTTTTATTGGCTGCTTGACATCCAGTTGGAGCTATTTATCCATAATAGGATCAACAAAATGAGTGAGATGAATATTTCAACAACATCCTGAGTAAGATAATTATATTGCTATGCATGCAGATCTCAATGTATTAAAACATTTAATCCCGCTACAAATGTTTGCACCTGTCCTTAGTCAGGAATCTGATGTACAGTAGTTGTCGTCTGTTTATGTAGTATATACGTGTTTCTCTTTTTATTGTGTTTATATAGATTAGACCTCTGGTTTTCCTGTTTGAATGGTTTTACACTAATTTTTGGGGCCCTTTATAGCTTGCTGTGCGGTGTGAGCCAAGGCTCCGTGTTGAAGACCGTACTGTGACCTATAATGGTTTACTTTTATAAATTTTGACTTGGATGGAGAGTTGTCTCATTGGCACTCATACCACATCTTCTTATATCTATATAGCTGTAAAATATGAATTAATTTCTCAATTAATTACAGAAAAATAAAAACAATATATATATTGTTTAAGGTGGTACCCAACACCTTGACTAATATTAATTTGGCTCGTTTAATTTTCATAAAATTTTGACAAAATGTTTACTTTGACCCTTTGACAAAAATATAAAAATTTCAAAAAATTTGAACCAACCACTTTATCAGAAAAATTTCATTGGTTATATAGCAGTTTGACAAACACTAATTTTGATCATTGAGAAGCTTAATATTTCCTTAACAATACAACGTAATTAAAACGTTTAGCTGATTTTTACAGAGTTATCTCCCTGTAGTGTTAGGTACCACCTTAAATTTTATTTTGGATATTATCTTCTATCCAAGTTTTATAAAATTCCATGAAGGTTTTACAAAGTTATTGATGTAAAATCAAACTTTGACCACAGCTCAACCTTATATTCATGATATTGATGACTCTGGAAAACCTAAACAGGAACGATGAAATGCTTTGTCACATTTAAGTGACGTTTTCCAAAGGGTGAGACAATTTAATCAAAGTGCTGGATAGCACTTGAGGAAAGTTTGCAAGGTAGATGTGTAATATTTCAAATAGGTTGTAAATGTGTAGATTGGGTGTTTAACTTTTTTTCTGACTTTAAAGGGGCACTAGCTACGAGATATAAAAAAATTATAAGGCCATACCAATTTGATTTTTAGTTCTTCGGACAAAAGCTCCAAAAATTATGGGGCGAGCGAGCGAAATATTTTTGATTGTATTTATTTCTTGAAAATGAGTTTTGTTGAGGCGGGTGCTCTACAAGTGGAGCGAGCGGTATAATTTTTTTTTTAAATTGTGCGATTTAGAATATTTGTACATGTTATAACTGGGTTACTTCAAAGAAAAAGGAGGATAAACATGCTCTTATGCATATAAGTTGGTGTATTTGTGCCTGTAGTACAGTCTGTACCATACCCAACTTTTTGGTTCGCTTTTGTTTAGTATAATTTTGATTATTTTTGTCAAATACGCTTTGACTGCGTGAATTTTCATTTAAATTCATACATGTGTATATATTAAGGAAGCATATCAGATACAGTTTAGCAAGAGGAATTATGTTAGTTAGGTAAATGAAATGTGTTGAATACAATTAAAATATGTGTATGTATTCCAAAAAAATGCCCATGAAAAATATTAAATATCTTTTGATATAGTTGTTTTCATTATATGGTAATGATTTTTTATTGGCTGCTTGACATCCAGTTGGAGCTATTTATCCATAATAGGATCAACAAAATGAGTGTGATGAATATTTCAACAACATCCTGAGTAAGATAATTATATTGCTATGCATGCAGATCTCAATGTATTAAAACATTTAATCCCACTACAAATGTTTGCACCTGTCCTTAGTCAGGAATCTGATGTACAGTAGTTGTCGTCTGTTTATGTAGTATATACGTGTTTCTCGTTTTATTGTGTTTATATAGATTAGACCTCTGGTTTTCCTGTTTGAATGGTTTTACACTAGTAATTTTTGGGGCCCTTTATAGCTTGCTGTTCGGTGTGAGCCAAGGCTCCGTGTTGAAGGCCGTACCTTGACCTATAATGGTTTACTTTTATAAATTGTTACTTGGATGGAGAGTTGTCTCATTGGCACTCATACCACATCTTCCTATATCTATTCCCTTAAAATACATTTAACCACATTCACATGCATTATTCTGACTTAGCAAAATACTTTTTCCTTTTGCCCCTGAAACCTGCAATGTATTTCAAACTGGAAGTGGTTGCACCAATAACACATCCCTAATTATTATTAGCATGCCAATCCCAATACCACCACTTTGGTCTCGAATGTTGGAACTCTTAAATTTTCCCTTACAAAAGAGTTCTGATTGCATGTCGATAGACTAACAAGGGGATATGGAGTTTTCATTAAAATAAGATAAATCTGTCATTTTTCAAAAATTCATGTGAATTTAATATTAATTTCATCCAAGACAGATAGCTCTAGATATCTATGTCTGTTGTAGTCCGAGATTACTCTGACGTCCAACGGCTGTTTTGCCCGACAACTGGGGCCGTGGGACAAAGACCCTCCCTCCATCTTGTTTGGCAAACAGCTGTTGGACGTAGGAGTAATCTCGGACTATGTCTGTTGAAACAATGATCGGGGATGACAATGGTTCTAACAAGTACTGATGTGATCGTGGTCATCTAACGAAAGATTTTTTTATTTTTGTCTACTAGAACAGGTAAAACGAAATGCATTTCAAATAACTGTGTGTTTAATAACTACGTGTCCTCGGCAATGATCTGACACAACTTCAGTTGGCATCCCGATTTTTGACCTTTTATTTACAATCGATTTATCACACGTGCGTTTGAATCGCTCGGAGCAATATATACACGAGAAAAAAAAATGTCAAGGATAAACTAATTTTGGAGCGGCATGCGGCCCAAAAATTGGCGGAAGCGGTAATTATTTTTTTTTTTTGAAAAGTCAATTTCTCCAAAACAGGAGCGGGAAAATCCAAAGAACTATTAATCAAATTGGTGTGGCCTAAAATATGATTTTTTTTGGTTCAATCATTAATGAAAGTGGAATAGTGAAATAATAATTTGCTTTTAGCAGCCAGTATTGTCTAATTTTTGTCAAAATAAGCAAATAAATATTGATGATGAATTATTCACTTGCAAGTGAATAATTCGACCTCATTGAATCCGTATTCATGTGAACTTCAATTTAACCCCTTAGATAGAGTTGGATAACCCATGAACTGTGTGCATGTTTGATTATTTAAAGGAAAATAATGTCAACATTGAAAGTAAACAAAGGTAATTCATTTAATTGACTGATTCGATCCTCAAAAAAATCATTCTTATACAGGTAAAAATGATGATTAACCTATATTTTTAATCTATAAATGAAATTACATACCGGTAGACCTAGAAGAATCCGATTGCACGAGTTGCGCTATCTATTTATATCTTTATTTATGTTTGTATCCCTTATATGGGCATCAGTGGTTTTCGGGAGGTCAACTCGACAGTTAATTAGATGGCGTTTAGACTAAAATACACACAAAACGAAGCTACATATTATCGACCCTATGCCCTGTGAATTGTTTACTTTAGATTTTTTATAATTTGGATAAATGTTTTACATTGTTATATAACAAATATGAGAATTTGAGTCAAATCAGTGAATCAAAGAAAAATTACTTAATACAAGAAATAATTGTAACATGATGCTTTTACGAAGTCTCCCAAACAAAGCTCCCATAATTAGTCATTCCCAGGAAGGGGGTGGGAGTGACCCCAGGGGATTCGCCTTTTATTTCATTTGATTTGTTTTATTGTCCCATACAAGAATATATATGGTTTCGGGGTTGGGATCTTGACCGTTTAAAAGTTCTCAAAACAGGATGGGGTGGGGGTGACACCCAGGGACTTCCTCTATATTTCATTTGATTTGTTTTATTGTCCCATACAAGAATATATATGGTTTACGGGTGGGGATCTCGACTGTTTACAAGTTTTCAAAAAGAAGGGGGTGGGAGTGACCCCAGGGGACTCGCCTTTTATTTCATTTGATTTGTTTTATTGTCCCGTACAAGAATATATATGGTTTCGGGGTGGGGATCTTGACCCTTTACAAGTTTTCAAAACAGGATGGGGTGGGGGTGACACCCGGGGACTCCCCCTATATTTCATTTGACTTGTTTTATTGTCCCATACAAGAATATTATGGTTTAAGGGTGGGGATCTCGACCATTTACAAGTTTTCAAAAAGAAGGGGGGTGGAGTGACTCCTGTGGACTTCCTCTATATTTCATTTGATTTGTTTTATTGTCCCATACAAGAATATATATGGTTTATGGGTGGGGATCTCGACCATTTACAAGTTCTTAAACAGGAAGCGGGTGGGAGTGACCCCAGGGGACTTGCTTTTATTTCATTTGATTTGTTTTATTGTCCCGTACAAGAATATATATGGTTTTGGGGTGGGGATCTTGACTGTTTACAAGTTCTCAAAACAGGATGGGTGGGTTACACCCAGGGACTCCCCCTATATTTCATTTGACTTGTTTTATTGTCCCATACAATAATATATATGGGTTAGGGGTGGCGATCTCAACCGTTTACAAGTTCTCAAACAGGAGGGGGGGGGGGCTGATCCAGAGGGACTCCCGCTATATTTGATTTGATTTGATTTAAGATTCTGTGATCATTACTGAAAACCGTGTGTGTCTATCAATTACTGTTTTGACATTATAGTCATTTGAAAATTAAAAAAAAAAGAATCCCATAGGGTTCTATAGTAAATCCCTCCCTTCTGTTGGCCCCTCAAAATACCCCTCAATAGACCTCAAGAAGAAAAATAATAAGAACTGAGCAAAACAATAAGTCTAAGTTTGGGAGACTTAATAGCAAGTAGTATAATTACGAATTTTGTTATAGTCCGATTTTCTGATGCCGATTATGTAATAGGCCGAGTTTATTATAGTCCGAGTTTGTTGAAGGTCGAGATGAGATACCGGGATACGTTCGATACACTCTGGCTTTACGTCTTTAATAAACATTGTAAAAATCGTAGTAAGCATAGAAAAATGTTCATTCATGAAATATTTTAAACACGGTATTTATTTTCTCTTCAACAGGAGGACAGGAGGAAACCCCAGAAACCAGGATTATAGTACTCCCGTTGATATGGATCTCACGCATGTCTGGGGAATACCGATAAAAGCATAACGTAGAAACTGCTGTCTAGTGTAGATGTGTATTGATTTTACTTTCCGCGCAGCGCAGATCCGCAAAGTAGTGTTTGTGATAGCCATTTTCAAAATGAAGTTGAATTATTTGAATTATCGATGAACATCCAGTACATTTTAATTCAAACTGTAAGCTAATCAAAATAGAAGTAACTCAAAATTTCAAAAAGCATCTTCCTAGAATTAGTTGTCAAACACCAGTACTACATTATCTAGGAGTAGAACACACATCCTAAAGTAAGATAGTCTGTCACTTCCGGTTTGAGGCCGATGCCTTAGGAAAGTTTTTGCTATAGCAAGCTATAGCAAACTTTCCAAAAAACTGGGGCTCCTAAGAGCTTGAAACACTTGCCTGATAAAAAAATCCAATTTGCTATTGAATCAATTTTTTTCTACAAACTAATTACTTTTTTAAAACATACAGCTTTTCATGTGCGTTCATGTTTAATCAAATACATATTTTCTTCTTTAGCACTAGGACCACATTAGTTTTATATACATAAGAGTAAGGATCGAAAAAGATTTATTAGCAAATCTTCCAAGGGGTCTCATACCTCCCTCCCACCCCCAACTCCTTTTCAAAACTTACATTCCCTAAAAACAAGTACTTTCATGACATTAATCCTATTTTGACTTAACCTAAAAGTCATTTATTACCTGTTTGTTGTTGTCTTCCCATTTAGGTAAGGTCACATGATACACTTTACGACATTTTAGATTTCCACCATTAGTAACAGCCACTTCATTTTCAGTTATCCCCCCTGGATAGTTCTCTTGACATTCTTTCTGAATTGCATCACCACCACTTTCTACTAAAGCCTTTGACCCACGACCTGTTTCAAGGTCAAGGTCACTGTTCACACTGTTTACAATTACATCTGCCTACAAATAAAAATTTGATAGATACAAAAATGTACTTCACGGAATAACCATCAGAGAATAGTTGAATAATTACTATTTACAAATGTTACAAAACACAAATAAAATAGAACGAAAAAAAAATAAATGTGGATAGTGTCCACATGTGGACACAGATGATGCCCCCGCTTGCATAACATATAGTTATAAAGGGACATAACTGAAGAACCGTAATTAAATAGTTACGCTACCCAAATTTGAACTTGATCTGAGTTTTGTGGTAATAAGCATTGTGTGTAAGTCTCATAACATTTGGTTGAGGCTAACTTAAGTAGAGAACAGAAACTGAAAATTAAGTAATTTTTCTATTTGTAAACACACATAACTCTAGAACGGTTGTGTATAAGTTTTATAACATTTGGTTGAGACAAACTAAATAATTCAGCAATTTTTATGTTTATAAAGGGACATAACTCAAGAATGGTAAAAGTGTCGCCACCAAATTTCGTACTTAATCTGTATTACGCAGTAATAAGCATTGTGTATAAGTTTCATAACATTTGGAAGAGGCAAACTTAAGTTAGAGAACGGAAACAAAAAATTTGTACTTGATCTTAGTTTTGTGGTAATGAATATTGTGTTTAGGTTTCATAATGTTTGGTTGGGGCAAACTTAAGTTACAGAATGGAAACTAAAAATTTTGCAATCTTTCGATTTATAAAGGGGCATAACTCAATAATGGTTACCGTAATCGGGCTTGTATAGTTCGCACTGGTACATAGTCCGCACCCCCTTCTCCCCACGAAATTTCAGGTAAAAAAACTTTTTGTAACTGTTAGAAAAGGTCTAACGTAACTCCGGTAATTTTAAATCGTGTGGTCGTTTGCAGTATTTCTTGGAAAACCCTATTTTCCATCACCAAAAAGAAGCTGAAACTGCTTGTAAATGGTTCTAAAACACTTCACGCTGGTTAAAATAAGTCTAAATCACACATAAAAACAATTTAGAAACTTGTGTATGTTAAACCGGAAGTTTGAAAAGCATGTGTAAAAGATGAAAAAACCCGGTGAGAGTCGAAATCCATACATAATAGATATCACTATAATACGACTTTGAAAGTAAAACAGTTCCGTCCTTATGTAAAACAGTGTTTAATATATCTATCACATTAATGTTTGAAGGGTCTTAGCTAATACAAAACACATTTGTCAATAGGAAACATCAAAACGGAACGAATAATAACTGATTATGTTTTGTAGTTTACACATCGTAAGCTGGTTTACGGTTGTCTTTTTTTACCTTTTTTGTACGATTTCATTCAAGCAGATACCAGTTTATATTAAGCAATGCATTGAAAAGAAACGTGAATTTTGCAATGAAGCATTTAATTTTTAAATTTATCAGTATTAATTTGATATTGAATAAAAATAACTTATTAATATGGATTGGGTAAAATTATTGGTTTGAAAAATGAAAAGAGCGCCGTCTATAATGTCAATAACAAACATGGCGGAACGTAAACAAACCACATCGCGAAATTGAAATTTTCACTCTTATTTCTTGCTTATTGTACTCTATAGTCCGCAGCCCTGCTGTCAGGGTTAATTTTGGAGAATAAAACCGCGGACTATACAAGCCTTTTAACGGTAAAGTGACACTACCCAAATTCAACTTGATCTGTGTTTTATCAGTGGAAGTCAAAATTAAACATTGCATTGTATAAAGCATTGATTGTAGTTGATTCAACTATAATCATGGACAAAGGAAGATAACTCCAATTTTAAAAATTACTTGATATTTAGAAGAAAATAAAAATTTTGCAATTTTTCCATTTATAAAGGGGCATAACTCTAGAACGGTTAAAGTGACGCCACCAAAATTCAACCTTGATCTGTGTTTTGTGGTAATAAGTAATGTGTATAAGTTTCATAAAATTTGGTTGAGGCAAACTAAAGTTAGAGAACAGAAACTGAAAATTCAGCAATTTTTCTATTTGTAAACACACATAACTCTAGAACGGTTGTGTATAAGTTTTATAACATTTGGTTGAGACAAACTAAAAAATTCAGCAATTTTTATGTTTATAAAGGGACATAACTCAAGAATGGTAAAAGTGTCGCCACCTAATTTCGTACTTAATCTGTATTATGCAGTAATAAGCATTGTGTATAAGTTTCATAACATTTGGTAGAGGCAAACTTAAGTTAGAGAACGGAAACAAAAAATTTGTACTTGATCTTAGTTTTGTGGTAATGAATATTGTGTTTAGGTTTCATAATGTTTGGTTGGGGCAAACTTAAGTTACAGAATGGAAACTAAAAATTTTGCAATCTTTTGATTTATAAAGGGGCATAACTCAATAATGGTTAAAGTGACACTACCCAAATTCAACTTGATCTATGTTTTATCAGTGGAAGTCAAAATTAAACATTGCATTGTATAAAGCATTGATTGTAGTTTATTCAACTATAATCATGGACAAAGGAAGATAACTCAAATTTTAAAAATTACTTGATATTTAGAAGAAAATAAAAATTTTGCAATTTTTCCGTTTAGGCCAAAATAAAATATATGTCTGTTTAAGGTTACATACTTTTAAAAAATAGGGTAGGTAGGTCGGTATTTCCATTTTATTTTTTGTGACTTGATTTTGAGTCATGCGGTTTTGTCTTGTAGTGGTCCGAGTTGATCACGGGCCGATTTAACCTGTTATTTTAATGATTGGATTATTTCCCTTGGTTATTGGTTGGAAAAAAATGGCGGCAAAGTGTTTATTTCATCACACGAGTCGCGAATTTCCTTAAAACAGCTGTCATATTCACGATTGTGAACATTGGGATGTATCAGGCAATTGATTTATATTATTGGCAACACTAACTTCGCTTTTGATACGAGTTCAGTTTATTTTTCACTTTACAATGGAATAAAATGACTTAGGGTTGGCACTCAAAAGTAGGGTTGGTCAGGTAACCGTAAACAGACATATATTTTTTTTTGTCCTTATAAAGGGGCATAACTTTAGAACGGTTAAAGTGACGCCACCAAAATTCAACTTTGATCTGTGTTTTGTGGTAATAAGCATTGTGTATAAGTTTCATAAAATTTGGTTGAGGCAAACTTAAGTTAGAGAACGGAAACTAAAAATTTTGCAATTGACAAGGGTAAAACTTAATGCCCCCACCGCTACAGCGGGGGAATAAAAATAACATTTGAACAGTGTAATCTTTCAAAATTCTTAAGTTACTGTAAAATTAGTAAATTATCATATATCTTGCTTTGCCTAATCTATTGCAGACGAGAAAAGATGCACAAGGTAGATAACTCTTACGTTCTCTTCAGCTATCTTTCCCTGTATTATGCTAACTTTGATGTTTCCAATCTTTACAAACTTTCTCCGTCTGGGTTTTTGATCCTCCAATAAGTCTGGTGTAGACTTTGATATAGCTGGTAATAAAAACAAATCAAAATTAAGGAGCATCAAAAAGACGTGGTATGATTGCCAATGAGAGAACTTTTAACCAAAAGCAATATTTGATTATCTAAACAACCACAAGTTATAGTATGGCCTTCAAATATGAAAAAAAAAGACTTATGCTATAGTAAGATATAAATTACCTAGTGTGTGAAACAATTCAATTTAAATGTATGAATTTATTACTCTTTCAGAAGAGTGTACTTTCTCCTACATATATATATAGGAAATCTTGGATATGCATCAATTTTCTCCTCTACAAAACTGGGTCTACACCTGTACAGAAACAGAACTACTAAAACAAAAGAAAATTTACAAAAAAATGGTTGCAATTATATTTATGGGAAGATATTCTTTTTCTCATGGTGATTGAAAATTTGATTTCTAAAGTTTATTGCTGGAGTCCTTCAAACAATTGTCAACTACAATATGGTTCCTTTGATATATATATAAAAGTCTACTCAAATTATTTTTGCAAAGAATTCCACTCAAGCCGATGCTAGAAGCAGTCTTAAACTTGCAGTGAGATGAGAGTTGTTTTGCTCTGTGTTGAAGGCCTCACTGTTACTTTGAGTTGAAGAACAGCAATAAAAGCCCTGTTCCTTTGCTTTGTGTGTGTTTTTGCTGTGCATGTACTGATTTTGTGTCATGGATGGATATCCCATATCCTTTGTTTTTTCTATTATATTAAATACATCTGTATTTCCTCATATTCAAGGGGTTTTGTTTTGTGTTAAGATACCTCCTCACAATCTTTTTCCATTCTAAAACAGCTATATACATCGGGCCTTTAGTATTCTTGTATGAATTGTTTTACATTTGTCATTTCGGGCCCTTTATAGCTTGCTGTGCGGTGTGGGTTTTTGCTCATTGTTGAAAGCTGTACGTTGACCTGTTGATTTTCTAAGGCATTTGGACTCTGGTGGAGAAAAACTAGAAATGTGAGTGAACTCCCAAAGGTTACCAACAACCAGCATGATTATTATTATATTGACATTATCAATTTGTTTACCTCCCCTTTAACATGTTGGACCAGAATTTTGATTATCTCCCCTTTATCATGTTGGACCAGGATTTTGATTATCTCCCCTTTATCATGTTGGACCAGAATTTAAATTATCTCCCCTTTATCATGTTGAACCAGAATTTTGATTAACTCCCCTTTATCATGTTGGACCAGGATTTTGATTATCTCCCCTTTATCATGTTGGACCAGAATTTTGCACATCAAGACAGAGATCTACAATTGTTGATGATCAATATCCATCTAGCAGTTTAGGAGTTGCACATGGAGAGACAGACAGATAAAAAGGATGGACAGAGTGATTCCTTTTATACCCTAAATATATGTTTCTTTGCAGGGGTATAAAAAAGAAAATAAACTGAATAAAATTCTTAGAATTAATTCTAATGACCATATTTTTTGTTTATTAGAACAAAATGAACTGTTTTAGTGAAAATGAACAAAATGCAAAATTAACAGATATATGGGATGCAAGATATCAATAAAGGGCAAAAGATCACACTGGTTGTTTGATGATTGATAGCTGAAAAAGAGGTTGTTGTAAAACAATCGTTCTATGATGAACTTATTGATTTTTCACCCACTTAAACATGTTATTATGGTTAGAATACATGTCTTTGTTACCTTTATTTATACGTAGGTTGGTGTTCTTGGCTCCCTGTGTCGGGTTTCTTGTTGGAGATTTCTCTTCCTTCTTACTAAAAACATCCCCCATTATGTATTTCTAGCTGAAATATGATAAAGCTAATTATCATGGAAATTCCATGCTCATATTTTGAAAAATCTATCATCAATTCAAGTACTTTTAACACATACTTTTACTTGCAAGACTTTTTTTGTGATAAGAGTCATATATTTGCTTTTCAGACATGGATGCAGTGGATAAAAATCTACTATAACATTTTTGGTTGCCAAACCAACCTTCTCATTTGACCTCAAATCAAGAAATAATTTTATTGTCATTTGTCAAATTTTGAAATTGCTGTTTTGATTTTAACTGTTGCTAGCTCGCAAAGAAACCCAGAAATATTAGGGTTAGGGTTAAGGTTAGGGTTAGGGTTAGGGTTAAATGCATTCTTAGCTGACCAAAATTACTCTTACTCCTAATTGTCTTCTATTTATAGTGAGGAAGCATCTATAATACCAATTTTATTTCTTTTTTATTCATTTGACCTAGCAGCTGGCAATCAAACTCAATGTATCCTGCACTCAAGATAAGCATCTGGATAAGCATTGAGAGTTGTCCCATTGGCAATCCTACCACATCTTCTTATTTTTATATTTACTTTAGGGTTTGTTGCTCGTGCTGTGTGGATGCAGTTGGATGTGTCCCTGCATGCCTGTGGTGTATGCCCATATATTTTACGGTTAGGGTTTTTTGCTTGTGAGAGAAGAGAGTTGTCCCATTGGCAATCCTACCATATCTTTTTAATTTTTATATTTACTTCAGGGTTTGTTGCTCTTGCTGTGTGGATGCAGTTGGATGTGTCCCTGCATGCCTGTGGTGTATGTCCATATATTTTACGGTTAGGGTTTTTTGCTTGTGAGAGAGGAGAGTTGTCTCATTGGTAATCCTACTACATCTTCTTATTTTTATATCTGGCACAAGTTCACCAAGGCAATCTCCACGTGGGTCTCATTGGGGTCTAAGTGTGATGCGGGATTGGCCAATTTTTTTTAAGCGTGACACGTGAAAGTCAAATAATTTAGCGTGAAAACGGTAAACGAAGTCGGGCGGGACACGGGAAATTACATGCGCTATTATGTCAACGAGAAGCAGGATACAGGATTCTGACAAAACAATAAGCGGGATCCAGGATCAGACCCCCCCAATGAGACCCCTAGAGAGATTACAATAAACATTATGTTCTGCCTTTCTCAGTGCACAATACAAAGTAATAATTCACACCCCTATGAACTATTTCTATTATAATATAAATGTGGGACAAAGACAGCAGTCTTTTGGATTGATGCTCTCTAGATGAAGACAAATTAAGGAATAACAGTACTGTAAATTGGCAATTTGATGGTCGCAAATGCAGTTTTACTGGCGACGTGTAGTGACCATAAAATCCCAATTGGGTACGGCAACTCTTCAACTACAGTACTGTTATTCCCATTCTAATGCATTACAAAAAGAAATCATACGTTAGAACTTGAAGAACATCTTTAAATTTGAAATAAAATAAAATTCCGCGAAAGTTCATGAATGATTATGGGGAATAAAAGTCATGGCTAAATGTGACGTCATCCAAATGACAACGTTCAAACTGAAGGTTATTACATTACTTCTACGATTCAAATTTGGATTAAATCACATCAAAATAGAGGTTTTGGGGTAGGTGTTAATTTATTTTGGATTATTTAAGGAATGACTGTAATATTTTTTTTTGTCTATGAAGAAATAACATAAAAAATGTGGTGCATACTGAATAACCGGCATATAAATGACAACTTACAATAACCTATGCAGGTTTGGAAGAAGTTAAATGATTATGACAATGTAATTATTGTATTTGTTTCTGGCAGAAAAGTAGGAGTTGATCTTTGTTGCACTGTCCAATGAAGAAGGTTGGATTTATAGTTGTGTATGCAAACTGCAAATACATATTTATAAGACCTTAGATAGATATAAGAAGATGTGGTATGAGTGCCAATGAGACAACTCTCCATCCAAGTCACAATTTGTAAAAGTAAACCATTATAGGTCAAAGTACTGCCTTCAACACAGAGCCTTGGCTCACACCGAACAGCAAGCTAAAAAGGGCCCCAAAAATGACTAGTGTAAAACCATTCAAACAGGAAATCCAACGGTCTAATCTTTATAAAAAAGCGAGAAACGAGAAACACTTATGAACCACATCAACAAACAACAACCACTGAACATCAGGTTCCTGACTTAGGACAGGTGCAAACAAATGCAGCGGGTTTAAACCTTTTAATAGGCGCCAACCTTCACCCTACATGTATATGACGTTTTGATCCAATTGTTGCAAAATTGTTTATCAGCAATCAAAGTCGGTTTCAAAGTTATTGTGAAACTGCATATTCCAGAAGTGTCGTGTATCAGATGTTGATACTATAAAAATCAAAGATCTGTTAGAGTAACATACAGTCTAAGACTCTTTCATCTTAAGTATTCCCTAATCCAAACTAAAAGACAACTTAAAAGAGTTGTTCCTTCTTTGTTTCATAAAAAAAGAATGGCCAACGTAGATACAAGTATCTGGTCTTAGGGAGGGATAAATCCTACTTCGTAAAAAATCACTCTGATTCAAACAAACAATTCTCTGAAACTGACACTATCAAGATGCTTGATTTCCAACATATTTGTTACGTTTGGAGGACATGTTTTTCAACAAACAATCGTCATTCCCATGGGAACCCACTGTGCCCCTCTTCTTGCCGACTTGTTCCTTTATTCATATGCGGCTGACTTCATACAGGAACTTCTTAGGAAGAAAGAAAAGAAGTTAGCAGTATCATTTAACTGTACTTTCTGCTATAATAGATGATGTTCTCTCACTAAATAATAAAAAATTTGGTGACTTTTAATAATGTTGAACGCATCTATCCCATGTATATCTCCTAGTTGATAAGATATTTCAGGGCTTGTATTTCCTGTCATGATTTCCTTGATAGGGATTGCTTCTCCCAAGGAAGCTATTAAACCAAGAGTTCCAAGTGGTGAAGTTAAAATCATCCCTTCGAAAATTCGCCATCACCAGTTGTTTGACAGTTATGGAATATCCGTTTCACAGATGATAGCGGATCGATATGTTCCAAATGTCGTAACTACAATCCCGTCCCTTTTTCCAAGAATGTGACCTACTGAATTAGACTTATTACAGGGTTTGTACTGACATGAGCAACACAACGGGAGCACCTGAAGATCACCCCCAGTTTTTGGTGGGGTTCGTGTTGCTCAGTCTTTAGTTTTCTATGTTGTGTTTTGTGAACTATTGCTTGTCTGTTTGTCTTTTTCTTTTTTAGCCATGGCATTGTCTGCTTATTTTTGACTTATGAGTAAAAAATTTGAATGTCCCTTTGGTATCTTTCGCGTTATATATCGTCTCTCTTTTGATTTACTGTCAATGACTGTAATTGAACACACTATTAATATTGACTTAAAAGGAGAAATTTGGAATGAATGAGTGACAAGCTTAAAAATGATTTACAATAAGTTACAAAAGGCCTCATCATCAATCACCATGCAACATTTCTCTCAAAACAATTTTTGTTTACATGATTAACAAATAATATAATCACAAATAATTTCAAACTTTACCAAAGGTTAAATAACAGTTAAGTTAGATTAACAAAAGTTTCTGTATTCACATTTTATCAAAACTGAAAGTCAGAGCAACATTAGCTTTACTAAAATTAGTAAATTACTTTAATTAAGTTCAACCTCTGACATCATGGATTGACCTTAAAGTGTAAAAATATAATAGTTATACTGTTACCAACTGAACAATAATTCAAAATCAATTCACAATGACAAAAACCTATACCTAATAGCTTTTCTTTTTGAAATAAAATGAGTTAAGCAGACAATCATATCACATCTTATTTGTATAGCCAAATTGAAAGTGAAACTACAAAATATAGACATTGATAGACTTGCGAAATAAGTTTGAAATGTTTCCAATAAAAACAGAAAGTAAGTAATCTTACTGGTATTCCTTCCTAATGATGTTTTTACAATTATACATCTTTCTTTTTGACGAATTTTCTTGTCGTCTTGATTTTGTTGTTTTTTGTTTGTTGAAATCGAAAGTACAATGTAAAAAGGGAAACTACTCAGTAATGACAATTATTTTCCCGCCAATTACAAATCCATTACAATAATTTTATTAACTAATCACAGTGCCCGCATTAGGGCAGAATAAGTACAGTTTCATTATGACTACAAGACAAAACATACAACGTATGTATGTATGTAAAAAAAAAAAAACTCACATGCGTTTGGGGAAGGAACCAGCCCTTTCTTTTCTTTTAGAAAATTAAATTTAATCGAACACATTTTTTTTTATTTAATGCGTACTTAGCTCTTTTCCATACAATCTTAGGGAGCTACCATTTGATTTTAATGGGGGGGGGGGGGGGGGGGGGGGGGCTAGGATGAAATTTGAAAAAAATAGGCAGGACAGGAGTTCAGATCTGAGAGAACTCGAAGATGATCCCAGATACTGAAAGCAAGTTCAAAGTCAATAACCACTTATAAAAAAAATCATGTTACTTTTTTGTTGTATCTAAGACTTGAATATCAATCAGTACATACAACATTGTGTACGAAAGATGGTATTAACTTTCCGGCAGAGAAAAAATATGATCTTGTGCCATGCAAAAACTTAGGTATCGACAGAATGTAGGAACGTGAATGTTCAATAATATTTAGTTATGCTTTGATTTATTGATAACAAAATCAATATTTTTACCAATAAAAACAATATTCAAAGATCTATAAGTATAGTGTTTAATTGGTAACCTTTTAGAATAAGTTTATTTAACGGACCGATAAGCTTAGTAATACCTGGATCGTATCTAAATCTACGGGCTCGATAAACACCATCACCATAAACATTAGGCGGTCCTATCCCGTTTGTAATAAGTTTTATTTAATGGAATTTAGTAAAGGTTTTAAGTAATTGGTGGTAACGAAATCCTTGACTTAATAATTAATCATTGATATATACATACTTGGATCACGTTCATTGAACTTCAAAAAGTCACAACAGGCATGGCCATAGCGAACGAGTTGAGGTATATAAACACCTTAAGATTGGGCCAAACATCACCGTCGAAAAAAAGGAAAATTAATAATAGGGACCCAAAAATTGTCCCTTTTGTCGTAAATTTTTGAGTAGAGTTTCTCGTGTAAAACTGAAATATCTAATATAGGAAAGGACAGTTATAGGGTTATATTTGATTAATCTAAAGTAACGTCATTTGGGTTAATTTTGTCAGAATATTTAGAGAATACGCGATTATTTAACAATTTAAAAAAATATCATCAAAATAACGGTAAACGCTGTTGAATTTATCAATTAAATGGAATGTAGACGAGTCTTTACTGAGTTAATTGGCCATACACTATGATTAATAACAACATAGGAGCAAGTCTGCTATAGGAATACCTATAACTTTATTGCAAAAACGTACATAGATATTGTCAAGGGAAAAAATATACAGTTTTAATCATCTCATCACACTCCAGTAAGTATATCTGGCATATTTACCATTTTTACTACAAAAGAAGGCTTAATATGCAGAAAATAATTTGCTTTTCAAACGACCATTTAATCAAATAGGAAAACATTTGTTTGATTAGATTGTGTGGAAGTGTGGTATAGAGAGTCGAAAAATCAAGACTGTCAACCAAATTAAAAGGACCATCTAAAGCACGTAATTTATCTAAAACATAAAACATATTTCTATATTTTTATAGGCTTTATTACAAAAGCTAGTGATAAGTTCTTTGATAGAAGTTAAGGAATAAGTTAAAAGCACAGAAAGATTAGATGTAGTACACTAACTAATACATAGAAGGGACCTTCAAATGTTTTAAAAAATCCCAGCCGGATCAAACCAAAGACTTAAATTAGTATGTGCTGCTGCTTCTCCGCTAAGCACGCTGAGTAAGTTAAAGACTTTCAGACTCTGAGTCACAATAATGTGTCCAAATAGAGCGGTATGTCTTGCTGCGGACTGTTACCTAGTGAACTATATAAAAAATAGGAGATGAGGTATGATTGCCAATAATGAGACAACTATCCACCAAAGTTCAAATGAAGTGGATGTAAGCAACTATAGGCAACTGTAAGCCTTCAACAATGAGAAAAAAACCCATACCGTGTAGTCGGCTATAAAAGGCCCCCGACATAAAAAATATAAAACAATTCAATTGAAAAAACCAACGGCCAAATTTATAACAAAACAATTTACGAAAAACAAATATGACCGACATGAACCAACGACAACCACTGAACTACATGCTCCTGACTTGGGACAGATAAACGATGTATGAAATGTCCAGATTTAATAGAAGAAAGTTCAATTTATTTAAAAAATGGAAAGCATTTCACAGTTAAACAAAACATGTCTTGTAAAAGTTCAAACGTCATTTATTCTCTCATATGTTCAAATGTATATCGGTGAGACAAAAACTTGAAGAAAAAAAACACAATTTATGGAGATCCGAGTGTGAAAAAGAAGAAATTAAATCTGTACAAATCTGGAAGCGGAAACAGAATTGGCTTGAAGAATATGAAGAAAATTTCGGTGATTTATTCGTTAATGAAGAAAACACACAGTTTAATAAAGAATATAGAAAGAAGACCTTTCCACAGAACCAAAGGAAAATAACTTACAAAGAAATTATCCCGGAACTACACATAATACTGACAATACCATTACAACCAAGTACCACATAATCCCCGCAGGAATTTCCAATCCCGAAATACACCAAAATTTCAACAACATATTTCTATACAAACAAGAAATGTGAATCAGAATAACTATAATTTGAGATTGCGAAGAAATGCTGCACCAGATAGAAGACAACAACATTTCGTTAATGATAATGGCACTACATACATAGGGAAAACGTACGGAACCTTTTTTTTTAGGACAACGCATGACGAACGACAAGGGCGGAGGGACAACAGACCGCAGTATACGGAACACAATTCTATCATCAGAAACAACGAATACCCAGGAGACGTTCCCAAAGGAAATAGTATAACAAACACGAAACAAATTCACCCTAGAATTATTAACTTGTCGCATAAAAAGTCACAATCAAGGGAAATAAATCTTTTAAAAAGAGGATTAAAATTTACACCAACACCTAATGAGGATAAAACACAACTTGGAGCCGACATTGATGAATTTGGCAGAAGATTGAGGATAAATTATATTTTTTGTGAGGATAATGAAGAAAAAGAAGATACATATTATCGAGTTCATGCATCATAAATTGTTTATTTTATACTTTTTATAATTTGCATATACGTTTTAGTATATGCCATCAATCAAATATGAGAATTTGAGTCAAATTGAAAATGAATTTGACAGCTAATGCCCCTTTAAAGGACAATGGAAAATGTTTTCTGTGAAATGTTATGATTCAAGAAAGAAGGACAGGGTTGTTTGTACCTGTAATTAATGGAAGTCTTGATGGGGGGTGGGTCTACATTTCTTTATTTTTTTTATTTTGTATGCCATTATTCTCTCAATCTAATTAAGATATATATCTCGGATTTCGCTATCCTCATGAGCATGCGAGTTAATATAGATATGAATTTTAATAAGATTGTTATACTCTTTTCTTATTTTTTTCCATTAATTTCTATTCTTCATATTTTGCCATTTTTTTCATCATTGGTTGCTGTCTCATTGAAGTGTACCCAACATCTTCTTTCATTTATCTCTTAAAGTCATTCTCTGCTCAACTAATTTTCAAACTTTCTCTCTAGAGCAGACTGTCCTCTTACTAGTAAGTCTATGAGCCTGTAATATTTGTTCCTGGACATTGAGAACTGTACATCATATATATAATGTTGTTGCGTGCTTACACTTTTCATACACATATTGCATTATCTTTTAAGGATTGAATGAACCTCAGGATTTAAAGTAGTTGTTTTGGATATTGACTTTCGTACAGGATTGTGTTCTTTTTTTATTAGAGAGTGTTGGTTAAAATCAATCATTTAAACAAGCAAGAGGCACACCTGTGCCTGTATCTCTGACCAGGGGAAAATGCCAGTTTGCTAATTTAGACTTTTATATGCACATACTATAAATACTTTTTGTGTAGCTGATCATTTTTGCAGTTGTCATATTTAAACTAGCTCTGATAGGTTTTTACACCAGCTAAAACTACAAAAAAAAAACCCGTAGTAAATCCACATTTTAGAGGTAATAACTCCAAAATGGGTTGATAAAATTTGCAGAGTAGATAGGTAATGTCGTGCTGATAATTTTTGCAGTTTACTCATCGAACCTATCTATTATTGTTTTCAAAATAACAGCAAACAAATGCGAAAAATTGCAAAAACCTGTATAATTTCATAGGCAATAACTCAAAAACAGGTTCACGGATGTTGCTGTAATTTTCAGGGTTCATAGATCTTGGCATGCACTTTTGTTGCAGTCAACTGAGCAATTGGAGAGAAGATTTAAATTTACAGAGGACAGACCAAAGTGACGGATAGGTGAGCTAAAAAGACTAAGGTTGTTGTCTAATTCAGACATACTGAATACGCCCTTTTATTCACTTTAAAAAATATTGCCATTTATACAACTTACAAATTTCTATAGCAATTCAGGACTTTGATCACATTTCATCATTTGCTCCAATGATATTTTTGGTTCAACATATGGCGCAGGATCTACCTACCTTTCTGTAGCAGCTGAAATCATCCAGGTTATGGAGGGGATCGTGTTGCATAAAGATCATCCAGGTTTTTGGTGGGGATGATGATGTATAGAGATCATCCAGGTTTTTGGAGGAGATCATGTTGCATAGACATCATCCAGGTCTTTGGTGTGGACCGTGTTGTATAGAGATCATACAGGTTATGGAGGGGATCGTGTTGCATACAGATCATCCAGGTTTTAGGTGATGATCGTGTTGTATAGAGATCATCCAGGTTTTTGGAAGAAGATCATGTTGCATAGACATCATCCAGGTTTTTGGTTGGGATCGGGTTGTATAGAGATCATCCATGTTTTTTGTGGGGATTGTGTTGTATAGCGTTCGTCCAGGTTTTAGGTGGTGATCGTGTTGTATGTAGATCATCCAGGTTTTTGGTGTGGACCGTGTTGTATAGAGATCATACAGGTTATGGAGGGGATCGTGTTGCATAAAGATCATCCAGGTTTTTGGTGGGGATCGTGCTGTATAGAGATCATCCAGGTTATAGGTGGTAATCGTGTTGTATATAAATCATCCAGGTTTTGGTGGGGATCGTGCTGTATAGAGATCATCCAGGTTATAGGTGGTAATCGTGTTGTATATAAATCATCCAGGTTTTGGTGGGGATCGTGTTGTATAGAGATCATCCAGGTTTTTTTTTGGGAATCGTGTTTTATAGCGATCGTACAGGTTTTAGGTGATGATCATGTTGTATAGAGATCATCCAGGTTTTATGTGGGGATTGTGTTGTATAGCAATCATCCAGGTTTTAGGTGGTGATCATGTTGTATAGAGATCATCCAGGTTTTAAGTGGGGATTGTGTTGTATAGCGATCATCCGGGTTTTAGGTGGTGATCGTGGTTGTATAGATATTCATCCAGGTTTTTGGAGATCTTTTTGTATAGAAATTATGCAGGTTTTTTGTGCGGCCGTGGTTCGTGTTGTATTGAGATCATCCAGGTTTTGGGTGGGGATTGTGTTGCGTAGACATCATCCAGCTTTTTGATGGGGATCGTTTTGTATAGAGATCATCCAGGTTTTAGGTGGGGATCTTGTTGTATAGAGATCATCCAGCTTTTTGGTGGGGGATCCTGTACATGTTGTATAGAGTTAATCCAGTTTTTTTTTTGTTGGGATCGTGTTGTATAGAGATCATCCAGGTTTTAGGTGGGGGCCGTGTTGTATAGGGATCATCCTGGTTTCTGGTGGGTATCGCGTTGTTGTATAGAGATCATCCAGGTTTTAGGTGGGGATCGTGTTGTATAGAGATCAGCCAGGTTTTTGGTGGGGATCGTGTTGTAAAGAGATCATCCAGGTTTTTTTTGGTGGGATCGTGTTGTATAGAGATTATCCAGGTTTTAGGTTGGGACCGTGTTGTATAGAGATCATCCAGGTTTTAGGTGAATATTGTGTTGTATAGATCTTCCAGGTTTTGGTTGGGGATCCTGTACATGTTGTATAGAGATCATCCAGGTTTTTGGTGGGGATCGTGTTGTATAGAGATCATCCAGGTTTTTGATTGGGGATCCTGTACATGTTGTATAGAGATCATCCAGGTTTTTGCTGGGGATCGTGTTGTATAGAGATCATCCATGTTTTTGGTGGGGATCGTGTTGTATAGAGATCATCCATGTTTTTGGTGGGGATCGTGTTGTATAGAGATCATCCATGTTTTTGGTGGGGATCGTGTTGTATAGAGATCATCCAGGTTTTTAGTTAGGGATCCTGTACATGTTGTATAGAGATCATCCAGGTTTTTGGTTGGGATCCTGTACATGTTGTATAGAGATCATCCAGGTTTTTGGTTGGGATCCTGTACATGTTGTATAGAGATAATCCAGGTTTTTGGTGGGGATCGTGTTGTGTAGTCTTAAGCTTTTTATGCAGTGTTTTAATTTGTAGACATATTTGTTTTTTCTTTGGACATCTGTTTTCAGTGTTGTTGTCAGTTACAGCAGAACAATTAATTGTGATAAAAGTTAATCAACCAGTACTCTAGACATTTTATTTGAATAAATAACATTTAATGTAACAGTTTAATAAATGCATATCACAGAAAAAGGGTATTCAATACAAACAAATTTACATACTGCAGTACAATATGTTTACATTATTTGTTACATCTTAAGTTATTAACAATTTTCATTCTTTTGAAATACAACAACAAATATGTTATTAATAAATGGTGAAACCTGTCAAAGATAACCCAATGTATACCTGTCCAAACAAGACGCATATATCTCAGGGCAAAGAATGAATATTTAACTCAAGTAATCAGAACACCTGTCTAATTATGGCAAAAGTTCCACAGGGGTCTGGTTTACACAGGTTTCACTGTTTATAAATATTCATTCAATTCTTGATTTCTACTTGTGGTAATTATGGTAATATCTGAAAAAAAGCCAACAATGTTGGACAACACTAAGTATGACAATTTAGATCCAAACATTTAACTATAATATATGATTCATATATAATCCCAAATTTGCTTGTCAGAGAAAATTGGAATTCTACTGAAGTAACATGTTACAGTTGGAAATTTTTCTTTACATCTTCAAGTGAGTAAGTTAAAAATTTATTTTGATTCGACATATTGACAAACAATTGATACGTAAACTCTGATGAGCTTTTCACAGAGTTCAGGAGAATTACAGAGTTTTCAGGGAAATTATAGATTCTATAAATTCTTCAACAAAATATTTATCACAGAAAGAAAGGTGGGTTGGATCAAAATGTGGATTTCTGTACTTTTGGATGACTCAATGTACCCGACAGTTGCTGAGTATTCTTAGCAGTAAATAGTGATATCTATGTTTAGTTATATCCATGTGTCATTTTCATTGTGAAATAAAACGGGCTAAGCTATTTGAGAAATTTTGTACCTTAATAACTCAAGGAAAATATATCAAGATTCTATAAATTCTGCAACAAAATATTTATTATCACAGAAGTAAGGTCGGTGGGATCAAACTATAGTTTACTTACATTTTGGATGATTCAAAGCATCTGAAAGGGGCTGAGTATTCTCAATGCAATAGCTACATTGATTGAATGATTGGTGTTTGCTTTAAGCCACCTTCAGCACAAAAAGGCTATTATATCGCGTCGATAAAAAGCTACATGTATATCTATGTGTCATATACAGGGTATAACACAATCTAAGAAATGGTCGATTTTTTTAAAATCATTCATTTGAATTGTACAATCATTGGTTCCATGTCACTCTGTCTTGGTCAACAAAATAGTTCTCAATGAAAAAAGTTAAAATCAAACATCAAAAGCTCATTAGTCATGTTAATAATATATAAATTCTAATATTATGTAGTTTTGACAATGATTCTTTGAAATAACTTCCTAATATTATATAACAAACATGATTATTAAAATACAGTGTAACCTGTCTTAAAGAAACATGTCTGTACAGAAATTTGTGAACAACAGAAGCCTGTCTAAAGTGGATTCATATAAGAAGAAATTCAATGAATATTCATCAATTATTTCATCTGAGTAAATTGAACACCTGTCAAAATCTTCTGTGCAAAAGGAATTCAGCTCAGAAAGGTTCGACTATATTAAATTTATTTCTCATTGCTTCAGCATCTTCCTCAAGCTGCAATGGAACTTGGTTTTATTATGCCTTTGTCAATAGTTATTTGATTGTCTTTACATTTTCACTGATATATGTTTTCATGGCTTCTTAGTTTGTGTGTTAACTCTAGAGTCTGTTGGTTTAGTTTTCCTTCCTTCATTTATGTCCATTATCAGGGCCTTGCCTGTTTCTTTAGCAGTCCTCTTTGCCACCGCCTTGATTCCTAAATTGTCCACGTTATTAACAGTCAACACAGTGTTACCAACAGCGTACATTCCATGCTCCGCTAATAATCCTGCCTGACTGCCATATCTTAAATCACAAAATAAAATATAGACTAGGAAAAGAGAAGACACACATTGAAGAAATCTAAGTTTAAGATATGAATGAATTGAGTTGTGACTTCAATCCAACACAACAATCAAACAAATAAGACATGTAGATGTCAACATTTGACCTGTAACAATTGGCAAGCATTGATGTTTCTTAAGAAAATGCCTGTACCAGGTCAGGAATATGACAGTTGTTATCCACATGTTCTGTTTGGTTAATAACGTTTAATTTTGTCAGTTTTTATGGACTTCCCCGTTTTAAATTTTACTTGGAGTACGGTATTTTTGTTATACTTTTTTCCACGTCAAGCTGGAAATCAAAGCCTTAAGTCAAAATTTATTAAACAAAGACTATAATATACATGTAGATGAGATGCCTTCACCACCTAAAATACTTACAGATAAAGCTCCTACTTTTTGTATCAATTCTTTGTGAAAATCTGATATTATAAAGAACTCTTTACAAACACCACAGTATAACTTACTTGTAATCCACCAGAGTCACTGTTTCATTGGTGAGGTTTCTACCGAGGGCCTTGGCTGCTGCTTCTAAAGTTAGGTACACTGCACTGAAACCTACATAATAAATACTGCACTGAAACCTACATCATAAACACTGCACTGAAACCTAAATAATAAACACTGCACTGAAACCTAAATAATAAACACTGCACTGAAACCTAAATAATAAACACTGCATTGAAACCTAAATAATAAGCATTAAGATTATCAGGGTCCCTGTTAGGTACACTGCACTGAAACCTAAATAATAAACATTAAGATTATCTGGGTCCCTGTTAGGTACACTGCACTGAAACCTAAATAATAAACATTAAGATTATCTGGGTCCCTGTTAGGTACACTGTGCTGAAACCTAAATAATAAACATTAAGATTATCTGGGTCCCTGTTAGGTACACTGTACTGAAACCTAAATAATAAACATTAAGATTATCTGGGTCCCTGTTAGGTACACTGTACTGAAACCTAAATAATAAACATTAAGATTATCTAGGTCCCTGTTAGGTACACTGTACTGAAACCTAAATAATAAACATTAAGATTATCTGGGTCCCTGTTAGGTACACTGTACTGAAACCTAAATAATAAACATTAAGATTATCTGGGTCCCTGTTAGGTACACTGTACTGAAACCTAAATAATAAACATTAAGATTATCTAGGTCCCTGTTAGGTACACTGTACTGAAACCTATATTAAAAACATTAAGATTATCTGGTCCCTATTAGTTGACCTAGACTGAAACCTACATTATAAATATATCAAAGTTTATATGGTTCCCTGTTAGATACACTGTACTGAAACTTACAAAATAAACATTAGTTGTATTTCATGTACACTATTACAGAAAGGTTTTCTGGTTCCCTGTTAGATAATCTGTACTGAAATCTACCTAATAAATATAACAAAGTGTAAATGGTTCTGAACAATACAGTCAGATAAAAACCCCTTGTTCACATGTAACTCCCAACAAATCTATCTGAATCCATGTATTAGATACTCACAGCATATTTCACAAATAGTAACTTTCAAGAACTGCTTACCCTGCCAGAGCACCTGAGTTCACCCCCAGTTTTTAGTGGGGTTTGTTTCTCAAATTTTAAATTTCAGTGTTTTGTTTTGCGGATTTGTTTGTCTTTTTTTATTTAGTCTTTTTTTCCATGGCGTTTTTCTTCCACTTATGAGTTTTGAATGTCGACTTGGTATCTTTCACCTCTTTTTTTTCAGACTTAAATTGAGGTTTCAAATTGTTCTCCCAAGTACAATCTATACTTAACCTGAAATGGGTCAATAACCCTAATGCGCCTCAAATTGAGGAACTCAAAAGTTGTGTGTAAACAAAAAAATCTCTGTGTTGTGATATTGGACATGTTTCTATTTTTAACAAGTAACCAGTAACTGAGCTTAACCATTTTTGTTGATTTGGAAAGAAGAGGACCATAGAATATATGTCTAAAAACTATGGAGTTATTAAATGTATTTAAAGTATTAAATTTTCAAACAACTTATTGTGTGAAAAAAAAAAGATTTTTTTTTACCACGAGGAGCCGCATCATGAAAGGATTTTCGAGGTATGCTAATTTACGGAAAAAGAATCTCTTCTTACCCCAAAAATGTAACCACATATGTGAAAATGTCTTAGCTTCGAAACAAGCCATCATACATATCCAAGTTTACATGTTAGTTGACTGAGCTACAGAAGAAAACATTACCATTACCACCTATGGGAAATCATTTGCCCATATTGACCCAGATATCAACCTCAATATTTACCTTTGAGACCTGCCCCAGCTTAACTTTAGATACAAACAATAATTACCTATGAGGCTTGCCCCAGCGACATCAAGAACACCATCTACTTTAGATTTTCCATCTGGAGATTTTCCCTTGACGGACTCAGGAAGTAGTTTTTCACCATGTTTCTTTATGTGTGGTGCTATCTCCCTCCCTACTGCCATTGTAGCTTCTCCAAGCTTCTTCACTGAAACAGAATTAATTGAATCATTTATACAGTAGACCTCTTTTTAAGGCAGTTCAGACAAAAAATAAAAGAAGAATATGTCTGTATAAGGACATGAATTCCACTGATCAAGCTTTGAAATTTTCTAAGTTATAAAGGAGCATAACTCTAGAAAGGAAGGCAACTCACTGCCAAGATTGGAACTCTGTCTGTATGTTGTGGTTCTTAGCATTGTGTACGAGTTTCATAAAATTTGCATGAGGCAAACTTAAGTTAGAGTGGAGAAACGAAACTTGGACGGACAGACAGAAACACTGTCAGAAGGTCAAGGATAACACTAAATGCCCTCATCAACTATGATGGGGGCATAAAAAACCCAAAGCAACATCATTTTACAATTAATGGTGTTCAAACATCACAAATGCCCTTCATGGCCTCTACCACTGAAACCCTTATCATTTAATGTTCATCAGATGATGTATCGCTTATAACAAAACATTTTATTCTGAAGGTGTCTATAAAGCTTAAGATTTAAATTTGTCAATTTTTGTTCCTAAATTTTATCACTTTGATATAGATATCATCTCTTTTAGCATGTTTAGAAATATGATTTAACCTTCATGTATTTCATATTTTTCCAATATTAATGTCAGATTCATTTGGTATTCCAGCACTGCCAGGGTTTTTTGCAGATTTTTAGCTAAAATAACTTTGATCTTCTCTTGGCAAATGTACATATACATACCCACATAAGAATTGACTTTGACAGCAGTGTGTGTCCCCCTCCTAACATACTGGTATACATACCCACATAAGAACTGACTTTGACAGCAGTGTGTGTGCCCCTCCTAACATACTGGTATACATACCCACATAAGAACTGACTTTGACAGCAGTGTGTGTGCCCCTCCTAACATACTGGTATACATACCCACATAAGAACTGACTTTGACTGCAGTGTGTGTCCCCCTCCTTACATACTGGTATACATACCCACATAAGAACTGACTTTGACAGCAGTGTGTGTCTCCCTCCTAACATACTGGTATACATACCCACATAAGAACTGACTTTGACAGCAGTGTGTGCCCCTCCTAACATACTGGTATACATACCCACATAAGAACTGACCTTGACAGCAGTGTGTGTCCCCCTCCTAACATACTGGTATACATACCCACATAAGAACTGACTTTGACAGCAGTGTGTGTCCCCCTCCTAACATACTGGTATACATACCCACATAAGAACTGACTTTGACAGCAGTGTGTGTGCCCCTCCTAACATACTGGTATACATACCCACATAAGAACTGACTTTGACAGCAGTGTGTGCCCCTCCTAACATAATGGTATACATACCCACATAAGAACTGACCTTGACAGCAGTGTGTGTCCCCCTCCTAACATACTGGTATACATACCCACATAAGAACTGACTTTGACAGCAGTGTGTGTCTCCCTCCTAACATACTGGTATACATACCCACATAAGAACTGACTTTGACAGCAGTGTGTGCCCCTCCTAACATAATGGTATACATACCCACATAAGAACTGACTTTGACAGCAGTGTGTGTGCCCCTCCTTACATACTGGTATACATACCCACATAAGAACTGACTTTGACTGCAGTGTGTGTCCCCCTCCTAACATACTGGTATACATACCCACATAAGAACTGACTTTGACTGCAGTGTGTGTCCCCCTCCTTACATACTGGTATACATACCCACATAAGAACTGACTTTGACAGCAGTGTGTGCCCCTCCTAACATAATGGTATACATACCCACATAAGAACTGACTTTGACAGCAGTGTGTGTGCCCCTCCTTACATACTGGTATACATACCCACATAAGAACTGACTTTGACAGCAGTGTATGTGCCCCTCCTTACATACTGGTATACATACCCACATAAGAACTGACTTTGACTGCAGTGTGTGTCCCCCTCCTAACATACTGGTATACATACCCACATAAGAACTGACTTTGACTGCAGTGTGTGTCCCCCTCCTTACATACTGGTATACATACCCACATAAGAACTGACTTTGACTGCAGTGTGTGTCCCCCTCCTTACATACTGGTATACATACCCACATAAGAACTGACTTTGACAGCCGTGTGTGTCCCCCTCCTAACATACTGGTATACATACCCACATAAGAACTGACTTTGACTGCAGTGTGTGTCCCCCTCCTAACATACTGGTATACATACCCACATAAGAACTGACTTTGACAGCAGTGTGTGTCCCCCTCCTTACATACTGGTATACATACCCACATAAGAACTGACTTTGACAGCAGTGTGTGCCCCTCCTAACATACTGGTATACATACCCACATAAGAACTGACTTTGACTGCAGTGTGTGTCCCCCTCCTAACATACTGGTATACATACCCACATAAGAACTGACTTTGACAGCAGTGTGTGTCCCCCTCCTTACATACTGGTATACATACCCACATAAGAACTGACTTTGACAGCAGTGTGTGCCCCTCCTAACATACTGGTATACATACCCACATAAGAACTGACTTTGACAGCAGTGTGTGCCCCTCCTAACATAATGGTATACATACCCACATAAGAACTGACCTTGACAGCAGTGTGTGTCCCCCTCCTAACATACTGGTATACATACCCACATAAGAACTGACTTTGACAGCAGTGTGTGTCTCCCTCCTAACATACTGGTATACATACCCACATAAGAACTGACTTTGACAGTGTGTGTGCCCTCCTAACATACTGGTATACATACCCACATAAGAACTGACTTTGACAGCAGTGTGTGTGCTCTTCCTTACATACTGGTATACATACCCACAACATACCCACATAAGAACTGACTTTGACAGCAGTGTGTGTGCTCTTCCTTACATACTGGTATACATACCCACATAAGAACTGACTTTGACAGCAGTGTGTGTCCCCCTCCTTACATACTGGTATACATACCCACATAAGAACTGACTTTGACAGCAGTGTGTGTCCCCCTCCTAACATACTGGTATACATACCCACATAAGAACTGACTTTGACAGCAGTGTGTGTCTCCCTCCTTACATACTGGTATACATACCCACATAAGAACTGACTATGACAGCAGTGTGTGTCCCCCTCCTAACATACTGGTATACATACCCACATAAGAACTGACTTTGACAGCAGTGTGTGTCCCCCTCCTAACATACTGGTATACATACCCACATAAGATCTGACTTTGACAGCAGTGTGTGTGCCCCTCCTTACATACTGGTATACATACCCACATAAGAACTGACTTTGACAGCAGTGTGTGTCTCCCTCCTTACATACTGGTATACATACCCACATAAGAACTGACTTTGACAGCAGTGTGTGTCTCCCTCCTTACATACTGGTATACATACCCACATAAGAACTGACTTTGACAGCAGTGTGTGTCTCCCTCCTTACATACTGGTATACATACCCACATAAGAACTGACTTTGACAGCAGTGTGTGTCCCCCTCCTAACATACTGGTATACATACCCACATAAGAACTGACTTTGACAGCAGTGTGTGTGCCCCTCCTTACATACTGGTATACATACCCACATAAGAACTGACTTTGACAGCAGTGTGTGTGCCCCTCCTAACATACTGGACTCCTTGTATAACCCTAGGATCAATGTCTTTAGCTTTTTCCTCAGGTTTTAGTTTCTCTTTGATTTTCTCAGATCCAACTTTTATATAATGGCCAGCTTTTTCTGCTCCTTTTTCAATACCCCATGTTATCCAACTTGATGCTGAAACAAATACAATAACACTTGTCTACAGACTGACGAAACTACTTAATAATTGTCTCTATAAACAATGGATAAGCGATGGTGCATTAAAAAGATACCACCAACCAAAAGATAACAAAAAGTGAAATTTAAGTTTTTAAATTAATTCCATTAGTGAATTCAGTAAAAAGATATCAGAAAATTAGCTAATTTAAACTTAAGGAAATTAAACGCACTAAGGAAACAATTGAATATAATTTTGTGAGTCCATTTCAGCGACAGATTTAGGAGGCATTGATTCTAGAAAAAGAAACCAAGGTTATTGAAAAAGCTGAGGTCATAGCAATGATTTAAATTTCCTTAATGGTCTGGAATTAACTCACCATGTGGGTAAATTCTTATATTTCAAACTCTATAAAAATAACATTGTACTGTCAAAACCTCTAAATATTTGGGAAATTGTTCCTACTGAAACGTGTATAACTGGCGATCAATGGATCCGTATCTGAATAAATCAGGATTTCAAGTGTTAAACTCAATTTTGCACCAACAACAAGTTGTCCTATTTAAAACAATTAACACACCCTTAAATGAATTCACAATGTCAACTATATAGGCTACACAATGCACATAAATCAAAATGCAAGGTGAAGTACCTCATTCACAATGCATAAACACAATGTCTTATAACAGAAAATATATACACAATGTCACTATGCAATCACTATGCAACATGTATGAGGCCTGATTATTCACAATGTCACTAATATATCACTATGCAACATGCATCAGACACTTTATTACACAATGTCACTAACAGATTACTATGCAACATGCATCAGACACTTTATTACACAATGTCACCAACGGATTACTATGCAACATGCATCAGATAAATATCACACAATACGTATGAACACATTAGCACATATATACAACATCTATTAACAATATCCACCAATTTGTAATATCATCTTATGAATGTTCAATTAACCACAATAACACAATGACACAATGCTTCAATGCACAAGGAATTAATATGAACACAGCTCAACTCACACAATAATTATCACTATGAATCTGAACGAAATGAATATACTCCAAACTGGTAAGATTAAACACAGTCATGACAGTGCACTTTCACTGATACACTTCCACAATATAACAACTTGCAACACCAGCAAGTATACACCTTGTACTTTCATTGTACAATAACTTATTATATAAGTTTCACTTTATAACACAATCACTATTACAAATATTCACATGTAAATTCAAACACTATTTATATCCTTTTGAATCACTAAATTCACTCTACTTACCAGTTGGAATATATAATCCGTGAAGTTTACCCTTCAATGGTCAACATAAAACTGACAGCTTTCTGATGATGGAAGTGTTTAACAACCTTGATTGGATTTACATCCCTCGCACGATCGGTTCACTGTCTTGAGCTGGTTTATATACTACCATATGGATCAGTCCATTATACTTAAAGGGGTGAACCTCAAGACTATACCAACTGTAGGGGTGTTTTAAAGTAACAGATGGTGCTCCAACCATGGAGAAACTTATATACATATAGAAACACAATCAACAGGAAAAGACAACTGGTATTTCACAACAAAATAAATGAACTATGACCGATTTCCCTTACACTACTTCTTTTTTGAACTGACACAAAATAGCTTACCTACTGCAATCCCTTTTGATATCTTAGCACTGGTAGATTCATCTTCTTTAGTTTCCCCTTCTGATGGTATTACCTCCATTTCTTCAGGAGGTGCTGTGGGTTCTCTACATTCTGCGACTACCTCTTGGTCTTGCATTATTGTCATAGAAGATAAAACTGACTCAAAAGCATCTTTGTCCGTTAATGACATTGTGTCTGGTAACATTAAACCTACAGCTGATCCTATAAATAGAAATTTGTTTTTAAAGAAGAAAAATATGTAATTATAATATAAATGGAATTATCTACCATATGAAAGTCAATGAGAATTTCAGGTTAACTTCTGAAGTTATATATGTATATCACCTAATGTATTCTCTCAGTAATTTATTAAAGTGCATGATGTCATAGAATAATAGCCCTACACTATAAACTTCATCTTTTGTCCATGTTAACGTTGTCAGTATCTATTTTTTTTTTGTTTCATTTCAGACATAGTCTAGGTCATGATAGTCCATTTGCCAATTACCGATTTGATTCTGTTTAATATTACACACCTTTTGAACAAATTACTTCCCTTTGTCAATTGTAGACTGGTTCTATACTGGACAAAATTGGCTTTTGCCAATGCAAAGCATGATCAATTGAAAGTGATGTATCGGCGGTTTAACTAATTTTTCATGAAAAATAATTTCTGATGTCAAAAGTATTTAGCTTAACAACAAATTAATGTAATAAAAAGATTTGAAAAACTTAATGGTTACTCACATTATGGCTCAGGTAAATTTGCTCTTTCTGCTAGCTCTCCATTGTAAATAAAAATTAATGTCCCTCATAAGGGAGACAACTAAAAAAGGGATCCCTAAATACAGGATCAATTACGGGAATTGGCAAATAGATTATTCACCACATTTTTTCCCTTACTTTTTATAAAATGTGATGAATGTAATTGTTTGTAAATACAATAAATGTACATAAAAGGAGGTGTGGTATAGTAAATTTTGTAGAGGTCAACATATGAAATGTACATTTGACTTTCAGTTCTTCAAAGATGTCAACAATAGTCATATACATGATATCTTCCATAATATAAGATTACAACATGTACAAAGACCTGTTCTTAAAAGAAAGTACTATATGTATATAAACATTCATCTACAATTAATACACTTCTGGCAGAAATATTCTGGAAATCTTTCCATCTAGTCTGTGCAGTCCCTCATTTGCCAAATAAGTCAAATGATGGACTGGAGCTGTGCCGCCGGGGATGATGTTTTCCCTGGTACCGCCAAGGAAGCCAGATTGGTTCAGGCCAGATGAACGAAAAGCAAATGGGTACCCCCCCCTCCCCTTTTATTATTTTGCTTTATTATTATTTTTTTTTTTTTCTGTCATACTTTATACTTGCTTGTATATTTTTGGTTTATCTTACAAAATTACTCTATATCTTGCGCCCACCGGAAGCGTTGAGTATCGGTCAAGTTTGACAGTTCAACATACAATGTAGATGTAGAAATCTTATTATTTCTTGTACACTTTTCATGCAGTGAAAAATTCTCCTTTAGTTTACGTCATGTATTTTTCCCTCATCATATTTTCTGATTTTTAAATGCTACCTCAACAACAAGCAAAGAGACCTTTCTTTTTTTCTAATTATAGATACATTACAAAATATATAAAAGTGCTGCTGTTTTACATTTATAATGACATTTCATAAGAAATAATTACATTCAACTCTCTCTGTCTGAGTCTCTCATTGTCTCTCTTCAAAATGTACAAAAAGTATTTAAGAGTGTTATTGATATAAATAAAATGTTTTGGTTTTCATGTTTTCACATAGTAACATTAATATTTACCTGGTCTGTCTGTTGTATCAGGGAAGACATAAGCTCCATTAGTGGCCTTTAGAGCCGGAGAGGCCCCTGGCTGTAAGGGATACACCCAACTATTCACTTGTAAAAAGGCTGGAGGGCGCTGCCCTGTTCTAACAGTCGGTTCACTTATAAATTTAAATATTTTCAGTGAGCTTGGATATGAAGGAGCACTAACGTAACCTTCAGGTGTTATAAAGAAAATCTGGACACCATCAGGAATATTATATATCTCTGTAGCGTCAGCATCAAACACTTCTGACGATTCATCACTCATAATAGAATCTCCGAGGGACTGAAACGCTGTGTCACTGATTGATGACCCAGATTCTGACATCACGTCCTCGTATGACGGAGGTTGATTTAAATCCATAGGTGTAGTGGGATGTCTAGAATGTACATTTCTTTGGACTTCTATACTCTGAAGCCTATATTCTATCTGAAGTTTTGTTTTTGTCATTTTTTGTTGTAATAATTTAGCAGAGTCTTTTTTCTCTTCTGTAGCTTTGAGTTTCTCACAATCTATTGCCAGACCTTTGTCTAAGAACTGTAATCCAGCTCTGTATTGATTAACTGCTTCATCAAAGTTTTCACTTTCGTCTGCCGACAGACCTTTCTCTATATGTTTGTAAGCATTGTCATGGTAAGATTGTATTGTTTTAAAGTCAGTTTGATCTGCGTGATGGAGGGATGGAGGTCTAGGTGGGGGAACTCTATCACGAGGTCGAGCATCAGCACAAGTGGCCATATTGATGGTTTTTTTATCCTGGCAAAAAAAAAAGAAGAATGGCGAATTATGAATAATTTTCATCCAGTCAGTGTTGCTGGCATTAAACTTTAAACAATGTCAAAATTGTAGTTGCATTATATATATATATATATATATCAAATTAAATTTATACTGTAACAGTCAAATGCAAAAGGCTATGTAAAATGAAAAAAAAAACACATTTATTGTATATAAGACCCTTTAATCATGTTAATAATATAAATTTTTGTTTAGTTTATAATTTCTTTGAAATCCAGCTTTTCCAGTTAATCTTTCTGTAAATCTAATCATATGATATCAAGCCAAGTTAAATATATTAAATATATTATATTCAAATAGTAATTTCAACTCTCACCAGGGATTTTTTAAATACCGGCTGGGTCGTTAAATAACCTGGGTATTCCGAAAATGACCCCTTTTCACCCAGATTCTGGAGCCTTCAGACCAATTTCATACGTGATTTTCCTTTGAAATACCTGCATATTTGTTATTCTTTCTGGACAGACAGTTTAACAAGCTGTGTAAACTGTCAAATTAAATGACCCATTAGGTGAATGGCTTTACTTGACAGCTTTGGTGTTAAACACACTGTTAAATAACACCAATTACCTTAGCTTTAGGTCATAAATAATCTGTGTATTTCAAAGTTGTTTTACAAACAATTTGAGTTACTTCCCCTTTATCGTCACCTTTGACAATATACTCCTTATACTGGAATAAGTATTATAGTATATGTTCCTAATGGAATAAATGGTATACAATATTTGTTCCAACAGGAATAGAAATTATGACATTGTTTATATTAACAAAGTTTCCAGTGGAACTTCTGTTCGGAGGAACAAATATACGTTGACACGTCAAATTATTATGACTTAATCCCTTTTATGAGGGGTACATTTCAATTCAAGTGATAAAAAATATTTTCTAGTAAAAACCATTTTCCTGACTTATTAGTACAAATGAGCACATATTTATATTATTTGAAGAAACTTTTCCCAAAGAACTATACATCTATCTGGTATAATATGGTCAAAACTGAATTTAAACATGTCTAAGAATTTTGTAATATTCCTGGGCTTATATCTTCTTTATTATTAAAAATAATTGGATCCCTCTATTAGAAATATTGTTCAAAATATAATGAATTTTTGTAACAAAAAATTTGTTCCGGCGTGACATTTGCTCCACCGGAACAAATGTCATCAGTCAAGGATATAACTCTATAGGGTTATTAGAGAAAAATAACATATGTTTGTTATTGTGGACTAAAAAATCAAAGACCTGTGATAACATATGTATGTTACATGTTTCAAAGGGACAATACACATCATTAGTTTTGTTAAAATGTATACAGGTTCTATTGATATTGCTATTGTCTTTATGTATACTTAACTATAGAAAGATATAACAGTTCATATTTTGACAATCATGCATAGTACACCTATGTTATTACAGAAAAAACTGGCCTGTTATAACTAAAGGGTGTTATTACAGCTTCTCTATATCACTCCAAAGCATTTGCTCAGACATACGTCATGTTTAATTACAATTTATTTTAATTCATTGTAAGAAATAATAACCAGAGCATGTAATGAGGTTCTGTGCAAGTTTCCCAGTAAATCCCAAGTGTCTCATATAATAAGTTGCATGCCTTTAATAACTAAGCCTTGTTATTACAGCTAAGTTTATCACTTAAAAGCCTTGTCTTATTGATTTACCATGGTTAATGATAAATGTATTAATTTAATTCAAAAATTAGTTATCAAGGCTATGCATTTAGTTTCTGCGGAAAGTTTCCAGAGTTCCCTAGCGCCCACTAAAAATTAAAATGTTGATGATTTATTTTACAAATAACAAACATATGTTATTACAGATTTAGAAAATTTTAGGTTTAAAGAGTAGACAACTCATAAAAATATCTGTAATAACACATGCAAGTTATTTCCTGTAATAACCCTATAGAGTTATATCCCTGACTGGTCATAGGAAATATGTTCCACCGGAATTTATATCACAGAAAATATGTTCCATCACTGTAAAATTTGTTCCGGAACTATTTTTTTTTACCAAATGTGAAATAAGTTCCAGAACAAAATTTACAGCTCCATGAGTTTTGTTCCAATGTTAAAAGTTTTAAAAAAGTGAAATAATGGGGTACATTTGCAATTGAAGGCATGACTGTAACTATAGGATGAAGAAAAGAAAAAAGGGCATCGGAAATGTATCATTTTTATGTTTTATGTGGTATTCCTTCGTGCTTCCTGTTAACTGTCATGGGTGTTCTAGTCAGTCATGTACTTATGTCATGGCACATGTACAGTTTCAAAAGAGTGTCTTTTGTTTCTTCATGGCTTTTAATATAATTGATCAGTCACTTTGTCCTTTTTAAATTAGTAAAAATGTTAATCTTTAACTATACTTGTTTATGCCCCATTTATGGGCATTATGTTTTCTGGTCTGTGTGTCCATTCGTTCGTTCGTTCGTTCGTCAGTCTGACCCGCTTCAGGTTAAAGTTTTTGGTCGAGGTAGTTTTTGATGAAGTTGAAGTCCAATCAACTTGAAACTTAGTACAGAGGTTCCCTATGATATGATCTTTCTAATTTTAATGCCAAATTAGTTTTTTTACCCCATTTCACGGTCCACTGAACATAAAAAATGACAGTGCGGATGGGGCATTTGTGTACTATGGACACATTCTTGTTTTCTGAATGATTTTTCTTATTCTACTCTTTTCTGGTTCTTAAGTGTCATTTTGATATTTTATTAAACATTTGCTATACTTCACAGGATCCAAATTAGATTTTACACTTTTTATTTATTACATTATCAATAGACGTATTTACACTTGTATGCAAATTTGTCCGCCATTACGTAAAATCACACAGGTTCCCGTAAACTTTGACATCATAATTCAAAATATCTGACGTCACAATTAAAAAGTGATTGTTGCCTGACGTCAAAAGGTGATTCAGAGTAGATCTAAGGTCATTCGGAGGCAAAATATAGCTAAATACCAAAAGTGTAAATACGTTTATATATAATACATGTTTTTATAACAGTACTTGAATGATAACTTTAAACTCACTGGTGACAAATGCTCAGTATATAAGATAACTTGTTTAACCAGTGGAACTTATTTCACCAGGTGAGGAACAAATCTCACAAACCCAGAACTTATTTCACCAGGTAAGGAACAAATCTCACAAACCCGGAACTTATTTCACTACGACACTAGGTACGGAACACATTTCACCAAATCCAGAACTTATTTCACCATGTAAAGTGTGGAACTTATTTTATAGGGATATCCCTCATTTGGGGGGTTGTTCCCAACTTATTTTATAGGGATATCCCTCATTTGGGGGGTTGTTCCCAACTTATTTATATGAAACTCTTGCCAGGTAAACCTTTTCAACAAACATTTTTTTAATCATTTATACATATTATATTAGACTGAAGATGGTATTTGACTTACAAGATAACAAAGTTCTTGTCACACTGACGAATGTCTCACTATCAAACTACTGTCTTGTGATATGACGTGAATGTAAATAAGATGTGTAAAAGTCAGGAGATCTGTGGTGATGTCAACAAAAGTTGGAAAACCCCTTTTCCAAATTTTGGGTTAGATATATAAAGAACAGGATTCTGCATGGTGCACAAAACATTAGAAAAGAAAACAGGATCCTGTTAAGATTGTTTCCCGTCGAAACCATTTGAAATACAACTAAAGTTTTAAAAAAAATAATTAAATAAAATACCTCAAAGAACAAATTAAATCAAATCAAATCAAATCAAATAAGTTTACAGCTGTCATTTACAATATAACCAATACCTGAGACTACTATAACACATGTGTTATAGTAGTCTCAGCCAATACCAATACCGTCAAGCATCAAACGGTCATTTTAGGCTACTGTTAGCGTCAAATTGATTAAATTTTTACCGTGATTCGTCAAAATATCCTAATCGTGATTCGTCAGAGGTCTCAAATAACCAGTATCCGCTTACCGTTATTTTTATGAAAAATTTATGTGATTCGTCAAAATCGTTCAAAAACTATAGACAAACAACACGAACCCCACCAAAAACTGGGGGTGATCTCAGGTGCTCCAGAAGGGTATGCAGACCCTGTCGTCCACATGTGGCACCCGCCGTGTTGCAAACCCGGTAATAAGTCTATATTTCGGTTGGTCACATTCGGGACGGGATTGTAGTTACGAGATTATGAACATATCCGTTATCATCTGTGAAACGGATATTCAATAACGGTCAACACTTACGAAGGGATGATTTCAACTTCAACACTTGAAACTCTTGGTTTATTAGCTTTCTTTTTAGTAGCAACACTCTATCAAGGAAATCATGATAGGAAATACAACCCCAAGAATATCGTATCAACATAGAGATATATACTTTGTATGCAGGCGCTGCATGCTGGAAATCCCGAATGTTGCTACATAGAAATGGAAATGGAAAGTTCACAATTGGGAAGCTGAAATCATTTTTTTTATATACATTTATTGTTTTTATAGTATGTAAAAGAGAGGTGAAAGATAGATAACAAAGGAACATTCAAACTCACAATTCGAAAATAAACTGACAACCCCATAGGTAAAAAAAAAAAGAAGAAAAAAGACCAACAGACAAACAAAAGTACACAAAACAAAAGTTATAAACTTTCTTGTCGCTTATTTTTCTTCTTCTTGTCCCTAAGGGGACTTCCAGGGGCGGATCCAGGATTTTGGAAAGGGGGGGGGGGGGCGTAAAACATAAAATAAGAGTAAAATGCACATTTTTAGTGACGGTTCCTCACGTGGGGTATGTATATTTTATAGTTGAAGTGTAAGCTTAGGTTGGACATTTTTGATGCCGAATTCTCCCCATTAATTGTCTATTATAAAATGATTGAATGGATCTAAAGCTATGTACTAATATATTTGATGTGGGATTTGTCAATAAAAAATGGACATGGAAAATTCTCGTTTGTTGTATGGTTAGTTAGCATAACCTCACAGATTACTTGTTGTAAACATGATATACGGCTATTCAATGAAGTTTATAATGGTATTACGATCGACACGAACAAAGACAAACAAGCAATTTTTATCCAAATGTTTGGTTGAAATGTTTCACTCAACAAGGGAAGTGAGGGGTTCAAAATGAACCAAAGGCTACGAATGAGTCTGAAAATCAAATGACAACGAAGTTGTGAATGACGGTCGACAAATGGAGACATAAAGGCCACACCCAGCAGGCAGGTTGCAGTTGGGTCTTGAAAAAAGTATTCAGTATATCAGTTCGGCGAAACAGACATTCCGGTCAGATATTTACATGCAACACCCCCCCCCCCCTCCCCCCCAAAAAAAAAAAATTACGCCCGTTTTTTATTCACTTTGTTCATTTAATGCTGATTAATTCTGTTGTTTTTTTTTCTTATAGCAAAAAAGGGGACACGATAATTGTTTTCATTACAGATACGGCCAGAATTTTTGTTTTTTAAGGCAAAAATCAGGGTCAGAATTTTTTCTCTAAAATATCTCAGACTGCCCATTCAAATCAAATGGTCCGTACCTTAGACTTTAAATATATCTAGAGCTTACTGACTGGGGATCATTATTCAGCAATGTTATTAATTGGCTGGGGCGTGTGGGGTTAAATATATTTTTCGTAGGTAAATAATATTGTCGTGGAACTTTTTTTTTTCATGAGAGTGTAATAGAGTATTACTTTCTGTTGAGTAGAAATATGAAATAGAAGTCAATACGTTCTTGCTCAATCCTTTGTCGCTTTGAATTTGTCATGCTTGTCATCCTCCGCCTAAGCAATGTGTTACTGTAATTTGAATTTCAAAATGACTGAGTGACGTTTCAAACGTACTGATCAACTCCACCGTAGCGAAACACATGACTGACATAATCAATAATATATTACAGTAAATACGAGCGAAAAATATCTTTATAAGTAAAGAATTGTCGCATAAAAATTAAATACACGACCGGGAAATGGCAAAGTTCACGAAGTCTAGTCTGATTCATCATTTTACAAAAAAAAAAAGGTTCAAGCAAAGGGGGGGGGGAGGGCGTATGCCCTCTACGCCCCCCCTCTGGATCCGCCACTGACTTCTGTGGACTTAGTAGTCAATCTACAGTATCACTAGCCAGTCAACACTGAGGTTGTGAGTTCGAATACCGCACGTGGAAGGTGCGCTCGACTCCAATCAAAGTTTAATTGACTAGGAATGGATCCTAATTTTCCTACGGAAGGTCGGACCCTCTTCCTCCACCAATAAACACTGACCACACGAAATAAAACATTCTCTCACCTAAACTAAATGTTCCTATTGTTTTTATAATAAAAAATATATATAAAAAATGTAAATTAGAATTAAAAAAAAATGTAAATTTCATACATAAGAGAAAAAATAAAATTAACTCAAAACAACCTCATGCAGGCATGCGCCGGAAATTAATCGTCAAAAGGTTGATGGTTTTCCGTAAATAAAGAAGAAAGAAGAAGTACTTTAGTGTTGAAAGTGGCGTTAAAAACAATCAATCAATCATGTCTTTAATCAGAGACATATAATACGTATTATATGTCTCTGCTTTAAATAAGTGAGCCCGCTGGTAATTCTTTGACAGAGCAAATTAGCCATCGATCTACAGTTTTCCTACATTTATAATGTGATGAGCAGTGAAGAACAACGAAAAGAAGTATTAATGATTTTAAAGATATTTATAGGATATAAGCGCATGAGATAATTATCATTGTTGTTCGGTCACGAGTTGAATATTTTTCGATATTTGAACTCTTTGATTAGTTATACTTTTTATTACATTGGCAAATGGCTTTTTTCTTCATGAAATTATAATAGAAAATATAAGGAACGATATCTTATTCTACGCATTCACAATTTGTTTTGATCCGACGTAACAGCTCTAGACGTCTTGACAACGCCTATTGTTGTATGACGTCAGAGGTTTTTATTTCACTGCGAAATCAATGTAATTTATTGCAACCAATGTAATAAAAATATATAATTCTATGTTTATAATAATATTTTTTTTCCACACAATTAACGTTAATATATCAATGTTGTTGAATCAGCATCCCTAGAGCAAGGTGCCCGAAAAAGCAGAGTCTTCTAAACGTTTAAGTTACACGATAAAGCTTACAAAGCATTTTACTAACCATGATTAGTGTATTTGGAAGGTTTCTTACCTTTTCTTTCACTACATTATGCTTTATCAACAAACCACAAGGAAATACTCCCACAGTATCAGCAGTGTCCGTGAGAAAGATGGACTTGCGAAGGGACTGGAGGCTTTGGATACGTCCTTTTATTATCTTCCTCTATTTCATTTTGGCTCTGTTTGTGGCACTTCCCTTGTGTATCATAGAACTGAACAGAGCTGATAAACCAACCCATGTACAAGCCTGGTTTGCCTCTGGTATCTTTGTACTCTGTGCGTTACCTATTTCATTATTTGGAATGTTACAACATCTTGTAAACTATACACAGCCAAATCTCCAGCGTCACATCATTAGGTAACTTTTTTTGTGTCACAAAATAAAATTTACGTACTATAATTTATACATCAGATACAGATACATCAAATAAATACACAATTAGTCCTGAATATGTATGTAACATTTGCTTCTAAATCAGACAATCAGTTTAAACATACATTTTGTCAGTTCACTGATTGAGATTTAGAAGGGAAATGGTTTAGATTTCAAAATCTTGCTTAAAACTACTGCATATTCATTTGCCTGTCGGAGGTGGATTTAGGCGGTGGCCCAGGTAGACGACCCGCTTTTTGTTAGAAAAATTTGGTTGATTATTTAGTAAATCACTGAAGCATGGCTGGAGTGTGCCCCCTCTTAGGCAGTCTGTAGGTTCCTACTTGTGAAAATTCTGTCTGTCTGTCTGTCTGTCTGTCTGTCCGCCGTCCGTCCGTCTGTCTGTCAGGCAAATAAATTTTCCACACCTTTTTTCTTCATCGAATGATGTTCTGGTCTGATGATTTTGTTCAGAGTTATGGTCCTTTGACTTAGAAATTTCACTAATTTAATCAGTTTCCGCACTTTTTTTTGTCATTCTTGAAGATATTGATTTGATTATTGGTACATTGTTGGTATAAAGGTTATCATGACAAGTTACAGTTCAAGTTTGAACTTTGTTCTGGTCTGATAATTTTGGTCCTTGGACATAGAAAATTCACTTAAATAATCAGTTTTCAACACTTTTTTTCGTCATGCTTGAAGATATTGACTTGATATTTGTTATATATGTATAGTTTACGACAAGTTATAGATCAAGTTAGAATTTTGTTCCAATACAATGAATTTTTAGTGAAAGGACTATGTATTGCCATGCAATACTCACAGAATGCTTGTTCATACAAGAAGACACCTTTGACCATGTTGACAATGTTTGAAATTGCAGAAATGTGTTCTGATTGAAAACAAGTATATATATAAGTAAAGTTTTACTTTTGTTATTTGAGAGAACAGTGTCATCATACTGTGGATTCTATTATTTTCGTGGGTACCAATTTTCGTGGATTGAGGAAAACTTACATGTTCGTGGATATTAATTTCGTGGTTTTTCCGAAGTATGCATACAAGCCTATGGAAAATTTGGTATTAGTTAAACATTTAATTTCGTGGTTCACCTGTTCCCACCAAATCCACGAAAATTGGTATCCAATGAATAATAATGAATCCACAGTATGACATGTATTTAAAAAAAAAAAAATCTGAAAGTCTAAGGGACATACAAGTAAACAAAACTTCATGACTTCTATAAGTATCTTTTAAATTTACTTATATAAGTATATTAATATTTACTTCTTCAAGTAAACAACAATTACTTGTACAAGTAGTACCCCTGACTGACAGCAAATGTATGTTTATTATGATTGTTAGGTATAATTTACATTCTACACAATATACAGATATGATTTAACATGTTAATTAAGCAAAACTTTTTACTAATTTATGCATAACTCATTTATTTTGTCAACATGGTAACCTTTTATATTTTTTTCCTTCAGAATCTTGTGGATGGTGCCAATTTATGGAGTAAATGCAGTAAGTTGTGATTTTAATTGCTCAATTTTTTAAATGAAAAAAAAAGAGAAATATATGTATTTTATATGAGCATATAAAATATGAAAACACCAATGTGAAAGAAAAAGAGAAGTACTGTTTATGTCAATGAGACAGAAACCCAATGACATAAAAAACCAAAAGATGTCTAGAGGTGAATATACAGTCATGATAGACAAGTGTAAAGGAAATGCTAACACTATAATCTGACGCCCTGAGTTTAGAAATGGTAGTCTGTTCACATTACATGTCATACATCCTGTACATGATGTATCTAAAGTTGTTTTTAAAACTAATAAATATAAAAACAATATAAGAATTAGTTTTGCATTGTAATGCTCTATTTTTATTACTGTTGCTATTTTGATTTCAACATGCCACCAATTGTGATGTCACATACTTGTTTTATTATACACCAGATATACTGTCATGACTGTATGATATAGACATGATAGACACAAAAAGAAAACAAATATAACACTTTTATTAGAATGGTTTCCTTCTCCTTTCAATCATGCTGCCATATAACATGTATAATTAGACTTGAAAAGAGACATTTGATAATTTTATTTGACTTTTTAAAACGGTTATTTGTCCCTTTATATCTTGCTTTACATCATTTATATTTAGACAAACAATGAGGAATGTAATAACATTGATTTCCCTTTTATTACAGTGGTTTGCCCTTCGTTTCCCGCATGCTGTCATATATTTAGACAAACAAAGAGGAATGTAATAACATTGATTTAACTTGCATTATCGTGGTTTGCCCTTCATTTCCCACATGCTGCCATATATGTAGACGAACAACGAGGAATGTAATAGCATTGATTTCACTTTTATTACAGTGGATTGCCCTTCATTTCCCGCATGCTGCCATATATGTAGACGAACAACGAGGAATGTAATAGCATTGATTTCACTTTTATTATAGTGGGTTGCCTTCATTTCCTGCATGCTGCCATATATTTAGACGAACAATGAGGAATGTAATAACAGTGATTTCCCTTTTATTACAGTGGTTTGCCCTTTATTTCTTGCATGCTGCCATATATTTAGACAAACTATGAGGAATGTATTAACATTAGTTTCACTTTTATTACAGTGGATTGCCCTTCATTTCCCCCATGCTGCTATATATTTGGACAAACAAAGAGGAATGTAATAACATTGGTTTCCCTTTTATTACAGTGGTTTGCCCTTTATTTCTTGCATGCTGCCATATATTTAGACAAACTATGAGGAATGTATTAACATTAGTTTCACTTTTATTACAGTGGATTGCCCTTCATTTCCCCCATGCTGCTATATATTTGGACAAACAAAGAGGAATGTAATAATATTGATTAAACTTTTATTACAGTGGTTTGCCCTTCGTTTCCCACATGCTGCCATTTATTTAGACGAACAATGAGGAATGTAATAGCATTGATTTCCTTTTATTACAGTGGTTTGCCCATCGTTCCCCCCATGCTGCAATATATTAAGACAAACAACGAGGAATGTAATAACATTGATTTAACTTTTATTACAGTGGTTTGCCCTTCGTTTCCCACATGCTGCCATATATTTAGACACTATCAGAGAATGTTATGAAGCCTATGTGATCTATAACTTCATGGCTTACCTCTTACAATACCTCAATAATCAACATCAACTAGAACACTTTGAACAGAAAGATCCAGTCACACATATCTGTCCTCTGTGCTGTATACGGCCATGGAGAATAAACAGGTATGGTTAGCTCATTGTTATATAAAGATCCAGTCACACATATCTGTCCTCTGTGCTGTATACGGCCATGGAGAATAAACAGGTATGGTTAGCTCATTGTTATATAAAGATCCAGTCACACATATCTGTCCTCTATGCTGTATACGGCCATGGAAAATAAACAGGTATGGTTAGCTCATTGTTATATAAAGATCCAGTCACACATATCTGTCCTCTGTGCTGTATACGGCCATGGAGAATAAACAGGTATGGTTAGCTCATTGTTATATAAAGATCCAGTCACACATATCTGTCCTCTATGCTGTATACGGCCATGGAAAATAAACAGGTATGGTTAGCTCATTGTTATATAAAGATCCAGTCACACATATCTGTCCTCTGTACTGTATACGGCCATGGAGAATAAACAGGTATGGTTAGCTCATTGTTATATAAAGATCCAGTCACACATATCTGTCCTCTGTGCTGTATACGGCCATGGAGAATAAACAGGTATGGTTAGCTCATTGTTATATAAAGATCCAGTCACACATATCTGTCCTCTGTGCTGTATACGGCCATGGAGAATAAACAGGTATGGTTAGCTCATTGTTATATAAAGATCCAGTCAAACATATCTGTCCTCTGTGCTGTATACCACCATGGAGAATAAACAGGTATGGTTAGCTCATTGTTATATAAAGATGCAGTCAAGCATATCTGTCCTCTGTGCTGTATACGGCCATGGAGAATAAACAGGTATGGTTAGCTCATTGTTATATAAAGATCCAGTCTAACATATCTGTCCTCTGTGCTGTATACGCCCATGGAGAATAAACAGGTATGGTTAGCTCATTGTTATATAAAGATCCAGTCACACATATCTGTCCTCTGTGCTGTATACCATCATGGAGAATAAACAGGTATGGTTAGCTCATTGTTATATAAAGATCCAGTCACACATATCTGTCCTCTGTGCTGTATACGGCCATGGAGAATAAACAGGTATGGTTAGCTCATTGTTATATAAAGATCCAGTCACACATATCTGTCCTCTGTGCTGTATACGGCCATGGAGAATAAACAGGTATGGTTAGCTCATTGTTATATAAAGATCCAGTCACACATATCTGTCTTCTGTGCTGTATACAGCCATGGAGAATAAACAGGTATGGTTAGCTCATTGTTATATAAAGATCCAGTCAAACATATCTGTCCTCTGTACTGTTTACCATCATGGAATATAAATAGATACGGTTAGCTCATTGTTATATAAAGATCCAGTCAAACATATCTGTCCTCTGTACTGTATACGGCCATGGAGAATAAACAGGTATGGTTAGCTCATTGTTATATAAAGATCCAGTCAAACATATCTGTCCTCTGTGCTGTATACAGCCATGGAGAATTAACAGGTATGGTTAGCTCATTGTTATATAAAGATCTAGTCAAACATATCTGTCCTCTGTGCTGTATACAGCCATGGAGAATAAACAGGTATGGTTAGCTCATTGTTATATAAAGATCCAGTCAAACATATCTGTCCTCTGTGCTGTATACGGCCATGGAGAATAAACAGGTATGGTTAGCTCATTGTTATATAAAGATCTAGTCAAACATATCTGTCCTCTGTGCTGTATACCACCATGGAGAATAAACAGGTATGGTTAGCTCATTGTTATATAAAGATCCAGTCAAACATATCTGTCCTCTGTGCTGTATACAGCCATGGAGAATAAACAGGTATGGTTAGCTCATTGTTATATAAAGATCCAGTCAAACATATCTGTCCTCTGTGCTGTATACCACCATGGAGAATAAACCGGTATGGTTAGCTCATTGTTATATAAAAATCCAGTCAAACATATCTGTCCTCTGTGCTGTATACGGCCATGGAAAATAAACAGGTATGGTTAGCTCATTGTTATATAAAGATCCAGTCAAACATATCTGTCCTCTGTGCTGTATACGGCCATGGAATATAAACTGGTATGGTTAGCTCATTGTTATATAAAATATAAAGATCCAGTGAAAGTTATCTGTCCTCGGTGCTGTTTACCACCATGGAAAATAAACAGGTATGGTATTGTTATTGTATCCAATATCTTCTTTTGAAAATACATGTAGAATGGTACGGGTAGCTCTTTGATAAGTTATTGAACATTAAGATCAAGTAGACATGTCTGTCCTCTGTGCTGATTACCTCTTAAAAATTAAACATTCATGTCTCTAGATATCATTTTATTTTTGTGCTAACAGGTTATTTATTTAAGAAAACGAAGAGGTATATATCAATGAGACAACTCTTCACAAGGTTTCTTTATTGGATTTATGCTTAAGTGAATTCATAGATATGGTTAATAGGTTTTATCATGTTTATGTTATATGTTTACTAATTTCATGGTTTTGCATTTATTGGGGCTATAAAGAGTTCAATTATTAACCCAAGCAAAGCCTTGGATTATGAAATATAATGTATCCTTATCTAAGCCTAAGTGCTTCGAGGGTTAATAAGTTTTATAGCAGATTATATTCTTTAGGCAAGTTATTTGAAGACCTCATGTCTCATTGACATATATATCCCACATCTTCATTGATTCATAATATTGTCTAGTATTAAGAAGATGTGGTATGAGTGGATTGAGTGCCAATGAGACAACTCTCCATCCAAGTCACACTGTATAAAAAGTTAACAATTATAGGTCAAAGACTCAAAGTATAGCCTTCAACACAGAGCCTAGTATTATCAAAATCAAATTAAATACATTGATTTTTTCCAATGTGCCTTCTCTACAGAGGTGGATAAAATACATGGTGCTTTGTGGAAAGGAGATTGGATGGCTCCTTACTATAATATTAATATCTGACTATAAACATTGACCTGTATATCTTACAGAGGTCACATGGATCTTTGAAGTAATGAATGGAAAGATCTTTTATCACCTTTTAACAATGACTCTTTTGTTTCTGAAAATTTATGCAGAGATGTGAAGTTGGATTACTTCATCTTACTTTAGAAAACATCTGACGTCTATAATAATATCTGACCTCTGATTTTTTACCTCTCTTTTTCAGAAATTTTATACAGAGATGTAAGCATGGAGCTCTACAATATACTATAATTAGACCTCTAACTACAATTGTTGCCTTGTAAGTAAAGTATACTGAAATAGATGGATATAGCATTTAAACAAATATAAACATGATCAATTTTTGATAAATACTAGTCTTACCAGCTACAACTGTAGCGATCAATTTCACCAACAAATACTCTTAAATCATGAACATATCAGTATAACTTGAGATCAAGTTTTGTCTAAATATTTCGTGTCCTTGTTTAGTAAATATGGCAGCAGAAACAAGTCTGTGTTGTACATTATTACATCAGTAAAAAACTATTTGCATTTGTCACATGACAGCAGTTTGTATTTGACATGTTTGAAGAACAATTGAATCAAGAAAACCATTACCATTCCTCATTTTAGAATCATAGCCTCCATTTTGAATTGATTTTCACAGAGAGTGATGGTTATTAAAATGTAACAAACATATTACATGACAACTTATAACATTTATTTTGAATTTTATTTACAAGGACGTTAACTTAAATGTAGAAAAATATTTGTTTTATTTCTAGAGCCTGTGAGATGGGAGGCAAATATCATGAGGGAGACTTTGATTTTAAGTCTGCCTGGTCATATCTCGTCATTATTAATAATATATCACAGATTGTAAGTAACTACAGGTTATATATAAATTAAGTTGCATAATAGGAATTTTCTAGTGTGTATAATCTTACTTACAAAAATCTACTTGTATACATTGTCTGTAACAATATATTCAATGCCATGTTCTGCCCTCAGGCAGAGTTGACCTTAGATAAGTTTGACTATTTATTTTTAGGTCCCTTTTCGTCATATAGTTCCTCACATACTCAATTACTTATGCATCCTTGTTTGTTTGGATTTGAGCGTTTCTGATGAAGGTTAATCAAGAAAAACACTATGAAAGAACACAATGTACAAAGTGTAATTTTCGTTTACAATTTTCTTTCATGATGTTATATGAGATGACAGCATCAGTTTATGATGCAGAGCATGGCTGGGAAATAATATTTTAGTTGTTTCAGAAAAATAGGGAGCTGTGGTATGATAAGCAGTGAGACAATGGTCAGACTTTTGAAGAATAAAGGACAAGACAGATAAAGAACAGACAGCTAAACTTTTGATCTGGAGCATACCTGGTTATTTAGGAAACATGTTTCTAGTGCAATAATACTGTTATCATTTATTTATATCATCCACAGGTTACAACAATGACCTATTTTAATAAATGTGAATTCATTTATTTTCATGGGTACCAATTTTTGTGGATTAGGGAAAAATTGTATATACATGGATATTTGATTTCTTGGTTTTACAAAAAATCTGTATACAATCTTATAGACAATTTGTTCTTCCTTAAACTTTTAAATTTGTGGTTCACCTGTATCCAACAAATCCACGAATATTGGTATCTCATGAATGATAATGAATTAACAGTAGTCTTAACTAGTTTAGGAAAATCAAAAGTTAAGAAAAGAGGTTTGTCTTGTCAGTCAGAATACCACATATCCAAATCATATGCAAGATAAATACCAATGAGGTAGCAATCCAACAATCTGACTTAATATAAATAAAATATTTGCCAAGAATTTCTGTAGTTTTTACAAAAAAAAAGGTTTAAATAAAGGACACCTGACTGAACTTCTATTTTGGGATTATAAGATAATGGCCTTTATCATAAGTTATTATCCAATAATATCAAATCAAGGAACTGATAGAAAATAACATTTTCAACATTTGAAACTGCACCGCAACTGAAAACAACAAATTATTTCCATTTATATGTTCCCATATGAGCCAAATTTTAAAGTATGATTTTTACTAAGTGCACATTCCCAAACCATTATTCTGCTTGTACACAGTTTACCATTAAAAAAGGGATTATTTTTACTACTTGCATTTTCATATACAGTTATTCTACCTAAGTTTTTTTTAGCTCACCTGGCCCAAAAGGGCCAAGTGAGCTTTTCTCATCACTCGGCATCCATCGTTTGTTAACTTTTACAAAAATCTTCTCCTCTGAAACTACTGGGCCAAATTAAACCAAACTTGGCCTAAATTATTCTTAGGGTATCTACTTTAAAAAAAATGTATCCGATGACCCCGCCCATCAACCAAGATGGCTGCCATGGCTAAAAATAGAACATGGGGGTAAAACACAGTTTTTGGCTTATATCTCTGAAACTAAAGCATTTAGAGCAAATCTGACATGAGATAAACATGTTCACCAGGTCAAGATCTATCTGCCCTGAAATTTTCCGACGCATCAAACTACCTATTGCTGGGTTGCTGCCCCTGAATATTGGTAATTTTAAGGAAATTTTAGTTTTTGGTTTTTATCTTGAATATTATAATAGATAGAAATAAACTGTAACAGCAAAGTAAGATCTACAAATAAATCAACATGACTAAAATTGTCAATTGACCCCATAAGGAGTAATTGCCCTTTAAAGTCAATTTTTCACAATTTTTCGTAAATTTTTGTTATCTTTTACAAAAATCTTCTCCCCTTAATCTACTAAATTAGAAAAATAGAATTAAACTTAGCCACAATTTTCAATAGGGTATCTTGATTTAGAAATGTATCCGATGACCCTGCCATTCAACCAACATGGCCGCCATGGCTAAAAATAGAACATAGGGGTTTACAATAGAAGTCTATGGGAAAATTGTAAAACAATTTCAAATAATCACAACTTGAAAACTAATTTAAATAATGATAAGGGGTCTTCAGTTACTATTGTAAGACTACAATGGGATCACCTGCTTTTAATTTAACTACTGGGCCAAATTAAACCAAACTTGGTCTCAATCGTTATTGGGGTATCTAATACTATTTATTATGATTTTAACCTTATTTTACATGATTTCCAAAACCACAGTTTTATTTTTCAGATTGCTATGTATAGTTTGGCTTTGTTTTATAAAGCAATGAAAGCAGATTAAGTTTTATTTTTCAGATAGCTATGTATAGTTTGGTATTGTTTTATAAAGCAATGAAAACAGAACTAGCACCAATTAATCCAGTTCCTAAATTTCTGTGTGTTAAATTTGTTGTCTTCTTCTGTTTTTGGTAAGTAGAAAGAATAGATAGATAAAAACATAAAAGTCAATGAAACAACAAAACCAACAAATCTTTTTCTAGAAAAAAAACTTTTTACCGAATTCATTTTTTTTTGTTGAACATCCCTGTCTGGTGCTCTCTGGCATTGCCTCTTAACAGAATGATGCATGTATCATCATCTTAGATAAGAGATATGTCATCAGCAAACAGAGCTGAGCAAGTTTTTGTCGACTTCAGTAGCTGTAATGCCACTTAATGAACACAAGTAAATATTTAAAATATATCAGGTATGCAGATAAGTTTCAGGGAGCCTCTAGTTTCAGTTTGGGGTTTAAATGGGTTTTCACATTTTTTATGCCCCTGCCGTTTTGGAGGGGGCATTAAATATTATTCTTGTCTGTCTGTACGTTTTCTAACTTAAGTTTGTCTCGAGCAAATGTTATGACACTTATTTACACAATGCTTACTACCAAAAAACACAAATCAAGTTTGAATTTAGGTGGCTTCACTTTTACCTTTCTAGAGTTATGCCCCTTTACCATGGAAAAATTGTTTGAATTTTTCGTTTCCATTCTCTAAAGTAAGTTTGCCTCAATAACACAATGCTTATTACCACAAAACACAGATGAAGCTTGAATTTTGGTGGCGTCACTTTTACCGTTCTTAAGTTATGTCCCTTTATTACATTATATGCAAAAGGGGGGGGGGGCATCATCTGTGTCCCATGGACATATTCCCTATCTATTTTTGAATTTTTAATACACAAAGGTAATAGAAAAGAAACTGCATAGGAGCCTTTAATTTAATTTAAAAACTAGTTACAGCCACATACAGTCAATGACAGTCAAAACATTATAAATATAAAACAATAAAGAAAAAAAAGTAAAGCATCAAAATATTTGGGAATCAAAAACTTATTAAAGTATAATCAAATGTGGGGTTAACCTAGGGATTTCTTTTGCTTTTATATTATAGACATTTCACTGTCAATGAAGAACTATATTTTAGAATTCTGATTATTAATCTTTTTCAGGCAATCCCTAGCTATTGCAATTCTAGTCAAGCTAGATGTTATACCAAGTGGAGGGACATGGGACTTCTATCAAAGTATCACTGATGTAGCAACAGGCTTACAGGTATCTTTAGTAATTAAATATAGTGGTGTGAAAAGTCAGTGATAGGGCAATCTGAATTCACAAGTAAACAAAATCAATTGATTGATTGATTGTTGTTTTCTTCAGTTTAGTGGCAAATACTTCATGCATTTTCAGGATAAAAACAAAACAGACATTAAATAATTTTCCATTCACTGTTTTGTACATAATCTGGCTGTAAGTTTCTTGTTTTACATTTGTCATTCTGGGATTTTTTATTATGCCCCATGCAGGGGCATTATGTTATCCGGTCTGTGCGCCCGTTTGTTCCTCCATCCCTCTGTCCCTCTTCAGGTTAACGTTTTTTGTCAAGGTAGTTTTTGATGAAGTTGATGTCCAATCATATTGGAATTTAGTACACGTGTTCCTTATGATATGATCTTTCTAAGATTATGCCAAATTAGAGTTTTGACCCCAATTGCACAGTCCACTAAACATAGAAAATGATAGTGCCCGCTTCAGGTTAAAATTTTTGGTCAAGGTAGTTTTTGATGAAGTTGAAGTCCAATCAACTTGAAACTTAGTACACATGTTCCCTATGTTATGATCTTTCTAATTTTATTGCCAAAATTTAGAGTTTTGAATCCATTTTCACAGTCCACTGAACATGAAAAATGATAATGCGAGTTGGGCATCCATGAACTATGGACAAATTCTTGTTATAATATTGAAAGTATCAATTCAATGGCAAGAATAGAAAACCACTGGATACACTGCCTGATGGAAATTATCAACAGATAAAGGATCTGTTACACAGATGATAGCAGATATGTTCCTAATGTTGTAACTACAATCTAGTCCCTTCTCAGTAAAGTACCCAACCAAATTAGACTAACTACAGCTAGGGTTTGTTTTAACATGAGCAACACGACAGGTGCCACATGTTGAGCAGGATCTGTTTACCCTTCCGGAGCACATTAGGACACCCCAAGTTTTTTGTGGGTTTTGTGTTGCTTAGTCTTTATTTCTTTATTGTGTTTTGTGTACTATTGTTTGTCTGTTGGTATTTTTCTTTTTTAGCCATGGTGTTTATTTTCGACATATGAGTTCGAATGTCTCTCTGGTATCTTTGGCCTCTCTTTATAGATTATCCAGATGAGATGTTGCTTTGAAATACCATAGATTATCTGTTTATAGCCATTTTCTTAGGCAATGCCAATGTTTTTTTATGATATGGCATTCTCACTCTGCTGAACTGAGAAAAATACATGACCGCAGAGCTCCAGATAAGAATTCACAAATTGGGGTTTTTACCCACCATTTTTTTATGTAATTGGGTGATAAAGTTTTTTAATTGCATTATCAATTCCAATTCACCCCTCAAGCAAATATCAAATTGGGTTTTTCACCACCAAGCTCCTTAATGTATTGGGTTTTTTCATCAACACAATATTGAATATTTAGGCATGTTATAATCACATTATATCAACCCCAGATGTGTTTCCATCTTAAATGTGTTTCTTTCTTTGTAGAATATGTGCTAGCCGTTTTATTTGGTTTATTCACTGACGAGCAATTGTACATTTAATTTGTGTCCCGTTTTAAACGTTCTGTCAGTTTTGTATTTTCTCAAAACTTATGTAAACTGCAGCTGGTGTCACTAGTTGGACAGGAACTAATTGCCTTTCTAGATCCCATATGATCAACCTACAGTTTAATTATAGTTGGGGTAGGTGTGGCTAAGTGTTTAGATTTTTGTGTAATATATGTGAAATTTAGGTGCTGTAAGAAAGTTTTGCCAGTCCTTTCACCTATTTGCCAGATCTACTTTTTAATAAAAATAAAAAAGTAGTTTCCAGATTTAAGATATACCCCAAAACCTCGAGGTTTATAGGGTGGTTTATAATGACGGAGACCACATTCAACTTAAATTTACAAATAATTCTGCAACATCAAGTAAATAAATGACAATGTTATACTGCACTTGCCAATAAGACAACTATCTTAAGCATCTAGAACAATTAGACCAAAACAAAGAAAGTGTCAAGCTGCATTGACGTAAAAAAACGGATATGTGTATACACCTTATCGCTATTTGTCCGCCATTACTGGACATCACAAAAGTTCCCGTAAAATGTTGACGTCATAATAGAAAATATCTGACGCCACAATGGAAAAGTGATTGTTGTATGACGTCAAAAGTTCAAGCGGGACAGATTATCGGGTCAAGCGGGAATAGCGATAAGGTGTATTCACTCATCAACTAAAATGAAAAAAATAATATATAAACTGTTTTCGTTTAATTCAATTTACATAAATCTGGGTTAAGTTGTCCCTTATCAGAACTTTTGGTTTCCGATGCTTTCAAACTACATATCATGTCATAATTGATTTGGCCTTTCACTTTTTCCAACTGATTTCGTTTTTGACGGAACCCCGTGTTTATCGCTCTAGCAATGTTCTCGTTATGGTACGCAAACACGCCCGTGCGTTCAATGGCCGCTTCCTAAAATCACTAGCTGAGTCTTGTTATCATCATAACTTTCCCTCAGCTATCAAAAAGAAGCCGAAAACATGCTTCTATTCAATATTTTTACCGGACATTTACTTTCGTTTTAATTCATTGTATGTTGTGATAAATCCCGAGCAATTCGAAAAAAAATGACAGCATGTCACACGCTAATTGGATAAACGCCGAGAAGATCGAAATCTTTTCATAAACACGTGTACCTTTTGAGCAACGGAAAAATTCCAACAGGGACCCATTACAGCTACTTGATGCAGGGCTCTATTTTTAGAACGAAAGGACATTTCCAATTATAAATATTATAAAAATAGATTTACGCGAAGACTGTAATCAAGTAAGGGTAAATAACGCAAACGATAGCGAATAAAAGCGTTAAAAACCCATGTTTTTGGCATATAATTGGGTTTTCCTTTGAATTAATTAGGTTATTGAACCCTGCAATGGGCAATTGCATTGGGTTTTTAATTATTTTTATTGCGTGATCACGCAAATACGCAGCTTATCTGGAGCTCCAGTGCCTGTGGTGTCAGATAAAAAATGAACATTCATAAGGATCGAAGGAAAAATGTGTAAATTATTTCCACAGATTTCGTTCAAATAATTTATAATGTACAAAATCTAGAAATGTTGGTGAGTTGGGACTTTTAGCATATCTGAAAAAAAGGAGATATGGAGATATATGTCATTGAGATAGCAACCCAAGACTGCATTAACATTAGAAAACACTTTAACAATTCAAAGTCTTCAAAATAGACTTGTCTTCTGATGCATGTGGATATCTATGTCATGTATGATAATGTACTGTAGATTCATTTATTTTCGTGGGGACCAATTTTTATACGACCGCAAAAAAATTTTGCGGTCGTATATTGGTATGACGTTGGCGTCGTCGTCGTCGTCGTCGTCATCGGGCGTCGTCCGAAGACACATTGGTTTTCGTACTCTAACTTTAGTTTAAGTGAATGGATCTCTATGAAATTTTACCATAAGGTTCAATACCACAAAAGGAAGGTTGGGATTGATTTTGGGGGTTATGGTACCAACAGTTAAGGAGTTAGGGGCCAAAAAGGTGAGCTTTTCTCATCACTTGGCGTCCGTCGTCCGTCGTCGTCGTCGTCCGTCGTTGTTAGCTTTTTCAGACAAATCTTACGATCTGTTGGGTTGCTGCCCCTGAGTTAGTAATTTTACAAAAATTTTGCAGTTTTTTGTTATTATCTTAGATATCATTATAATATCTAATATCTAATTCTATTAATTATGATTTTAACCTTATTTTACATGATTTCTAAAGCATCAGTAAATGCAGGTGAGCGACACAGGCTCTTGAGAGCCTCTAGTTGTAACTTCCAGACATAACTTGTGTTTTAGTGTATGGATCTCTCTGACATTGTACTACAAGGTTCCATATCACAAAGGGAAAGCTGGAATTGAGTTTAGGGGTAATTGCCCAAAACGTTTAGGAATATGGGGCCAAAAAGGGGCCAAAAGTAAGCATTTTTCTAGTTTCCAGACAATAACTTGTGTTCAAGTGTATGGATCTCTCTGAAATTGTACTGCAAGGTACCATACCACAAAGGGAAGGCTGGGATTGAGTTTGGGGGTGATGAATCATAAGGGGGTTCAAAAAATTTTGGGGGGGGGGGGTTTTTTCCTTTTTTTTCTTTTTTTCCTTTTTTTTTTCTTTTAAAATTTTCCATTTTAAGTTGGTTATTTCTGTTTTATATTTAAAAGCAAATAATAATGATATGATAGGAGATACACACCAAACAGGTTAAATTATTATATAATAAGTATTGTGCAATAGCAAGAAATTTTCAATTGCACAGTATTGCACAATAGCAAGAAATCTTCAATTGCACAGTATTGCGCAATAGCAAGAAATCTTCAATTGCACAGTATTGTGCAATAGCAAGAAATATCCAGTAGCACAATATTGCGCAATAGCAAGAAATTGTCAATTGTACAGTATTGCGCAATAGCAAGAAATATTCAATTGCACAGTATTGTGCAAAAGAAGATACTTCGTATAAATTGCTTATTTCTTGACCAATTTCAATGGGGTTGTATTCTTGAATTCTTGGGGTTCTTTAATATGCTGATTCTAACCATGTATTAAGTTATTGGATTTTGGGCTGTATATAAATTGGTCCACATTGAGGTCCAATGGGTCCAAAACTAAACTTTGTTTGATTTCATCAAAAATTGAATTATTGGGGTTCTTTGATATGCCAAATCTAACCGTGTATTTAGATTCTTAATTTTTGGTTCCGTTTTCTAATTGGTCTACATTAAGGTCCAAAAGGGTCCAAAATTAAACTTAGTTTGATTTTAACAAAAATTGAATTCTTAGGGTTCTTTGATATGCTGAATCTAAACATGTATTAAGATTTTTGATTATGGGCCCAGTTTTCAAGTTGGTCCAAATTGGGATCCAAAATTAAAATTTGTTTGATTTCAACAAAAATTGAATATATGGGGTTCTTTGATATGCTGAATCTAACCATGTATTTAGATTTTTGATTTTTGGGCCCCATTATCAACTTTGTCCACATTGAGGTCAAAAGGGTCCAAAATTAAACTTTGTTTGATTTCATCAAAAATTGAATTCTTGGGGTTCTTTGATATGCTGAATCTAACCATGTATTTAGATTTTGGATATTGGACCATAATAGGTGAATGTCCAATTTAAAATTTTTAAGTTCTTAGACCACATTCATTCTGTGTCAGAAACCTATGCTGTGTCAAATATTTAATCACAATCCAAATTCAGAGCTGTATCAAGCTTGACTGTTGTGTCCATACCTGCCCCAACTGTTCAGGGTTCGACCTCTGCGGTCGTATCAAGCTGCGCCCTGCGGAGCATTTTATTGTGGATTGAAGGACTATTTTCACTGGATATATTAAAATGCGTGGTATTGCCAAAGTCTGCATACAAACTTTTAGATGTTTATACGCCGCTTTAATTATACCCCCGCTTTAAAAAAGTGGGGGTATACTGTTTTACCTCTGTCTGTCCATCCATCCGTCAGTCCCTCCGTTTGTCCCATGAATATTTTCATTGCATTTTTCTCAAGAACTACAATACAAGGATTTCTGAAATTTGGTTTCAGGGTTTAAATAAGTCAGCTATACTGTGTGATGCGTTTTCAGATTCATCACTCAACAACGTCCTATTTACCGAACACTTGTATCATTTTACACATGATAGCCATGTTGAAAATTTTCGGCGCATTTTTCTAAGGAACATCTTGACAAGGATTTCTGAAATTTGGTTTTAGGGTTTATATAAGTCAGCTATACTGTGTGATGCATTTTCAGATTCATCACTCAACAACTTCCTGTTTACAGTACACTTGTATCATTTTACACATGATAGCCAAGTTGAAAATTTTCGTCACAATTTTTCTCAGGCCAGGGTTTTTTTTAATTTGTTGGTTTACAGATTTTTCACATGAAAAAGTCATGTTGGTCGGTGGGAAAAAAAAATAAAATAAAATATCTTTCAAGACAGAAAAATATGTAAAAAGTAAATAAATATATTTCACCTCACTAACAATATGTTTGGTATGCTATTTTGTCATCATTTCTTAAATTCTAGTTCCATGAAATGTTATTGCTCAGCTGTCATAAACATAAAATGCATGCCATCGTCTTACAACAAAAAGGGAGGTATGTTCTCGGACAAAGACGAAATTAAATCGTTTTTTTCCCCCAAAAAAAGAAAAAACAGATCCTTGTAGCTTTTCATCAATTTCAGGAAACTTGGTGAATAATAATCTTCAAGCACGAAAACTAATAAATAAAAGTTGTAAACACGTCGTACGAAAATAAGCTTTACCATTCGTGTCAAAAACGTAATAGACTCGTCCACTGGATAGACGATGATATAGGATTCATCAGTTGTCATGCATTCCTGTTTTTTATATCCAAATGAACGAATATTTTTTTACTATCTATGAAACAAAAAAAATCCAAATTGTTTGTGAATATCTAATACTTTCACTTGGTGTCTTTCATGTTTGGACATGTCCATTTCATCTATAGGTGAGATGATACATCTTACAGAATTATGACAAAAAAGGGAAACAAACTTATTGTAATGGGTTTTAAACACAGGTTTGGCTCCACAATATTATTTGTGCAAACAACATTTGAAGGTCAGTTCTATTTTTAGATACGTAAATATACAGATTATTTTCGATTTCTTTTTTTTCCACAACACAATGTGTTATCAATTCTGTTAGTGTTTATGCATTTCATTCCATAAAAATTTTTTTTTAATTTATTTTCCATGGAGAATGTATTTGTTAGGGTTGGCGGTAATAAAAAAAGCATGAAATGTCAATTTTGTTTTTATTCTGCAAATCGGAAAAATAGGGTCGGCAATTTAAAAAACCCTGGCCTCAGGAACTACAATACAAGGATTTCTGAAATTTGGTTTCAGGGTTTATATAAGTCAGCTATACAGTGTGATGTGTTTTCAGATTCATCACTCAACAGCTTCCTGTTTACCAAAATATTTCGGCGGTTGTATCATCAGTGAGCTGTAGCTCGCAGTTTTACTTGTTTGTACTTTACTGAACACCTAAATTGGGGGGTCCTATAACCACAAAAAAAAAAAATTGGTATCCAACGAATATTGATGAGTTCACAGTATCATAATGAAAGGATTAGAATAGTTTTGTCAGCACTTTCATTTTCTTTCCAGGTGTTCATTATCTTTGTAGAAAAGTTGATAACAGTATTGTCAGTACTTTGATTTTATTTTCCAGGATTTAATTATCTGTTTAGAAATGTTGATAACACTATTGTCAGTACTTTAATTTTCTTTTCCAGGATTTTATTATCTGTGTTGAAATGTTTATAGCAGCCATTGCTCATTACTACTCATTTTCCCACAAACCATTCATTGTGACCGAGGAGAATTCACACCAGTCTAACTGCTGTGAAGCCTTCCTGTCCATGTGGGATGTCTCAGACATGAGAGATGACGTGTTGGAACATGCTAAAATAATAAGTAAGTCCTGACAGGACTGCATAGTTCTACCAAATACCAGCTGTCTAATTATTGTACCAATTATTATTAAGATTTGCTTATGACATAAATAACAAGCATTTTTAGCTCACCTGGCCCAAAGGGCCAAGTGAGCTTTTCTCATCACTTGGCGTCTGTCATCTGTAGTCCTTCGTTGTATGTTGTTTTCTGTCGTTAACTTTTACAAAAATCTTCTCCACTGAAACTACAGGGCCAAATTTAACCAAACTTGGCCACAATCATCATTCAGGTATTTAGTTAAAAAATTGTGTCTGATGACCCCGCCTGCTAACCATCATGGCCGACATGGCTAAAAATAGAACATTGGGGGAAAATGCAGTTATTGGCTTATATCTTTGAATCCAAATCAATAAGTGCAAATTTGACAATAGGTTAAATTGTTCATCAGGTTAAGATCTATCTGTCCGGAATTTTTCAGACGAATCAGACAATAGGTTGTTGGGTTGCTGCCCCTGAATTGGTAATTTTAAGGAAATTTTGCAGTTTTTGGTTATTATCTTCAATATTATTATAGATAGAGATCAACTGTAAACAGCAATAATGTTCAGCAATTTAAGATATACAAATAAGTCAAACATGACCAAAATGGTCAATTGACCTCATAAGGAGTTATTGCCCTTTAAATTCAATTTTTTTCATAAATTTTTGTAATCTTTTACAAAAGTCTTCTTCTCTGAAACAACTGAGACAAATTTAACCAAACTTGGCCACAATCATCATTAGGGTATTTAGTTTAAAAAATGTGACCAATGACACTGCTTGCCAACCAACATGGCAGACATGGCTTAAAATAGAACATAGGGGTAAAATGCAGTTTTTGGCTTATATCTCTGAAACTAAAGCAAAAGTTTAACGGTTTCATTATTTCATGCATCAATTGTAAATAAAGATATCAGGTGAGCGACACAGGCTCCTTAGAGCCTCTAGTTGTTTATACTGTTCGCCCATTTTTGTCTTCATTTTAATGGCGTTTACACAGTTTTTGTCAATTTTACTCCTTTGTATCATCTTGAGTTTTAAAAGCAAGTAAAAAAAAGAAAGGCCAAAAAGTGTTGTAACGATTATGTTAAATATTTGTTGTGCTGCTTTGATTTAGAAAATATTATTGTCTATGAGATCAATTTATCTGTAAAATTTTTAAACAACCTGCATGATCTGATAAATAGATTCAGAGTTGCGCAAAAAGTTTGATGAATGATATGTTCAATCACATTTTTATGTCTACGGGATCCCAGTTCTCTTAAAACTTAAAAGAAGTTTTACTTTTTGTGACATTTATATTTTATCATTTGTATTAGGCATTACAGAAATGTGGGGAAATGAACACTTTTTAGCACTTTTCTTTATCGAAGGGCTACAAAATATTTTGAAATTAATGCAGGATTTACAGAATGAGTACAGACAATTGATTCTTAGTTTGAATTCTATCCCGGTTTGTGTTAATGTTGTGGATTTTTTACAAGATGGTTGTTGTTGGTTACACTTGTGATGTGATACATGTACAGACACGGAAACCAGGCGTAACAATCATACTATAGCCTGCTGTCATTGCATAATAAAGGGAATGTATGTCCAGGTGTCAACCAGATGGAGTCCAAGCGTAATTGAGGCAGAAACAAGGCTTGAAATTAGGCGTAATATTTAAGTAACAGATTTTTGTTGTTTCCAATATTTTATAATTTGTCTGTTGTGTTCTATAATATTTTCTTTGACATTTTAGGTAAAGCAGTAAAGAAAACAGTGAGTAAATCAAGAATAAAAACAAATGATACAGAACGAACACCATTAATAAGAGACAGTCAGACTAACTATACATCAGATGGGGGTCCCAGTGACTGGGATACAGCTTCCCTAGAACAAAGGGAAATAACCCATAAAAAATCAGTTCCTACTGAATCAATGAATAATTACATAGTGTTTGGTTCCAGTTCAGAAACTAATTATAGCAACGATACTCAGACAGATGTAAGGGTAAGACAGAAAGATCATGTGACTTGTGATAAACAGGAAGTGGAAAATGTTAGACCAATAGAAAGATGTGATACAAAAGAAGTTAGTGTATCATCCAATCAGGAAGAAAGTAACAAAAGTGATAATATACAAACAGAACAAACTGAAGGGTTAATTGAAGTAGAGGTACATAGCAATATAGATAACGACAGAACAATAGATACAGACCAGACAGGCTCTATACAGGTTGATGTCTCAACTGGACATGCTGATAACACACCTGTTGTATAATGTCTCATTGTTACTATAAGTCTTATGTATTGATAATAGTATGGTAACTACAGTATACAAATTAAGATTGTATATAATTGCCAAAAACCTTTATAAGTTAACTTATGTTTATGTTGTTATTTTAGAATATTGTGACAGTAGCAACACTTTATTCAAAATATATCTAATTATATGTTTTGTATTTGTTTTTAGTGCCATAGCTACTTAATATCAGTGCTTTATATACAAATCTGCATAATTGCCAACATTTTTAATTATGTCTTTCAATTTCATTGTTGTTTAATGTAATGATTTATTTTGTAATAATAACAATTTTACCATTATCCAAAGGTTCATGTCTGTGCAGCTGTTGTGATAGCAAATCTAAAGTAATATGACATATTTATTTTCTTTGAAATTGCTGCACCAATTGGAAAAAATTAAATTTAGAATATTTTTTGGTTAAGACTTAACCTACTATTTTTGGATTGGACCATAAAACACACTCATGTATTAAGACAGCAAATAAAAATGTTTCCTAAATTTCTTTAGTATTAACAGATGTTATAATAGTTTTCATTACAAGTGTTCAAAACTTCAGGTGTATTCTAAAAAAAATGTCAATATCAACATACATTGGCTAATTTATAGGAAAAATCTATCTCATCATCAAATGATCATCTTTGCAACAAGGAGTGCCTTATTGTATTGATTTTAGTTCGCTAACTTCTTTAAATACTTCAATTGTGTAAAAATATAAGATATATAATGCATGCAAAACATTTAAATGTTTACTGTATCTTTTTATACAACAAAAATTGTGTATGTATTGATAAATGTTAAGTTTAAAGTTATTGTAAATAAGTTGATCTCATACAATAATATTGGTGAAGAAAATAATAAAAAGAAAAGCAATGAAAACTTTTCAGATGAAGGTTTAGAGAAAATTACGTCATGATGAACACCCAGTAGCAGAGTAACTGTTTATACTGTCTGAAATTTTAAATGAATTGATGTTTTAGAAAGTAATAATAATAATAATAATGACTTTATTTAAAGAGGGTGACTCAATTAGCATTCACTTATCTACCCTGAGGCCCTCACAAAAACATACAGAACAAGTATTACAGATATTACAATTTTTTAACATATAACTAAACTTTCATGCTAGATGATTGTCTGTAGAAAAAAAACCAAACAAATAATACATTATACACAAACATTAAAAAGACATGATACAGTTAAAGAGTTGTTACATATTATTTATCGTTAAGAAATCTACACATTTTCTTTTAAAAGTATCTAGATTTTCACATAGTTTTATTTCATTTGGTAGTTTATTCCAAAGTATTGAGGAGCTTTGTGTGAATGATTTTTTCATAGAATTTGTATTAGGCCTCACTACAGCTAGATTATTATTTGCAGAAGATCTTAAATGTCTATAGGTTTATAATTAGACAACATAGTTCTGTAAGGTAATTAGTTGCTTTATTATTGAGAATTTTATGAACAAGAATCAATTTATGAATTTAAGAAATCCTAGATTTGAAATTGAACCATTTCAACTCTTTGAATAAATTTATAGTAGGTTTTAGTAGTGTCAATCTCTGTATTTACATCTTAGCTTTATAGAGGCTAGCTTGCATTGGAAATACACACTCTTTCTGAGCTCCATCTTTTTAGGGAATGCATAATTCATATTAGTCACAATTATTTAAAAAAAATTGATGAATTGTTGATATACACATCCCTCTATTTATTTTTTACAAAATATAATAAAAAATGGCCTTTATCTATATACTCATTTGTAGACTGTTGAATTTATAGACTCCCAGGGTAAAAATAAAAAGAAGAAAATGTGGTATAATTGCTAATGAGACAGCACTCCACCAGAAACCAAATGACCTAAAATTTCACAACTATAGGTCACTGTACAGCCTTCAACAATGAATAAAACCCATACCACATAGTCAGCTATAAAAGGACTCGAAATGACAAATGTTAAACAATTCAAACTAGAAAACTAAAGGCCTGATTTATATACAATACAATAAATGAAAAAAAATTATGATATACAGCAACAAACTACAACCACTGAATTACAGGCTCCAGACTTGGGAAAGTATATATAAAAAACTTGTCAAAACTTGTACTAAATGTTATCATCGATACAAGGACATCATTTGTTCATTCGTACTACATATAAATCAAAGTGCAGACATCTTATATGTTCAGGTTTTTTTTTACATCACATCTTTAATAAAACAATATTCTTTACAAAGCACAAACATGATGTCATTCACCTCAAAAGCCAACCAAACCTTTAAACAGACTTATTCAGAAGGGATATATTTGTGATACTGTTATCAAGTCATTAAAGATGGCATTTTTGGGTTAAGATGCATGAAATGCAATCAAAACCCTATGATACTGACTTGATATCTAAATATTCCAAGGTTTATCACCACTTATGAGATGCACAAAATATAGTGCACTGATCATAACATTCTACTGATGTTCAGTAGTTGTCGTTTGTTGATGTGGTTCATAAGTGTTTCTCGTTTCTCGTTTTTTATATAAATTAGATCGTTGGTTTTCCCGTTTGAATGGTTTTACACTAGTCATTTTTGGAGCCCTTTATAGCTTGCTGTTCGGTGTGAGCCAAGGCTCCGTGTTGAAGGCCATACCTTGACCTATAATGGTTTACTTTTACAATTTGTGACTTGGATGGAGATTTGTCTCATTGGCACTCATACTACATCTTCTTATATCATTAAACATCCTATCCATGAACATTTCCAGAAATGTATCAATGAAATATATGCTCAGATTTTCAAGTTACAAAATTATGTTATACTTATCAAGAAAATTACATAACTTGTGCAAGGTGCAGGAATCTAATATATGTTCTAAAAATATAAATGATGTCATTGTTAAAGTAATCTTTAAAATTGGAGTGATCTTCCTTAGTCCATAAATTGTAGTTGAATCAACTACAACCAGCCAGAGAAACACATGACCTTGTGCAATGACAAAATATAAGCGAATAGTATCAACAGGATGTAGGATAATTATTTCTCATAACTGTTCATAAATAGCAAGATATATTTAGTTGTGTTTTAATTTTTATGCCCCACCTAGGGGCATTATGTTGTCAGTCTATGCGTCTATCCGTTTGTCCGTCTGTCCCGCTTCAGGTTAAAGTTTTTGGTCAAGGTAGTTTTTGTCGAGCCTGCAACTTCTGTCGCAGAAAGCTCGACATAGAGATAGTGATCCAGCGGCTGTGGCGTTAGCTAACTTCTTAAAAGCTTTATATTTTAGAAGGTGGAAGACCTGGATGCTTCATACTTTTTATATAGATGCCTTAATTATGTTATGAAGTTTCGGTCTGTCATATGTCCATTGTCCTTGACCTCATTTTCATGGTTCAGTGACTACTTGAAAAAAAAGTTAAGATTTTTTTTATGTTAATTTCTTATGAGTAATAGGATAACTATATTTAGTATCTGCATACCTCACAAGTCCTCATGCCTGTCAAACAGTTTTCATTTGATCTCGACCTCATTTCATGAATCAGTGAACAAGGTTAAGTTTCCCTGGTCAAGTCCATATATCAGATACTATACAGCAATAGGTCTACTATATTTAGTGTATGGAATTATTGTCAGGTGTACATGTCCAACTGGCAGATGTCATCTAACCTTGACCTCATTTTCATGGTTCAGTAGTCAAAGTTAAGTTTTTGAGTTTTGTTCTTTTTTTCTAATACTATATGCAATAGGTCAACTATATTTGGTGTATGGAAATATTTTATGATGTACATGTCTGTCTCGCAGGTTTTATTTGACCTTGACCTCATTTTCACGATTCATTGCTCAGTGTTAAGTTTTTGAGTTTTGGTCTGTTTTTCTTTAACTATAAGCAGTATGTCAACTATATTTGTTGTATGGAAAGATTGTAAGGTGTATATGTCTGTCTGGCAGGTATCTGACCTTGACATTATTTTCATGGTTCATTGGTCAATGTTAAGTTTTCATGGTTCATTGGTCAATGTTAAGTTTTCATGGTTAAGTTTGTTTCTTAGATACTATAAGCAATAGGTCAACTATATTTAATACATATATTGATTGTAAGGTGTACAGGTCTGTCTGGCATGGTTCATCTGACTTTGACCTAATTTTCAAGGTTCATTGGTCATGTTTAGTTGTCTTGGTTAAGTCTGTTTCTTAGAAACTATAAGCAATAGGTCAACTATATTTGGTGAATGGAGTGATTGTAAGTTGTACATGTATTTCTCGTTTGGTTTATCTCACTTTGACCTTTTCTTGGATCATGTTAAGTTTATGTGATACTTGTAGTAAAGCTTTATATTTAGGACTATCAACATAAAATTAATGGCTAGTAAAGAAGGCGAGACATTTCAGCGTGTGCACTCTTGTTGATGAAGTTGAAGTTCAATCAGCTTGAAAATTGGTAAACATGTTTCCTATATGATATGATGTTTATATTTTTAATGCCAAATTAGAGTTTTGATCCCAATTTCACGGTCCACTGAACATAGAAAATCCGTATGTCCCCCTTCTGGTTAAAGTTTTTGGTCAAGATAGTTTTTGATGAAGTTGAAGTCCAGACAACTTGAAACTTTCACAGTCCACTGAACATGGAAAATGATAGTGTGAGTGGGACATCGGTGTACTATGGAACACATTCTTGCTTCAGAAATAAAATCAATGTTAATACCAACAAAAATAATATTTAAAGATGTTTACTACTGTAAAATTGATAACCTTTCAAATTAAGTTTATTTAAAGGATCATTTAGTTTCCATAGATCATCTCTAATGTTCAGGCTTTATAAACACCAAAGCCTTAAAAATGAGAATGTTATATCCCATTTTTTCATAAGAACTCTAACGGTACTGCCAAACTTCCCAACCAAATCTTTGTATCTAAGAAAGAATTTGGTAAAGGTTTTAATTAGATTTGTTGTAACGAAATCCCTGACTTAATAATTTATCAGTTATACACAAATTATGTTCATTGAAATTCAAAACACGACTATAGACACAGGCATAGGGAACACACAAGTATATATACACCGTAAGGAGGAGCCAAAGGAACATCACCATCTCAAAAGGAAAAATTAACCATTGGAAACAAAAATTCGTCTCTTTTGTCGTAGTTTCCAGTGTTAAACTGAATATTAAATCAATTAACTGTAATTTATACAAACCTTTGGTCATAAACTGTGATTCATGACAATTCAAGAACAAATCTTCTATTAAGTACAGGTCCACCTTAAAATCATGCAATGAGTGATAAGTCCATGTTTTCAGATCCAACTGAAATTTTGCACACATGACCAGTATGGTGTGATAGTAAAAATTCAACATTTCATTTTGCATGTACTTTATTGTAGTTGCCATGATAATAGTTCATAACAATAACAATAATCAACTCATTTTAGTGTGGTAAAGATCCAATATAGCAATATTTGAAGATGAAATTCTGAAAATGTGTATTACAATAGAGGTGTGTTGTGTTTATTCATAGTTTATGACACTATGTATCATTAATTACCCAAAATATTTTTATTTTAAAATTTTAGCTTATATTTGAAATTTTGCTTGGAAACCATGGCAATTTGTGTAAGTAAAGGATTTTCAAATTTTGTCAAATTTTCCAATTTTTATTGAGGTAAAAGTAAACTTTCCAAAACAGCTTCTTAAATAATGATTGTGTGATGTTATACATATGGAATTGGTAAACTCAAAAAAATAAAATGAATTTGGATTGTGATCAAATTTTTGACATAATATAGGTTTCTGACACAAAAAAAGGTGGTCAAAGATCTTACAAATCTTTTGTGCTATACTGTGCAATTGAAGATTTCTTCTTGAAACTTTTCAAAAAATTTGAAATTTGAAAAATTTTGAAAAAAAATATGAACCCTTAAAAAAAGTAGAAAAAAAAAATCCCCCCCCCCAACTTTTTGAACCCCCCTTGGAGCAATTACCCCGAAACTCAATCCCAGCCTTTCCTTTATAGTATGGAACCTTGCAGTATAATTTTAGAGAGATCCATACACTTAAACACAAGTTATTGTCTGGAAACTACAAACATGCTTGTTTTTGGCCCTTTTTTTGCCCCTTATTCCTGCATGTTTGGGGCAATTACCCCAAAACTCAATCATAGCCTTCCCTTTGTGATATGGAACTTTGTGGTACAATGTCAGAGAGATTCATGCACTTTCACACAAGTTATTGTCTTGTTTTTGACCCCTTTTTGACCCTTAATTCCTAAACTTTTGGCACCATAACCCCCTAAATTAACCCCAACCTTCTACTTGTGGTATTAAACATTTCGGTACAATTTCAGAGCAATCGAAATACTTAAACACAAGTTATTATCCTGAAACTAGAAAAATGCTTGTTTTGGGCCCCTTTTGGGCCCCTAATTCCTAAACGGTTAGGACCATCATCCCCAAAATCAATCCCAACCTTCCTTTTATGGTTTGGAACCTTCTTAAAAAAATTCAGAGATCCATTCACTTAAACTTAAGTTATTGTCCGGAAACCAAATGTGTCTTCGGACGACGACACCATAGCATTATATGAAGATTATATCAAATGAAAATTCCAGAACAATCTATTTTGATTATTGATAATTTATATAAAAATGCTGTTTCCTGTGTAAAATGGAATAACCAAATATCAGACACTTTTAGAATAGAACAAGGCGTAAGACAAGGTGGCCTCTTAGTGCAGACTTGTACAAAATCTATATAAATACACTTTTAGACATTTTAACTGATTCAGGATATGGAGGAAAAATTGGATCAATTTCTTGTTGTGCTCCTACTTGCGCAGATGATATAGCCATACTTAGCAATTGTCCGTATGAAACACAAATTTTAATTAATATGGCCTTTGATTTTAGTAAACGTGAGGCATACTTACTACAACCAGCAAAAAGTTGTGTTATACAGTCTAATTCACGTCACCATGAGAAAATAAATGCAAATTTTTGGAATTTAGGCAATTCGACTCTTCCAACTTCTAAGAAAGCAACACATATAGGAATTTGTCGTACAGACGATGATTCATGTAAAGCGACAATAGATGAAAATTTAAAGAAAGCAAGAAGGACACTTTATAGTTTAATCGGGGTTTGACTTTATGGAGGAAATGGATTAGATCCATAAACCTCAATGTCAATTATGCATACTTATATAATACCAATAATGTTATATGGATTGGAAATGGTAATCCCAAGAGGAAGATGTTTAGAAACTTTAAATATCCAGTTTAAAAAATTTTTGAAACAATTGTTATCTTTACCAAAAACAGTAGCTGATCCTGCTATATATATAATTTCTGGGATGTTACCTGTAGAAGCTCAAATAGATGTTAAAATTTTAACTTTTTATGGAAATATTACTAGACAAGAGAAAAGTTCTATTGAATGGCAACTAGCGGAAAGGCAATTAAATGTAAAATCTATTAATAGTAATAGTTGGTTTAGTTTACTGCGAAAAATATTTTTGAAATATGAACTGAATGATCAATGGAAAAGTGAAATAACTTCCAAAGTTCAAAAATTCTGGACTGAGAAGATACTGAATCAAGCAAAACTTTATACCAGTTTAAAGTATTTATCATTGATATATACACCAGGACGTTGTCATCCGATTGCTAATACAAACTCTATGAATTCAAGGGAAATTATTAGAATTCCTACAAAATTGAAAATAGCTACTGGAAGTTTCATTCTACAAGCAGTTAGAGCTAAGTATATAAATAATTCAGAACTGTCTATATGTAAATTGTGTAATGAAACAGAAGAAACTTTACCACATTTTTTATTAACGTGTAAAAGTCTAGAAGATATAAAAAAAAAACGATTTTGGAAGATTTAATTAATTCCTGTAGTGAAGAGTTGGCTATTTTTAATATGAGAGATGAACACTGACATTTTACAACTGATTATAGATCCATTTGCTTACTTGACAATGTTAAGAAATGAAAAAGCTTTTAAAGTGATACAGAAACTTATAGATCCAAAATGTAGACGATTATGTTACAATCTCCACAGTGAAAGGTATAGACTGTTGCAATTAGATGATATAAAGAAAAAGAAGAAAAAGTAGATAATAACTTTATATAAACCCTTAAGTGATTAATGGTTGTCTACTCTTAAACAGTGATATCTTTAGATAGATATTTTAGATTTTAAAGTATTTAAAGTGTTGATGCAGTCTAAATTGACATTAAGCCCAATTTTATCGTCAAGAATGTAAATAATGTACAATGATATTGTTGGAAGATATTTTTATTCATGTTGTAAAATACACTACTCGGAAGAGGTGTGCCTACATTGTCAGAAGCTATATAACAGATACAGATACAGAACCCCAAACAAATTTTGCGGTCGTATAAAACTGAGTTATTTCCCTTTGAACAGAAATCTTGAAATTAATAAGTATTTCATCAAAAATTTAATTCTAGGGAAAGGGCTTTAACTGAAAAAGGAGAAAAGCTAAAATCGTGAAAATCGAACTTGACCTGTAACTTGTCATGATAAAACAATACACCAAATATCAAATCATTATCTTCAAGCATGAAGAAAAAAGTCTGGAAAACTGATTTGCCGGACTGACAGATGGACAGACGGACAGACAGACGGACAGAGTGCAAACCTAAAGTCCCCTTCGACTTCGTCGGTAGAGGACTAAAAAATATGTCCGATGATCCCTCCCGCCAACCAAGATGTCCCGCATGGCCAAAAATAGAACATAGGGGTAAAATGCAGTTTTTTGCTAATATCTCTGAAACTAAAGCATTTAGAGCAAATCTGACTGAGGTAAAAATAATTTTCAGGTTGATTTCTATCCGCCCTGAAATTTTCAGACGAATCGGACAACCCGTTGTTGGGTTGCTGCCCCTGAATTGGTAATTTAAAAAAATTTTTGCAGTTTTTGGGTATTATCTTGAATTATATTAAAATAATCGGCCCTGAAATTTTCAGACAACCTGTTGTTTGGTTGCTACCCCTGGATTAGTAATTTTTAGGAAATTTTGCAGTTTTTGGTTATTATGTTAAATATGATCATAGTATCTAATAATATCTAATCTATAGTATCTAATACTATAATTATGATATTAACCTTATTTTACATGATTTCAAAAACAACAGTAAATACAGTTGAGCGACACAGGCTCTTGAGAGCCTCTAGTTATGTTTCTTACTACTTAGTTGGATTGACATAAAAAGTTCAAAAATATTTGTTATGAAAAAATGAAGTATAACATGAAAGTTCTAGTGAATAACTAAAGTTTTCTGAATACTTGTTGCACCTCTTAGTCTCTGTTAATTATTTCAATGTTATGAATTTATTCATTGATACTGTCAATCAACACCTGTTCTTCAATAGCAGACAAAGCTGTCATAAGATCATCATCATCAATTTCTACCTGTTTCACAGGTGTCTGGACTGAAAATGCTTTGCCTGCAAATCTAGAAAAGTATGATGTAATTTGATGTACATTCAGCCATTCATCAACTCGGAATAATCTTCTTGCATCTTAATCTCTTATAACAATAATATTTAGTTTGCTTTTAATTTACTGATAACAAAATCAATATTAGTACCAATAAAAACAATATTTAATGATCTAATTACAGTGTTGAATTGATAACCTTTTAGAATAAGTTTATTTAAAGGATCGATAAGTTTACCAGGATCGTTTCTAAATTTCCGGGCACGGTAAACAATATTGCCGTAAAATGAGGATGTGCAATCCCGTTTGAAATAAGTTTTCTACAAGTACAACCAAACTTCAAAACCAAATCTTTATATCTGTGGAAGAATTTAGTAAAGGTTTTAAGTAATTTGTGGTAACGAAATCCCTGGCTTAAATTAATAATTTACCAGTAATACATAGATTACGTTTGTTAAAATCAAAAACGTCACAAAAAACACGGACATAGCGAACGAGTTGTGAAATATAAACACCGTAAGATGGTGCCAAAAGAAAATCACCATCCAAAAAGGGAAAATTAACAATAGGGAACGAAAAATCGTCCCATTTGTCGTAAATTTTAGTGTGGAGTTTCCCGTGTAAAACCGAAATATCTAAATCTAGGAAAGGACAGTTGTTACCGTTTAAATTATTTAAAGTAAGTTCCTTTGGGTAAATTTCGGCAGTATGTTGAGAAAATTCTTGATTATTTAACGAAAAAATATCATCAAGATAACGGTAAGTGTTGTTGAATTTATCAATTAAATGCAATTTAGACGGGTCTTACTGAGTTTGATTCATAACAGTACAAAAACAAGTCTGCTATTAAAGTGGCGCAATTAGTGCCCATAGAAATACCTACAACCTGTCGATAAACTTTGTTGCCGAAACGAACATAGATATTATCATGGAGAAAATTAACAGCTTCAATCATCTCACCACACCTCCAGTAAGTATATCTAGCATATTTATCTTTCTCATTAGAGAAGAAGGCTTTAAATGAGTTGCAGCAAATATATTTGCATTCAGATTTACCAGATATTAATTGGTGCCCATAGGAATACCTACAACCTGTTGATAAACTTTATTGACGAAACGTACATAGATATTGTCAAGAAGAAAGGAGTAGGTCCGGTAAGGGCCGATTTTGGCCTCAAAATTCAAGTTCATCTGATGAAAGATTGTGGACACTTTTTAAACACTTAAGTGTCTACTTCAGTCGATTCAATCAGTTTATGTGAAATATTTGAACTGATTTAGTCATTAAGGACGCTCAAATGCAAGCTTAAATATGAAAAATCTATCAAATATGCCATAATATGTCACTTTTCAGATGGTTTTTGTCAAAAATGAAAGTGGCCGCATCCGTGTTCATTCTCATCCTTTATATATGCTATGTATTATCGTCAAATACAACTTACATTTAAATATTAAGAATGAACACAAATGCGGCCACTTCCATTTCAGACGGAAACCGTCTAAAAATTAACCAAAATGCTAAAATTTCGAAGATTTCAGTAATTTAGCATGACTTAATGATGCTAGTACCTGATACATGTGCATTGTATTGTCAAAACAGCCCATATTTATGTAACAGAAGTATTCTTCTTTCCAATAAACAGCTAAAAATTTATATTTTAACAATTTTGTAAAACTGCTATATTTTGGGGCCAAAAAGGGGTCTTACTGAGCCTACTCCTTTAAAGCTTTAATCATCATTGTATGAGTTGCAGTAAATAAACCTGACTCGGTAGTTATACATCCCGTCATTGTGTTATTGGGCTGTGGTAAATTTTTGTATTCTTGTCTTTTGTTTTTGCTAAAGTGCTTTGTTTATATATAATGGTGTATGATTGCCAATGAGACAACTCTCCACAAGAGACCAAATGACACAGAAATTAACAACTATAGGTCACCGTACGGCCTTCAACAATGAGCAAAGCCCATACCGCACAGCCAGCTATAAAAGGCCCCGAAATGACAATGTAAAACAATTCAAACGAGAAAACTAACGGCCTAATTTATGTACAAAAAATGAACGAAAAACAAATATGTAACACATAAACAAACGACAACCACTGAATTACAGGCTCCTGACTTGGGACAGCACATACATACAGAATGTGGCGGGGTTAAACATGTTAGGGGGATCCCAACCTTCCCCCTAACCAGGGACAGTGGTGCAACAGTACAACATAAGAACGAACTATAAAAATCAGTTGAAAGAGGCTTAACTCATCAGATGGATAAAAATACAAATATACAAATACAAGTGGACGTGGCCGGGTACTTGTACATCCAAACAACAAAAAGACACTAAGTACAGATCTGAGAGTACTCGCAGTTACTGACAGCTAGTTCAAAGCCACTAACAACTAACAAAAAAAATCATGCATCTAAGACTAAATTATCAATCCGTACACATCCAACATCCAATGGATTTAGTGTAAAGACGTCATAAACAGTCAGAGAAAAACATGACCTTGTGCAATGCCAAGATACAGGTATCGACAGATTGTAGATCCATGAATGTGTATATGTATATAACAATAATATTTAGTTTGCTTTTAATTTACTGATAACAAAATCAATATTAGTACCAATAAAAACAATATTTAATGATCTAATTACAGTGTTGAATTGATAACCTTTTAGAATAAGTTTATTTAAAGGATCGATAAGTTTACCAGGATCGTTTCTAAATTTCCGGGCACGGTAAACAATATTGCCGTAAAATGAGGATGTGCAATCCCGTTTGAAATAAGTTTTCTACAAGTACAACCAAACTTCAAAACCAAATCTTTATATCTGTGGAAGAATTTAGTAAAGGTTTTAAGTAATTTGTGGTAACGAAATCCCTGGCTTAAATTAATAAGCTACATAATATCGAGCCCATGCCCTGTAAATAGTTTATTTTAGACTTTTTTAATTTGGATAAATGTTTTACATGGTTATAAATCAAATATGAGAATTTGAGTCAAATCGGTGAACATGAATTTGACAGCGAGAGCCCTTTTAACTAAATTAAACTATCAAACCTAAGATACAAAATCATCACATTACCTATTACGTCTTTTGGTTTTGTTCACACATCGTTGTCAATCCAATGGAATTTTATGCGACTGTCATACAAGTGAGAGGTCAAGCTAGCTATAAAACCAGATGTTATCCACCATTTTCTACATAAGAAAATGCATGTACCAAGTCAGGAATATGACAGTTGTTATCCATTCATTTGATGTGTTAGAGCTTATGATTTTGCCATTTGATTAGGGACTTTCCGTTTTGAATTTTCCTCGGAGATCAATATTTTTGTTATTTTACTTTTTAGGAAGGCAATGCATAGAAGGGTCTTTAAAATTTCAAAGTAGGCCTTTGACTGAACTGTGGTAGTGACATGATTTATTAATATTTGACTCCATGGAGCGCACGGCCTTCAATGTAGTTGAATGTATAATTCTATTCTTAATGACTTCCGTGTAGTGTTTAAGTCACATCCCCTTATTAATGGTTGCTGTGTGGGCTGGTACAAATATAATATGCCTTCCGAGTACTTGAATTTTGTATTTAATTCGAGAAATGGGCGTATTACTTTTTTTTTTATTTATTTCTAAATAATTTTAAAGAAGTGATATGGGAATATCAAGTTGTTTTTTTCCCCTCAGATTTCTCCCGTTTGCACCAGTTGCTACAATAGGACGAAAGAGTATCTCTAGTGACCTGACGACACTCTTTACAATTAATTTTCGACGGTGAAGACATATTCAATTTGGTCCTTTTTCAAAAGGTGTATAACTCAATTTCAGTAAAATGAATGATAAAACCCGTTTAAAGTTATACAACATTAATGATTATGTCAAAAAGTATATTTTTCTAAAAAAAAAAAAAACAACTTTTCTACTGCTTTCAAATCTCCTGCACGCTCTGTTCGTTAAATATTCACCGCTTTCTATTATTTGCTACTACAGCTCATTTATTTCCCGAGAGTATTTATTTGGATTCTTGTACACAAATGTTTCCAGTCGGACAGGGTATTCATTTTGAAATTCATCCTTTCTTCGGCAAAATGATTAATTGTCTATAATTAACAGGCCAGAATAAAATTTTTCACTTGAAATCCTTCTGAACCTCCTAATCTGATTATATTATGTCTGAAATATTTTGAATATAATTCTTTTCACTTTTCAGTTATGTAGTGATAAATTAGATAGTGAAGAAGATTTTTGCAGTTAACATTTCCGTACAAACAATGGTACATCTGCATGTTCGACTAAAGAATTGTCCGTTAGATTGAATAAAAAATTCTGTCTGCAGTGAAAGAGGGTCTTCAGAAATACTGTGCATCTGTTTACTCACATAGTGGTATAAACCATATGTGGATTCTAAAAAACTCTAAAAGAACTTCTTGATAATTTTGAATCTCGATCTTTTTCTGAAATTAGTTCTATCAAAACTTTTGATTTTTCAACCCTGTATACCACCATTCCCCATGTGAAATTGAAAAATCGTCTAAAAGAAATAATCCACAATGATTTTCAACATAAAAATGGTAGCATACGCTATAAATTTATTACTTTGGGATACCATCCCAGACAACATTTGTACGTTGGCACAACAATGGCCCAACATATCTACATTCATTGGCCCAACGTTGTTTTTTTAACGTTGGCCAATGAATAATTGCAAAGTGGCCCTATGTTGGCCCAACGTGATGGCTAAACGTTGGCACAACGTTGTAAGGTTTTATACAATTCATAGGTCCAACGTTGGCCCAATGATGGAATAATACGTCTGATGTTGAACAAACGTTGGGCCAACGCAGTAATACAAACGTTTAACAAACGTTGGCACTCCATTGGCACTCCGTTGGTTCAATTTGGAAACTTTTCGATCCATAGGAAGGATGCTAAAATTCCTTCCAAGCAACTACTGAAATAATTCCTGGTTTTTACATTAGTTCAGAATTGCGAAAGTATTAGTTTTTTAAAATGTTACAATTATTGTGTTTTACGGATCCACTGTTGTTATACCATCTTGTTTCTTTCATACAACTCTGATAATTTGATATTTTGCCACTTTCTCCCCATCTTCCTGAACATGCATGAAACATTTGTCACGGTACGTTTAAGCAACCAACAATCAATCAATCTTTCTCTAATGGATTGTACTTTTGAATTTTACCCATATTTTAATGAATTCAATCAACATATCCACATTACCTATTTTCTTAAATAATGTAAATACAAAGGTATGAATATATATACTAGTAATTTATTATTAGCCAGACAACCAGCAAAGTGTAAAAAGTGTTTTTTTTTTGTATCTATACGTTGCTAAATCAGATCTAGAATGAACATTATAAAGTGTATTCATGATAATTCATTTATCACATTTGTATAAAATCATTACGGTTTATGTTGCAATGTTGTATGAAGGCATTGATAATTCATTTCATACATCTATTATCCTAGTTCTGTATTCTAACATGTTTTCTGCTACACTTTGTTTTGTCACTATTTCTGACTCATGTTTAACATGTTTAATCCTTTATCCAGTAGAGCATATCTTCATAAAAATCTGTAATAAAATATTGTATAAACGAGTACGCAATGTATACTTCTTAAGAATATATTGAATTCTCCTAAAAAATAAACAAAAAGACAAAAACAAAATACATTGTTTCCGGTGTCCTGGCACAATAAATATATGGTAAATAGGTAGATAAAAGACTCTTTTTTTAATATTTTACCTAGACTATACAAGAGAAGGCAATAGGCATAATGAATGCTTTACCATAATGATAAAACTTCACGGTGCTAACATATATAAAATTTAAAGAAGTAGCGTTAGCTTTTTGTGATATTTACTCCTACAAACTATTCCAATACCGATTTTGTTTTGCTAAAGTTTTGCCGAGGACAAAACAACAAAATTCAGTCGAGTCCGTATATATATAAATTACAAATTCTTTCACTGAATTAAAAAAAATTGACAAATAAATACACTCTTTGATATCTAAAACACTTTTACCCATGTACATGTGTATATGATCATGTTTCACAAATATATCGTACATGCTTGGCGATTTAGAAATGAAAAATGATAATAAAGCTAACCGATTATTTTATATTTCTATGAAGTAGATTAAAAAACATATTGTATTTGTCATTCATAATCATATGATATTCCCGGGCTTGTGTTTCCTATCATGATTTCCTTGATAGAGGATTGCTGCTCACAAGGAAGCTATTAAACCAAGAGTTCCAAATGGTGAAGTTGAAATCATCCCTTCGTAAATTTTACAAACGCCATCACGAGTTGGTTGACCGTTATGGAATAACCGTTTCACAGATGATATCGGATATGTTCCTTATGTCGTAACTACAATACCCTTCCCTTTTCACGAATGTGACTTACCGAATTAGACTATTTACCGGATTTGTAATAACATAAGCAACACGACGGGTGCCACATGTGGAGCAGGATCTGCTTACCCTTCCGGAGCACCTGAGATCACCCCCAGTTTTTGGTGGGGTTCGTGTTGCTTAGTCTTTAGTTTTCTATGTTGTGTCATCTGTACTATTATTTGTCTGTTTGTCTTTTTATTTTTGGCCATGGCGTTGTCAGTTTGTTTTCGATCTATGAGTTTGACTGTCCCTCTGGTATCGTTCGTCCCTCTTTTATAACCACTGGGTCGATATCTCTGCTGGTGGACATTTTGTCCCCGAGGACATCATCCGCCCAGTAGCAAAATTGCATGAATTTACAAAGATCTAACAGGATACTGGCTCGGACGTCGCCCAGTATAAAAAGGTCCGAGACCGACGTCACCATGGACACGGTGTCGTCTGATAAGGCAGGTGTCCCCTCATCACCAGACATGACAAATATCCCAAACATGACTCATTCAGATCATCATACTAGTGAAAATAGCAATAGTACACATACACAGCCATGTTCAGTTCTCCTTAAAGACATTTTGGATTTTGATGACTCTGAACAACATTGTCTCATTTCGAAATGTGGAACTAATGGCTGCAAAACTTGTGAAATTTTAATAACAGACGCTCAATTCACTAGCAATTTAACTAAAAAGCCTTACTTTACTAGAAGTTACGATGATCTGAATTGTAAATCTATAAATGTCGTCTACGGATTAGAGTGTAACCTTTGTGGATTGGTTTACGTCGGTGAAACGAAAGGAAGGCTAAACAAACGTATGTGCGGCCATAGATCAGATATCAACCTCAATGCAAACGACATTCTGTACCAGCATTTTAATCAGCCTGATCATTCCATCGTTTCTATGACAGTTCGTATAATTGAAAAAATATACCACAATACTAACAATTCTCAACTTGCAACGCCTCTCCGTAGTCAAAAAGAGGACTACTGGATTCGACAATTGGGAACTGCAACACCATATGGTTGCAATGACAAAATTGATGGTATAGGTATTCTATCTAGTCCTTCCTGTAGCTTGGTGAATGTGATGAATATTTTCAACTCTACTCCTCGACGTAGACGCAGTCATGGTCATCGTCATTATACATCACCTACTTTGCATGATGTCTGTATTAATGACTTGCTGCCATTTATACAAAAGCCATTAGGTATTCACATTCGCACGAAACCGTATTCATTACCCCTTTCAAAACTTCATTCTCTGTTCAATTTATATTTGGAAACCACTGTTACAAACCCTCATTCAAACCAATACAAACTTACAGCTATCATTTCGGATATTGCAAGTCACAGACTTTTCAAACCAGTTCGCATTGGAAAAGATGAAAAAGAGAAAAGATCTTTTCTTAAACTTTCCTTTGCCAACAAAGGTCTCGATGGCGTCAACTTAGGCAATATTCTTCATCATTAATTAGTTCAGTCGAAAATACCTCCTTGTTTTAAAGATCAGTCTTTACCACTGTACCAATAATTTCTTATACCTATACCAAACCAATTGCAACTAAAAATTCAATTACAAACACGTTTTGCAGGATCTCAACATTGACGACTTCAAGTCTAAACCTCCTGATTGCACCTGTGCTAGTTCCCAATTCACATATAATCCGGCTGGCCACGTTATTACCGGAGACCTCAACATTGTCAATAACACTTCCCTGCGAAATTTGTTATCCAAAGGTCCGAAATATCGTGAGCCTAAATCCATCAATTGGAAACACAACTTCAAAATACTGATGGATTCAGTCGAGGATTATGCCAGGCAATGGGCTAAACGAAAGAAGACGTAGATACTCTTTCCGAATGGATTAAGGCTGTGAGGTCGTTGATACAAATCCGAATTAAGAAACTAAATGGGTCTATCAATACCCATGCTACGTCAATCTTTAAAGACCCAAATGTTGCAAAACACTTGTCCTACCTCCATGACAAATATGTTGTTGTCCCCGCAGATAAAGCCCCAAACAACATCGTTTTTGTGTGTAAATATCATTACATAAACTGCTTGATAAATGAATTAGGTATTGACAATTCACTTGGAAACTCAACATATACCCTCACGACACTTACCAAAGAGGAAATCCTGGATAATCATAGGTCTGTTCTATGTTCCTTTGGAATTTCAACCAAAGATGAAGAACTGGATCTTCCATCACTGTATTGGATACCTAAACTACATAGGTGTCCTTACAAACAACGGTATATTGCTGGGTCTTCAAAGTGCTCCACGAAACCTCTTTCTAAATTATTAACATCTATTTTATCAGTAATCAAAGCTGGGCTCCAAAGTTATTGTGAAACTGCCTATTCTAGAGTTGGCGTGAATCAGATGTGGATACTAAAAAATTCAAAAGATCTTTTAGAGTACATACAATCTAAGACTCTCTCATCTTGCAATAGTATTAAAACATTTGACTTTTCTACTCTTTACACAAGTATTCCCCATTCCAAACTAAAAGACAAATTGAAAGAGTTGGTATTACTTTGTTTCATTAAAAAGAATGGCGAACGTAGATACAAGTATCTTGTCTTGGGGAGGGATAAATCCTACTTTGTAAAGAATCACTCTCATTCAAACAAAAAATTCTCTGAAACTGACATTATCAAGATGCTTGATTTCTTGATTGACAACATATTTGTTACGTTTGGAGGACGTGTTTTTCAACAGACTGTCGGAATTCCAATGGGAACCAATTGTGCCCCTCTTCTTGCTGACTTGTTTCTTTATCATTATAAGGCTGACTTCATACAGGAACTTCTTATGAAGAAAGATAAGAAGGTAGCAATATCCTTAACTCTACGTTCCGCTATATAGATTATGTTCTCTCACTAAATAATACAAAATTTGGTGACTATGTTGAACGAATCTATCCCATCGAACTAGAGATAAAGGATACTACAGATACAGTTAAGTCTGCCTCATATCTTGACTTACATCTAGAAATTGACAATGAGGGTCGGTTGAAAACAAAATTTACGACAAAAGAGATGATTTCAGCTTCCCAATTGTGAACTTTCCATTTCTATGTAGCAACATTCCAGCAGCGCCTGCATACGCAGTATATATTTCCCAATTGATACGATATTCCCGGGCTTGTGTTTCCTATCATGATTTCCTTGATAGAGGATTGCTACTCACATGGAAGCTATTAAACCAAGAGTTCCAAATGGTGAAGTTGAAATCATCCCTTCGTAAATTTTACAAACGCCATCACGAGTTGGTTGACCGTTATGGAACAAACGTTTCACAGATGATATCGGGTATGTTCCTTATGTTGTAACTACAATACCCTTCCCTTTTTCACGAATGTGACATACCGAATTAGACTATTTAGCGGATTTGTAATAACATAAGCAACACGACGGGTGCCACATGTGGAGCAGGATCTGCTTACCCTTCCGGAGCACCTGAGATCACCCCCAGTTTTTGGTGGGGTTCGTGTTGCTTAGTCTTTAGCTTTCTATGTTGTGTCATCTGTACTATTGTTTGTCTGTTTGTCTTTTTATTTTTGGCCATGGCGTTGTCAGTTTGTTTTCGATCTATGAGTTTGACTGTCCCTCTGGTATCTTTCGTCCCTCTTTTACAGTAAATAGGTGAAATAAGGAATTACAAGTAATTACTTAACAATTCAGTAAATACCTGTAATTACCACTAGTAATCAATTTAGTAATTACATGTATTTACTGACTGTTTCAGTGATTACAGGTAATCACTGATTTTTTTTATAATTTTTAGTTGATGTGTATTCCTCAGTTTTAGTTTGTAACCCGGATTGGTTTTTTCTCAATCTTCAATACAGTTGGAGTAAAAGTTTAACATATTTATTGATGTTCGATAAATTATATGAATTTCTATAAATTAATTTGTATGATTTCAGGATTAAACAAATAAAACTATAACCCTGAAATCATACAAATTAATTTATAGAAATTCATACAATTTATAGAAATTCATACAATTTATCGAACATCAATAAATATGTTAAACTTTTACTCCAACTTTATGTAGTTGAAGCTACAAACATATATTTGTTATGGAACATCAATTAATATGTTAAACTTTTACTCAAATTTTGTGTAGTTCAAGCTACAAAAATATTTTTTTGTCATGCATCCGATTTCACCTTGAGAGATGCACACGCCTGATGAAGCTAATTTGTTTAGCGAAGTATTTCTATTTAAAATCTAATAGAACTTTTTAATGTATTAATTAGCGTGTTAAAGTTATATTCTTAGATATATATATATATATATATTATATATCAGAATTTGTAAAGTTACAACTTACATGTTTCTTTCTCTTTGAACATCAGATGACGTGATTTTCTCTTTTTGTTTTCTTTGTTATCACTGCGTTCTTACAAATACACGACAGGAAATAACATCAAAAGTGACAGTCCTATTATATTTAGATTTCCTATAAACTTAATTACCATAGCAACTATCTTTGAAATTTGTCTAACATCTGGTCAACCTTATCAGAATGTGCTTGATTAACAGAATGGCTGTATCAAATATCACTCTGTATATAATTGCTTATTATGTTTCACAAATTAAGTTGAATGAAAAAGTTTTGATAAATAATGATAATAATAAATTTAAACTTTTAATCAGGCAATCTATGTTTAAGGAATACAAGTTTTTTGTATTACAGTTTTGATATTCCATTATATATTTTACCTGGCTAATCTATAGAGTAGAAGATAGGGTCAATGTTGGCCCATCATCGGCCCAACATACAGTAGTAAATCTAATTTCAGTCAATGATCACATTCGGTGTAACATTCACTTTTGTATGGATAAAAAATTAAACTGGAAAATGGGTAAGAGAGATAAAAATTCCTCGCAAAGATCAGATATATTAATCTGCTGTGTCCAACATCGGCCCATTATTGGCCCAACAAATGGTGTTTGCTACTAACATAATGCCAACGTTGGCCCGATTATTAATAACCAACATGAGATATTAATATGAACTTACAACAGCGGGCCAAAGTTGGGCCAATGTTGTGCAGCTAACACCAACATACGACCAACGGACCGACAATTTGCCAACGTTGGCCCACTGTTAGTCTGACTGGGATACGGCACATTTTGTTGATAGTGAACAAAAAGGTAAAACATGCTACACAAGGGAACAAGTGATCAGTATGCTGTAGTTTCTTATTGACAACATATTTGTTGTATTTGGAGGTAGACTTTTTCATTCTTTCCATTAACAATCCGAACTTTTCTGATCGGGTCCCATTAATTTATCCCCCAGAACTAGAAATTTAAGAAACAACAGACACGGCTTCCTCGGCCTCATTTTTAAACTTATACCTCGAATTGGACATACACAGTCATCTTAGTAACAGAATCTATTATAAACGAGACGATTTTAATTTTGAAATTATCAATTTCCCCCACCTTTGTAGCAATTTACTAACTTCACCTGCATATTGGATATACATTTCCCAACTTGTTCGGTGTTCGGGAGCTTCAGCTCCTACTCAGACTTTGTAAAACGTCACCAGTGTCTGAGCAGAAAGTTGATGAACCAGGGGTATGTCAAAGAACGTCTCGTCCTTTTTCTAATAAAGTTCATCAGAACGTGCCAAGACCTTGTTGATAGATATTACGTGTCGGCTTCACAAAAAATACACGATGGTCTTGAGGTATAGATTCTGGGTACTGGCGTTGTTTATTATCCTAATAACGTGTTATAGTGTTGTTTTGTTTGTCTTTGTGAATATTACTTTAACTGTTCGGCCTGTTTTTGGTGATGTTCGTTTTGCGTGGCTCTGTGCTTGTGCATTCCGTCGTTGTGTTATAGTTCTATTATAATTTTTGTATTCTAGTCTTTCATTTTTTGCTAGTGTGCTTTATCTATATGCCTTTTTGTGTTTCTTTGATACATATGACGTGGCTCTGTACTTATACATCCAGTCATTGTGTTATTGTTCTATGATAATTTTTGTATTCTTGTTTTTCATTTTTGCTAATGTGCTTTGTCTATATGCCTTGTTGTGTTTCTTTGATGAATATGACGTGGCTCTGTACTTATACATCCCGTAATTGTGTTATTGTGCTATTGTAAATTTTTGTACTCTTGTCTTTCGTTTTGGCTAGTGTGCTTTGTCTGTATGGCTTTTTGGGCTTCTTTGTTACATATTTCTTTGTTTTTATAGTGATTAAGAATATGACACAATGTTGACTGTTGTACCCATATTTTTGACATTTTTACCAATTATGTCTGTTTGTTTTGTTCACACAACGTTGTCAATATAATGGAATTTGATGCGACTGTCATACAAGTGAGAGGTTTAGCTAGCTATAAAACCAGGTTTAATCCACCATTCTTACATAAGAAAATACCTGCACCAAGTCAGGAATTTGACAGTTGTTTTCTATTCGTTGTTTTCATCGGAGTTTAGTGTTTTTGTGATTTTACTTTTTACCTCCAGTCCATAACATTAAATTTGACTTAATTTCAAACACTTTGATAAACCTTGATGAAAATCAAGGAAACTTGGACAGAAGCTTCGTCAAGGTCATGAAGAAGCATAATGATGAAAACAATGTTTCTTTTTTTGCACATTTGGAATCCAATACCAGGAGATTGTCGTTTAAGACAGATGGACGTATTTGTGGTTTTCTAAAATTCCAGCTGTCGTGAATGATGAATGAAGGTCGTATTGGTGGTATATTCATTACGAAAAACTGTAAACAAAGGTGGCTCGGGTATCTTCCTCCATCTTGGATTTTGAAGTAGCAGATAATAATTGGTCTAGATCTTTAATGAAAGGGCAAATTTTTAGAGTAGTATGTAATTCATGTGTAAGATTTTTCATGTTAAAATAGAAAATTATGTGTTTTATCATATTTACGGCTGTATTTTCTAACAAACACAATATTTTTGTTTGATTAATTTTATTTCAACTTTGCCACTTAAAGGGAGATAACTCAGATAGTAGGGGAGATAACTCAGATAAAGTAATTTTTATAAAAGAAAGTGTAGTGAATTTACCTATTTTAATATGTAGCAAGAAAAAAAGTCCGATGACCCCATTTTTTTCTTTTCTTATCTGAAAGCATGTTAAAAGAGCTATCTTCTCACATTTTATCTTAAAATTCTATGGTGTTGTTTTCGTTTTATCACACAAAATTGGATTTTCATACATATTCTATACCAAAATCTGACAATTTTGCACAACCTGTAGCGTGAAAAAAAGTCCGGTGACCCATACTTTTTGTTATATTTATGAAAAAAGTATGATAAAATCTACATAATGACAAATTAATAAAAAAAAATTATGGATTTTAATTAAGACCCCCATCCATCTTTACGGTTTTTTTTCATATGTGTTTGCCAGTATTTTTTTTTTACTAAATAATAACTAAACTACTTTCTTCAAGAAATAGAATTTTTATTATATAATTTCATAATTAAATGAATACAATGAATAAAAGTACAATATATAAAGGTTTTCTTTTGTGCATGAAGTATTTACCCTATAGTTATCTGTCTTCTTCAATCTTTGTCTTGATGATTGGATAATCTCTCATGTAAATTATCTTCTCTTGGTAACTTATAATCACTAATGTAGTTTCTCCTTTGTACTTAAATATTGTAGGTGGCGCTTTAAAAACATAATAAAGCAAAAATGTTACTAAAAAAAAAACACAATTAAAAAAAATTGTATAAATTAGGTAATTGAATTTATAAGAAAAAATGGAAAAAGAATGTCAACTAAATTATCCACTAAAACGGTTCGTTTCCGTTGTGTACTTAGTTAATACTTGAATGATATTTTCTGCATTTGGCATATCGATTATTAAATTATTTGTCTAAATCTGTTGGTGATGTGTTGGTTTATTATAAACTGGTATGCATTTAGTTTGGAATAACCTGTTTGTAAACTGTTGATTATGTTGAACAATCTTTTTGATGGGAAGTCTTTTTTCACTTTATTTTTAACTGCAGGATGAAATCTAAAATAATCACGTCCAGAATTGCTGTTTTCCCATCTGCGTTGCCATTCTGTTGTTACAGAATTTCTGGCTGCCTTTTTTACAACTGGTTTTGTAAATATTATGTTATCAACTGCTGGTATTTCTGCTTCTTTAGCAGCTTCTTTTGACAAGGTGTCTGCTTCATCGTTTCCTTTATGTTGGCATGGCCTGGTGTCCAGTTGAAATTAATTAAAATTCCATGTTCATTTAAAATTTCTATTTTTCCTTTGATTTCGTTAATGGTTTGATGGTAGTTGTTACTTTTCCAATTGAGAGTTAAGATGCCTAATGCTGTTTGACAGTCCGAAAAAAATAGATAAAGGGTCAATTTGAGTTTTTGAAAAAGATTCTATGAAATCAAGTACAATTCTTATTGCTATAAGTTCAGCAAGCAAGATTGATCCTTTGTTAGATACCGGTCTTTTTAATTTTTCTTCTTGATTATCTATGTAATAATAGCTCCAGCACCACATGTGCCTGAATTTCCCAAACATGACCCATCTGTAAAAGCCACTGTTGTGTTTGGTGTTTGTGATTCGAGTTGTTCAGAGATATTTTTTGTTCCTTCTTCTTTTTGGGCTGTTGTTTTAGATTTTGAGCTGCCTATATTTCGCCAGTAATCAAACGCTCTGACAACTGATACAAGACCTTGGTATTAATACTGAAGTTCTATCTTGTTTATATCAACCATTTCTGTATCTCTCATGCCTTTTGTTTGTTGATAAATTTTGTCTAATGGGGAAATAAAATTATATTTTTCCGGCAGTTCCTCCTCTATACAAATTTCAAATTTTCTTTTAATTTGGATATTGTTGTCGTATGAATTTATTTTCCCTAATTATCTGATGGCCATTACTTCTCTTCTTAAATCTATTGGTAATGTTCCATCTAGTACTTCTAAAGCTTCAAGACTTGAATGGGATGGTAAATCTAAGTAAATTGCTAACCCTTTTCTCTAAATTTCATTCAAGCTCTGTTAAGCTCAGTTCAAATTCAAATCATAATCATATTTACAATGCGAAATCCCCTTTTTATAAGCCGAATCACACAATAACGTTGCGTGCCAATAGATTGTTAAAGTTCAAGGTTAATCATGTAAATCACGTACAAATGTACATACATATTGGATTATTAAGAAAGGAAGCACGATTTCATACGTCTTGAATTTCGTAACGCTAAATCGACAAAAGTCAATTTTGCCGGGAACGACGTTACGTTAACACAAAGGTAATACCGCGTATTTTAACGTTCACAACATTCACTATATATAATTTAATAGGAGTTTAGGCTAAATCATAATACACATAAGAATCACTTCTCGAAAAAGAAGTCTGTTGTCTATCGTTTTAGATCTAGATAGGGAGTTAAGTAGTTTAGGTTTTCGTTTTGATTTATATATTCAGAGATGTCGGTGTATTTGTGTTTCTGTCCTTTTCTCCATTGTCCCACTACACATTTTCTGGCATCCTCGGTGGGATTAATTCATTTATTGAGTGGATCCAGTAATACATACCTCTCTAAGTGATAATACGAGCAGAAGTAGTAATTGTGAGAAGAAAAACACATATACAACCCATTGGAGGTGGAGATGAAAGTGGAAGAGATGTCTTAACTGACGACACAGATGATTATCAGACATCAGATGGTGGTCATACAGATTTGTCCGAATCAAATACTAAATAAAACCAGTTGAACAGACTATGGTGATAAATCCCAAAAAGTTTACCACAGAGTACATCAAGTACTAGTTTGATATAGAAGACTTTATAGACATTAGATTAAAGGATAAGCTAAAGATTACGAAAGACGAAAACAGACGAGTAATATACCACAGACAGATAACTTGGTGCAAGAGATACGCCACATGTCACCCAAATAAACATACCGACATTTATAGTACAATTAAAATGCCCTTCAAAATATGACAACACAAGTTATATTTGCGATACAAGCTGCTTTAGGTGGCAACGTTATCGCTCAACCATCCAGTACGCGGAGTGTTCAACAAACTAAAAAATCACAACAGAGGAGAAGGCCAAGACATGATAAAATTTGATCAACAGTAAGGTCAACAAGGAGGTCTAGCATACAGATTAGCAACTCCAGTGATTCCTATTCAGCGGAAGATTTGCATGAATCTGTGGATTCCCATTATAGTGTACATACAAACTAAATAACACAGTCAAAACAGAAGCAGAGTGTGCATGCTCTGAATTCTTTTCGACAAGAAAAAAAATGTAAAAACATGGATTTCTAATACTCTTTTAGTCGGAGATCTGAGTTTTAAAGACTAAAAGTAGTGATGTTAATGCGATACATGATGCCAATGGTATAAAATCAGGAATATTCAGTATGATATGACATTTCATTAAAGATTGTGTGTGCATGAAAATGATAAAAGTATAACGGTTGTTTCACATAACGTTTAAATCCTCGCTTATTATAGCTTAGACAATACTTGGTCATGTTTTATGAAGCTTTAAAGCACAAGGCGTAGCCGAGGGCTTTAAATGTTCATAAAACATGACCAAGTTTTGTCTGACCAGTTTAGAACATATTCACACTTTCGAGTGATCTTAAAAAATTATCCTTTCCCATTGTAATATTCAAACCTTAAAAAGAATTCACTTTTTATAATGAAGTGAATGCATAACATAGGTACAACGGTATATTGATGGGTTTTCCAAGTGCTCCACGAAACCTCTTTCTAAATTATTAACATTTATTTTATCAGCAATCAAAGCCGGGCTTCAAAGTTATTGTGAAACTGCCTATTCTAGAGGTGGCGTGAATCAGATGTGGATACTAAAAAAATCCAAAGATCTTTTAGAGTACATACAGTCTAAGACTCTCTTATCTTGCAATAGTATTAAAACATTTGACTTTTCTACACTTTACACAAGTATTCCCCATTCCAAACTAAAAGACGTAGATACAAGTATCTTGTCATGGGGAGGGATAAATCCTACTTTGTAAAGAATCACTCTCATTCAAACAAAAAATTCTCTGAAACTGACATTATCAAGATGCTTGATTTCTTGATTGACAACATATTTGTTACGTTTGGAGGACGTGTTTTTCAACAGACTGTCGGAATTCCAATGGGAACCAATTGTGCCCCTCTTCTTGCCGACTTGTTTCTTTATTATTATGAGGCTGACTTCATACAGGAACTTCTTAGGAAGAAAGATAATAAGGTAGCAATATCCTTTAACTTTACGTTCCGCTATAAAGATGATGTTCTCTCACTAAATAATACAAAATTTGGTGACTATGTTGAACGAATCTATCCCATCGAACTAGAGATAAAGGATACTACAGAAACAGTTAATTCTGCCTTATATCTTGATTTACATCTAGAAATTGACAATGAGGGTCGGTTGAAAACAAAACTTTACGATAAAAGAGATGATTTCAGCTTCCCAATTGTGAACTTTCCATTTCTATGTAGCAACATTGCAGAAGCGCCTGCATACGCAGTATATATCTCCCAACTGATACGATATTCCCGGGCTTGTATTTCCTATCATGATTTCCTTGATAGAGGGTTGCTACTCACAAGTAAGCTATTAAACCAAGAGTTTCAAATGGTGAAGTTGAAATCATCCCTTCGTAAATTTTACGGACGCCATCACGAGTTGGTTGACCGTTATGGAAAAACCGTTTCGCAGATGATATCGAACTACAATACCCGTCCCTTTTCACGAATGTGACTTACCGAATTAGACTATTTACCGGATGTGTAATAACATAAGTAACACGACGGGTGCCACATGTGGAGCAGAATCTGCTTACCCTTCCGGAGCACCTGGGATCACCCCCAGTTTTTGGTGGGGTTCGTGTTGCTTAGTCTTTAGTTTTCTATGTTGTGTCTAGTGAACTATTATTTGTCTGTTTGTCTTTTTATATTTTAGCCATGGCGTTGTCAGTTTATTTTCAATGTATGAGTTTGACTGTCCCTCTGGTATCTATCGCCCCTTTTTTAATGATCATTTCAATGGAATGAAATAGCACTGACATAGTTTGTAACGACACAAAGGATAAATTGTTCAAACATTTGATTTTTCTTCTGCTTCAGGGAAACTTTAATACTTATATACCTTATTTTTTTAAATTCTAAAAGCACACAATATGTTATATAAATCCGCTTTTTGAAATTTGTATATTTTTTTTAATAATCATAAAACTCACTCAATAAATATTTGAATTACGACCATCAACATCAGATGCTTACTTTTTATTGATGCACTGTACATGTATTGTGTTTTTTTTCTCGAAAAAGTCCTTTGCTTTATAATATATCAACAGTCTGACATTGTTTTCTTGAAAGAAAAAATAAATAAATAAGATATGTGTACACTCGAATGTCTAGTATAAAAATCGAATAAGAGATAATTTCCTACATCTTTGCCCCCATTTAAATTAACCCTCTTAAAATAAAGTATTGTTGTTGTTGTTTTTGTTATTTCATTTTTTATACGACTGCAAATTTTTTTTTTCGGTTCATATAATGCTATGATGTCGTCGTCTGCGTCGTTGACGTCGTCGTCGTCCGAAGACACATTTGGTTTCCGGACAATAACTTTAGTTTAAGTGAATAGATCTGTATGAAATTTTACAAGAAGGTTCAATACTACACAAGGAAGGTTAGGATTGATTTTGGAGGTTATGGTACCAACAGTTTAGAAAATTAGGGGCCAAAAAGGGGTCAAAAACAAGCATTTTTGTAGTTTCTTGACAATAACTTATGTGTAAGTGTTTGGATCTCTCTGACTTTGTACCACGAGGTTCCATATCACAAAGGGAAGGCTGGGATTGAGTTTGTGAGTAATTGTCCCAAACATGCAGGAATTAGGGGCACACAAGGGGCCAAAGACAAGCATTTTTCTAGTTTCTAGACAATAAATTGTGTTTAAGTGTATTGATCTCTCTAAAATTGTACTGCAAGGTTCCATACTACAAAGAGACGGCTGGGGATAAGTTTGGGGGTAATTGCTCCATTTGTAGGGGGGTTCTAATTTTTTTAAGGGGTTCATTTTTTTTCAACATTTTTCAAATTTCAAATTTTTGAAGACTTTCAAGAAGAAATCTTCAATTGCACAGTATTGCACAATAGATTTTTAAGATCTTTGGCCAGTATTGCGCAACAGATTTTTAAGATCTTTGGCCAGTATTGCGCAATAGATTTTTAAGATTTTTGACCACTTTTATTTTGTGTCAGAAACCTATATTATTTCAAAAATTTGATCACAATCCCAATTCAGACAGTATCAAGCTTGAATATTGTCTCGAAATTTGCCCCAGCTGTTCAGGGCTCAACCTCTGCGGTCGTATCAGGCTGCGCTCAGCGAAGCATTTTATTGTTTATTATATTTATATGTCCCATTATAAACATTTGCAAAATTCAAAATGTTTTTTTATAATTCTTTTCTCTTTCATCTTTAATCAGTAGGCTATTTGTCCAAGGAAATGCCTCAGCGGATTGTACACTTCGTTAGTGTAGTTTTTAAGAGTTCACTTTCATAATTAATCTACAATGAAAAGTTATTCATGAATAACATTTATAGTGCATGGAAAGCCAGGTACTATGTGAAAATTAGAAGGAAAAAACGGACTTTTCATTGGACCAGAAAGGGTGAGTATGTTCTAAGAAAAGTACGTGGCTCACTTCACGCTTCTATAAATTGAACAAAATCAACCTTCTGGCACACCAGTCCTTAAAACGTGTTTAAGAAGATATTACATTCAATTTTGCTAATTTTATCGTAGTCAAGCGAATTTTATACAACACGTACAGCGAATTGTACCGTGCTTGCTTACTTTATTGTCAAATGTATAGACAGATCTTGACAAATTCAACGATCAAACAATCAATCAAAACTAGAATAGAGTTATTTTGACACGGTTGTCTTTAACATTTGTTTTGAATTAATGTAGATGAAAATTTTATCATGCATCAATTATAGTTATACATGTGTATTCTCATTCCTCAAAACTACTTGTTCAATCATGTACATGTGCATCCTTTTTCTTTTGTTTCATGCATCTTACATATTGTTATTCAATTTTTTTTTGTTCTCACAAATTTTTTATATTTTGTACTTACACTTTTTTCACAAAACAGATGAAATGCTATGGTTTATTCAACTTTGTATACGGCCGCTCTCAGTTTGACCAATTTCAGCCAGATGTAACATAACTCATGGGGGTAGGAATTGAATAATATCGTATGAGAGTTGGCCTATACTCATCAGGCAATAACATCAAACAAAGAAAGACTAACTTATATTGATTTTATCTGTATCAACCTATTTCTCGTTTGTAAAAGTGCTTCGCAGGCATTGGTGATATCAATATTAATCTTCACGTTGTCCAATCAACTAGACGTTTGTCTTAAACCCTTAGAGAGGAAACATGTAGACTCAAATGTACAAAAAACACCCAGTGTAAATGTGAATCTTCGACTATTTATTATTTCATTTTTACTATTTGTTATACATATTATGCTAATTCTAGCAGGAATAGAGGTAAATCCAGGTCCAAGTGACGATATCGATTCTTCTCAAAGTTCAATTAACTCAACTGACTTGTCAGACTTCGGTGAACTTTTTTCAAAATCAGTTTCAATTCTTCACTTAAATATACAAAGCCTAGCCCTTAAAATAGATCTGATACAAGCTGAGTATTCTGATTTCGATATGTTAGCATTTAGTGAAACCTGGTTAAACAATAATCATACAGACGAATCAATAAAAATTTTAAATTACCAGAACCCCTTCCGTCGTGACAGAAGTCCACACAAGGCTGTAGGGGGGATAATTGTTTATGTAAAAAATGATATACATGTTCAACGTCGAGCTGACCTCGAAAGCGCAAATTTGGAAGCAATATGGTTAGAACTAAAATTTAAAGATACAAAGGCTTTACTCGGAACCTTTTATATACCTCCTAATAGTGGTTCGGATATCTGGGAAAAATTGAATATTCTCTTGATATGGCGTCCAATAATAATACTATTAATTACATAATGGCCACAGGCGATTTTAACGATAACCAACTAGCTCCTGTCAATTCAAAAATTTAGTCAATTTAGTCTTACTCAAATGATAGATGAACCTACTCATTTTACTGAATCGTCGTCATCATTGTTAGATCTTTTTCTATAACAAACGATGCTCACATAATAACATACTGTGGAGTCGGGCCACCTTTATTAGATCAAAATTTCACTGTCCTGTAATTAGTCTTTTGAACTTTCCAAAATGTCGTCAAAAAACTTTTAAGCGAAAAATTTGGCTATATGATCGCGGAGATTATGACAGATATCGTAACATCTTATCCGAAAAAAATTGGGATTCCGTAATAAACTCTAATAACGTTGTACAATTTACAACTGAAATAACAAAATATATTATAGAGGCCGCTGAAAAATGTATTCCAAATAAAATAATAACTGTTCGGAAAATGAACCTCCATGGCTAACAAATGATATTAAAAAAAAAAGATAAGGAAAAAAACAGAATCCACAAAAAGGCTAAAAAATATAATAAGCAATCGGATTGGACAAAATTTAAGAAAATTCGAAATGAAGCTACTAGCTTAATAAGAAAATCAAAGGATGATTTTAACAACAATTTAATTACAAAAATCAGGAACAGTAACCCGTCAACTACTATTTGGTGGAAGACGGTCAAACAATTATCCGGATTAAAAACAAACGACTCAAGTGTACCTCCATTAATGGTTAATAACAACTTAATATTTGATGAAATCGAAAAGGCAAATGAATTTAATCGTTTTTTTCTTCCCAGTAAAATATTGATGACTCTAGTGCTATTATTAACTGAAGAACTTTATAATATTAGTAATGTCATTAGAAATATAGAACTAACTGTTACTGAAGTTGAAGATATATTGAAAATTGTTACTCCCACAAAAGCTTCTGGTCCAGACCTCATAAATCCCAAATTATTAAAAGAAGCATCTTCTGTATTAAAGTATCCATTATGTAAGCTATTTAACTTATCCTTAAGTACGTCTACCTTTCCAGATCAATGGAAAAAAGCAAATTTTATCCCAATATATAAAAATAGTAAACCGAATGAGGTGAAAAACTATAGACCTATTTCTTTGTTGAGCGTAGTTTCAAAGTGTAAGGAACACTGTGTATATAAACATGTTTACAATCACTTAAAGAGTAATAACATTTTAACAAAAAATCAGTCAGGCTTTACACGGGGGGGATTCAGCGGTTAATCAATTAATTAATATTAATATCTCAAATGACTTTGAAAAAGCTTTATATAGCGGTAACGAAATTAGAAATTAGAAATTAGAATTCTGTGACATAAGTAAAGCTATTGACCGAGTGTGGCATAAAGGACTACTATTCAAACTACAACAAACGGGCATATCGGGTTCTTTACTAAAGTGGTTTGAAAATTATCTAACAAATAGAGTCCAGCGGGTGGTTATTAACGGTCCATGCTCTGTATGGCTACCTGTAAATGCAGGCGTCCCACAATGGTCCATTCTGTTCCCTCACCTTTTTTTTTGATATTTATAAACGATATTGTAGAAGATATTCAAGCTCAAATTAAACTATTTGCAGATGACACCTCATTATATATTATGGTTGACAATCCAACAGAAGCAGCTACAATTTTAAATAACGATTAAGATAAGATTTATAATTGGTCAAAGAAATGGCTTGTGAATTATAATGCCCAAAAGATTGAAAGTATGATAATTACAAAAAAAATAAATAGACTCTTTCATCCTCCATTAAATATGAATACCCAAGAGCTACAAATAGTTAGTAAACACAAACATCTAGGTGTCTTTGTTTCTAACAACGGATCCTGGAACGACCATATTGAATATTGAATATATAATTTCTAAATCTTACAAAAGAATAAAAATAATGAGAAAAATGAAAAATGTTCTTGATAGGTTTACACTTGAAAAAAATTACATATCATTTGTTCGCCCAATTCTCGAATATGCAGATGTCGTTTGGGACTCTCATTTGATTACTGAACTTGAAAATATCCAGCTTGATGCAGCGCGTATCGTCACGGGGGTACTAATCTTACCAGTATTAATAATTTATATGTGGAAACTCGATGGGAAAAATTATCTGTTAGACGACGCAATCATAGATTAACTCTTTATCACAAAATTTTGAATAATACAACTCAAGAGTATTTAAGAAACTTAATGCGCGATTCAGTAGGAAGTAGACATGACCATTATACAAGACAAAGAAATAATATTACACAAGTCAACACATGGACCCGTTTATGTTCTGAATATTTTATCCCAGCAACAACAAAACTATGGAACACTCTTAACTTAAACATAAGAAAATGTGAATCTCAACCATTATTCAAAAAAACAAATTTGCACCCAAAATATTAAGGCCCCAATGTATTTTTATGTAGGACATCGTCTTGGTCAAATTCTTCATGCTCGCTTAAGAATGGATTCAAGTTCATTGAATTCTCACGTTTTCCTTTGCAATTTAGTAGACGTTTGTAGTCGTTGTAGAAACAAATTCCCGCTTCTGTTTCAGTTCTTTCTGTCCAAGTTGACACAGAAATTTTGCTTTTTGGATCAACGGTACTCTCAGATGAGCAAAATAGTCATTTATTTAGTTTGGTGCAGAAATATATTATCAAAAGCAAACTTTTTAATCCTTGATGTTACTGCTTCGTTATACAATAGGAACTCAAGCATTTCACACTGTATACTTTACAAATTCATGTTTATTTTTGTATTTTTTTGTATTTTTTTTTCTTTCTTTTAATTTTATATATCCCACCTTTTTCATATTTAAATATTTATTACAGAGGATGCAAGTATTTATATTTATGCATTGTTCAATAAGTGTATTATTTGTGTAAAAGGAGACAAATTTGTAAAAGCAAATTTGCTTGTTTCTGAATCCTAATTATTTGTTTCAATTGTATTGTATCGTTGTGATATGATAATTTATCTGAATAAATATTGTTTAAACTAAAACAGAAGTAAAGGTCAGGACATTACGGTAAGCTTTAATATTTTACTAGTCAGGAGAAGTGGGTGAACTGTTTCAATCGCTTTGAAGTAGTCGCAACACTTAAATCTTGGAATGAGAAAGATAGATATCAAGAATTGTTACCAAGGCTAAAAGGGGGTGCGGGAGATTTCACGTTAAAACAATTATCGAAGAAGAATACTAGGGACTACAGAAAGTTTGTCTAAGAACTGAAAACAGATTTGGAGTCGTAGAAACCACAAGGACTTAGTACAGACTTCAATTTAGCCGAAGGAAACAGATAAATTGAGAGACCCCAGAAAAATTAGCAGCAGAGCTAAAATCGCTATATGACAAAGCCTACAAAACCATGGATGCACTAAGAAGATCTCCTGCAAAGATTGCTGTTGGGACTACCTTACCGTAAGGACCGAATTCACATAGAGCTAAACATAGACTCTGAAACAATAGAAGAGGCAGTTCAAGAAGTTGAGATCATGAAAAATCCAAATCAAGGTGGAGAAAATAATAAGAAAGCAGTAAGGCAAGTAAACATGGAGATCAAAAGAATGAGAATATTATTGGAAATAAACTCATCATAGATACCAGGATTGACATATTGTATTTGCGCCAGACGCGCGTTTCGTCTACAAAACTCATCAGTGACGCTCGAATAAAAAAAAATTAAAAAAGCCAAATAAAGTAGGAAGTTGAAGAGCATTGATGACCATAAAGGATAATTACAAAAGTCTGACAGTTTCAGGGGAGGAGAAAAAATGTCTGTTGAAAACTAGAATGAAGACAAAAAGAAAAGTCTGACTGTGAAAGAAGGAGATTTACAATCTTTGTTCAACAAGATGTTCGAAATCAAAAAGCAAGAGTTATAGCATCAAACTTTTTATAGACCAGGAACTAGTCAGACAACTTTCCAAACCCACGATAACCAAAATAAGGGGCCTATACAAAACGGATTATGCTATTACAGTGGTCAGCTTGCAAGGAATTGTTTTGCAAATCCAGATAGAGTTGCTGACAGATTGCCACCAAAAAACGCTAACTTTAAACCACAATGCAGACAGAATAACAACAACCTTCGTCCCAACAACCAGGCTTTTCATTAAACTAAGGGGGGACATTTCTGATTTGGTTTTTGGTGTTTAAGGTCAAAATCTGAATAATGACAAAGGTCAAAGTAATAGTTTAATTTCTGAGAATAAAAATTCTGTTTTGAAACCGATGAAATCTGGAGAGTAGGTTGAACATTCACTATTGAATAGAAGTGATAGTCCTCCTCATGAATAGAAAATAAGGAGGTTAGGCATCCACCCTTGATTAGAGGTGATAGTCCTTATAACCACAAAATAAGGATGTTGAGTATTTACACTTGATTAGAGTGGCGAAAGATACCAGAGGGACAGTCAAACTCATACATTGAAAATAAACTGACAACGCCATGGCTAAAAAATAAAAAGACAAACAGACAAATAATAGCACACAAGACACAACATAGAAAACTAAAGACTAAGCAACACGAACCCTACCAAAAACTGGTGATAGTCTTCCACAGTGTCAAAAGAGTGAACAGGAGGTTGAACATCCATCCTTGATCAGAGATGATAGTCCTCCATAGAGTTGCAAGGGTGAACAGCAGGTTGAGCATTCATCCTTAAAACCGGTAGAAGTGATAGTGACTGAATCATTGAAATACCAGTTTAGGAAATGCTTCAATAATAAAGTTTGGACAATGTTAAACACTAGTTTTAAGTCAGTGAAAGCTATAAACAAAAGTTCCCCGTTCATTTCATAGAATATATCAAATATTTTATTGAATTAAGTCTCGAAATAATTAGTGTGACGTCAGATGTACTTTTAATACATAAATATCTAATTTTTTGACCCTTGAGGTAGGATGTACTCTGGACACATAAGTATCTAATATTTTTTTTCCATATCTGCTCGTATTCGCAACAAACAAGAGAATATAGCCCTTTTCTCAATTGACCCGCTACAATATTTCCAATGTTTTGAGTGTGAGCGTTCCCAATAAAGGTAAATTCAGAACAACACTTTTATTTATAAAGTGTTTGTTTTTCATATGATGTACCGCATATTTTAGTTCAAAGGTTTAATGTTGATAAAAAAACGAATAATTTTAATATTGGTCACATTTAATTAGAGAAAACCACAGCTGTAAAATTATCTTTGTTGCCTAAGTCAACTATATTTTAGCTATGTCAATATCAATTCGAAATGTCATCTTATAAGGGTAAAAAAGGAGGCTCTTTGTAAACAAATTAGAATACTGTTGATACACAAAATAAAGTTAAAAAAAAAAAAAAAGTTTACGACACTCATACATCCAATCACACATCTGTCAAGTTTAGTACCTTCACCTTAATAGGTCGCACACATGGGGAACATAATGACGTGTAAATGAAATACTTCTAAATTGCATATGGACACCCAATTACAGCTGAAATATTCAAATTTTAAAGTAAATTTGGATTTTATTAGATAAATACTTACCATCATAAATTCTGAGTGTAACCCCAATTGCGTCATAGGTCAGATGGAAAATCCCGACTAAAAATAAACGTACTCTCACTAGTCCGGACATATACCCCTGTTTGCCCATATTCTCCCATTCAATTTCCTCAAGACAGAAACGTAAGGAAAGGGGTTGAAGGGGAGGCGGGTGGGACCTATAATTTATGATGGTAAGTATTTATCTAATAAAATCCAAATTTACTTTAAAATATTTTATAGCTATAAATACGTTACCATCATAAATTCTGAGTAACAGAATCTAACGTAAAGCTGAATCCCCTGTAACAGAAGAAATAGGAGGAAAGTTCAATCTTTGTGCTGAAACTATAGGTCCAAGAGAGTATAAACTATCGGCAAAAGTAGCCATAGATTGGCGGTAATGAGATATAAAATAGTTCTCATTTCTCCAGAAACATGCAGACAGTAAATCTTCTAAAGATGCACTGTTAAACAGAGCCCAGGATGTAGAGATACCCCTAACATCATGAGCTTTAACATTAAAACTATTTTAAAGTTCTGCCTTAGAAGAACCATAAGCTAAAGATATGCATTTGCATATCCAAGTAGAAATAGTTTTAACAGAAAGATCTGAGATTCCTTTTTAAATAGGAATAAAGAGTCTTGAGTTAGAAACAGAATGTAAACTAATCGTTCTATCCAGATAAATAGAAAGGATTCTTACTGGACATAAAAGTACAGAAATAGAATCGCTAGGGAGTGCAGGAATCACGACTGGTTCTGCACCCTTATCTGGAATCTGATTCTTTGCCAAAAAAGCAGGATCAGTTAAAAGAGTAACAGAAGATTTATCCCTGTTAAATCGAAGGCAAGCATCAGAAATAGAGAAGGCATGGATTTCACTCCTTCTCCGTCCAGAAGCCAAAGCTAATAGAAAACAGCATTTATAGGAAAGAAACCTTAAATCTATTGTTTCTGCTGGTTCAAAAAGAGGAAGTTTTAAAAAAGATAAAACTAGTCCAAGGTCCCACTTAGAAACTAAAGTTTTTTGTCTTGGTCTTTCACGAAAAACTACGAACCAAAAGAGAAATATGCTCATTGTTTCTAAAATCTGGGCCACCAGAAATATGAATAGTTCTTGAGATAGCAGATCTATATCCCTTAATAGTATAGGGACATAATCCTTTGGATTCAAAAAGAAAAACTAGAAAGTCTGCTAATTGTTGTACAGTGACTTGGAAAGGATCAATTTCCCGCTCACTACACCAATCTGAGAAGATTGTCCATTGTGTCTCTGACAGACTTTGTGAGATGCTTGGTTGCTCCTTCAGAAAAACCTCTCTTTCTGAGGCTAACCCTGAGAGAAGTCAGGCGTGTAGATGAAGTTTTTCTGGATTTTGATAAAGAACCTTGCCCTTGATTTGAGACAGAAGGTCTGGAATCAGAGGTAGAACTAGATGACAAGCACATGATAGGCGCAGAAGGTCTGGAAACCAAGACTGTTTCGGCCATGCTGGAGCAATAACTATGATCTTGCAATTTTCCCCTGCTATTTTCTGAAGTACTGGGGAGAGAAAGCTGAAAGGAGGGAAGGCGTACTCGAACATTCCTATCCCGTCATTATGTTATTGTTCTATTATATGTCATTATGTTATTGTTCTATTATAAATTTGAAAATACTTTGAACGACAAACGACAAATTTATTTTACTCGCATAGTGGTATTTACCATATGTGGATTCTTAAAAATTCTAAAGAACTTCTGGACAATTTTAAATCTCGGTCTATTTCTGAAATTAATTCTAACATAACTTTTGATTTTTTAACCCTGTATACCAACATTCCCCATGTGAAATTATAAAATTGTTTTGAATAAACATTGAATGACAAACTTTTTTCTTATATGACGTTTACATTTTCTGACGTCAGACACGCGAAGCAATGAATGTGGTTTTTAATTTGATAGATGCTTTTGTTCTTTTTTTGTAAATAATTGTTTGTTTTAATATTGTAACACAGTGATGACTGCTGTACCCATATTTTGACTATTTTATTTATAATGTCTGTTTTGTTCACGCATCGTTGTAAATATAACGGAATTTGATAAGACTGTCGTACAAGTGAGAGGTTTAGCGCTATAAAACCAGGTTCAATCCACCATTTTCTACATTTGAAAATGCCTGTACCAAGTCAGGAATATGACAGTTGTTGTCCATTCGTTTGATGTGTTTTGTCATTTGATTTTGCCATGTGATTAGGGACTTTCCGATTGAATTTTCCTTGGAGTTCAGTATTTTTGTGATTTTACTTTTTTCCAAGATAGGCTCATTGCGTCTACCGCAAAAGATTTTGGATCTGGAACCGGAGACACAAATGTTAGAAGTTTGTGATTGAGACTGTTTGTAAACAGATCTATCTGAGGTGACCCCCAATGAAGAGTCACAGCTTTGAAAACTACTTGAAGTAGTTCCCACTCCGTGTTTACGGGAGCAAGGGATCTGGATAGAGTGTCGGCTAGAATATTGAGGTGCCCCGCAATATGTCTCACCACTAGATAAACCTGGAGTTGAAAACACAGAAAGAAAATGTCTCTGGCTATCTGATAAAGAGAAGGTGAATGAGTTCCTCCCTGATTCATGAGATAAGCTACAACTGTTGTGTTGTCCGTGGCCAGAATGACAGACTGATTCTTTCGAGACAGTTGGAAATGATTAAGTGCAAGCAGAACTGCTTTCATTTCCAATACATTTATATGCTCTTCCAAAAGGCCTGGATTCCAGACTCCCGAGATTGTAAGCCCCTCCAGATATGCTCCCCAACCGAGGGTGGAGGCATCTGTGAATAATGTTAGACTGGGAACTTGAGGGGACAGACATAGGCCCCTCATTACATTTTCCCGTACTAACCACCTTTGAAGATGTGGAAATAAAGACTGAGTGATTGAAATCAATGCTTCCCATTCTTGTGATGCTGGAATCCATAACTTGTGCAGATAAAACTGAAGGGGACGAATGTGAAGTCGTCCCAATGGAATTACATCTGCCAGAGAGTTCAATAGACCCAGAAGTTGCAAGAATTGACGTGCTGTGACTGATTGAACCGTCAGGAATAAATGTATTTTCTGACATAGTTTTGTAAATTTTTCCTCTGGTGGGAGAACTAAGCCTAGATTGGTTAGGAAATGTTCTCCCAGGAAAACAAAGTCTTGAGAAGGAATTATCTCTGACTTTTTCCAAGAAATTAGGAAGCCTAGGGACAGAAAACACTTGATGACCAAATCTGTCTGAACCCTCAATTTGATTGGGCAAAATTCCTTGAGGAGGGAATCGTCCAAGTAGGAATGAATCTGAATAGACAGGGAATGTAGGTGAGCTATAGCTGCCTGCATTATTTTGGTAAAAGCCAAAGGGGCTGTAGACAGGCTAAAAGGAAGAGCCTTGAACTGGAAAACTTTGTTGTTCCAAACGAAGCGAAGGTATTTCCTGTAAGTATGGGATATGGGAATGTGGAAATAAGCATCTGAAAGATCCAGAGAAGTAGTCCACATTCCTGGAAGGATTGAAGCCCTGATTGATCTGTTGGTTTCCATTTTGAAATGGGGAACAATAAGAAAGTTGTTCAGAATAGATAGGTCTATGACCGGCCTCATTCCTCCAGTCTTCTTTGGAACCAGAAAAAGACGGGAATAAAATCCCGGAGACAGAATTAAGAGCGACACCTCCTCTATTGCAGAATTTTGTAACATTGTGTCCACTTCTACTGATAGAAGTTGATACTTGACTGGGTCTTGCGTATGAGACAAACTTATCGGAACTGCAGACAGAGGAGGTCGGCTCTTGAACTGAAGTGTTAATCCCCCACGAATTATTGACAGCACATAACAGTCTGAGGTAATTTTCTTCCACTGATTTAGGAAAAAACTTAATCTCCCCCCTACTGGTATTGATTTTTGAGGAACTGGTTGTAAATGTTCCCCTGGGAAAGATGTCAATAACGTACGAGGGGGCAAGAACCTAGGTACTATACCCAGGTTTCTTGGGACCCTTAAAACCACCAGAAGGCTTACCTGAGCTTTTTCCGGAGTTATGGGGTTTGTTCTGCGGTTTGCCGTAGTTATTCTTCCTTTTCTTAGCAGAAGAAGGAGGACCACCTGAAGCAGAAGTACTAGTAAAACTAGATGTAGCATTAACCGACCTCTTGCCATTAGTAACTTGTACACTAACTTTGACTGGAGGAGGGTTTTTCTGAGTTCCTCTTGAACCCGCTGTAAGGGTAAACCAAACATCTTGTCAGTAAGTGGAGATTTCAGTAAAGAATCTTTCAAAGGCTCAGCAAAGAAATGTTTTCAAGAAACTCTGCTCTTTTAGATAGGGTGCAAACAGCAATAGAACCCATTAAAAGCAACTGATATGAACCTAGAGCTTTATCCAGTTGAAGTAAGAAGGATCGTACTTCTGCTGGAACAACCGAATCTTCGCTGTTAAGCAAATGTCCGGTTGCAGCTAGAAAATGTTCGGCTGTGCCAAGAACTTGAGAAGCACTACGAAGGAGATTCTCAGTCTTTGACCAAACAGGTTGAGTGAGACGAGGACCATCTACTGGCTTTTTCCCAATAAAGATGAAAGAGATTTGTCACAACTGGGAACAAGTCTACCCAGTGAAGAATCAAAGATATCAAAATCCTTGTACTTAACCTGATCAGAAAAGGATGACATTCCTTTTAAATCCAGAGATATTGTTATTAGCAACCTTTTCACTAGCAGAATTAGCGATACCTTCATTAATAAATTGTAAAGCAAATGCCATACGGCCAGATTCAGGAAAAGAATTGTGAGAAGTCACAGTATCCTGAGAAATACCACAGGAAGCTTCAAAAGTTGAAGGTTTCTTCGGCTTGGAAGGAGAGGCAAAAGGGATATGTGCTTCATCCCTCATCAAGGTATACACCTTATCCCTAAGATCCTTCAAGGATGGAGGATCCTCGGTCTCCTTGGTGGGAGGTTGTTGAGCTGACTTAGAAGAAGGCTCAGGGGCCGTCTTCGATACCTTGGGAGAAGAAGAACTTTAAACATCCTCATCAGTGAGGAAAGCCCTTTCATGACTCCCAGGGGAAACAGAAAGCTCATCATCCTCCCTCTCATCATATTCTACAGACTTAGCTGGAGAAGGTTGATGAGAAGAAACTCTATTCTCCAGTAGAGACATATGACTGGATAGAGTACTAAATTCAGCCTTGAAAGACTCACCAAAGTCCAAAAGTAACTTCTGAAAACCATCCAAAGATGATGCATGATCAGAACCCTGAGTACCATGAGAAGAGCTAGAAGATTGAGCTCGAGAGTCAGGTACAGGGTTAGAAGGAGCTACTGCAGGAGTCAAAGATACTGGTACGGGTGAAGCAGGAGCTAAAGGTGGTGCAGTAGCTACACCAGAAGGGGGACCAAAGAAATTGTCCCTATAAGGCCAAAAACTAGGTTGGTTTGGCATAAACCCACCATAAGGGTAAGACTGTGGCCAAGGTGGCTGAGACCATGAGGGTAAAGGTTGGGTGCCCGAGTTGGGAAGCATATACCCACAATAGGATAATGGGGGTCTAGAACCTTGCAAGTTCAAGCCCATAGCTGTACCTGGGACAGAACCAATAGTACCCGATGAATTAACAGGCCTAGATAAAGTATGAGTCACCGAAGTTGACGTAGGTACCCCCCCAAAATGCATGGCCGAACCTTGTGAAAGGGTCGGATAGGTAGCATTACCAGACACCGTTGTCGAAACTCCGGTCAATGTACTGGTAGTTGGGGGGGAGGGGGGGGGACTTAAAGGAAGTGACCCATCCAGGAGATAGTCCGAACCAGGAATATTTACGTAAGGACTATTCAAATTAAAGTCCATAATAAAATTTACTTTAGTAAAAAAAACACAAATAATTTGTTTAGAAATTCAAACTAAACAAGGGAATAAATTTCCAATAATATACACAATATATGAAAAGCAATTAAGCTATTCAAAAAACTTTACAAACAACTAAACATTTCTCCGTTGAATCTGTTATAATTTGCACGTGTGACCGATATCGCAGATGGAAATTGAAATGGGAGAATATGGGCAAACAGGGGTATATGTCCGGACCAGTGAGAGTACGTTTATTTTTAGTCGGGATTTTCCATTTGACCTATGACGCAATTGGGGTTACACTCAGAATTTATGATGGTAACGTATTTATAGCTATAAAATGAGAAATTCGTGTTTCGTTTTGTCGAAGGTAATTTAAAAAAAGCTGGTAATTTCTGTGTCATTTAGTCTCTTACGGAATCACCGGTACCGCACACTTGAAACATATGCTGACCTCTTGGCATGGCTCACTATATCGCGTTCTGGTATCTCAGTCTACAGCCATTCGAAAACGGTAAAATTCATGTCAATTTTCTTCTTTTTTCTATTGTTGCATCCAGCGGCAGCATAAATAACCATTGTTTATCCCTGCCATGTGTTTTGTAAGTAAATATATATAAATAATCGAAAATAAATTTGCGTCAATTCCGTCTGTTAACATGACTGATTGAAATCAATGACGTAGCAGCAATGATCTGATTGACTTCTAGGATGGATATATGCATATTGACAAGGTCGATAGATCGATCGAGCATATAATGAGTATGCCTTGATAATCTTTTTGTTTTAGCCAATTCCTAATAACATGATTTTGAAAGTATTTTCATAGGGCTTTTTACAGACTCAGCAAGATAACGTTGTTTGTAAGGAAGTAAGGAGTCTACTTGTTATTTGTTATGTATACAAAAAAATCACGTATACTAACACAAGACAATGGTTAAGCGAAGTCTCCTTATAATATCACATTTTGTCAGCACCTTTCTTTATCAAAATATTTTTTATTGTTTCATATTCATATATGGAAGCAACCCAGTAAGGTGTGTTCCCATCATTGTCAGGCTGATTTAGATTACAACAGTCTTCATCTATTAGATACTTTACAACATCAACGGCATTAAAGCGGCATGCCCAATAAAATGCTGTCTGTCCTTGAAAATTTGTTTGGTTAATGTTAACCTTTCTTTTGATAAGAATCTGCACAATTTTTAAACTATTGATAGAACAGGCATTCATGAAAGGAGTATTTCCATTGTTGTCAACTTTTTCTATTTCACTTCCTCCATTTATCAGAAAATTTACTATATCACTGTCACCAACTCCACACGCTAAAAACAATGGCGTTTCTCCTCTTTCATTTGTAGATTTAATGTCAGCACCTCCTTTGATGAGAATTTCTACAGTTTGTTTATTTCGTTGTAAACAGGCCGCTACAAGAGGAGTAATCCCACTGTTGTTACCCTTATCTATATTACACTTTAAGTTTATCAGTAAACTAACTATATAATTGGCACCAGTGAAACAGGCCCAAAACAATGGCGTTTCCCCTCTGTTATTTGCAGAGTTAATGCTAGCATCTCCTTGGATAAGAATGTCTGCTGTTTGTACATTGCTGTTTAAACATGCTGCTATTAGTGGAGTAGTCCCATCATTGGCAGACATATTAATATTACAGTCTTTTCCTATTAGGAATTTAACTAAACGATAGTTTCCATTGACACAAGACCAATAAAACGACGAACGTCCTTTATTATCGGTAATGTAAATGTTCGCAAATCTATTGATTAGTAGTTTTACTATTGACAAATATCCTTTACCACAAGCTACTATCAAAGGTGTTTCACCATCATTATTGGGATTATCTACATTACACCCCTTATTTATAAGTAGGTCTGCTATACAAATGTTGCCACATAAACAGGCGTAATGCATTAATGCATTACCTTTATTATCAGTACTATTAATTTCCACAAAATGTTTAATAAGTCTTTTCGTTATTTCAAAATTTCCTTGGCCACAAGCTGTCATAATAGGACTTATTCCATTTTTGTCAGCTTTATTTATATCACATTTTATTCTTATTAGATATTCTACTACTAAAATATGACCACCCATACAACATAAATAAAATGGCGATTTCCCGTCTTTATTTGTACAATTTATATTTAATATTCCACTTTCAAGAAGACGTTTCACAATTCCAAGATGTCCATATTGACAAGCTAAATGCAGTGAGCTATTACCATCATTGTCTTCCTTTGAGATATCAGCACCTTTAATGATCAACTTGTTTACATTATGGGTATTACCTCGTTTGCACTCTTGCATAAGAATTGTACGCCCACGTTCATCGGCTCTGTTTATTAAGACGGATGATCTAGGATGATTTATTCCATGAAACGAATATGTTTCACTGTTTGATCTATCCCTGGGGTCTTTAACCAGACATATGTTGTTATCTGTATGAAAAAAAAATGTCACTTCAGCTGTACAACTAGAAATTTGCAGTAATAACTCTGAATTTCTATGTTTAAGGCTACTATAGAAGGTTTGTTCTGAGTTAAGCATGCACTATATCCAAGATGAGCTCAAGACTAATCAACACGCAACCTACCAAACATGGGGATGAACTCCGATCAAAAATGCTCAATTTCTTTTAGTTATTGAATCCAATTCTCTGTTTTAGAATAAATTAAAGATACATTAAATTACTAGCATTTACCTTTGAGACTATTTCATTTGAAAACAGGACACTGAGAAAGATGCACAATGCAACAACCTTCAAAGGGTTGATTATACTTTGTTGAAAAGAGAGACAATGGCATGCAAAAAACGATATACAAAAGTCAAACAACTACATATTATCTTAAATGGAACGTAAGGATTTTCTTAGATAAGAAAGGGGCGGCGGCGGTTCCAATGTGCCCTGAAAGAGTCAGCGGATCATATTCTACTAATGACACCATTCGTGCTATTCCTGCTAAAATCAGTTGATGAGTCACCTTATGAAACATTATTAAATTTATTAGACATCTTAATACTGCTTCTCAAACCCATAAATGCAATAAAAACTGAAAACACTGATTAAATCAGTCAAATCCCCCAAAACATTCATCAAAGATACCATATGATATTTTTACTCTAAAAGTGCTTTCCGTCTACATGCGACTCGTGTGATGCGCTCGAATCAAAACAATAAAAAAAGAAAATCAAATACAAAGGTGAAGAGCAGTTTACAGCAAAACCTAAATTGGTTATCATATTGCTAATTGAGTGGTGGTAAATTTAGTGCAGCGGCTACAAGCATATTCAGAAGAATTGTGCACATCCTGCTACAAGCATGAAATTTATCATAAAGCTTCCTCTAGTTTTACTCTTTGATTTCAGATAGGGAGGCAATCTGAAAAAATGCGTCACTTCCTGTAAAATTCAATATGGCGGACATTATACTTAAATCAGCCAATTATCGAAGGATAGTATGTGAAAAGGTGTTATAATCAGGCTACTATTATCATATTCGGCGCAAACCTTTGTTCTGTGCTACTTCTGGATACATTATATAAATTATATGTCTTTAAAAACCCTACTTTCGGTAAAATCCAAATGGCGGACATTGTATTAAAATAAGCGTATTTTTTAGGAAAGGTAATTGAAATGTGTTTTAATGTATTGCTACCATCATTATATTGTGCAGGAACCTTTCTTTGGTGCTTCTCATGGACACAATATATAGCACATATGTCTTTCAAACCCTCCTTCCGGTAATATCCAATATGGCGGACATAGAAATATCAATGACTGTTTAATTTCAATATTCAACTTTTACCAAAATGTAAAAAAGTGTTTTTTTGTGCCAGTCATTAAACATTTAGCTTTAAGTTATCCTCAAACCACTAATTCACTTTTATGTTTAAAATGTTTTTAATACAAAGTTAACACTTCCGGTAAAAAAACAACACGGCGTAAATTTCAGAGATGAGTACTCAATCTTTATTCTCGATGTAGAGTTTTGGATAGATTGATTTAAAAAAATAAAGTCTATAAAGTACTAAAACATCTTTAAAATCACTTATATATGGCAGCAAATACATGTCTATTCACAAGCACCACCACAAGCACATAAAACAGTGCACGGGAGACCCGATTTACCACATTTACAACGACCGCGGGATCTTTTTTTACATCAACAATGTACAAGCTCCTGACAAGATGACGAGGCCTCAGAAAGAGCTGTCCAAAAGGGTTTCGATTGATCATCTTTGTCCCTTCGCCATCCATAAGCGCCTGGACTAGGTAGCATAGGAACCAATTCCAAGCTCGTTCCCCATACACACCCGCCTTGGTATATTGCACGTTTTACATGATGGAAAAGACTAGACCGAGTCGGCGGAATAGCCTCAATTAGTCTTCCCTTTTGTGCAATCAGTTGTTTTCTTGCATCTTTAACCCCATCTGATGAGTTTGTTCGATCGTACATCAAAACCACGTATCGTTCTATCAATGACATTATCAAATCCATATCTGGCTGGTCAATCATATTTTTAATTCCTAAAGGCACATCTTCAAATGCCATCCTTGTCTCCCACGCAGTCGTTTTTCCTTTTCCACCAAACGAAGATACCGTATCACAACCGGTAAAGGCATGGAACACAGGAAGTGTGTGTGATCGCTCAATGCCTAGTGCATGGTCATAGATAGATATATATCTTAAGCTTTTTCCACCCCCAAACGCAAGCCATAGTTCGTCTGCCCTTGTGTCACGGAATAGCGAAATATCAATGATAGCAACATCAGTATTGAAATTTCGAATCATGACTCGTTTAAGTGTTTCACTGCATCAGACACATGCACCATGATTCTAGTGTCAGCCTCTTCATGTGAAAATGGTGCTAAACTTGAAACATCATAAGTGGTGGATACCATAGAACATTCTGAGCATTTGTTGCTACAACTACCTTTTCCTCAAAATGTTGTTAAGCAAGCTGCTGTAGAAGAAAACTAAAAAGTTCTTTCTTATTGTCGTCATCTCTCAGAAAACGTTGCCAATTTTGAGGTATTTTGTTTTGACCCTGGACTCGTCTGCGTATTCCCTTTCCCCTCTTTCTACTTGTATCAGCCTTCAAACTATTGTCTATGTACGCATCCCAGACTACATCCACTATTGTTACAGTTTCCAGGTGTTTCCTAATGTAAGGACAGAATACCAAATCAGGATAATCACCAAAGGTACGAGATGTGGATGGTCTAAGCATATTCACAATTGCTGCTCCGTCAATAACTAAAACATCCACATCAGGAACATCACCGGTCGTTGTTGTCAACGGTTCTAAACACTTACTGAGAGATCCGATTTGGTTCCGAGACGTGGATGGTCTAAGCATATTCACAATTGCTGCTCCGTCAATAACAAAAACATCCACCTCAGGAACATCACCTGTCGTTGTTGTCAATGGTTCTAAACATTTACTGAGAGTTCCGATTCGGTTCCGAGACGCATTTTCCCATTCTGGCTGAATGCTGGCGGATTTATATTATTTTCATGAGCAAAGAAGTCTTCCAAGTCGCCACCTCTTGTCTAACAAGATATATAGGGCCTTGAAAATAACGCCACATCACTTTTCAGTATGCTTATTTTGTCCTTCATTGCCGAAACAGTCTTCCCATTAGGACTTCTAAGTAATGCCATTTTTCTTGATTGGTTCAAAAATGGGAACAGTTCGTTTTATCAGTCTGTTCTATTTACTTTCATACTGTGTTTTACCGATCGTCTCTATTTGTTGGATAGTATCAACGACAGATGTTGGTGCTATATCCTTCGTATCAAGAACAAGCAAATCCTGACAATCTTCCATGAACGGATTCCCTAACTCATCAAAAACTTCTACCATCGACCAAAAATCCTTCAAAAATGACTATTCCGTGACATAGGTGCAGACGTACTATGGCTTGCGTTTAGGAGTAAAAAAAACCTTTAGATATATATCTATCCATGACCTTTCAAATGCACTAGGCATGCAGCGATCACACACACACTTCCAGTGTTCCATGCCTTTACCGGTATTGATACGGGATCTTGGTTTGCTTGAAAAGGAAAAGAAAGACTGCGTGGGAGACATGGATGGCATTTAGATGTGACTTTAGCATTTAGAATGATGATTGATCAGCCTACATCACCAGATATGGATTTGATAATGTCATTGATAGAACGATACGTGGTTTTGATGTACGATCGAACAAACTCATCAGATTGGGTTAACGAAGCAAGAAAACAACTGTTTGCACAAAAAGGAAGACTAATTGAGGCTATTCCGCCGACTCGGTCTAGTCTTTTCCATCATGTAAAACGTGCAATATACCAAGGCGGGTGTGTATGGGGAACGAGCTTGGAATTGGTTCCTATGCTACCTAGTCCAGGCGCTTATGGATGGCGAAGGGACAAAGATGATCAATCGAAACCCTTTTGGACAGCTCTTTCTGAGGCCTCGTCATCTTGTCAGGAGCTTGTACATTGTTGATGTAAAAAAAGATCCCGCGGTCGTTGTAAATGTGGTAAATCGGGTCTCCCGTGCACTGTTTTATGTGCTTGTGGTGGTGCTTGTGAATAGACATGTATTTGCTGCCATATATAAGTGATTATAAAGATGTTTTAGTACTTTATAGACTTTATTTTTTTTAATCAATCTATCCAAAACTCTACATCGAGAATACAGATTGAGTACTCATCTCTGAAATTTACGCCATATTGTTTTTTTACCGGAAGTGTTAACTTAGTATTAAAACATTTTAAGCATAATAGTGAATTAGTGGTTTGAGGATAAATTAAAGCCAAAAGTTTAATGACCGACACAAAAAAACACTTTTTAACATTTTGAAAAAAGTTAAATATTGAAATTAAAAATTGATATTTCTATGTCCGCCATATTGGTTATTACCGGAAGAAGGGGTTTTAAAGACATATGTCCTATATATTTTATCCATGAGAATCACCAAAGAAAGGTTCCTGCACAATATAATGAATAGCAATACATTAAAACACATTTCAATAACCCTACCTAAACATACACTTATTTTAGTACAATGTCCGCCATATTGGATTTTACCGGACGTAGGGTTTTTAAAGACATATAATCTATATAATGTATCCAAAAGTATTACAGAACAAAGGTTTGTGCCGAATATAATGATAGTAGCATGATTATAACACCTTGTCACATACCAGCCTTCGATATTGGGCTGATTTAGGTATAATGTCCGCCATATCGGATTTTACTGGAAGTGGTGCATTTTTTCAGATTGCCTCCCTATCTGAAATCAAAGAGTAATACTAGAGGAAGCTTTGTGCCAAGTTTCATGCTTGTAGCAGGATGTGCACAATTTTTCACGAAGCCGCCGTACTTATTGTCTTCCTTCTAATGTATATACCAAGGAACATGTCATGTCCATCATCTAACTTTGCTAACACTACTTTTTAAGACAAACACTTTATAAAGACCTGTAAAATCACGTAAACATGTTTTTCATCTCAACTTTGGAAAGATAACCACTTAAAAAAAAAACGGTTCTCACACCTAGACATCATCACAACAAGTCGCTTGACCATGAAATATCTGACAAGGCCTCGAAACGGTAAAAAGAACTTAAACTAGAATCCGTTTGTATTACGCTACACTCAAACAACAGGGTACGACCCGATCTTGTAGGACAAAATTTTGCCCTGGAGATTTTAACGAGATTGGACGATACTTTTTTACATAGCAACATACAATATCCGAAAATGTAACATGTGTAAACTAAGAGAACAATTTGTTTCCTATTGCATAAAGCATAACACTAATGCGTAAAATAAATTCCTATTCTAAATTTAAATAATCTATTGCATTACAAAAAGAAAATAAATATTTAAAAAGGTATCAATTTGAAATAAAATAAAATTCCGCTAAACTTCATGAATGATTTTGGCACATCAACGTGGTTCTTAAACGTGACGTCATACAAAATGGAAACTTTTGAATTGAAAGCTATAACGATATGTCAACTGTGGATTTGACAATAAATTTTAGCCAATGAAAAAATTGTTCCATAAGATTGCTGGTTTGAAACAAGAATATTCTTTCAATCTTCATTAGCTGATTTGCGATAACATTTCTTGGATTGTAGCATAAAATAAAATTTCAAACATGTTTTCAAAGGAAAGTTCGGTATAATACACGTTATTTGAATGGATGACTAATCAGATTCTACAATAGATCGGATCTCACCGACTGTCTATGAACAAAGTGTAGTAGTCAGCGGAGAACAAGCTTAAAAAAACTTAGATGTACAGACAGTAATGTAACTTCCTATCAAACGAACTTAGTCTTAGATGCATGATTTTTTCTGTTAGTTGTTATTAACTTTGAACTAGCTGTCAGTAACTGCGAGTACTCTCAGATCTGTACTTAGTGTCTTTTGGTTGTTGGGATGTACAAGTAGCCGGCCACGTACACTCTGTGTTTTTGTTAGATGTATTTCTATTTGTATCCATCTGATGAGATAAGCCTTTTTCAACTGATTTTTATAGTTTGTTCGTATGTTGTACTGTTACACCACAGTTCCAGGTTAGGGGAAGGGTTGGGCGCCCGCTAACATGTTTAACCCCGCAACATTCTATAATTGCCTGTCCCAAGTCAGTAGTCTGTAATTCAGTGGTTGTTTTTTTTTCTGTTTATCATATTTGTTATTCGTTTATTGTTTTGTATACTTGTAGTTTGTTCTTGTGTTGTGCTGTTGCACCACTGTCTAAGGTTAAGGGAAGGGTTGGGCGCCCGCCAAACATGTTTAACCCCGCCACATTATGAATGTATGTGCCTGTCCGAAGTCAGGAGCCTGTAATTCAGTGGTTGTCGTTTGTTGCTATGTTACATATTTGTTTTTCGTTCATTATTTTGTACATGAATTATGCCGTTAGTTTTCTCGTTTGAATTGTTTTACATTTGTCATTTCGAGGCCTTTTATAGCTTACTATGCGGTATGGGTTTTACTAATTGTTGAAGGCCGTACGGTGACCTATAGTTGTTAATTTCTGTGTCATTAGGTCTCTTTTGAAGAGTTGTCTCATTGGCAATCATACCACATCTTCTTTTTTATATTAAGCAGAAAACTTAACAATGAAAATTGGTAATTAATTGAAATTCACTGGACCATGATCATGACCTACGGGGGCAGTGTCTCGAAATAGTCGTAAATCTCATATGTAATGATAGTAATGCAACTTTATAGAAAATATCATTGATCTATCACAAGTTGTTCCTTTCAAACTAACTTAAGCAGAAAATTTAACTTCGAAAATTGTTCATTAATTCAAAGTCACTGGACCATAACATAGGGGAAGGGTCCAAAATAGTCGTCTGAACACATTAATACGAAATATAATGTTTAACTTCAAATGGCAAACATCATATTTATCCACAAATTGTTTTGTAAGAATCTGGTTTACAGAGTTCGAATATAAATATAGTTTTTGTTTTGACTGAACATCTGTATAACAATCCTGCTCCGAATTTATTTACATGTATAATTTTCCGACGTCAAATATGTTTTACCAATCTTAAACTAATGTGACAAAGATTCATTAATTATTAATGTTGATTTGTACCAAATAATTATACTTTCAGTAAGATTGTTAAATTAAGAAAACATATCGTTTTGATCATAACCAAAAGGCCCCAGAATTTAACTTTTCTTCGGAGATATTGTAAAAATAAAAACAAATAAGATGTGATATGATTGCCAATAAGACAACTCTCAAATTCAAACGAAAAACTAACGATCTAAAAGACCAGTTACTCTTCTCATCATAAAGCAATTAAATAACGTTCGTTTCGCTCAAAATGTTTATACTGTGACTTGTAACTGATATCAAAGTATCAATACGCACACATCATATATTTGGTGTATATAATCTCATAGTTTTACAAACTTGTAATTTCTTTTTATATAAATATACTCAAATTCCAAATTATTTAAAATAGATGTATAATTTACCTTTCGTGGTATATTTGATACTGTTGCTAAATATACTTTCACAGTCCTTGTCCGACGTTATACACCATGTTTTCATAGCAAACGAATACGTCTGAGAAGGCAAAACATCTGACATTAAATAAGAAGTATTGTCTGCTGAGGAATACATAATATCTTTGTGACCATTGCATTTTCTTTCTATCATATACTTTTTAATGTTTTGACTAGATGGATACAGTGGCGGTACCCATGTAAGGTAAATACCACCATTTCCCGCTGTAGCATCTACATTTCGTGGTGGTAATGGATCTAAACGAGAAAAACAAAAACTTACAAGTTCTTCGAAAGTGTTGGTGGAATAAAGTTTAATCGACCGTCTTATGCATTTGTACTGAAGGTGAGTTTTTGTTTTTGTTTTCGCATTTGTAAAAAAAAATCGTACATTAATGCATGTAGTTAATAACGGAAAAACACTAAATCACTTAAGCATTTTATATGATTACGGGTATAACCAAAAGCGGTCTAACATATGACTAAATATAGTTCAATCATCTATGCTTTTCATTGTATCCAACTGAGAGTTCGGATAATGCACTGTAATGACTAGGCTTTAGTTTAGAGTTACGTTTTTTGCAGGTTTATTATATTACCCTGTATACCAACATTCTACATGTGAAATTATAAAATTGTTTTGAATAAACATTGAATGACAAAATTTCTTCTTATGTGACGTTTACATTTTCTGACGTCAGACACGCAAAGCAATGAATGTGGTTTTTAATTTGATAGATGCTTTTGTTCTTTTTTGTAAATAATTGTTTGTTTTGATATTGTAACACAGTGATGACTGCTGTACCCATATTTTGACTATTTTATTTATAATGTCTGTTTTGTTCACGCATCGTTGTAAATATAACGGAATTTGATAAGACTGTCGTACAAGTGAGAGGTTTAGCGCTATAAAACCAGGTTCAATCCACCATTTTCTACATTTGAAAATGCCTGTACCAAGTCAGGAATATGACAGTTGTTGTCCATTCGTTTGATGTGTTTTGTCATTTGATTTTGCCATGTGATTAGGGACTTTCCGATTGAATTTTCCTCGGAGTTCAGTATTTTTGTGATTTTACTTTTTATTAATCCGAACAAATCATCACCGATATAGTCTTGTATAAGAATAAATCCTTTTTTCAGGTTCCATCAGTATTGAGATAATATCTTTGGTTTTTTTCTGCTAATGCATAACTTAATTTCCACTGAACCTTAAAAACCAACATTGATCTTAAACCTTATTAATTGTAGACATTCAAAAAGATTAATTGATATTTCCATTGCTTTTAACAAAAAAAAAAAAAAAAAAAAAAACACCAAAGCGCCAATACAAAAATCCAATCCCCCAAAAACAAACAACAACCAAACAACAAAAAAAAAAAAAACCCGTCACCACGGTAAAATATGAGAAATGAAGAAAAAACAATATTTCACAAATCATCATATAAAATAAAAAAATTAAAGACCTAGCAACACATACCCCACCAAAATCCAAATAATTTTTTGGTGAATCGAAAGGGTAGGAAGATCCAGATCTATAGGTGATACGCGTGGAGATGCTCATTGCATTAACAATTTCAGTGAAAACTTCCGAAAAGATGATTCAACTTTAAAGGAGTTAAAGGATAATGCTAGGTTTTTTTCATTCTTGCCGTCACTGTATGACGTCTGCCGTACAGGAACACGTTTGTAACCACTCAATTTTATTGTTTGTTTGGTTCACCTTTTTCCAGTTTTTTCCAGTGTATTTTATCAGGCATTAAGCTTCTTCTATTGATTATATTTAGAAACTGAGACTAAATAATAAATTCTTACCTTCCGATATAATTGTTAATTCCTCGCTTGGATCGCTTTTTCTCCAGCATTCTTGACGTTCCTCATCTACATTTGCACATGTACATGTCCTCACAGTTACTGTGTATATTGTGCATGGAAACACATCGCAAATTACATATGTGAAGGTTCTACCGGAAACTATTTTACAAAACCTGTCAACTAAACCATTTACTTTCCATTCTATTTTGTACTGCAATACCTTATACTTTGGTGTATATGTAGGATCAGACCAACTGACAGTTATACCAAATACGTCATTCTGCAATCGTACACCATTCGGAGGCAATGGATCTATTTTGGTTGTGAAAAAAAATAGTATGATTAAATTAAGAAATAACAATTATTTGTTTTATAACAAAAAAGCCATACATTATTTTGAAATTTTTAATTACCTGAATAAAAGCGAACGACGAGTTTCACTACACAAGAATGAAGATATAAAGTAAAAAATATGAAAGATATGTTAGTTCAGCACATAAAAAGTAAAACAACAAAAATACCGAGATCCGAGGAAAATTCAAAACGGAAAGTCCGTAATCAAATGGCAAAGTCAAAAGCTCAAACACATCAAGCGAATAGATAAAAATAATAAAATATTAATCTTTACGGTGAATTCAAATTTGTTATTACCTTTAGAGCAGTTGGGTTACAAATCGCTGGATAAGACTATGAATTAATGGGTTTTCTACAAACCGAATAACATATGTACAGGTATTGCGAAATGTCCTTAATTATCAACAGAAATACACATCTCGAACTAATTCAAACATAAAAAATCAGTACTGACTTAATGAATCGTAACTTCATGATCATTTACCCTATGGGCTCATTTATAATAAAAAAGCTGATTCGTAGCAATTAATATAATCAATTGATAGAATTGATTGCGGAGAGATTTTTATGTAACCTTATTCATTATTTAAAAAAAAAACAAATGCATATCATTTGGATTAAAATCAGATATTCATTCTGCTCTGTTATATTTGTAAGTTCTGAAGCCGTTCCGTAGGATGTGATGTTCGAATATTTTCATTGGGAAACATTCGATCGAATGTTACATGTGTTTGCAGTTCATCTGAACATAAACCCTTACTCGATAAAGTAAGTTTTGACCAGGCTTTACAAATACATTTTACGGACCCAAATATTAATTGGATTGGATACTTATATAACTCCTACATGATAATATATTGATGTATTGGTATCATACTTACAGTTATTTTCCCCCAAAAATGTATATAGCGATAGTCCTGAAATGAAAGAAAAGCAATAGATAGCTAATTAGATAAAAGAGAGGCGAAAGATACCAATGGGACATTCATACTCATAATAGAAATCAAACTGACGACATCATTGAAAAAACGTAAAAACCAACGAAGACAAACAGTATACTGAACACAATATAGAAAACTAAAGACTGAGAAAAACGAACCCACCAAAACCGGGGTTGACCCTTTGTGAGATGATATAACTTAAGGCTGAAAATTTACAGCTGGTGTTCAGTTAAAAAAAATGATTACTTTTTAATTTGAGAATTAAAAGCCCATTGAAAGTAAGTGACGATTAACATGATCAAATTGTTTGCAAAAATTGCCTCCGATTTTCGTGCAAGTGTGATCATGATATGCCTTTATTCCGAAAAAATCTAAAACAAATCCAGGATTTAATCAGCTTTGTCTGATCGTATTCATTGCACCATTTTGTCTTTCAGAATACCCATTAGATAGTGCCGGTGTGTTCCATTTTTTGTGTATTAATTGTTTTGATAACTACATTTAACTGATAACGGTACCAAATGAAAACAAAATCACATTATAAAGTATTTGGAAGACTCGTTGCATGGTTTTGTTCAAGACATGACTTGTGCAATGCCAAAATAAAAGTATCGACAGGCAGTAGGATAGTTAGGACTTAACCTTATAATAAATACAGGTACAGCCAAATTTGCTTATCAAATCATTGTATCTATTAAGAAATTTAGTAAAAGTTTTAAGTAATTTATGGTAACGAAATATAGATCTTCAAGGCATTGATTACGTTCTTTAAAATCTATGACATCACTACACACACGGGCATTACGAACGAGTTGGGATATATAAACACCGTATGATGGAACCAAATGAACATCGTTGTCTAAAAAAGGAAAATTAACAATAGGGAATGAAAAAATCGTCCCTTTTGTCGTAAGTTTTAGTATGGAGTTTCCCTTTAGACAATTGAAATGTTTAAATCTAAAAAAGGACAACTACTGTTGTTGTGTTAGATTTATTTAAAGTTTCTAAAGGATACCACAAATACATGCACATGAAAACATGTACGTATTGTATTATTAGTAACACAAAAATTAGAAACAGTAATGATATTTAATTTACCTGGAATTAGAACGAGACACACGATAATCACTGATAAAGCAATTTGCAGAGACCTCATCCAAGTTTGATATCGTTCAGCAACTGTAAGTAAATGTATGAAAAAAGTCGTTTTATGACACAATAACAGATAACTTTATATAGTGGGTCGATGCCACTGCTGGTGGACGTTACGTCCCCGAGGGTATCACCAGCCCAGTAGTCAGCACTTCGGTGTTGACATGAATACTAATTATATGGTCATTTTCATAAATTTCCAGTTTAAAAAACTTTGAATTTTTGGAAAAACTAAGGATTTTCTTATCCCAGGCATAGATTACCTTAGCCGTATTTGGCACAACTTTTTGGAATTTTGGGTCCTCAATGCTCTTCAACTTTGTACTTGTTTGGCTTTATAACTATTTTGATCTGAGCGTCACTGATGAGTCTTATGTAGACGAAACGCGCGTCTGGCGTATTAAATTATAATCCTGGTACCTTTGATAACTACTTCCACCACTGGGTCGATGCCACTGCTCGTGGACGTTTCGTCCCCGAGCGTATCACCAGCCCAGTAGTCAGCACTTCGGTGTTGACATGAATATCAATTATATGGTCATTTTTTATGAATTTCCTGTTTACAAAACTTTGAATTTTTCGAAACACTAAGGATTCTCTTATCCCAGACATAGATTACCTTAGCCGTATTTGGCACAACTTTTTGGAATTGTGGGTCCTCAATGCTCTTCAACTTTGTACTTGTTTGGCTTTATAACTATTTTGATCTGAGCGTCACTGATGAGTCTTATGTAGACGAAACGCGCGTCTGGCGTATTAAATTATAATCCTGGTACCTTTGATAACTATTTATAGTTTGTTTGTTTGTGTTACATTATTTATACATGCTGATATTTGTTTTTTTCTCCATTTTTTAATCTTTCTGCAGATTTTGTTCTACTGAACTTGTGTCGATAGATCTTCAAGGCAAAAACGTATTAACACCTAATCTAATCAGATATTATTTGACTTTTCGTTTTATTCAAAACGATTCATGGTGTCAATCAACCCTATCCAAAATAGATCTGTAAACTATTATCCAAAATAGAAGAAAAAAAAAGCTTTTTCTTCAGAAGCCGTGTGTATAGTGATTATCAATGTAAAACTAAAAAGCCATACCACTTAATTAGTTATTAAAGGTCTCAAAATGACAAGTGTTAAACAATTAAAACGAGAAAACTGACGGCCTGATTTATGTACAGAACAATGAACGAAAAACAAATATGATATAAAACAACGAATGACAACAGCCACTGAACACATGATCCTGATTTAGGACAGGCCTATACATAATGTGGCGGGGTTTAACTTGTTTGCTGGAAACAAACCCTGTCCTTAACCTGGGACAGTGGTGTAACAGTACAACATTAGAACAACCTATAAAACAACTGTTTGCTTTAACATTATTACTTTTAAATAGTTGTAAATGACATGTAACTTTTATATTGTTATGCTTCATGTGTGCATTGGGGAATACTGCAAGTCTATCATGGTTAGGATTGGAATTGAAAACTCTTTCCAAATTTGTGATGAGTGGAGTATCCAAATAGAATTTTGGTAATTAAAGTACACAAATGCGAGTACTCTGACGGCGAACAATAACATTTTTAAAGATTGATAAACCGAAGTAACAATAACAATGAATATTTCAAAAATTTGTGAAATATATCTTACGTATGAAGTTGGTATACTGCTGCTAAGTCATCAAAGATCAAAGTCGACTCTTCTTGCAACTTAAGATCTTAAACCGGGAAAACGTGTCACTAATGAGTTGAGACACACATATATATTATCGGTAAACGAATGTATTATTTGTGAATTTGATACGGAATATTTATCAACAAGGTCTTGGTATCATCCGATGAAATTTTGTAGAAAAGGGACAAGACGTTCTTTCACATAATCCTGATTTATCAACTTTCTGCTCAGACACTGGTGACGTTTTACAAAGTCAGAGTAGCAGCTGCAAGTTCGTGAATACCGAATGAGTTGGGAAATGTATATCCCATACGCAGGTGAACTTGGTATATTGCTACTCAGTTGGGTGGAAATTGATAATTTTAAAATTAAAATCGTCTCGTGTGTCATAGATTCTAGTACTGAGATGACCGCTTATGTCAAATTCGAAGTATAAGTCTAAAAATGAGACAGAGGAAGCCGTGTCTGTTGTTTCTTTAATTTCTAATTCTGAAGGATATATTAATGGAACCCAATCAGAAAAGTTTGGATTGTTTATGGAAAGAACTTCATCAATATATCTGAATGTGAAATTAGATGATCTGGCTTCTTTGATTTTCTTGTTTTCGACAACAAGTGTCTGAAGAAACTTTGACACATATGAAAATAAGAATATGTCGACAAGGAGAGGCACACAGTTCGTTCCCATAGGAATACGGAATTTATTGGAAAAGTCTACCTCTGAATTCAATAGATATGTTATCAATAAGAAACTTCTTCCTCTGCGCAGCATGTTTTTCCTTTTTGTTCACTTTTAACAAAATATGCCGTATGGTATCCCAAAGTAATAAATTTATAGCGAATACTACCATTTCTAAGATAAGTGCTTTATCTATAAAAGGTAGTAAAGGAATATTTCTATGATTATTTAGAGCAACATGTCCACTTCAACATGGAACATTTTTTATTTAACCTGGGTGTCTCCTTGGCATAATTTGAGGGGGGGGTGAATTTTCATGGAACATTCCAGAACATCAGTGTTGAATTAATTCTGGAGACATAAAATTTATATAATGGTATATTTTTATGGGTAGCACAATTTGTAGTAGCAGTTTGACTTTGGAATTTTTAAAATTGCCGCCGTTACCATGGAAACTGCCAAAATATGATTTTTTTAAATGCTTCAAACTTTATGAAACTTTACACAAATGTTAAATAGTATATGTAGATGTGGAATTTGACATAGGAATTTCCAAAATGGTCGCCGTTACATTAAAACTGCTAAATAATGAAAAAATTCAAAATGCTTCACATTTGGTGAGATTTAAAAAAAAAATGTTGCCTAGCATATGTAGACTTGGCTTTTGACTTTTGAATTTCCAAAATTGTCGCCGTTACTCTGGAAACTGCAAAAATGTGAAAAATTTCAAAATGCTTTAAGCTTAATGAAACTTTAAACAAATTTTAACTGGCATAGGTGTGCTACTTTACTTTTGAATTTCCAAAATGGCTGCCGTACAATGGTTGGTGTCCGTTTTGGCGACTCTTGTGCTAGCATCCTTACACAGGATTACTTGTTTTTGTTTTATTTTCAAAATATTATAGCTTGAAAACAGATAGTGATAGACACAATATTTATAATTGAAAGTGTTCTAAATGATAATGCACATTAAATGAAATAAAAGGTTGGTCCCAAGGGGTTACCCCCACCCCATGCCATTTGAGGAATTTTTAATATTTTGAAAGTGGTGAAGATCCTCACCCTTTAACCATATATATGCTGGTTTGTTATACAAGATGATTTGAATGATATACAGGGTTAGTCCACAGGGGTCACTCCATCCTCTGCCATTTTAGAAAGTTCTTATATCTTGGAGGTGATCAAGATCCCCCTTAACCATATATATTTTGGTTTGTCATGCCAAGATAATTTGAATGATATACTTGGTAAGACCAAAGGGGTCGTTTCCACTGCTTGTAATTTAAATATGTTCAAATAACTTGTTAATGATCGAGATCGCCACCTCTAAACCATATTAATTCTTGTTGTCATTTCACACAGATTTGAATGATATATAGGGTCAGTCCCCAGGGGATCCCCCACTCCCAATGTTCAAATATCTTGTAAATGGTCGAGATCCCAACCACCGAACCATATATATTCTGAGTTGTAATATTAAGACGATTTGAAATGTATACAGGGTAAGACCAAAGGGGTCATACCAACCCCCTGTCATTTGAATTTGTTTAAATATCTTCACCTTGTAGAACGCCACATGCGGGGTGTTGGCTATGTTTGACACCGGGTGGCGGTTTTGAAGCGGAGAAAAACAATCAAGATATTTTCAAGTATCAAAATTTCTTTTTTGAGAATTGTTAGTACCAAATAAGGTATTGCACGGAAGGAACCAAAATATAATCCATCCCCAGCAAGATAAGCAGACGTTTTGAGTGCTCTGTTTTCTCTAACACCGTTCACTAGTTTTCTGTGTTGCATATTTTGAGGTCTCATTTGCAAGTTTCAGGATAAAAAACTACTTTTGACGATTTTTCCCCGTATGATTTATATAGAAATGAATTCCTATCATGGAATTCAACCAAATGCCAGCTTCTTAGTAAAAATTCATTTGTTTAAAAAGTAAAATCACAAAAAATACTGAACTCCGAGGAAAATTCAAAACGGAAAGTCCCTAATCAAATGGCAAAATCAAAAGCTCAAACACATCAAACACATCAAATCTGCACTACGGAAAACTAGGGAGAGATGTTTGAGAAAACAGAGCACTGAAAAACTTCTGCTTCTGCTTGCTGGAGATTGATTATTTTTCAATTCCTTACGTGCAATACCTTATTTGGTACTAACAAAAAGAAATTTTTATACGTTCTACACGGTGATCTTGTAAATTGTCATGAACCCCATTCCATGGCCATATATATTCCTGTTCGTCATTTCACGAAGACTTGAATGATATACAAGGTCAGTCTCCATGCATCACTAATGCATATCACTTTATGTATATAACTTGACCAAACTAATTTTTACTGGACTTTGCCCAATGTCAGGCGACCCTGGGAATGACGAATTATAGGAGCTACGTTTGATAGATCTTGTAGCAACATCCTGTTACAATCATTCCTTGTTACATATTGATTTTTACCAATAAAATATAATCAAAGATGTACATTTAACAGATGATATTTCAAGACACAAAAACAAACGGTAAGATTTGAAAATATAAATAGAAAAACTATGGGGGGCCAAAAAAAAGATATTTTCGATTGACTAATTATTCAAACTATTTAAACCCGCTGCATTTGTTTGCACCTGTCCTAAGTCAGGAATCTGATGTTCAGTAGTTGTCGTTTGTTGATGTTGTTCATAAGTGTTTCTCGTTTCTCGTTTTTTATATAGATTAGACCGTTGGTTTTCCCGTTTGAATGGTTTTACACTAGTAATTTTTTGGGGCCCTTTATAGCTTACTGTTTGGTGTGAGCCAAGGCTTCGTGTTGAAAACCGTACTGTGACCTATAATGGTTTACTTTTATAAATTTTGACTTGGATGGAGAGTTGTCTCATTGGCACTCATACCACATCTTCTTATATCTATATATACAGGAAAGAGAGCCGGGGGCGTTATATAGATCTTCCTGATCTCAATCTTCGTATCATTATGCATATAGTTAGTTAATATATGGATATGAATGACATCAACATGATTTTGGGTAAACTTTTCGAATAACTAAATATTCAAACTCTTCCTGATCCCCCAATCGTCATAATATTATGCACCTAGTTAGTTAATATATGGATATGAATGACAATAAAAGGAAAAAGCGTAAACTTTTCGTCTTCAATGTTTATAGAGGGTTGAAAGTGCCAGTTTGATATTCAAAATATATAGTGAAAACCTACCGGAGACCACTTAAATGACAATGAGACCCCCGGTCTATAAATATCCATAACATTTAATAATCCTGTAGACTTCCTACATATATAGGTACTATCAAAAGGCTTTCTAAGACAAATGTCATCTTCGATATGTATGATGTTTTTTTTTATTGAGTTAAGCCTTCCAATTGATATTTTATAGTGTGTTTCTCTATGTTGTGATGTTATACTACTGTTTCAGAAAAGGGAGAAGGTTTGGTACGATTAAAACGTTTAATCCCGCTGCAATTGTTTGCACCTGTCCTATGTCAGGATTCTGATGTTCAGTGGTTGTCGTCTGTTTATGTGGTTCATAAGTGTTTCTCGTTTCTCGTTTTTATAATGATTAGATTGAAGGCCGTACCTTGACCTATAATGGTTTGTTTTTATAAATTGTTACTTGGATGGAGAGTTGTCTCATTGGCACTCATACCACATCTTCCTATATCTATGGAAGGCTTAGTGTCACTTTTAAATTAAAATCGTCAAAAATGCAAGATTAAGGGCACATGGCGTTGGCTAGATCTTCCTGATCTTTTATTTTTGGAACTAATGATGTGTGAATCCTTTGGTACCATCTATATTTTTACATAATGAATTGTATTCTATTCACATTTAAAGTCACGAAGTATTCAAGTATTGGCTTTATATTGCTTTTGTGGTATTTGCGTCCTTGATGAATGTCATGCGAAAAAAAAGCTTCGTTTTCAAGCAATAGGTCGATAATACTTCTGGTGGACTTGTAGTTCTCTTTAGTAAGAGGATGACATGATTCACAACTTTATAAAACACTATTTTCAATTTTTAACAAAAGATTTAAAAAAAAACCCTGTCATGTCCTTAACAAAATGTAAGAAAACACTCATTTTTAATAAGTTAGCCCTTCTTTAAAGAATATATAAATGATATAAAATAAAGTTTAGAACTATAAAAAAGACATTCAAATATACTTTACCTTTATGTATTGTTGCGATGTGAGTTTTATTTTTATGCCTGAAATGTAGTAATAATTTATTAAAGCATCCTTTATAATTTGACTCATTTTTCTAAAAGTAAAACAACATTTTCTATCGAACTAAACAAGAAGCTTAGCTATAAAATGTGAAACAACTGCAAATTTTAATGTTTTGATTGAAAATGTAACAACTTTGAAAACTAACGGCTATGATATTGTTTACTTACAGTTGAAAAGCAGGTTTGCAGTTAAAACTTGACTTCGTTGAATTCAAAGACAGGCATTCATAGTCTGAAAACGATTAAAGCAAATCTAGCCTCGTATAAGCTTCTAAAGAACTTTTACATTATATACAGTCCTTTTTCTCATACAAAAAGTATAAAACTTTAAAGGCTTTCTACCTTAACACAATATGTAAAAAACAGGTGGAAAACAAAATCACTCCTACCGTTGATGAGTATATCCAAAAGTTGTGCCAAATCTGGCTTTGAAAATTTAAGCCTGATAGAAGGAAGAGTCTTAAAACTTTAAATCGTCCCATGTCTGTGAAAGTTGGGAATACATTAAAAAATCTATTTTTAAGAAAAAACTGAAGGTACCATCACCGCTAAATCATACATTATTAATAAGAAAACATAAGTGAAAAAAATTATTATTATCTTTGCGCCTTTGTTAGTCTTGTATGTTTTTTTAATTTTAGTTCATTTATATGTTTTGAAGTTAAGTGTGACGTCCATTTTCACAGAACTAGTACATAATTTATTTAGGGGCCAGCTGAGGACAACCTCCGGGTGCGAGATTTTCTCGCTGCGTTGAAGACCCATTGGTGGCCTTCGGCTGTTGTCTGCACTTTAGTTGGGTTGTTGTCTCTTTGAAATATTCCCCCTTTCCATTCTCAATTTTTTTTCATTACGGTTAAACAATTTGTGATGTCGTCAGTAAACTTTTCGAAGGGATGACTTTAACATTAACACATGGAATACTTCATTTAAAAGCTTTTTTTATGTTAGAAGCATCCCTCTATCAAGGGAATCATGAAAAGAAATACAATCGATGGAATATCGTATCAACTGGGATATATATATATATATAATCCAAATACAGGCGCTGCTGAAATTTTGCTTCATAGAGATGGAAATTTCGCAACTGCTAAGCTAAACCTCTCTTTTTTTAAGAAAAGTTTTGTTTCTAAAGGACAAATGATAGAAGTAAATCAAGCTATGAGGCAGAGTTGAATGTATATGTTGTATCCTTTATTTCAAGTTAGATGGGATAGATGCATTTAACATATTGAATTAGAAGTTATCAACTTTAAATCGGTACGTGAAGTTTTGGATTATACTAGCTTCTTTTCATTCTTTATAAGAAGCTTGTGTATGATGGTTGCCTCATATGAATAACAATAGCTCGAAACCAAAATTTTTAAATCAATGATGTATGGGTACCTAGTTAAACATACGGAGAACTAAATGACAAATAGGATGGTAATTGATTTCATTTTTTTTTTATACAAGTACCATGCACTAATGAGCGTTATAAATAAGAAATGCACGTTTGGTGTACTTAATAACTAGATGATTCGAAAGAAATTATGTGATGATTGATGAATCTTAAGTAGAAAATGCTTTCCATGGTGACATACATGGTCTATCGATGCCAAAATTATATTGTTTTCCCTCTTTTTTTCTGTATTAGTGTTGTGGCCCCGCAGATGTTCATTGATCATTGGTATACATAATAATATGCTACCTACTAGTTCTTTAAAGTGCGAGAAAAGGAGAAAGCTATATGATCGTGAATGATGAACAATAGGTTTTGTATTGAAGCAAACCAAATCGACTCTTGGTTAATTCAATCATACTTTCTTTCACATAGTCATAGGACCTACATCTAATTTCGTGGAAAATATAAACACATTACGTCTAAAATAGATAAAGACGTCATAAATTGATCGAAAAGGACAGCATGTAATATAATCATAAATATATATAACCAGTCCCTGGTTAAGACTTTTGACGAGAAACTAAGTATAAATGATGAAAAAAGTAAATTAACAAAATTACCGAGGAAAATTCAAAACGAAAAGTCTCTTAATAAAATGGCAAAATCAAAGGCTCAAACACATCAAACGCATGGATAACAACTGTCATATTTCTGACTAGTACAGGTATTTGACATTTGATACGTTAAAATGATAGAAATGTCATAAATAAACAAATTACAAACAAAAACTCTAAAAATTTGAAAGAAACACAGCTTGTTTGCTGCTACATTTCAATCAGATTGAGGAAGACTCCAATATCTACATATTTACCATAAATGATATCATCAACAAACATTCAATACTTTACAAATAGTATCGAGAATAATCAGTAATAACAGATAAACAACGTCTTATCATATATGTGAACAAGAACAAAAGATAATGAATGAGATTGTGACAATTATTCTATTAATACAATATAATGTCAAGAACAATAGCATCTTTCGTATTTCTATATTTTATCTCGGGTTGTATATATTATAATCAATGGACACTAAAATGTCTAAATGAAAGCTTTAACAGAACCATTACTTGACAAAAATATAAAAATTGACTTACCAGGAGATAATATAGTATTGTTAGGACACTGTTTAATGTAACAAGAACAGTCTTCTTCGGACGGCGTGCAGAAACATGGATTTTGTGGTTGAGAGACGAAAGCAAAATTTCGTGTGTAATCACATCCACATTTCGAATCTACAATAGTTGATGTTTGGTCGAAAACAGTTTGTCCAGTTTCAATACACTGCGACTTTAAATATAAACAATGAGAACTTCGATTTGACCAAAATGTTATTGGTTGAAATCTGTTTGTAGAGCATGGCAATTTCCTAAATTTTCTAGAGATTACAAATTTCAAACCTAAAACAAAAACAAACAATTTCATTGTATGTTAATAGCAGATATAAAATTAGATAAAAGTAAAATAAATTTTATAAATAATCGTGTCCATGAACCAATCTTAGCAAAACCTACTAATATTTTTGCCTATAGGATATTTTATTTCTTGTCCGTATCGAGTTTCTATAATTATTTTCCATGTATCGCTGTGTATGCGTTATATGCAATTTTATTTGCATTTAACTGTTTGTCTTCAATTACAGGTTTATTCTGTTATTGCTTTGTTAATGCATAATTTGGTGATTCATATATATAGCATGTTTCGCTTATATATATTTATTTTAAATTATATATTTTATTTTTAACTGTCAACACCTGATTTGACCTTTTCTCGGTAGATTGTTCTGTGGTTAATTGTAAAATTTTACACATCTATTTATTTGAAAGGATTTTCCTAACGTAAATGATCTGTGGTAATTAACTGGTCGTCTATGAATTTCTTTATTTCTTTAATTTGATGATATTACACCTGGTGTTTCGGATATCATTTAGGTCAAGTTCGACCAAGGCCGTTCATCCTCGTCAGGTGCCCTAGCCTAATTTATTTTTATTTACTACAACATTTGATTATAATTACTTTTTAATTGTTATCAATATGTTTCTCTCGTGTAACGTATCAAATGCAGTTACATTTTGATTATTTTTATGTCCTTTCTTATTTAATTATACTTTTATTATTTACAGTGGTTATAATTTTGCGGAGGTCAAGTACTCCTTCACGTTCTTGTGCTTCCGATAAGCAATTATATGCGGTTTGGGAAATAGATCTCTAGCAATTGTGTCATTTTCAATCAACTGCCAATGTTTTCTTATTCGTCTTCCCAATTGTTTGAACGATCTATTCTTTCTATTAGACGTTCTTGAAGGTTAAGTCTATCCTGTACAATTTATTTTATATGTGTAATGGCGTGCGTTTGCTGACTCTGTTTGTGTTCATACGAATAGGTTTAAATTGATATGTTTGTAAAGATGAGATCCAGATTGATATTGAGTTGCTGATAATCTCTCATCTATAGTGAATTTCTTTAAAATATAAAACAATCTCTTTTTTAAGAAGTTTTTCAGTATGTTATGATTGTGAATCAATCTCCTTTTAATTTTTAGAAGTTTTTTTCTAATTGCGAAAAAAGCCTTCTCAGAGATGATATCTATCGGTATGTCTATTCAGTATATTATGATTGTTAATCAGTCTCCTTTTTTAGAGGCTAAATCTTAAAAAAAAAAAAATTTGAGGTCTTTTTAACATGTTTAATATCATCATTTTGTTTAATAGATATAGGAAGATGTGGTATGAGTGCCAATGAGACAAATCTCCATCCAAGTCACAATTTGTAAAAGTAAACCATTATAGGTCAAAGTACGGTCTTCAACACGGGGCCTTGGCTTACATCGAAAAGCAAGCTATAAAGGGCCCAAAAAATGACTAGTCCAAACCATTCAAACAGGAAAACCAACGGTCTAATCTATATAAAAAAAAATTAATGTATGGTTAACTTAAATAAAAATCTACCTGCTCTGACTTCCTTATTTCTTTCACAGAATTCAGTGTAGGTTCTCTTTTCTGTATTGAACAAACAGGTGTATACGCCTGAAGTACCATTGCATTCGCTCTGAATGCGAAATCTCCTTTGTGATGCGTATGGACATTTTCGCTTGAATTCATCTATACAAATCGTGACTCCAAGAACAGTCTGAAACGATTTTTTTTGGCAAAGTATTATCCGAGCGGGAAAAACCGGTCTGAGCAATACTCATAGAAACGGGTAATACTGGGCAATACTTGGCAATATGAGTTTTAAGCTTATTTTACACAAAAAAGTAAAGACTTGATGTAGTTTCATAGTATTATAGCTACACAGTTTGTACAGATAATCATTTCTAGATGATTGAAAATTGAATGTGTTCCCTTGTCTCCCCTTATTTGATGTATGCTGAATACAAGATTTGCAAATTTTAGAATACCTTGTTAAATTTAAGTTTTGTTTCAATAATGAAAAAACTGATTGTATCCATTAATCTGTTTTCTAATCTAAATAATAACTTGTGATGTACATATAAATATGCTTAAACTTAGTAAAGTTTTTTTAGCAATGAACTGAAATTGTTTAAAAGTAACTTTCGTTACATATTATTGTTAATTCTTAATATTTGAGAATAAAAACCAAATTAAATTCTTAAGCTTTATATGATGCAATTTGACAGAATGGTGATTTAATAGATTTTGAGGAGGATTGTTGAGAAAAGCTTTACCCATTTGTCAAGTGTCTTCGTGTACACTTGTCTCAGGGTTGCTAAAACAATACTTTCTCAGTTTTATACACTTGTATTATAAGAGTCTCAAACAAGTAAACTTATTTATAAATCAAAATCATGTACTATGTCTTATTTTTATAAATATATTTAAGGGATTGCATTTGTGATTGATCACTTAATACTTTTTATAATTCAGGCCAGTATTTCATATTACCCAGTATTGCCTAGTATTATCCGGTAAACCCAGTAAAACCTGGGTGTTTCTAGTATTAACCACTGGGCTGGGCAATATTCATAAAACCCGGGTTTTTGCACACGCTGAGTGAGAAGCCTGAAATTACGTGTTTGCCGATTGTTTGGATATCATATTTGTTTTTCGACATTTGTTCTGTTCATACATCATGTACATCAGGCTGTTATTTTTCACTGTTGAATCATATTGAATTTTGTCGTGCCAATCTTTTTTCAATCGCATGTAATTGGTTTATAAGCTTCAACGTTTGAACTATTATTTTAAAAAAAAAACCAAACTTACAAAACGTACAATGAATGTCAACAAATGATTGCAGATTTTCTTACCGTTACAATTACTAACGTTGGTGGTAGTAAAGTCATGATAGCTTTAGATTTTCAATAAGTTCAATGGCTACGCTTCAACGCTAATTCATTGTCAAATGCCCTGCAAGAAGAAAGTATTTTTGAAATGTTTGTTCTGGTGTTTGTTTGACACAAACAATTTGAAATTGTAGAATGCTGTGACTTGACTTAATTTAATGCGTTTCCTGATATGAACATTGCTTTTTGAGAGATTTTATGTGTTTTAAAAAGAACTTGAGTCGTGCGTATGTGAGACAGGAACCAAACAACGCTTGAAATAAAAAATACATCTAAACAAGAATTTAAGTTTTGTGTTGTTGATTTTTGTAGTTGTTGATTTTTGTAGTTGATTTTTGTAGTTGTTTTGCTGTTTTTTATTTTCTATCTAAATATAATTATTTTGTGTTTTGAATCTGGTCATGGTTTTGATTTTGCAACGGGACTTTAAAAGAATATCTATTCATTGTAAATGATAAACTTTACAATCCTTACAAATCACGTTACCGAATATAAGGTGTTTGATAATAGGTTCCACAATTCAAAAGTTCACAATTAAATTGTTTTTCCTTTTCATGTAGTAAATTATATTGCCCGCCTATATAAAAAAGAAGATTTGTAATGATTGCCAATGAGACAACTCTTCACAACAGACCAAAGGACACTGAAATTAACAACAAATTAACAATTTCGACAAGGACAACACGTAGTTATCACTTCTTAGCTCAATTCAGGTGCACATTAATGTAACATAAATACAATACACGTATCATACCTATATGTTGCATAACACCAATATCAAACATTATTTTAAAGAACGTACATTCTGTTCAGTTACCTGTATATATTTAAAATGGCAGTTATTTTTATCAGTTATTGAGGATCAATAATATTCCCCTCATTCTTACTACAATTTGTTTTGTAACAGCAAAAAGTGTAACCGTATATCTAGGTGATATCTATCTATATCTTTGCAGAGCTGTTTGTTTTGTTCAATAATCTTTCATTACTTTACCATTATATCCTAATTAAGATTTTGTTTGCCAGATTTGTTAATCCACATTTTTTTGAGTTTCTATTACCAGAATGAACAAAACCCCTTACTTTATTTTACTTTTAACTGGCAAATACATGACCATATTATGCGTGTACATTAGAAATATGTTTAGTTTCGAAGGAATCTGTCATACTATCGTTTACAGAAACTATTGTTAATTTCAAATATTTGAGTGAATATGTTATTTTGAAAACTGAACAATATTTTTGATTTTAAGAGAGGCGGGGGAGCCATGTGCTTATTCATGTTGACAAACTAACGCCATATGTAAGTGAGAAACAGAAAGATAAAAAAAAAAAAACACAAAGTCAAGCTGTTACAATAAAATTTTATGTTTAAAAGCAGCAAAAGTTACTATTGATTCAATTTTCATTCGTAGAAGCAATGCTAAAGTGTCAGTGATCACCGTGTTCTTTTAGAGAAATACTTAAATTAGTAAGCATCATTTTATTTTGAAACATGCTCTTTACTTAAGTTTTATATAATTGTGTTTGTCAAACCTGTAATTTCCAAACAATTTTAATTGGTATATTGCTTAAACGTGCTGGAGAAGTTATACAGAAACCACAAGTAAACGAAGAGTTTGATACCGATTAGGATTACTATTGTTATGCATATCTTTTTAAATGTCGAACCAGAAGTTAGACAAGAATTACGAGAAGATTATGTAGTGAAATAAAATCTACCCATGAAAAAAGCACAGAAGATCTAGAAGATGAATATTGATGTGGGTGCAATCATTTTTGAAAAAAATAAGAAAACAAGAAGCAAAAGTGCGTCTGAATCGCTCACCTAATGACAAAACAGCTACTTTGCTAATGAGAACATTAATATGCTTGTTATTTTAGTAATTTACATATTTAACATTCTTTAAATAAAAAGATGTGGTATGAGTGCTAATGAGACAACTCTCCATCCAAGTCACAATGTATAAAAAGTTAACAATTATAGGTCAAAGTACGGCCTTCAACACAAAGCCTTGGCTCACACCGAACAGCAAGCTATCAAGGGCCCCAAAATGACTAGCGTTAAACAATTCAAACAGAAAAAATACCGGTCTAATTTATATAAAAAAACGAGAAACGAGAAACACTTATGAACCATACCAAAAAACGACAACCACTGAACAACACGCTCCTGACTTAGGACAGGTGCATAAAAATGCAGCGGATCCGATTTAACATTTTAACAGGCGCCAACCTGCACCGTAACCCGAGACAGTAGTGTAACATTACAACATAAAAAGACACACTATAAAATATCAATTGAAATGGCTAAACTGGATCAAAAAGACATTTAAACAAAAATAAGTAAACATACACCATGTACACTGAACGAATAAGTTTGATCTATGACACAATATAAATACAATATTAATAAAAAAAGATGTAGCAACCGTGTCAAAAATATAAATTTAACCTGGTACAAAATGTTTAAAGGTAAGTATAGATTTTGTTAAAAAAACTTAAATTTCAAAGAAAATAAGGTCTTTTGATTTGGCCACGAAATGCCCCCCTCCACAAAAAAAAAAAAAAAACCAAACAAACAAACCGTGAAAAATTCACATTTCAGGGGGCAATAATTCCAAAACAGATTATAAATGTGTTCTAAAGAGTACAAGGAAGATTGAGATTGTTGTGCTGACCATTTTTACTCTCTCTGTTTATGTAACTGTTATAATTTAGGATAATAGCCAAAACTGTATAGCCCCTATGTTATATTTTTAAACTGCATGGCCCGTATTTTCTATTTCTAAACTGTATGGCCACTCTTTTATATTGTTTAGACACACCAGCCATGTTGGTAGATAGTTCTGGGCGAAAAATACAACTTTTATAGTTGACATCCTATGGATGAAGTAAACAAACTTTGATTTAAATCCATTGATCAGTTTTAAAGAAGAATTTAAAAAAAAAAAGTTCACTGACAGAAGGACGAACAAATGATAAATGTTAAATTACAAAGTGATGACAAAAACTCACATGGCCTTTCGAGCCAGGTGAGCTTAAAAAGAAATCTAAACTGTATGAAGAGTAGCAGATTAGTAGGAGAAAATGTAGTTAAACTTTATTAGATGAAACAGACGTTCCAAAATCTATAGAGAAGAAACAAAGTGTTATTTCTTTAGTTGACTGTAATTATATCCCGAAGTAGTAGAATAAACTGGTACATTTGTTTATTGAACTACATGTAATGTACGCCTAGTACTGCTAAATTAATGTCAGACAATCAAATAACTAATTTATTCTTTTAAATGTTCAAATTTGATAAGGCATGTATATCGAAATGGTCATATTTTAAATTAACTGTTTACAAAACGTTGAATTGTTTAAAAAATAAAGGATTTTCTAGTCCCAGGAATAGATAACATTAGCTGTATTTGGCAACACCTTCCGGAATTTTTACGGTCGAAGATGCTCTTCTACTTCGTTCTTGATTTAGCCTTTATACTTTTTTGATTCGAGCGTCACTGATGAGGCGTAAAACATTATAAGGCTGGTATCCATGACGATTTGTTTTGCAACCACTGGGTCGATGCCACTGCTGTTGGACGTTATCATCAGTCCAATAGTCAGCACTTCTGTGTTGACATGCAATATTATTGATATGGCCGTATTTATGAATTTACAGTTCACGAACTTAAAATTGCTCTAAAAACTAAAGATTTTCTATCTCAAGGAATATATTGCCTTTTTGCAAAACATTTCGAAATATGTTTCCTTAATACTTTTCATCTTCATACTTGATTTGGCATTTTTTACTTTTTTGACCGTCAGCGATTAGTCGTAAACGAAATGCACACGTGGCGTAAACAACTGGAAGCAAGAGTTGTCGCCCCTGTAATGGATGCGCCCATGATATTTTTATAAGAGTTAGTTTTTGAGGCATTTATACTGTTGAGAGGGGCAGAGGCACTATGTATGTGTTAGATAACATTGTGTGCAGTTAAGGCAGTGCGTGGTAAAACAATATAGTAAAAAAAACGACATAATTTACTATTTTCAATGATATTCCCAATCGCTACGATGTCAATGTTACATGTACACAATCATGACTATTGAAAGTGTTTTTGTTTTTCACGCTTGACTTTCGTGACGACTTGATATGAATTATATATAGTATACATAACTAGCCATATCTACGACTAAACTCCTGTGTCATACATAGATGAACAATATATAGCTTCAAATACATGTAGCAGCAACTGTTTACATGTACATGTAGTTTCAAGTGTGTGCAACTATTTTGTTTCACAAAATATAAAAGTAAGCAGACTAATATAGCAACTTTTCCTAGAATTTACAAATATTTTTAAAAGAATATACAAAATTACATATAAGTATGGCATCAGCAGAATTTAAAGAGCTCAAAAGCCTCATAATGGGAGTTGATAAAAAAGTAAGTGACTTTTCACAGCAACTTGAAAAAGTTGAACATAACTTAACAGGTATGATCAATGAAGTGAAAACTGACGTCAATATATTGAAAACAAAATATGATGAATCTCAATTAGAAATAACTAGTTTAAGACAAGACTTCACAGAGTTGGAACAGGGTGTTGCAGGTATGGATTTGCAAATACAAGCAATTGAAGGTGAAAAATTACAAAAACAAAAATATGAGCTTCAAACCCAGATGAATGAAATGAAGGATCAGGTAACATTGCTTGAAAAGCATGAAAGGAAATATAATATTATGATTTATGGGGTTGATGACAGTAATGCAGATGAGAACATCTATTCAGTTACTCGTCAGTTGTTTAGTCAAAATCTAAAAATTGAACAGAGAAAAGCAAATGCCATTCCGATTGCTAATGCTCATCGTGTACCAACAAGGGGTAGTGGACCCAAACCAATTATCGTTCGATTTATACACTATGGAGACAAACAACTCATTATGTCCAGTGCTCACAATCTGAAAGGTAGTCAAATTCGGATTCTAGATGATCTACCGGTATCCATGAAAGAGGAAAGATTCCTTCTGTCTCACGTAGCCTACAAAATACGCAAAAAAGAAAAATTGCAAACACGTATTCGAGATGTTGGGGCACATATGACACTTGAAACCCGTAAAAATAGAGGGGACCCATGGAGCGCAAGAGAATGATGAGCGATACATATACATAACAATATACATGTATATATATATACAAAATTGTACTTATACAACAATTAGCCATATTTATATATATAGGTTGTTGTGACCTATTTGTAAGAAACTACAGAACTTTATATGCAGATGTAGATATCTATTTTATACATATAAGATAATTCTTTAATAACCAACTATAGACTTACCCTAATAAAAAAAAAATTAAAGTAAGTTAGCTAAATATATACTAAACAGAATTGATCAATTTTCTTTTTTCTCTATTGTTTAAATACATGTACATGTATAACCGTTTTCTTTATCATATTTTCACAGATACCATTAAGTTGATACCAAATTGTAAGTATAGAACGGGGAATTTTATTCCAGGTTTATTTTCTATTTATGCAAATATTTTATTTTTGTTTTTTTGTTTTATTTTTGTTGGTTTCTTTTTTGCTTTTTATTGCTTTAATTTTGCTTGCTCTCTATGCTTTTTTGCCTGATTGTCTGCGATATATTGGCATATACATATAAATGTAAATGCTAATTCTGCTTTATATATATATATTCAGTTTCCAATCTGCTGTGTTGAAATTTTTGCCTTTATAATTTATTTATATGTTTATTTTCTGCTGCTTATATACTTATTTATAATTTTGCTCTTGCTAGTTATTTAGTATTATTCTGAACTGCTGTGCTTAATGCTATTGCTATATGTTTTACTTTAACTCATCAGATACAGACTGACACAAATGAGTTGAAGTTAGAATATGTAAAGTATAGACCACTTTTAAAGTGATGTTTATTCCAAATTTCAGAATGAGATGCTTGTTTGAAATTATCTTTTCTTGTTGTGTTTATGGTACATGTACATTAAAATGAAGTGACCATACTTTAATAAGTTTTGCACAATCTCTGCTGAAACTAACTCATTAATATGATATGCATACACACACTCATGATGTGTAGTCTGTGTTCGATTGGTAGATAGTTTTGTTAGTTTTTATGATATATTGATCATGCATTAATTTGATTTACATTGTGATGCAAAAGTATTGCTTTTTATCAAGAGTGATACTTCATTTGAAGTCGGTCAGTGTTCTTAATTTTTTGAAATTGTATGTCTCTCAAGTACGCATTGTTCTTTTAAAGGAGAAATATTAACGTTTAGATAAATCTTATATATTTACAGTTACATCTCATAAAGAATATTGATCTTTGATCGTATCAGAGATATAATGAGTATAAAACATCTCTGCCTTCTTAAATAGACAAAGGATCATATAAATTTGTAAATTTGACATGGGAGTTTTTAATACATATATACAAAGGACAAACATACAAATTCCAATATCTACATGTAGTAAATTGAACAACTCTGACAGTCTTGAAATATTGTACATAAAAGGCTTATTTATATTATATATAGTTCATTTAACTTAAATTGTTTTTCAAAAAGAATAAACGTGTTAGACAGACAACATCTTATTATAAAAATATTGACAAATCTGACTGGATCAGATTTGAAGGCAAAACAATGGACATTTGTATACTTGTGCTTCTTGTGTGATCTTTTCTTTTTTGCCATAACCACATAGAATGGGAAAAATGTCTTTGTGTGTTGGAAAGAATGTCATTAAGGAAATTAAATGTATTATGAAATTATAGGAATGAAATAATCTTTCAAAATATGTACATAACATGAACTATACAGATATACACTGTTGGGTTTGCTCAAATTAAATTTTCATCTGAATCCAATGTATTTATTAAAATTTCTTCTGAGTTATCTCCCTTAGACCATTTGGAGTGAATATCCTACACAACAACAGTGAATGTCTCAGAGTGCAGATTTAATATTTGATTTTAATGTTGGACTTTGTCTTGCTATTGTATTTTATGTTTACATATATATGCATTTATTGTAAATTACAAATATGTCTTAAGGTGTCACAGATCTTGAAAAAATATACAGTTTTAAAGGAAAAGAATTCTAATAGTCCCTTGATTTCACAAATATCATGGTATATTCATGTATACTCACTCATCATTAGAGTTATAAATATTGATAAAGCTAAACACATGCATGAAGGGTGATATTCTTAAAATAATTTCTTATAATTGTCAAGGTCTTTATACAAAGGAGAAACGGAGAGATGTTTTGAATTATTTAAAGTCAAAGAATTTTAATATCTACTGTCTTCAGGACACACATTTTACAGAACAAGACGAATTAAACATTAAAAATCAGTGGAAGGGAGAATGCCTTTTCAATTCATTTACATCCAATCAGAGAGGCGTGGCCATCTTTTTTAATGAAAACTTTGATCTTCAAATTCACAAAGTTAAAAAAGATGAGGGTGGAAACCTTCTTGGATTGGATATTACAATTGAAGAACAAAGAATTACCTTAGTTAATATTTATGGGCCAAATGTAGACACTCCTTGCTTTTATCAAAAGGTGGCAGACATCATTGAAGAATTTGATAACCAATCTTGTATTCTTTGTGGTGATTTTAACCTAATTCAAAGTTTTAATCTTGACACTCATAATTATGTTAATATCAACAACCCAAAGTCTAGAGAAAAAGTATTACAGCTAATGGAAGACTTTAATCTAGTTGATCCATTTAGAGAATTATACCCCAATGTGAAAAGATTTACTTGGAGGAAAAAAAAACCCTTTAAACAATCTCGTTTAGACTTTTTTCTGATTTCTGATAATATTTTTCACTTTGTTAGTGATGTTAAAATTGATAATAGTTATAGGTCTGATCATTCACCAGTGATCTTTTCTTTCAAGATTAATGAATTTATAAAAGGCAGAGGCCTTTGGAAGTTTAATAATTCCCTTCTTCATGATGCTGACTATGTTAAAGAGATAAAAAAACTCATAAGTACAGTAAAAGAACAATATGCCATCAAGATATATAGAGATGAAAATTTACAAAATATTGACAACTATGAAATTGAATTTACTGTTGATGACCAGTTATTTTTCGAAACTTTACTTACAGAAATACGCGGTAAAACTATTTCATACGCCTCTTATAAAAAAAAAGAGGGTATAAAAATTGAAAATGAGATTATTTTAAAATTAAAACAATTAGAAGAAAATGCACTAACAGAAGAAAATCTTGAAGAGATTGATCAGAAAAAAGCAGAACTTAAAATGTATAGACAAAAGAAGGTTCAGGGACAGTATGTTAGGTCAAGAAGTCAGTGGATTGAAGAAGGAGAAAAACCTACCAATTTTTTTTTAAATCTAGAGACTAGGAATTATATTAATAAGACTATTCAAAAACTTACTTTAGAAAATGGTGTTATAGTGGAAGAACAAAAAGAAATCTTAAATCAGACAAGGGTGTTTTATGAGAAACTTTATAAAAAACAAGATTGTTTGAAAAGGGTTGACTTAACACGGGACAATTGTTATAATGATATACCGAAGCTTAGTGAGGATGAAATGCAGTTATTGGAGGGAAAGATTAGTTTTTCTGAATTAACTGCAGCATTAAAGAGAATGAAAAATAACAAGAGTCCGGGATCTGATGGTTACACGGCAGAATTTTTAAAATTTTTTTGGATTGATATTGGTAAATTTGTCCTTAGATCTATAAATTTTGGATATGGGAAGGGCCAAATGTCTGTCACCCAGAGGCAGGGAGTGATTACATGTATTCCAAAAGATGGTAAACCAAAACAATTTCTTAAAAATTGGAGACCTATTACTCTTCTAAATTCTACATATAAATTAGCATCAAGCTGTATAGCAGAGAGAATAAAATCTGTTTTGTCAAAATTAATAAGTTCTGATCAAACTGGTTTTGTTCCAGGTAGATATATAGGCGAAAATTGTCGATTAATATATGATATTCTACATTTTACTGAAGAAAATAATATCCCTGGAATTCTCTTGCTGATTGATTTTGAGAAGGCATTCGATTCCATTTCTTGGTCCTTTCTTTATGATACATTAAGATATTTTAATTTTGGTGAATCAGTTATATCCTGGGTTAAAACCTTCTATAACAATATAACAGCTGCAGTGACACAAAACTGTTTTCTGTCAGAATTCTTCACTGTAGAGAGAGGCTGTAGACAGGGAGATCCTTTATCCCCTTATATTTTCTTGCTATGTGCTGAAATATTAGGCATTTTGGTAAGAAATAGTAAGGAGATAAAGGGTATTACTATAGATGATACAGAATTTGTACTTTCTCAATATGCAGATGATACATCATTGATATTAGATGGCTCGCCAGAATCGCTCGATGCATCTCTTCGTGTTCTCCAATTGTATGCTGAAATCTCGGGACTTAAGATTAATATAGAAAAAACAAGTGTTATTTGGATAGGTAGCAAAAAACATAGCCAGGATCAAATTTGTGTAAAGTGGGGATTGAAATGGGGCTCCAGTACATTTAAGCTCCTTGGAATTACTTTTTCAGTTGACCTAGATAGAATGATTAATTTAAATTATAGGCCAGTTTTAGATAATATAGACAACACTTTGAAAAAATGGTCAAAACAGTATCTCACCCCCTTTGGAAAGATTACCATTTTAAAAACTTTGGTCATATCTAAATTAAATCATCTGTTTCTATCTATCCCTAGTCCAGATGAGAATATGTTATGTAATTTAACAAATAAAATGTATGCTTTTATCTGGGATAATAAACCTGATAAGGTCAAGCGAGATCTTTTATGTCAAGATTATTATATGGGTGGTTTAAAAATGCTAAATTTAAAAGCATTTATACAGGGACTGAAACTAACATGGGTAAGACGGCTGTATAATTCGAATTCAAAGTGGGTGAGATTAGTCTCTATTGTGGAGCAAATAAATTTTAGTGAACTAAGTTATATTGGGCCTATTAAAAGGTCATCAAATAAATTTTGGCAAGAGGTTTTTGATGCTTGGAAAACCCTTAATCAAATTAGAAAACCAAGATGTATTGATGAAATTCTATCTTATTCTTTATGGGAGGTAGAAAACATTAAAATTGGTGGTTCAAGAGTCTATTATAAAAACTGGGCAAACGCTGGAATTTGGACAGTGCATGATTTGTTAGATTATCAGGGCAAAGTTATGTCATTTCAAAATTTCCAACAATTATATCAATTTAGGCCAAATATTTTACATTATTATGGAATAGCACACTCGCTTAATGAGTGGTTAAACACGATCAATATTGAAGTAAAGGAGAAAAAAATTCAAGCAATACTACCTTTTAACATAAGTATCTTCTTTGAATCAAAAAAAGGTTCAAAGGACATGTACAAAATATTGAATGAGAAATATATTACTTTTGCTGCAAAGGAAAAATGGGAGAACCATCTTAATATGACTGGTATTAACTGGAAAAAAATACACACTTCGTGTACAAAATATACTAGAAGCACTAAGCTTTGCTGGTTCCAATATAGAATTATACATAGAATTTTAGGAACTAATTCACTACTTTACAAGATGAAAATAAATAGTAGTAACATATGTACATTTTGCAAAGAAGGACAAGAGACCATAGAACATGTATTTTGGAGCTGTCCGATGGTCGCCAGTCTCTGGCATGCACTAAACATCTGGATTTTTGAAATGACAAATATTGAACTGCCTTTGAATATAATGATTATTCTATTTGGTATCTACGAAAATGTTAAATTGAATTTTGTTAAAAATAAGATTAGTTTGCTTTCAAAATACTATATTTACCGAACAAAATTACAAGAAGTTTTGCCAAATTTAAACGCTTTAAAAAACTATTTAAAGGAACACTTGAACTTAGAAAAATACATTTCATTTAAAAACCTCTCTGTAGATGAATATAACAAATACTGGAGTCCCTGGACCCCTATTATAGAATAAATAATAAATGTCGAATTTTGATTGAAACACCACTAATAGATATTGCAAGAACAAATAAGATTCCAATGTTATAAGAAAATTATTTATTTTCAACCTATTGTTGCACCATCATATATTCAATTGTTGTTTAATTATTTAATACTTCCTTTGTGTGAATATGTCATTCTGTATACCTTTGTTCATACATGTTGTGCTAGTCTATTTGTTACAATAAAGAAAATTCATTATAAAAAAAAAAACAACTGGAAGCCTGGTATCTTAAATGAGTGTTATTTATATTTCATTTCATTTTTGGAGACAAAAATTCTTATTTTTTGCGGAAACCATTATTGTGGTAAGATTTGTTTAATGTCATAACTAGACGGCCATATTTGTCTACTTTCATATGTGTGTACTTTTTCGAAAAAAGAAGACGATATTATTTCCATTTAAGGACCACAAATGGCATAGACATTTTTCATGGCAATGCATGAAACATCACTGATTCAATAATAAAAAAAAAACAACATTTAATCAATAAAAGAGATGGAAAATACCAAAGGGACAATCAAAATTCATAGTCGTTGAATAAATGACAAAAAGAGTCTACGAAACCCTACATAGAAAAATATTGACCGACACGAGTCCATGACAAACTAGGAGATGATCACGGGTTCTACGGAATGAATAGCAGATCCTGCTCCTGATGTTGCATAGGTTGTGCTACTCAAGTTGAATAAAAATTCGACGAAAATTTCATTCGATGATGTCACGATCGGGGAAAAGCCAACCGTATTATGGCTACAACAATCAGAACATAATCATGGTCAGATTATGACACAAGTATTACATATGTCAACTAACTCATGATGACGTCTGTAAGACCTTCGATGAGACGACTTTTACTACTAGGAACCCTTGAATCTTTATTGTTTCTGTAATCAGAAATCCTCTATCAAGGGATCAACTGGGAGATATATAATCCAAATGCTGGCGCTGCTGGGGGTGTTACTTCATAGAAATAAAGAGTTCGAAGTTCGAAATATTCTCTTTTTTTTTCGTAATGTTTTGTTTTAAATCGACCCTCATTGTCAATTCGAGATGCAAGTCAAGACACGAGATAGACTGGACTATATATGTGATATCATTCATTTCAAGTTTGAGGTGAAGGATGCATTAAACATTGTAACCACACTTTGAATTATTTAGTGTGATTTCATTACCTTTGTACATGTTTGTAGCAAAAGGTTAAATTAAATTAAATGCTATCTTCTTTACATTCTCCATAATACTTTCCCATGTGAATATAAAAATAAGGAGATGCGGTATGATTGTAATGAGACATCTATCAATCAAAGTTCAAATGAAATGTGTAAATAATTATAGGCAAACGTATGGCCTTCAACAATGAAAAAAAAAACCATACTGTATATTCGGCTATGAAAGACACTAAGAAGAAATATATATATATATATAAAAATCAATTGAAAAAATGAACGACATACTTTATCATAAAACAGTGTACGAAAAACATGAACCAACGACAACCACTGAAGTGTGCTTATATAAAGAAAGGAACAGGTCGCCCGGTTAAGGAGTACAGATGGTTCCCATCAGAAGTTGGTTGTCTTTTGAAAAACAAGTCCTCAGAACGTAAGAAATAAGTTGTCAATACACAAATCAAAGATGTTGATGATGTAAGTTTCAGGGAACTTTTGTTTGAATCAGAATGCTTTTTGTTTAAATAAGTCGAAACATAAAGCAAAAAAAAAAAAAAAAATGCACGATAAAGTATATGTACACAGCAGAAATGTATAAATACAGACAATAGTCTAACATTTTTCAAGAAATCGCAGTAGACGATGCAATAACGTATCATAGCAGAATGAATCAACACAAGAACTCTGTATCCAAGTAAAACTAACGCAACACAAGAAAGTCCATCAAACATTTCTGAAAAGTAAAATTACAAAAATAACGAATTCCAATTAAGGGCATAAACATTTGACATGACAATAACATTATAATTTTAGATTGAAACAATACATGTGAACAAACACTCGGTTGAGGTATCAGATGACAATCAACAAAATACAACATAGTCAAGCATAAAGACCTTACAATACACGATCATAAAATACTATGAATACTAGTGCAAAGAAAGATAACTGTGACAAGTCTATGAACAAGTGCATTTGCTCTATACATCACATTCGAATTTAAACTACCATTGTCATTCGCATGTACATCTCTATTGTCTGGCTCAAAGACTTAACTACAAAAAAAAAACTTGTGTCTTACATGTTTTGATTATGTAATCATAAATTCAAATATAATAAATATTATGTTCCAATGCAAAAATATACTTCAACATAAATTCATAAATAATAGTAAACAAAGCAAAACAGCAAAGCTTTCAAATATTAGATACTTGAAGCAACTAACCCATGTCTAATTAGCAAAATAAGCAAAAGATTGGCATAATTATAGAAATACACAATAATACTGTTTGCTTACCTCATGTGCTAATTTGAAGGTGAAAAGTAATATATATGCATATCTCTACATCCCATCATGCTTACAACATTAAATATCAACCTGAAGATAAATAAGATTTTATAACTGATGTGTCTTGTGTTTAAAATATGGTATCATAATGTGAACACATGTTAAACATACAAAAATTAGTTTTCTCAGAAGCTTAAAATAAGAAAGTTTTTAAAATGCCTATTTAACAATCTAGTTATTACTTATTTATCAAACACTGTATACCATATATCACACAATATAAAATACTCCAGGAAGAGATTACCTTAATTGTATTTTGTAAAAACTTTCGGAATTTTGGGTCCTCAATGCTCTTCAAATTTGTGCATCATTTGGCCCTTTTTAACTTATTTGATTCGTGCGTCTCTGGTTAGTCTTTTGTAGACGAAGCTCTCATCTGGCGTACACAATACTATTCCTAGTATCTATGACAACTTCATATTCGCACAGAAGAAAAATTGACAAAACATGTCAGTGACAAAATAAAATTACATGACAAAGCACACACAAATATGGACGAATAAGTTACCTGAGATACTGGCACACAATATCTTCAGATAATATAAACAATAACTATTCTAATTATTGCGTAAGTCTGTGATATTTACCAATAATTATCCTAAAAGTTTTGATATAGTTTCTGTTTTCATACCATGCCGTTACTTCCGGAAGAACTCCGGAGGTCAAATCGGAATTTTCAATCTAAAAATAGCACAGGTAAATACAATAAATTCTACTGTAGAAAATACGACAGTCGATAAAATTCTAGTAATCTCACAACTGACCGTTGAATGGCTTGACCCTCAATTTCACTGGTTCAAAGATCAATACTTTATGATACTAATTACGTAGAATGTTAATTTGTTATATTAAATAGTGGGCGGTAGAGACGACTAGCCGAATACTGCAAGCACATATACATTTGGAACATTAATATCACCTATACTTATGCACTGTTGTGAAATTTTGGGCTTGCAGTTACTCATCCATAAGGGTCTCTGAATCTTTTGAAAAATTACAATATTTAATCATTTATCAAAGAGACGCTTGATGTACATTGCAAGGCTTCAAATGATCCTTGTCGTGCCGCGTTTGGTCGAATTACACCCAAAATAAGATTTTATCGTCAAGCATTAATTTTCTGGAACATATACATGTACTTTCATCAGAAAATACTATTGAAAATCAAATTTTCTGTGCTACAAGGTTTTCAAACCCCTGGATTAACAAAACTAAAAATATTTTACAAAATTTAGGATATTCATATCTTGGGTATAATATTTATTTAACAAAACAGCACTTAAGTCAAGTTAAACAAAGAATTTATGAGCAAAGTCTACAATATGGCCAAAGACCATCATATGTTGATTTATTAAAGTTTAAATGACAGAGCAGGAACATGTAAAATACGCAAGCGTGCATTCATTAATGATTAAAAGGGGAACACATCTTAATATTCCAAGAGAAAAAAGGTATTTTCCTGTCTGTAATAATGGAAAAAATTGAAGATGAGCTCTTTTTCTTATTTAGATGTAATAGATTTACATCAAACCGAAAAATATAAAAAAAAAATAAATAAAAAAATAGATGTCTTTTCCTAATTAAGCGTAACATTAACAATGTCGAAATAATATTTCTATTGGTAAATAAAATTTAAGCATTATTACTTAGACGGTTTTCCTCTTTCATATCATAGTGTCTGAATATAAGGAATAGTTAAATAACATGATATATTAATATGTAATTTTCAATTATATCATGTCTGTTAATATTATTATATATGCAATAGGACTTAACCATGCATTGTTAATGAGTATGTGTCAATAAACTATTTGCATTTCTATTTTATTAGACACATATGGTTTAACCAAATAAAACATAGACATGTACAAAACATAGTAAATAGTAAGTAAGACAATACGCTACACTGCAATAGAGTACAATATAAAAACAATATATTTTATTTCCAATTTAGGTCCCCAGGATGACCCAATTATGATCTTTCAAAAAACATACACTGTTTTACAAAAATCTTTCAAAAAAAACCCCACAAAAACACAAAACCACACAAACACACACACACACACACACATATATATATATATATAGTGTAGAGTAGATAACAATATTTTAAACTAGATATATAGAGCTATATATAGTTTGAAATATTGTTATCTAAAAAAAACAGATGTAGAAATGTATATTTCATTGTTAAGCTAGTGGAAACGGAAATACAATTATTTTTGTTTAGGTCATGAAAAATATTTGTTGAATTTGGTGGAAATATATCTATGTATGGTAGGCGTATGAATTTTCGATTATAAAAAAACTGGCTTATTGTAGTAACAATATAGTAAGAAGATCGTTAGTGTTTAAAGTGGTGCGTGAACGAAGAAAATTATCAACCAAAGCGGAGACCATCTTTAGAGTAAAACGAATTTGTGTATAGGAAGATCAATCTTCAGTACAATTATTCGTGCTTTATATGTGTGGTATTCATAATTTAAATATGCAATTATGTTTTGCAGATGGCATGTTATTTGTTTGAAAAAAAAGTTAAGTTACAAAACTACCGAACTCCAAAGCAAAATTCAAAACGGAAAGTCCTTTATCAAATGGCAAAATCAAAAATTCAAACACAACAAACGAATGGAAAACAACTGTCATATTACTGATTTTGTACTTTGAAACTGACGCCATTTTAGGTGAATTCAATTCAGGAAATTTGCTTATCGTTGTTGTGTACAAGTATGTAACTAATTTTGAGGATGTTCAACGCACCTGGAAGTCACTAAAACTCTTGTGTCCTTATCTAATACAGAAATCATTTATTTGTTAGTCCCATATTTGAGACAAACATAATAATTATTCGTGGTTGGTATAAGGTTGTCAAGAGAAAAGTTTAAGTCAGATTTACATGAATGGTTTTTTCTCGGTTTATACAGTAAATTAGAAGAATAATGATGTTCCAGTAGATAGTCGATACTTCAATGAGTATTAATTGTGCACTACTACTAGCTGACTGGTTTTTGTATTCATATGATGCAAAGTTCATATAGAACCTTATCAAAGACAGAAAAATAATCTTGCAAATTTTCACTTTCAGATATATTAATGATGATCCGTCACTCAATTACCAACATTTACTAGTAACCAATTTTGATCTGAAACGGTAATTTTTATACGAAAAAAAGTAAAATAACAAAAATACCGAGCTCCGAGGAAACATTCAATTTATAAAGTCCCTTATCAAATGGCAAAATCAAAATCTCAAACACACATCAAACGAATGATAACAACTGTCATATTCTTAACTTGGAACAGTTTCTTTAGTGTAGAAAATGTTGGCTTAAACCTGGTTTTATAGGTAGTTAAACCTCTCACTTGTATGACAGTCGCATAAAATTCCATAATATTGACAACAATGTGTGAACAAAACAAACAGACATAATAGGTAAAAATCTCAAAAATAGGGGTACAGCTGTCAACATTGTGTTATAATCTTAATCGCTATAAACAGCTCTTAAAAGACTAAACAATAAATTATTAAGGCAATTTCAGTCTTTCAGTCAATTGTTAGAGTTTTGCACTTCAGAAAATTGAGTACGGTTCAGACAATTTGCTTGTAGTGAATTAAGATTTGCTCGGACTATTTTCAGACTGTTCAGTAATTGTTTTTTGTTCATATCACCATCATACTGAATTGTCTGTGAAGCTATTGACCAGTACTAAATTGACTGCAAGCAAATTGTTCAAAGTTGACAACGTTCATTTGTACACGAACAGAAGGCAAAACACGTAAACAAATCGACAATATGCAGACAAAATGTTGATGAGACTTAATGATTTGTATATTTGCATGATTATTGGTACCATTATGTAACATTATTTTGAAATAAATGCAATATTTATCAGTCTACACACGAAGTATGTGTGTGCTATTATAGTATTGCTTTAGTGATGTTTTTGTTGTTTAAACTATTCATGGTCTTTGTTGTTTTTTTTAAATTTTTTAAATCTTCATTTTTTACTATCATATTCGGTTCGTTCGAATGCAGAGTAAACATTTGTCGACCTGTTATACATGTTATAGCTAAACGTGTTATAGGTCTGAAGACTAATTCATAACCGAAGCGAAATACAGTTATTTTACACGAAAATCCTGCTGTTGAAACGTCTGTCAAGTAAAGCGACAACATTCAGTTGTTTAGCAATTACACAAAATCCTAACCTCATTACTGTATCGAAAAGTTCCAAAGTCATTTTATGAACAAATGATTCATTTGTTCAACAGGATAATGTGTACTTCCTAAAACACTTGACTGACATGAAAATATTTCCTGATTAACCCCACACGAATCCGCAAATAATAAACTAATACGCCTTCATAAATTATGGCCATGATTATCTTCATATATTTACTTTTTGTAATGATTACAGCGGAATCTTCTCTAAGAGGAAAATGTTTGGAGTTGGACAGGTAAACAATCAAACACATTGTAACCTAACATAGATCATTTAAATTTTATGTTCTTAAAATTATGACAAGTTCCAAAAGTTATTTCGCACAATTTTCAATAGTCTGGTATTGTCACTTATGGGAACAGTGAATATTTCTTAAGTGGTTTCAACTGTTGTTAAGTATGTTCATTAACTAAAGTAACAATATCGAAATGATGTACCACACAAAGAATATATACACAGGTCGTACTTTATTAATATAGAGTATTTCTTGGTTACATAAATAAAACATCTCTAGAGAATGAAAACAATACATCCTTGTACTCTACAGGCATTTTTTGACGAAAAAATCTGTAAATTGTGTTTTTAATATATAAACTAATTCTGAGCGAAATAAAGAGTCCATTTGTAAAGGTATAATACTGATTTCTACGTTTCGTAACTAATTTAAACTTATTGTGCTATGGTAAATTTTTGTAGTTTTGTCTTTCGTTTTTGCTATTGTGCTTTGTCTATATGCCTTTTTGTTTTTCTTTGTTGACATATTTGTTTGTTTTTATAGTGATTAGGATTATAACACAATGTTGACTGCTGTACCCCTAATTTTGACATTTATACCTATTATGTCTGTTTGTTTTTGTTTCACACATTGTGGTTAATATAATGGAATTTTAATGCGACTGTCATACAAGTGAGAGGTTTAGCAAGCTATAAAACTAGGTTAAATCCACCATTTTCTACATAGAAAATGCCTGTACGAAGTCAGGAATATGACAGTTGTTATCCATTCGTTTGATGTGTTTGAGCTTCTGATTGTGCCATTAGATTAGGAACTTTCCGTATTGAATTGTCCGTGGAGTTCAGTATTTTTGTTAGTTTACTTTTTTCATCAGTTTTGCTGGAGATTACACCATAACTTTTAAATTAAGTAAAGTTTGATAGTTTACAAGGCGGACAATTATATAAATATTACCCAGCAGTAATAGATCATTTATAGTCATTAGACGTATTGGAGTAAAAAAGAAGCAAAGTTAGTTGATAATTATTTTGTGAATCCTGAACTAAACTTTTTGGCTTTGGATGTTCCTGATGAAGGTAAATCAGGAAAAGCGGTTCAAACTTTTTTCATAAAGTGATATTTTCATTTTTGATAACATTGACTCGATACTTCGGCTTGTGGACTATCTGGCCCCGAAGGTACCATCAGCTCATTATTCAGCGCTTCGGTATTGACATTATTCATAACATTGGTCCCTCATAGATTTTGAAATTATTAAGAAACTTAAGTTTCAACTCCCTAACGCAAAGGTGAACTTAGAAGGATTTGGTTACTATTGTTAGGCCCTTTCCGTCATATAGATCTTCATTTGTTTCGATACTTATATTCCTTGGCTTTCAAATTTTTGGTTTTGAGAGTTCCTGAGGAAGGTAAATCCATAAAAGTGCATACCATTTATAAAGAATCTTTTTCATTGTTTTTTTCTTAAACATTCTCTAACTTAATCAATGTCGTGTAAAACGACTGCCTATTTCAGGTTTCCGCCACGAATCATTGTAGTTTAACCAAGATTTCTTTATACAAACTGAAATGACTGTATCGATACTGTAGATATTAGTCAGCCAAAAAAATTGAAGAAATCGATTTACAACTTAAAGTTAATAAATATTGATTCTGCAATTGTTCTGAGATCCTAGAATATAAATTATCTAATCACAGCTGATAGACTAATTATATTACCAAGATTACAACATTTACTAGATATATGATAATCTAAGCTTATGACTTGAAAGGACAATTAAATTGTTATTTAGCGTTTGGGTGTATGAATATGTGTACATTCCATTATCTGACATAGGCTCCGATAAACGTGATCGTAAAGGTGTTGTTCACAAAAGATAGAATGATGAATGTTTAAAAATAGAGTATTCATTCTACATCCGACCATAAGAGATATAAGTAGTGAGCATTGGCTATCGCTTGATATCAACTCGGGCGATTTTATTTCAAAATAATAAACACGACACTTTGGTGAGTTTATTATTATCACTAAAGTTGAATAACGAGAGTTTATATCAAGCGATATTCAATTCATGTTGTCTTTTGCATTTCGACAAGTTGAAGTCATAAGTTAGCTCTCGTTGTCAAACATTAACACTACACGTTTGGAAGCTTTTTAGTACGCTTCAGAATGGAAAAGAATATGTTCAGGTGAATTATTAGAGTGTTTATATATTTTCATTGAATAAATCACAAATGTCTATTGTCACGCTTGAAAATAGTCCGTTGCGAACATTGACCATAAAGTAGCAGCCAATAAAAATTAAGCAATTTCATAGCAAATTGAAAGGAAGGTCAACCAAAGTAACGCATTGTGCGATTCATTTATTAATATCACATTCAGTTCAGTGTGATACTAGAAATATCTCTTTATGCAGGAAATAGACAGCAGGCCAGAACCGTTATATAAAGTAATTAGTTTTATTTTCACCATATTGCAGTGATAATAATAATAAAAAAAAATGCAAATCAAGCTGCAGCTATGAAGTCTTGATTTATATGAACAATTTTATTTCGGAGGGAAAGTATAGTAAAATAATACTGAATTAAATGATAGGTAAGTACAGTGTTGTTGCATCCTACAAAAATCTAATACGAGTTGTGTTATAGGATGTCGTGGACTTGAAGCGTTAGATACGGATTGACATGATGTCACAGTATCAAAGTTTCAAATGCCACTGAAGGAAAAACAAATATTTGCTTCCGCAAGATTGCAGAAATAACACTGTTCCGCTTACTTTCAGATAACAAAAGGTAAAATCACAGAAATACTGAACTCCGAGGAAAATTCAAAAAGGAAAGTCCCTAATCAAATGGCAAAATCAAAAGCTTAAACACATCAAACGAATGGATAACAACTGTCATATTCCTGACTTGGTACAGGCATTTTCTTATGTAGAAAATGATGGATTAAACCTGGTTTTAAAGCTAGCTAAACCTCTCACTTGTATGACAGTCGCATCAAATATTTAATTCGGGGTAGTCATCCTCGTATAACTCAAAGTTATCCGATGTAGAATAACAAGTAAAATTAAAAACCAATTGTTCAGAGAACAATTGAAGGTCTTTCCACCAAAAAAACAAGTATTTTGATATGACAATAGTAAAAATTCGGTTTAAAATGTCATTAACAGCGTCAAATGATAGCTTATAGTACGCTGATTTCAAAAATATATGGTTTCTATACAATATTTAAAAAAAAAAGGAGATAATTTTTTACTTCCGGTTTGAAAAAGGTTACTTCCGGTATTATTTAACTGTTAAATTGACACCGATTCCAAAAATATATGGTTCTATATACTTTTCCATTCAAAAAGTACAAAAAAATAGCTACTTCCGGTTTACACAGGGTCACTTCGGGTTCCTTTTTCAAGGTCATATGGCTTGCAACTAAATGCAAAAAGTCCCATGGCTTTATTATGTATACATATAAGGTAAAAGCAAAGGTCAAAATCTAGAACGTCAATTTAACCTATGACCTTGGGCTCAATTTCAAGGTCATCAACCAAGGACCTCAAATCAAAAGACCCTAGATCTTAATTATATTTGGTTCATGAGTTATATCACCATATGCATATTTTTAAATAAAGAGGGGAGAAAACTCTAATTTGATGTAAGCGCACCCTTTAAACCAATATGTATGTGTTACGACATGTCGCAACTGACAATTAAGTAAAAATATGTTGTCGATATCTTATATCGTGTTTGAAAAGTGGTGATAATAAGCCAAAATTACCTTGACCCTATTTTCTGTTTGTTGGACCAAGGATCTCAAATCAAAAGACCCTAGGTCTTTATCACTTATGGTTTACAAGCTACAACTACATTTTTCTTATTCAAAATACAAAAGGGGAAATAACTCCCATATGTAGTCTCTGGACCGCTTCGGCCAAATTATTTTTAAGATCCTGAAGATATAACGAGCAAATTGGTGAAATAATTTTGTCGTAATCTTTAACGGTTGCGCAGGAGATTTGTACACAAGAAAAACAGTGTTTGGGGAGATAACTCTTACAATAAAAAGTGTTCGGCTTAACAGGGTCAGTTTCAAAATCGTAATAACTGTTCGATATCATATGCAAAAAATCTAAGCGACATCTTGCGAAACAAAAAAGCCCCGTCAGAAAAAAATGGCGGAAGAAGAAAATAATAATAATAATAATAATAATAATAATCAGAAGAAAACCAATAGGTCTTTCCACAGAAAAGTGGAAAGACCTTATAACAAAAATACCGAACTCCAAGGAAAATTCAAAACAGATAGTCCCTTATTAAATGGCAAACACAAAAGCTCAAACATATCAAACGAATGGAAATCAGCTGTCATATTCCTGACTTGGTACATGTATTTCCTTATGTAGAAAATGGTGGAATGTCCGTCGTAAAGTTATCAGACACTTAGACACGTAGATTAATAAGCATTATCATAATTTAGATTTGGAAAAGAAATCTGGTTTTGTTGCAAAAATGAAGAAGAGGTTAATGGTACCTGTATTAGTAAGTAGAAAGTTAAATAACCAAAGATACCGAACTCCGAGGACAATGTAAAACGGAAAGTCCCTAATCAAATGACAAAATCAAAAGCTCAAACACAGCAGTCAACATTGTGTTATAATCTTAATCACTATAAAAACAAACAAATATGACAAAAAGACACGTAGACAAAGCACTAGTAAAAAAAAAATTACCGTAGCACAATAACACAATGACGGGAGGTATAAGTCTTGAGCCACGTCAAATGGATATTACCAAAAATAAACTAAACAGTAAAAGTAATTATTTACAAAGACAAATAAAATAATAATATAACAAGTTATTAAAATGACAAAAATTTGTATATTCTCCTTATGAGGTACAGTAAGTACCAGTGAATAAGGTTACGTATTTTATTGAGGTATACAAAAATTACATAATTATTGACTCCATATCAAAATTATCTAATAATTATTTATTCTTGAAGCTCTTTTTACCTCTACTGAGATGTTGACATTTTTCTAACAAAAAAAATAGACGAGAGGGATATTTCTCATCTTATTCGCCGTTCAAGAATCTAATGGACTATGGGTAATTGCATTGCTCATACCCCAAAATGGAAATAATGTTACGACATTGGTTGAAATCCCATGGTTTATGAAATTGTTAATAAATCACAACGTTTTGGTGTACGCTTTTAAAAATTTACTTCAGAATGTTTTGGACCATGAAATGGCGTATTAGTAAAAAAAAAAACAGACCACCAATGCGAATTTCTATGAGGTTTATATGTGTATAGATTGCATATGTGTATGTTTAAGAGTACAGTTCATAATTCAATTAGAAAGCAATTCAAAGACAGTTACCCCAACCAATTTTATAACGTCATATAATACTATGGTCATCAAAACTAGATATCACAGCAATCTGTTATGTAAGCCGTCGCAAGAAAAAATATCAGTATTGACTAAGCCGATCCTCTAATATTATATGTTATTCAGGTCTCAGACATGGAATATAATGTGACATTCCCGGCTTAGAGTTTATATTCCTTGAGCCAAAGGCGAAGGGGATATAAACCCTAAGCCGGGAATGTCACATTATATACCATTTCTGAAACCTGATTACAAATATATTACGGGTTACCCTTGCCTTGATGTTTTTTCCAGTACAAGATATTTGTTAAACATTCACCCTGCAGTATATATATTTTCCTTATACGCAAAGAATTTTGTAGTTTGCTGTGGAAATAATTCTATCGTGTATGCCATAATTTGTAATAACACTTTAACGCAGTTATTTCAGTATTTGCTGTGTGAAGCACGTGATTTTAAATTAAAAAAGTATTACTGACGGATACACGTATTTTTTTCCCTCTGTGAACCTCTGACGTTCTTTAAATGTTCTGTTTAGCTAAAGACTACGTCGCATAGTAACGTTCATAATGATGACGTTGTTGAGGTTCCAATTGGGGTAAAAACGTCGTGAATATATACTGACATCTCTGTCTTGTTATCCAATCACAAAACACGACACATTTGTAATCTGTAATATATATATATATATAAATATTTATCTTTATTTGAATACTATGGAAGTGCATAGAGTACAGTTAAGGTCCAGTTGTTTTTCTAGGAATGTCTACTTGTTTAAGATTCTTAACGACATATTTAGTTTGTTTTTTTATGTTATTTCCATTCTTGATATTTGTTTTCCTTATTTTCCGACTTATATTCATATCCAGATATTCATCTTGATTACATCTCCAAGTAGAACTGGGCTTATTTTGAAACAACGTTGCCGCGTCCAAGTTTGATTTCGATATGTTTTTGTATTGACAGTGTAACATCTTTATATCTAATGTTTAAATAAACCTGGTTGAGCTGTGCTGCAGAAAGTTTTGATGCACACAAAGATAAAAACGGGTTTTCCCCCATGTTAGTCAATAAACTCATGCTTTTTGAACCAAACTGTAAAGACTAAAAGGATTGACGTAGACACTGGTAGCAGCAGCAATTCGAAGGTATGCTTTTTAAAATGATCTGTCTCTGCATGTTAGTTAATCTAAATCCGGGGTTTTTTTAGGCATACATTTTGCGGGGCTAAATTCATTTTGTGACCGGTCATCACTCCGAAATTGCCGGCTCTAAAAAAACTAGAATACCCAGGTTGGCGGGGGGGGGGGGGAGGGGGGGGGCTTCAAACATGGTTAACCCCGCCCCATTCGATACGTGCCTGTCCCGAGTCAGCAGCCTGTAGTTCAGTGGGTGTTGTTGGTTCATGTCCGTGATATTTGTTTTTCGTAAATTGAATTGTTTATTATTTTTCATGTCATGGCCTTTTATAACCAACGATTGGAGTGTTACTTGTAAAAAGTCCATGCATTTATCATTTTATCATATATGTTGCTCCCGTAACCCTCTTTTGCAATCACGATAAAAAGATAATAAGTTTTCCGTTAATTTAAACAATAAGATACAAAAACGAGCTACGAGACATTCTTGTCTTTCATTTATGCTTATGTACTTTGTCTATAGAGTGTCTATATGCCATTTAATTTTCTTTGTTGAAATGCATATTTGTTTTTATAGTGATTAAGATTATAACACAATGTTGACTGCTGTGCCCAAGTTTTTACATTTTTACTAGTTATGTCTGTTTGTTTTTCTCACATATTGTTGTCAATATAATGGAATTCCGTGCACCTGGCATACGGAGAGGTTTAGCTAGATATAGAACCAGGTCTAATCCACCATTTTCTACAACAGAAAATGCTTTTATCAAGTCAGGAATATGACGGTTGTTTTCGATTCGTTTGATTTGTTTGAGATTTTGATTTTGCAAATTCAAAGTCAAGAAGTAGTAGCAACAACGAGTATTTCGAATATAATGTATTATCAGCCTTAGATCTTTGCAGGAAGAGACGATTTCTTTCCTTTACCATGTGATATACCCACAATATACGATATAATGCTATACAGCGGAAATGCCAGAACATTGATGAAGCGGAGAGTTGATTGAAATTGTAGAGCCTTATTCTGGGAGGAGAAGAAATAAGTTTCATGTTAATCAAACAACTGCCGATGCTGATCCTTTATGCCACGCGATAACTGCAGCGCTTCCAAACTGAGTTTTACATAGTTTCCATTAGAAACTGAGGATTTCATCACAGTGAATTAGCCTTTTATCTCCGCAAAAAAATAGATTGTAGTTTGGAAAATAATTGAAGATTTACAAGCAATTTAATTCCGTCCGATTCCGATACAATACTTGTTTCCAATCGCTTTGCTAACTTTTACAATACTACTACATTCCAGTGCCTCGTTGTTTGGATACTACAAGTCAGCTGACATAATAGACATTAAATGTAACTTTAGTCATCAATATCTATGATATCATTGCTAATAATAATCAGTCCCTATGATATTTGGCACTGAAATCGGTCAATACACAACATGTCGGCCAACCAAGGTTTTGTTGTTGGTATTTGCATACTTCCGATACTATATTGACCGACTTCCAGTGTTGTGTTGTATTGGCCGAGTTTATCATTAAAGATATCATTACAAGAAGATTTTAAATCGGCCTTCTTATTTTTCATCGACCAACTGAATTTGCCTTCGCCGGACTACGCGGTCAATACAACACACATCAGGCCGACGGAAACACGTCTCGGACCATTAAGAAGACCAATAAAAAAATCATCCGGTTATAATATAATATAATAATATTATAAAAAATCATCGTATGTTCATAAAGTTAAAAAAGGTTTCATAAATATTAGAAACATACATTTAATAATTAAAAAAATAGTTGAAATCCATTTAACAATGTTTAAGATAAAACTTATTTACAACAGACTTACAAAAAATGTGAAGATGATTTTGACAGGTCATTTTTCATATTGACCCTGGTATTAGCCCTCTCCTCGAATTGGCCACCGGGGCAATGCTATTTAGTTCAAAATCGGAGTCTCGGATTGATACTAGGTCCAATATTGAAAATGCCACGACATCAATTTTCATAACTTAAGTTCACGTAACGGAAGAATAAATTTTCTAACATTTACCATTTTTAATAATAGAATGGTAATTTGAAGCTGAATTTGTACGGACTCCACTAATTGCATTATGTACCATAAATGTGCATTCCAAATATATGGTGAACCAAGTTTCGCCCCTTTAGACTTTCGATATTTATGATTATAATTAAAACTACAACCATGGACACATAATAAAGATTTCACAGGTTCCACATGCGGAACAGGGTCTGCTTACCCTACCAGAGCATATGAGATCACTCCCAGTTCTTGTTGCTCAGTCTATAGTTTTCCATGCTATGTTTTTCTAAACTGTTGTTTGTTCTGATAAGAAAATGTGTTTCTAAAGACACTTTCAACCAGACAAGGTAAAGGACTATTCGCTATAAGTATTGAAAAGTATTCATTTTAACACACCATAACATTTAAACTTTTCCTCACTACAACATAGGTACAAAACACGTAATAACAATTGACTGTTTATACATTACGGACCATATGAGATCAATCCAAGTTTTTGGTGGGGTTCGTGTTGCTCAATGTTTAGTTTTCCATGCTGTGTTGTGTGTACTGATGTTTGTCTGTTGGTCTTTTTTTTTTTTTTTTTTAGCTATGGCGCTGTCAGTTTATTTTCGACTTATAAGTTTGAATGTCTCATTGATATCTATTTTAGTATGATTTTAAAGCCAGACAAGGACAAAAACGATTCGCTAGAAGTATCAAAATGTATTCATTTTGACACCATAACATTTACTTTTCCTCACTACAACATAGTTTCATAACATAATAACGAATGCCTGTATGCATGTTACAAAAACAAATAATATACTGTTTAATCGAACTTAACATACTTCTATACATTTATTTGGCCTTGATAAAAGAAAAAGATAATTTTAAGATTGGCATGATAGGCTACACATCCACTCATGGCTACACATAAGCATATCAAATATCTTAAGATCTTACTCAAATAAAAACAAATATTGTCCAGACAAGTCTTTCCTCATTTAAAAACTATGGTTCATCTGGTTTATGCCTTTTTTTTTTATCTTGAGGTCAAAGTCAAATGAAGGTCGTTCTGGTACGAAATTGTCGTCTCATGGTAACACACCCATTGACTCAATATCTAAGTATAACTTTATTGACAAATAAGATAGACCCGAAATTTATTCCATCATTAAAAATACATATATTTGACATTGAATTCAAAGGTCATGGACGTGTTAAGGTCGTATTGTATGCAATACATTGTATCTTATACCAAACATATAAATTCTAGCTCAAAAGATAATAAACAATTTGATCTGATGAAACTTTGTATCATGGTGGTAGGTAGGAGCTTACATCAAATTTTTCATCCTGAATATTTTGTTTCTCTGTGTTTGCTAACCTGACTTTTTATGTTTCAAGATGTTTTTTATCGGTTATGATTAAATGGTTTCACAAAGCCCATCCTGTTTTTTTCTTCAGTCCACATTCCTTTTTCATTTTGACCAGTAGACAACTTTTCAGTTCGTTGTTAATCCGTCAAAAATATCTTATTTAGTGAACATCATTAGTTCGTTTATGTGTATTCGAACGAATTATTTGAATGGAAGTAATAGTTCCATATAGAATGTCAAACCCCTGTATTTTTGTCTGCAGTAATCCAGTTGCATATAAATCTCAGTGTCGACAAAAAAAAAAACACATTTTAGCTTAAAATATACGGGAGTCTAGTAATATAATGTGAGTGTCTTATAAACTTCGCTTTCCATGATTTTGGTAGCAGACCATCCCACGTCGTTTCGTTGTTATTAAAAGGTTATTGTAAGTTATTATTTATTGACAAAATATTGATCTGACGACGACGTCGTTGAAAATGAGTTTTCAAAAATAGAAATTACTCAGGTTTCATAGCTTTAGCCAGTTGTCTGAAATAATCCACGGCTGAATCCATCAGCTAGCTTAACAATACATATTCAATCAATTAGATGTGTTCAGTTAGTGTTACATCCTGTGGGGTTGAATTCTTTTATATGCATTTCTTATTCATTTGATTACAGAAGTAACAATAATGAATGTACATCGTTCCATATCGTTAAATTAAGAAATATTTATACTTGCTGATGGACATTCTGTATCAATTTAATCCTTTTGAGTTTCCTCAGAATGTTTGAACGGATATGAATCGCTAGATGGCAAACCATGCAGAGCTTGTCCTAAAGGATTTTTCGGGAAAGAATGTCTAAAGAGATGTGACTGTACCAAAACTGAAGAGTAAATATGATTAATCTTATATCTTTATTTATTCAATAATCAGTTAGGTCACATTCATCGCTCCGACAGTCCGACAGATGGTTGAATAACTTATACTTTGAAAAACAATTGTCAATCACACAACAGTATTATTTCAATTATTAAACAGGGTAAAAAATAAGTGCCGAACAGCTTCAATTTAGAATTAACAAAATTGGCCATACATTTTTAGTCAATGGTGTGTTTTGTGAACCTGTTATTCACGTTAAATGGGGAATCTTTTCAATCCGAGTTTAAATTCCTGAAAAAATAGACGATATCGGAATATTTTAACGTCCAATATGAATATCAAAAAGTTATGTTCATTTCTTCATTCTTGAATTAATATTTTCTACTATATTCCTGTGTTAGTAAAACACTTTAAACGATTTCGTCACACAAATTCATTTGTACTATTTTAAATTTTCGAAAGACAACTACACCAACAAATAAAGATTGCAGTTAAAAGAGTCGTTTTCATCTTGGAAATCACGTCTACACATGAAAAATGTAAAATGTAAACGTAAAAAAATTGAAAGAGCGCTCAGTATATGTGATTTTAAAATTGTTTCGTTCATTATAAAATTCTATTTCAATACAGTTGCTACTTTCTGCTTTAATGTGATATATGCGCTTATAACATATACAAAGCGATAAAGTTTAAGGATTATTAAATAAACTGAATACATTTCATTCTCATTCTCCCTAAGATGTATGAAAAGATGAAAACATCTATTTTTACTTATTTTGGTCATGCTATGTTTACAAACTCATTAACATTATTCAAAACAGTTTTTTGTTGGTAGATGTAATCACGTAAGAGGATGTATCAATATTCAACAAAATGTGACAGCAGATACTCCAGGTAATTTAGAGACAATGATGTAGAGTAGTTCTTTTAAGTCAGTTGCTTTTATATTGCTGATTACATATCTTCTATCGAATATAACAATAAGAAGATGTCGTAAATCAAGGAAAAAGTAGTTAACCGATGTTCAAGTCTCGTAAACCGATTAAGAAGAGACAAATCAATGTAACAAATACAAACTAAGGGAATCACATGAACTCCAAAAGAACGAGACCGGGTGCGTCATATGAGTACGAAATCAAATCGGCCAGTAGTCATGCACAATAAGCAACCATTAATGGGTTCTCAACTAAAATTTGTAATTCTCATATGCTAAAAGAGAATTTTTTGACAATTTTTGAATTTTTAAGGTAAAATTACGTTGTATTCTACTAAATTTTTCAATGTCCAGAGAAAATGTTACGGCCATGTTCCATATTCGGAATATTTCTACCATATTGCATTTGTTTTAGTATCAACATATGCTCATTTTACAAAAAATCATACTGACTCATTTATTTCTATGAATAGCAGATGCTGCATAATAGATTTATTGGTTCTCAAATATTATGGATGCTCTCTCGATTACATTAATAACTTTTGTTGTTGTGAAATTGTTTTGTATAAAAAGCACTTCTTATTTATGTATATAGCATATTTCAAAAAAGTGTCTGCGGATAATGAAGAAAAAAATTAAAATTGCATCTTCACCTTTGATAGATGCTGATATAATTCTTTTAATTTCATATTGAATACCTCAACGTTTGGATGCTGGCTTCCAATTATTTTTAGATGCTGGCATCCCATCACATTGGGATGATGACATCATATCAGCTTGGATGCTAGTATGCCAAAATATTGGGATTCTGGCATCCCAACATATGCGGATGCTGGCATCCCAACATATCGGGATGCTGGCATCCCGATATATCTGGATGTTGGCATCCCAAAATATCTGGATGCTGGCATCCCAACATATCTGGATGCTGGCATCCCAAAATATCCGGATGCTGGCATCCCAACATATCTGGATGCTGGCATCCCAACATATCCGGATCTTGGCATCCCGATATATCTGGATGCTGGCATCCCAAAATATCCGGATACTGGCATCCCAATATATCTGGATGCTGGCATCCCAAAATATCCGGATGCTGGCATCCCAACATATCTGGATGCTGGCATCCCAAAATAACCGGATGCTGGCATCCTAAAATATGGGGATTCTGGTATCACAACTATTCAGACATACCTTTTTTCATTATGTCATACGAATTCAAATGCTGCTTCCTAATCAACTGGATTTTAGTATTAATCCACCAATATAATACCCAGTACATTTCCTAAGGTTTTGATGTGTGTTGAATGCACATGAAAACAATCCAGTAAACATAAAACAAAACTACTGATGAATGCCGGGAAGATGATATTTTTTGTCTTTGTTCATGTCCAGTGGCCAGTTTAATGGATATTGAGAATGTGAAATCATGGGTCAAAGTGTGTGAAATGTATACTTGACCAACATACTGAATCTGATTCGTTAAGTGCTAGTTCACCATGTGAATGCTGATGTCAACGATTTGATATTTATAAAACTATGTCAATGTACTAAGTTTCCAATAATTGGCCAATTTTAATGTTATTTTTCTGACTTTGATTACCAATACCATTATGTAAGACCTGTATACATGTTGTTGACTTTTGTGGTCTCGAGACAATACATTTATATATGATGACATCAGGACTACAATTTTTAAGTCTGATATGCTCATGTTTCGAATGTTCATAGACTACAATTTTTGAAAATAAGCTTAATGCAATAGCCTGCTGAAATGATATCAAGTTTAATAGTTTCCAAGGCTTTCAGAAATCAACTGGACATTCTTTTTTACTGGACTAGATTCTTTTTTTACAGGACAATCACACATATGATTTGGACAAAATTAAAAATTTTACTGCTCAATTTGAAAGGCATATTATCAATCAAATGAACTTTATTAAACCAATTTTTATTGGTCTTTGCCAAATGACCATCAACCTTGGGAATGTCTGATTAACCAAGTCATCCAGGACATACACTCTACAAAACGGATTGGTGACTGTACCTTTATTAAGATGCTAAATACGAGGTGTGTTATATGTAAGCCTGCATTATAATTTTATTTTGTGTCTATGACAAACCCCATTGGCATTCAATGTATAAATTAAGGTGATTTGTTTTCCGCAATTGCCTGTATACAATAAAACATGTACCACAATGCAATATTAAAAAAAAATATATTATCGATACTGGTGAACAGTGTCTTTGATCTGTACGTACTGGATATTGTCAGTATCTCTGGACTTGCTGTATACATCTTCCAATGTGTCAGTACATCATGTCAGGATCTTCTAGTACTTGATTCTTTCATTTCATTAACAAAACTTACATTTTCTTTATTACAATCATTATTAAACTTGTATCTTTTTTCTGTATTTTAATAATTCAATATTTGTTAATCATTTAATCAAATCAGTTACACGAACTGGGACTTTCTAACTTTCTATTATCACTTATTGCTAGTAATCTGAAATCAGCTGGAATCACAAATGATCTGGTGCTGTTTGGATGTTTCGTCGTCTGAGTTTAACCTCTCCAATAACTATAAAGTGTTACGATACATTAATACACAACACATGAACAGTAACCAGAAAGGTGTAGCCACTTCTTTACAAATGCTGAAACGAGAAATAATATATGAAAGAATAAACAATAATTTTTCGTTGTAACATCCCAACACTAGGGAACAGAAAGTAAATATTCATGTATGATGTCATAATGATGTAGTATTAAATTTAAAGATTGCTTTCTCACTCGTGGTTAATAAAAAAAAAATACTTGCACACTCCCTTCCCCACGAGAAAACGCATTATTATTCGAAGAAAACCTTCATTTAAAATTCTTTTAACTTAAGTTTTCCACACCAATATATGCCTGATGTTTCTGTGTAGTCGTTAAAAACTATTGAAAACACATATGTACCACTAATTCAATTGAATTTTTATGGAACAACATCCAGATCTATACAATATGAAAGGGAGAAAAGTGTGCAAATTCAATGTTGTTTTTTTTTAGAAATACATCCTACATGTATTTAGCGATTTTCGTGAAATTTCATTCCCATCTAAGGGTGTATTCGGTTAACACCTTAATTTGTGTTGGTTTTTTTCCTGAGCCTAGTCCTGGAACACAAAACTCGTGTAGCGATATTAACATTTTCCTTAATTTTCGTATTTTCTTTTCATTCATTTTGCAAATTTGCTATGTATTGCTTTTATTATCAATCTTCCACCGAGTTTCGTATTTAAAAAAAAAGAAAAAAATCACGAAAATATCAGCTTAAATTCATTTATGAAAAGATCACACCGAGGCATTTTTGTAAGACTAGCTTGACCCATAAAACTATGTAGCATATTATTATTAATTTCTTCCAGTAAGCTAAGTACAAAATGTATATATATTAGAGTAAATTTATTTTGAAGTCGGTAAATCTGTAATGTATGATATGCGTTTCTTTCTTTTAAAACATAGTATTTCAAATTTTACATTCACTCTGATTCATATATGACTGCGGTATGATTTTTGTTTAATGTTGAAGGCCGTATGCTGACCTTTAATTGTTAACTACTTATTAGTGCTATATTATTTGGTCTCAGTCCGGTGGAGAGTTGACTCATTAGCAATCATACCATTACTCAGAGATTACTCGGACTTCAAACGACTGTTTTGCAAGACAAGCTAGGCCCATGAGCGTAGGACGTCAGAGTAATCTCGGACGGGCACAGGTCAACTGTTTGTAGACTCTTGCAAAAAAGAGGCAAACAACACATGCAATTTTCTAGACCGAAAATCAATCTTAAATCAAGTTTTTCATAATTATATTTCTTGAACTCAAAGGCCTCTTACCAGTGATGCATTTTAATGGTTTTCCTATAGATCGTAGTGCTAGGGGTAAACAAATTAATTTTGCGGACCCGATATTTTTAGTTGCTATGGCCATATGGTTACTCATCTCGGTGGGGTTCACGTCGATCAGATCTTTGTCAGAACTATTCAAATCACGCATAACGTCATGATAGTGTACATATTTCCATAAGGCAAAATAAAAAAAAAGTATGTGTATTTCCTATTTCCATACCTACCCTATTACAGAAATAGGCTTCCTTCAAGTTTTTTGGTAATTTTGCACTAAGCACGGTTAAAGTCAGAATTTCTCTCCCATAGACTCAATATAAAATAATGTTAAAAACTCTCATATTAAAGTATGTCTGTCTCGGATGCTCATCGCTACCATAGGCGGATCCAGCCCCTCCTCCTTTTTCGTGTGAAAAAATTTTGTGGATTATATAGGTAATCACTAAAACTTAAAAGATGACTTCAGCGGCCCCCTCTGTTATGGCAGTCAGTGCCCCCCATGTTATGCCTCGTGCATAGATTTTGCGTAACAGATAACCAAAGTAGATTATTCAAACTTTAATACATCTACAGGATGATGGTAAAAAACTGAAAATACAAAGATAATCACTTTTACAATTCTGAAAATTACGTACGTTTAACAATTTTATGACACAAATGGCTTTCCATACTTTAAAATTTTCACGAGCGAGGATATTTATAGAAATTACAATAAACCTTTAAAATGACTAATTAAAGTTCAACAATGGATTAATTGAATGTCTTAGTGTATGTTATAATGAAAAACAACTGTTTGTATAGTTTGTAAGCGTTCTAATAAATGTTCTTTGTGTTGTGGGTCAACGCACATATTCTTTGAAGATACGCCTCGAAAACATAAAAACAGGTAAACAACCAAAGTCACATCTTCTGTGCTGATTTATAACAATAAGGTAAATGTTCAGATATATACAAAGAGTTCAACTTACGCCGTGGTTGGCTCAAGATTTCAATTTCAGTTAATGTCCGACATGGAACGGATTCCATAACAAAGAGCGATAATTCCAAAAAAGTACATATGGAGCGCCGGTGACATTACACTCCCCGTCTGATATTATATATATATCACTATTAATCAGTTTCCATTAATACAACTAGTTCGGTTATAGGACGGATGTATGAGACTCTTTCGCCATCTTTACGTACGATTCGCAACGCTACTTTGCGGACTCTTTTGTCTTGACTTGGAAAAGTGTCAGTTATGATGCCGACAGGCCAACTACATCTATGAACAGAACTGTCTTTCAATAATACTAGATCTCCAATTGAAATGTCTCGTTTTTCTGTTTGCCATTTGCGACGTTTTTGCAATGTCTGGAGATATTCGACTCTCCATTTCCTCCAAAACATATCAGCCAGTACCTGGACTCTTTTCCACTGAGCTCTATACATATTGGTCATATCAAATGTGTTTTCAATCGTTATCAAATTAGGCTTCTGAGTCAGAAGCATTGCTGGAGTAAGAGGAATTGGGTCCTCGGGATCTGTTGAAACTTCAACTAATGGTCTAGAATTGACGATGGTCGTCACTTCTGCCATAAGAGTTATTAGTACTTCATGTGTGAGTCCACCCTTTACGTTCTCTAGAAGAATTGAATCAAGGACTCGTCTCGTGACGCCAATCATTCTCTCCCATATACCGCCCATATGAGAAGAATGCGGTGCATTGAAAACCCATGTAACTCCAGACTTGTACAAACAGTCCTTAATATTATCATCGTCCACACGAATAGTATCTATATTTAGTTCATTTGTTGCTCCTACAAAATTTGTTCCGCAATCTGATCGAATTTGCCTCACTTGTCCACGTATAGACGTGAATCTTTTAAAGGCATTAATGAATGAAGAACTACTCATCTCTTCAAGGACTTCGATATGTATTCCCCGGGTGGTGAGACAGGTAAAGAGAGCGGCCCACCTCTTCGAATTAGCAGCACCACCACGCGTCTTCCGAGTTGCTATCTCCCATGGCCCAAAGCAGTCAACACCTACATAAGTGAAAGGTGGTCCAGGTTCCAAACGGTCGACAGGAAGATCTGCCATTTTCTGAAATTGCAGCTTGCCTCGCAATTTTCTACAAATTATACACTTGTGAATCATCGAAGACACAAGTCTCTTCGATCCGGTTATCCAATAACCACCAGTTCTGATTGCTCCATTCGTGATCAACCTTCCTTGATGTTTTACCTGATGATGGAATTTTCGTATCAACAAAGTGGCGATATGATGTTTGCCTGGAAAATTGATGGGATGTTGTTCGTTAATCCCAATATCAGCATGAGATAAACGTCCTCCTACACGTAATATACCTTCCTGATCAACGAATGGATTGAGAGAGACCAACGGACTGTTCGCTGGTATGTTTTTGCCTTCTACACTACTCAGTAACTCCTCAGTATAAGTCTCTGCCTGAACAGCTTTGATGATATTTATTTCTGCCCTTCGGCTATTCACGAGATTTAAGGATTCTCTACAGTGATGCCATCCTCTTCCATGGTGACAGTGTGCTTTTCCTTGGTAAGACTCCGCGATATGTTGAAGTCTAGCAATAGTGTCTACTAATTTGTTCCAGTCTGAGAATCTCTCGAACCTTTGTGATCCCATACTAGAGATGTCTGAAAATTTCGTTTTGAGACATGACACATTCCTGATTTCCTTGTCTTCAGACGGGTCCTGTAATTGATACTCCGTTTCACTGATCGAGTTTTCACCTATGGTACGAGTTGGTCCATGAAGCCACATGCTTGTTTGTAAATCCTTTACAGCGATTGATCTTGTTGCCTGATCTGCAGGATTATTTCCTGTATGTACATAAGACCATTGGTTTGCTTTCGAAAACTTTCTAATTCTAGCTACCCTGTTGGCTACATAAGTGTAAAATCTCCTAGAATCTAATCGTTTGAAATATATCCAAGTACAACTTTACTATCAGTGAAGAATCGAAATTTATCCGGTGGTATATCGAGATGTTCTGTAACAGATTCTGCAAGTTCAATTGCTAAAACAGCGGCACAAAGTTCTAGTCTAGGTATCGTGTGACCATGTGATGGTGCTACCTTAGCTTTCCCTAGAACAAATCCATACTGACGATCGTGATCTGATCTTTGAGCACTCAAATACGCAACTGCTCCAATCGCCTTTTCTGATGCATCCGAAAAGATATGAATTGTTTTCTCTAATGTGGAAGAATAAGGTTCGGCAAAGTACGTGCGTGGAATTTTAACATGTTCAAGATCAACCAATGAAGTTTTCCAATCTTTCCACTCTGAATACTGTTGTGTCGAGAGTGGCGAGTCCCAGTCCTGACTTTCCTGAATCAATGACCTCATTAACAATTTTCCTTTTATAACAACTGGCGCAATAAATCCAAGAGGATCGTATATAGAGTTTATTGACGACAAGACCCCTCGTCTTGTAAAAGGTTTAATTCCGGAGTCAACTTGGAATGTAAACGAATCAGAATCTAAATCCCAGTTAATACCAAGGCTTCTTTGTGACGGTAGCCTGTCACAATCTAGATCTATTTCCTTCAAGTTTTTTGCTAATTCTTCTTGTGGAAAAGCGTTCATAACCTCTTTGTTGTTTGATGCGATTTTATGTAGTTCAATGTTTCCAACTTTGTCAAGAGCATCTTTTGACCTCCTCATTAAGCTGATTGCTTCTGATGCAGATGGTAGAGATATGAGACCATCGTCAACATAAAAATTGTTCTCAATGTAATCCTTTACATCTGACCCGTACACATTTTCGCCTAAAGCAGCAGTTTTCCTCAGACCATACGTAGCTATTGCAGGCGAGGGTGAGTTGCCGAATGCATGAACGCACATGCGATACTTTGTTAACTCATTTGACGGATTGTTGTCTTTGTACCACAAAAACCTCAAGTAGTTTCTGTGTTCCTCACTTACTCGAAAGCAGTAGAACATTTGACGAATGTCTCCTATGACAGCGACTTGATCTTTACGAAAGCGCATCAATACACCAATCAAACTGTTCGTTAAGTCTGGTCCTGAGAGAAGAGCGTCGTTTAATGAAACGCCTCCATATTTTGCATATGAATCAAACACTGCTCGTAACTGATCAGGTTTTTTGGGGTGGTAGACCCCAAAAATAGGTAAGTACCAGCATTCGGGGGGGCTGGCTCAGCATGGCCGTTTTCAAATATGTTAGCCATGAAAGTAAGAAAATGTTGCATATTTGTCTTATCTCTACGGAGACTGTGGTCGAGTGATCTAGCTCGTTTCATAGCAAGTTGTTCATTGTTCGGTAGCCGTTGTCTGTCCTCTCGAAATGGTAACGGTGCAATCCAATTCCTATCGTCGTCTTGTTTAAACTCTTTGTCCATTATCTTCAGAAATTCTTTGTCATCGATTGACATTGCAATTTTGTCGTCATGATTGGTTGTTTGGAACACATCTTTTCCAAATGAATCTTTCTCATAGACTTCGAAAGCATTTATACATGGTTGAACAAGCGAAGGACGATCTCCTTTCACTAAGAATGTCTTGTTCACGTTTACGACCTCAGGCATGTGAGTCTTGTCTAAACATGTTTCACCGATTATAGTCCATCCAAGTGGAAGTTTCTGGGCATAAGGCGAACCTCGCGGTCCAATTCTCTGATCCATGACATGATGAGCTTCGATGATATCTCGGCCTAATAATAACAGGATTTCACAATTTCCATCAATCGGAGGAATATTTGCAGCAATGTCCCGGAGGTGATTGTAGTATGCAGCTATTTCCGGAGTATGAATTTCAGATCGAATGTTCGGTATACCATCACACTCAATTAACGGAGGTAGATCCAGCAAAACATTTGCATCTAAAGACTCGACGACTAGATTCGAAATTTTCTTACCGGTAATGTTCACCTTTCCAGAGCAAGATGAAAGTGTATAGGTTATTTCATCGCCTTGAGCATTGAGTAAGGCTGAAAGTTCCGGCTTCATGAGTGATCTGTTTGATTGATCATCTATCAATGCATACGTCCTAACAGCATTAGCACGCTGGTTCTTCTGATATATTGTTACAAGTACAGTTTTGGCACAAGACTTTCCTGCAAAGTAATCTCCACATACTTGAGAGCACATTGCTTTTACAACTGGTGTTGTAGAACTTAGTTCCGGGTTTTGCAATGACTCCCCGCCAATCGAGGATAAAGCTTTCGGCGGCGTGTTAACGTTCTTATGAAAATTGTCAACATGAAGAGCAGTTGCATGATTACTATTACATATGTCACACTTGACAGTACCACAACTTGGACAGTTTCTTTGTATGTGAGTATTCGATTCACAGCATCGGAAACAAATGTTTTTGTCTTTCAACAATTTTCGCCTTTCGTCTATTGGTTTGTTCCTAAAGGCTCTACATTTATTTAGAGTATGATTGGTATTGTGAATAGGACATTGTTTTTCATCTCTTGATCTCTCTGTTGACCTGGAATTGTCTTGTAGTTCAGTTTTCTTAGTTGCAACATTGACATTTCGTGAATTTCCTTTTTCCTTTCGGTTTGTGACAACAGAGTCGTATTCATACATAAAGCTAGGGTTGTTCTTGATCTTACTTTGCTCTCTCAAAAACTCAGCGAAGCACTCAAAAGGAGGATATATTACTTTTTTATCCTTCATGAATTTTCCTGCCGTGTTAGTCCACTTTTCTTGAATGTTTCTAGGTAGCTTAGAAACAATAGGGATTACTCCTATAGAAGAATCATACATAGCTAAAGATGATTTGAATTTAGGTTCCAGTTTCAAAGATTCTATTTCGGAAACTATATCTGAGAGTTCGTATAGACGTCTGTTGTCTTTAACATTAATAGTCGGAAAAGCATTGAGTTTTGACCTAAGTGCAGCTTCAACCATCTCAGGACAGCCATAACGGTCCTCTAAACGTTCCCATATTCTGGATAGGGCCAAACTGGAATTACTGGGGTTAGAAGATTTAATGTTTAAAACATGTTGCCTCGATTCAAGACCAGTCCATTTTACTAACATGTCAATTTCTTCTAAAGGTGTAACTTGTAATTCTGTCATGATGTTTGTGAAACTTGACTTCCAAGTACAATAGAATTCTGGCTTATCATTGAACGTAGTTAAGCGTGATAAAAGTAGCTCTTTCTTTAATAGAAATCTTGTGAGGTCACTTGTAACACTGTTGTCTATCTTTCCTGTTGTTCTGTTTTGGATTTCTGCTTGTTCCATAATAGGTGTCTCTTCAGGAATTTGATATGTTTGTAAAGGAGGTTCACCTTTCAATGATGGTACCGCATACGGGATATCAAATACCTTTTGAGGTTCGTTTCTTGTTGACGGTACAATATATGGAATCTCAAATTCTTTTCCTGGTTGTAAAACAGAGTGTGATTTTAGAGAAGATTGTTCGTCTACATAGGCTAGTGTTCTTTTACTAGCAATAGATTTAATTCCTGAACAGCTTCTTTCAGTTCGCTCATCTGATCCTTCAGACTGCAACACTTCGACTTCAGCTTCTGCTGCAGCTGCTTCCTTTTTGTATGCTAGGACTTCAAGATCTGCATTTAATTCAGCCTTTTCTTTCTGTGCTGCTGCTTTGAACTTAGCAGTTTCTATTTCAAATTGTTCATCTAAGGTAGCTTGTTTCTTTTTTAATTCTGCTTCTTCCTGAACATATTGCAGGCGTACCTTTGCTGCTTCTGCTTTAGCTTTGGATTTAAGATACACGGAACTTGCACTCGAGTTTCGTGAGCTACTTGTTTTAGCTCCAGATCGTCTGGAAGAACTGGATTTGACTGATCCTCTGTCTGTATCTTTGCGTAATGCATCTGATATCCGCTGACGAAGACTTCTTAGTGATGCATCTATCAATATTCTGTAGCCTCGAAAAGTTGTTTCGAAATATGACTTTTCCTGAATTGGTGTTATACTTCATGAGAAAATCTAGGTAGATAGTACAGAGAGCTGAAAATTGGTCTGCATGTAGCGTCAATTCTCGTTGAACCTCTTGAAGCTCTAGTAGGTTATTATCTTTCAGCGAATCTGCTGTATCGATAACGGCGTCAACTGTACTCCAGAATTTCTTTATCTGTCGAGTATGCCAATCTCTTGATTCTTCGTAATGGTCTTGCCCTTTAAGTGTCAAAGTTCTAATTCTCCGTCTTGCATCCTCGTCCACAGCAGCAATGTCTGATTGCTCCTCAGATGATGCCTCTCTAGAAAATGTTGACATGATGGCACAAATTCTTCTCACCAGTTACGGGCTTTTTTACTGTTATGCCTCGTGCATAGATTTTGCGTAACAGATAACCAAAGTAGATTATTCAAACTTTAATACATCTACAGGATGATGGTAAAAAACTGAAAATACAAAGATAATCACTTTTACAATTCTGAAAATTACGTACGTTTAACAATTTTATGACACAAATGGCTTTCCATACTTTAAAATTTTCACGAGCGAGGATATTTATAGAAATTACAATAAACCTTTAAAATGACTAATTAAAGTTCAACAATGGATTAATTGAATGTCTTAGTGTATGTTATAATGAAAAACAACTGTTTGTATAGTTTGTAAGCGTTCTAATAAATGTTCTTTGTGTTGTGGGTCAACGCACATATTCTTTGAAGATACGCCTCGAAAACATAAAAACAGGTAAACAACCAAAGTCACATCTTCTGTGCTGATTTATAACAATAAGGTAAATGTTCAGATATATACAAAGAGTTCAACTTACGCCGTGGTTGGCTCAAGATTTCAATTTCAGTTAATGTCCGACATGGAACGGATTCCATAACAAAGAGCGATAATTCCAAAAAAGTACATATGGAGCGCCGGTGACATTACACCCCATCCCATTTATAGAAAGTTCTGGATTCACCATTGGCTACTAAAAACGGATCAAAGTGCATGTCCTGCAGGTTAGAACAGGGTCGCTTTTTCATGCCCTGCTGGTGAGAACAGGTTCTTTTTTTAAACAAAGTATTTGTCTAGAACAGGATCGCTTATTTAACTGTTTAAGATACAGTCTAGAACCCGAGTCTAGAACAGCATCTATTTTATACGGTCTAGAACAGGGTATACATTTTCTGAGCGTGTCTAGAACAGGGTATGTTTTTCAATATTTCTGTTTAAAACAGGGTATGTTTTTCAATGTTTTCTGGTTAGAACAGGGTATGATTTGGCAAGTGCTGTCGGCACAGTTATACCCGATAGGATAGTCAGTAACCCCCCGGGCCCCGAGGACATGGGAGAATCTCGCGACTGATTTTAATCATTTTTGTCTAACCATTTAGCCTGTTATTTTCCGTCTGGAAATTGAAGTAATCATAATTATAATTCCGGCTGGCGTATCAAGTCACTTAAGTGCTAGTCCGAGATTAATCGGACTTCAAACGGCTGTTTTGCAAGACAAACTAGGCCCATGACTGAGCATAGGACGTCATAGTAATCTCGGACTGGATCAAGTCAAATCGTCTCCTATAGAAAAATTCGACATCCGATAATATTTAATGTATATGAAACCATTACAGTTGAGTAGAATTCCTTATGAATGGCTAAATCTGAGACATCTCGGACTACTGTCTAAAGTGCATGTAAAAAATAAGCAAATCTACTTACCTGTATGAATAACATTCTATTGCGTACATGTTTCTGTTATATTAAAATGATAATAAATTGCGGCATACTGGCCAAAGAAGTGTCTTTCGTCCTTCCCCTTGCAATCATGTCCACTTCGCCGATTTTAAACAAATTTTGTACATGACGTCATGCGGGTGGGATTTGCCGCAATTAGCGCAGAAAAATAGTGCAAGCGCTTTCAGTATTAAACATAAGAAAAACTAATAAATAAGAGAATATTAAAAGGGTTATCTGTTTTCATTACTTTTCAAAAATTATTTATATCGGTACAAGTGATTCTTAAGAATTGATTTCTTATCATGTTTACAGTCTCTGCATGAATCTCTACGCGATGATGGTAAATCACATCTTACGTCATAATATCCCTGACGTCATTAAATAAAGTCAGGGAGGAAAACAACAAACGGATTTTTGTTGTTGTTTTATTTTTTGCATTACACAAAATTATGCATTGGAGTACATGTAAAGAAATTCGGCCAACAGTATCAAACAGAACTTGTAGGATTACTGCATTCGGATATTTTGCGATGTCTGCACTCCTACAGTTTTTGGATGCCAGCATCCAGCTTTTTCGGGATGCCAGCATCCCAAAATAACGGGATGTCAGCATCCCAACAAAACGGGATGCCAGCATCCCAATATATTAAACGGGATGCCAGCATCCCAATATAACGGGATGCCAGCATCCCAATATATAGGAAATCCAGCATCCCAAAAAAATAAAAAATATTAAAAAAAAAAAAATATGCAAAACTAGCATCCCAGTAAAAGTAAGATGCTTAAGTACATTATTATTTTAACAACAGCATCTACATCAAATTTTAATGCTGGAAGCATATAAAATCAAACAGACAGCATACGTACTATAAAACGATGCTACCTTCTACAAAATATGAAAGCAATTAAAAAATTGAGAAATACTTTGACAAATTATTCAAGATTAGCATCTTTTCATTGAAATATGCTATTTCCTAGTTATTTCACAGAATGTATGAAAAAAACTGTACATGAGAATTTGAAATTTTAGTTGAGAACCCATTCATTGGAATACTGACTGTCTGCTGAAAAAGTAAATCCTCCAAAGTGACCAAATATGTTGTCGATCAACAAGTCCAGCATTGTAATGATACCATCTTCCGTGCATCCGTTGCAGGAAACAGTGCGGCTACTCACAATGTAAGACCCTTCATTTCACAGACAATGCATTTGTATCTATAGAAAAAGTTATGTTTAATGAGGCGACGTATTGGATCTTTCAATTGAGCACGAGAAGTAGCAGTGAAAAGAGTAGAAAAATCTGAGGTCTTGACATTGCTGCGATTTGTAAAAATTGCGACTGAAGAATTTGGAGTAGATCTTTAGAACTTTTAAGAATCCACATCTGAATAACACCACTGGTTGAACATACATCATCACAACATCTCTGCATTTTGAACATACATCATCACATCTCTGCATTCACAGCAAAAAGAATAGCGATAAGAACCTTATATATTGGAATTCAAAGTACTTTAGTAAGACATTCCATAATGATTTTTGCATATGAGAACAACAATTATTTGAAACTTTGTCTTTAAGAACAAAGACATATTTGTCGGGAAGAATGGATAAACCACTATCAACATCTGACTTCTTAAAATGATCAAAAACCCGTGTGCTCTAATTTAGTGGACATCTATAGTTGTTAATATCTGTGTCATTTGGTCTATTGTGGAGAGTAGTCTCATTGAGAATCATACCACATCTTCTTTTAACATCTTATTTCTTCGTATATGTTTAATGCGCTTTTAAATGCATGACCGTACAACTTTGATCCATTCAGATAAAGTGTCTAAATTTGGTTCATCTGGTATGTACTATTTGCCCATTCTCTGGCCAAGTCATCAGCTGCATTCAGTTTTTTTCCCTAGTTTACGATGACAAGGTCTCTAGTAATGACAAGACCAACGGGGCTATATTTGAATTGGAAATACACAAGAGCAATCGGGAGGATTTGATTTTCATTAAGGGTAAGGGCTATAATACCTTCTTGTTGTTGAAAATTTAGATCCAATAAGTTGGTATAGGTATTTAAAATGACAGGTGTAGTTTTATCTTTGTTTATGGATAACTGATTTTTAATCCATCATTTCCTACAAAAACAAAATGCCTGTACCAAGAAATGAATATGACAGTTGTTTTCATTTCGTTTGATGTGTTTTAGTCTTTGATTTTGCCTTTTGATAATAGACTTTCCGTTATGATTTTTTTTTTGGAGTTTGGTATTATTGTTATTTTACTTTTTGAATTAATCAGATATTGTTTTTTGAATAGACATTGCTTGCATCGAAACCCTTGTAAGTGAATTCTATTTGACATAAAAATACATTTTTCATCCTTGGAAGTAGTTGTGACAACAGCCTACAGTTAGCATTGTCCATAGTTATTTGCTACCAATCTGTACTTAAAGGGATTTTTACCTATAACGGAAATGCATCTGGCCTATCAGAATTTCGAATAGAGCTTTAATAATTGTATGGCAAACAGTTGATTTAGAATATAGGGAATTCCCAAAAGTTTATGAACAGATTATAGGAAACCATCAATAGACCAAAACCATTTTCTTTGGAAGCGATATGGCGTAATGAATATTGGGTCATTTGTTGAATGCTGTATTTTCTCTATAATCCCAACTTTCATTGAAACAATGGAATGATGAGGCAGTTGAAAGTGTTTATTGAGAAATATATTGGTATCAAGATGTTTAACTTTAAACTGGTGATCAGGACTTCTTTCGTTAAGCATTTGTCGTGTTTAACTGACATAGACCAGTCCATAATATTAGAAGCAATGCAATTGTGATCATCATGACTACGTTCATTGTAACATTAGTTGGTCAAGTTACTTAAAACAGGTATTACTCATTAGTATACCACAAATTTTACAGTTTTACGATAACATTTGTCTGATTGTCAATTCAATCAGAGACCACCTGACGAAAATGTTAGCAGCTGTAGATGCATCATATGGCTTTCAACAATGTGCAAAACCTAAACAGCATAATAAACTATAAAAATCCAGAATGACAAAAAAATAAAACCATTGTTAAGATATATTTGAAGAAAAATAGAAATTACAACTTGAAGAGTACAAATACATTTATTATAAACAATCAGGAAAAACAAAACAGGAAAACAACAGAAAATGTATAAATGTATGTTTACATATTAGATATATTTTGATATTTCACCAAAGTGTAAATTACATGTAAGTCAGAACCAGGTGTCATTAGAGACTAGACTTAGTACATATATATAAGATGACAAGAAATAATGAAAAAAGAAAAAACAAATCAAATCAGACGTCATTTCTTGTGTCTTCAGTTTCAGAAAAGCATGTCTCTCGCGCTCTTTGACACATACACATAGTATCAGAAAAACAAGTTATCGAAGTTACCGTAACACCTGGTTAGATATTTTGAAGTTCAGAGAAATGTTTGATGTTGAAGTAAAAAAAGAACATCCATTATTTTTAATATTTATAAATTATTCTAAATAATAAGGATGTTCTTGTCCCAGGCAGAAAACCCTGGCCGTGTTAGGCTCAACTTTTTGGAAGTTTTGGTCCTCGGTGCTCTTCAGCTTTGTACTTGTTTTGGCTTTCAAACTTTTTTCATCTGAGCGTCACTGGTTGGTCTTGTGTGGACGAGACGCACGTCTGGCGTATTGAATTTTAAGCCTAGTACCTTTTGTTAGCTATTATTCGTGTGTTTCTTTGTCCTATATTTTCTCCCATTTATTTGTATTGTGGTCCTGTCATGTGATGTTGTCGTTTTGGTGTTGTGTTTGACGTTGCCATAAAAGCGGGAGGTTTGGCATGCCACAAAACCAGATTCAACCCACCATTTTATTCTTAAAATGTCCTGTACCAAGTCAGGAAAATGGCCATTGTTATATTATAGTTCGTTTCTGTGTGTGTTACATTTTAATGTTGTGTTTTTGTTGTGTCGTTGTTCTCCTCTTATATTTGATGCGTTTCCCTCAGTTTTAGTTTGTAACCCGGATTTGTTTTTATCTCTATCGATTTATGTGCTCGAACAGCGGTATACTACTGTTGCCTTTATTTATTGTTTTTGTAAAAAAATATCTGTTTCAACACTTCGTTTCGCACTGTGGTATTTCAAAGTTGTTACTGTTTAAATCTTTTTCTCAGTGTATTTTGTAAATCTTTATGTTTGTCTACTGTTAGCAAGAGTTAGTTATTCCAGATGATGAAACATGCCACTTTTTACAGTATTTGTTAGTGACACAACAAGCTGCCTTTCAAATAGGTCTTTAAGTGGCGTTTATGTCGTCCTGAAAGTACGGGTACCACAAAGAACAGGCATACTTTAGAGATGGTCTTGACTAATAATGAATCCTGATTATTTTGCCCTGTGAACATGCTGTAAGGTTTGACCAGACAATGAAAAGTTGCATTGTATTGGCTTCATTTTTTTTAATTGAAATTGCATTGCACTTGCCAGGATTGAAACCATTTTCTGGGATGTTTGATTTTCTCACTTTGTTAATTTTTCATGGTCATCATGAATTATTGTGCCATTGAATGTTTATTTAATGCAATAACATACACATACATTAGATTTCACGCCCCTGGTTACAGCGTTGATTTAGTATGACTCGACCATGTGAATTCAAAAACATCTTCTGCTTCTCGCGCCCGAGTGTACCTCTATGAATAACGAGAGTGATTAGGGTTATATTTATATACTCTTTTTGTTTGTTTTTTTATGATGAAGGTAGATAAAAAATATTTTTATGTTTGGGTTTGAGCGTTTCTGACGAAAATCGCTTCGGCCGGACGGTATTTTAGTGTTGCGTTCATTTACAGTCATATTTACACTAGTATTGAATTTTAGTCTGAAACGGTCATTTTGATCTGAACAGCTCTAAAAAGACTGCACAATAAATTAATGATAAAAACAAAGATCTATTAAATTGATAAATTTTGTTATGATTTGAAATTAAATCATATAACTATACGTAAAGGTGAAATTATGAACATGTTCAACGAGACCATAAACGCATTGATTCGATAGACGTTTTTGGATAGAAACATATTACAAAATATGACATATATATAATTTTATTTTTTGCTTGATATTTATTTCTAACTGTCATTGCAGAATCTACAACAGCACCGTCAAAAACATCAACTTTGAGAGATTACAATGGCAACTGGATAACTACAATTTTGTCTCCTATCGTTAAGTTACATTCCTTAACCACAAAAGACTCAACAAGTATGACCAGTTTAAGAAGATTGACAAGTACAACTCCAAAGCATGAAGCGAACGATCTGGGTAAATTCAAAGTGCAAAGTAAACGTGTTTATGTACGTCTTTCAGGAACAAAACCACTAATTGCTTACGATTATAAATTCTGCAATTTCATGCATAAATGGCTACTTTGTCAGAAGTTAAAATAAAGTGGCAGTCATTTCATGTCAAAACTAAACCTTATCTTGACTAGTGCTTAAAAATTCAACATACCTTTAATTACATATTCGACCGCACTGGTTCCGGGAAGTTTGAAAGTACAAAAAACAGGCATCTCGGATCTGAACATCAGGGCAAATGTGCCTTACTATTATAATTTCATATATTTTTTTTTATCATTCAAAATAAACTTTCAACAAGGATTTCACAGTGATCCCAAGTCATTAAGCTTTCATTTGTTACCGACATTATCCAAATATGTAACTTATAAACAAAGTTAAAACTATGTGTAGGAACTAATTTGTGAAAAATATGTAGTACTTTCTTGTTTGTTCTTTCAGACAAGGGCCGAATTAGTGTTTTAGAACTGTCACAATAATCTGTCATTGAACTGATCTAAACTGACAAAATCTGTTCTAGGGTAGATCTGTCAAAACTGTTCTATGGCAAAACCGTCAAAATTGTTTAAGGTTAGAACTGCCCAAAACTGGTATAAGGTAGAACAGCTTCTGTTAGGAACTGACCTTAATGTGTCAGGAAAACTGTTTTAGAACAGTTCACCTGCCAGTTTCGACAGATTGTTTAAGCCTATTATCGCATACACTCAAAAATTAACTACATTTACCTTTATGTGCTAACGAAGTCATCAAAATTACCATATAAAAGTACGATATTATAAAATATTGTGGGTCCGAAGCGGTGTTCTCGATTTTATTTCAGCAGAAAATTTCAACAACAAACAATGGGAAAGCGAAATCAAAAAAGAATACCGACCATCAAAAACAAAACAAAGGTTTGCCAAATATTGCTAAGGTCCACATATATTCTTGGAGTGTTTTATTAGCATGTTTATCTATTCTTATAAAATTTCATAATATCAATTAAAAGATTTGGCTAACTATGTCCTTATAATTCATAAAGTAACATTAATTTTTAGTGGACAATTGTTTAAACGTTAATTAAGCTCTCTTTAAAAATTGTTTGCTAGCCCCTCTTTGTGATTAATGTAAGATAAATCTGGTCAATTTTCCCAATATTATATCATTATGGGGAGATAATATAATACGGTTTTCATATATAATCTTTTTCAAATCAGTTCAAAAGTTTCTGGAATAAAGTGGTGGTTTATGTGTTCTGTTTTTGTGTTTGTGTTAATGGGTGATAAGGGGAAGGGTTGTTTCACAGCATACATGGTTTGTCTTTAGGGAATCAAGTAATGCAGATAAATTAAGACAATATGTATGCTTCATTTAAATTCTGATATAATTATATACATCATATTAAAACAATAAATGCTTTTACAAGTAGCAGGATCAATGCTGTTATTGGTTTGGTGATGCGGACAACAATTTAAAACAGTGTATTCTTGACAGCACAATGAAACATGTGTTATTCGCCTGTTGTATTTATCTCAAATTAAAAGTGCACTGAATACTATTCATATAATGTATTACAATGATCCGAGGAAACAATGTTAGGATTAGTTTGAGGCAGATGCACTATCCGTACTCGCACAGTAAATTGCCTCCTCATACATGTACTAGGTAACTTCATACAAACATATAACTAAGTAATATTTATAAAATTATGAAAGGTTCTTTATATTGGTATATAACAATTTCAAACGTTTCAAAACAAAAAAATAAAATTATAGACATACATAAATTTCTTAAATAAACCAATGATAAATACAAAGATCTATTAAATTTATAAATTTTGTAATGATTTGAAATTAAATCAAATAACTATACGTAAAGGTGAAATTATGAACATGTTCAAGAGAGACAATAAACGCATTGATTCAAAAGACTTTTTGGAATTGAGACATAGTACAAAGGAATGTCACTCTTGAATACAAATGACACATCAAACGAACCAATTTACACAACATTCGTGCTTCAGCTTCAATGAAGATTCTTAATTATCAATATAACCGACAGCTGTTAATCTATAGGATAGTGACGGCTAACGAATGCTAACCTACAGTAAAATATATTTGTTTGAATTTTTTGAAAAATGCACGAACTACTTGACTTTTTTTTTTATCCGTGTCGGTTTTTTAATATTACCACAACTTCCTGTTAAGATTTGACTAAATACCCATATCCAGATATCATGTCAGGTAAATACGCTAGTTCTATTCTTGGAGGTTGTTCACCTCCAATTTTCGAAATGTTTTAAAGATTTTTACACTTTTGCCCATTTATATTTCCATATTTTTTAATGTTCAGTATAGATCATACTGTCTATATTTATTGTCTATATTATCGGTTATTATAAATATTTTGTTTTCAGTATATATATATTGGATGTCTTATTGTGTTGGGGCTTCTAACAAATATGTTAATCTTCAGTTCGTATTTACTTATACCTGAGACTGTTTGTCCTTAATGGAAAATGAAAATAACACCTTCGTAATTAATTGCGACCCAAGCGCCTTGCAGGATTTACATTTATTCGTACAATGCCATTGCAAAAAACAACAGAAAAAATGACGAAAAGAAAAAAGACAGTAATCAAAACATAAAAAAAAAAAAAAAAAATAAAGACTTAAATATCATAATTTTAATTCAAATACACATGTTGCATTTACAACCATCAATCAATCAATGAAAAATATGCGTCACTTTACGTTATGGAATCTGTTTAGCAATCATTTAAATCAATGACATATTCAATCACCAGTCATATGTAACCGCTCAATCAATTAATTAATCAATTAGAAATTCTCTAGATATGACTTTATGTCAATCAACTTATCAATAAATCAATTACAAGCCAACTAAATTTACCAACCAATGAATTGATCCATCGTTATTTTAACACTTTGTCACTTTTTTTCATGCAAAAAATTGATCAACCAATCAATAAATCAACTAACCAAGAAATCGATCAACAAACTAAAAGTCCTGTCGAATTTAGAAAAAAATCATTCTTGCCACAATATGTTTGAGATTGAAAAAAGAAAAAAAGAAAGGTGTGGTGAAAGTTTTCATAGCAGTATTCATGCAGTAAAAGTTTTGGTACAAGCAATATTATGTTCATTATATAAGACTTGTTACTGCTCCCGACCGCATATCCCGCCAATGGAAAATGATGACTGCATTTAAAGGGTTCTGCATTTTATCATTAACAAGGAGAATGAAATGACCAATCATATGTGCAGATATCCGAAATTGTCAACCTTACGTATTCGGCCAGAAGGAAAATACATTTTCAGGGTTGACAAATGAAGATGAACAAAATGAACATTTACCCCAACTTAGGGCGACCTTTATTCATTATACTGAACAAACGTTAAAAGGGCTTTTTGACATTTTGAGAAGATGGTTGTTAAAAAGCTGAAATAAAATAGGAAAATGGAGTATGATTGCTAATGAGACAACTATCCATCAAGGGCAACTTTTTCTGAATAGAAGAAAAGAGTTTCAATGTTCCCCGCGTTGCACAGATTTTATCTATCCAAGGGCAATAACTAAAAAAACCTTTATTTTTTGTTCTTTAAAACTTTTTTTTCAAATTTCTCAGAGAAATGAAGTCTTAGGAGAAAATAGAATGCAATTCTCAATATAATTAATATCTCCAATGGGTATAATTTTTAAAAATAATTGTTCGCAGTGATTTTCGAAATTGTCAGAGACATTGCAGATATAAAACTATGATGTAAGATTCATAACAACTGGCAATAATTGTACACATGAGAGCGCTAACAATGAAATTTTCTATATAATTAATATTTCCAAGGGCATAACTCTATGAAAAATAGTCGAACCGCACTGAATTTGGAACTTATCCGAGACAAAGCTGACATCAACACATGATATAAGTGTGATAAAAATCTGGGCTGAAAGCGATAACGAGACTGGACGGACAGACGGACGCCCGGTATTTCTATGTCCCCTGCAACTTGTCACACGGGGGACAAACATATTAGTGGGTCTAAAAAGGGCTGTTTGTGACAACTCTTCTCGAGACTAGGTGAATTTCCAAACCGGGCTTATTCATCATTCAATGAATACTCAAGCCTTGATGTTTCAATTTTATTTACATACACAAGTTAAGTCATTTTTAAAGAAGATAACTCGTTAAGAAATCAGGATTTCTAAAAGGTTGGTGATTTCTATGGTTATGAATTGCACAAATGCATTTTAGGTGATTCCCAAATCATCGCATTAAAAGGAAATGCATGAACTTTACTCTTTTATTCTATTTAAATCCCCACTGGAAGGCCTCTGACAGACTGAGTGGGCGTAAAATCATTGTTATCGATAGCCGATGACAAACAAGTTAAAGGTAAATGATTCAGTATTATTACCAACATAAGTATTGCGGTTGTCCACACTATTACGGGAATACCTCTAACTAAGAATAATTTGAATTAGTCAACAAAATCAAAATATTTGAATTTACTGAAAACACAAAAAAATAAAAATTAAAAAATTAAAAAGAAGATTCTTGCTTTGGATGTTTTAAATCTTTAGTGTGTTTGTTTTTCACACTTTTTATAAAGCATACATGATAAATTTAACTATTTAGGTCAGTAACTCTTTTAATTATGAATATTTTCAGGTTTAAATAACAGAGAAATAATTATTTATTCAATCTGTGCCGGTACATTTGCGGTTTTTCTACTAATGTGCCAGCGCCGATATAAACAGATTTACGGAAACTTTAAGAGGTATCAGACAGGCAATAGACAAAGGATAAATATAACACAGAATCCACAACAAGAAATTCCTCTTGAGGATATTGATGGGATATATGAAGAGATAGATGAATCAAATATGATAGATAACGTTGGGAACCTTAGGGATGGAGATATCACAGTCGTTGACACTAATGGAAGTTATGTTCAGCCTCATAACAACGATTATCTTACGCCTTACCAACCTGATGATGAAGATACCAATACTACTAACTCAAATGACAATAAATCAGAATCTTCATCATCAGATGCAAATCATCTACCAACAAGTTATCACGCATCCACTTCATCAAGCTCAGACGTAGAAGGGAGAATATCTGGTTATCTTAATCCGTATCAAGCGGTCGTTCATTCAGCAGATATTCATGAATATTTATCTATTCAAGACACGGATGACTCCAGTTCATCTGGGTCAGAAAAAAAACCGATAGACTCGGAGACATTAACATGAATATGACTCTGCCCTGGGTCATCACGAAGGATTGGGTTTTTCGAATGCGTTGCCAGTTACGCGTACTAAAAAAATATGAGCTATGTTTCTCTATCATTTTCAAGGTTAAAAATCAGACATAAATACACATGATTTCAAATCAGTTTATGGTATATGATGGATGGGATAAATTTACAATGAATATAGATGTAACACTCTCAAACGTGTCCATCCCCCCAAACGTGTCCATCCCCCCAAACGTGTCCGATCCCCCCAAACGTGTATTTAAAATTCCAAATCGCCCAGACGTGTCCGATTTCACATCCCCCAAACGTGTCCGATAATTGTTATTCGCCAAAACGTGTCACTTTAAAACGCAAGAACGTCTCAAAACTTTTAGCGCTATTTTGTCCTCATTGGTGTCAATAACGTTTACGGCAATTTAATAATAGGGGACACAATTGAAGATGTCGGGTTTTGGTTGGATTCTAAAAAGGTTTTAAGTCGCTATCAAAGGACATAAATGCTGAAGTATTTGGCCACAATTACTGGATATTAAAAATGTAACAGTGTTGAAAGAAGAAAATCCAAAATTTATTAGCATTAGTTTGTTCAACGCCGCTTGTTTATATTTAGCATAATTGCAAGTATGATTTGCAACATATAAATTTATTCTTAACTGTTGATTGCTTTAAAAAGTCTAGTGGCAAATGTTTCATGCATATTTAGAGCGAACTTAAAAATTGTAATTAATTAGGTTTGTACAGTTAAATTCATCGTTTACTAAGTGAATTCATTGTAATGATATTCGTCGGTGGTTTTTAACTACATGCATACTTATGATGTATCAGGATATTGCATGGATTTTTTTTATCAGTTCTTCAAAGTACGTACCGGTAATAAGTTTTTAGGAAAACAAACCTTATAATTTATTATCGTTAATTACTTCCTTTCTTCTTCTTAGAAGATTTCTATATGTAGGAGTGTAAAACTTCCCGGAACTTGTGTACTATGTACATATGGACTTAAATTAATATAAACAATAAAGAAAAATAGTTTCTCGTTTCTCGTTTTTTATATAGATTAGACCGTTGGTTTTACCGTTTGAATGGTTTTACACTAGTAATTTTTGGGGCCCTTTATAGCTTGCTGTTCGGTGTGAGCCAAGGCTCCGTGTTGAAGACCGTACTTTGACCTATAATGGTTTACTTTTATAAGTTTTGACTTAGATGGAGAGTTGTCTCATTGGCACTCATACCACATCTTCTTATATCTATATAGAATAACATATATATATACATTATGTACAGTGGCTTTGGTAGTTTAATACGTTGGTGTGGGTCCTTCAAATGTTAGAGTGGATATGCCACTTTTGAAGGATTCCAGGGTGTCAGTCATACCTATTGCTTCAGGTAGTGAATTCCAGGGTGTCAGACATACCTATTGCTTCAGGTAGTGAATTCCAGTCAGAGTTGGTGTTCGGATAAAAAGAATATTGATAGAAGTCTTTATTAGTTGCTATTTGCCGAAATTTATGTTGCCCCCTAGTACGTCTATCAGATTTTGTTAAATTGTCCTTTGGAACTTCTACTAACCCCCAATTAATTTTATATAGCATTGTTAATCTAGATTTTTTTTCGTCTCTTATGTAAACTTTCCCATTGTAAAGAATTTATCATGTTGGAAACTGCTCCCGGTGTTCTGTGTTTATAATCGTTATAGACAAATCTGGCTGCTTTACGCTGAATCTGCTCAACCTGAGTGATGTGGTGCTTTTTGTACGGATCCCAGACAGGGGAAGAGTATTCGACAACTGGACGGACAAGTGATGTGTACGTAAGGTTTTCAAAAACGTTTAACTTATATAATATATTTTTGTTGTACAAATCCTTCAAATGTATACGTTTTATTTTGCCATAGCGCTGTCCGTTTCTCTTTGACTTATATGTTGTGGGTGTCCTTTTGATATCGTCTGCATCTTTTTTGAAGTCAATGAAAGAGCAATAGCCAAATTTGCTATTAACATAAGATTTTATATTAATATTGGTGGACACTGTTATTGTTATTTGATGGCCAAAAATTAACTTAATTAAATTGGCATTTAAAAATATGGACAAGATTGAGCGTTCTTAAAAAGGAACCGTTTAGGCTTTATATGGACACGTTTGGATGAATGGACACGTTTGAGCGTTCTTAAAACGGAACGTTTTTGGCGCCCTTCAGCAATTAGGCATGTTTTTGTAGTTTAATGACGTCGTATGGACACGTTTGGGGGGATGGACACGTTTCTGAGTGTTACATTGATATAACGAGCGATGATTTCATTAATTTCCAAAACCAATACGAAGAAATTTAAATGTAAATGGTGCAAGTTATAATTTAAAAGAAACTAAGGTTTCTACTCCCTCAGGCAAAGTTGACCTTAGATGAATTTGGCTACTTTTCGGTCCATTTAAGTCATTTGGCTCTTCAACTGTTTCGATTTTTATACATCCTTGGCTTTCAAATATTCGTCCTTGATGAAGGTTAATCCAGAAAAGCGGTTTGGTCGCATGTTATTTATAACGTGTTGTTTTCATCTTTGATAAGGCAATACGATGATCAAACGAAACATTGAACAAATTATTTCTGAACTGGCCATTTATCTTTCAGTGCAAATATTACAAAAATACGTTAGAATGAACAAGTTAATTAGACAAATCTTTCATTTAATGTTGAAAGATTAGTTTAAGATGGAGACAAAAGTAGCCGACATTCACTAGAAAACTTACATTTTTTCAATCTGCTATTTAAAGAACACTTTTTCTTACATACTCACCAGAATGTCATATTATACAAAAATCTTCCTCACCTTTCCAAGCAAAGAGTGTACACTTCGTTCAAAAGAAATACATCAACCAGGAGTTTAAGAATATATATATATAAAAAAGGAAGATATGGCAAGATTGCAAATGAGACACATTTCCACCAACGACCTTAGAGGGTAGAAATAAGGTTTGAATTTTAAATCAAAGAAACATAAAATTTGATAAAATTGGAAAAGCAAAATGAATTCCTACATTTGAAGAAGAACAAATTAACGAAAGAACACAAATCACTAAAAACCTGTTAAGACATTATACATTATATGACTAATTAAAAATACAAGAAAATCTAACATTGAATTCATTAACTATATTTGCTTTTGATATATGATTTATATTTAAATAAACACTGTCCGATAAGGTAATAGTAATTTTTTAGTAACACAAAATTTCTAGTACAATGGAAAATAAGAAACATAGATATGAACGTTTGATGTAACGTAACGTAGCATGGGAGTCTTCCGCCATCTTGAATTATAGAAAAGCAGAACATGATACGTTCATATTATAGCAGGAGTGCAATTCCTTTGTTAAACTTTTCATTTAAATGAATAAAATTATATATTTTTAATTTATCATTATAAATGTTTTACAAATGCAGAATTTGATTGTATTGATTACTTTTTTTAACTGTGCCTGATAAATGTAGATAATTCAGAAAATTTAAATTTATTAGAAATGTATATTTAACACTTCAAGTTTGTATTATACCAATAAAAAAAAAGTTAGGTGATCCAATTTTCCCTCTTTAATTTTCTTAAAGCATTTAAAAAAAAAAAATTCAAAATTCTGTCATTTAGTTTAATTTCTATGCACATGATTATGTTTTCTCCTCATACATTAATACACAATGTGCCAATTTTATAAGAAAAGTACTCGAACAAAAGGTAAGTGACCTATCATTTTTTAAACATATCTCGATATTACTGCTTATACTCCAGTATTACCATAACAGAAAAGAATACGGTCAATTTAGTTTGAATTGTTCATACATTGTTATTATTGATAAGATGTTGGTAGAAAGTGTATGATACCTTAAATATAAGTAGTTTTTTTGTAACCGATCAGTTCTACTTTTTATTTGAATTGTGTAATTACAATACATTCTTATATCTATTATGCAAGTGAGAGGTTTAGCTAGCAATAAAACCAGGTTTCATCCTCCATTTTCTACATAAGAAAATGCCTGTACCAAGTCAGGAATATGGCATTTGTTTTCCAATCGTTTGATGTGTTTAAGCTTTTGATTTTGCCATTTGATAAAAGACTTTCCGTTTTGAATTTTCCTCGGAGTTCGGTAGTTTTGCTATTTTACTTATAAGTCATATCATATAACCGATCTAAAAACAACAAAACTACTGTCAACAGAATATAAAAATAAGGAGATCTGGTATGTTTGCCAATGAGACAACTATCCACCAAAGTCCAATGCAGTGGATGTACGCATTTATAGGCAACCCAACGGACTTCAACAATGCGAAAAACCCATACCGTCGGCTATAAAAGGACCCGACATGAAAAATATGAAACAATTCAATTGAGAAAAATAACAACCTCATTTATAACAAAACAATTTACGAAAAACAAACATGACAGACTTGTACCAACGACAACCACTTAATTACAGGCTCTTAACTTGGGACGGGCACTTAAGAATGTGACGTGTTCAAACATATTTAAAGACAACAACCCCCCCTTATACTGGGACAATGGTGTAACGGCACAACACAAGAACAACCTACACAAAACTATCAACGCAAAACAAATAAAAAAAACCCCAACAGGCACATTTACAATGTAGCGGGGTAATACATATTAGCTGGCGCCAAACCCTCCCCCTTACCTGGGATAGTGGTGTATCAATACAATATATGAACATACTATAAAATTTAGTTTTATAGGGCTTAACTCAATAGATTTGTAGGAGAAACAAAAACAACTCATATAAATACAGTGGACACAAAGTACCGAAATGAGTACTCTTCGATCTCTACGTTGTGTCTTATATGTTTTTGTTAGGGTATTACTGGTTTTTTTTAAATAATTTTTCTCATTGTTGTAGTCCGCACGGTTTCATATTATTGCATATTTCTACTTCTTTTGAACTCTGGTTTATTGTTGACATGTGAAATCCGTTTTATTACAAGCAAAATTTGGTGATAAATCTCATTCGGTAATGTAACAATCGAGGAAAACAGGACAAAATTGAAGCTACGAATTGTAACATACACATATAGATACACGATACAGATATTCTATATTGATCGATCAAATCACGATTGCGCCGATAAGACTTTCGAAAAAATGTCCACCAGGATTCCTTGGTTTCATAGTTTCCCTGACTGCAGAAACCCTGTATCAAGGACATCACGATAACAAACTCAACCTCAGGAATATCGTATCAACTTGGATATATGGACTTGTAGCCATAATCCCGTCCTCTTTTCCTGGAGAGTTACATCACCAAATGAGACAACGCCGAATTTCTATATACCATGAGCAATATGAGGGATGTCTTTTCGTCGTTTTTTCCATGATGTTGTAAGTTTCATTTCGACTGATGAATTTTGTTTTCCAGTTGTCATCATCCGCCAACTCTTGCTTCTGCAATGATGCTGATAAATCTACAAAGTTCCTAACTGGAAGCTGAACACATATTTGTTTAAGATAGTTTTGTTTTTATACTAAATAGGTTTTGCAGATAACATTTATATTCAGTCAGGTATAATTTCATTAAGACGTCTATAACATTTTTAAACCTTCGTGGAATATTACTAAAATGTGACAGACGATTCTGCATGACCAAGACTTAGTATCTGAGGAAAAAGTTTAAACTAATTGTTTAAGTACTCTGTACCATAATGACAGCAGCAATAGCAGTCGAGTTTGAAAAATAATGTATTTTTTGTTTGATGTGATTTGACCGACTACCAGTTATGTAACAATATTTGTTACCCGATGTGTCATACTTATAAGGAGAAGTTCCTACATGAATTTTCAGACCTACTTTAAATTATTCAATAAGTAATATTTGGAATTTGGGCATGTATAATGCTCAGTTTTCCCTGAAAGAAGCAAATTTTCAGGGAGGGATGTAGATTATGCAGTAAAACAATCCAGAAAAAAGATTTTTTTTTTAACGATATTTGTTTTATAAAATCAATACCTTTGATAATGTATTTTTTTAAGAAAATACTAGCCGCCTTTCTTTTTTGTTCTGTATATATCATATTTTGGTAATGATATTAAAGTAAAACCTGTATAAACGGCCGGATATGTGACTATGAAAAAGGGCCGGTTTGAACAATGGGTCGGTTTATTTAGGTTTTTGTTTTTACAGGAAGTGATTGACTACTTGTGACGTCGGATTTTTTGCATGTAAAAGTTCAGTATCATTGAAAATTGTAAACTTAGTACAAATACCTTAATACTCTATTTATTTAAAGTTTTGTCATGATTTTTGAGAAAAATATTGTGACATGAACATTACCAAGTGTTCCATGACTTTTCACCATGTATATATTTTTAGTCTTCGTATTCATTGGCTTTATAATTTCAGAAGTTAGTTGTCCCCCCAATTTAAAAAAAAACAATATTCTAAACTTATTTTTACATATACTCGCATGTCAAATCGACCTCGGTAGTATTAGAATCCTCGCGTTGTTTGAAATGTTCAACGAGAGTTTCGTTTCATTTCCATCGTTCATTCCCTACCTAGTTATAGCTGATTAAAAAGCAAGAATTTTATCAAACGAAATTTCATAATAATCGAAACATTGCCGTTAAATGCACGATACCCATAAACTAGACAATATAATGTCGTCATTCGGGTCTTCCTCATTATCATGGTCATTGGTTTCGGGGTTTACAACAGGCAAACCATGATTTTACAAACATGAACTAAATTTCTTAATTCGCGATTAAAAATAAAATGTCAAAGTTACAACATAAGTTCTATCCAAGGTATATCCGGCGTTTCATCGTGGTAAATTAATTAAACAAACCAGTTTTGACAGGATATACTTAATGTAATTAGGAGTATTGGTTGGGACTGCATAATTAGACAAGAATTCGGAACAAACAGTTTCCGGCTTACAGGGGATATCTTTTACAAAGACTTTGATGGGAAAAAATGGGTCTTCAATTTTCGGCTGGAATGGACAGGAAAGAGGTTTATTCAAGGTCGGTTTAACCAGGTTTGACTGTATGAGGTTTCTTATTTGTCTGTTTTAGCGTTTGTAAGATCTAATACATTTAATAGAGAGGCGAAAGAAAACAAAGGGACATTCGAACTCATAAGTCGAACAACGCAAATGGCAAAAGAAGAAAAAAACAAAACACAAACAACAGTATACATAACACAACATAGACAGCTAAAGACTGAGCAACACAAACCGTGAGAAAAGTATAATGTGGTTGGTCACATTCGGGATAAAAAGAGGACGGGGTGTGTTACGACGATTATAACATACCAGTTGTCGTCTATTAAACATTCAAATTATTGATCAATTCAATATTATCATTATTAAATTACTGATAAAATTGAGAATGGAAATGGGGAATATGTCAAAGAGACAACAACCCGGAGGAGGGCTTCAGCTGGCCCCTAAATGAAATGTGTGCTAGTTCAATGAAAATAGACGTCACACTAAACTCCAAAACATGAACTGAAATTAAAAAAAAAACATACAAGACTAGCAAAGGCCAGAGGCTCCTGAATTGGGACAGGCGCAAAAATGCGGCGGGGTTAAACATGTTTTGTGAGATCTCAACCCTCCCCCTATACCACTTACCAATGTAGAATATACAAACACACAGCAATAAACACAGTAAAACTCTGTTTAAAAGAAGTCCGAGTCCGATGTCAGAATAGGTAACAAAAGAAACTAAGCAAAATGACAATGATACATAAATTAACAAAGGACTACTAGCAGTTACTGACATGCCAGCTCCAGACCTCAATTAAACTAATTGAAAGATTATGTCTTCATAATATGAAAATCAAGCACAATCCCTCCTGTTAAATGAATTCTTTATTTCACTTAGTTGTGTATGTCCTTTTATAATATTCTTTGTTTTATAATTATTTGTATCAATTTCATAATCTTGAACTACATTCCAATCTCCTAACATAATGATTGATGCATTTTTAATTATTTGAAATTACCTACCGAACTTCTGAAAACAAATCTGGACTATTTTTTAGTAAACAGACTAAAGTAAATAAATCAAAATGTAGGCTTTACAAGGAAGATTGACCGTTATAGTTGAAAAATGAGGATATGTTGAATAGAAACAAACATTTTGCCCAACAACAACAAGCAGTAGTTTTTTGCAAGAGCTCCTCAATATACAGAAAGCATGACATTTTACTATCACTACACACCAAATCGTATTTATTTTAAACCGGAATGGACTTCTGCGCATTTTTGTACATCCTACACAGACGAATAGACGTGTCTATTAAACAAGCATTTTACTGCCCGACAGGACGTCTCCAGGGTTGACTATATTTCTATACCCAGGTCAACCCTTAGCGGTGTTGTGATGATAAGAAATATTATAGTTAAATGGAAAATTCTTTGAAAAAGTGATATCTTACATTACTCAAGTACATTTTTTTTCTAACGGAAAATGTTACCTCACATACATTTGTACAGAATTGCAGCGGGTTTAAACGTTTTAATGGTACCAAACCTTCACCCTTATCTAAAACAATAATGTAACATCAAAACATAAAAAGACACACTATAAAATATCAATTGAAATGGTTTAACTCAATCAAAAGACATATTAACACCAGTGAACATACACTGAACAAATAAATTTGATCTATGATACAATGTAAATACAAAATGAATAAACTAAGGGAAGAATGATTAAAGTAACATGTTATACCGCTGTGAAATGTTAAACAATTTAAGAAACACAATATGCTTGAACAAATATATCAGCCATTTGCAATTACTTTAAACACGGGTTAATGAAAATAATTTTGTTGTTAGGTATTTATACCTATTATGTCTATCTATTTGTTTTTTTCACACATCGTTGTCAATGTAATGGAATTTTATGCGACTGTCATACAAGTGAAAGGTTTAGCTAGCTATAAATCCAGGTTTAATCCACCATGTTCTACATAAAAAAAGAAAATGCCTGTTACAAGTCAGAAATATGACAGTTGTTATCCATTCGTTTGATGTGTTTGAGCTTTAGATTTTGCCATTTGATTAGGGACTTTTCGTTTTGAATTTTCCTCGGAGTTCAGTATTTTTGTGATTCTACTTCTTAGATGATAGTCAAATGTTTTGTTCTTTAATTTCAAATTATTTTTATAAATATTGATATAAATATTTATGCATTTAAATTGTTGTCACAAAAAAGAGTTGATGAACTTATAATGAAACTCAATATTTTTGATTTATGTAAATTACCGCTTATAATATAACCTAAATAATATCATTATAGACATGATTGGGCTGAAATGATTTTTAAGTATTTATGAAAGTAAATGAAAAAATAAATTGTTCTTCTAATTATAATACGATATTTCGTACATAACAATTAAAGTCATTGTGGTATATGCAAAGCATCGTTTGACTCATTTGGTAGAAACACAATCAGTCAATTAACATACATCCATAAGATTGATACTATACGATTCATTTTGCAATATGGCGACATTCGTTTTCACAATGTATGAAAATTTCCAATTATTCATTTATTGAAAATCATACATTTCTTTCCGAAATATTTGTATATCAAAATCATATAAATATAAGAAAAGTTATAGAATAAAAATGTGCATAAGGAAGCTACCGAAAGGACAATCGAAAATCATTATTCAAAGAGAAACAAACAACACCTATTCAAAAAATGGAAAACGACGAAAACACTAACAACCGTATTTATTGCATAGAAAACTGAAGACTGAGCCACACGAACCCAACTAAAAACCGGGTCTAAGCTAACTTGCTCTTAAAGTATTTATGATAATAGTAGAAATATCTATAAAATATATACTTTTTTATAATAAAAATATAAAATTATGAGGGAGATAGTACGGCATAAGGAAAGGCCGGCTATATATTGTCGTTTGCAGTTGTTTGTTTTTTAGTTTTGGCCTATTTTTATTATGTTTCTACCATGCTAGAATCGGTCGAATTTGTGACTTTCTAGAATCTCTTATTCCTTTTGGATTGATCGAGGGAAGGATGAGATCTACTAGATTTGCTTTACAGTTCCTTTGTTAGACAATTCAAATAATGATTTTGTTTAATAAAAATTCATTGTTTTATAATTGGATGATAGACCTACCTCATATATGTCATAAAGAGAAAAGTAATATAAAAACTGACATCCCTATATATTTATACAAATTATCTATAGTTTTTTTATTGTGTAACTTTTTTAAAATCTTTTTAAAGGACTTCAAATTAGATACAATTTGCAGAACCAAGCCATGTCAAATATAACTATTAAGTAAACCTAAATATTGTTTGGTAATTTTTTTTTATCAAACTAGTTAAAATCATGTTGTGGACATAATATTCAGAAAAATTGGCAAAAATATTTCAATGTGAGAGAGAGACGAGAGACACATGTAACAACGGGATATTCAAACTCAAAAGTAAAAAATAAAACTGAAAATGCCATTGCAAACAAAACGGTAAAGGACGAAAGACAAACAAGACAAACAACAGTACACAAAAAAAGTTTTACTGCAAATAGGTGTAATACCACCATTGAATTTCCCCTATTAGTGTTTGTTAAATTTGCACTAATAAAAAAATTGTGCAGAATTTTTCTTTATTTCAAATAAAGAAATACTTGGCATGAGTAAAGTTTTATTCTGTCCAGTACTACATGTATAGACAAAATTTCACATAACATTTCGTTGCATATAAGAAAATAACCATCACTGGAAGTTAACCAATCAAATGTTCACCTCTTTTTTACCTGTGTTCAAGCTTTAATAACCATGTAACCTCAAGTTTCCAAAATATTCTATAAAAACACCAAATAAAAAAATAATGATACTTTGAAACACCCAAGATATATGCTAAGCAGGCCCATGTCGCTAATGTTTATGTCAGCTCCTCTTGTAATAAGATGTTTAACTATTGATAGATGTCCACTACCACAAGCAACCATTAGAGATGTCTTTCCATTATTATTAGGTTTTTATTATATCACAATTTTTATCAATTAGTAAGTTTACTATATTAATGTTACCACCTAAACAGGACCAAGAAAATGACGTGTCTCCATTCTTGTCAGTAATGTTGATGTCAACCCCTTTCTCAATAAGACGGTTAACTACTGAGAAATGTCCTCTACCACAAGTTTCCATTAGAGATGTCTTTCCATTGTTATTATGTTGATGCATATCCCAACCTTTATCTATCAGAAAGTTCATATCAATATTGCTATCTAAACAAGACCAATCGATTTTGTAGTTCCTTTCTTTGTTAGTAGTGTTAATATCAGCACCCCTCTCGGTAAGTATGTTTACTCTTGATACATTAACTGTATGACAAGGTATCATCAATGAAGTTTTCCCATCACTGTTAAGTTAATGGACGCCATATCTTTTTTTGTAATTAATTTCATCTCATCAGTTTTACCGGCGACCAAAGACCCATAAGTCTGCGTTTGTCCTTCGTTTTCAACTGTGTGCTTTTGAGTTTCTTTTTTTATCGGAGTTCCGATAGATGTAACCTTATCTCCTATACAATTTTGAATAAGTGAGGTTCCTGTCATTAAAAGAATACATTTTAGAATATTTTGTTTTACATAAAAAATGTAATATAGTGTCATTTTGTTATGATTAAAACGAATTTTTACGTAATTATTAAAATTAAAAAAACAATGACAGGGGACTGAATATACTGAATACTTCGTAATAAATGTTGATCATGCAATAGCCTTAGATTTGACTCAAAACTAATTAATAACCTTGGCATTTGACCTTGAGTATATTTATTAGATTTTCAGAGAAATTAAAGTAAAGAGGGGCATCTATGAAATTGGAAAAATGTTTATAAAAATCATTGCTATAGTTTGGTAACAAGGTCAAATATCAGCGGTAAATGCTTAGCAACGACTCTTTTGTGGTATGAAAATATATAGCAACGACGATATGAACTTATATATAGACTCTTAATTGCAAGTCCGGGGTCAATGTCGTCATCAAAATCTTTGAAAGTAGTCATGCTCATATAGTTGAAAATTTACTCAAACCACTGCTGTTGGTTTCTGTGGACACTTATCTATTCTTGCCAGTCTTAATAAGCCATTCTCAAATGGTCAGTAGGACATAATCTACCTTGAAATGTTCTGAAAATTGGATAGATTAAACGTTTTAGAAAATTTGGCAACATGATAGAAATAGTCCCCTTATTGTATTCTCTTCACACCATTATGGGAACCTGAAATGTTCAGAATGTCACGATCTACCTACTGTCTGTTCGACCAAAATTTTTTACGACTGCTCATGAATATTTGGTCGTAAATGATTTTTGTTAAACAACTGCGGTAAGCACTGAAACTCTGGTTTGCCCATTGTCAATGGATGTGTCACCATCGAAGACAATGACTGCCCGTAACGAACGCCTAAATGATTGAAAAAAAGTCAATCAGATCTTCTGGGCATATTTTGAAATCTGTAACTTCTGTCACTTCTGATTTGGCCTCTATCCCATCCATTACAGTGTGTTTTGGCAAGTATGCTGTTTAATTTGTAGGGCTTAAAATGTTTTTCTGCTGTCGAATGTTTTGACATTTCAGTATTTGGAAACATTTATTGCGTGAATTTCGACGACTGGATTGGCAGTTTACATTCGGCCGTAATCATGTCTCGCAAATGAGGATGCATAATCAAATGTTATTGACGTGGCGTTGTCATAACATTGATCTGGTCATGGATAGTCATCAATAAACACCGTCTGTCTGTATCGTTGTTAGAAGGACAGTAAGAGGAGTTTGTTACGTGAAATTGTCTAGCAACAGCATGTTCACGTATTCTTGCCCGCAATATTCTAATGGCCTGATTCAGATATTCATTGCTCAGTATCGGCAATACGGAAATGCAACATTTTGTTACTGATGTAAGTTTGGGTATGGCTTGAAAAAACTGTTTCACGAAGAAAAAAAACTTAAAAAAATCAAATATCGCTTTAAGTCTTTTTTCTAAACAGAAAGAAGTATGGTGAGCATGCATAGGAGTTATATGCAGATCAATCATGATTTGTTAAAAAAAAGTCACCAAAATGTGTTGCGTTTTTAAAGTCCGTCAGTATATATTGGACTAAGGAAATTAGAAAGAAACTGTAAACATACAAATTATAACCATGACATGATCTTGGCAAAAGTTACCCTTGTTCAAATCGACAGTTAAGACTGTTAGCTTGGAGTTAGTTTTTATGATTGACAATATTTACCAATATATCCTTATTCAATTTAATAAAATAAATCATTTTTGTTTGTTTGCCTTTTATCTGAGTTGAGAGAAACTTTATACAATAAACATGACCTACCAGAAACGAATTCCTAGTCAGGTAATTGGCTCGAATAGTCAATTGTCTATTTTTTGGGAATGCATGGGGGAATGTTTTCAATTCTAATAATGATTTTTTCCATTGTGTTTTAAACAATGTTAAATGGAAAAAGTCAATCTTTTTTAATAAAAGCGAATTTGTACACAACCAAAAACAGTCAGCAAAACAAGAATTTGAAAAAAATATAACAGATAGATGGAATGGGAAAGTTATTGTCCTTGAACTACGATTTTATTTTAATAAAGCAATATAAGTTAAAAGAAACTGTAGGCATCAGCAAAGGCCAGCATGATATTATTTATATTTACGTTAAATTCATAATGATCGCAATTGATCTTCAATTTTGTTAACTTTATTTGTCAAAATCAATTTAATGTCGAAGTTTTTTTTTCTCATTTCGAATTAATCTTAAAGAAAAAAATGAAACTTAGAGAACACACAATGTTTTTTTCGAAGAATAAGACAGCCATGGAGAAAATTAGCCACATTATAAAAAAACAAACGGTTAATATGTCAGACGTTTAATGAGTTGAGATCACAAAAACACATTCTATATTTTTGAGGGGACAAGTGAGGATACAGGAAATTAATTTGTTGGTCCTTACAACTGAAGATATATCATATTCCTAAGACATGATTAAAATGTATATTCTACACTTTAAATGCGGGAATCAGGTGTGTGGTTTGATTGCCAATAAGACAACTCTCAACAAGAGACTAAATGAGAAAGAAATTAGCAACAGTAGGTCAACATACGGCCTGCAGCAATGAGCAAAAGCTAAAAAATGCTCCGAAATGATATATGTAAAACAATTCAAACGAGAAAACTTACAGCCTGATTTATGTACAAAATAATGAATTAAAACAAATATGATACACAGCAACAAACGACAACCACTGAATTACAGAATCCTGACTTGGAAAAGGCACACACATCATGTGGCGGGGTTAAATTATTTTGTTTGTATATATATACATTTATAAACAACCAATATTGGATTTATTAATTCCCACGACACAGAAATGCTTGAAGACAATCAGAATAATAAACACGATAAATAAAATCGGTCTTATTCATAGCTCTTCAATATTTCTTACCGTTTCTTTACTATTTATTGTTTGTTAAGAATTCTATGCAATATAACAGGTGTTTGACAAAAGGCAGGAGGCATATACTTGACTTCCATTAATGGGCACCTAATATCAAATTAATATTTAGTTTATAAAATCATCAATGTATCTATAGTGTTTCTGATAACTGTTTAATGTTTTTTTTGCGTTACTTTCGATTTTATACTCATCAATAACAACATGAACAACTAACAAATTTTTTGCCGTATCCTACATGAATAGTATTTGCACTTGCTCAAAATTAGGCCATTTATGATATCGATAAATCATTTATAAACATCAGTTTGCTATCAAACCATTTTTAACGAAGGGAAATTATTCATCATATACAAGCTCATGGATATAATATTTATAAGGAGTACCAAACTTTATATATTTAAAAAAAATCACTATACTCACCATCAATTATATAGGCAGCTACTACCAATATACCTAAAACAGATACTAAAACATTATTTCAAAATATTATAAATTAGAGGCAACAGTAGCTTATTCATCTTGAAATCTCATAAATCCATTATTTAGATACAAATCAAGGTAAGAAACAAACACCAATATTGTGTGTCAATAGGGTTAGCATTTGGTAAAATGCATGCATCAACCATAATGCAAATATTCCCTCAATCAAATGTCACGATCAGGAACTTGACACAATCGGTTAATATATCAGACGTTTAAAGATTTAAGACCACGAAAACACATCCTACAGAGTAATATCAAAGAAACATCGTACTGGTTAAATAATTCATGTTGTTGACGAGTTGAAGAGTTACGTATTATTTGCGATATTTAATGCCAAAATGATTGAATCGAGAGTAAGTTATCGTGCCAAAAATTATAAGCTTGGTATCTTTGATGAGTTATTACTGCTGAAAAATTGGAAGCTTTAATCATGGCGTTCGTAATAGTTCCTAGTTTGAAGTCGTCAATGTTTGTCAATATCAATGACAACATAAACAGATGAAACAGAAACAGACAGAGATTATGATTGATAATGACAAAATTATTCACTAGAACCAAATAAAGTAGACGTTATAAGTCATAGGCTTATGTATGATCTTCAACAATGAGCAAAATCAAATTAAAAAAAAACCCCGACATTCCAAACATGTAACCGTCGATCTATTTAATCTATTAATTCCCAGTGTTTTTCCACATGTTTTTTTTTTGCTTTATAGAAAGTCCCTTGATGAAGTATTGATGTTACCTCCCTTTTATGATACTGATAGGTATTCTAATATCTAATATCTGCAAATCTTAAACATAAAAACAATGATATAAACTTAAGCAATTTACCTGCAATGACACAGCAAACCGATATCACTGCAAAGAGTATTCGACCAAAACCCATCGGAGCTTTATAGTGTTCATTATTTGAAAGAATATTGAAAAATGCGTCTAAAGCACTTATATTGATTTATTTACATCAGGAATGCTCAAACATACAATTTGAAAGCCATATCTCCCTAAAAAAATCATATATCATATATAAATTGTCACTATTTCCTTATTGGTAAATGCCATGATTGTTTATCGTGGACGGCTAGGTATTCTTTATCAAGTTTAAGTTCTTGTTGCTGTATTATGTAGGTTATATATTATTTTCAATAACCTTCACATTCTTTTACATGTGGTATAGTAAATTTCTGCTCTTAGCAGCTAGAAATACACAAACAATAATTTCTAAATTTGCTATGTCAACTTTAAAAGAGACACTTAGGTGCAAAATCGGATTTAAAGATAAACAATAATCTTCCAAGATTTAAAGATAGTAAGTTAACTTCTATTAAGAGGTTGGCAATGATACTGTCCATGTACTACAGTTGAAGATGCACATTCATAATCTGAAAACACAAAACAAATGTTGATTTCATTTTACTTGTTTATCCAAAAGTGGCATCGTAAATTAAATTTTGATGATAAGTCGAATTCGGTGATGCAGATCATAAATCAAAGGCAACAGTAGTTAACTGCTTGGTAGTTAATACTCATGAAGTCAATAGCAACCTACATATAAATGTAAAAGATCAAAGATTTAGAACTGAATTCATTTTCAATTAAAATCATCAGAAAAGATTGTAACAATTTTGGAGGCAGCTTCCTTATTCATATTAGAGACGATAGTGTTTTCTCCGTTGAAATGATCTTGAAAAGTAGTCATACGAAACTCTCTAGATTGAAATCCGTGCTCAAGGTCAACCATTCTTATTCTGTAATACAGTACCTATGGATCTCCTGAATTGACAAACGGTCATTATTGGACCCGCTTAAATCGTGCAATTGGATTGGCTAATCAATTTAATGAAAATACTGTTATTACGGTTGACCCGAACAGTGCTTTATTTAGGACGCAGAACAGCAAACTAGTTGAAACAATAGATATATTTCATCTACGAAATATTATTAAAAAACCATCTCGAGCGATGACAAACAGTAGCACACTACTCGATCCAATTATTATAAGTGACTTATTGTCGATTATATCTCATATGTTATCAATACCCCTTCATATGTAAGCCCCTATGATGCACCAATCATTTTTTCGAGTGTCCGACAACTCGTACGTGTTCGTATAAAAGGGAAAATTGAATTTATGAAAAAGTTGATACAGTTAAATTCTCTAAGAAATGGAAGAAGATAACTGAAATGCAATGCTTCCTGATAGTAAGAATGTGGACGGACTATCTGGAATCTTTACTTAAAGGTAAAATTGAATTTGACATAAGAGACCATCTAAGTAATAGAATTTATGACAAACGTGACGAATTTAATTTTGAAATTATCAATTTCCCCCACTTTAGTAAGCATTCTAATGCAACATCGTTTGTAATGTTCATTTTGATTGGATAACATCACAAATTCTCATGGCATCAATTCACAATTGATGCTATGTAAATATTTGCGCAAGCGCAGACGATGTATGACAAATTTTAAATGTGTGATTTGACGTTGTTTTCAGTCAGTTTAATCAGAATGGAGATAACAATATTGTATTTAAAGCTCCGACGGCATCAATTGGTGATTTGATGGTCGCAAATACCCGTTTACTGGCTCCGCTAATGCGTCGCCAGTAAACCTAATTTGCGACCATCAAATCACCAATTGATGCCATCGGAGCTTAAAATACAACTTAGTTATCTTCTAAATATACCGACTTCACCTGCATACATTTCCTAACTCATTCGGTATTCAAGAGCTTGCAGCTGCTAATCAGACTTTATAAACGTCACTAGTGTCTGAGCAAAATGTTGTTGAACCAGGTTTATGTCAAAGAACGTCTCGTCCTTTTTCTGAATAAGTTCATCGGAAGATACCAATACCTTGTTGATAAATATTCCGTATCAACTTCACAAATAATACACGATGGTCTTGAAGTATAGATTATAGGTACTGACGTTGTTTATCTCCTTATTTTCGTATTATAGTTTTCTTTTATTTGTCTTTGTAAATTATTACTTTTACTGTTTAGTCTATTTTTGTTAATATCCATTAGACGTGGCTCGGTATACGTATTTATACTTCCCGTAATGTGTTATTGTGCAATGGTACATTTTTGTACTCTTGTCTTTCGTTTTTGCTTCTGTGCTTTGTCTATATGCCTTTTTGTTTTCCTTTGTTGACATATTTGTTTGTTTTTATAGTGATTAAGATTTTAACACAATGTTGACTGTGTAACCCTTTTATTGACATTCTTACCTATTACAATGTATGTCTGTTTGTTCTGTTAACACATTGTTGTCAATGTAATGGAATGTTATGCTATAAAATCAGGTTCAATCTACCATTTTCTACGCCAGAAAATGCCTGTACCAAGTCAGGAATTTGACAGTTACTATCCATTTGTTTGATGTGTCTTAGCTTTTTATTTTTTGCCATTTGATTAGGGACATTCCGTTTTGAATTTTCCTCGGAGTTTGGTATATTTGTTATTTGACTTTTTACTATGCATTGATCATTTGCTATTCCATTACGCACTTAGTCACAATATGGAGAAGGACACAATCGGTTAATTTGCAGATCAAACAAATAGATATTTTGGTATTTTAAGATCTAAGAACGCGACAATATATTGCTAGTGAGTTCAAGTCATTATAAACATACATCTTATCTGTTTACCAACTCATGATCCTGGCCATTAAACTTATGTAGTATCAATTTAGATCTTTTCCCTTGTTTTGGTAGTTTTGTGTAATAAAGATAACGGTTCTAATTTGCCTTTATCAGATGCACATTTCGACAAAAAATGTCATTTTCAGTGATGTTCGAGGCCAAAATATTCCAAAAGAAAACACAAAAGTGCAAGAAGCATACCAAGGTACATGATTCCGTACAATGCAATCATGCACGACCATAAGGTGTCCCAGAGTTTGTAACTGCAGGGAAATTAAAATTTGTCGTCGAGAAAGCTGATATTCTCAGGGTTGACATAGATTTACTTTTTCTTTTTTCAGATAGTATGAATTGTGCTTCATTTCGTATAGAAACAAGTCGGCTGTATGTTTATATATCAATAAGCCAGACTCAAACGCACAACATCGAGGGTGTATGACTATTGGAATACTAAAGGAGCTTTTTTAACCAGAGACCTGTTGAAGAACTGTAGATTTTAAAAACCATTACATGCTGATGGTCTTGTTGTATAATAATGTTATGGTGGTTGATGTAAGTATTCTAAAGACGATACATACATGTATAAAATTTGTTTTTTCGCAGTAATCAAAATCAAATTAAATATGTTTGCGTTAGTTTCTGATGAAAGCAACTATTATGTATCAGTTTTTATTCGAAAACAAAAATGTTAAGAAACTAGTCTACCTCTCATATAGGATTTTTATCAATGTATCTTTGATCGTGTAGGAGAAACAAACGAAAACAACACTTAACAAATTTCATGTGTGCTTTTCGTGGTTTCCTTCATCAGTTTGGAACGCTCAAAGTCGAATTTTTGAAAGCCAAGGACCGAAACAGTTGAATGTTTGGCATATTCTGACGCCTCACCTAAAAATCTCAAATACGCATGAATACTTTTTGATGCAGTCTGTCAAACGAGAACCTCTGTGATGAGAATAATAAAGAAAGATTCATATATTCATATTTTGATGTGACCTAATTAACTTGACAACAACAATAACAAGTAGTTAATGTCATGGATGTATAAGAATTTAACTTAATTCAAAATCAAAATGTTACTTAATCTTACATGGCTTATTGGCAGCTTTGCATTGGACAGTTTAAAACATGATAGGATTTTGAAATTTCTCTTCATGAAGAAATATACCCTTAACAATTATATAACTTATTTTAGTACTCCATAACTAATTAATTCAAAGGAAAACGGGTTGGACGTGATTGCTGCATCAGCTCACAACAAATCGTGTACCACAGAAAAAAAAAATAACAACAATGTCTAAGCCATGCAATAAGAAAACAACATTTAATAAAACTTTCAGATATTTAAATGATATATTGGCTGTTAATAATGACAACTTCAGTATGTAAACTAAAGAGATTTATCCTGCTGAACTGACTTCAAATAAAGCTAATACTAACAATGAAGACGGCCCTTTCCTGAATATTGATATATATATATAGCACACGTATAAAAATTGCGGTTTTTATCCAACGAAATAATAGGTTTGAACGTTGTTTTCAATTTAGACTTGTTTATAATTTTTCGTTTGGGCTTGTATTATATTTGCCTTCGGGTTTATATGATCTGTTCATCCTATTTCGACTCTTCAAAATTCAAGAGTCTATCCTAAATTGAGGTAAATTGTATGGCCTTCCAAATACCGTTTCGATTCCTAACATCACTGAAGAGATATTAATTGTCGAAATTCGGATATGGTGTACTTATTTTTGCATCTTTTGTTTGCGGTATACCATCTTTTCCGCAAGTTATGTTTTCTGTTAGGTATTTAATTAATACTTAATATCCATTTTGTTACATCTGGTAATACGCTTATTTGGCAATCGCCAAAGGCAGTCAGCAGGGTTTAAGAACATCCGTTGTTCGACCTGCTAGTCAAATGCGTTTTGTTAAAATATACTTTTTCACTTTTTTGGTCTTTTGGAAAATGTTGTTTGTGCTGTATTTAGACCCCTCTAACAAGAAATTTGTTTTGCATGCACACGTATAAAAATTGCGGTTTTTATCCAACGAAATAACAGGTCTGAACGTTGTTTTCAATTTAGACTTGTTTATATCTTTCAAAATTCAAGAGTCTATCCTAAATTGAGGTAAATTATATGGCCTTCCAAATACCGTTTAGATTCCTAACATCACTGAAGAGACATTAATTGTCGAAATCCGGATATGGTGTACACATTTTTGCACCTCATGTTTGCGGTACACCATCTTTTCCGCAAGTTTATTGTTTTCTGTTTGGTAATAATTTAGTAATAAAATCTGTTTTGTTACATCTTGTGACCTGTTTATTTGGCAATCGCCAATGGCAGTCAGCAGGGTTTAAGAACATCAGTTGTTCGACCTGCTAGTCAAATGCGTTTTGTTAAAATATACTTTTTCACTCATTTGGTCTTTTGGAAAATGTTGTTTGTGCTGTATTTAGACCCCTCTACCAAGAAATTTGGTTTGCATGCACACGTATAAAAATTGCAGTTTTATCCAACGCAATCATAGGTTTGAACGTTGTTTTCAATTTAGACTTGTTTATATTTTTTCGTTTGGGCTTGCATTATATTTGCCTTCGGGCTTATATGATCCGTTCATCCTATTTTGACTCTTTCAAAATTCAAGAGTCTATCCTAAATTGAGGTAAATTATATGGCCTTCCAAATACCGTTTCGATTCCTAACATCACTGAAGAGACATTAATTGTCGAAATCCGGATATGGTGTACACATTTTTGCACCTCATGTTTGCGGTACACCATCTTTTCCGCAAGTTTATTGTTTTCTGTTTGGTTATAATTTAATAATAAGATCTGTTTTGATACATCTTGTGATCCGTTTATTTGGAAATCGCCAATGGCAGTCAGCAGGGTTTAAGAACATCAGTTGTTCGACCTGTTAGTCAAATGCGTTTTGTTAAAATATACTTTTTCACTTTTTTGGTCTTTTGGAAAATGTTGTTTGTGCTGTATTTAGACCCCTCTAACAAGAAATTTGTTTTGCATGCACACGTATAAAAATTGCGGTTTTTATCCAACGAAATAACAGGTCTGAACGTTGTTTTCAATTTAGACTTGTTTATATCTTTCAAAATTCAAGAGTCTATCCTAAATTGAGGTAAATTATATGGCCTTCCAAATACCGTTTAGATTCCTAACATCACTGAAGAGACATTAATTGTCGAAATCCGGATATGGTGTACACATTTTTGCACCTCATGTTTGCGGTACACCATCTTTTCCGCAAGTTTATTGTTTTCTGTTTGGTAATAATTTAGTAATAAAATCTGTTTTGTTACATCTTGTGACCTGTTTATTTGGCAATCGCCAATGGCAGTCAGCAGGGTTTAAGAACATCAGTTGTTCGACCTGCTAGTCAAATGCGTTTTGTTAAAATATACTTTTTCACTCATTTGGTCTTTTGGAAAATGTTGTTTGTGCTGTATTTAGACCCCTCTACCAAGAAATTTGGTTTGCATGCACACGTATAAAAATTGCAGTTTTATCCAACGCAATCATAGGTTTGAACGTTGTTTTCAATTTAGACTTGTTTATATTTTTTCGTTTGGGCTTGCATTATATTTGCCTTCGGGCTTATATGATCCGTTCATCCTATTTTGACTCTTTCAAAATTCAAGAGTCTATCCTAAATTGAGGTAAATTATATGGCCTTCCAAATACCGTTTCGATTCCTAACATCACTGAAGAGACATTAATTGTCGAAATCCGGATATGGTGTACACATTTTTGCACCTCATGTTTGCGGTACACCATCTTTTCCGCAAGTTTATTGTTTTCTGTTTGGTTATAATTTAATAATAAGATCTGTTTTGATACATCTTGTGATCCGTTTATTTGGAAATCGCCAATGGCAGTCAGCAGGGTTTAAGAACATCAGTTGTTCGACCTGTTAGTCAAATGCGTTTTGTTAAAATATACTTTTTCACTTTTTTGGTCTTTTGGAAAATGTTGTTTGTGCTGTATTTAGACCCCTCTAACAAGAAATTTGTTTTGCATGCACACGTATAAAAATTGCGGTTTTTATCCAACGAAATAACAGGTCTGAACGTTGTTTTCAATTTAGACTTGTTTATATCTTTCAAAATTCAAGAGTCTATCCTAAATTGAGGTAAATTATATGGCCTTCCAAATACCGTTTAGATTCCTAACATCACTGAAGAGACATTAATTGTCGAAATCCGGATATGGTGTACACATTTTTGCACCTCATGTTTGCGGTACACCATCTTTTCCGCAAGTTTATTGTTTTCTGTTTGGTAATAATTTAGTAATAAAATCTGTTTTGTTACATCTTGTGACCTGTTTATTTGGCAATCGCCAATGGCAGTCAGCAGGGTTTAAGAACATCAGTTGTTCGACCTGTTAGTCAAATGCGTTTTGTTAAAATATACTTTTTCACTTTTTTGGTCTTTTGGAAAATGTTGTTTGTGCTGTATTTAGACCCCTCTGACAAGAAATTTGTTTTGCATGCACACGTATACAAATTGCGGTTTTTATCCAACGAAATCATAGGTTTGAACGTTGTTTTCAATTTAGACTTGTTTATATTTTTTCGTTTGGGCTTGTACTATATTTGTCTTCGGGTTTATATGATCCGTTCATCCTATTTTGACTCCTCAAAATTCAAGAGTCTATCCTAAATTGAGGTAAATTATATGGCCTTCCAAATACCGTTTCGATTCCTAACATCACTGAAGAGACATTAATTGTCGAAATCCGTATATGGTGTACAAAAACCTTTGCACCTTTTGTTTGCGGTATACCATCTTTTCCGCAAGTTTATTGTTTTCGGTTCGGTATTAAATTTATAATTAATATCCATTTATTACATCGGTGATCCGTTTATTTGGCAATCGCCAATGGCAGTCAGCAGGGTTTAAGAACATTTGTTGTTCGACCTTTTAGTCAAATGCGTTTTGTTAAAATATACTTTTTCACTTTTTTGGTCTTTTGGAAAATGTTGTTTGTGCTGTATTTAGACCCCTTTAACAAGAAATTTGTTTTGCATGCACACGTATAAAAATTGCGGTTTTTATCCAACGCAATCATATGTTTGAACGTTGTTTTCAATTTAGACTTGTTTATATATATATATATATATATAAATTGCCTAACAATGTAATTTTAACACACTATTTAGTATGTAAATATAAGAATGTTTAAAATATTTACAAAATGATGAAAATAAACGCAATATTTCGCTAGACTAACTAGCTTTATCAAGCGTGCATCTATCCAGGTGAAATCGGATGTAGATGATAAGAAACTTTTGCAGCTCAATGTATATGTTGCACTTGAATTAAGCTGCCTTGAAAATAATACATAATTTGGATGAAGTTCAAGATTTTTACAAAATTGGTAGTTGAAGTTAGCAACGTCCATTGGCCAATATTACAGGATAAAAAGGACGATGCTGTGTACTAAATTATTCTTTATCTTTCCTGTATCTTTTCTCATCTTTTTCGTTAAGACCATCAGGTTCTAAAGTGTGGAGTTGGTGGATCCAAAAATTTTCTCTTCTCCTTCTCGCCGTGGTGTCCCACCCGGTGTTGACTTCTATGATTTGGAAGGTAACATTATCAAAAGAATGTTTCGTTGAACGAAGATGTCTTGTGAGAGGACAGTTTTTGTTGGTTTTGTACCATGAACGATGGTTATTGAGCCGAATATTAAATTTGTCCATTGTTTCTCCCACATACTGAATGCCACATGTGTCACATGTTAATATATAAATTGAGTTCTCCGTTTTACAGTTGGAATTTGAGTAGATGGTATAATTTTGTTTAGTAACGGAGCTGATGAAAGAACTGCTTGTATTGGCAGCTTTACAACACAAGCAGTTCCTTCGACCACATTGTTTGTAGCAACCGGGAGATGGAGTAGGCTGCTTTGCTAATACAGATGTCACTAATTTGTCACGGATGTTTTTAGGTCTTCTGAAGGCCATGACTGGTGGTGAGGAAAATACTTTTTTAAGATTTGAATCATTTTCTATAATTTTCCAATGCTTCTGAACAATGGAAGACACATTTTTAAAATCAGGATGGTAAGTGAGTACAAGGGGTGTTCTGTTAGCTGCTTTATTCTTATCTTTGTACTCTAGAAGTTCTTGGCGACTAGTTTTGTTTGCTCTTTCGAAAGCGCTATCAATGATGTTGTTATTGTATCCTCGAACAACTAGATGTTTACGTAGTTGTCCAAGTCTAGCATTTTGCGTATTTTCAGTAGAGCATATTCTCTTGATTCGCTATGCCTGGCTGAATGGGATGCCACGGGAGCAGTGTTTAGGATGGCAACTCTTAGGAGAAAGGAATTGATGTTTGTCCGTTTGTTTAGTATGAAGGTCCGTTATAATGGTTCCGTTCTTGATGTAACTCGTAGTGTCGAGGAAGTTTATTTTCTCCATAGATGATTCATATGTAAATTTTATTGAATGGTGGAAAGAGTTACAGTGTCCTAGAAATTCATTAAGATGTTCTTGTGAATCTGTCCATTTGAAATCAATATCGTCAATGAATCGGAACCATGATAAGGGCTGGTATGGAGCACTAGCCAAGAGGCGTTTTTCAAGTTGGCCCATAAATATGTTGGCATATGACGGGGCCATTTTTGTGCCCATACTAGTACCGTCTATCTGGAGATAATGTTTTTCATTGAAAGAGAAGTTGTTGTTCTCTAGTACTAGTTTCAGAAGTGTAACAAGGCACTCAGTTGGAGGATTTTTTTCACTACGAGTGTTCCATACCTCTTCACACGCTGCTATTCCTTCGTCTTGTGGAATGTTGGTATATAAAGAAGACACGTCCATGGATGCAAGTATAGTATTGCTTGGTAGAGGATTGAGGCTTTCCATTTTCTTTAGATAATCAGTCGTATCTTGGATGTAAGAGGGTAGTTCTTTCACATGAGGTCTTAGATGATGGTCTAAAAATTCTGATATCTTTTCAGTTGGATGACTATTTGCTGAAACAATTGGTCGACCTGGATTGCCCGTTTTATGTATTTTAGGCAACATATAGAATCTTCCGGCCTTTGCTTCGTTCTCAAGAGGTCGGAGATAATCAAAGGTGTCATTGTCTATATGCTTTTTGTCGAACATCTCTTTAAAAGTGTGTCTTCCATTGTTCAGAAGCATTGGAAAATTATAGAAAATGATTCAAATCTTAAAAAAGTATTTTCCTCACCACCAGTCATGGCCTTCAGAAGACCTAAAAACATCCGTGACAAATTAGTGACATCTGTATTAGCAAAGCAGCCTACTCCATCTCCCGGTTGCTACAAACAATGTGGTCGAAGGAACTGCTTGTGTTGTAAAGCTGCCAATACAAGCAGTTCTTTCATCAGCTCCGTTACTAAACAAAATTATACCATCTACTCAAATTCCAACTGTAAAACGGAGAACTCAATTTATATATTAACATGTGACACATGTGGCATTCAGTATGTGGGAGAAACAATGGACAAATTTAATATTCGGCTCAATAACCATCGTTCATGGTACAAAACCAACAAAAACTGTCCTCTCACAAGACATCTTCGTTCAACTAAACATTCTTTTGATAATGTTACCTTCCAAATCATAGAAGTCAACACCGAGTGGGACACCACGGCGAGAAGGAGAAGAGAAAATTTTTGGATCCACCAACTCCACACTTTAGAACCTGATGGTCTTAACAAAAAAGATGAGAAAAGATACAGGAAAGATAAAGAATAATTTAGTACACAGCATCGTCCTTTTTATCCTGTAATATTGGCCAATGGACGTTGCTAACTTCAACTACCAATTTTGTAAAAATCTTGAACTTCATCCAAATTATGTATTATTTTCAAGGCAGCTTAATTCAAGTGCAACATATACATTGAGCTGCAAAAGTTTCTTATCATCTACATCCGATTTCACCTGGATAGATGCACGCTTGATAAAGCTAGTTAGTCTAGCGAAATATTGCGTTTATTTTCATCATTTTGTAAATATTTTAAACATTCTTATATTTACATACTAAATAGTGTGTTAAAATTACATTGTTAGGCAATCTATAATTTTATTTGTGTAATTGAATTAATCTCTGTACTGATTAATCCACACTCCCATAGATTTGTATGTCATGTGCTGCTATTTATAGGCACTTATATTATTATCTTCAGTAGCACGCATTTCACAAATGTTTGTGTAATCCATTCAAATCTATCGCTATCTTTACAACATGGATAGCGCACAGCATTTCAAGAAATTAAGATCTTTAACTAAAAAGAAACTACAAACTGAACATCATTTATCAAACTTAAAAAAATATATTCAAAGTAGAACTGTACCAAAAGGTTTAAACATCAAAGGGAGTCCCCAGGCACCGGGACATAAATCCAAAAGATTCATGAGCCGTTGGAATGAAATTCTGTTTAACTGTTCAATCCAGCTACTTCAACTGTTACTTTCTTTTACAACCACAAATTACAAACAAATTGTAAATGAAATATCAGATATCATCAACAATAGTAACATTTCACGTGACGATTTACCAATAATTAAACGTCGCCTCGCAGATATTGAAAAAATTGAACTATCCAAACATAAAGAAAAACAAAGGAATAAATTTCAAAGAGATAAAATTCACACTGTCTATTTAAATCAGGATATGAATGATATCAATACAACAAACCATAAGGTCCCTAGAAAAAGAAAATTCAAAAGACGGAAACAAAAAACTGAAAGCATTGTTGTAAATTTGTCATCTAAAGAACTTACACGTGCTGAAGAATCTCTTTTAAGTAAAGGTTTAAACTTCTGTCCTATCCCATCAAATGTAAATAACTTTCAGCTAGACGAGGACTTAGACCAATTCGCTAGACGTTTACGCTTGAAAGATTTTTTCTACAATAGGGGCAAGAAAAACCTTGAAGAAGCTGGATTAACAGATTCAGATACTGACACCAATGAAGAAGTCACGCCCATCCCAAAATTTAAGAAAAAAAGTTCATGGAAACCACCTAAGAGTAAAAATGATAACTTGGAGTCATTCATTAACTACGTGAGGTCTGATATAAAGTCCTGTATAACAAATACAAGAAATTATAATTTATCCAAGTCAGAAAGCATTGCTTTGAAAGCGTTAAAAGATCAAGAGGATATCGTAATAAAACCTGCCGACAAAGGGGGCGCTGTGGTTGTCATGAATAAAACAGATTACATAGCAGAGGGAAATCGCCAACTTTCAAACTCCATTTTTTATAAACAATTAACCACAGATCCAACACTAAATAATATTCGAAGGATCAACACCATCCTTCAAGAGATGTTCGACAAAAAGCATATAGACAATGACACCTTTGATTATCTCCGACCTCTTGAGAACGAAGCAAAGGCCGGAAGATTCTATATGTTGCCTAAAATACATAAAACGGGCAATCCAGGTCGACCAATTGTTTCAGCAAATAGTCATCCAACTGAAAAGATATCAGAATTTTTAGACCATCATCTAAGACCTCATGTGAAAGAACTACCCTCTTACATCCAAGATACGACTGATTATCTAAAGAAAATGGAAAGCCTCAATCCTCTACCAAGCAATACTATACTTGCATCCATGGACGTGTCTTCTTTATATACCAACATTCCACAAGACGAAGGAATAGCAGCGTGTGAAGAGGTATGGAACACTCGTAGTGAAAAAAATCCTCCAACTGAGTGCCTTGTTACACTTCTGAAACTAGTGCTAGAGAACAACAACTTCTCTTTCAATGAAAAACATTATCTCCAGATAGACGGTACTAGTATGGGCACAAAAATGGCCCCGTCATATGCCAACATATTTATGGGCCAACTTGAAAAACGCCTCTTGGCTAGTGCTCCATACCAGCCCTTATCATGGTTCCGATTCATTGACGATATTGATTTCAAATGGACAGATTCACAAGAACATCTTAATGAATTTCTAGGACACTGTAACTCTTTCCACCATTCAATAAAATTTACATATGAATCATCTATGGAGAAAATAAACTTCCTCGACACTACGAGTTACATCAAGAACGGAACCATTATAACGGACCTTCATACCAAACAAACGGACAAACATCAATTCCTTTCTCCTAAGAGTTGCCATCCTAAACACTGCTCCCGTGGCATCCCATTCAGCCAGGCATTGCGAATCAAGAGAATATGCTCTACTGAAAATACGCAAAATGCTAGACTTGGACAACTACGTAAACATCTAGTTGTTCGAGGATACAATAACAACATCATTGATAGCGCTTTCGAAAGAGCAAACAAAACTAGTCGCCAAGAACTTCTAGAGTACAAAGATAAGAATAAAGCAGCTAACAGAACACCCCTTGTACTCACTTACCATCCTGATTTTAAAAATGTGTCTTCCATTGTTCAGAAGCATTGGAAAATTATAGAAAATGATTCAAATCTTAAAAAAGTATTTTCCTCACCACCAGTCATGGCCTTCAGAAGACCTAAAAACATCCGTGACAAATTAGTGACATCTGTATTAGCAAAGCAGCCTACTCCATCTCCCGGTTGCTACAAACAATGTGGTCGAAGGAACTGCTTGTGTTGTAAAGCTGCCAATACAAGCAGTTCTTTCATCAGCTCCGTTACTAAACAAAATTATACCATCTACTCAAATTCCAACTGTAAAACGGAGAACTCAATTTATATATTAACATGTGACACATGTGGCATTCAGTATGTGGGAGAAACAATGGACAAATTTAATATTCGGCTCAATAACCATCGTTCATGGTACAAAACCAACAAAAACTGTCCTCTCACAAGACATCTTCGTTCAACTAAACATTCTTTTGATAATGTTACCTTCCAAATCATAGAAGTCAACACCGAGTGGGACACCACGGCGAGAAGGAGAAGAGAAAATTTTTGGATCCACCAACTCCACACTTTAGAACCTGATGGTCTTAACGAAAAAGATGAGAAAAGATACAGGAAAGATAAAGAATAATTTAGTACACAGCATCGTCCTTTTTATCCTGTAATATTGGCCAATGGACGTTGCTAACTTCAACTACCAATTTTGTAAAAATCTTGAACTTCATCCAAATTATGTATTATTTTCAAGGCAGCTTAATTCAAGTGCAACATATACATTGAGCTGCAAAAGTTTCTTATCATCTACATCCGATTTCACCTGGATAGATGCACGCTTGATAAAGCTAGTTAGTCTAGCGAAATATTGCGTTTATTTTCATCATTTTGTAAATATTTTAAACATTCTTATATTTACATACTAAATAGTGTGTTAAAATTACATTGTTAGGCAATCTATAATTTTATTTGTGTAATTGAATTAATCTCTGTACTGATTAATCCACACTCCCATAGATTTGTATGTCATGTGCTGCTATTTATAGGCACTTATATTATTATCTTCAGTAGCACGCATTTCACAAATGTTTGTGTAATCCATTCAAATCTATCGCTATCTTTACAACATGGATAGCGCACAGCATTTCAAGAAATTAAGATCTTTAACTAAAAAGAAACTACAAACTGAACATCATTTATCAAACTTAAAAAAATATATTCAAAGTAGAACTGTACCAAAAGGTTTAAACATCAAAGTGAGTCCCCAGGCACCGGGACATAAATCCAAAAGATTCATGAGCCGTTGGAATGAAATTCTGTTTAACTGTTCAATCCAGCTACTTCAACTGTTACTTTCTTTTACAACCACAAATTACAAACAAATTGTAAATGAAATATCAGATATCATCAACAATAGTAACATTTCACGTGACGATTTACCAATAATTAAACGTCGCCTCGCAGATATTGAAAAAATTGAACTATCCAAACATAAAGAAAAACAAAGGAATAAATTTCAAAGAGATAAAATTCACACTGTCTATTTAAATCAGGATATGAATGATATCAATACAACAAACCATAAGGTCCCTAGAAAAAGAAAATTCAAAAGACGGAAACAAAAAACTGAAAGCATTGTTGTAAATTTGTCATCTAAAGAACTTACACGTGCTGAAGAATCTCTTTTAAGTAAAGGTTTAAACTTCTGTCCTATCCCATCAAATGTAAATAACTTTCAGCTAGACGAGGACTTAGACCAATTCGCTAGACGTTTACGCTTGAAAGATTTTTTCTACAATAGGGGCAAGAAAAACCTTGAAGAAGCTGGATTAACAGATTCAGATACTGACACCAATGAAGAAGTCACGCCCATCCCAAAATTTAAGAAAAAAAGTTCATGGAAACCACCTAAGAGTAAAAATGATAACTTGGAGTCATTCATTAACTACGTGAGGTCTGATATAAAGTCCTGTATAACAAATACAAGAAATTATAATTTATCCAAGTCAGAAAGCATTGCTTTGAAAGCGTTAAAAGATCAAGAGGATATCGTAATAAAACCTGCCGACAAAGGGGGCGCTGTGGTTGTCATGAATAAAACAGATTACATAGCAGAGGGAAATCGCCAACTTTCAAACTCCATTTTTTATAAACAATTAACCACAGATCCAACACTAAATAATATTCGAAGGATCAACACCATCCTTCAAGAGATGTTCGACAAAAAGCATATAGACAATGACACCTTTGATTATCTCCGACCTCTTGAGAACGAAGCAAAGGCCGGAAGATTCTATATGTTGCCTAAAATACATAAAACGGGCAATCCAGGTCGACCAATTGTTTCAGCAAATAGTCATCCAACTGAAAAGATATCAGAATTTTTAGACCATCATCTAAGACCTCATGTGAAAGAACTACCCTCTTACATCCAAGATACGACTGATTATCTAAAGAAAATGGAAAGCCTCAATCCTCTACCAAGCAATACTATACTTGCATCCATGGACGTGTCTTCTTTATATACCAACATTCCACAAGACGAAGGAATAGCAGCGTGTGAAGAGGTATGGAACACTCGTAGTGAAAAAAATCCTCCAACTGAGTGCCTTGTTACACTTCTGAAACTAGTGCTAGAGAACAACAACTTCTCTTTCAATGAAAAACATTATCTCCAGATAGACGGTACTAGTATGGGCACAAAAATGGCCCCGTCATATGCCAACATATTTATGGGCCAACTTGAAAAACGCCTCTTGGCTAGTGCTCCATACCAGCCCTTATCATGGTTCCGATTCATTGACGATATTGATTTCAAATGGACAGATTCACAAGAACATCTTAATGAATTTCTAGGACACTGTAACTCTTTCCACCATTCAATAAAATTTACATATGAATCATCTATGGAGAAAATAAACTTCCTCGACACTACGAGTTACATCAAGAACGGAACCATTATAACGGACCTTCATACCAAACAAACGGACAAACATCAATTCCTTTCTCCTAAGAGTTGCCATCCTAAACACTGCTCCCGTGGCATCCCATTCAGCCAGGCATTGCGAATCAAGAGAATATGCTCTACTGAAAATACGCAAAATGCTAGACTTGGACAACTACGTAAACATCTAGTTGTTCGAGGATACAATAACAACATCATTGATAGCGCTTTCGAAAGAGCAAACAAAACTAGTCGCCAAGAACTTCTAGAGTACAAAGATAAGAATAAAGCAGCTAACAGAACACCCCTTGTACTCACTTACCATCCTGATTTTAAAAATGTGTCTTCCATTGTTCAGAAGCATTGGAAAATTATAGAAAATGATTCAAATCTTAAAAAAGTATTTTCCTCACCACCAGTCATGGCCTTCAGAAGACCTAAAAACATCCGTGACAAATTAGTGACATCTGTATTAGCAAAGCAGCCTACTCCATCTCCCGGTTGCTACAAACAATGTGGTCGAAGGAACTGCTTGTGTTGTAAAGCTGCCAATACAAGCAGTTCTTTCATCAGCTCCGTTACTAAACAAAATTATACCATCTACTCAAATTCCAACTGTAAAACGGAGAACTCAATTTATATATTAACATGTGACACATGTGGCATTCAGTATGTGGGAGAAACAATGGACAAATTTAATATTCGGCTCAATAACCATCGTTCATGGTACAAAACCAACAAAAACTGTCCTCTCACAAGACATCTTCGTTCAACGAAACATTCTTTTGATAATGTTACCTTCCAAATCATAGAAGTCAACACCGAGTGGGACACCACGGCGAGAAGGAGAAGAGAAAATTTTTGGATCCACCAACTCCACACTTTAGAACCTGGTGGTCTTAACGAAAAAGATGAGAAAAGATACAGGAAAGATAAAGAATAATTTAGTACACAGCATCGTCCTTTTTATCCTGTAATATTGGCCAATGGACGTTGCTAACTTCAACTACCAATTTTGTAAAAATCTTGAACTTCATCCAAATTATGTATTATTTTCAAGGCAGCTTAATTCAAGTGCAACATATACATTGAGCTGCAAAAGTTTCTTATCATCTACATCCGATTTCACCTGGATAGATGCACGCTTGATAAAGCTAGTTAGTCTAGCGAAATATTGCGTTTATTTTCATCATTTTGTAAATATTTTAAACATTCTTATATTTACATACTAAATAGTGTGTTAAAATTACATTGTTAGGCAATCTATAATTTTATTTGTGTAATTGAATTAATCTCTGTACTGATTAATCCACACTCCCATAGATTTGTATGTCATGTGCTGCTATTTATAGGCACTTATATTATTATCTTCAGTAGCACGCATTTCACAAATGTTTGTGTAATCCATTCAAATCTATCGCTATCTTTACAACATGGATAGCGCACAGCATTTCAAGAAATTAAGATCTTTAACTAAAAAGAAACTACAAACTGAACATCATTTATCAAACTTAAAAAAATATATTCAAAGTAGAACTGTACCAAAAGGTTTAAACATCAAAGTGAGTCCCCAGGCACCGGGACATAAATCCAAAAGATTCATGAGCCGTTGGAATGAAATTCTGTTTAACTGTTCAATCCAGCTACTTCAACTGTTACTTTCTTTTACAACCACAAATTACAAACAAATTGTAAATGAAATATCAGATATCATCAACAATAGTAACATTTCACGTGACGATTTACCAATAATTAAACGTCGCCTCGCAGATATTGAAAAAATTGAACTATCCAAACATAAAGAAAAACAAAGGAATAAATTTCAAAGAGATAAAATTCACACTGTCTATTTAAATCAGGATATGAATGATATCAATACAACAAACCATAAGGTCCCTAGAAAAAGAAAATTCAAAAGACGGAAACAAAAAACTGAAAGCATTGTTGTAAATTTGTCATCTAAAGAACTTACACGTGCTGAAGAATCTCTTTTAAGTAAAGGTTTAAACTTCTGTCCTATCCCATCAAATGTAAATAACTTTCAGCTAGACGAGGACTTAGACCAATTCGCTAGACGTTTACGCTTGAAAGATTTTTTCTACAATAGGGGCAAGAAAAACCTTGAAGAAGCTGGATTAACAGATTCAGATACTGACACCAATGAAGAAGTCACGTCCATCCCAAAATTTAAGAAAAAAAGTTCATGGAAACCACCTAAGAGTAAAAATGATAACTTGGAGTCATTCATTAACTACGTGAGGTCTGATATAAAGTCCTGTTTAACAAATACAAGAAATTATAATTTATCCAAGTCAGAAAGCATTGCTTTGAAAGCGTTAAAAGATCAAGAGGATATCGTAATAAAACCTGCCGACAAAGGGGGCGCTGTGGTTGTCATGAATAAAACAGATTACATAGCAGAGGGAAATCGCCAACTTTCAAACTCCATTTTCTATAAACAATTAACCACAGATCCAACACTAAATAATATTCGAAGGATCAACACCATCCTTCAAGAGATGTTCGACAAAAAGCATATAGACAATGACACCTTTGATTATCTCCGACCTCTTGAGAACGAAGCAAAGGCCGGAAGATTCTATATGTTGCCTAAAATACATAAAACGGGCAATCCAGGTCGACCAATTGTTTCAGCAAATAGTCATCCAACTGAAAAGATATCAGAATTTTTAGACCATCATCTAAGACCTCATGTGAAAGAACTACCCTCTTACATCCAAGATACGACTGATTATCTAAAGAAAATGGAAAGCCGCAATCCTCTACCAAGCAATACTATACTTGCATCCATGGACGTGTCTTCTTTATATACCAACATTCCACAAGACGAAGGAATAGCAGCGTGTGAAGAGGTATGGAACACTCGTAGTGAAAAAAATCCTCCAACTGAGTGCCTTGTTACACTTCTGAAACTAGTGCTAGAGAACAACAACTTCTCTTTCAATGAAAAACATTATCTCCAGATAGACGGTACTAGTATGGGCACAAAAATGGCCCCGTCATATGCCAACATATTTATGGGCCAACTTGAAAAACGCCTCTTGGCTAGTGCTCCATACCAGCCCTTATCATGGTTCCGATTCATTGACGATATTGATTTCAAATGGACAGATTCACAAGAACATCTTAATGAATTTCTAGGACACTGTAACTCTTTCCACCATTCAATAAAATTTACATATGAATCATCTATGGAGAAAATAAACTTCCTCGACACTACGAGTTACATCAAGAACGGAACCATTATAACGGACCTTCATACCAAACAAACGGACAAACATCAATTCCTTTCTCCTAAGAGTTGCCATCCTAAACACTGCTCCCGTGGCATCCCATTCAGCCAGGCATTGCGAATCAAGAGAATATGCTCTACTGAAAATACGCAAAATGCTAGACTTGGACAACTACGTAAACATCTAGTTGTTCGAGGATACAATAACAACATCATTGATAGCGCTTTCGAAAGAGCAAACAAAACTAGTCGCCAAGAACTTCTAGAGTACAAAGATAAGAATAAAGCAGCTAACAGAACACCCCTTGTACTCACTTACCATCCTGATTTTAAAAATGTGTCTTCCATTGTTCAGAAGCATTGGAAAATTATAGAAAATGATTCAAATCTTAAAAAAGTATTTTCCTCACCACCAGTCATGGCCTTCAGAAGACCTAAAAACATCCGTGACAAATTAGTGACATCTGTATTAGCAAAGCAGCCTACTCCATCTCCCGGTTGCTACAAACAATGTGGTCGAAGGAACTGCTTGTGTTGTAAAGCTGCCAATACAAGCAGTTCTTTCATCAGCTCCGTTACTAAACAACATTATACCATCTACTCAAATTCCAACTGTAAAACGGAGAACTCAATTTATATATTAACATGTGACACATGTGGCATTCAGTATGTGGGAGAAACAATGGACAAATTTAATATTCGGCTCAATAACCATCGTTCATGGTACAAAACCAACAAAAACTGTCCTCTCACAAGACATCTTCGTTCAACGAAACATTCTTTTGATAATGTTACCTTCCAAATCATAGAAGTCAACACCGAGTGGGACACCACGGCGAGAAGGAGAAGAGAAAATTTTTGGATCCACCAACTCCACACTTTAGAACCTGATGGTCTTAACGAAAAAGATGAGAAAAGATACAGGAAAGATAAAGAATAATTTAGTACACAGCATCGTCCTTTTTATCCTGTAATATTGGCCAATGGACGTTGATAACTTCAACTACCAATTTTGTAAAAATCTTGAACTTCATCCAAATTATGTATTATTTTCAAGGCAGCTAAATTCAAGTGCAACATATACATTGAGCTGCAAAAGTTTCTTATCATCTACATCCGATTTCACCTGGATAGATGCACGCTTGATAAAGCTAGTTAGTCTAGCGAAATATTGCGTTTATTTTCATCATTTTGTAAATATTTTAAACATTCTTATATTTACATACTAAATAGTGTGTTAAAATTACATTGTTAGGCAATCTATATATATATATATAAATATATATATATATATCTTTAACGGGAGGCTTAATACCAAAATTTACGATAAAAGAGATTTTAATTATCCATTTTTAAATGGTGACGTTCCCTTGTCAACATCTTATGGTGGTTATATATCTCAACTTGTTCGAATGATTTTAACGAAAGAAATCTCTGTATTACTGAAAAATTATGACACCAGGGTTTTCGATATCACAAACAAGTCAAAACATTTACTTAATTTTATCATCGGGACATCATTCGTAAATATAAATCAACATGCAGACATCTTATACGTTCAGGTATTTCACATTCAATCTTTCATGGTAATATTCTATACAGAGCACAAAATGTCATAATTCACCTCAAAATTTAACCAAACCGTTAGTTGATTCAGAAGGGATATACTTACGATACTGTTATTATGTCATTATAGATGGCATATTTTGGAATTAATATTGATTCGCTCATAGGGTCTTTGCACCGGATATAAAAACATTTATTCTAAAACCAGTTGTTGGCATGATACGGGTTATGTTCTTATATATCTTATGATGGTATGATACTAAACCCCTTATGTGAGGGATTGTGCTTGATTTTCATTTAATTGAGGTCTGGAGCTGGCATGTATGTAAATGCTAGTAGTCCTTCGTTAATTTGTATATCATTGTCATTTTGCTTAGTTTCTTCTGTTACCTATTCTTACATCGGACTCGGACTACTTTTAAGCTGTTTTACCTTGCGTATTGCTGTGTGTTTGTTTATTCTACATTGGCTAGAGGTATAGGGGGAGGGTTGAGATTTGACAAATATGTTTAACTCCGCCGCATGTTTTGTGCCTGTCCCAAGTCATGAGCCTCTGACCTTTGTTAGTCTTGTATGTTTTTTTTAATTTTAGTACATTTATATGTTTCGGAGGTTAGTGTGACGTCCATTTTCACTGAACCCGTATACATTTTTGTGTCGAGGCCAGCTGAAACCCGCCTTCGGGTGCGGGATTTTCCCAAAGTTTTGAAGACCCATTGGTTTGACATTGTTTAATGTAACAAGAACAGTCTTCTTCAGAACTACAGAAACACTGATTCCTTGGTTTAAAGACAAAGGCATATCCTCTACTGTAATCACATCTACAAGTAGCATCAAAAATGGTTGATCTGTTGTCGTATACAATTTGTCCAATGCCGTTACGCTGTGATTTTGAATATAAGCAGTCACTGTTTTGTTTCCCCAGAATCGGATTGGTTGATATCGCCCATCAGAACATATAACATTTCATAACGTCACAGTGATGACATGTTTTAGGCCTACAAAAGATAGTGAATGTACATTGTTCAGAAGATATCAAAAATCTACTGTACATTTTAAGGAATAAAATAGGGTTCATAGTTCATTCATATTGCCTTCAACAACTGATCTATAAATGGAATATATATCCGAATTCTATAGGTATAAAGACTGGCTAAATTTCATGTAATCAGCTATGCAGATGTTTTACTTCTTTATTTTTGACAACATAAAACAATGGCTATACGATTAAAATAGCAGAGAAAATGATTGCAAAAAAAAAAAAAAAAAAATGGTGAATAGCTCAATATTCGCTTAACATCAACATATTCTTTATTTGCATATCCCACGACAGGAGCATGTAGTCAAATGGCTATCATTCGATGCTGTCTGTTATCAGTATTGTTCGATCATTTTTGTTGTAGTATAGGTCTGGCCGTTGTTTCCTCATTCCAATTTATGAATCCAGAGGTCTTTCAAAGCTTTTTATATCGTATGGAATTTTCTGATAATTGAAAGCATTACGATGACATGTCATTTTTGAAATCATTGTTACTGGCCTTTAATAGATAGTTGTATTATTTAAAATCATACTGCATCTCATAATTTTAATTAAAGTGATAAGAAGAAAAAACTATCATTCATTAACAGCCATGACCTACAGATTTCACACTACTTTTAGGTACACATACCACGAACCGTTCAGACGTTTAAAAAGAAATACTTGTAATTTTAATAACATACACAACAGAAATTTCATATTGTAAAAAATCAATGATAAGATCTCGGTTATCTTTTTGGAATATGAAAATCAAGATGAAAAAGAACTTGTTTGCACTCAAAAAGGAAGGAAAGAGAATCCGTTGATAAGGTTATCTTCACCAACAATACAGGCTAGAACCGCCAGGTGAATCCCGACTCAGTTACAATGCCATAATATGACATGAGATGAGACGATGTTCTGGTAGCTTAAGATATATGTCCGCATAGAAATATTTTTTGAAAGATTGACACAAACACATCGTACCAGCCAAATAGAAACTTGAATAGAGATGTCAAAAGTGGAACATGATCTGATTAGCCTTCCAATGGGGGAGAATAAAGGAGGGCTTAGAGGGCTTATAACCGCTTTGATTAGAACATATATCATTTTTTAGCATAAAATTGTCCAAAATGTTTTTAAAACATTTGTAACTTCACTTTTATGGAATTTCGACCCTTTTTCAAAAAGCCTGGATCCCCTGCTTCCGGAGTACTAAGGATCAGCCCAATTTTTTTGGGGTTCGTGTTGCTCAGTCATTAGATTTCTATGTTGTGTTTTGTTAATTTGCTTGTTTTTTCTTCGGCTTTCGTTTTCGATATGGCTTTGTCAGTTTAATCGACATGAGTTTACCTGACACTGGTAATTAGTTATCAAAGGTACCAGGCTTAAAATTTGATAGGCCAGACGGGCGTTTCGTCTACATAAGACTCATCAGTGACGCTCAGATCAAAATAGTTATAAAGGCAAGCAAGTACAAAGTTGAAGAGCATTGTGAACCCAAAATTCCAAAAAGTTGTGCCAAACTGGTAAATGTGGGTATGTTGGTCAGGGAAGGAAATTTTGCCTTGCAATAGACAACCTACTGACTCCTCAAAAAGTTGTATCAATGGTTTTTAAAGTGTATAGATCGTGGTTATCTCTTAGCACTTGGGATGAGATTTAATGTCCCCAGACGTTTTACTGCCGATGGACGAAGACCAAAGTGACCATATTTCTGTCACCTTTGGTTATTGAGTGACAGGTCATCGTCATAATATCTGAATACGAAATTTATAACACTGCAAGATGCTTATTTTTTTGTATTTGAGAAGGTTTTGCAGGAATTCAGATACGTTTGTGTAAAACAACTTAGAAGGAACGGTTGCACAATTATTACTGAATGTTTTATGGTATCGTGTTTCGTGTTTTTGTTTTTGTTATAATCTACGAGTAGCTATATCTTGAACAATAGACATATTTCTTCTAATTCATACCTGGTCTGACAAAGTTGTTTTCTTTGTTGGCACACAATTCAATGTAGTTTTTTTCTTTTCTGTGTTATATAAGCAGGTGTAATTGCTTAAACTACCATTGCATTTATCCTGAACGCGCATTGTCCTTTGAGATCGATGCGGACATGATAGATCGTACCCAGAAGTTGAAAGTATGCATCCTAGTAAAACAATCTGTAATGATGCATTTTGATAAACATTAAGTAAATTTATATGAGATCAATATCAACATATGTCCCTTTGGCATATTTCGCCTCATTTTTCTTTCTATGTTTAGTTTTTATTAATTTAAATTAATTTGGTTTTTTCGAGTGAATCGGTCCACTTTTTCGAGTGTAGATCAGGTTTTTTCGAGTAAATTTACATGCGAACAGATCGATTTACTGCTATTTCTCGAGTAAAATAATTTTATTCGTGACTGTTCATCTTAATTTTGAATGCTATACATGTTTTGAACACAAACGACGCAGAATTTCCTTGTAGTCCACTTACAATATAGTGTTTTATATTTCTCCAGGTCAACATTTAAAACGTCCGGTTTTTTCAACAAATGGTCCCGGTTTTTTGAAGAAAATGTGAATAAGAAAGAAGACATTCTTTGGCTTTTTGGCTTTTTCTAGTTTGTAACTGTAATTTAGTGGAGGATAATATTATATATTCTTAATACATGTAAGTCACAAAACAGATTAATATGTTGATCAAAGTTAAACCATTTTCAATTTAATAATAACTTCTGTTCTGAAAACATTTTACCATAACCTTGCAGTATTACGATATATAAGAAATCAATTGGTCCTTTTTTAAACGGTCTTAAGAACAGAGTACAGGGACTCATAATCTTTTTAATTTCATTGCATGCTACCTTTGTTTTTACAGTCAATAAAACTAAGAAAAAGGAGTAAACAATCAGAAAAATTCAATATAAACCCAAATATTCTACTAACAGAACAAAAAAATAACAATAACATTTGTACTGAATGGAATATTTAATAAAAAATGAAAACAACACTTTATAATTTTATTCTATATGACCCAAAAGGACCTTAAAAATAGCCTGATGGAAATGAAGCTATGCTGGTGCTTGATTACTGTGTTACCAAGCATAGCATACACTTGATCAAACTCCTCTTCACAGTAGAAGCAATTGAACATTGTTCTTGATTTCCATTTCTAGAACGATAAAACATTATTTCTTATGAAGCAATAATCTTGCAATCTGATTGGTTAAATACCCGGGTGTAAATAACACATTATCCTAGTTCACCAGAAAACCAAATATTCAAATATTTGCAAAATAAAATTCTTGTCAAAATTTTTAAAATTGACATTTTGGAAAACAAAATTATATAATAATAATACTGATTTTTCCACAAATGAAAATAATTAAATAGAATTTATAATTATTTGACAAGGCACAGCAACGTCGGTGTTAAAACATATGTAGTGGAAGTTCTTCATAAGAATTTTCTTTCAATTTTATTCCCGGGAATAAAAACAGTAAACGAACGCTAAATAAAAAATACATTAGTTATCTTGGTGCAATCAGGGGTGTACGGAATTTAACACCGGTGTTGAAAATGCATACGACCTTCGGATGTGCCTCAGGTTGTATATATTTTCAACGCCGGTGCGAAATTCTGTACACTCCTGATTACACTAAGATATCTAATATTACCATCAAGACAAATAGAAAATGAAACATTAAGGATATATTTTCTGTAAAAAACACATTTACCCGCTTTACACACTATGTGTACGTACGTCTAAGTCAAACATGTTTTTAGCTTACGTAAAGATTGTTTACATCACGAAATATTTACTGTATAAAATCCATATCGGCACACCTACCAGAAGATTTCTGAATGCAAATGAACGATGACTTTTTATGAAATGTACTTGTCACAGCATTATCAAACTGGTTTAATGCATTGTTTCGTGCTTTGAAAAGTACTTTATTTAAACCTTTTCCCTGTTTTTTAAACGTAAATGCACTGACATATTACATTTTAAGCCATAGGAATTTTGTTTTTTCACTCGTAAAAACAAGGACACTTGACACTCTTGAAAAATATACACAAATTCGTACATACACGAAATTACAAAGTAAAAAAAATACGTTTAAAAGCATACAATATCAAATCAAATATAAAAATTTAAGACTAAAAACTTCACTCAATTGGTTAAAAAATGGATAAAAAGAATTATCAATGAATTAAGTAAAAATCTCAATAATTATTATCTAAACTAAATATTATAAATGGATTTAGAATTTGAATAGTCATAGACTGATCTTTTAAAATTGCTAAATGCTACTTCTACTTTGTCTTCATAAAATATGTTACTAAAAGACATCGTTTCATAGGAAAATGTAATAGTTTGGTATTGTTTTATAAAGCAATGAAAACAGAATAAGTTTTATTTTCCAGATAGCTATGTATAGTTTGGTATTGTTTAATAAAGCAATGAAAACAGAATAAGTTTTATTTTCCATTTTGCTATGTATAGTTTGTTATTGTTTTATAAAGCAATGAAAACAGAATAAGTTTTACTTTTCAGATAGCTATGTATAGTTTGGTATTGTTTCATAAAGCAATGAAAACAGAACAAGTTCTTTTACAGATAGCGATGTATAGCTTGGTATTGTTGCATAAAGCAATGAAAACAGAATACGTTTTATTTTCCAGATATCTATGTATAGTTTGGTATTGTTTTATACAGTAATGAAGACAGAATAAGTTTTATTTTCCAGATAGCTATGTTTAGTTTGGTATTGTTTTATACAGTAAGGAAAACAGAATAAGTTTAATTTTCCAGATAGCGATGTATAGTTTGGTATTGTTTTATAAAGCAATGAAAACAGAATAAGTTTTATTTTCCAAATAGCGATGTATAGTTTGGTATTGTTTTATAAAGCAATGAAAACAGAATAAGTTTTATTTTCCAGATAGCGATGTTTAGTTTGGTATTGTTTTATAAAGCAATGAAAACAGAATAAGTTTAATTTTCCAGATAGTGATGTATAGTTTGGTATTGTTTTATAAAGCAATGAAAACAGAATGAGTTTTATTTTCCAGATAGCTATGTATAGTTTGGTATTGGTTTATAAAGCAATGAAAACAGAATACGTTTTATTTTCCAGATAGCGATGTATAGTTTGGTATTCTTTTATAAAGCAATGAAATCAGACCTAGTTTTATTTTCCAGATAGCGATGTATAGTTCGGTATTGTTTTATAAAATAATGAAAACAGAATAAGTTTAATTTTCCAGATAGAGATGTATAGTTTAGGTTGTTTTATAAAGCAATGAAAACAGAATACGTTTTTTTTTCCAGATAACTATGTATAGTTTGGTGTTGTTTTATGAAGCAATGAAATCAGACCTAGTTTTATTTTCCAGATAGCGATGTATAGTTTGGTATTGTTTTATAAAGCAACGAAATCAGACCTAGTTTTATTTTCCAGATAGCGATGTATAATTTGGTATTGTTTTATAAAGCAATGAAAACAGAATACGTTTTATTTTCCAGAAAGCGATGTATAGTTTGGTATTGTTTTAAAAAGCAATGAAATCAGACCTAGTTTTATTTTCCAGATAGCGATGTACAGTTTGGTATTGTTTTATAAAATAATGAAAACAGAATGAGTTTAATTTTCCAGATAGCGATGTATAGTTTGGTATTGTTTTATAAAGCATTGAAAACAGAATAAGTTTTATTTTCCAGATAGCTATGTATAGTTTGATATTGTCTTATAAAACAATGAAAACAGAATAAGTTTTATTTTACAGATAGCTATGTATATTTTAGTATTGTTTTATTAAGCAATGAAAACAGAATACGTTTTATTTTCCAGATAGCTATGTATAGTTTGGTATTGTTTTATAAAGCAATGAAAACAGAATAAGTTTTATTTTTACAGATATCTATGTATAGTTTGGTATTGTTTTATAAAGTAATGAAAACAGAATAAGTTTTATTTTCCAGATAGCGATGTATAGTTTGGTATTGTTTTATAAAGCAATGAAATCAGACCTAGTTTGATTTTCCAGATAGCGATGTATAGTTTGGTATTGTTTTATAAAGCAATGAAAACAGAATGAGTTTTATTTTCCAGACAGCGATGTTTAGTTTGGTATTGTTTTATAAAGCAATGAAAACAGAATAAGTTTTATTTTCCAGATAGCGATGTATAGTTTGGTATTGTTTTATAAAGCAATGAAATCAGACCTAGTTTTATTTTCCAGATAGCGATGTATAGTTCGGTATTGTTTTATAAAATAATGAAAACAGAATAAGTTTAATTTTCCAGATAGCGATGTATAGTTTAGGTTGTTTTATAAAGCAATGAAAACAGAATACGTTTTATTTTCCAGATAGCTATGTATAGTTTGGTGTTGTTTTATAAAGCAATGAAATCAGACCTAGTTTTATTTTCCAGATAGCGATGTATAGTTTGGTATTGTTTTATAAAGCAATGAAATCAGACCTAGTTTTATTTTCCATATAGCGATGTATAGTTTGGTATTGTTTTATAAAATAATGAAAACAGAATAAGTTTAATTTTCCAGATAGCGATGTATAGTTTGGTATTGTTTTATAAAGCATTGAAAACAGAATAAGTTTTATTTTCCAGATAGCTATGTATAGTTTGATATTGTCTTATAAAACAATGAAAACAGAATAAGTTTTATTTTACAGATAGCTATGTATATTTTAGTATTGTTTTATAAAGCAATGAAAACAGAATACGTTTTATTTTCCAGATAGCTATGTATAGTTTGATATTGTCTTATAAAACAATGAAAACAGAATAAGTTTTATTTTACAGATAGCGATGTATAGTTTGGTATTGTTTTATAAAGCAATGAAATCAGACCTAGTTTTATTTTCCAGATAGCGATGTATAGTTTGGTATTGTTTTATAAAGCAATGAAAACAGAATACGTTTGATTTTCCAGATAGCTATATATAGTTTGGTGTTGTTTTAAAAAGCAATGAAGACAGAATCAGTTTTATTTTCCACATACCGATGTATAGTTTGGTATTGTTTTATAAAGCAATGAAAACAGAATAAGTTTTATTTTCCAGATAGCTATGTATAGTTTGATATTGTCTTATAAAGCAATGAAAACAGAATAAGTTTTATTTTCCAGATAGATATGTATAGTTTGGTTTTGTTTTATGAAGCAATGAAAACAGAATAAGTTTTATTTTCCAGATAGCGATGTATAGTTTGGTATTGTTTTAAAAAGCAATGAAAACAGAATAAGTTTTATTTTTCAGATAGCTATGTATAGTTTGGTATTGTTTTATAAAGCAATGAAAACATAACAAGTTTTATTTTCCAGATAGCTATGTATAGTTTGGTATTGTTTTATACAGTAATGAAAACAGAATAAGTTTAATTTTCCAGATAGCGATGTATAGTTTGCTATTGTTTTATAAAACAATGAAAACAGAATAAGTTTTATTTTCCAGATAGCGATGAATAGTTTGGTATAGTTTTATAAAGAAATGAAAACAGAATAAGTTTTTTTTTTTCCAAATAGATCTGTATAGTTTGGTTTTGTTTTATAAAGCAATGAAATCAGACCTAGTTTTATTTTCCAGATAGCGATGTATAGTTCGGTATTGTTTTATAAAATAATGAATGCAGAATAAGTTAAATTTTCTAGATAGCGATGTATAGTTTAGGTTGTTTTATAAAGCAATGAAAACAGAATACGTTTTATTTTCCAGATAGCTATGTATAGTTTGGTGTTGTTTTATAAAGCAATGAAATCAGACCTAGTTTTATTTTCCAGATAGCGATGTCTAGTTTGGTATTGTTTTATAAAGCAATGAAATCAGACCTAGTTTTATTTTCAAGATAGCGATGTATAGTTTGGTATTGTTTTATAAAGCAATGAAATCAGACCTGGTTTTATTTTCCAGATAGCGATGTATAGTTTGGTATTGTTTTATAAAGCAATGAAAACAGAATACGTTTTATTTTCCAGATAGCGATGTATAGTTTGGTATTGTTTTATAAAGCAATGAAAACAGAATAAGTTTTATTTTCCAGATAGCGATGTATAGTTTGATATTGTCTTATAAAACAATGAAAACAGAATACGTTTTATTTTCCAGATAGCTATGTATAGTTTGGTATTGTTTTATAAAGCAATGAAAACAGAATAAGTTTTATTTTTACAGATATCTATGTATAGTTTGGTATTGTTTTATAAAGTAATGAAAACAGAATAAGTTTTATTTTCCAGATAGCGATGTATAGTTTGGTATTGTTTTATAAAGCAATGAAATCAGACCTAGTTTTATTTTCCAGATAGCTATGTATAGTTTGGTATTGTTTTATAAAGCAATGAAAACAGAATAAGTTTTATTTTCCAGATAGCTATGTATAGTTTGGTATTGTTTTATAAAGCAATGAAAACAGAATAAGTTTTATTTTTACAGATATCTATGTATAGTTTGGTATTGTTTTATAAAGTAATGAAAACAGAATAATTTTTATTTTCCAGATAGCGATGTATAGTTTGGTATTGTTTTATAAAGCAATGAAATCAGACCTAGTTTTATTTTCCAGATAGCTATGTATAGTTTGGTATTGTTTTATAAAGCAATGAAAACAGAATACGTTTTATTTTCCAGATAGCTATGTATAGTTTGGTATTGTTTTATAAAGCAATGAAAACAGAATAAGTTTTATTTTTACAGATATCTATGTATAGTTTGGTATTGTTTTATAAAGTAATGAAAACAGAATAAGTTTTAATTTCCAGATAGCGATGTATAGTTTGGTATTGTTTTATAAAGCAATGAAATCAGACCTAGTTTTATTTTCCAGATAGCTATGTATAGTGTGGTATTGTTTTATAAAGCAATGAAAACAGAATAAGTTTTATTTTCCAGATAGCTATGTATAGTTTGGTATTGTTTTATAAAGCAATGAAAACAGAATAAGTTTTATTTTCCAGATAGCTATGTATAGTTTGGTATTGTTTTATAAAGCAATGAAAACAGAATAAGTTTTATTTTTACAGATATCTATGTATAGTTTGGTATTGTTTTATAAAGTAATGAAAACAGAATAAGTTTTAATTTCCAGATAGCGATGTATAGTTTGGTATTGTTTTATAAAGCAATGAAATCAGACCTAGTTTTATTTTCCAGATAGCTATGTATAGTGTGGTATTGTTTTATAAAGCAATGAAAACAGAATAAGTTTTATTTTCCAGATAGCTATGTATAGTTTGGTATTGTTTTATAAAGCAATGAAAACAGAATAAGTTTTATTTTCCAGATAGCTATGTATAGTTTGGTATTGTTTTATAAAGCAATGAAAACGGAATACGTTTTATATAGTTTGGTATTGTTTTATAAAGCAATGAAAACAGAATAAGTTTTATTTTCCAGATAGCGATGTATAGTTTGGTATTGTTTTATAAAGCAATGAAAACAGATTAAGTTTTATTTTTCAGATAGCTATGTATAGTTTGGTATTGTTTTATAAAGCAATGAAAACGGAATACGTTTTATTTTCCAGATAGCGATATATAGTTTGGTATTGTTTTATAAAGCAATTAAAACAGAATAAGTTTTATTTTCCAGATAGCGAAGTATAGTTTGATATTGTTTTATAAAGCAATGAAAACGGAATATGTTTTTTTTAAAGATAGCGATGTATAGTTTGGTTTTGTTTTATAAAACAATGAAAACAGAATAAGTTTTAATTTCCAGATAGCGATGTATAGTTTGGTATTGTTTTATAAAGCAATGAAAACAGAATAAGTTTTATTTTCCAGATAGCGATGTATAGTTTGATATTGTTTTATAAAACAATGAAAACAGAATAAGTTTAATTTTCCCGATAGCGATGCATAGTTTGGTTTTGTTTTATAAAGCAATGAAAACGGAATAAGTTTTATTTTCCAGATATATATGTATAGTTTGGTATTGTTTTATAAAGCAATGAAAACAGAATACGTTTTATTTTTCAGATAGCTATGTATAGTTTGGTTTTGTTTTATAAAGCAATGAAAACAGAATAAGTTTAATTTTCCAGATAGCGATGTATAGTTTGGTATTGTTTTATAAAGCAATGAAAACGGAATAAGTTTTATTTTCCAGATAGCGATGTATAGTTTGGTATTGTTTTATAAAACAATGAAAACAGAATAAGTTTAATTTTCCAGATAGCGATGTATAGTTTGGTATTGTTTTATAAAGCAATGAAAACAGAATAAGTTTTATTTTCCAGATAGTGATGTATAGTTTGGTATTGTTTTATAAAGCAATGAAAACAGAATAAGTTTTATTTTCCAGATAGCTATGTATAGTTTGGTATTGTTTTATAAAGCAATGAAAACAGAATACGTTTTATTTTCCAGATAGCGATGTATAGTTTGGTATTGTTTTATAAAGCAAAGAAAACAGATTAAGTTTTATTTTTCAGATAGCTATGTATAGTTTGGTATTGTTTTATAAAGCAATGAAAACGGAATACGTTTTATTTTCCAGATAGCGATGTACAGTTTGATATTGTCTTATAAAGCAATGAAATCAGAATAAGTTTTATTTTCCAGATAGCGATGTATAGTTTGGTATTGTTTTATAAAGCAATGAAAACAGAATAAGTTTTATTTTCCAGATAGCTATGTATAGTTTGGTATTGTTTTATAAAGCAATGAAAACAGAATACGTTTTATTTTCCAGATAGCGATGTATAGTTTGGTATTGTTTTATAAAGCAATGAAAACAGATTAAGTTTTATTTTTCAGATAGCTATGTATAGTTTGGTATTGTTTTATAAAGCAATGAAAACGGAATACGTTTTATTTTCCAGATAGCGATATATAGTTTGGTATTGTTTTATAAAGCAATTAAAACAGAATAAGTTTTATTTTCCAGATAGCGAAGTATAGTTTGATATTGTTTTATAAAGCAACGAAAACGGAATATGTTTTTTTTAAAGATAGCGATGTATAGTTTGGTTTTGTTTTATAAAACAATGAAAACAGAATAAGTTTTAATTTCCAGATAGCGATGTATAGTTTGGTATTGTTTTATAAAACAATGAAAACAGAATAAGTTTTATTTTCCAGATAGCGATGTATAGTTTGATATTGTTTTATAAAACAATGAAAACAGAATAAGTTTAATTTTCCCGATAGCGATGCATAGTTTGGTATTGTTTTATAAAGCAATGAAAACGGAATAAGTTTTATTTTACAGATATCTATGTATAGTTTGGTATTGTTTTATAAAGCAATGAAAACAGAATACGTTTTATTTTTCAGATAGCTATGTATAGTTTTGTTTTGTTTTATAAAGCAATGAAAACAGAATAAGTTTTATTTTCCAGAAAGCGATGTATAGTTTGGTATTGTTTTATAAAGCAATGAAAACAGAATAAGTTTTATTTTCTAGATAGCTATGTATAGTTTGGTATTGTCTTATAAAGCAACGAAAACAGAATAAGTTTTATTTTCCAGATAGCTATGTATAGTTTGGTTTTGTTTTATAAAGCAATGAAAACGGAATAAGTTTTATTTTCCAGATAGCTATGTATAGTTTGATATTGTCTTATAAAACAATGAAAACAGAATAAGTTTTATTTTACAGATAGCTATGTATATTTTAGTATTGTTTTATAAAGCAATGAAAACAGAATACGTTTTATTTTCCAGATAGCTATGTATAGTTTGATATTGTCTTATAAAACAATGAAAACAGAATAAGTTTTATTTTACAGATAGCGATGTATAGTTTGGTATTGTTTTATAAAGCAATGAAATCAGACCTAGTTTTATTTTCCAGATAGCGATGTATAGTTTGGTATTGTTTTATAAAGCAATGAAAACAGAATACGTTTGATTTTCCAGATAGCTATATATAGTTTGGTGTTGTTTTATTAAGCAATGAAGACAGAATCAGTTTTATTTTCCACATACCGATGTATAGTTTGGTATTGTTTTATAAAGCAATGAAAACAGAATAAGTTTTATTTTCCAGATAGCTATGTATAGTTTGATATTGTCTTATAAAGCAATGAAAACAGAATAAGTTTTATTTTCCAGATAGATATGTATAGTTTGGTTTTGTTTTATGAAGCAATGAAAACAGAATAAGTTTTATTTTCCAGATAGCGATGTATAGTTTGGTATTGTTTTAAAAAGCAATGAAAACAGAATAAGTTTTATTTTTCAGATAGCTATGTATAGTTTGGTATTGTTTTATAAAGCAATGAAAACATAACAAGTTTTATTTTCCAGATAGCTATGTATAGTTTGGTATTGTTTTATACAGTAATGAAAACAGAATAAGTTTAATTTTCCAGATAGCGATGTATAGTTTGCTATTGTTTTATAAAACAATGAAAACAGAATAAGTTTTATTTTCCAGATAGCGATGAATAGTTTGGTATAGTTTTATAAAGAAATGAAAACAGAATAAGTTTTTTTTTTTCCAGATAGATCTGTATAGTTTGGTTTTGTTTTATAAAGCAATGAAATCAGACCTAGTTTTATTTTCCAGATAGCGATGTATAGTTCGGTATTGTTTTATAAAATAATGAATACAGAATAAGTTAAATTTTCTAGATAGCGATGTATAGTTTAGGTTGTTTTATAAAGCAATGAAAACAGAATACGTTTTATTTTCCAGATAGCTATGTATAGTTTGGTGTTGTTTTATAAAGCAATGAAATCAGACCTAGTTTTATTTTCCAGATAGCGATGTCTAGTTTGGTATTGTTTTATAAAGCAATGAAATCAGACCTAGTTTTATTTTCAAGATAGCGATGTATAGTTTGGTATTGTTTTATAAAGCAATGAAATCAGACCTGGTTTTATTTTCCAGATAGCGATGTATAGTTTGGTATTGTTTTATAAAGCAATGAAAACAGAATACGTTTTATTTTTCAGATAGCGATGTATAGTTTGGTATTGTTTTATAAAGCAATGAAAACAGAATAAGTTTTATTTTCCAGATAGCGATGTATAGTTTGATATTGTCTTATAAAACAATGAAAACAGAATACGTTTTATTTTCCAGATAGCTATGTATAGTTTGGTATTGTTTTATAAAGCAATGAAAACAGAATAAGTTTTATTTTTACAGATATCTATGTATAGTTTGGTATTGTTTTATAAAGTAATGAAAACAGAATAAGTTTTATTTTCCAGATAGCGATGTATAGTTTGGTATTGTTTTATAAAGCAATGAAATCAGACCTAGTTTTATTTTCCAGATAGCTATGTATAGTTTGGTTTTGTTTTATAAAGCAATGAAAACGGAATAAGTTTTATTTTCCAGATAGCTATGTATAGTTTGATATTGTCTTATAAAACAATGAAAACAGAATAAGTTTTATTGTACAGATAGCTATGTATATTTTAGTATAGTTTTATAAAGCAATGAAAACAGAATACGTTTTATTTTCCAGATAGCTATGTATAGTTTGATATTGTCTTATAAAACAATGAAAACAGAATAAGTTTTATTTTACAGATAGCGATGTATAGTTTGGTATTGTTTTATAAAGCAATGAAATCAGACCTAGTTTTATTTTCCAGATAGCGATGTATAGTTTGGTATTGTTTTATAAAGCAATGAAAACAGAATACGTTTGATTTTCCAGATAGCTATATATAGTTTGGTGTTGTTTTATAAAGCAATGAAGACAGAATCAGTTTTATTTTCCACATACCGATGTATAGTTTGGTATTGTTTTATAAAGCAATGAAATCAGACCTAGTTTTATTTTCCAGATAGCTATGTATAGTTTGGTATTGTTTTATAAAGCAATGAAAACAGAATAAGTTTTATTTTCCAGATAGCTATGTATAGTTTGGTATTGTTTTATAAAGCAATGAAAACAGAATAAGTTTTATTTTTACAGATATCTATGTATAGTTTGGTATTGTTTTATAAAGTAATGAAAACAGAATAATTTTTATTTTCCAGATAGCGATGTATAGTTTGGTATTGTTTTATAAAGCAATGAAATCAGACCTAGTTTTATTTTCCAGATAGCTATGTATAGTTTGGTATTGTTTTATAAAGCAATGAAAACAGAATACGTTTTATTTTCCAGATAGCTATGTATAGTTTGGTATTGTTTTATAAAGCAATGAAAACAGAATAAGTTTTATTTTTACAGATATCTATGTATAGTTTGGTATTGTTTTATAAAGTAATGAAAACAGAATAAGTTTTAATTTCCAGATAGCGATGTATAGTTTGGTATTGTTTTATAAAGCAATGAAATCAGACCTAGTTTTATTTTCCAGATAGCTATGTATAGTGTGGTATTGTTTTATAAAGCAATGAAAACAGAATAAGTTTTATTTTCCAGATAGCTATGTATAGTTTGGTATTGTTTTATAAAGCAATGAAAACAGAATAAGTTTTATTTTCCAGATAGCTATGTATAGTTTGGTATTGTTTTATAAAGCAATGAAAACGGAATACGTTTTATATAGTTTGGTATTGTTTTATAAAGCAATGAAAACAGAATAAGTTTTATTTTCCAGATAGCGATGTATAGTTTGGTATTGTTTTATAAAGCAATGAAAACAGATTAAGTTTTATTTTTCAGATAGCTATGTATAGTTTGGTATTGTTTTATAAAGCAATGAAAACGGAATACGTTTTATTTTCCAGATAGCGATATATAGTTTGGTATTGTTTTATAAAGCAATTAAAACAGAATAAGTTTTATTTTCCAGATAGCGAAGTATAGTTTGATATTGTTTTATAAAGCAATGAAAACGGAATATGTTTTTTTTAAAGATAGCGATGTATAGTTTGGTTTTGTTTTATAAAACAATGAAAACAGAATAAGTTTTAATTTCCAGATAGCGATGTATAGTTTGGTATTGTTTTATAAAGCAATGAAAACAGAATAAGTTTTATTTTCCAGATAGCGATGTATAGTTTGATATTGTTTTATAAAACAATGAAAACAGAATAAGTTTAATTTTCCCGATAGCGATGCATAGTTTGGTTTTGTTTTATAAAGCAATGAAAACGGAATAAGTTTTATTTTCCAGATATATATGTATAGTTTGGTATTGTTTTATAAAGCAATGAAAACAGAATACGTTTTATTTTTCAGATAGCTATGTATAGTTTGGTTTTGTTTTATAAAGCAATGAAAACAGAATAAGTTTAATTTTCCAGATAGCGATGTATAGTTTGGTATTGTTTTATAAAGCAATGAAAACGGAATAAGTTTTATTTTCCAGATAGCGATGTATAGTTTGGTATTGTTTTATAAAACAATGAAAACAGAATAAGTTTAATTTTCCAGATAGCGATGTATAGTTTGGTATTGTTTTATAAAGCAATGAAAACAGAATAAGTTTTATTTTCCAGATAGTGATGTATAGTTTGGTATTGTTTTATAAAGCAATGAAAACAGAATAAGTTTTATTTTCCAGATAGCTATGTATAGTTTGGTATTGTTTTATAAAGCAATGAAAACAGAATACGTTTTATTTTCCAGATAGCGATGTATAGTTTGGTATTGTTTTATAAAGCAAAGAAAACAGATTAAGTTTTATTTTTCAGATAGCTATGTATAGTTTGGTATTGTTTTATAAAGCAATGAAAACGGAATACGTTTTATTTTCCAGATAGCGATGTACAGTTTGATATTGTCTTATAAAGCAATGAAATCAGAATAAGTTTTATTTTCCAGATAGCGATGTATAGTTTGGTATTGTTTTATAAAGCAATGAAAACAGAATAAGTTTTATTTTCCAGATAGCTATGTATAGTTTGGTATTGTTTTATAAAGCAATGAAAACAGAATACGTTTTATTTTCCAGATAGCGATGTATAGTTTGGTATTGTTTTATAAAGCAATGAAAACAGATTAAGTTTTATTTTTCAGATAGCTATGTATAGTTTGGTATTGTTTTATAAAGCAATGAAAACGGAATACGTTTTATTTTCCAGATAGCGATATATAGTTTGGTATTGTTTTATAAAGCAATTAAAACAGAATAAGTTTTATTTTCCAGATAGCGAAGTATAGTTTGATATTGTTTTATAAAGCAACGAAAACGGAATATGTTTTTTTTAAAGATAGCGATGTATAGTTTGGTTTTGTTTTATAAAACAATGAAAACAGAATAAGTTTTAATTTCCAGATAGCGATGTATAGTTTGGTATTGTTTTATAAAACAATGAAAACAGAATAAGTTTTATTTTCCAGATAGCGATGTATAGTTTGATATTGTTTTATAAAACAATGAAAACAGAATAAGTTTAATTTTCCCGATAGCGATGCATAGTTTGGTATTGTTTTATAAAGCAATGAAAACGGAATAAGTTTTATTTTACAGATATCTATGTATAGTTTGGTATTGTTTTATAAAGCAATGAAAACAGAATACGTTTTATTTTTCAGATAGCTATGTATAGTTTTGTTTTGTTTTATAAAGCAATGAAAACAGAATAAGTTTTATTTTCCAGAAAGCGATGTATAGTTTGGTATTGTTTTATAAAGCAATGAAAACAGAATAAGTTTTATTTTCTAGATAGCTATGTATAGTTTGGTATTGTCTTATAAAGCAACGAAAACAGAATAAGTTTTATTTTCCAGATAGCTATGTATAGTTTGGTTTTGTTTTATAAAGCAATGAAAACGGAATAAGTTTTATTTTCCAGATAGCTATGTATAGTTTGATATTGTCTTATAAAACAATGAAAACAGAATAAGTTTTATTTTACAGATAGCTATGTATATTTTAGTATTGTTTTATAAAGCAATGAAAACAGAATACGTTTTATTTTCCAGATAGCTATGTATAGTTTGATATTGTCTTATAAAACAATGAAAACAGAATAAGTTTTATTTTACAGATAGCGATGTATAGTTTGGTATTGTTTTATAAAGCAATGAAATCAGACCTAGTTTTATTTTCCAGATAGCGATGTATAGTTTGGTATTGTTTTATAAAGCAATGAAAACAGAATACGTTTGATTTTCCAGATAGCTATATATAGTTTGGTGTTGTTTTATAAAGCAATGAAGACAGAATCAGTTTTATTTTCCACATACCGATGTATAGTTTGGTATTGTTTTATAAAGCAATGAAAACAGAATAAGTTTTATTTTCCAGATAGCTATGTATAGTTTGATATTGTCTTATAAAGCAATGAAAACAGAATAAGTTTTATTTTCCAGATAGATATGTATAGTTTGGTTTTGTTTTATGAAGCAATGAAAACAGAATAAGTTTTATTTTCCAGATAGCGATGTATAGTTTGGTATTGTTTTAAAAAGCAATGAAAACAGAATAAGTTTTATTTTTCAGATAGCTATGTATAGTTTGGTATTGTTTTATAAAGCAATGAAAACATAACAAGTTTTATTTTCCAGATAGCTATGTATAGTTTGGTATTGTTTTATACAGTAATGAAAACAGAATAAGTTTAATTTTCCAGATAGCGATGTATAGTTTGCTATTGTTTTATAAAACAATGAAAACAGAATAAGTTTTATTTTCCAGATAGCGATGAATAGTTTGGTATAGTTTTATAAAGAAATGAAAACAGAATAAGTTTTTTTTTTTCCAGATAGATCTGTATAGTTAGGTTTTGTTTTATAAAGCAATGAAATCAGACCTAGTTTTATTTTCCAGATAGCGATGTATAGTTCGGTATTGTTTTATAAAATAATGAATACAGAATAAGTTAAATTTTCTAGATAGCGATGTATAGTTTAGGTTGTTTTATAAAGCAATGAAAACAGAATACGTTTTATTTTCCAGATAGCTATGTATAGTTTGGTGTTGTTTTATAAAGCAATGAAATCAGACCTAGTTTTATTTTCCAGATAGCGATGTCTAGTTTGGTATTGTTTTATAAAGCAATGAAATCAGACCTAGTTTTATTTTCAAGATAGCGATGTATAGTTTGGTATTGTTTTATAAAGCAATGAAATCAGACCTGGTTTTATTTTCCAGATAGCGATGTATAGTTTGGTATTGTTTTATAAAGCAATGAAAACAGAATACGTTTTATTTTCCAGATAGCGATGTATAGTTTGGTATTGTTTTATAAAGCAATGAAAACAGAATAAGTTTTATTTTCCAGATAGCGATGTATAGTTTGATATTGTCTTATAAAACAATGAAAACAGAATACGTTTTATTTTCCAGATAGCTATGTATAGTTTGGTATTGTTTTATAAAGCAATGAAAACAGAATAAGTTTTATTTTTACAGATATCTATGTATAGTTTGGTATTGTTTTATAAAGTAATGAAAACAGAATAAGTTTTATTTTCCAGATAGCGATGTATAGTTTGGTATTGTTTTATAAAGCAATGAAATCAGACCTAGTTTTATTTTCCAGATAGCTATGTATAGTTTGGTTTTGTTTTATAAAGCAATGAAAACGGAATAAGTTTTATTTTCCAGATAGCTATGTATAGTTTGATATTGTCTTATAAAACAATGAAAACAGAATAAGTTTTATTGTACAGATAGCTATGTATATTTTAGTATAGTTTTATAAAGCAATGAAAACAGAATACGTTTTATTTTCCAGATAGCTATGTATAGTTTGATATTGTCTTATAAAACAATGAAAACAGAATAAGTTTTATTTTACAGATAGCGATGTATAGTTTGGTATTGTTTTATAAAGCAATGAAATCAGACCTAGTTTTATTTTCCAGATAGCGATGTATAGTTTGGTATTGTTTTATAAAGCAATGAAAACAGAATACGTTTGATTTTCCAGATAGCTATATATAGTTTGGTGTTGTTTTATAAAGCAATGAAGACAGAATCAGTTTTATTTTCCACATACCGATGTATAGTTTGGTATTGTTTTATAAAGCAATGAAAACAGAATAAGTTTTATTTTCCAGATAGCTATGTATAGTTTGATATTGTCTTATAAAGCAATGAAAACAGAATAAGTTTTATTTTCCAGATAGATATGTATAGTTTGGTTTTGTTTTATGAAGCAATGAAAACAGAATAAGTTTTATTTTCCAGATAGCGATGTATAGTTTGGTATTGTTTTAAAAAGCAATGAAAACAGAATAAGTTTTATTTTTCAGATAGCTATGTATAGTTTGGTATTGTTTTATAAAGCAATGAAAACATAACAAGTTTTATTTTCCAGATAGCTATGTATAGTTTGGTATTGTTTTATACAGTAATGAAAACAGAATAAGTTTAATTTTCCAGATAGCGATGTATAGTTTGCTATTGTTTTATAAAACAATGAAAACAGAATAAGTTTTATTTTCCAGATAGCGATGAATAGTTTGGTATAGTTTTATAAAGAAATGAAAACAGAATAAGTTTTTTTTTTCCAGATAGATCTGTATAGTTTGGTTTTGTTTTATAAAGCAATGAAATCAGACCTAGTTTTATTTTCCAGATAGCGATGTATAGTTCGGTATTGTTTTATAAAATAATGAATACAGAATAAGTTAAATTTTCTAGATAGCGATGTATAGTTTAGGTTGTTTTATAAAGCAATGAAAACAGAATACGTTTTATTTTCCAGATAGCTATGTATAGTTTGGTGTTGTTTTATAAAGCAATGAAATCAGACCTAGTTTTATTTTCCAGATAGCGATGTCTAGTTTGGTATTGTTTTATAAAGCAATGAAATCAGACCTAGTTTTATTTTCAAGATAGCGATGTATAGTTTGGTATTGTTTTATAAAGCAATGAAATCAGACCTGGTTTTATTTTCCAGATAGCGATGTATAGTTTGGTATTGTTTTATAAAGCAATGAAAACAGAATACGTTTTATTTTCCAGATAGCGATGTATAGTTTGGTATTGTTTTATAAAGCAATGAAAACAGAATAAGTTTTATTTTCCAGATAGCGATGTATAGTTTGATATTGTCTTATAAAACAATGAAAACAGAATACGTTTTATTTTCCAGATAGCTATGTATAGTTTGGTATTGTTTTATAAAGCAATGAAAACAGAATAAGTTTTATTTTTACAGATATCTATGTATAGTTTGGTATTGTTTTATAAAGTAATGAAAACAGAATAAGTTTTATTTTCCAGATAGCGATGTATAGTTTGGTATTGTTTTATAAAGCAATGAAATCAGACCTAGTTTTATTTTCCAGATAGCTATGTATAGTTTGGTTTTGTTTTATAAAGCAATGAAAACGGAATAAGTTTTATTTTCCAGATAGCTATGTATAGTTTGATATTGTCTTATAAAACAATGAAAACAGAATAAGTTTTATTGTACAGATAGCTATGTATATTTTAGTATAGTTTTATAAAGCAATGAAAACAGAATACGTTTTATTTTCCAGATAGCTATGTATAGTTTGATATTGTCTTATAAAACAATGAAAACAGAATAAGTTTTATTTTACAGATAGCGATGTATAGTTTGGTATTGTTTTATAAAGCAATGAAATCAGACCTAGTTTTATTTTCCAGATAGCGATGTATAGTTTGGTATTGTTTTATAAAGCAATGAAAACAGAATACGTTTGATTTTCCAGATAGCTATATATAGTTTGGTGTTGTTTTATAAAGCAATGAAGACAGAATCAGTTTTATTTTCCACATACCGATGTATAGTTTGGTATTGTTTTATAAAGCAATGAAAACAGAATAAGTTTTATTTTCCAGATAGCTATGTATAGTTTGATATTGTCTTATAAAGCAATGAAAACAGAATAAGTTTTATTTTCCAGATAGATATGTATAGTTTGGTTTTGTTTTATGAAGCAATGAAAACAGAATAAGTTTTATTTTCCAGATAGCGATGTATAGTTTGGTATTGTTTTAAAAAGCAATGAAAACAGAATAAGTTTTATTTTTCAGATAGCTATGTATAGTTTGGTATTGTTTTATAAAGCAATGAAAACATAACAAGTTTTATTTTCCAGATAGCTATGTATAGTTTGGTATTGTTTTATACAGTAATGAAAACAGAATAAGTTTAATTTTCCAGATAGCGATGTATAGTTTGCTATTGTTTTATAAAACAATGAAAACAGAATAAGTTTTATTTTCCAGATAGCGATGAATAGTTTGGTATAGTTTTATAAAGAAATGAAAACAGAATAAGTTTTTTTTTTCCAGATAGATCTGTATAGTTTGGTTTTGTTTTATAAAGCAATGAAATCAGACCTAGTTTTATTTTCCAGATAGCGATGTATAGTTCGGTATTGTTTTATAAAATAATGAATACAGAATAAGTTAAATTTTCTAGATAGCGATGTATAGTTTAGGTTGTTTTATAAAGCAATGAAAACAGAATACGTTTTATTTTCCAGATAGCTATGTATAGTTTGGTGTTGTTTTATAAAGCAATGAAATCAGACCTAGTTTTATTTTCCAGATAGCGATGTCTAGTTTGGTATTGTTTTATAAAGCAATGAAATCAGACCTAGTTTTATTTTCAAGATAGCGATGTATAGTTTGGTATTGTTTTATAAAGCAATGAAATCAGACCTGGTTTTATTTTCCAGATAGCGATGTATAGTTTGGTATTGTTTTATAAAGCAATGAAAACAGAATACGTTTTATTTTCCAGATAGCGATGTATAGTTTGGTATTGTTTTATAAAGCAATGAAAACAGAATAAGTTTTATTTTCCAGATAGCGATGTATAGTTTGATATTGTCTTATAAAACAATGAAAACAGAATACGTTTTATTTTCCAGATAGCTATGTATAGTTTGGTATTGTTTTATAAAGCAATGAAAACAGAATAAGTTTTATTTTTACAGATATCTATGTATAGTTTGGTATTGTTTTATAAAGTAATGAAAACAGAATAAGTTTTATTTTCCAGATAGCGATGTATAGTTTGGTATTGTTTTATAAAGCAATGAAATCAGACCTAGTTTTATTTTCCAGATAGCTATGTATAGTTTGGTATTGTTTTATAAAGCAATGAAAACAGAATAAGTTTTATTTTCCAGATAGCTATGTATAGTTTGGTATTGTTTTATAAAGCAATGAAAACAGAATAAGTTTTATTTTTACAGATATCTATGTATAGTTTGGTATTGTTTTATAAAGTAATGAAAACAGAATAATTTTTATTTTCCAGATAGCGATGTATAGTTTGGCATTGTTTTATAAAGCAATGAAATCAGACCTAGTTTTATTTTCCAGATAGCTATGTATAGTTTGGTATTGTTTTATAAAGCAATGAAAACAGAATACGTTTTATTTTCCAGATAGCTATGTATAGTTTGGTATTGTTTTATAAAGCAATGAAAACAGAATAAGTTTTATTTTTACAGATATCTATGTATAGTTTGGTATTGTTTTATAAAGTAATGAAAACAGAATAAGTTTTAATTTCCAGATAGCGATGTATAGTTTGGTATTGTTTTATAAAGCAATGAAATCAGACCTAGTTTTATTTTCCAGATAGCTATGTATAGTGTGGTATTGTTTTATAAAGCAATGAAAACAGAATAAGTTTTATTTTCCAGATAGCTATGTATAGTTTGGTATTGTTTTATAAAGCAATGAAAACAGAATAAGTTTTATTTTCCAGATAGCTATGTATAGTTTGGTATTGTTTTATAAAGCAATGAAAACAGAATAAGTTTTATTTTTCAGATAGCTATGTATAGTTTGGTATTGTTTTATAAAGCAATGAAAACGGAATACGTTTTATATAGTTTGGTATTGTTTTATAAAGCAATGAAAAAACAGAATAAGTTTTATTTTCCAGATAGCGATGTATAGTTTGGTATTGTTTTATAAAGCAATGAAAACAGATTAAGTTTTATTTTTCAGATAGCTATGTATAGTTTGGTATTGTTTTATAAAGCAATGAAAACGGAATACGTTTTATTTTCCAGATAGCGATATATAGTTTGGTATTGTTTTATAAAGCAATTAAAACAGAATAAGTTTTATTTTCCAGATAGCGAAGTATAGTTTGATATTGTTTTATAAAGCAATGAAAACGGAATATGTTTTTTTTAAAGATAGCGATGTATAGTTTGGTTTTGTTTTATAAAACAATGAAAACAGAATAAGTTTTAATTTCCAGATAGCGATGTATAGTTTGGTATTGTTTTATAAAGCAATGAAAACAGAATAAGTTTTATTTTCCAGATAGCGATGTATAGTTTGATATTGTTTTATAAAACAATGAAAACAGAATAAGTTTAATTTTCCCGATAGCGATGCATAGTTTGGTTTTGTTTTATAAAGCAATGAAAACGGAATAAGTTTTATTTTCCAGATATATATGTATAGTTTGGTATTGTTTTATAAAGCAATGAAAACAGAATACGTTTTATTTTTCAGATAGCTATGTATAGTTTGGTTTTGTTTTATAAAGCAATGAAAACAGAATAAGTTTAATTTTCCAGATAGCGATGTATAGTTTGGTATTGTTTTATAAAGCAATGAAAACGGAATAAGTTTTCTTTTCCAGATAGCGATGTATAGTTTGGTATTGTTTTATAAAACAATGAAAACAGAATAAGTTTAATTTTCCAGATAGCGATGTATAGTTTGGTATTGTTTTATAAAGCAATGAAAACAGAATAAGTTTTATTTTCCAGATAGTGATGTATAGTTTGGTATTGTTTATAAAGCAATGAAAACAGAATAAGTTTTATTTTCCAGATAGCTATGTATAGTTTGGTATTGTTTTATAAAGCAATGAAAACAGAATACGTTTTATTTTCCAGATAGCGATGTATAGTTTGGTATTGTTTTATAAAGCAAAGAAAACAGATTAAGTTTTATTTTTCAGATAGCTATGTATAGTTTGGTATTGTTTTATAAAGCAATGAAAACGGAATACGTTTTATTTTCCAGATAGCGATGTACAGTTTGATATTGTCTTATAAAGCAATGAAATCAGAATAAGTTTTATTTTCCAGATAGCGATGTATAGTTTGGTATTGTTTTATAAAGCAATGAAAACAGAATAAGTTTTATTTTCCAGATAGCTATGTATAGTTTGGTATTGTTTTATAAAGCAATGAAAACAGAATACGTTTTATTTTCCAGATAGCGATGTATAGTTTGGTATTGTTTTATAAAGCAATGAAAACAGATTAATTTTTATTTTTCAGATAGCTATGTATAGTTTGGTATTGTTTTATAAAGCAATGAAAACGGAATACGTTTTATTTTCCAGATAGCGATATATAGTTTGGTATTGTTTTATAAAGCAATTAAAACAGAATAAGTTTTATTTTCCAGATAGCGAAGTATAGTTTGATATTGTTTTATAAAGCAATGAAAACGGAATATGTTTTTTTTAAAGATAGCGATGTATAGTTTGGTTTTGTTTTATAAAACAATGAAAACAGAATAAGTTTTAATTTCCAGATAGCGATGTATAGTTTGGTATTGTTTTATAAAACAATGAAAACAGAATAAGTTTTATTTTCCAGATAGCGATGTATAGTTTGATATTGTTTTATAAAACAATGAAAACAGAATAAGTTTAATTTTCCCGATAGCGATGCATAGTTTGGTATTGTTTTATAAAGCAATGAAAACGGAATAAGTTTTATTTTACAGATATCTATGTATAGTTTGGTATTGTTTTATAAAGCAATGAAAACAGAATACGTTTTATTTTTCAGATAGCTATGTATAGTTTTGTTTTGTTTTATAAAGCAATGAAAACAGAATAAGTTTTATTTTCCAGAAAGCGATGTATAGTTTGGTATTGTTTTATAAAGCAATGAAAACAGAATAAGTTTTATTTTCTAGATAGCTATGTATAGTTTGGTATTGTCTTATAAAGCAACGAAAACAGAATAAGTTTTATTTTCCAGATAGCTATGTATAGTTTGGTTTTGTTTTATAAAGCAATGAAAACGGAATAAGTTTTATTTTCCAGATAGCGATGTATAGTTTGGTATTGTTTTATAAAGCAATGAAAACAGAATAAGTTTTATTTTCCAGATAGCGATGTTTAGTTTGGTTTTGTTTTATAAAGCAATGAAATCAGACCTAGTTTTATTTTCCAGATAGCTATGTATAGTTTGGTATTGTTTTATAAAGCAATGAAAACAGAATACGTTTTATTTTACAGATAGCTATGTATAGTTTGGTATTGTTTTATAAAGTAATGAAAACAGAATAAGTTTTATTTTCCAGATAGCGATGTATAGTTTGGTATTGTTTTATAAAGCAATGAAAACAGAATACGTTTTATTTTCCAGATAGCGATGTATAGTTTGGTATTGTTTTATAAAGCAATGGAAACAGAATACGTTTTATTTTTCAGATAGCGATGTATAGTTTGGTATTGTTTTATAAAGCAATGAAAACAGAATACGTTTTATTTTCCAGATAGCGATGTATAGTTTGGTTTTGTTTTATAAAGCAATGAAAACAGAATAAGTTTTATTTTACAGATAGCGATGTATAGTTTGGTTTTGTTTTATAAAGCAATGAAAACAGAATAAGTTTTATTTTCCAGATAGCTATGTATAGTTTGGTATTGTTTTATAAAGCAATGAAAACAGAATACGTTTTATTTTACAGATAGCGATGTATAGTTTGGTATTGTTTTATAAAGCAATGAAAACAGAATACGTTTTATTTTTCAGATAGCGATGTATAGTTTGGTATTGTTTTATAAAGCAATGAAAACAGAATAAGTTTTATTTTCCAGATAGCTATGTATAGTTTGGTATTGTTTTATAAAGCAATGAAAACAGAATACGTTTTATTTTACAGATAGCGATGTATAGTTTGGTTTTGTTTTATAAAGCAATGAAAACAGAATAAGTTTTATTTTGCAGATAGCGATGTATAGTTTGGTATTGTTTTATAAAGCAATGAAAACAGAATACGTTTTATTTTACAGATAGCGATGTATAGTTTGGTTTTGTTTTATAAAGCAATGAAAACAGAATAAGTTTTATTTTCCAGATAGCTATGTATAGTTTGGTATTGTTTTATAAAGCAATGAAAACAGAATACGTTTTATTTTACAGATAGCGATGTAAAGTTTGGTATTGTTTTATAAAGCAATGAAAACAGAATACGTTTTATTTTTCAGATAGCGATGTATAGTTTGGTATTGTTTTATAAAGCAATGAAAACAGAATAAGTTTTATTTTCCAGATAGCTATGTATAGTTTGGTATTGTTTTATAAAGCAATGAAAACAGAATACGTTTTATTTTACAGATAGCGATGTATAGTTTGGTTTTGTTTTATAAAGCAATGAAAACAGAATAAGTTTTATTTTGCAGATAGCGATGTATAGTTTGGTATTGTTTTATAAAGCAATGAAAACAGAACTAGCACTAATAAATCCAGTTCCTAAATTCCTGTGTGTTAAATATGTTGTCTTCTTCTGTTTTTGGTAAGTATGAAGAAGAGATAGATAAAATCATTAAAGTCAATGAAACAACAGAAAACCAACAAATCTTTTAACAGAATGATGTATGTATCATCATCTTAGATAAGATATTTGTCATCAGCAAACTGAGAAAGTTTGTGTTTGACTTGAGTAGCTGTAATGCCACTTAATTTTTCATTATATCGTATTTGGTGCTCATATTTTAGCACTGAGAATATAAATAAATATTATTTTTCAAGAATACAAGCTCATAAAGCAGGTTAATGCAGTTGAAACTGAATAATTGTTTGAAATAAAATGAGAAATAAGACATTGGATATATTTAATGCAATTTCAACTGCCAAAGCACCTTGCTCTATTTCTAATGTTACAGGAACATAAGTACATATGTATCAGGTATGCAGTATAGGTTTAATGGAGCCTCTAGTTTCAGTGTGGGGTTCAAATGGGTTTTCAACATTTTTTTTTGTGATTAATAAATAAAGATAAAAGATTAGAAACTGCCTAGGAGCCTTTGATTTAATATATAGTTTTATGACTAGATACAGCCATATATAGTCAATGACAGTCAGAACATTATAAAGATGAAAAAAATAGTCAGAGCATTAAAAAGATAAAAACAATAAAGAATTTTTTTTTTTAATCCTGCAAAAGACTTGTACTGATCCCAGTAAAGTATCAAGTAAAGCATCAAGGATAAGAAACAAAAGAGACTCAATAAAAATCTCATATACAGACAAATTATTTAAAAAGCTAGGATCATACGTAATTATGGCACTTGTCTGTTGCAGTCTAATTCTTACCTCATGTAGGATTAATATGAATTTCAATAGCTTTATAACATTAACGGTACCTTTTTACTGCTTCAGATGCTCATTTCAACTATAAATGTCCCTTCGGTGATGCTTAAGGCCTAAATATTTATGAATCCAAGACTTATTAAACAAAATGAAGAGCTTATAAACCAAAAAGTTCAAAAAGTATAGCCAAAGCTGGGATCAACCTAGGGATTATAGACATTTTACAGATTGTCAATGTAGAACCATATTTGAGAATTTTAATTGTTAATCTTTTTCAGGCAATCCCTATCTATTGCAATACTAGTCAAACTAGATGTTATACCAAGTGGAGGGACATGGGATTTCTATCACAGTATCACTGATGTAGCAACAGGCTTACAGGTATCTTTAGTCATTGAATATAATGGTGTGAAAAGTCACTGATAGGGCAGTCCAAATTCACCAGTAAACAAAATCAATTGATTGATTACTTGCTGTTTGCTTTAATATAAAAATAAGGAGATATAGTATGATTGCCAATAAGACAACTATCCACAAAGTTTGTTTTTGTTTTCTTCAGTTTAGTGGCAAATACTTCATGCATATTCAGGATAAAAACAAAACAGACATTAAATAATTTTCTATTCACTGTTTTGTACATAAATCTGGCTGTTAGTTTTCTTGTTTTACATTTGTCATTCTCGGACTTTTTATAAATGACTATGCTCATTGGCAAAAACAGAAAACCACTGGATAGACTGCCTGATGGAACTTATTAACAGTTATTAGATCCGTTTCACAGATGATAGCAGATATGTTCCTAATGTCGTAACTACAATCCCGTCCCCTTTTCAGTAATGTAACCTACCAAATTAGGCTTATTACAGGGTTTGTTTTAATATGAGCAACACGACGGGTGCCACATGTGGAGCAGGATCTGCTTACCCTTCCGGAGCACCTAGCTTAGATCGCCCCCAGTTTTTGGTGGGGTTCGTGTTGTTTCTATGTTGTGTATTGTGTACTATTGTTTGTCTGTTGGTCTTTTTCATTTTTAGCCATGGCGTTGTCAGTTTATTTTTTGACTTATGAGTTTGAATGTCCCACTGGCATCTTTCGGCTCTCTTTTATAGATTATCCAGATGAGGTGTTGCTTTGAAATACCATAAATGATCTGTTATTGCCATTTTCTTAGGCAATGCCAATGTTGTTTTTTTATGATATGGCATTCTTACTCTGCTGAACTGAGAAAAATACCAGTGGTGTCAGATCAAAAATGAACATACGAAAGGATTGAAGGAAAAATGCGAAAATTATTTCCACAGATTTTGTTTAAATAATTTATAATGTACACAATCTAGAAATGTTGGTAAGATAGGACTTTTAACAAATCTTAATAAAAGGAGATATGGGGTATATGTTAATCAGATAGCAACCCAAGATTGCATTAGCATCAGAAAACATGTTAACAATTCACAGTCTTCAATATTGACTTGTCTTCTGATGCCATATGAATATTTATATACTGTAGATTCATTTATTATTGTGTGGACCAATTTCCAGGGATTGAAGGAAAATCGCATTTTCGTAGATATTTGATTTTGTGGTTTTGCCAAAGTCTACATACAAACTTTTAGATTATTTGTACTTCGTTGAACATCTTAATTTGTGGGTTTACCTATACCCACAAATCCACCAAAATTTGTATCCAACGAAAATATTAATAAATCCAAAGTATCATAATGAAAGGATTAGAATAGTTTTGTCAGGACTTTCATTTTCTTTTCAGGATTTCATTATCTGTGTAGAAATGTGGATAACAGTATTGTCAGTACTTTCATTTTCTATTCCAGGATGTCAGTGTTGTCAGAACTTATATTTTCTTTTTTCAAGGATTTAATTATCTGTGTAGAAATGTAGATAACAGTATTGTCAGTACTTTGATTTTCTTTTCTAGGATTTAATTATCTTTGTAGAAATGTAGATAACAGTATTGTCAGTACTTTGATTTAATTTTTCAAAATTTCATTATCTGTTTAGAAATGTTGATAACAGTATTGTCTTACTCTGCTGAACTGAGTATTGTCAGTATTTTGATTGTCTTTTTTCTAGGATTTTATTATCTGTGTAGAAATGTTTATAGCAGCCATTGCTCATTACTACCCATTTTCATACAAACAATTCATGGTGACTGAGGAGAATTTACACCAGTATAACTGCTGTGAAGCCTTTCTGTCCATGTGGGATGTCTCAGACATGAGAGATAATGTGCTGGAGCATGCTAAAATAATAAGTAAGTCCTGACAGGACTGCATAGTTCTACCAAATACCAGCTGTCTAATTATTGTCCCCATCAGTGATTATTATTAAGATTTGCTAATGATATAGATAACAAGCATTTTTGTTTTATTCTGTTTATCCAATTGTTTTAATTAATTTTAATAGCTTTTGAATTGTTTTATTAATTTTACATCTTTATATCACCTGGAGTTCGAAATTAGAGCAAGTGAAAAACAACCTTTGAGAAAGGCCAAGAAGTGTTGGAGGATATTGACACATGCATATGTTACATGGCCTAATTATCTGGTAGCAAAATGATAATAACAGTAAAAATGATGAAGGTTTAAAAAATCAGTCATATTTCTATTTGATATCACAGCTTGCAAAGATTTGGATAAGATTGGTGTCTCTTTTAAACATTTAAAATTGATGTGAGGTTTTATTCATATTTGTGTTCAACATTTATTGTGCGTTTGCTTTGCTTTAGAAAATGTTATTGTCAATGAGATAAATTTATTTGTAAAATTTTGAAATAACCTGTATGATCTAATAAATATATTCAGGGTTGCACAAAAAAAGTTTGATAAATGATATGTTCAAGCAGTTTTCTTTGTCCAAGGGGATCAAGTTCTATTAACACTAAATATAAAGAAAACCCAGACATTGTCTTTAACTTTTTATGACATGACATCTATATTTTATCATTTGTATTAGGCATTACAGCACTTTTCTTTGTCAAAATATCTTAGAATTAACGCAGGCTTTACAGAAAGAGTGCAGACAATTGATATTTTAGTTTGAACAACATTAAATTATGCATGTTTGTATGATTTGTTGTGGTTTTTTTTACAAGATGGTTGTCGTTAGTAGTAACAGTTTTTTGTTGTGTACAATATTTTTTTTATAATTTGTCTGCTAGCTGTTGTGTACTATAATATTAACTTTTACATTATAGGTAAAGCAGTAAAGAAAACAGTGAGTAAACCAAGAATAAAAACAAATGATACAGAAAGGACACCATTAATTAGAGACAGTCAGACTAATTATACATCACATGGGGGTCCAAGTGACTGGGATACAGCTTCCCTAGAACAAAGGGAAATAACTCATAAAAAATCAGACCCTACTGAATCAATGAATAATTACATAGTGTTTGGTTCCAGTTCAGAAACTAATTATAGCAACGATACTCAGACAAACATTAGAGTAAAACAAAACGATCATGTTACTAGTGATAAACTTGAAGTAGAAACAGTAAGACCAATAGATAGTTGTGATATAAAAGTAGTTAGTGTATCGTACAATCAGGAAGAAAGTAACAAAAGTGATAATATACAAACAGAAGGGTTAATTAAAGTACATAGCAATACAGATTACGATAGAACAGTAGAGACTGACCAGACAGGCTCTATACAGGCTGATGTCTCAACAGCATATACAGATGACGCACCTATTGTATAATGCTTTATTGTTACTTGAAGTCAAATGTATTGATGTTAGTATGGTAACTACAATATACAAATTAAAATTGTTAATTATTGCCAAGAAAGTTTGATAAATTAATTTTTCTAATTCTTACCCGATTTATCCTTTTCCTTACCTGTTGATTATTTTTATTTAATCAACATGTGGTTTGTTTGATCTCAATTCTTCATTGGTCAAAATTTGATTATGACGTCAAATTTTCTTGATTTCCTATTGTGACGTCATGAAAAAAGGCGACCATGACTGATAACGTCACATAGAAAGAACAAATCTTTTTGTAGTTCATTCGAAAAGGAACGATTAAGATCGTCTAAAATTCATTAGAGAACAGATTCCACCACCAAATCTCGTGCAATAAGATATTTATCCACACTCGACAGTTGAATTTGAATATGTAAAAGGCTCGGTGAACCTTGCATTTTAAATTTGAAAATTGAACTGTCTCGAGTGGATAAATATTGTATCATATTTGATGAAGTGGTAGAATCTATATACGTATCTGTTGCCAACAAAGGTCTCGATGGCGTCAACTTAGGCAATATCCTTCATCATAAATTAGTTCAGTCGAAAATACCTCCTTATTTTAAAGATCAGTCTGTACCAATAATTTCTTAGACCTATACCAAACCAATTGCAACTAAAATTTTCAATTACAAACACGTTTTGCAGGATCTCAACATTGACGACTTCAAGTCTAAACCTCCTGATTGCACCTGTGCTAGTTCCCAATTCACATATTATCCAGCTGGCCACGTTATTACCGGATACCTCAACATTGTCAATAACACTTCCCTGCGAAATTTGTTATCCAAAGGTCCGAAATATCGTGAGCCTCAATCCATCAATTGGAAATACAACTTCAAAATACTGATGGATTCAGTCGAGGATTATGCCAGGCAATGGACTAAACGCAAGAAAGAAGACGTAGATACTCTTTCCGAATGGATTAAGGCTGCGAGGTCGTTGATACAAATCCGAATTAAGAAACTAAATGGGCATATCAATACCCACGATACGTCAATTTTTAAAGACCCAAATGTTGCAGAACACTTGTCCTACCTCCATGACACGCAGATAAAGCCCCAAACAACATCGTTTTTGTGTGTAAACATCTTTACATAATCTGCTTGATAAATTAATTGGGTATTGACAATTCACTTGGAAACTCAACATATACCCTCACGACACTTACCAAAGAGGAAATCCTGGATAATCATAGGTCTGTTCTATGTTCCTTTGGAATTTCAACCAAAGATGAAGAATTGGATCTTCCATCACTGTATTGGATACCTATACTACATAAGTGTCCTTACAAACAACGGTATATTGCTGGGTCTTCCAAGTGCTCCACGAAACCTCTTTCTAAATTATTAACATCTATTTTATCAGCAATCAAAGCCGGGCTCCAAAGTTATTGTGAGACTGCCTATTCTAAAGGTGGCGTGAATCAGATGTGGATACTAAAAAATTCCAAAGATCTTTTAGAGTACATACAATCTAAGACTCGCTCATCTTGCAATAGTATTAAAACATTTGACTTTTCTACACTTTACACAAATATTCCCCATTCCAAACTAAAAGACAAATTGAAAGAGTTGGTATTACTTTGTTTCATTAAAAAGAATGGCGAACGTAGATACAAGTATCTTGTCTTGGGGAAGAATAAATTCTACTTTGTAAAGAATCATTCTGATTCAAACAAAAAATTCTCTGAAACTGGCATTATCAAGATGCTTGATTTCTTGATTGACAACATATTTGTTACGTTTGGAGGACGTGTTTTTCAACAGACTGTCGGAATTCCAATGGGAACCAATTGTGCCCCTCTTCTTGCCGACTTGTTTCTTTATTATAATGAGGCTGACTTCATACAAAAACTTCTTAGGAAGAAAGATAAGAAGTTAGCAATATCCTTTAACTCTACGTTCCGCTATATAGATGATGTTCTCTCACTAAATAATGGTTAGGAACGGTCTGATGTATAAATAGAGGTATATTGATCCCGATTCCATAAATTGATTTGAAGTGAAAAATTTAACGTGGATAGGAATGAGGACCAAGAATAGGTGGTGTGCGTCTTATTAAAATTTTAGTACACAAACTGGCTTAAAATTGAGAGAGTGATGTGGCACACATAAGAGAAGTTATCTCAAAAATAAATACCAGTGATTTTCCTAGTGCTTAGGGGAAGGGGCCAAGGGCCCATGCATTGGGAATTAAAGTTCGTGAAATGTTGGCTTTGGGGAAAATATATTAGTCCGCCTATACGGAGGGCAACTTGGTAGGGGGGTGGGGGGTTTGGGGACATGCCCCCAATGAACATTTTGAAAAATTAGGTGCAAAATCCTGCATTCTGAGACGGAATAACTGCATGAATTGCAAACAAGATTTAAGAGATTTGTATACAAAAAACCACGATAAGACACCAACAAAATCTCGCGATGATGTCTATATACAATTGGGAATTTTAGAGCTGAGAATTGGGAAAAAAAGAGCATGTTTCTCTTTAGGATTGGGGCCCAAATTCAGACCCAAAATGAGGGTTGGAATATCCCAGAATACACCATAACGTTGAAAATACAGAAGAGCATACATATCAAGCACGGGGAAACTTTCTACGGCCTCCACACAACACGAGAAACAAATTCCGTTAATTTAAAAAAAAACAAAAGATATGGGGTATCCATCCATGACACAAAATCAGTACATGCACAGCAAAAATAAAAACATACAATAAGCAAAGGAACAGCGCTTTTATTTCTGTTCTTGATCTCAAAGTCACAGCGAGGCCTTCAACACGGAGCAAAAAAAAAAACAAACTCGCACCTCTCTGCAAGTTAGCATACTTTCCTTTTTCGTTACAGAAAAAAGCTTTAAACGAATTACAGCAAATAAATTTGCAATGAGATTTTTCAAAAGACCATTTAATTAAATATGAAAACTTTTCCTTGATAAGATTGTGTGGAAGTGTAGTGTAGAGCGTGGAAAAATCATAACTGTCAACAGAATTAAAAGGACCATTAAAAGCACGTATTTTATCTAACACCTCTAAAGAATTTTTAAGACTGCAAAAATAATAATTACCATTATTTTCATAAACTTTATTACAAAAGTTAAAAATAAGTTCTTTGATAGTAGTAAGAGAGGTAGTTAGAAGCACTGACAGATAAGAAGTAGAACACTTACTAGATGCGGAGGTGAAATCAAGCATGAAAGTGCTTTAATCCATTCCTGTTATTCACACAGATGGGACTGCATATCATTTTTTGGGATACGATTGCTGTCAAGCAATCTGTAGACTTTTACCATGGACTCCTTTCCAAGGCTCTCACGTCAACCGTTTTGTGCTTTATATTGAGGAACAACTCAGATTCTTAAGATTGTTCTGTTTTAAAGAGTAAAACAAACAAACAGATTGAATTTAAATTCAGTTAATTTTCTTCTTACAATCCTCATGTTTTGATATCTTCCTTTTTTATTTGCGTTTATTTTACAATACGGAAAATCAGCATTAAGCATCACGTCAAAGTGTTATACTAACCTCGGTAGCCGTATTAATGCGCACGCAATATAATGAAAAAAAATAGATTTTTGAGTGAATTTCTTATTAATACTTCCGGAATCCAAGCTTTCGCGCTGTTTACAAATACAAGAAAATCTAAGACTTCTTATAACAATCGAAATGGTAAATAATCTTATAATAATAACCCTAAGTTATTTTAAAAATGACAGAAACGGTTCCATACCCCGATATTCAAACAGGTAGGCTATACTGAACTGTACACTTACCCAGAGATATTTTTTTTACTAATATCACTATTGACACTAATTAAAACATATCAATCTATGATATTTTAATTTTTTTATTGATGCTTGCAGGTGCGAATCTTCGATTTTGAAGGGGGATTGAAAGTCAAATTTAGGAGTGGGACTTGTTAAAAGGCTATGCATTAACACATACACTATATATGTATCTCCATATTAAAATGATATTGGGGCCCCCAGATTGATTGAATGATTGATAGGTGTTTAACGCCACAACACTATTGTGCCTAAGACGATTATGACTGTCAATGAGACAACTCTCTGTCGGACACCAAATGACATAGAAATTAGCTATAGGTCACGGTACAGCCTCCAACAATGAGTTAAACCCACACCGCAGAACAATTAGATATTGATTATATATACACTAAACTCACATGTCCAATGCAAAAATCAGTGAAAAATATCCTTTTCAAATATGCTATGAGTTGTTCAAGTTTGAGATGATGTTCTATATATTCTTATTTACCTACAAGGGTTTAAACTAATGAATTCATTACTTCACAATTAAAGACTTATCCTGCATTTAAAAAAACATTTAATAAAAAATATACCAGTAACCTGATAAATGAAACACAGTCATGCTAAATAAAATATTGGGTATAAGTTGGTTGAGTAGGAGTTGGCGAAGGTACAAATTGTCGTTTATCTTCAGTTTATTATTGGTGGAAGAAGCTGGAGTGCCCAGAGAGAAGCACCAACCTTTGGTAGGAAAACTGACTATCCTAGTCAATTGAGATTGGAAACCAGCTCACCTGCCATTAGTGAATCCCATAGAAACACAAGATTAGGAGTGTGACTTGCATAAAAATCTATGCATTTTAATTGATTATTATGCTATTAAGCCACTGTCCCCCCTAAATAGACCACTTTCAAATTCATGCACTTTCTGGTAAATTTCGTGTCTTTATGCTTATGTTATTAAGTTACAGTAAGCACTGATTGTAAGACAATGTGGTTTATGCCAATTGACCTCATTCATATAGTCAATGAGTTCTCTTGGAAATTAACTAAAATTTGGTATACATTATTGCTTTCTACCAAGGTGAGCAAGACAAAATTCCAATTACAATTTGAGATCAAAAGGCACTTGATAGCAGTTTCCTGGCTCAAATTTATTTTTTTGAAGTCCAGAAGGTATTCTTGCTTGCCCAGTATTATATGTAAATTTAAGAACTTGAGTCACTCTAGTAGTCAGCTGGGCTATCAGTGAGAAAATCGATCCTGCATCATCGTGATCATTCTAAAGTGCAGTTAGCACTTCCATAAATCAATTAAATTTGATTCACTAGAAGTACATAAAGATAAAAATAGAAAACTAGTTCACCATACAATATCCAATCCAAAAATATTTACTCTATTCAGGAAGTGAATAACACAATTTACTGTTTATATCAAGGATAAAAGTGGATAAGTTGTCTGCTTACAAGTTACTTTAGTAATCCATGTCTTATTTTTATCAAAAGCTACTGATACATACATGTCAAAAACCAATGGGAAGATTTGTTTCTGGATGACACACTTCTTATGCGTACAATGGATTTGTAAATACGAAAGACCAATTTGAAGAACTGAAATTGCACTAAGAAGTAGACACAAAGTCAAATTTTGTGGCTGTTAAGACTTCAGTTAATTTTGGAAACACAGGAGGTAAGAATGTTATTTTAACTATGAATTGTTTAAGATGTTTGGTTATAGCTGATAAAAGTAACATGCAAATGTCTAGTATTTAGTTTTACAGTTAACGAATTCATGTTTTCAGATATATATATATATTAACATGATTTAAGGATGATTCATTGATGTTGCTGTTTTATCCCTGAGCAGCCTTTGTTGGGGCAAAGAACACGAGACACATGATAAAAAATGAACATGAATACTTCCTGCTATGAACTAGACTAACATGATGAGCCAGATGTTTATCATTCTATTTAACAAGATGACAGTTATACAGGAAGACAGGTCACTCTACAGATATGTATTGCAAGTCTTAAAAAAAAGGGTACAAGGTAATCACACAAGAGACATGAACACATTCATAGCACAACACAAAAATTGCATGAACTAGGTTACTAGGTAACAGCACAAAATTCAGTGGACGGATTCTGAAAATGATGGACTTCTGCCTGACAATCCATACATTGTTTTATCAGTAGAACGATATGAGTGTCATCATGGACCTGATAGAAATAAGGAAAGAAGAACAGACCTGATGCTGTAATTTAATTTTTTCATCGGTTTATAAATAAACAATATAATTATATTTTCAAAAAACAACATTATTTATTTAAACAAGCTCGAGAAACAGGAAAGAATGCATGTCTTGGCAGACTTTTTAAACCAATTTTAAAATGAGTACAACATTATGGAAAAATGCAATATCATACAGTACATAAAATTTGATTTGGATTTAGCTGCAAAAGACAAAATCAAAGAGTATTTCAATTCTGTTCTGCAGGAAGTTCAGCTGGTTTACTCAAAACTTGATTATTACCGTTGAAAAGTATTGTCTTAGGATACTCTTTATCATGTTTATATGTACATGATGTAAAAAGCAAAGGATTATATGTACACCTTAATATATGCTGTAAATACACGTATTGCGGCTTATAAAACCATTGTAGTAGAAACGTGTATTGTCAAATTTAACATTATTAAAGTTATGTTCTATAAGTAGCTTCTGATTTGGTTTACTTAAGGCAAAATACTCATTGAAAATTTTTAGAAGATATTCGCTAAAATTTTCTTTTAAAAATGTGAAGAATAAGTATGAGTTGGTTAACTTATGTACTGTTCATATGTTGGGAATGTAATATATAAGATGGTGCTCTATCCACATTTAACACACATACTCTAACATGTTAAATGCTATACGTGTTTGTGTTAATTTTGCAACTACAATGCAGTTTAAACAGTAAATACTGATTTCTATTTAGGTTCCTGACCATGTTTATGGGAAAAAAAGATTTTTAATTCAGCCAACCAAGAAAATGAATTTTCCTGCAACAATCATTGCTAAAGAAGTTATCTTTTTCACAGACTATAAGGTATAAATCTTTTAAATTTCTGTTGGAAACATTGTTATCAGTGTTGATCAGAGAGTGAGTTAACTTAAATTACACTTTTTAATATATATATATATATACTGATAGAAACCTTCATATAAAAAGAAGAACAGATATGGTGTAATCACACATTAGATTAACCAACCAATTCATATCACAAAGAAAAACACAAAAAAACATTCATCTGTCTGTAGTGGCATTCCGTATGGCATCATCTACACTCTTTCGGGCCTCTGGACTGTTCCACGGACAATGTCTTGTACGGATTTGAATGTACTTTGTGTGGACTACTTTATGTTGGTGAAACTCAACAAATTTTGCGTAAAAGGACGAATCAACACCGGTCTGATAATAAAGATCCGCAATTCAGGGTTCTTTATAACCATTTTAATCCACCGGACCATGATCCTTCTTTATCTATGAAAGTATGCATCATCGAGAAAATTTATCAGCACACAAATAGCCCTACACTTAGTACTCCTTTCCGAAAAGATAGAGAAAATTTCTAGATAAGGGAACTAGGTACTGCAATGCCATATGGTTGCAATGATAATGTCAAAAGAGTAGGAAATTTGTCAAGTCCAGCCTGCAGTGATGTTAATGTAATGAGTTTATTTAATACTACCTTACGAAACCAACGTAGTCATGGGCAAAAACATTACCATCGGCCTAATGTAAAAAAGTCTTCCAAATCTAGATCGCCCTCTGGGAGCTTTGATGACCTTCTTTCTCATATTCATCACCCGTTAGGGTTACATTACATTAGAACTATTCTATTTTCACTGCCTGTTAATTTTCTAAAATGTTTGAGAGATTATGCACTTGACAAAGGATGCATAAATACATTTTCTCCAATATACAGACTTGTCAGTGTAATTTGTGATGTAGCTCGTTTCCGTCTTTTTAAACCAGTAAGATCAGAACCTTTACATGAGGAAAAGAGGAAATTTCTTCATGTTTACTTTACCAATAGAGGAATTGATGCAATCAACATCAGCAACGTTCTACATCACAAGGAGGTAACATCTAAAATTCCTATTTATTTTCAAAATCAGTCTGTTCCTATTGTATCCTACAGTTACACCAAAACCATTGCACCCAAAATATTTAACTATATACAAGCATTACAGGACCTTAATTTAGAACAATACCTAAAAAACCCTCTGACATGTGACTGTTCCCACTCGCCTTACAATTACAGACCCTCTGGCCATGTTATTACTGGGGATCTAAACATAATTCAACATGAAAATCTCCGATAGGTGATTTCTCATGGTCCTAAGTTTAGAGAAACCCAACAAATCAATTGGAACCATAAGTTCAAAATTATTATGGATTCCATTGAGGACTACGTACGCCAGAGCATAGGCTAAACGAGAAGAAGTTGAACATGACACTTTGTCAGAATGGGTCATAACAATCAGGTCTCTGATAAAACGTCGCATTCATAAGTTGAAAAACTGTGTGAATGATCGACTAAAGTCCGTTTTCAGAGACAAAGAGGCTGTGAAATGTCTATCATCTCTTAATGATAAGTATGTTGTTGTTCCTGCGGACAAAGCTTCAAATAATATTGTCTTTGTATGTAAATCGTATTCCTACGAGTGTCTTGTACAAGAATTAGGAATAAATGAGCACTCAGGTAATCCCACATACAAAAACATATCATTTGACAAGGATGAGATTTTGGCGAATCATAAGTCCTTCATGGCTTCAATGAACATTGCATTGAACAACAAATCGAGGACTTACCTTGTTTGTATTGGAGACCTAAACTTCACAAAATTCCGTACAAACAACGGTACATTGCCGGCTCATCTGCATGTTCAACTAAAGAATTGTCCATTAGATTGACTAAAATTCTTTCCGCAGTGAAAGATGGTCTTCAGAAATACTGTGAAACTGATTACTCGCGTAGTGGTATTAACCTTATGTGGATTCTTAAGAAATCTAAAGAACTTCTGGATAATTTTAAATTTCGGTCTTTTTCTGAAATTAGTTCTATCAAAAACTTTGATTTTTCAACCTTGTATACCACCATTCCCCATGTGAAATTGAAAACCCGTCTAAAAGAAATAATCCACAATGCTTTTCAACATGAAAATGGTAGCATGCGCTATAAATTTATTACTTTGGGATACCATAAGGCATATTTTGTTAATAGTGAACAAAAGGGTAAAACATGCTACAGAGGAACAAGTGATCAGTATGCTGGAGTTTCTTATTGACAACATATTTATTGAATTTTGAGGTAGACTTTTTCAACAAATTGTCGGCATTCCTATGGGAACGAACTGTGCGCCTCTCCTTGCCGACCTCTTCTTATTTTCATATGAATCGGAGTTCCTTAAGACACTTGTCAAAAACAAGAAGATCAAAGAAGCCAGGTTCTTTAATTTCACTTTCAGATATATTGATGATGTTCTTTCCATTAACAATCCGAACTTTTCTGATTTAGTTCCAATAATATATCCCTCAGAACTAGAAATTAAAGAAACAACAGACACGGCTTCCTCCGCCTCATTTTTAGACTTATACCTCGAATTTGACATACACAGTCATCTCAGTACCAGCATCTATGACAAACGAGACGATTTTAATTTTGAAATTATCAATTTCCCCCACCTCAGTAGCAATATACCAACTTCACCTGCATATGGGATATACATTTCCCAACTAATCGGTATTCAAGAGCTTGCAGCTCCTACTCAGACTTTGTAAAACGTCACCAGTGTCTGAGCAGAAAGTTGATGAACCGGGGGTATGTCAAAGAACGTCTCGTCTTTTTTCTAAAAAAAAGTTCATCGGAGGGTACCAAGACCTTGTTAATAAATATTCCGTATCAACTTCACAAATAATACACGATGGTCTTGAAGTATAGATTCTGCGTATTGACATTGTTTATCATCTTAATAACGTATTATAGTATTCTTTTATTTGTCGTTATTAATATTACTTTCACTATTAAGTCTGTTTTTTTGTGATATCCATCTGACGTGACTCTGTACTTATGTATCCCGTCATACTTTGAACGACAAAATTATTTTATATCTAGCTGTGTGACGTCAAACGCGCGATTCTACGACAGTACTTAATACCTTCCATCCTTTATGGGTGGATTTTACATAGATAAATAAAATCGTATAATAAAAAGCAAAATGAGGATGTTAAATTTGATGTATGCCTTTTTGTGCTTCTTTGTTACATTTGTTTGTTTTTATAGTGATTAAGATGATAACACAATGTTGACTGCTGTACCCCTATTTTTAACATTTTTACCTATTGTTTCTGTTTGTTTTGTTCACGCATCGTTGTCAATATAATGGAATTTGTTGCGACTGTCATACAAGTGAGAGGTTTAGCTAGCTATAAAACCAGGTTCAATCAACCATTTTCTACATAATAAAATGCCTGTACCAACTCAGGAATATGACAGTTGTTATCTATTCGTTTGATGTGTATGAGCTTTTGATTTTGCCATTTGATTAGGGACTTTCCTTTTTGTATTTTCCTCGAAGTTCAGTATTTTTGTGATTTTACTTTCTACACCATAAAGTGAGCTAATGGTGTCACACACTTGTGATCCTACACCCTGTTGAAATTGTTTACTTATATTTTGGCATAGCACAAAATCATGCATTTGTAAGTCTTTACGCTTAATTCTTTGAATGTGTAATGATTGACAATTAAGTCTGGGAGACCATGATTTATTAATTAGTTGTAAATGGCTTTGAACTAGCTTTCAGTAACTGCTAGTATTTTGGTGCTTTGTGTCTATTTGTGTGTGTATGTTTATGTGAGTTGTTTTTATGCCTTATACCAATCTTTTGAGTTAAGTCAATTGCAACTGATTTTTACAGTTTTTATTTATTTTGTGGTGCAACACGACTGTCCAAGGTTAGGGGAAGGTTGAGCGCTCAAAAACATGTTTAACCCCACCACAATTGTTATGTGCTTGTCCCAAGTCAGATGCCTGTAGTTATTTGATTGGTTTTGTTATGAATTAGGCTATTAGTTTTCTCAATTGAATTGTTTCACATTTTTTATGTCGAACCTGTTATAGTGTATATACTGTATGTGTTTTTCTCATTATTGAAGGCCATACGGTTGCCTATGATTGCTAACATCCACTTCAATTGAACTTTAGTGGATAGTTGTCTCATAGGCAATCATACCACATCTCATTATTTTTATATTCATTGGTGAATACTCATCCAACCTTACAAAATTATTGGGTGAGGAAGGATTTGATTTTTGATTATCAAAATTTGATGCAAATCATCCATTTTTTTTTCAGGGAGGGGTATGATTATCTTTGCATTAATTTCAATTGGCCAAACTTTGGCTGTATTATGTTTTTGAATATCCTCGATGATTGGAAGTTCGTAACCCTTACTCGAAATGAAAAAAAAAAATCACAATCTTGTAGCAAATATTATGAACTGTGAATTGAAATATTCTTCACTTATTTGCAAACAGTCTGATACACTTAATTGATGAATAGCTTCGGAAACATGGTCAATCTGTCTATGTTTTGTATTGTGACCCGATTCGGTAAAATAATTAGACATGCTTGAAAGTTCGTGACCTTTGTCTTGGACGGTGGCGTTTGCGCATGTGCAAAAATATATAGGTCAGGTTAATTGTATTATGTATTTGAACACCACAGAATAAATTTGAGATCAAATAACAAATGAATATCTCGAATAAAAGATAAATTGGGACATACTAACTTTTTTATTCTCCATACACAAATTATTCTAACTTTTACACGTGACTTTCGATGGTCAATTGAAAAATCCAGAACTTAACACTTTAAACATGTTTAAAATAACTATAACGATGTTACAATGGCATTAATGCATCGGAGTATATTTTCATTCAATTTGCATTCAATGGTATAGGATTAATTTTTTTTTTACGACCCAATATTGGGCAGGTTTTCAATCATCGACGATACATTGTGAAAGGTCTTACTGTTTGCAACATTCATTGAATTCACTTCACATTTCAATGATTAAATTATCATGTGACCACAAGGTCAGCTCCAAAATTGCTGGATGTGGTAGCCTTAGATTCCAGAAATTTTAATTATTTGAAAAAGGGAAAATACTATTCACAAATAAAGACTCGGGAAAACTGAGGTGTAAGAATTTGTTAATTAAAATAACATAGACGGTACCAATATACAAACCTCCATAACCTGTTTATACTTGAGAGATAGTCAACCATGTTATATGAGTGTTGTTTTACTGAGAACAAGTGTTTTATGGTTATATATCAGTGTACAACTTACTGCCAGGTTACGGAAGTTAGTCTAGTGTCTATACTAACCTCAATAACCTATTTATACATGAGGGATAGTCAACCATGTTATATGAGTTTTGTTTTACTGAGAACAAGTGTTTTATGGTTATATATCAGTGAAGAACATACTATCAGGTTACTGAAGTTAGTCTAATGTCTATACTAACCCCCATAACCTGTTTATACATGACAGATAGTCAACAATGTTATATGAGTGTTGTTTTACTGAGAACAAGTGTGTTATGGTTATATATCAGTGAAGAACCTACTATCAGGTTACTGAAGTTAGTCTAATGTCTATACTAACTTCCATAACCTGTTTATACATGAGAGATAGTCAACCATGTTATATGAGTTCTGTTTTACTGAGAACAAGTTTTTTATTGTTATATATCAGTGTACAACGTACTGCCAGGTTACTGAAGTTAGTCTAGTGTCTATACTAACCTCCATAACCTATTCAACATGAGGGATAGTCAACCATGTTATATGAGTTTTGTTTTACTGAGAACAAGTGTTTCATGGTTATATATCAGTGAAGAACCTACTATCAGGTTACTGAAGTTAGTCTAATGTTTATAGTTCATACAAACCTCCATAACCTGTTTATACATGAGAGATAGTCAACCATGTTATATGAGTTTTGTTTTACTGAGAACAAGTGTTTTATGGTTATGTATCAGCGAATAACCTACTATCAGGTTACTGAAGTTAGTCTAATGTCTATAGTTTATACAAACCTCAATAACCTGTTTATACATGAGAGATAGTCAACCATGTTATATGAGTTTTGTTTTACTGAGAACAAGTGTTTTATGGTTATATATCAGTGAATAACCTACTATCAAGTTACTGAAGTTAGTCTAATATCTATACTAACCTCCATAATCTGATTATACACGAGAGATAGTCAACCATGTTATATGAGTTTTGTTTTACTGAGAACAAGTGTTTTATGGTTATATATCAGTGTAGAACCTACTATCAGGTTACTGAAGTTAGTCTAATGTCTATAGTTTATACAAACCTCCATAACCTGTTTATACATGAGAGATAGTCAACCATGTTATATGAGTTTTGTTTTACTGAGAACAAGTGTTTTATGGTTATATATCAGTGTACAGCTTACTGCCAGGTTACTGAAGTTAGTCTAATGTCTATACTAACCCCCATAACCTGTTCATACACGAGAGATAGTCAACCATGTTATATGAGTTTTGTTTTACTGAGAACAAGTGTTTTATGGTTATATATCAGTGTACAACCTACTGCCAGGTTACTGAAGTTAGTCTAATGTCTATACTAACCCCATAACCTGTTCATACACGAGAGATAGTCAACCATGTTATATGAGTGTTGTTTTACTGGGAAGAAGTGTTTTATTGTTATATATCAGTGTAGAACCTACTATCAGGTTACTGAAGTTAGTCTAATGTCTATAGTTTATACAAACCTCTATAACCTGTTTATACATGAGAGATAGTCAACCATGTTATATGAGTTTTGTTTTACTGAGAACAAGTGTTTTATGGTTATATATCAATGAATAACCTAATGCCAGGTTACTGAAGTTAGTCTAATGTCTATACTAACCTCCATAACCTGTTTATACATGAGAGATAGTCAACCATATTATATGAGTGTTGTTTTACTGAGAACAAGTGTTTTATGGTTATATATCAGTGTACAACCTACTGCCAGGTTACTGAAGTTAGTCTAATGTCTATACTAACCGCCATAACCTGTTTATACATGAGAGATAGTCAACCATGTTATATGAGTGTTGTGTTACTGAGAACAAGTGTTTTATGGTTATATATCAGTGTTGAACCTACTGCCAGGTTACTTAAGTTAGTCTTATGTCTATACTAACCTCCATAACCTGTTTATACATGAGAGATAGTCAACCATGTTATATCAGTTTTTTTTTACTGAGAAAAAAAGTGTTTTATGGTTATATATCAGTGTAGAACCTACTATCAGGTTACTGAAGTTAGTTTAATATCTATACTAACCTCCATAACCTGTTTATACACGAGAGATAGTCAACCATGTTATATGAGTTTTGTTTTACTGAGAACAAGTGTTCTATGGTTATATATCAGTGTACAACTTACTGCCAGGTTACTTAAGTTAGTCTAATGTCTATACTAACCTCCATAACCTGATCATACATGAAGGATAGTCAACCATGTTATATGAGTGTTGTGTTACTGAGAATAAGTGTTGTATGGTTATATATCAGTGAAGAACCTACTGCCAGGTTACTGAATGTCTAAACTAACCCCCATAATCCTTATCTTTTAATCTAGATTATTGAACCTCAATGTTTTGTCCCCCCTTTTAATCCTGATTAGAGTAAACAATTGCTAATTATAATCCATTTGTTTTCGTGTTCCCCATGTTAAGTTGCAGATCAAGTTGTAAATATTCACTTTTCAAGTATTTTAACACTTGCATAATCTGACCGCATGAAGATATTCATTTATCATTACATAATTCATTGCGTTTTCTTAATTAAAATACATGCTAGACAACTTTTCAGGATTACATACCCTTCATCTATGAAACTAGTGTTGAAATGTTTGTATTTGGATTACTATGTGAAATTATTGCTTTTAAATATTCTAAATTGTTACTATAATCTTCCAAATGCAAAGTTTGGTCATACCCAGTCATTTTGTTTCATATTTGGCGTATTTTTCTTCTTCAGTTTTGGCGAAGAAACCATCCTGATGTTGGGTTAACAGGAATTTCTGCAGAGTGTTTGTCATTGACATTTTGTGAACTTAACAAGTAATTAAAACACAGATTTAGTAAAATGAAACATAATTATTGTTTTTTCGGGGTATGAAACTGCTTAAAAAGCCTTTGAAAAGCCTTTTGGTGATATTTTCATGGTATATAATCAAAAACTTCCATATAAGGCAAAATTTAACTAAAAGTACACCAAGACTTTAGTTCCTAGATGTACTTGCAATACTGGTCAAAGCAAACTCAGAAAACAATTCATATTTATTGAGCATAGTAATTACATCATTCTTTTAAAAACAGTCAATGTGCAACTGTATACACAAAATACACATTGGCCGCAGTATGGGCTGTAGTATAAATTTTTCCTTTATCTTTACAAATTCAGCATTTATGAATGTTGTATTGAAACTGGAACTTGAAAATTGGATAAATTACATGATTAATACAAAAAAATTAGAAAATGAAGTTAAAAAGTCCCTTATAGGGGTAAATTCAGTAAATAAATATACGTCATCAGGGACCGCCCATTTAGGGGAGAGCTTTCTGTATAAAACTGAAGTCCTGTGCTCTTCTGATTGGTAGATAATGTTTGTAATAAATATTTTTTGATAGATGGATCAAAACTAGAGTTAAAAAAAAACTACAGGGTTGAAAAGTAATGGGGGTCAGTAAAGGAATTAAGTGCGAATCTACAAGGTTTGTAAACAAGGCCATGTGAATGCCCAAAAATACCGCATGACCCTATGTTTTTATTGTTGCAAAAGATGGAGCTACATTTGTACTTTAATGAATGATATATGAAAGCTTCTGATTTCTAAAGGTAAATCAGGTATAAATCTAATTCAAGACATAGATTAGCATTAAAGTCAATGGGAGATTTTTTTACTGAATTTACCCCTGAACAGGTGAATGATAAGAATTCACCAAATAATGTTATGTTAACACTCTTTTTGAAATTATTATTTTTATGTTTTAAGGGCTACTTGAGAGTTGAATAATTTGTTTGCATCAAATCTTGTGAAATGTAAATATTCTTTTCAAAATCATTCCCCATGTTTAAACGGCTACTTGAAAAGGTTAATAATTTTTATTCACCAAATCTTGTGAAATGTAAATAATCTTTTTATAATCATTTTTCCCATAGCCTAATGGGCACATGAAAAGGTGAAAAACTTGTATTCACCACACAGTGTGAAATGTTAATAATGTTTTAAAATTAATTTCTCTATGTTGAAACGTTTACCTAAATAGGTGAATAATTTGTATTCACCCAATATTGTTTAGAACGTAATTATTTTTTTTAAAACCATCTGCCGATGTTTTAACGGTTACCTGCAAAGGTGAATAATTTATATTCACCAAAACAGTTTAAAATGTCAAAAATATTTTACAAATTATTTTCCTATATTTTCACGGCTACTTAAAAAAGGTGACAATTTTGTATCGACTAAACAGTGTTTGAAATATTAATAATCTTTTTATAATTATTTCCCAATGTTTTAACACCTACTTGAACAGGTGAATAGTCGGAATTCACCAAATAATGTTTGTAGTGTAAATACTCTTTTTCAAATTATTTTCTCATGTTTGAATAAAATTGAGAATGGAAGGCTACTTGAGACGATGAATAATTTGTATTTATTAAATCGTTTCTGAAATGTAAATATTCTTCTAAAAATCATTTCCCCATTTAAACGGCTTTTTTAAAGGGTGTTTTTTTTCTATTCATCAAGTCATATATTTGAAATGTATATAACGCTTGTAATCTATTTTCCAGTGTTTTGATGGCAAAATTAGATGTATTCAGTAAATCATATGTTAAATAATCTTGTTGAATTCCTTCCCTTGTTTTAACGGATATTTAAAAGAAAGTCGAAAGATACCAAAGGGACTGTCAAACTTATTAGTCGAAAACGATCTGGTAATGCCATGGAAAAAACCCGAAAAACTACCAAAAGGCAAACAACAGTATACAAAACACAGCATATATATCCAAAAACTGGGCAACACGAAACCCAGAAAAAGCCGAGGGTAATCTCAGGTGCTCCAGTGATTGATTCCTATATTTGCATCTAATCATATTTCAAATGTGCTTAATGTCTTTTAGGTAGCTTCCCCGTATTTTGAAGGCTACTTTGAATGGCAATTCATTTTGATCTATTTACCAAATCTTATGTTTTCATGGAAACATGTGCATTCATTGTTTAAGAAAAATTGAAATTGCTGCTGTTTAGTGCCAATTGCCGGATTGAAGTGACATCCGCTATTGCTTGCATTAGCAGTTCTAGTTTTTATTATTATTTTTTTACTTTTTTTGGTCTAATCTAGATCCCGGAATTGAATGGACCAAGTTGATGGAACTTTACAATAATGTTAACCACCATCGCGGTATCGTATTTCCAATATGGCCACCGATTCCATGGAAACAGCAAAATGTCCAAAAAAACGATATGCTTCAAAGTTAATGATACTTCACAAAAACATCACTGGTATGTGAAAAAGTGCAATTTATCTTTAGAATTGTCAAAATGGCCGCCGTTACCGTGGAAACTGTAAAATTTGGAAAAATTGAAAAATGATCTTAACTTACAAAAATGTTACTTGCAAAAAATTGTCATGTTTAATTGCGCCGTATCAATTTGGAATTTTAAAAATGGCTGCCGTTTTCTTGGCAAAGAAAACAGTTTAGAATAACGATATGTCATCTGCTCATCTGCTGTACCTATTTTGACGTTTTTACCTATTGTGTCTGTTTGTTTTGTTCACACATCGTTGTCAATGTCGTGGAATTTTATGCCACTGTCATACAAGTCAGAGGTTTAGCCAGCTATAAAAACAGGTTTAATCCACCGTTTTCTACATTAAAAAATGCCTGTACCCAGTTTGGAATATGACAGTTATTATCAATTCGCTTGATGTGTTTAGGCTTTTGATTTTGCCATTTGCTTAGGGGCTTTCAGTTTAGAATTTTCCTCGGAGCTCGGTATATTTGTTATTTTATTATTTTTTTCATTCCAACTCCGTTGAGGGTGCCATAATTAAAAAAGAATTGTTCAGTGAACAATTGAAGATCACTCCACCTCACATTGGGGATGATCAAGGTTAAAAAAAACCTTTTAGTATTGTTCTGATTATTTGTACTTATCACCTTTCTTTGGAAAAATCTAAAGGGTTTGTTCTGATAATAATCAATATTTTTTCCTCCACTTTTATTTCGTGAATGGTATTCTTGGTTCTCAAAATGTCAATAAAATCTTTGATATTAAAAAGTCATTGTGCTTTCCAAAGTTATTTCTATTTATCTGAAATTTATTCTAGGTAATAGATGTCACTTCAAACTATACTTTTCTAGTTAGGCTGCCATTTCACCCCTTACGTAGAAACATACAGTTAACAAAAAAAAAAAGTAAAATTCACCCTTATAAATTTTACCATCTTCTTTCCTTACTTTCTTACAAATTAAGATAACTCTTTGTTTAATATACCGCTTTGTGCATATGCATTAATTCAGTATCTTTCATATATTTGATTTCCAGTTGTTAATTTAGTTAAATATATACATTCTTGTGGAAGAAGCCAATTTAGCAAAAATTACAGAAAAAAGTACAAAACAATAAAATTTTGGAATTGGAAGAAATAAACCTGTCACATCAAACCGAAAGTGACATTTTTGAAACCAGTGATAGCAAATAATTTTCCTTATATTCCTTAGATAATAAACTATCTATTTTTGGAAGCAGTGTAAAATATTAATTAAAAAAAAAATTCAATTTGAAGCTACTAATTATCTCCTTTACATTATTAAAAAAGTACTACACGCTAAGTTTATTAAGGTTAGGTAAGAAATGTTCTATCACTATTTTAACTGAAAATTAACATTTTGCAATCTTATTGTTTTAAAAACTGATTTGAATTTGGGGACGAAAGATCTTTAAATGTTCACTGAACATTTGATTTTTAATTGTAATTTATTTAATAATCTTTGAACGTGAATATCTTAAACCTTGAGATTACTTCAGTGCTTGATTATTGGTGTTTGGTGCCACTTTCAGCACTCTAGGCTACATTGTGGTGATCAAATTTGATTGGTATTGAAAGCTGTAGTGCTTCATAGAACCATCAACCTTTTTGTTAAGAAAAACTGGTAATCCGATTCAATAAAGATCGGAGTTCGAGTCACCTGCCATTTGCGAGTTTCGACCTCAGTGTTGAAATGTAAGTGATATTTGAGATGCACTACTTAGACCACTGTACCACCGAGGCCCCTTGTCTCAGAAAAAAATCTATGATGCCTTAAGACATGTGAAAAGTTTTCTCCCAAATTCAGAGGATTTCATTTAAAAAATTTGTTGTAGTTCAGGGATTCCTTTGATGACCATTGTGTCTTTATATTGTAAAAATGTATCTCGGCTGATGTTTAGATCTAAACTATAGATTTGTTTATAACATTTTATCATACTCACAATTAGATATCAGGACAATAACTAACACTATTCCTTAAATAAAACCAAATTGCTAACTATACAAAAATACGTCACAATTTAATATATTTCAGAAACAGTCCTTATTTTTGTTAAGCTATAATAATAAATAAATTACATTTCAATTCAACTAACGCAAACAAATCAAAGCAGGTCAATGTAACAAACCATTATTCATAAAGTAAGATTCGTGAGCACTATCATGTATCAAACCAAACACATAAACAAAAAGAGACTGATATCAATATGGAGAATAAACAATCATGAGTCGAAGAGCTCGGGAGAAAAAAACAAAAAACGACAAAAAACTAAAACAATCTCCAAAACACTATGTAATAAAAATAAAAACTAAGCAACACAAACCAAACAAAAAAGAGGGTTTATCAGGTGCTCCAGCTGGATTAGAACTATCCTGTTGTGTATGTAGCATCCGCCGTGTTTGTTAATTGAAAATACAAGTTTTCGTTCAATCTCATTCGATATTTCCCAATCGAAGAATAGAGGAATTGAGAATGGGAACGGAATGCTAATTTTTTTATACAAGATCCTGTAATGGTATTGATTGATGACATAATGTTAGATATCGAAAGAATCACAAGAGCCGTTCGAAAACAAGACGGTCTTAAAAGTCTATTTTGAATTAATGCTGCGACGACATCATAATTATTTGGACTAACACAATACTTTATCCACGAAAAATGGAGATTAATTCGACTATACTGACAAATAAGACATATGTGAAATGTACCGAAATAATAGAATGCAAACCACAAACGATACGACATAGTACAATATCAAACCAAACCCACTAACGAAACATAACTAAATACATGAAAGTTGGATGTATAAATACCGAGACACGTCGTATAGCAATGCAAATTCACACTCGACAAAACAGTCATAATTATTTGGACAAACACAATACATTATCCACAAAAAATGGAAATAACTCGACTATACTGACAAATAAGACATATGTGAAATGTACAGAAAAAACAGAATTCAAACAACAAACGATAAGACATAACATAATATCTAACCTAACCCACATAAGAAACCTAACTAAATACATGAATGTTGGATGTATAAATACCAAGACACGTCATAAAGCAAAAAGAGAAACAAGTCTACAAAACACTAGATAAAATCTAAAGAATGACCGAGACGAACCACACGAAAAACTGTTTGTAATCCAAGGTGCCCTGGAACGTGCGCTACACATGTTAAGGAGGATCGGCGTACTATTCTGGAGCACATGAGATCACCCCCGATTTTTTGTGAGGTTCGTGTTGCTCAGTCTTTATTCTCTATGTTGTGTTTTGTATACTGTTGTTTGTCATTTGGTTCTTTTCTTTTTTTTGCAATGGTGTTGTCTTTTTAGTTTCGACTTTGAGATTGAAAGTCCCTTTGGCATTTATCGCCTCTATTTTACACATTATTTGAAAATAGTTTCACATACATTAGAATATGTGCTGGTATGAAACAATAAGAAAGGCAATTATTTTTCTTGTTTTGAGCTGAGTACAAATAAAAATTATGATCTCACAAAATATGTGGTTGTTCTCTTTACACTGCAACTCTTACAGACTGCTCAAATAGTCCAGTTGTAGTTGTAGTTTTAGCAATTATTGCTGACACATGTTTATAGTAAATCTATATTGTTAAAAAGAAACATTTATTAACTTAGGTTTAAATAAATAGCTCAGGTTCCTATTATTTTGAAATAACTTAGCAGTATGGTTGATTTGTTGATGTAAGAAAATATTGTAAAAATGCAACATACAAAAAAATCTTGGAAAAACATTGATGTTTTTCATCATGTTCATAGGTCATATTTACACAAGTATTTTCAGAACAAAAACATTTTATTGTTATATCAATATCAACCCTGTTTTGTACTAGACCGACACACTGAGCCGACCAGTCTTTGCTCTTACTCCTTAATGCCGCGTGCTTAGAGGAGAAGCAACAAATACCAATTTTCAAGTCTTTGGTTTGAATCGGCCGAGGTTCGAAGACACGACGTTCTGCACTCGAGGCGAAAACGCTACAACGAGCCCACCGAAGCGGTTATTTTCATTTACTAGCACTAGGTCGATAAACACTGCTAGTAGATTAATACTCCCATAGGGTACTAGCAACTCAGTACTCAGTGCTTTGGTCCTTATATATTGTTTAACAAACTTTTCTTAAATTATTCTTTGAAAAATTAATAAATCTTTAAAAAAACTAAGGTTTCAACTCCTCAGGAAAAACAAATTGTTTGGTCCTTTCATTCATATTTTTGTAGCAGCTTATCTTTACAAATACATTAAAAAACATTTCCCACCGTTACATGTTATTTGTCGTACCAATTGCCGAGTTAATTTTGCATGATGATTACATACATTGCTTTTATACAGCACGAATTATAGATAAAAGGAAAGTAAATCTCATGCGACTGTCATACAAGTGATAGGATAAGTCAGCTATAAAACCAGTTTTAATCCAACATTTCTTCATAAGGAAATTCAGGTACCAAGGCAGAAACATGACAGTTGTTTTCCATTCGTTTGATGTGTTTGAGCTTTTGATTTTGCCATTTGATAAGGAACTTTTCGATTTGAATTTTCCTTGGAGTTCGGTTTTTTTTCATTTTACTTTTTACCACCCTAAGAAAATATTTTGGACTCTGTTCTTCTCTATATTGATAAAGGTAAAGTCCCAAATGAGATAAATATCTACCAGTGACCACAATACCTGAATTTTAGTACTTTTAGGTCATGGTAGGGACTGCAAAAATGAGTAAAACACATACCGTAAAGCAATATATTTAAGAATAACTAAATTTTGTTATTGGTATATATTATCTTATTTACAGTTCACTGGTTCATAAAGGTTTTGGATTTGATAATCAATGTTGCAAATATAATTTTCGGAAGAAACTTTATAAACTGATTACAAACGTTGAGAATTTTAATCCTTGTTTGCTATTAGATGTGTCCCATTTTGCAACAAAAACATACTATGATGTAACTTTCTAACCGTTTATGTGACCCCATAACACAAATTTGTCTGACCGACGATTCAAATCGCCCTTAATTCACCTAAAGGAAATGAAAAGTGTGTGTCTACAAACCAAGCGACAAATTAGAATCCGAAATTACGAAAATTCCGATATGATTTGAAAAATGTATTGTTTTTAAAAGTTGACTGTCAGAATTTCATCCCTATTATTCACATTTTATTTCGAAAAATATAAAAAAAAACATTTAAAAATTAAAAAAAATATAAATATCTAACCTCGTTCCATACATGTCAATTTTATATAAGTCAGATTTTTGATGTTATGAAAAAATAAAGAAATTTTCAATGTTATCTACCATACACTATTTCAATAGCCTCTGTTGCAGCTAGTTTTTTCTTCTTCAAATAATGAAGGATTTATATACATTTTTAATTTATTTCCAAACAAACCACATCTTCTTTTTTATAATTATTCAAAAGTTTTGCACTGGTTTGTTCTCTTTACAATTTTTCATCAGTTACAAAGTATCTGCTTAAAAGAGGTTCGAAAGATATCAGAGGGACATTCAAATTCATATATCGAAAATAAACAGACAACGCCATGGCTAAAAAAGAAAAAAAAGACCAATAGACTAACAATAGTACACAAAACACAACATAGAAAACTAAAAACTGAGCAACACGAACCCCACAAAAAACTTGAGGTGATCTCAGGTGCTCCGGATGGGTAAGCAAATCCTGTTCCACATGCGGCACCCGTCGTGTTGCTCATGTTATTATCATGTTAAGGTCTAATTCGGTAGGTTACATTCGAAAAAAGGTACGGGGTTGTAGTTACAACATTAAGAACATATCCGTTATCATCTGTGAAACGTATATTCCATAACGGACAACCAACTCGTGATGGCGTCTATAAAATTTACGAAGGGATGACTTCAAGTTCACCACTTGGAACTCTTGGTTTAATAGCTTCCATGTTAGCATCAACCCTCTATCAAGGAAATCATGATAGGAAATACAAGCCCTGGAATATTGTATCAGCTGGGAGATATATACTCCGTATGCAGGCGCTGCTGGAATGTTGCTTCATAGAAATGGAAAGTTTACAATTGGGAAGCTTAAATCATCTCTTTTATAGTAAAGTTTTGTTTTAAACTGACCCTCATTGTCAATTTCTAGATGTAAGTCAAGACATGAGGCAGACTTAATTGTATTTGTTGTATCCTTTATCTCAACTTCGATGGGATAGATTCGTTCAACATAGTCACCAAATTTTGAATTATTAAGCGAAAGAACATCATCTATATAGCGGGAATTAAAGTCAACGGATACTGCTAACTTCTTTTCTTTCTTCCTGTGAAGTTCCTGTATGAAGTCAGCCTCATATGAATAAAAAAACAAGTCGGCAAGAAAAGGGGCACAGTTTGTTCCCATGGAAAAGCCGATTGTTTGTTGAAAAACACGTCCTCCAAACATAACAAATATGTTGTCAATCAAGTAATCAAGCATCTTGATAATATCAGTTTCAGAAAATTTGTTGTTGGAATCAAAGTGATTTTTTACAAAGTAGGATGTTTCCCTCCCTAAGACACGATGCTTGTATCTACGTTGGCCATTTGTTTTTATGAAACAAAGCAGGACCAACTCTTTCAATTTGTCTTTTAGTTTGGAATGGGGAATAAATGTACTTGTGTAAAGTGTAGAAAAGTCAAATGTTTCAATACTATTGCAAGATGAAAGAGACTTAGATCTTTTGAATTTTTAGTATCCAGATCTGATTCACGCCACCTCTATAATAGGTAGTTTCACAATAACTTTAAAGCCCGGCTTTGATTGTTGATAAAATTGATATTAATAATTTAGAAAGAGATTTCGTGAAGACCCAGTAATATACCGTTGTTTGTAAGGACACTTATGTATCCAATACTGTGATGTATGATCCAGTTCGTCATCTTTGGTCGATATTCGATAAGGAACATAGAACAGTACTATGATTATCAAGGATTTCCTCTTTAGTAAGTATCGTGGGGGTATAGGTTGAGTTTCCAAGTGAATTGTCAATATCTAATTCATTTATCTAGCAGTTTATGTAATGTGATTTACAGACAAAAACGATGTTGTTTGGGGCTTTATCTGCGGGGACAACATATTTGTCATGGAGGAAGGACAAGTGTTTTGCAACATTTGGGTCTTTAAAGATTGATGTAGCAAATGTATTAATAGACCCATTCAGTTTCTTAATTAAGATTTGTATTAAAGATCTCACAGCCTTAAAAAATTCGGAAAGAGTATCTCCGTCTTCTTTTTCTCGCGTTTAGCCCATTGCCTGGCATAATCCACCATTGACTCCATCAGTATTTTGAAGTTGTGTTTCTAATTGAGAGATTTACATTGTAGGCTCACGATATTTCGGGCCTTTGGATAACACATTTCGCAGATAAGAGTCAGGAGGTTTAGACTTGAAGTCGTCAATATTGAGATCCTGCAAAGACAAGGCTTTGAATGAATTCTTGCAGCTGTTTGTATATTTTGTTCTTCAAGTGCAAATCAAGAGTTAGATATGATAACTTCAACATTCCCTATCGAAGCACACACCGTGTCTTATCTCTTCAGGAGTTCATGCAATACCCTCAGTTTCCGCTTTATACCATGAGTTTTATCATCTTTTTGGATGTAGTTTTTGAACAACGGTAAATTCCTGCTTTCTCTAATTCCTTAATACACATGATAAATAATGTTGCATGAATAAGGTCTTGGTCGTTAAACATTATGCTCTAACAATCCAAAAGATAAACGAAAGTACAACGTAAATGTAAGTTAATTGCATTTAAAATTAGTAACAAGGATCGGGAGTAAAAAGTAAAATCACAAAAATACTGAACTCCTAGGAAAATTCAAAACGGAAAGTTCCTAATCAAATGGCAAAATTAAAAGCTCAAACACACCAAACGAATAGATAAATAAAGGATACAGTAGTATACCGCTGTTCGAAACTCATAAATCGATAGAGATAAAAACAAATCCGGGTTACAAACTAAAACTGAGGGAAACGCATCAAATATAAGAGGAGAGCAACGACACAACAAAAACACTACATTAAAATGTAACACACACAGAAACGAACTATAATATAACAATGGCCATTTTCCTGACTTGGTACAGGACATTTTAAGAAAAAAAATGGTGGGATGAACCTGGTTTTGTGGCATGCCAAACCTCCCGCTTTTATGGCAACGTCAAACACAACACCAAAACGACAACACCACATGACAGGACCACAATACAAATAAATGGGAGAACATATAGGACAAAGAAACACACGAATAATAGCTAACAAAAGGTACTAGGCTTAAAATTCAATACGCCAGACTTGCGTCTCGTCCACACAAGACCAACCAGTGACGCTCAGATGAAAAAAGTTTGAAAGCCAAAACAAGTGCAAAGCTGAAGAGCACCGAGGACCAAAACTTCCAGAAAGTTCAAACAGTAAATTTTATAAAATGACTATATAATAGATATACATGACAAAACCGAAGTGGGGCCTAACTACAGAATAAAAACGGATACATTACATAAAAAAACTTAATCCAACACATAAAAATACACAGCCGAGTTAGCCAAAGCCTCAACGCACAAAGTGACGTCACATTTGAAATTCTAAAAAAAAAACACAAAGTGACGTCACATTTGAATTTGTAAAAATATTTCCCCAGAGTATTAGGATTGATTCAAGATTAGATTTGTAATACTGACATTACATTTATTAATAACAATGAAAATTACAATACTTATTAATATCAAATTGTGGTAGTAATTAGATAATTAATTGTATTATCTAGCTATGTCGGTGTTTCTTCTGAATCAAACTGTAAACCAAATATATCGTATAAATTTCGTTGAACCAAACTAAAATCTAATAAATGAAGGGGGTGATTAATTATCTTTACCATAACACACGAATATAACAACTGTCATATTACTGACTTGGTACAGGCATTTTCTGAAGTAGAAAAGTAGTAGAACCTGGTTTTATAGCTAGCTCACTTGTATAACAGTTGCATGAAATTCCAGTATATTGACAACAATGTTTAAACAAAACAAACAGACATAATAGGTATAAATGTAAAAAATTGGGGTACAGAAGTCAACATTGTGTTATACTCTTAATCACCTTCAAAACAAACAATCATGTCAACAAAGAAAAACAAAAAGGTATATAGACAAAGCACGTCAGTAAAAACGAAAAACAAGAATACAAAAATTTACCATAGCACAATAAGACAATTACGGTATGTATAAGTACCGAGCCACGTCAATGAATAATAATAAAAATAGACTAAACAGTATAAGTTATAATTTTCAAATACAAATGAAAGAACACTTTAACACGTAATTAAGATGAAAAACAACGTCAGTAACTAGAATGCATGCTTCAAGACCATCGTGTATCATTTTGAAGTTGATACGGAATATTTATCAACAAGTTCTTGGTATCTTCCGTTTAACTTTTTTTTAGAAAAAGGACGAGACGCTCTTTGACATAACCCTGATTCATCAACTTTTTTCTCAGAAACTGGTGACGTTTAATAAAGTCAAAGTAGTAGCTGCAAGCTTTTGAATACCGAATGCGTTTGGAAATGTATATTCCATATGCAGGTGAAGGTGGTATATTGCTACTAAGTAAATTACCTGTTAGTTATAGGTTGGCACAAAAACCTTTTATTTGTGAAGTGTAAAGAATTGCATTCATTATCTGAAATAAAAAAAGGCAACATAAATTGACTGGTATTCAGTATTTCTATTCCAATAAAGGAAACATTAATTCTAGCGCAATTCGTTTAACAACATATATTTTGAGTGTGTTATCAATCTGTAAATATGAGCAAGCTGTCATGTTGGTTTTATGATCGACCATTCATAGCCTTTACGGTCACAATCATTATGTGTCTTATGTAGACAAAACATGCGTCTGGCATACCAAATTGTAAGCCTTTTAGTTATATCCTTGGTGATGTCACAACTAAGTAATGAGCAATAAAAAAATGAATGTTTAGTTTATTTTGCTTTAGCATGGAGATAATTACGTTACATTTGATTTGTCCTAAATATCTAGACTTCATCAATGTTGATCGTCATTGAATTTTTGTATTCAGGATATGTTCCAAAAGTCGTGATCACACTCATGTCCTATGTGTATGAAGGGCCGTTCGGGTCATACTTCATTTCATTACACGTACGCTTGAGGTACGCGTAACATGTCGTTTACGTACACTAGAGGTACACGTAACACTTTGTTCACGTTCCCTAAAGGTAAACGTAATTGTTCGTTCGTGCAGCTTACCGCACCAGCACAGAAAACCAGTCATCGTTTTCCCTGAATAATGGATTACTTGTCATAACATCATTTCATTTTACCCCCCAACCTCAAACTACTTGCAACAGAAGAAAAAATAAGTTGAGTGAGGAAAAGTATAGTTTTCACCAGGAAAAAGTCCCCATTAAATTAATGCAGATATTTAAAATTTTAGCTGAAAGAAATTAATTATATACTTTAAGGATGTGCATATGATAAGGGAAAAGTTTTAAAAATTTGGCAACATCCGACAACCAAACGAAGAGTACTGTTTTCCATGTACACAGCATGTTTCCAAAATTAATGTTTAATATGAATTTAGGTTTGAATCAATAATTTTAACCGAGTTTTAAAACTTTAAATCAAGTAAAATAAATGTTGTAAAAAAATCCTGATTCCATCGGTCAATCAGTATTCTTCAGTAGCCGAGTTCATCGTGCATAGGGTAAAAAAGTTATTCCGCATAGGTGATGAAACAGTAACGTATACCAGTAGGGTACGTGAACAAACTATTACGCGTAACTCTAATGTACGTGAACAAAGTGTAACGTGTAACTCTAGGGTACGTGAAAAAAGTGGCACTTGTACCTGTAGTGTACGTGAACGACCTGTTACGCGTACCTCTAGCGTATAATAATAACATAAATATGACCCGAACGGCCCCTTATATTATTTGTCTTGATTGCAAAATTATCAAAAGTGACTTATCACCGTATTTTTCGTTGTCACGGGCAACATAATCGATTGCTGTGGTTGAGCCCTTGCATATACCATTTATGAAGTACTAGAGTTCAAACCGAATTTAGCGTAATTCATGTTTTGGAAAGCAACTAGAAATATAACAGACAACAATGGAGCTCGTGCATGTTCACACTATACGGACTTCATAAGTAGGAGTGTTCTCCTTACGCAGAAACTACTCCAACAAAGTTATGAGGAGGAAAGATTAAAAATGACACTCCGTAAATTTTATGATTTATGGACACCATCACGAATTGGTTGATCCATACGATGTGTCTGTGTCTAAACTAACTAAGGACATTTTTACCACGTCTTAGATTGTGGTTTACCATTTACGTTGTCTGGTCTTTTAAGTATCGAACGTGAACTATTCCCGAATACGACGGTTTTGCTGTGTGTGAATTCGCATTGCTATAAGACGTGTCTCGGTATTTGTACATCCAACCTTCATGTATTTAGTTACTAGTATGATGTTTTAATGGTAATTCAGATCGGATATTGTTTTATGTCTTATCGTTTGTAGTTGTAATTCTATTTTTTAATTTTCTATTCGTATATAAAAGAAAAGATAATAAATCACCAAGTTCATTTATAGGATTTTAGTTTAAAGCAACTATATGTAAAGGTTTATTTTTGTTTTACAGTTTGATTTCGAAGAAATACCTACATAGTTAAATAATACAATTAATTACTCAATTACTAACACAATTCTATATTAATATTCTTGTAATTGTTATAAAATACATCAAATAACATAATTACAAACCTAATCTCGATTTATATCCAATTTTTAGAAATTTAACTGTGACGTCACTTTTTGTGGCGTTGATACATTCGTGTGATGAACAGTTCGTGATTCTGTTATGCTGTTTTTGTGGACTGTACTAAATTATTTTAGGTATTTATGTTATTCTGTGGTAAACATGTCGAAATGTACTATTATATTATTTATTTATGTATTTCTCTATCCTGAGTGTCCTTGCATTTATTTGTACTGTATTCTTGTCATGTAATATGTAATGTTGTAATTTTAGCGGTATATTCAACATTGTCATAAAACGCAAGGTTTGGCTAGCCACAAAACCAGGTTCAACCCACCATGTTTTCTTAAAATGTCCTCTACCAAGTCAGGAATGTGGCAGTTGTTATCTAAAAAGTTAAATCACAAAAATACTGAACTCTGAGAAAAATTCAAAACGGAAAGTCCCTAATCAAATGGCAAAATCAAGAGCACAAACACATCAAACGAATGGACAACAACTGTCATATTCCGTACTTGGTACAGGCATTTTCTTATGTAGAAAATGGTGGATTGAACCTGGTTTTATAGCGCTAAACCTCTCACTTGTATGACAGTCGCATCAAATTCCATTATATTGACAACGACGCGTGAATCAAACAAACAGACATATTAGGTAAAAATTTCAAAATAGGGGTACAGCAGTCGACACCGTGTCACAATCTTAATCACAACAAAAACAAACAAATATTTAACAAAGAAGCACAAAAAAGCATATATCACATTTAACAACCTCGTTCATTGCTTATTTATTTTTGTATTTTATTTATGTATGCCAAATCAACCCATAAAGGATCGAGGGATTTAGTTCGTTTCTATGTATGTTGCATTGTCGTTTGTTTTTTGTTGCACTTCAGTGTTTCTGTTGTTTCGTTATTTTCCTCTTATAGTTGATGTGTTACCCTTGGTTTTAGTTTGATTTGTTTTCTCTCAATTATTTCGGCAATATAAACTCGGACTATTTCGAGTCCTATTGTAAGAATATTGATGCTTCCGATCTTTATATGTTTTTGGTTTGACGAACTTTTGGCATTGGGAATCAGTGTTGAAGTAGGTATTACGCGTTTATTTATTTTCATCTTATATTGTAAAGATGTATTCCAGTTTCAATTATTGCATAAATTGATCAGTGGTCAACTATAGAACCATTAACAGTATATTGTTGATATGTACAATGTTATTCACGATACCCGTATACCATACCAAAGTCTTTTTTCTAAATCATAATCATATATGGCCATACCTATTATAAGAATCTTGAATATATATAGAACACAGAATTGTAAAATTGTACAGTCAGATAAAGAAAAAGTTGAACATATCTAGAGCGAGGTTGACTAACAGGTTGATTATATATATAAAAAAAGGAAATAAAAAAAAATTATTCTTATTAAAGTCATCCAAGTTATTTTAGCATTTGTTATATACCATACATGTATGCTTATACTTAGATAGATCCCTGCGTACATTGTTAAACTTTCGTAGACTTACAATTGAACACTAGGCCAGAGGAGCAAGCCTGATATGTGTATGACAGTGCTGTTTTGATGCTGCTACAGTCGTCAACGGTGTTGCTGTTACAAGTTGTTGATCCACTGCTGTCTGTATCACTGCTACACAATAGTATTAAATAATACTCGGTATTCACTTTTTTATTTGTATATACTCTTATGTGTGGTTCATTTATGTTAAATTTTAAATGATTTTTACAGTGAACTAATTATATCTGTATGTTGTGGGCTCTTTTATACTACTTTGAAGACGACATTCATGTTATATGACCATGATGTCCAAATATTTTGATCGTTTCGTAACTTTCGTTGTGTGATATTGCAATAGATTTTTTGTTTTGCCAAAATAGGATTTTTTATGGATTAACTTGATTAAGTTACTTGCTTTGATTTTCTTGTAAACTTGAAAGTTAAACATTGAAGTTCTTAAGTGCTATATTAAATTCCATTATTTCAAACTTGGTTATGCAGTTTATTTTTTAAGCCAGTTTAGTAATCTTGAAAACTTATTGTACACAAATCAGAAATGATTAATTTGATTGTGTTTGTTTTTAAAGCAATTCAAGCTTTAGATATACATAATTTAGTGGATGTCATCATATTTTTGTAATCATGTCCTTCTGTAATTTTAAAAATGAAGGAAGAAATTCTGCATGGCAAAAATTTGGTTAATATTTGCAAGTATTACGCTTAAAATTTATTGTTATGCTATAACTACATTATGTACATGTAAAAATATGTTAACTTGTTTTTGTGTATAGAACGTTTTAAGTTAAACCTTTTTACTCTTTGTTTAAGTTTAAAGATTGTATATTAGTACTTTAGGTAGACTGTGGTGGTAATAAGATAAATTAAAAAAAAGATTTTGTTTGAATACTTGTTAAGCCAAACATGGTGAAATGCTTATTGAAGAATTAGTCGAAACTGATTATTTGCAATCAAAATTAATTTAGTACCCCAATCTTCCTTTATTCATCATATGTTCATATTCATGTTTTTCTATCGTACCTGACTGCCCAAGTATATAAAGTTGTTGCTTTTCAACAATTTTCTGGCAATCAATTTGGTATAAGGTTGGATTCTGTTTTTTGAACTCCTTGTCTGTTAGAAAGTTGGCATTGTCGTATACATAATTTATCATAAAATTGATGTAGGTGTGGTTGAGTATACATGAGTGGTCATGCCAAACTTTTATTTGTCTTGTTCTTTCTATTGTTTTTAATTTGTTTCGTAAAAATTCAGTGTTGCCTTCAGTGTTGTCTTCATTCAGTTCTTTAAGTCTATTTATTATTTTTTCTTTGTTCATTTCATCGTAATAACTGTCCTGGTTTAATCTCAGTATACCTGCTTTTTCTATTCTTTTATTTTCATTTGCGAGTATTTCATCCAATGGTATTTTTCGACCGAAAACGACGACTTCTTTTACAGAAAGTGAGCCGCCCTCTTTTGTAACTGTATTAGACGAGAATGTTTTTGGGGCAATTGGCCTCCCAACTTTTATTGTGCCGTCATTTACTTGCGTTTTAACTACTGCTCTCAGTTTTTTCGCTGATCTAGGAAGTGGCTTGGTGACTTTAGTTTTTATGAATTTTTTCTTTGCCCTTTTGACCCTTCTTATGTAGTCACGCCCACTTACCTTGATTGGGTATTAAATTGATAAACATTAATGCCATTGGATTTTACAAAAATTATCAAAACTTGACCTCTGTTAGTGGGAATCTGATCTTTAATGGTTTTAACGTCATACTTTCTGGCTAAAGCTGACCAGTAAACATTACTGCCAGCAGATAATGATGAGATCTCCTCCAGAAATTTCTCTTTTTCAAAGATATAGTTATCAAAGTTTCCATGATGTTTTTTTGGTTTGCAAATGCCTTCCATCTCCTTTCTTACCCTTATAATCATGTTTTCTTTTGCCTTTGGTTTGCTTGTGAAGTAAAGTTTTCTTTCCCTTTCATACTGTGCAAATGATTTTCCTGATGACAGAAATGTTTTTACATCTTCACTATCATTCTGAATTGCTTTGTTTATAGATTTCGTATTTTCTGTTAGAATTTGATTTGTTTTTTTTTCTTTTTTCTTGAGGAGTCTCTCTGGGTGATAAGTTTAGAGATTCTGTCATAGAATCTTCAAATGTTTTTTGAAACTCGCTTGTTAATACAGGATTTAATGTATGCACGACTGATTTGGCAATCGTTGCTGCAGACTCTGTGTTAGATATTGATTTGATGCTCGAGACTAAGTTTTTACTGAGTTCATTAATTGATTTCATTGATTTTGAGAAAGTGTGAAGGGAGGATTCCTCTGAATGTATAGAAGTACAAACAAAACAGTCTTCGAGCTGATGTTGTTTTTTTTCTGCATGTTCAAGTTTTGTCCAGTGTAGCAAATCGAAATGGTTTATAAATTTTTCTCTCTCTCTCTCTCCATTTTTATTAAAATTTACATAATACTTGTTTTTAGTTGTGTAATCCTGCAGTTAAACTACTTTCTTCCTAAAAAACTTCATACGATTTCAATTGCATTTATGGATACCTGTGCATGAATATATTATAATTCTCATGACGGTGGAGTAGGGTTACAGAGGTGTTGTATTGAGGCTTATTTTTCTCTTTTTCTTTGGTTGCAACATTATCTTTACAGTTAAAAAGTTCAATAGCTGATTTATTCTTTGTTGACCTTGATATTAATACTTTGGCAAAATTACAAAAAATTTTGATTTTTCTTTTCTCTATTTATCATGTATATAGATGATGTCAAATAAGATTATTGTGTTGTTGAAATAAAATGCATCTATCATGATTATGAAATAAATCTTAAAGATGGAAAAACGTTTTTTCTTTTCTTTGACTTTCAGGTGGCATCCATTGTCAAGTTGGTTCCATGGAAGTAATGCAGTAAGTTTATTTTTTGCCAAAAAAAATGAAATTTTCAAATTTCACATTACACATTAAATATGAAACTTGAATACATAAAATTGAAAGTTCAGAGAGGGAAAAAATGACAGTGTTAACAGGGAAACAAATCTAGCCGAGATATACAACATAAAAAACTGGTTCATTGGAAAAATAATACATGTAAAATGAATCCTGGAAGCATGATGGACTAAATGTGGCAAACCTGAATATTTTTCTCTTCAGTCCTAGATGTCAGAAAATGATCAATACTAAAATATATGTATGGGGTACATATAATTTATATGAATGATTTATAGTGAAAGTTGTTGAAAGGTAGGGTAATTCAGTCATAAAGTCCCAGTGGATAAAATGGAAGTGTAGGATAATTAAGCTTGAAAATTCATTGATGTGTCGAGTTTAAAATTCGGAATGCAATCCCCCCCTTTTTATATTTCTATACGTTCTTCTACTAAAAGGAGAGTTATACTGTTGGAATTGCTCATTTTGTTTGTCATTTATTTACATCTCGTACACCAATGTGGATTTTCTTAACATATGCGGTTGACTGATGATGTCCTAGGCTATATCTTGAAAAAAAACACTTGTAATATTGATATGGATACAAACCAGACATATTATTTATTTGTTGGATCTTATAATGAAACAACAAAGGCAGAGGATTGGTTATAAAATACAATTTTATCTTAAAATGTGAGAAGGTATCCAATTACTCGATGAAATCTACAACGACGCCCTTTGTTTATGGAATTGTAATTTCACGCTTTTTAAAAAGCAAATATTTGATAATCTCCCCTTAACGTCAGTTGAGCGCTTGATGGCAATGGAGAAGTCTAAATTTCAATCAACGACCAACCTTCAGACTGAAAGTAGAAGCTTTCATAACCATCGATGCTCTATAATCCATACGGTTTTAGAATCCTGAATATAAATGGTTTATAGAAAGTGCTGTCCGTTTAAAAGATTCACTTAATAAGGATATCAAAACAACTTGTGTTATCTCTGGTTTTGACCATGGTGTGAAAATCTGATGAAATTTTATTTCTAGCAAGTTTCTTTTACAAAACAATTTGAGCGGACATCACTTTCATCATGAAAAAGAATTTTCTGAATTAAATAAGCACAATTTTTTTTAGGAAAGGTGGTCGATAAAAGCTTGTACTTTTCGATTTACTGTTTATATTAAATATATATAAATAGAATCACGTGATGGGTCACGTGACTATGACATGGCAATATTTTTGTTAAAAATGAAAGTAGACATTCTGCTTGTTATATTACAATAGAAGTTGGGGTTTGTTTCACTGCTAAATGATTTTGTAGCAAACACAAAATAATATCGCCAAAACCTATATTTTTATTACAACAAAACGTATGTTCTGCCTTAACACTCCCGCTAATCGATTTATGACTTTTGAACAGCGGTATACTACTGTTGCCTTTATTCAATTGACCTTACATTTCAGTTTTTGATACTGTGAATTTTTAATATTATTATATCCACCTGTAGCCTAAATATATAAAAATATTAAAATCTAAAATAAGATGATGAATAAAATAGTTTTGCTTTATACGTTTTCAAGATAAAGAAGTCAACTCAAACTCGCATGAGCATAAATAGGTGTACTCTGTTTTCTTTTTTCGATGGAACTATTACCAATTTTTAGGAGTTTTTCTTTTTTTTCTTCAAAAAACTGTTGCTGCTGTCAGAAGTGAAAATTAATGCTTTAAAAAGACCAGTCTTCTGTGGATTTTTTTCGGCGGAATCTATGCTTTTGCACATAAACGATTTACATGTATTGTGCCTACAACAACTGACTGTTTTTGTGAAAATTTGTCGTTAATTCAAAAGTTTACAAAATCTTAAAGTTCCATACTATTATTTGAGTATATAATATGCATATAATCCTACTTTTTTAATCTAACTTGTTTTTTCCACCTTCGCTAAGAAAGTGTTTCATTTCTTTTGTTTTATTTCAACTGGTTATCAACCTACTAAATGCAGGCAACAACAAGTGGTTATTTAATCGTCGAATATTAATACACCTTTCAGTCAATTATATATGTTATCTTGTGTAGAAATTTAATACTAGAAATGATAAGTACATTTACATATTTAATTTTTACCTGAGAAGCTATCATCTGTAGCACCATTACACAGCTTTAACTGATATTCTGTTTGAAAGAGAACTTTAGAAAAATATCAATACTGACGATTTCAAAGAATACAAAAAAAAAAAAGAAAAACATATAAACATAAAAAGAAAAATTAATAAATTGCAGAATATTTATAATGTCTTTCATCATGAAAAACAATGATAATATTATTTACGGTTTAATCTTATACGAATGTAAGGACAAATATAAATGATTTATTAGATATATACCCTAATTATGATAGTAATATGCATATGATACAGTTCAAATATCAGTCCCGAGAAACAGACATGCTATAGAGTAAAAAACAAAACAAGGCACTAATAAATTGACAGTATCAGCATCTCCTGCTTTGGAGAGTTAGTTCCATATACAGTTAAAATGGAAAAAAAAAATCAAAGTAAGTATCACATATTTAAAAAGTTATATGACCTTCCTTCACATCAAATAACTGTTTTTCGGGAATGTATATTTACACGATATGTTTTATGAATTAAGTTGTTATGACTAAGCAACACGAACCCAACCAAAAGCCGGGGTGAACTCAGATGCTCCTGAAGGGTTGAGATGCTGCAAAGTGCAACTATTTGGAAAGAAGTTTCAGACCTTTCAGGGTCAACTGAGATCGGGTTATTAAGTGTGCATCCCATTTTTAAAGTTATTTCTCCATAGACAGAAAAAAAAACATAACAGTCATTCCTTAATTAATATAAAAATTAGAAGATGTTGTATAATAATTGCCAACGAGACAACTCGACACCAGAGACCATAATCTTAACATTTTTTAACAACAGAATGATGCTAGATGAGAATAAATATAGGTAATTAAAAGTACTTCTAGGTTAAACTAGCTATAAAGGCAGGTTTAATCCACCATTTTCTGCATAAGAAAATGCCTGTACCAAGTCAGGAATATGACAGTTGTTATCAATTCGTTTGGTGTGTTTGAACTTTTGATTTTGCCATTTGATTAGGGACTTTTCATTTTGATTTTTCCTCGGAGTTCGGTATTTTTTGTTATTCTACTTTCCCCAATGTAAACTAAAATGGCATGTTGACACGGATTGGACCAACTATTTCATCTCAAATCTTATGTAAAACCTTAAATAAAGGCAACAATAGCATACCGCTGTTCTATAGTTCTATATCTGTTCATAAATCGATTTAACTCTTAATTGGACGTTAGAAATTATAACAATCCACAACCCCCGTCAATTATGTGCTAAACGATACTGGCACATCTAAAACGGTTACACATGACATTTTTTCAAATCTAATAAAATGGAGAATCAAAATGGTCAAATTGTTCTTTCTTTGTCTGCCACAGTGAGTGTGACTTTAATGAAATTACATCACCAAGAACATCTTCTTACCTTCATTTAGATGATAATCCAGAAAACAATTCTAATTCAAGTGATGAAAATGAGCACCCTGGGTCAGTTCAACAATGTGTTAGAAATGATCTCAATGATGAAGATATGTGTCAGAAAGGTTTATGAAATCCATGTTTTACACAAAATAGACAGAGACCACATGCAAAGAATAGAGAGATAAGAAAAATTATAAATATAAATTGTTCTGAAGAACGTTGCAAGATAGAGGAGTATAGAGAAATATTCAATATCTACTGAAAAAAAGCAGGCTTCTGAACAGAGATGGGGTCGTTGGAAACGTTGTAATCGTCAGGACAGAGGCTATTCATGATTGTATATTAAATCTTGTGAGGGAATTTAACCTAAATCCGAAGTCTAAACTATACATTGGACATAAATGGTACTAATTCATACTTTACTTTGTCTCTTTGACACATTCCCGATTTCCATTCTCAATTTTATTTACTTTTTACACCTAAATTTTCTTGGTTTTGTTTTTAAAGTGTTTCTTTATTTATTTTAAAATTCAGTGCAAAATGTTTTTAACAATTATTCATCGCCTTTTTATAATCTAATTTTGCTGATTTTGCTAATTTTCGGTTCTTATTATTTTAATATGAGCTGTATCTGCTTTGTGCTTTATGGAAATTTCTCCGTTTTACACCACATTGCTTGTTAAACCATGTTTATTAATTGTATGATGTGGTTTATTACTTTTGGTCCTCAATGCTCTTCAACTTTGTACTTGTTTTGGCTTTCAAACGTCTTAAATTTTAAACCTGGTACCTTTTGTTAGCTATTATTCGTATGTTTCTCTGTCCTATATGTTCTTCTATTTATTTGTATTGTAGTCCTGTCATGTAATGTTGTCATTTTAATGTTATATTTAACATTGCCATAAAAGCGGGAGGTTTGGCTAGCCTAAAAACCAGGTTCAACCCACCATTTTTTTCTAAAAAAATGTCCTGTACCAAGTCAGGAAAATGGCAATTGTTATCATATAGTTTGTTTCTGTGAGTGCTGCATTGTCGTTTTTGTTTATTTGTGTATTTCTCTGTCCAGCATGTTCTTCCATTTGTTTGTATTGTAGTCCTGTCATGTAATGTTGTCATTTTAGTGTTATATTTAACATTGCCATAAAAGCGGGATGTTTGGCTAGCCACAAAACCAGGTTCAACCCACCATTTTTTTCTTAAAATGTCCTGTACCAAGTCAGGAAAATGGCCATTGTTATATTATAGTTTGTTTCTGTGTGTGTTACATTTTAATGTTGTGTTTCTGTTGTGTCGTAGTTCTCCCCTTATATTTGATGTGTTTCCCTCAGTTTTAGTTTTTAACCCGGATTTGTTTTTTTCTCAATCGATTTATGAATTTCGAACAGCGGTATACTACTGTTGCCTTTATTTATTAAACAAAAATTTTCGCCACATTTTGAAAAAAAACATTCTCTTAAATTAATTAAAAACTACATTTATATTTTCAGTAAAATCGAGAGTGCAATTCACGTGATCAATGTCTTATAGATATAAGAAGATGTGGTATGAGTGCCAATGAGACAACTCTCCATCCAAGTCACAATTTATAAACGTAAACCATTATAAGTCAAAGCACGGTCTTCAACACGGAGCCTTGGCTCACACCGCACAGCAAGCTATAAAGGGCCCCAAAAAAATTACTAGTTTTAAACCATTCAAATGGGAAAACCAACGGTCTAATCTACATAAAAAACGAGAAACGAGAAACACTTATGAACATCAACAAACGACAACTACTGAACATCAGATTCCTGACTTAGGACAGGTGCAAACGATTGCAGCGGATTTAAACGTTTTAATGGTACAAAACCTTCACCTTTATACCTGGTTTAGCTCATTGAAGCATTGATTGTCTTTTTCAGTAACCACAGACTCGACAAACTGGTTTTATTCCTCAGCATTACATTTAAACTTGTTTGTTCTACTTCACGACGTGTGCGAAATTGAAGTATCTGTGGTTACTGTACCAAATAAGAGAACGTGCACTCGATTATGAATATCGGAATATAATGGAATTTAATCAACTATCGCAAATTCTTTTCTTTTTTTTATTTTTTATTGATCTTTTTGGTGTTCAAACTACGGTGCATACATACATTTTTACAAGACATAAGTGAATGACATGACATTTATGGCATTGTTATACTATTGATATTATGTGAATAAGACATAGTAAAAAATTTACAAGTTGATGATGTGAATACTCAGTATATGATACATCTTAAAAAATACTTTGGAATACATTAAATATATAATCAGATTAAAAATAAATTTAATTAAATAACTTCCATAAATCCCCCCCATCTGTCGACAAATGACTCGTGTTTGTCTTTAGAAAGATATAAATATTCTAATATCTCTAGACGTCTTTTCAAAAATTTAAGAAAAGCTTGCACAGATATTAACAGTCTGTCTAATTGTGTGTTCTTTACATAATTAATGTAATACTTTGCCTGTAGAATACAATAATTTAAAACTACGTTATCAGAATTCAATATACCAAAAATTACACTATCTTTATTCAAAAATATTTTTACTCCAAAAACTAAATACCACCAATTAGAAAATTCTCTCCAAAACTGTTTTGTTTCTATACATTCAAAAAATTTATGCTCTATAGTTTCTATTTCTTTACAACTGGCACATTCATTAGTTAAGGAAAGTTTATATTTTTCAAGAAGATAATTATGTGAGACTATTCTGTGTAACATTTTATATTGGAAAGCTTGTAGTTTGCTTTCTATAGTACATTTAAAAGCTAGTGAATAAATATTTTTCCATTTTTCGTCACTAATTTCTATATTAAAACTTTCTTCCCACCTTTGTTGTGAAATAGGAGAAATACTTCCCCGATCGATAAAAAGTGAATATACATCTTTAGCAAATAATTTACTGATAGGCTTTTTTTTATTCTCATTCTCAAAAACGAATCCAAATGAGTTGCTGTTAGGTGACATGTGTTGTTGTAATAACAAATTTTTCCAGTTACGTGGTATAGCAAGTTTAATAGATAGAATGTCTACAAAAGTAACATTCAGGTTATATTTTTGGTTAATAGCGTCTTGAGACAAAAATTCGCCTTTATCATCTACAATATCATTGATGAACCTTATGCCTTTCATGTACCAAGATCTGTAAAAAATACTCGTTCTGTCAATTTTGATAAACGGATTGAACCAAATAAATTCTTTTCTAACATGAAATGCATTTAACGGGATGAAAATACCCTTGAAACGTTTCCAAGCAGATAACACTTCTATATAAAAAAGAGGTGCTTTTAAATTTAAAAACTCAAATTCACATCTGCTCATAAATAAATCCTCTAAATCAAAAAGGGGGAAGAATGCTTTGGAAACATGTTTCCATTTGGAGTCATGTTCTGACAGAAATCTTTTTACCCACATAATACGAAAGGATAACAGCTGTACTTCAAAATTTGGGGCTTTTAGTCCCCCCTCGCTAAGAGACTTTTGAATAACTTCCGATTTAACTTTCGGAGTACTACCATTCCATAAAAAACTTTTAATGTCACGTTGTATTTTAATTACATAAGATTTTGGTACATGTGTAGATGAAATGACATAAATAAGCTTCGATATTGCAAGTGATTTAAGAATTACAATTTTACCGATCAAGGAAAGGTTTCTGATCTTCCACAGTTTAATTATTGATTCCATTTTTTCTATGCATGTATCTAAATTAGAACAAACCATTTCTTCAAAAGCATTAAATTTTAAACCTAAGGTTTTAAAACCGTCTGTCCATTTAATAGGAAGGGAACCTTCTTTGTTAAATTTATTTCTTCCAATCCATGTTGCTTCGGTTTTCGAAAAATTGACTTTTAACCCTGAACACTTCTCAAAATCGTTAAAGGAATCTAATAAAATTTTCGCGGAAAATACATCTTTCAAAAAACAAGTGGTATCATCAGCCAACTGTGAAATTTTTATTTCAGTATCCCCAATTTTTATACCAGATATCTGATTGTTCTTACGAATACTTATTGCCAGCAGTTCAACGGCCAAAATAAATAAAAAAGGAGACAAAGGACACCCTTGTCGAACACCTCTCTCAATTTTGAATGGACTAGAACTAAATCCATTATTAACGACAAGACTAGATATATTTGAGTATAAAGTTAAGACCCATTTCCGGAACTTGCTACCAAAATTAAAACAAACCAATGCTTTTTGAATGAATTTCCATTGTAGCGTATCAAACGCCTTTTCGAAATCGACTAGTAATATAAGCCCTGGATAATTCTTTAAAGTAGTAAACAATATAATATCAGCAATGAGTCGTAGATTTTCACCAATGTATCTACCAGCCACATATCCCGTCTGGTCCGGATCTATAAGTTTTGGAAGAAATAATTTCATTCTTTCCGCAATAACTTTGGCTAATAGTTTGTAATCAAAATTTAAGAGAGAAAGAGGACGCCAGTTCGACAAGAGTGTTCTATCTTTATCTTTCTTTGGAATAAGAGTCAGAATACCCCGTCTTTGGTCTATTGAGAGGATTCCGGTTTCGAAGGAATATTCATAACTTTCTAAAACATATTTTTTTATATCAATCCAGAAAAATTTGTAAAACTCAGCAGTTAGCCCGTCTGTACTAGGGCTTTTATTATTTTTAAATGTTTTCAAAACTTTAACGCACTTTGAAAAAAAACATTCTCTTAAATTAATTAAAAACTACATTTATATTTTCAGTAAAATCGAGAGTGCAATTCACGTGATCAATGTCTTATAGATATAAGAAGATGTGGTATGAGTGCCAATGAGACAACCCTCCATCCAAGTCACAATTTATAAACGTAAACCATTATAAGTCAAAGCACGGTCTTCAACACGGAGCCTTGGCTCACACCGCACAGCAAGCTATAAAGGGCCCCAAAAAAATTACTAGTTTTAAACCATTCAAATGGGAAAACCAACGGTCTAATCTACATAAAAAACGAGAAACGAGAAACACTTATGAACATCAACAAACGACAACTACTGAACATCAGATTCCTGACTTAGGACAGGTGCAAACGATTGCAGCGGATTTAAACGTTTTAATGGTACAAAACCTTCACCTTTATACCTGGTTTAGCTCATTGAAGCATTGATTGTCTTTTTCAGTAACCACAGACTCGACAAACTGGTTTTATTCCTCAGCATTACATTTAAACTTGTTTGTTCTACTTCACGACGTGTGCGAAATTGAAGTATCTGTGGTTACTGTACCAAATAAGAGAACGTGCACTCGATTATGAATATCGGAATATAATGGAATTTAATCAACTATCGCAAATTCTTTTCTATTTGAAAACAAACTAGCTGATACCAACAAGTAATCGACAAATGCTGTGACAGACCTGATATCACAATCTTTTCGACATCAAGAGTAACAAATAAATAAATAAAGGCAGCAGTAGTATACCGGTGTTCAAAAGCCACAAATCGATTGAGAGAAAACAAATCCAGGTTACAAACCAAAACCGAAGGAAACACATAAACTATAAGAGGAAAACAAATGAACAACAGGAACACCGAAGTGCAACAAAAATAAACGCCAAAACACATAGAAACGAATTATTTGAAAACAACTGCCATATTCTTGACTTGGTACAGGACATTTTAAGAAAAAAATGTTGGGTCGAACCTGGTTCCATGGCATGCCAAACCTCCCGCTTTATGACAATGTTCAAACATATCGCTAAAACACTACGTGACAGAAATACAGCACAAAAACACGCAAGAACATTCCGAACAGAGAAACGCACAAACAAATAATATTATAGTCTACAGAACATGCAAACCACAGAACAACAACGAACATATTCCATCAAAGAAAAACACCATAGGATATAAAAAAAAAACAGTGACGCGCTTATGTAACTAACATGCAATCTCGAACGTTATACGATTATTTTCACAATATTAAGGAATTCTCATTGCTGAAATTCAATTGTGTATACTTATATAAAAATAAGGAGATGTGGTATGATTGCCAATGAGACAACTATCCACCAAAAGTCAAATGAAGTGGACGTTAGCAATTATAGGCAACCATACGGCCTTCAACAATGAGAAACATCCATACCAAATGGTCGGCTAAAAAAGACCCGGACATGAAAAATATCAAACAATTCAATTTAGGAAAATAACGGCCTAATTCATAACAAAACAATATACAAAAACATATGTGACCGACATAAACCAACATTAACCACTGAACTACAGGCTCCTGATTTGGGCTATAAAAATCAGTTGAAAAAGGCTTAACTCATCAGATATATACAAATAAAAATACATCAATCAACAACACAGAATAGACGTGGAAGGGTACATTTGTACTTATACATCCCCACAACAAAAAGACACTAAGTACAGATCTGATAGTACTCGCAGTTACTGACAGGTAGTTAAATGCCGATAACAACTAATAAAAAAATCATGTATATCAGACTAAGATATCAATCAGTTCACATCCCACATCAAATGGATTTTGTGTAAAGATGGCATTATTAGTTAGAAAAAAACATGACCTTGTGAAATGCCAAACTACAGGTATTGACAGATTGTAGTACAATGAATGTACATATATGTAATATTTAGTATGGTTTTAATTTACAATCAATATTTATACCAATAAAAGCAATATTCAAAGATTTAATTTCAGTGTTGAATAGGTAACTTTTTAGAATAAGTTTATTTAAAGGATTGATCAATTTACCTGGATCGTATCTATATTTCCAGGCTCGGTTTTCAATATCACCATTATATTAAGGATGTGCTATTCAGTTTGAAATATGTGTTTACAGCCAAACTTCCAGACCAAATCTTTGTATCTATGGAAGAATTTAATAACAGTTTTAAATAATGTGTGGTAACGACATCCCTGACTTAAATAAAATATTAGTAATACATAGATACGTCACTACAGATACGAGCACCGCGAACAAGTTGGGGTATATAAACACCGTAAGACGGTGCCAAAAGGAACATCCCAAATCAGCTATGCCAAACTTTAATTTTACACATTGGAATTAACAATTTGAAATCTCAGCCTGCTGACGATGTTTTTACCAAATTCGTAGAACTAGTAAATCAGGCACATTAAAAGGGTGATATGATTGCTATATCACAAGCTACTTCAGCATCATAACTAAACAACAGAGTCAAAAGTCCGAATTATCTTATAAGAACTCAACTGGAAAGATATGAAAAAATGATTATTTGCTGCAACAGTAATTTCTCGAAGAAAAAGAACAATTATTCTTCAAAAACACAAAAAGAAAACATGGTAGAGCATTATTCCCTGAATCAAGATCAAGACAATATGACAATGTACACAGCAAACAATCTATTCGTCCATATCACAAGATACCGTAATCTGGTAGTTCCAATGAACAACCCAAAATGACTATCAAAGAAATATAAGTTACAATCTGCTTAACCCGAAAGACAATCAGTTACACCTACCTTATAATGGAAGACAAGCACAACTCTTTGAACCAGACAAATAAGCTAGTAAAATTATATCTGCTATAAAAGAAACACTTGGATTTTAGTATATAATTATATATTTCACTTGTCAAAGAACTGTAGCTTAAGAAACTCATAACATCTTAGTTGTTTTACATGTACAATATTATATATGTGAAGAGGATTTTTATATTTATTGAGATTTGAATTTGCACTTTCAATTCATTAAGATTTCAACGTTTACATGGTTTATCTTGAACAAAGAAAGTATAAATATTTGTTTTAAAACATAGCAGTTATTCTTCATTGTGTACCTTTGAAAGCACTACTAGTAAAGTATATGATGAATTTGTATATCTAAATTCATTAATTTTAATCCAAAACAAAAAACAACACAAAAAATAAAAATACAAAAAAAAAAAAAAAAAAAAAAAAATATATATAAAAAAGAAAAAGAAAAATGTTTTGATAAAATTCCAGTTAATTTTAATCTAAATTTTATGAAACAAGACAGATAACTCATGTCTTATTAATATATGATGATATGCAGTATACTATGCTGAAGTCTGTGCTGTAGAAATGTAATTTCAATTTGTCATTATATGAATTAAAGTGTAAAAAAGCATTTCTGTAAGTTCCTGGAATATAAATGGTTTATTTAGAAATATAAATTATTAAACTTACATATAATTAAGGCGCGGGTTTATTCGTGTAAAGAAGCTCTTGTCTGCATGTGCGACTCTTAATAGTTGTTTCTTATTAAGAAAAGATACACGTGGCAAGAACTCAGTTTTACTAATTCTGTTCGGAAAGAAGGACGCTATTTAATATTGTGAAGCAAGTGTTTTGTTTAATTGTGTTATACTATAACAATATATTAGTACTATATAATTCTGTTCTTTTATTCTACGATTGAGAGATTTTATATATTATTCCGTCATCTACACAGAAACAAATAACAAGAACTTAAATTGTGTAAGCTATGAGGTAATTGTTTTTTCCTTTGATATTTAGTATTCCTATTTTATAAGAGTGGACTTTTTTCAACTTTATAATCAATTCAATATAATTGACATCATGGCTACCAGAAAGTCGAAAAGACGAACAATTGGGAAAGTTCCTTACGAACGTCTGTCTGAGGACGCTTACGAGGGCCCATCAACGGTAGTAAGACAAACCTAATCCAGGAATTAAAGGGGATTTATATAGAAGTTCCTGCCGATCTTGGTAAACCTATTCTCTTACAACTATTCAACAGTAACTTTAAATACAAAATAAAGGAGGCAACCGTAATTAAAAATGAATCAGTAGTAAATCCGGATTATGAAATTCAACAATCCGCCGGGGCAACGCCCAGTCATCAACCCAGAACCGGAGGCTATTCAGATAAATGATCTGTCCCAGTGCTTGACGGATTTACAGAGTACTGTTACACAACTTCATTTTAGGAATCATGGAGAGAAGCAGCAAAACACAATCAAAGACGAATTTACACTACAAAATTTGTGCACCCAGTATAATACCTTAGTTTGTAAACGCTTTTCGTCCTCATTTAGGAATTCAGTAGAACTGTGGATATAAATAAGGGAGCCAGATCCGACGATTTCAGCAGCATTGGCACTGTGGCATCTCTGCAGTTACAAATAATTGATGGTAAGGATGTTAATATTGCTGCCTTACTTATTTCAAACTATGAATGCCCACAATCGCATATCATATTTACTAACAGCATTACGTTTAATCTCCCAATGAAACCCGACATCAGATTAAATCGAACACTGAACATTCAGGAATTTATCAAAGCTTTCGGCAAATACAAAAGGTTTATGTCAAAAGCATATCCAGAAAGACGAACCAAACTAGATTCTTACGAAGACGACAAGTCAGGAATATCAAAGTTGTTGTCCATTCGTTTGATGTGTTTGTGCTTTTGATTTTTGCCATTTGATTAGGGACTTTCCGTTTTGATTTTTCTTCGTAGTTCAGTATTTTTGTGATTTAACTTTTTATTGACATAAGCCATGTTTACGGCTCAAAATATTATGATTGTCATTAAATGTTTCCCGCCAAAGCGTCAACACTTCTAAGAAAACATCATGTTACAGTAGATTCGAATAATCGTCATCGTGACTTATTCACACTCGTAGCGGCAGGAATTCAAATCGATGTGTGTAAATTATGACATATGTGCGATCACACTACTTATAGACAAAGATTTATGCTATATGTCATGTATGTCGTATGTCAAGATAGATGACGTAATTCGTCTCGTTACCAAAAACGAAAAAGATATAAAACTCTGTAACTTCAACATTCAAAATGCCTAAAAAATATCTCCAGTGTCACCGAATCAATGGCCATTATTTTGTTATAAATGGAAATCTTTTCATTATTTTTATGCGCAATGGTCATTCGGATGCCTTAGTAACCCTGCAATATTTGACAACATCTACACGGCGATTGTTTTATTACAAAAGTGAACATATTCTACATTTACTGGATGACTTCCTTACTATTGACCCTCCAGAATTCGATGCTGAGAGAACAATGGCGTTAATGACCATGCTATTCAATCAATTACATGTTCCAACAAAACAAAACATGTCAAACAAAACTATGGACCTACTAACGTGCATTGAATATCTTGGTATTGTGTCAGATACAGATAAAATAGAGGCTAGATTACCTGCAAACTAAGTAGAAAGAATTTGCAAATTTAGCAGGTAGATGTTTTGCTGCCTATCCTATAAAATTTTCCACTAAGGTCAAAGAACTGCATTTTCATGTAAAAAGTAAAATAACAAAAATACCGAACTCCGAGGAAAATTCAAAACGGAGAGTTTTGGTTTTGAAGTTTGCTTGTACCTGTAGAAAACTAATTTCAAATGGGATAGCACATCCTCATTTTTACGGAGATGTTGTTTACCGTGCCCGGAAATCTAGAAACGATCCTGGTAAATGTATCGATCCTTTAAATAAACTTATTCTAAAAGGTTACCAATTCAACACTGTAATTAGATCTTTAAATATTGTTTTATTGGTATAAATATTGATTTTGTTATCTGTAAATTAAAAGCAAACTAAATATTCTTGTTATATACATATGCACATGTATGGATCTACAATCTGTCGATACCTGTATCTTGGCATTGTACAAGGTCATATTTTTCTCTGACTTTTTATGACGTCTTTACACTAAATCCATTTGATGTTGAATGTGTAATGATTGAGAATTTAGTCTTAGATGCATGATTTTTTATTAGTTGTTATTGGCTTTGCACTAGCTGTCAGTAACTGCGAGTACTATCAGATCTTTACTTAGTGTCTTTTCGTTGTTGTGATGTACCCGGCCACGTCCACTCTGTATTTCTATTTGTATCCACCTGATGAGTTAACCTTTTTTATAGTTCGTTCTTATGTTGTACTGTTACACCACTGTCCAAGGTAAGAAGGAGGGTTGTGATCCCGCTTACATGATTAACCCCGCCACGTTCTGTTTGTATGTGCCTGTCCCAAGTCAGGATCCTGTAATTCAGTGGTTGTCGTTTGTTGATGTGTTACATTTTTGTTTATCGTTCATTTGTTTTTGTACATAAATTTGGCCTTTAGTTTTCTCGTTTGATTTGTTTTACATTTGTCATTGCCGTACGGCGACCTAAAGTTGTTAATTTCTGTGTCATTTGGTCTCTTGTGAAGAGTTGTCTCATTGGCAATCATACCTGATCTTCTTTTTTTTTATATAAAATGACATTATAGGTAAAAATTAGAAAAAAAATAGGGATAAATTTGCGTAATGAATGTCGAATTGACTAAGAATTTAGGCTTCGATTTCTACAGAATTGGAACGGAATTAACATGTTTTACGACTCTAATTACGTCGATATGCATCAATACACCGATGCTTCTTCTACAATTTGGTACGGAGGTTATTGAATGGTTTAGGAAAATGACTTTGCTCGACATGGCCAAAATATTACCTTCTTTTAACGATAAATCGTTATCAATTGCATTTCTAGAAATATATCTGATAGTAGTAGCTGCTCTTTTATGGGTAAAGAATGGAAATGCAAGAAAATTCTCTTTCTTTGTGACAATGAAGGTACTGTAGCAATTGTAAAAAAATGGAAGATCAAATTGTATCGAAATAATGAAGCTTATGTGACAGTTAACGTGGTGCGCATGTGTAAACAACCCTCAGATTATTGCAAAACATATTTAGGGTATAATTAACATTGGTGACGCATCATCTCGTTTGCCATAGGACAAATTCCACAGCCTTGCTCCAGATGCAGAGCGGCTTCCACACAACTGCCCGAGTGTCTACGAAGTAATATGATGTTGGTTGAATGAAACAGTCAAAAAAATTATGGACACAAGCTGTTGCAAGATCTTTCTCACTTTATTAGATTTTTGTACTCATTTACTTTGTAGCACACTGTTTTAAAGATTTGATACTCAAACACAAAATTTTACCAAGATTTCTCTAACTTCTATTAAATATCATCAACAAAGCTTACATGAATTTTGAAAATTTGTACATCTGTATATACACATTGGGTAATAATGGTTTAGTTTTAGTGGTTTATATACTTGTCTTTGAAGCATGTTATATTATTGTTGATATATTGAAGGCCAAACCACCTCACACCATCCTTTGGAGCACTCAGCTGATTTTCATTTAAATTTTTGGACATTAATGAAAGTTTATTGTCTGAATCTTTTATTCCCCGTTGCATTCATCCCGTCAGTTCAACTCGTTCGACATGCATGCTGCAGTGTCTAAAGCAATAGGGAGTCACACTGTGCTCCCTCGGAATCATGCTGAGTTCCTTCGAATTAACGGGTGTGTCACTGCCTCGGAAGATGCTTCTCATGAATATAATAAACATTTTAGGCAGAGACCGGTCAAAATTTATACATAGCTGAGATGATTCCCAAGGGTCCAAAATATTTGTATAATCATAAACATATATATATATACTAATTTTTGCACCTTTTGTTTGCGGTATACCATCTTTTCCGCAAGTTTATTGTTTTCTGTTTGGTTTTTAATTAATAATGTTAAAAGATCCATTTTGTAACATCTTGTGATCCGTTTATTTGGCAATCGCCAATGGCAGTCAGCAGGGTTTAAGGACATCTGTTGTTCGACCTGTTAGTCAAATGCGTTTTGTTAAAATATACTTTTTCACTTTTTTGGTCTTTTGGAAAATGTTGTTTGTGCTGTAGTTAGACCCCTCTATCAAGAAATTTGTTTTGCATGCACACGTATAAAAATTACGGTTTTTATCCAACGCAATCATAGGTTTGAACGTTTGTCACCTAATCTGTAATTTTAACGATTGTTTCTTATTCCCAATTGTTACATTTTGACTGAGTGTGGATTCGAATGACGGGTGATGCATGCATTGACGGAGACACGTAACATATCAGCACTACCGGTGTCGCTCATTTTGGAGTTCGAAATATGAAAGATATATATTACATATGGTTTAAAGAGGATGGGATAATTGTTTGGACAATTTGAACGCATTCATGGTTACAGACATCCAAAGCCGTCATTCAACTCATGATTAGGTCCGTAAAACTTTCTAAGGGAAATCAACTACATTGCCCTCATGTCCGCAGCAATCCCTCTCTGAAGTAAATAATGAAAGGAAAATGTAAAATAACAAAAATAATCGAACTCCAAGGAAAATTCCTGTTATATTATTCTTTTATTTGTCTTAATGAATATTACTTTTACTGTTTAGTCTTTTTTTGGTGATATCCATTAGACGTGAATCTGTACTTATCTATCCCTCATTGTGTTATTGGCCTTATAATGTTTGTATTCTTGTCTTTCATTTTTGCTAATGTGCTTTGTCTATATGCCTTTTTGTGTTTCTTTGATACATATGACGTGGCTCTGTCCTTATACATTCCATCATTGTGTTATTATTCTATGATCATTTTTGTATTCTTATCTTTCAATTTTGCTAATGTGCTTTGTCTATATGCCTTTTTGTGTTTCTTTAATACATATGACGGGGCTTTTTACTTATACATCCCGTCATTGTGTTATTGTTCTATGATAATTTTTGTATTCTTGTCTTTCATTTTTGCTAATGTGCTTTGTCTGTATGCCTTTTTGTGCTTTTTATTACAAATTTGTTTGTTTTTATGGTGATTAGGATTATAACACAATGTTGACTGCTGTACCCCTATATGTGGTATTTTTACCTTTTTTGTCTGTTTTTTTTTGTTCACACATCGTTGTCAATATAATGGAATTTGATGTGACTGTCATACAAGTGAGAGGTTTAGCTAGCTATAAGTTACATAAGCATGGAAAGTATGTTTTATTATTGATTTCATTATCAATAAAGAGTTTTTTAACACTTTAAACTGTCCAAATACAATTGATCTCAGGGTGGCTATTAAGTACGAAAGGAAATAGAAAAGAAAAGACAAGACAAGAAAGGGAAAAAACGTAACAAAAAGAAACGAAATCAACGAAACAATCAAACGAAACGAACGAAAAATTTATCGAATATATTATAATAACGGAACTACAAATACTTATTCACTCCTCTTTGAATTTAAATCCTTGTAATGGATTTTTAATAAGACGAATGTGGATGCTAGTGATGAATTAGTGTTTGACGTCCAGTGACAAATATTATATGCATATTGGAAAGAGTACAAGTTGTGGTGTTATTGGTGTAAAATTAATTTGATTCATTTTTCATTCTTAAGGTTCAATTGCACCCTTTCGAATTTCTGGCTAAAAGGCCATCTGAGCTTTTGCCATCACTTTCCGTCCGTCAGTCTGTTCAGGAAAGTTTTACACATTTTCATCTCTGGAAACCTAATCGTTCATGGTACAAGCCGGCTTCATTTTTTTAAGATCGATTTAAAAACATGGCCTGGTAGACAGATGCATTGTTTAATTTTAATCGATATATTCCTTTCTAAAACTACACAGCAGGTGTGAACCGAATTTAATGATCAATTAAAAACCACATATGTATATATCTTAATAAGAGACCAAGAAGGAAATACATTAATTTCAATTTAATTGTCATAGAATAACTGTTTCACAGATGACAATAGTTATGTTCCAATTGTCTTAACAACAATTCTGTCCTCTTTCCATTGAACGTGACACCAGCGAATTAGACTTATAACTCACCAAAATTGTACTTGCATAAGCAACACAAGGGGTGCCAAATGTTGAGCCATATCTGCAAACCCTTTCGGAGACCTTGAAATTACCCCTGTTGTTTGCATTGGTTAATACCCTGTTGCTCAGTCTAATGTTTTGATTTTTGTTTTTTAAAAACTGCTGTTTGTCTTTTAATCGTCCTTCATTTTTTGAAATGGCGTTATCAGTTTGTCTTCCGCGCCTTATGAGTTTTTATGTTCCTTTAGTATTCCGAATTTCTTAAGAAGTTACTAATTTGCAATCAAACAATTATTTTAACCTCTTAAATGATCACGGGGTGGCGTATTTGCCTCAATTTTAAGACTGATAGTAGTCTGGTAGTCAAACCAGAGCATAAAAATTGTTATTTCCTGCTTCCCCACTTTTTAGCGTTGTTGAGAAGGAGGAAGAGCAACAACGTATCTGTCCAGAATTAGAATAATGTGTCCAGGATGGTAAAGTTTCGTCTTGCGGACTGTCTGGTGCAGTAAGACGTATAAACTCCCACTCATCAGGTTTGTCTTGTACAAATTAGGCTTCAGATTAAAAACAGCATGACGTGTTCACGTTCCGATATATGCATGTAATATTTGGCACCATACGTTTAACACATATTCGTCACTATCACCCGAATGCTTATAAACAATCCATTCTAAGGCTATAAATGCAAATGGAGAGAGTATCTATTCCAACTCGTTGTTATAATATATTTGCTTAATTTTTATTAGTTTTCTTTTCGTTTCTTTTTATTTCGTTTTGTTTTTTTTCGCTGATTTCGTTTCGTTTCGTTTAGTTTCGTTTCTATTTCGTTTTGGATTTTATAGGCACCCGGATTTACACCCCAGGATTATAAATAACTCAGTTTTATTTGGCAAAACCTTAAGGACTTGTGAGTCCTCACTGCTCTCCAACTACGTACCAGATTTTGTCTTTTACTTTTTGATTCCAGTGTCACTGTTAAGTTATTTATAGACGAAACACGTATCTAGCGTACAAAATAATAAATCTTGTATCTTTGATGAACTTTTATACAATGTCTATGCTGATATGGCATATCATTAATATGGTCGTATTTGTAAATTAACCGTTAACAAAACTTTGAATATTCCGGAATACAAAGGAGTCTACCCCAGAAATAGATTACTTTAGTTGTATTTGCAAGCAATTTTGTGTCCTCAATGTTTTTCAACTTCGTATTTTTTTTAAAACCTTTTGATTCGAGCGTCTCTGATGAGTCTTTAAAAGACAAAACGCACATCATGCGTAGTAGATTATAAGCATGATACCTTATGAGTTTTTTAAAACTATTATGCATCGACATATTGTTCATACTCAACAATGCACGTAAGCGTGACGTTACACTTGTAAGACAGCAAAAATATATGTCGACCGTATATAACTATATATAAATTTTATTTATTTTAGTCTTAGATACATGATTTTTTTATTGGTTGTTATTGGCTTTGAACTAGCTGTCAGTAATAGCGAGTACTCTCAGTTCTGTACTTCAAGTATTGTTTGTTGTGGGGATGTATACATACACTGCCAAGTCCGGTCTGTGTTTTTGGTTACTTGATTTTCTGCTTTATACCGATCTGATGAGGTAATCCTTTTGAACTGATTTTTATAGTTTGCTGATATGTTATGCTATTACACCACTGTCTCGGGTAAGGAGGGGGGGGGGGGGGGGGGGGGGGGGTGTTTGGCGCGCGGAAAAATGTTTAAACCCGCCACATTATGTATGTGTCTATCCTAAGTCAGGAGCCTGTTTTTTGTGGTTGTCGTCTGTTTCTGTATATCATATTTGTTTTTCGTTCATTGTTTTTTACATACATTTGGCATTTAGTTTTCTCGTTTGAATCATTTTACATTCGTCATTTCGGGGTGTTTTATAGCTGACTATGCGGTATGGGACTTTCTCATAGTTGACGACCGTATGGTGACCTAAAGTTGTTGACCTCTATGTCATTTGGTCTTATATGGAGTGTTGTCTCATTGGCAATTATACCACATCTTCTTATTTTTATATAAACTGCATGATAATTCTCGTTTTGGTTTGCTATACAATAAGTTGTGTTGCTGTCAGGGGTATATTTATTATTAGTAATGATCTGACTGTGAAACAAAGTTTTAGAAATTTGAAATTGACACAAGCATCCTATATTAATTGACGTATGAAAAAGTTGACACACAATTTATTTACTCTTTCAAATTGTTCCATTGTTAAACAGGAAAGTGGGACAAGCACTTGCCAATTCTTTGATATCCGGTAACACCATATGCTATAAAACTGTTTCCTGTTTAAACCGATTAATCGTCAATTATTATTATTTCATTGAACATAATTATGGTTATATTATTATTTCTTTTGGTTTCATCATATGGTGCATGGTCTTATCCAACGGGACGATGTACAAAAATAGACAGGTAAACTATTTTCCTTATACGAATTTCAAATAGACTATGAATTTTACTTTTGTCTCGAATTAACAATTCTGCATTAACTAATGAGTTCGTTGACTTCGCGTCCATCTGCAAAAAAGTGTAGTTGTACCATCTAGAAGCACATGTATTTTTTGGTCAATGAATTGCCACTTTCGTGTACATGTAATTACATAAGTACAATGTTGACCGTGATACGACAAATGAACAGTACTATCTATGTATAAGGGTTATGTTTAAGCGGCACAAAAAAGTATTTAAAAAAAAAGACCGAACGCCAAAATAAATTGCAGAAGGGGAAAGTCCATAAAACCTGATACATCAAACGTTAGAGTATATCATGCAATGTAACAAATGGAAAACAGTTGTCATATTCCATATCACCATATTACATGTATTTACCGAAGAAAATATTTAAATGCAATTGCTTAAGTTTGAACACGAATTTTGATAATAAGACGAATATAATAATTTTCATGTAACATCATGAATTTAAGCCATATTATTGACAACCCTTTTTCAACCTTTTTCCAATACTACATGTACTCCTCGGTCTATTTGCTGACCCATGATACTCTATATGTGGACTATCTAATGTGCATTACATCAATAGGAGCAATATTATGAAAAATTTCATTATCACGATCCTCCGTCTAACCTGCATTCGCCCAATGTTTTTGGCGGGTTCGTGTTGCTCAATCTATAGCTTTCTACGGAGTGTTTTGTGGACTGGTGTCGTCATTTTGTTGTTTTTCATTTCGGGAATGGCATTTTCTGTATTATTGGTCCATTAATGAAAGCTTAGTATCTTCTCCTTTTTTTAATTATCCAAGTTTATTCTAAACATACGTATATTTTTACTTTATTCTTTTATTTCAACTTTCAAACAGAACTTTTTATATCTATAGTTGATTTGAATATGCGAAGAAGTATTGATTTCTTTAAGTAAATAGCAAAATTCATCTGTGTTCAATATATCTGAGTTGATAATACAATCGATAACGTACATTCCGTGAGCAGCTCGGTGCTAGTAAATGAAAGTATCAGTTCATAAACTAGGAGCGTCGGAAGTACATTTCAGAATTTACCCTTATAAAGAAAGCCCAAACCCGAAAAATTAAAAGCCAATGATGTATAAGTATTCGAAAACACGAGGAACCTTATGATCTAATAAGACTTAAAACATTGATAGCCTCAAATGTGATTCAGATAGTTAGGTCTTGCTAGAAACAGTTTGTTCCGTTTTAAGCACTATTCTTGATTGATCCTTACATTTTTTTAATAGTACAAATTTTATCTTATAAAATAATTGCATTTGTATGTATTGCAATTATAACATAGAAAAACAAAACAAGAACGTTGTAAATCCTGATGATAACCTTCACAAATGCTTCACTCGGGATAAAAACAATTAGAATGACAAGAAAGTGAGATGTCAAATCGCTCAAGATAGAGTTCGTAGTTAATAGTAAAAGAGATATGGTAACATGTGAAAAAAATCCTGTTACCCCTTAATTATTGCAAGAAAAAAAAATCTGCGCATTAAGCACCAAAATAAACAAATTCTGTTTTTGCTTATGTAGGTATTAAATTTCGGTATAGTGGCACCAATTTATAACCAATTCTAGATCTAAGGTTTCAAATTTATTCAACAATCATTCAATCATTTTTGATAGTTGACAATTTAGTTTCTTAATGATTTCTTAATTCATCAGCGGAGGATTTAGGAACAGATGATGCCCTCATTGAAGAACTGTCCATCTGTAGTGGTATCGCCCGAGTCTATCAACTCAATGTACAATTACAAAAAGTAAAATCACAAAAATACCGAACTCCGAGGAAATTCAAAACGGAAAGTCCCTAATCAAATGGCAAAATCAAAACCTCAAACACATCAAACGAATGGATAACAACTGTCATATTCCTAACTTGGTACAGGCGTTTTCTTATGTAGAAAATGGTAGATTAAACCTGGTTTTATAGCTAGCTAAACCTCTCACTTGTATGACAGTCGCATCAAATTCCATTGTATTGACAACGATGTGTGAACAAAACAAAGACATATATGTAAAAAATAGGGGTACAGCAGTCAACATTGTGTTATAATCTTAATCACTATATAAAAACAGACAAATATGTAACAAAGAATCACAAAAAGGCATATAGACAAAGCACATTAGCAAAAATGAAAGACAAGAATACAAAAATTTATAATAGCACAATAACATAATGACGGGATGTATAAGTACAGAGCCACGTCATATGTATCAAAGAAACACAAAAAGGCATAAAGACAAAGCACATTAGCAAAAATGAAAATTACAACTTAATGCTTAATGGAGGTTTCATTTAAAAGTCTCAGTAAAACGCTCGTCATAATTTGACATTTCTGGTAGAAAGTGGTGCTTGTGATGTTTTGTATATATAGTAAAACCTGTATAAACCGACCGGCTATGGGACTATGAAAACAGGCCGGTTCGGACAGGGGGCCGGTTTATTCAGGCTTCCGTTTTGACCGGAAGTTAATGACTCGTGACGTCCAATACTTTGCATGTAAAAGTTCTGTCTGATTGTAAATTATGAACTAATAAATACAATAACGTAATAACTTCGCACGATCGTTGTTCTGAATTTTCATATTCATTGGCTTTAGAAATTTAAGACATTACAAATTCTTAAAATTAATATTTTAACCTTTTTTTAAATATCCTTGTATGTCAAATAGATCTCGGTAGCATCAGTCTCCGACTTGTCAGTTTCTGTTTCACTTTGAGTTCATGGTTTTCATTTGCATCAGAATCCTCGCGTTGTTTGAATTGTGACACAAGGGTTCGATTTTACTTCCATCGTTCATTTCCTACGTTGGTATAGCCGTTTAAAAAGCCAGGCTTTTATCAAACGAATGTTCATCACGATCGAAACATATAGTCATACAGTCTTCCGATACCTATGAATTGTCGTCATCCGAGTCTTCTTCATTATCATGGTCATTGGTTTCGTTCGCGGGGTTCACAACAGGGACACGATGTAAATTTCTTACTCCGTGATTTGAAAGAATTATCCAAGTTACAACGTAAGTTCTATCCGAGATGTATTCGGCGTATCTTTTAGTTTACTTTAATTTACACTTTTATAGTGTTTCAAGCTCACTACTGTAACATGTGTAAGTTCACGGTTTAACACCGGGACAAATGATTATCCTGAAAAAAAATCTTGTATAAACAAATATGTTTTGATTGCATATCTATCAACAGTGTCATTATTTTAAATTAATCGACAAACCGATTTTGACAGATAATAATTGCTGTAATTAAGAGTATCGGGTCTGCATAATTAGACCAAAATTCGGAATACACAGGGTCCGGTTTACAAAGGATATTTTGACAATGACTTTGAAGGGGAAAACATGGGACTCTCATTTCGGCCGGAATGGACAGGAAACCGGTTTTTGTCAGGATCTGGTTTACTTAGGTTTGGCTGTATATGTGTGGTGGTGGCGGTGGTGGTGATGGTATATATGTGTGTGTGTGTGTTTGAGGGTTGGTGAGGAGGGGGAGGGGTTAACAGAGCATTCATGTACATTTCCTGAGGAAATCAAGTTAAAGAAATGAAGACACTCTTTTTGCTACATTTGAATTCTTACACTGTTATATACACAATCTTAAAACAAAAGTAATGTATGCTTTTGTAGCAGGATAAAAAGTCAATTTGCCAATTCCCGTAATTGATCATTTAAATATAGAGACAAGTTTAAGTCTCCGTTTGGAAAGATAGAAATTGTCATTAAAATCGAACAGCTAACCAAAAGATCGAATTTATCCGTGGGTAATGTTTGTTACCTTTAAGTTTTTCAAATCTGTTAAATTACATATAATTTATGTCATGCTACAACCTTTTGATACCAGTAGATATTTTCACTCAAAAGTGGTTAAAACGCTCAATATCACTTTCAACTCATCATGCCTTACTTGAACAAAAGCCCATTTTGTCTGAAATAGAACAAGTTAACAATTTACAACAAATCAATTTATTTTAGCCATTTAACCATAATCTCTCGGTGGCCATCCTGTTCTATTAGAATCAACACTTTGAAGAAGATACATGTAGTTCAAATTGTTGCTCTGGGTTTAGTAGTTTGTACATAAATGTGCTGTCTTTTAAGACATTGAAAGATGAATTCACTTTTTTAGTAACGTTTAAATGTCAAAAGAGGACAGAGGTTGTGGAATGAATATTTAAAAAAAATTAAAAACAATCATCATTCGATTCCCTAGGAATATGTATGTTGCTAAGGAGAAAATTGCATTGTGATGTGAAGTCACATGACAATATATAACTGATTTGTATTCATCTGGTTAGAATTTAAACATATTTTTAGATACATTGCACATAAATCTTGTTTTTATTTGCAGTGCCATTTTGTTAAAACGTATAACAAAAATTCCCAACTGTAAGGTACATTCAAAAAGGGAAAGTCCTTAAAACTGACAAAATTAAACGCTATAAACCAACGGAACGAGTGAAAAACAATTGCATATTCCTGACTTGGTACAGGCGTATTCCAAAACAAAAATGACTAGCTTAACCTCCGACTTGTATGACAATTGTTTATACATCCGTTATATTGATAAATTTTGAGCAACTGAAACAGACATAATAGCTTAATGTAAAAATAATTGGGACTAAGCAGCCATAACTGTGTCAACATAAATCACAGAAATACAACACAACTGAATAAACAATTCAAACAAATATACATTGTTCCAATAAAAAAATTGACAAAGACGCAAACAACTACACTTTTGTAGATAAAAAGTCCTTGTAGTTGTAAAATATAAATACAAATCTAAACAAAATGGACAAAACAATGTAAAACCTTATAGCGTCCGAATCGCAACTCAGAACCCACATGAACCAGGAACGCCTAAAGTAAAAATCCCGATAGTCACGTCAACACAATAGACCAAATACAAATAAAAGGAAAACGTAAAGTGAATAAAAAGACACACAACTTCGGCACCTAGAATCTATAACTCAACAAAAGGTTTGTTGTTCAGATGTCAAAAAGGGGGCATGATAATGGTAAATTTGGATAGTTGGATAGAAAGTAAAATATATTAAATCGTTATATTCGATATTACACAACCATTATCTAGTTTGAACGCAATAAGGTAAATTTTGGTTAAAAACATATCATAAAAAATTGGCCGAAATTTGCCGAATGTTTTGATCTTTCAGGTCTTGATATCAAAACCCTACCAGAATATCACTAAAACGCATTACAATCGTGGTCAAAGTTGACAGGGATCACAAAGGGTATGTTAAACGAAATATGTAAAGAAACACCGATTATTTGGAAACTCAAATATTTTATTTCAGGGCAAATCTTTAATTTATTCTTTTTTTTTATCAAAAAGTCAAATAAAAACTATTGGTGATATATGGAACGATAATACCAAAGAATTTTTTTATCATGTAATGGAATATGCCAACAGCTAACAGAAACACGTAACTGTATTTCGGAATACTCACGAGTTAAAACTTCAATACCACAACCATTCATGCAAATTTTTAAAAATAACGATGTTCAACGCACTTTTAAAAGTCACAAAAACAAAATTTCTGAAAACTTTTTAATTTCTAAATCCAGATAATAAAATCATTAAGATTAAAGATTGGACATACAAATATCTTCAATTAACCATAAACAGAACTGAGACCCCTAAGTGTCAAAGAAAACGGGAAAATTTGTATAGCTGGGATATAAATTGGGAAAAAATTTGGCTAAATCTCAGTAAAATGGATGTTATTAGAAAAGTTAAAGAATTTTAATAGAATGTATACATAGGATAATATATACTGGAAACAGACTGCAAATGATTGGTATATCAAACGGAAAATGTCACTTGTGTGATGAAAATAATAACATTGAAACTCTTGAGCATTTATTTTATCAATGTAACAATGTTAAACCATTGATAGAAACAATTTTTAGAAATTTACAACTTTGTACCTTAATAAATAACGAGGCACTTGTTGAACAATATATTTTATTAGGAATCTGTACAGATAATTCTAATAATGCAATAGTTAACGCAATAATACTTTATTTTAAATGGGCTATTTGGAAAATACGTAATAAATGCAAATTCGATAAAATTAAACTGAATATGCAGTCTAAACAGGCTTTGCTGAAATTCCACATTAAAAACAAATTAAAACTACTTTTGATACGCTCTTATATAAAGTATATATATGCAGAGCAAAAGTTGAACTCTTTATCGAGAAAATATAGGAAAATATACTTTGTTATACTGGTCTAAACTAAATTGTGTTTGACTCCATATGTTATAATCTAAGCTTATTGTATCTTAGGGTAAACTTGGTGAAAAATATTTAGTTATTTTTAACAGAAAGAAAACTAATATTTGAATTTATGTCTGTGCATATTATGTATATTAGTAGATTACCACATATATCATGCTTCATACTACTTTAATACTTACCACATGTGCTTTATCCTTTTAAAATTCATACATTGGTATATTACAGTTAGATGTCTAATTTTTGTCAATCACATCAAACATTTCCAATTCAGATTATAACTTTAATTTTCATCGATGACATATATATTTTTCAATTTTAAATCTACACGTGGTAGTCAGTGAACCAGATATACGATAATGATTATGTATAAAAGAGGGGCGAAAGATACCAGAGGGACATTCAAACTAATAAATCGAAAATAAACTAACAACGCCATGGATAAAAAAGAAAAAGACAAACAATCAAACAATAGTACAATAACCACAACTTAGAAAACTAGACTAAGCAACACGAACCCCACCAAAAACTGGGGATGGTCTCAGGTGCTCCAGAAGGGTAAGCAGACCCTGCTCCACATGTGGCACCCGTCGTGTTGCTCATGTTAGTACAAACCCGGTAAAAAGTCGGTAAATTCGGTAGGTCACATTCGTGAAAAAGGAACGGGATTGTAGTTACGACATTAGGAACATATCCGCTATATCTGTGAAAAGGATATTCCATAACGGTCAACCAGCTCGTGATGGCGTCCGTAAAATTTACGAAGGGATGTATAACAATGATGCTTACCGGGTAAAAACAATTGCACTGGTTCTTGTAATACATCTTTGTAAAACTATGGGAGTTTAAACTCAATTGATTTCCCCCTGGTCAAGTGAGGCTGTTAAAAATACAGGGGTCACTAAGTATGCATCCTGGGCTACTTAGGTATTTGTATATCAAGAAATGCTTCAATAAAAGTATTTGTTATCGTTAAAAAAAAATCTATTGACCAAGCACATAGTCGTTGACCAAATACATGGTTTAACATTAACATCTAATGACCATAATGACCAAATACCTGGTCTGTAATTAACATTCAATGACCAAATATATGGACTATAAATATCAGCTATTGACCAAATCTATGGTTTATAATTAAAATCATTTGACCAAAAATATGGTCTGTAATTAAAATCCATTTACCAAGTACATGGTCGATAATTAAAATCATCTGACCAAATACAAATGTACATAATCTATAATCAATTTCAATTTAATATTACATGGTTCATGTATATATTTATCCCTGCAGTGTTCCAATTCAACATGTGTATATGTATTGTACATGTAGAAGTCAATGCCATGAACTAAGTTTGAATGATAACTGCTTTTATGTGCACACATGTATCTGAATTAAACTTAAATGTTCTTTATAGACCTAATTGATGGTCTTAATATACTAATGGACTTGTATTAATCAAAAAGCACTTTAAATATTAGACTACAAATTTAAATATTGGCTCAATATACATGTTTGTAAAACAAGTTTATTCCATAAGTTTGTTAATTACCACATTTTCAAATCCGTTCAAGCTTATTATAAAAATGTAATGTTTACCTGATGGAAAAAAAATAAAGTTGAGTCAGCTTCTTCAAAATATTAACATGCAATATAAAAACTAGAACTGTATAACTAACTTTCAAAACTGAAAATACTGAAACTGGATATAAAGTTTCTATATTTTTAAATTTGTATGTTGACCTTGACCTTTGACCCTACACCTTGTTATGGGATGATCACAGAAACCATAATACTTACAAAAGTCTTGAATAGTAGAAAATGTTTGGGTCATTAAGGCGCAACTTTGTTGCATTTGACCGAAGAAATTTGACCTTGCCGTAAGGGCCATAACCCCAGTTAACGGTTTCTGAAAAGACTAAATTAGCTTTAACTATTCAACTAAAGGTCTTAGACCAATGGGTTTTTTTGCAATGACATCGGGGACCAATGACCTTGACAAAGGTCACAAGGTCGACGATCATGGTTATGTCCCAGATAGCCAATTATGTGTTTTTGAACTTATTTAAAGTGTTTTAACTGTGTTTAAAGCTTTTTTAAAGGTTGACCTTTGACCTTACAATTTGTTATTGGATATCTCAAAAACCATTATACTTACAGAAATCGTGAATAGTGAAAAATGTCTGGGTCATAAAGGCGCAAGTTTTTAACATTTTGACCGAAGATATTTGACATATCCGTAGGGGGAATAACCTCTGTTAACGGTTTTTGAAAAGACAAAATTAGCTGTAACTCTTGAACCGAAGGTCCTAGATCCATGGTGTCTTTTGCAATGACATCATGTACCGATGACCTTGACGTAGGTTATAGGATCAAAAGTAAAGGTCATGTCCCGAATTGCGAATTATGTGTTTTTGACCATATTTTAAGGATTTTATGTGTGTTTTAGAGCTTTTCAATGCTTTCAACGCTTATTTTAACATATAGTTTACATAACGAAAATAAAAGACCTTTCAATTGTTCACGATACATATCCAAGATGGTGATGAAGCTCAGTTTCCCTGATCAATATTTCATTTCATCAACAACAGAAATAAGTTCAAACAAATGCAATTACAAACGTTACCTGGCGGTTTTCTGACACATATCCAATATCATAAAGTAGTATTTAAAACTTTCTAAAGGTCCAAATAAGTGTTAAAAATTGATAAAATCCCAAATAAAATCTTGTTAACATAATTATCGATTGTGTTGATTAGCAAGAATGTGTAAAACTGTGACGTATTCTGTAGAAACTGGCCAATGGTGACGCAACTAGAGATCTAGTACAGGTTATTAAAATAACTTGCCTATATATAGCTATATACATAGTTCTACGACTATATGGTATAAAACAGCCATTTCTACATTGTAGATGACTAACTTATTGCAAAGCGTCTGAAAAAAATATAACACATCAACTATTTGATCCGTTTCCTCAATACAAAGTTAAGTACATTTCTACATATACAGCTGTGAGTAAATGAAACAACGATTAGTGATACCAGTTTCAGATACCATGTGACGGGTGCCACATGTGGAGCAGGATCTGCTTACCCTTCCGGAGCACCTGAGATCACCCTCAGTTTTTGGTGGGGTTCGTGTTGCTTAGTCTTTAGTTTTCTATGTTGTGTCATCTGTACTATTATTTGTCTGTTTGTCTTTTTATTTTTGGCCATAGCGTTGTCAGTTCGTTTTCGATCTATGAGTTTGACTGTCCCTCTGGTATCTTTCGTCCCTCTTTTTCAACACAATATAAAAGTGACACATATCGTAGTAGAATAATTAATCAAATTCCATCCAAAAAGAGAAATTGATTGTGACTCGTGTACATCTGCATACCTTCTTGTTGAAATTACGGATACTTATACGTGTATAAACATTTTAAGTATGTCACTGTAGTCATCCGTATAGTCCTTTCTACACAATACTGAAATGAAATAGCCCAAAAAATATGGCTTGAGAAGATACGTTCTTTAATTGTCGATGAAAACGTTACACAATTTGTGTCCATATGGTTTGACTAAGTTATCAACAAAGTGCTAAAAGAATAAAAAGTATTAGTAGATATTTATCAGCAATCGTAAACGAATGATATCATACCATTTTCATATTTTTTGTGGAACATTACATGCAACACATCATTTAACGCCAATCTTATAATCAAGTTATTTATGACATTCCGTGCAAAGCTTAAATACTTGCTGATATGGTTTCCTAATTTGTAATCCTCGTTTGTAAGTCGATATTTATAAATAAAGTGATTTTGTTAAATGAACTGTATCTTACTATACTCACTCTATATTATGGCTCGGTGAAACTTTTGAACCGGCGACTTCTCTTTTCAAGACCTTCTATGTAAGCTGCAACTCTCTATCAAAGAAATAAGTATACTAATTGCGCTTGCCCGTATATGGTTTAAACAGTGATGCATGTACTACATTTGCAGGCGAACCTAAAATGTTGTCAATAAATAATCATGTCAGTTTTTTCAATAATCAAAATAGTTTTTACAATATAAGAATTAGAAAATGTGGTATGATTGAAAAATGACAAAACTCTTAAACAGCGACCAAACGAGGAAGAAACTATCAAATATTGGCCGAGTATACATGATGTCTGAAATTTTTCATATCTACGTTCGCCGTTTATTTTAAGTGAACACTTCATTCAATCTGTTGTGTCAAAGGCAAACAAATCAATAGTTTTTTTTATTTTTGCAACTTGAGACGGAATTTTGTTTCAAGTTGTCTCATTTATCTTTTGAACCTTTAGTTCCTGAATGTGATTTACACCACCCCTAGAGGAGTACATTTCACGGATTTCAAAGCTTATAAAGGAGATTTTATTTATTTCAAAAAGATATTCAATGATGCATTTGGCAATCCCAGCAATATGATTATGTTGAGAAGGACAACTTATGTAATGTTGATATCCAGTATAGTTTAAAAAGCTTTACTTCTCGATGTGGACTTTCAAGGAACCTTTAATAGGGTCTGCCTGGTAAATTTATTTTTCCAAATTCTTTTATCAAACAGTTTATATATATTTAATGTAAATTAAAAATTAAAACGAATTGTTTGGAAATTGTCTCCGTTAACGATAACATATTTTTCAGAATGAAGTGATTGGGAACACTAAAAAATAGACAAAATAATTGTTCAATTCTGATTTCACATCAACGACGTTGCACTCTAAATGAAAGTAATTACTCTTGAAATTCATACAATTTACCCAACAAGCTGCAAACATTTCTTATCAGCAACCGATTTCACCTGGATGACTGCATATTTCTGATGCAGCTAGATTGGTCATGCGAAATATTGCGTGCGTGAATTAAATATAACAACTTATTTTATTTCACTAACAAGCGTATTTTAGTAAGTCTTACGCATGTAAACTTATATTATAATAGTGGTGTAAAATTTGACAGTTTTGCCTAACCGGTTACTCGGATAATCTTTTGATCAGTTAACCGGTAGATAAATTGATGTTTAAAGACCTTATCTACATTACTCTACAAATGCACGTGTTTTATGATACGCTAAATTGAAGTTTATTAGGTTTGGTTTTAAGCATTCCTAATGAATTTTACTTTTAATTATCCAATACGACCATATCTACTATGGCGTTTGTATAAACTTCAGATTGAGAAGATGAAAATCTTCTTGATCTAGTGAAATTGCCCATGTTTGAAACCGATGATTGTTATATTTTTCTCTTGTGTCTCAAATACTTCTGTGGAATCTTCCAAATTGAGACATTTAAGCGTGTTACTCGTACCACCCAGTATACACTAATTCCATTCACATGATTTGCATTTCACCATTTTTGAGTCGGAATTTCATTTAAAGTATGACAAAGTCTTGGACGATAGAGGTAGCATTTTTACATTTAGGTCAACGCAATAGTATATCCAAAATGAAATAACGAAGTAAATCGTAAAATTTAATCAGCTTACAACTGTTAAAAATACATGTTTTCTAATTATGTTTACTTTAGATCTTGCCCCGAGCTGATATACAGATTTCTTTGTGCTGATAAATTTTGTAAAATTGGATTGTTTTCAAGGTTAACAATAGCAATCAATATACAATACAATTCATCTGTCAAATTTATAACCGAGACAACCATTTTAAAATTCAATAAAATTTATTAATGATTTTAATAACAATTTATATCAAATTTATTAAAAATTGAAAGAAAAGGTCGGGTTACCCGGTTAGCGTTTTTGGTATTCGATATTCGGACCTTCCGACGGTTAACCGGTGAACCGGTTAAAAATTGACAACAATACAATATATATACTTTGTTTAATGTGTACAGGTATCGTTACTTGTAACGATCCAGCGCCCTCGTAAGAAAGATCGTTGACTATTATCTAAACGTTTTATACATATATTATATATATGTACATTGGTTTTTCGCCGCGTTATAGCCTTTGTGCTGATGCCTATCAACATTGGTTTTATAATAAATTGTATTAATCACCGAAAAATTTATTCTTTCCGTTCGGTAATAATCATAAAACTTCCGCTGGAAAGAATTTTGTAATTCAAAATTTACAAGAAAATTTTGTATAGGAATCAATCAACATCGGTTTTATTAGTAAATGGTATTAATTACTTAAAATTTTATTGTTTCCGTTTTGTAATCGTCATAAAACGTCTGCTAGAAAGGATTTTGTAATTCAGAATTTACAATTTTGTTTAGGAATGAAATCATTTGTCCGCAGTTTTGCCATGCAAGACAAACATTTCATTTAGAAGAGAGACGAAAGATACATAAGGGTCATTCAAACTCATAAGTCAAAAATAAACGCCATGACAATAAAATAAAAAGACAAAGAACAATATACCAAACACAACATTAAAAACTAAAGGCTGAGCAAAACAAACCCCACCAAAAACCGTCTAGAAAAGTCTAACCATCTGTGTAACCTAAAATGACAGTATGCCTTTTTTTTTTTTTTTAGCAAAAACAAGAATGTCCTAGAACTTAAATTAGATTACCCTAATGCAAGAGGATGATGTACGCTAGCTATGAAAACCGGTTAATCCACCGTTTTCTACATCAGGAAATGCTTATACCACGACAGGAATATGAAAGTTGTTTTCCATTCGTTTAATGTGTTTGAGCTTTCGATTATGCCATTTGATAAAGGGCTTTCCGTTTTGAATTTTCCTTGGAGTTCGGTTTTATTATTATTATTTTTTTAACAGTTGAGAAATGTTGATATCGGTAAGAAGCCCGTACTAGCTTGTCTGGGCAACTAGTGAATGCAATTTAAGTACACTTTACGATCTGCAGTATTACTAAATACCTGCAAGTTCAGCTACTTCTTTGATTTCAATCTTCTTCATTTTTTGTAATCTTAACATGTAAACACACATATACAAAACACCAATAAAAAGGTTTATATACTTGCATTATTGTATATTGTTTAGTTCAGGAAGAATGGAATGGTTTTGTTGTGATAATCACGAAGAAGTAAATGGTAACTGTATTAGTAAGTACACATAATCAATTTCGACTCGTATACACTGTCAATGCTTTGGTTACGGTTATTGTAGTGATATAGTGTTATGTTTCCTGTATGAATTTAAAATTTGTAATTTGTATTAGAAAAAAACATATCGACGTGACAAAACTAATCTAATGACAGATGAATTTATGTGCCCCGGAAGGGTCAGTGGTTTATGCACCACTTATGCCACGTGTCATATTACTTTTTGTTTATAAGGAAATATTTTCAATTAAAAGGAGGGGCTACAACTCATTTTACATCGTTTCTTAGATCTTTAGATACCAAATATATCTGTCTGTTCTGTAATTTTACCGATTGTGTCCCATTACCGAGGAGGTATGATAAAAGCCAGTATTTGACTCCTGAAATTAGGTTAAGTTTTTCACAAAAATTACAACTTTATCTCTGCTGTAAATGTTGAATAATGATAGAAATGTCACTTTCTTTGAAATCCAAGACTTTTCCCAAATACAAAAGAAAATTAAACAAACCGAGAATTATAGAACCCATAAGTTGGGGTCAATTGAAATTACCACCAATGGAAAGAAAAAAAAACAATAGGTAGGAAGAGACGTCCCTTTTATTATAAATCGTGGAATATGTATATTACCATTTGCGTTTGTAAATCAAGGTATAATAAGATTATCGGTCACAATCGATATTTGATTTAGTAAGAATGGGTCAAGAAGGATGAATTTGGTTGTCATCTAAATACAATCTAGAATATTAAAATCATCTAAATACCGTACGGCCTTCAACATTGAGTAAAACGCATATAGTATAGTTAGTTATAAAAGGTCCAGACCTGACAACAAAAATCCACAGCAAAATCAACAGTCTGTTGTATGATGAAACAATTAACGGTAAACCGAAACGAAATATGACAGATAGCAACCGACTACTTCCATATACTTCTGAATTGGGACCGGCGCATACAGAATACGCCGGGGTTTATAAAACAAGCAATATCTCAGTCCTCCTTACCTAGGACAGTGGTGTAACATTACAACTAAAGATCACACTGTAAAAAACAGTTGAAAGGGCTTTACTCATCAGATCGGCACAAAACAGTTAACGAACCTTGAAAGCAAAAGAAAATATCTGTAATAAGTGAGACCCAGACAGTTTACAGCCTAGACAAAGTATTTCGCGGTAAAACATCCTTAGTATTTCGAACAATTCAAAGGTTTAAAAACAGTTAAATTATACTTATGACCATATCAATGAAAACACCATTTCATCACATACGAAACATTAATAACAGTGTGTGATAGTGTATTATCAAGGTTAAAGAACATCAATCTTTCGTACCTAGCATTGTAATATTTGTCCTCTACATGTGTTTTTTCCTTGAATCAACATAACGTTTCCTGGGCATCTTCTTGAGCCTTTCTTTTTCTCTCCTTTATGTGTTCCCTGGTTTTTTTTTTTTTGTTTCTTCTCTTTCCTTTACATTACCAACTCTATATGGTAAGACATCCTTCGGATCTATGAATTTTCTATTTGCTACCTCCATGCTTCTATATTTATTTTGCGAGCACTTGTGATCCTTTATAAGATGTTTTTTTTAATATTTGTAACTTCCTTCTAGACAAGTCACAAGTTTGACATATATATAACATAATTATTTCCAAAATGAGTCTTGTATTTGTTAAATGACTGAAAAAAACTGTATTTTTCCACGTTCTTTAACATTGCAATAAGTATCAATAGCAGGCCATAGGTCTCTTAAGTGAGCATTCTGAAATCATTTATATTCGTTATCACAAACATGTAATGTAACTGAAAATATACAATTAATAAACATATTACTTTGTCTACTTTTAATGAATCTATTCACAGATATTAATTTTAACCTGTGACTTCATTCTGCAAAAATCTACAGTAACGAGAAAATATTCATTATTCCTATATATACTATATACAAACACAAAAATTATGTATATACATACTTTCTAACAATACCATTTATGATGATGTGTGGGTCCTTTCACAACATCACAAACAGCAATGTAGACAAGTAATAAAAAGTCAATTAGCGAAACAATAAAATAATTACAGTGTTAAAATTTGCCTTGGTTTGATAACACGACCAAAGCACGGTGTCACTGGTGGAGGTAACGTTTGTACATATTCTTGTGCTGTGAAGGTTTGCTCTTTGTACAGTTGGTGTATGGGAAGCTTTCTATGGTTTCAAGTGATCTACATGTACAACTAATTGTTTAGTACTTGTATCTTTTTTGTATTCTGTGCGTCAAATCAGTAATTTTCTTTATATCTGTGTATGGACCAGTCCAGCCTAATCCAAGCTTCTTATTTGCTTCTGGAGGATACCATCATCTCCAAACAAATGAATTTTCTTTACAACGTCTGAATTTCAAATTTTTATCATAATTTTCCTTTTGTCTATTGGCACTTAACCAGATTGTGTTTGTGCTAACTGAGATGCATTTCTAGGAGCTTCGTGGACCCAATCATTCAATTGGACAAGGTATACACAGCTACTTTTCCATAGGTACTATTTAAGTACTACAGATTTTTGGCTAAACCGTTAAATTTTCAGCATTTTGAAGGTTTGTCTATTTCAAATCTCTTAAAATCATGATTTTCAAACATGGAATATTGTGATTACTGTTGGTATTATTTCTGTACCAAAAATTTGTAGTACAAATCAAGTACTGTTAAAGACAGGTACCTAAATATTACAATAAGTTTAAGGTAAAGAAATAGTACTTCATGTAAATATTAAAAGTAAATTTCCAGTACTACAGATTTTTAGTACAGAAATAGTACCTATGCAAAAGTAGCAGTGTACTTTTATATCCTTGTGGTAAGCCAAACATAACATCAATTGGACATCTTAATTCATGTCCGAACATCAAAAGATTTGGAGAACATTTTGTGCTTGCATGTTGAGTGGCTCTTTATGCTATATTCATGAATGGAATGTGATCGTTCCAATCGTTTCTATGCTCATTAACAAATAAACGTAAATTGGTATGATTGAATTACAGATGATCATTACACTTAGCTGGTCAAATTGATTCTCGAATTCGATCTAAATAACAAAAAGAGAGCTCATTAATTCAATTAACTATTTTTTTGTTTCACGATGCAAGTAATTGTTTACTTCTCACTTTTTTGAATTTACCTTGGAGTTCGGAATTTTTGTTCATAAAACTAAAGTTGATAAATTCAATCAACTGGTTTACGTGTTTCTTATGATCAATATTTGCAACAATATAAACATGGCTTTGTTTACAAATCCGACGAAAACATCCATACTAAAATAAACCTTTGTTTTTTTCGTAATGATCATGTTCACGTGTCAGCATGGTAACGATTGTAATGAAAACTGGTAATTGTTAGTCAACACAAGCAACAACTGATTTTCGTTCTGTTTCGTATTAAACAGTTATGTTATTATTGAATAAATTTATATGTTATAAAAAGCTATGAATATTTCTTCGTGACCGACACCCTCTCAAAAGAACAAATAAAGGCAACAGTAGTATACCGCTGTTCAAAAGCCATAAATCGATTAAGAGAAAACAAATCCGGGTTATTTAAAGACGGGATATTCTGACTCTTATCCCAAAGAACGATAAAGATAGAACGTTCTTGTCGAACTGACGTCCTCTTTCTCATTGTTTACAAATCTTATCCAAAGTTATTGCGAAAAGAATAAAACTATTTCTTCCAAAACATATAGACCCGAATCGGACAGGATATGTGGCTGGTACATTGTAGATACATTGGTAAAAATGTACGACTCATTGCTGATATTATATTGTTCACTACATGAAGGAAAGTGATCTTGACTTTATGATCAAATATATCTAGTCTTGTAATTAATAATGAATTTAGCTCAAATCAATTCAAAATTGAGAGAGAGAGGTGTTCGACAAAGGTGTCCTTTATCTCTTTTTTTTTTTAATTTACTTTGGCCGTTGAACTGCTGGCAATAAGTATTCGTAAGAACAATGAGATATCTAGCTTACAAAATTGGGCATACTGAAAAAAAATTTCACAATTGGCTGATGATACTACTTGTTTTCTGAAAAATGTATTTTTTGTGTAGGTTTTATTGAATTCCTTTTACCATGTTAACTGTTTTGAGAAGTGTTCTGGGTTAAAATAGAGTTTTTTTCTAAAACCGAAGCAACATGGATTGTAAGAAATAAATCTAAGAAAGATGGTTCCCTTTCCATCAAATGGACTGATGACTTTAAAACCCTAGATTTGAAATTTAATGCTTATGAAGAAATAATTAGTCTAATTTAGATGCATGCATAGAAAAAATGAAATCAATTATTATAATGCGGAAGATCAGAAATTTTTCTTGATCGATAAAATTGTAACTCTCAAATCATTTGCAATATCTAGGCTAACTTATGTTATCTCATCTACACATGGAGAAACATCTTCTGTAACTCAAATACAACGTGATATTTACAGTTTTTTTATTGAATGGTGGTACTCCGAATGTTAAATTGGAAGTTATTCAATAGTCTCCTAGCAAGGTGGAACTGAAAGCCCCAAAATTTGAATTACATACTGTTGTTATCCCTTCGTATTATGTGAATGAAACGATTTCTGTCAGAACATTACTCCAAAAGGAAACATGTTTCCAAAGCATTCTACCCTCTATTTTATTTACAGAATTTATTTATGAGCAGATGTGAATTTGAGTTTTTAAATTAAAAAGCACCTTTTTTTTATATAAAGATATTGGTATGTGCTTGGAAACGTTTCAAGGGAATTTCAACCTATTAGATGCCTTTCTTGTGAAAAAAGAATTTATTTGGTTAAACCCTTTTATCAAAGTTGATAATAGGTGTATTTTTATTTACAGATATTGATACATGAAAGGCATAAGGTTCATCAATGATATTGTAGTTGACAATGGCAAATGTTGGTCACATGACGCTATTAACCTAAAATAAAACATAAATGTCACTTTTATAGCAATCTATCTACTTAGTATTAAACTTGCTATACCACGTGACTGAAAAGAGTTGTTAATACAACAACATATGTCATTTGGATTCGTTTTTGAGCATGAGAATATAAAGATTGCGATCAGTAAATTTTTTGCAAAAGATGTTTATTTATTTTTTATCGATCAGGGACATATTTCTCTTATTTCACAACAAAGGTGGGAAGAAAGTTTTTGCATAGAAATTAGTGATGAAAATGAAAAAGATATTTATTCACTGGCTTTTAAATGTACAATAGAGAAAGCAAACTACAAGCTTTCCAATACAACATTTTACTCAGAATAGTCTCTCTTAATTATCTTCTTGAAAAACATAGATTTTCAGATACCAATGAATGTGCCAGTTGTAAAGAGATAGAAAATAAAGAGCATAAATTTTGTGAATGTACAGAAATAAAAAACAATTTTGGAGACAATTTTTTTTTTGGAATAATAATGTTTTTGAATGATGACAGTGCAATGTTTGGCGTTTTGAATTGTAATAACTTAGTTTTAAATTATTATATGCTACAGGCAAAGTATTAAATTAGCTATGTAAATATCACACAATTCGACAGACTGTTAATATCCGTGCAAGCTTTCCTTAAGTTTTTGAAAAGACGTTTGGAAATTTTCGAATATTTATATCTTCACCTGCAGAGAATATTTTGAACGTCCAGTCAGAATGTTAAAAAACGAGTTAATTAAGCCAACAAGCATCGCTCGTTCACGCCAACATACTACGTTTTATCACCTTACTGCATTGATTAAGTCATGATCAGTAAATGATGTTCTGTCGCGATGATGTAGTAGTTGTTCTTAATATATAAAATCCTGATTTGAATGAATTAATTGAGTTATTAATCGCGTTCATTCATAATTGAATGCTGAATAACTGGGTCGTAAAAGTGCCGTTTATCGGCAATCAGTCATATTGATCGTTATTATCGAAATTTTTGAATATTTACGATGGACGCATTTTCTCAAACGATAAATTGATTGCCGCGGAAGTTGGTGACCAATCCAGTTTTTCATAATGAACGGAATTGTTCGTTATGATTGACAATTTAACTTATGAAATACAAGGTTGATTGCATTGACAGGTGAGGTTCAGTCGTGATCATTGCTCTACAATAGTTGACAATGTTTTTTGAAATCATATTTATTCGAAAAAAATCGTCATGATTGAGAATTTCAAATATGTAATTTTTGAAAGCTTGATTATTTGAATAAATTTTTATTGATCGAAGCAGTCAATTCTATCGAAGATTTGTAATAAATAGTTGTGATAATTTTGAATCAATTAATCGTCTAGCTTTAAACAAGTACTACTCTTCCCAATTGACGAATACATAATACTAGGGAAATAATATAAATTGATAGTCGAATATTGTACTTTAAAGAACATTTTAACACCTTTATACTGTCAAGACACAACCAGCTATATCTATTTGTATTTCGATGTTGTAAACTATCACAACTTTAATGCAATACAGCTAAACACGAGACTAATGTTTATTATGTTTTTGATTGGAGTTCCAAGAACTTTATCTGTAATTCATATAATATATACTTTTCTGTACTCAACATTTGCTGCTGTTTTCGGTCTAAGTCATGGTTTTTCGGTTGATTAACGTATAACTTTTATTTCATGTGTAACATATTTACTATGGTATCGTATTACCTGACAATAATTTCTTTTAAAATTATTTGATATGAGTAGCAATAACCAAATGGTTTTTGTACAGCAACCACACTTCACCCGTTATGAATTCACTATCCGATTAATGGTTTTGTTTTTAACAGAATGTGTTAACGGATATGAATCGGTAGATGGTGGTTCTTGCGTGTCTTGCCCGACAGGATTGTGGGGAGAACAGTGTGCAAACAGATGCAGTTGTACACAACCCCAAATGTAAGTATATTGATTAATTGTCACTTTATTACTTCACCCGTTTCTAAAAGATTTGTATTCTATCTATTACTGGTCATTTAAATTATTTTCTGACCGAATGGTGTTTGAATGGTCTATTATGGTGTATTGTTTTGTCTCTGTTAGTTTTTTCTTTTAATTTATTTTGCTCTCATTCAATTCATCAATTTGTGTCATGAAGACTTACACAGCTATTGACATACGACCTTATACAGGTTTGCACATTTAAAGTTCCTATTCTTTATTGGTTCATTATTCTAAATGTTATTCTAATAACATTAACGGTACCAATTTTTCTTCACCAGATGCGCATTTCGACAATAAATGTCTCTTCAGTGATGTTCGAGGCCAAAATATATGAAAATCCAAAGCTTATTTAAAAGATGAAGAGCTATAATCCAAAAAAGGTCAAAAAAGGTAAACATTCCGATGTAATTAATGCTGAAACCGAAATTAATAATTAAGAACATGCAGCGATTTCTACATTATCTGATCTTGATACAAAATGTATATTCCTAGCGATCACAGAGATTAAAGTTTTTTACTTTGTGTTTTTAATGGAGCTATTATGAAAAGATGGTATATAAGTATTTTATTGGCAATCGTTCATTGTGTTCCTGCTAAATGTAGTCATATTTTATCGCAATGCTTCACTTTGTTCAATTTTATTGTATGCGATATGATACAATGAATAACAACTTGAATAAGAAATGGTTTGTTGTACTAAATTCTTCCGTACATACATCGATTTGTTTTTGCAGTTTGGCTGTGCAGTACCTGTAGAATTCGTATAGAAAACGGGATATCACATTCTATGTTTTTCGGCATTGTTGTTTATAAAGCCTACATATTTAAATATGGTTAACTCAATGATCCTTTGAATAACTTATTCTTAAAGTATATCAATTTTACAAGGTAGTAAGATTTTTAAATATTTTTTTGATGAGTCCTGATTGTTAGTTTTATCTGAGAGAACATGAATTATGTAGAAGTTGTTATTGGCTTTGAACGATCAGTAAATGCGAATACACGTAGATCGGTATTTTGTGTCTTTTGTCTTTATTTTGGTTGTGTTTTGTGCCTCGTGCTGATCTAAATAGTCAAGTCATTTCGTAATGATTTCTTCAGTATGTTTTATAATGTGATTTTAAACCACTCTCCCAAATCCGGAGTGAAGTTGAGCAACCAAACCTGTTGAACGTCGTCTCAAGGCAGGAGCCACAGCCTCGATGTAGAGGTCAAGTGACATTGTATATGGTCGCCTTAATTTCAGCTCATATGAAATAAGTTTGTATTGTAAAACGGAGCAAGTTAAACTAAATTGGTGTGAACTTGAACTTTAAAAGTATCAGTTAGATATATACAGATATCAGTGTGGACAACATTAAAAAATGCAGGATAATATGGCACCATATGTTCACTATTCAATGTGTGGTGTAAATGGCGGAAGTCAATATGTAGGACACACTAATGACAAGCTGTTGTATGAACATACTGTACGTAATGAACATTTGAGACCTCAATCATTAAGAAAGAAACAATCATATGATGAAAATAATCACAGCTCAGTGGGTACACAATCACAAAATAACGAACATAAGAAATAAAAACAAAGTGGTAGTAACAACATGTCGAGTCCACTTTATGATAACACCCCTACCAACAGAATAGAAACACTGTTACTTCAGTTTTCATCGAATATAAATAATGTTAGTCAACAACTTGAAAGAAGAATTGATGAAAAGTAAAATCACAAAAATACTGATCTCCGAGGAAAATTCAAAACGGAAAGTCCCTAATCAAATGGCAAAATCAAATGATAAAACACATCAAAAGAATGGACAACTGTCATATTCCTGACTTGGTAAAGGCATTTTCAAATGTAGAAAATGGTGGATTGGACCTGGATTTATAGCGCTAAACCTCTCACTTGTATGACAGTTGCATCAAATTCGACGAATTTTGAGGAGAGGGTTTCTCAACAGTTATCAGAGAAAATATTTGTAATCATTGAAATATTGCCAGCTAGAACAGGGGATTTAGGGAAATCATTGGCATCGGTAAACAGCTCAAAGGGTGAAAAGTTGAATATTAACTGCAAGAATAGATTTGTAATAAAAAACTGACAATCTGAAGAAAATGAAAACAAAAAAGTCCAAGTCCTTTTTAAAGATGGTCTCGCCCTATCAAATATTCATCTTAAATCTGTTGAAAGAAAAGAAACTTATGGTAAATCGACAGAATTAGTCCTCAGAGAATGAAAACTTTGAACATCAACAACAAATTTTTAAACATAAGACAAATCTTAAAGAAAAACAGTGCAAAATATAAGAAGGTATATGGAGAACATGATCTACCGATGGAAACACGTAATTTCCAAGCCACAGTTAGAACTTAAAGAAATCAGAAGTCAAAATAATTATTTGTTTGCCGGTAGTCGTTTAGTGAAAAAACAATAGGACATTTTGCCGCTTGGTGTATGGAATTGTAGGAGGTGGTCTCTCAAGGATAATAACAAAGCAAAATTTTGAAAATATGCGCTTGAATATTCTGAGTGTGATATTTTGGCATTAACTGAAACTTGTTGGACGTGGTGATGAAAGATTAAATATTCCTGGCTATACCTCCTTCGGTCAAAATAGAAAACACTTTCATAAAAATGCTACCCAGGGATATGCGGGGCTTGAAGTTCTTGAGAAAAACACATCTTATAATCATTAAATGTACAACTATTATATATTGATTGATGTTTGCGTAACGTCCAGTTACAATTATCAAGCATGTTCAGTTCGCCTAAAACATCACATCAAACATTTGGTTCGTAAGTCAATTTAGTTCGGTGTTTAGGTCGACAAAAACAATGGGTTGAACATTTAACTGACACTAAACACAGAGGAATGCAGACCTGTTTGGAAAACAAAATAGAATTTGACCTGCAGCTAGTCTCGTATATAGGCTCAGATTTTATATGCATTTATTTTTGGGATTCATTTACTTGCAACCTGCACCATATCCCCTAAACACATTTGTATAACAATATATATTTAAGTTCCATATTATTATTTTGAGCTTTTTTCTATGTGAACCAACTTTTTGCACCAGTGACAAATATTACAATTTTAACGGTATGGGTTTTACTCATTTTTGGAGGCGTAACGGTGACCTATAGTTGTTAACGTCTATAGTAGAGAGATGTCTCATTGGCAATCATACTACATTTTCTTATTTGCATATTGAACAGATTTTAAAGTAAATTAACTTTCAACAAGTCTACACTGTTTACGGAATCAATTTCCACATTTACACGATCGATGTTCTTATTAAATAAAAACATATTTTTTTAAAACAAATACTGTTTTATAAGTCGGTAATTGTAAAAGTATTTTGTCAACCTAAAAGATAAGATAGAAAGATTGGAATGATGTAAACAATGAAAACTGTCTGTTCCTTTTACAGTTGTCCTCTATTGATAATTAAATAACGTATACAAAATAAGACACAGAGAATAGGTAAATATACGGGAATACATAAATGTGACGCACACAAAAAAAGACAAATAAAGCATCAACAGAAATTTTAATAATAATTTTACCATCAGAAAGAGTAACAGATTGCTAAATTTGTTTTCATTCGTTCATTTCTATTTGACTTTTACTATCTGTCAAAATCCCAAGACATGCAATTAAGACCTTCTGGTTCATTTTCTCGTTTTATTTTAGAAATTATTGTGAAAGACAAAAATTACTTAGATGACGTTAGTTTTCATATCACTTATCAACAATCTTTCTTATCTAGAGCTACTGCATGTAGACAAATTCAAATTATGTTATTTATCTTTTAATTTTATTTTTAACTGATTTACTTTTTTGCTGCATTTAAAAAATCTGGTTTTAATAATTATAAGTTAGTAAGTTTACATAAGTATTTGTCATTAATTCTTTTTAATTGTGAATATTTTTTGGAGGTATATCATCTGACTAAAACCAATTACGTTTGGAACGGATTTACGATAGATAAACAGAAAAATTGAGAATGGAAATGGGAAATGTGTCAAAGAGACAACAACCCGACTAAAGAGCAGAAAACAGCCCAAGGCCACCAATGGGTCTTCAACACAGCGAGAAAATCCCGCACCTGGAGGCGGGCTACAGCTGACCCCTAAACAAAAATGTGTACAAGGTCAGTGAAAATGGACGTCACACTAAACTCCGAAACATATAAATGACCTGAAATGAAAAAAAACATGCAAGACTAACAAAGGCCAGAGGCTCCTGACTTAAGACAGGCGCAAAAATGCGGCGGAGTAAAACATGTTTTGTGAGATCTCAACCCTCCCCTATACCTCTAGCCAATGTAAAATAAACAAACACACAGCAATATGCACAGTAAATATCGGTTTAAAATAAGTACGATTCCGTTGTATCAAGCACAATCCATCCCGTTAGCGGTTTAGTATCATACCATCATAAAATATATGAGAAGAACTTAACCCTAACCATGCCAACAACTGGTTTTAGAATAAATGCTTTTATTTCCGATGCAAAGACCATATGAGTGAATCAATATTAATTCCAAAATATGCCATCTTTCATGACCTGACACCAGTATCGTAACTTTATCCCTTCTGAATAAGTCTCTTTAAAGGTTTGGTTAGCTTTTGAGGTGAATGACGACATTTTTGTGCTTTATATAGAATATTACCATAAAAGATTGGATGTGAAATACCTGAACGTATAAGATGTCTGCATGTTGATTTAGATTTACGAATGATGTCCTTGTACTGATGATTAAATTTAGTAAATGTTTTGACTAGTTTGTGATATCGAAAACCCTGGTGTAATAATTTTTCAGTAATACAGAGATTTCTTTCGTTAAAATCAAATACGTTGTTATATACACGAGCGAATCGAACAAGTTGAGAGATATATAAACACAATAAGATGATGACAAGGGAAGGGTTGCTTTTCTGCTTGAGTGATTTACCTTACAAAAAGGCGGACACTTTAAAGTTTAAAAGAACTTACTACCAGTTTAATTTTGTTAAACGGGGGCGAGGCAAATTAGTTTGACGTAGCTTAACCATATTTTAAAATAACTTAAATGACCGCAAGGGAATCTATTTGACTGGTATTAAAATGATTTGAAATGGATTAAAATGAATTGAAAAACGGTTTTAATTTTTTGTCAATCTTATTCAAATATCAGTAATCTTTTTTAAATAGGGATAATAACGTTTTGGCCGATCAATCTAAATTCTGGTTACAAGTGTAGATAGGGAAGTTACGGGAATTATATCAATCAAAATTCTGTGATGATTATTGTTGCTGTACATTATTTGCAAGCAGAATCGGGAATAGCGCTAGATTCGGAAATATGTTTTCAAACAAGTTCACGAATACCAAAATTTAGGACGAATCTGTGGAGATTTGAATTCAAGAGTTGGTCAAAACAGTGATTAAGATGAAGGCGTCGATGTAATACGACCACAAAATATAGTTGAGTTTTTGAAAACCATGGACATCAGGGTGATACATTTATCAATTTTCTATGTGATATAAATTTTGCAATGTTTAATGGCCGCTTCAACGACCACGAATTCACATATATTGCACCCGCGGGGCGTTCTGTCGTGGATTATATGTGTGTACAATACGAGCTTATAGAATTTGTACATGATTTTATTGTTTTAATGATGTCTTAAAGTATAAATGAAATCAACTGCATGCCTGAAAAATCCTAGATCATTTACTGATACTATGTGATCTTACTATCGGATGCAAATATAATTCTAATACGACACATTATGATATTAACTAAGATGATCAAGGCAACAATTTAAAGTCTCAAATCTACCAAATGATTTTATGAATAGAGATGAAATAGTAACAAAAGTCAATAAAGTAATCATGAATATTGAAAATTCAATTCGAATTACTGAAAATGTTCAAACTGCGTATGATGAATTTCAAATGTTGATACTCGGGGAGCTTTTAATAACGAAATAGGTAAACGTAAGCATCTTTATATAAACCATATTGGATTGCTGACTTAACGAATCATTGTAACAAGGTTAATGAAGCTGAAAAAGGATGATTAAAATGGCAAGGATAAAAAAAATAATACTGTTAAAAGGAAATACAAAACAGAATTGTGTGATGCCCAAAAACATTTATAATAAATAAATAAATCGTAAATATAAACGGAAATAGATGAACAATACCAACTTGAACTAAGTATCAGTTTTACAAGTTGATAGCTTCAAATCGTTCAGCGAAGTTGCCAAGGTACAGAATCTACATTTACTGAATCCATCTCTTAGGCCCGAGAACACAGTTATTTCGTAGTGCATTTCTTTTAGACAAAAAACGCAAATTAAAAAATTCGCAACTGCTCTATTCAAAATAGATTTTTACAGCTTATATCAAATTGTAATTTTGTCCACCAAATTAAAATTTGTATTTTTAATGTACTTAAACTGGAAAGGAAAGTTACAAATAGCATACTACATGAGTATAATATGGTCCTAGGCCATGTAAGACTTAAAATAATTTAGTGTCAATTTAGGCCGTATCACATATTTACATATAAAAATACAAACAGAAGCTATAGTAAATAGAAATTTGTTTCTTTTTAGTCATTTCTACGCTAAGGTGACATGATACAAGAAGTCTGAGTGCAATAGGACTCTTGCATTCAACTTTTTTGCAGACAGTATAGTCTGATGGAAAGTTTTTTCACTTTTCAGTGGAAAACTTGCATCTAATTTTAGTCTCAACAGGCATATATTAGATCCACTTACTATCCTACAGAAGAAAAAAAATAGTGTTACATGAAAGGAAACAGGTAGAACAATCATTGTACAGTCCTTGGATGGTGTAAACTTCCCATGCACCATTACACCATTACATCATTCACCATACACCATTACACCATACACCCTGTGTCATTACACCATACACGTTACACCTTTGCACCATACACCTTACACATTACACCATAATGCAATTTAATTTCAAAGAAAGCGTGCGACTACTAAAAAAACGAAGTTTGATCACAATATTGTAAATTAATGTATAAAATAAAAAATCAGTTCTTATCAATAGTTTGCATAGTTTTAAATGTCGTACACCATTCCCGATCGCACGTTACACCATTACACCATTTCCCTTACACCATACACCATAGCACCATACACCTTCTACCATTGCACCATATGCCATACACCATTACACCATACACGTTTTTTGGGAAGTTTATACCATCCAAGGGCTGTAAAGTGCTTTCTATACAGATTTAGTGAACTCTTTGTGATGGACTTCGACTTTATGTACATAGCTCCTAACATTTCACTTCCTTTAAACAGGCCGTTAGACCGGGACCATAAATAAACCCCATTTGGCACATTTCTTCTGTGATATTCTACTTTTCTCTAGATTCAGGGTTCACAAATGATTATAGAAACTTGAATTAAGCATAGAAACACAAATATCAAAACATGAAAACCTGTCAGATAGAAAGCCAGCTTGCCCCTCAGGCATAAAAATGGAAATGGCTCCAAAATGCATATTTCAGCTATATAATGCTAAAATTGTACATTTTAAAAGATTTTCTATCAAATAAAGATGAAAGTCCTTTACTTTCATTCAGTTTTACAAGTTGATAGCTTCAAATCGTTCAGCGAAGTTGCCAAGGTACAGAATCAACATTTACTGAATCCATCTCTTAGGCCCGAGAACAATGTTATTTCGTTGTCTACATTTTTGTTGTTTTACTTTTTTCGCAGTGCATTTCTTTTTGACAAAAAACGCAAATTAAAAAAATCCTACCTTCTCTATCCAAAATAAGATGTTTACAGTGTAGTGTACTACTGTGTCATCTGGCGTAAAACAGGAACGTATCGTGCCAACGTTATTCTCTGTATATATAAATGACTTAGCCAACCGTATTAATAGTCTTGATTGAGGAGTGTCTTTAAGTGAAAGAACATTAAGCAGTTTGCTTGATGTTGATGCCATTACATTAATCGCACCGGACGAACAGCGTATGCCTAATGTCCTGACAGACCGGTGCTCATCTTGGAAGTTGTCCATAAACCAAGAAAAGGCTAAAGTTGTTTTTTTTAGACCACAACCATTTGATATTTCAGAAATTAATTTTACATGCAGTAATTATGATTAAACAATAATGGATTCTTAAAAATACCTTGAATTTTAGCTTCAAAAACATCTAACGTCTACAAAAAAAAACCACAAGGAACTGGCAAAATCAGCCAGCTGAGCTTTCGGAGCTGTTTTGGACGTTTTATCCCATCCGGAGGTACAGATGGGTTCATTCCTAACCTGTACAGCATGTTTACTTGATAACCAGTCATTTGGACTGGTCAAAGTTAACCTGTGACAGGATTTAGGACTGCACTGACCAGTCCAAGGACAACAATCTAGGTAACTTGAAAAGCGGACTTGGTCCTAGGACTGTTTGTATGTCTGCCGAAAAAGTTAACTTGGAAACAGGTCCGCTACTGATATAAGTTAACTATGAACCCAGTCCTGCCATAAGTTAACATTCATATAAGTTAACTTTGATTTTGACAACTTCGATCGAACCAGACCTGATCTCAAGTTTACTTTTGGCTGGTCTGCTCAACACTAAGTTAACTTGTAACCAGGACCGCTCTATATCGATTTTATAAAAATATTTTTTTATGTCTTTGTTTCTTCGTATAAACATAGAAAAATATTGTCAATTTAATACTTCCGTGATACAAACATGATTAAATACATGTATTTGTAAATAAAACTTTGCTTGTTATACAAATTTATCCGTGATCTGGCTTTCTATAAATTAAAAAACGATATTGATTACAATGCTAACGGGCATTGAATATATTTTCAATTACATATCAAATTCTTTAAATCATATATTTTGTACGCATAAATTTATAGTGCCAGCATGTACTCCTTTTGTTCAATATACTAATACGTAACAAAATTCAGTAGTTTTGATAACCCAGGCAGACTCGTACAACAAAATAATTAGACCGCATCAACCAAAACTGACCATATTTGCACTTTATTATGTAAATCTATAAAGCCGCATATAATTAACCAGCAATATTTTTATGTCAGGATAGAATGTATAATACAAATGACAGCAATATTGGAACACAATGACTACAAAATTTTGTACGCATAAATCTATAGTGCCAGCATGTAATCCTTTTGTTCAATATATTGATACGTAACATATTTGCACTTTATTATGTAAATCTATATAGCCGCATAGAATTTACCAGCAATATTTTTATGTCAGGATAGAATGCATAATACAAATGACAGCAATATTGGAACACAATGACTACCAAATTTTGTACGCATGAATTTATAGTGCCAGCATGTACTCATTTTGTTCAATATATTGATACGTAACACAATTTCAGTAGTTTTGATACCTCAGGCAGACTAGTACAACAAAATTATTTGACCGCAATAACCAAAACTGACCATATTTGCACTTAACTATGTAAATCTATAAAGCCTGATAGTAAATCAGCAATATTTTTATGTGAGGATGGATTATATAATACAACTGACAGCAATATTAGAACACAATGACTACACAATTTTGTCTGCATAAATTCAGCGTGCCAGCTTGTCCTTTTCTTATTCAATATATTGATACGGAACAAAATTTCAGTAGTTTTGATACCTCAGGCAGACCCGTACAACAGAATTATTTGACCGCATCAACCAAAACTGACCATATTTGCACTTTATTATGTAAATCTATATAGCCGCATAGAATTTACCAGCAATATTTATATGTCAGGATAGAATGTATAATACAACTGACAGTAATATTGGAACACAATGACTACAAAATTTTGTCCGCATGAATTCAGAGTGCCAGTATGTCCTTTTTCATTTCAATATATTGATACGTAACAAAATTTCAGTAGTTTTGATACTCATGCAGACTCGTACAACAAAATTATTTGACCGCATCAAGCAAAACTGACCATATTTGCACTGTATTATGTAAATCTATATAACCGCATAGAATTTACCAGCAATATCTTTATGTCAGGATAGAATGTATAACACAAATTACAGCAATATTGGAACACAATGACTACAAAATTTTGTACGCATAAATTCAGAGTGCCAGCATGTCCTTTTTTTGTTCAATATATTGATACGGAACAAAATTTCAGTAGTTTTGATACCTCAGGCAGACTCGTACAACAAAATTATTGACCGCATCAACTAAAACTGACCATATTTGCACTTTACTCTGTAAATCTATAAAGCCTAATAGTAAATCAGCAATATGTGTATGTCAGGATAGAATTTATAATACAAATGACAGCAATATTGGAACACAATGACTACAAAATGTTGTACGCATAAATTCAGAGTGCCAGCATGTCCTTTTTTTGTTCAATATATTGATACGTAACAAAATTTCAGTAGTTTTGATACCTCAAGCAGACTCGTACAACAAAATTATGTGACGGCATCAACCAAAACTGACCCTATTTGCACTTTACTATGTAAATCTATAAAGCCTAATAGTAAATCAGCAATATTTTTATATCAGGATAGAATGTATAATACAAATGACAGCAATATTGGAACACAATGACTACCAAATTTTGTACGCATGAATTTATAGTGCCAGCATGTACTCATTTAGTTCAATATATTGATACGTAGCACAATTTTAGTAGTTTTGATACCTCAAACAGACTCGTACAACAAAATTATTTGACCGCAACAACCAAAACTGACCATATTTGCACTTTACTATGTAAATCTTTAAAGCCTGATAGTAAATCAGCAATATTTTTATGTGAGGATGGATTACATAATACAACTGACAGCAATATTAGAACACAATGACTACACAATTTTGTCTGCATATATTCAGCGTGCCAGCTTGTCCTTTTCTTATTCAATATATTGATACGGAACAAAATTCCAGTAGTTTTGATACCTCAGGCAGACTCGTACGACAAAATTATTTGACCGCATCAACCAAAACTGACCATATTTGCACTTTATTATGTAAATCTATATAGCCGCATAGAATTTACCAGCAATATTTTTATGTCAGGATAGAATGTATAATACAACTGACAGTAATATTGGAACACAATGACTACAAAATTATGTCTGCATGAATTCAGAGTGCCAGTATGTCCTTTTTCATTTCAATATATTGATACGTAACAAAATTTTAGCAATTTTGATACCTCAGGCAGACTCGTACAACAAAATTATTTGACTGCATCAACCAAAACTGACCATATTTGCACTCTATTATGTAAATCTATAAAGCCGCATAGTAAATCAGCAATATTTTATGTCAGGATAGAATGTATAATACAAATGACAGCAATATTGGAACACAATGACTACAAAATGTTGTACGCATACATTTAAAGTGCCAGAATGTAATCCTTTTGTTCAATATATTGAAACGTAACAAAATTTCAGTAGTTTTGATACCTCAGGCAGACTCGTACAACAAAATTATGTGACGGCATCAACCAAAACTGACCCTATTTGAACTTTACCATGTAAATCTATAAAGCCTAATAGTAAATCAGCAATATTTTCATGTCAGGATAGAATGTATAATACAAATGACAGCAATATTGGAACACAATGACTACAACATTTTGTCTGCATCAATTCAGCGTGCCAGCATGTCCTTTTCTTATTCAATATATTGATACAGAACAAAGTTTCAGTAGTTTTGATACCTCAGGAAGACTCGTACAACAAAATTATTTGACCGCATCAACGAAAACTGACCATATTTGTACTCTATTATGTAAATCTATATAGCCGCATAGTAAATCAGCAATATTTTATGTCAGGATAGAATGTATAATACAAATGACAGCAATATTGGAACACAATGACTACAAAATGTTGTACGCATACATTTAAAGTGCCAGAATGTAATCCTTTTGTTCAATATATTGATACGTAACAAAATTTCAGTAGTTTTGATACCTCAGGCAGACTCGTACAAAAAAATTATTTGACCGCATCAAGCAAAACTGACCATATTTGCACTGTATTATGTAAATCTATATAACCGCATAGAATTTACCAGCAATATCTTTATGTCAGGATAGAATGTATAACACAAATGACAGCAATATTGGAACACAATGACTACAAAATGTTGTACGCATAAATTCAGAGTGCCAGCATGTCCTTTTTTTGATCAATATATTGATATGGAACAAAATTTCAGTAGTTTTGATACCTCAGGCAGACTCGTACAACAAAATTATTTGACCGCATCAACTAAAACTGACCATATTTGCACTTTACTATGTAAATCTATAAAGCCTAATAGTAAATCAGAAATATGTTTATGTCAGGATAGAATTTATAATACAAATTACAGCAATATTGGAACACAATGACTTCAAAATGTTGTACGCATAAATTCAGAGTGCCAGCATGTCCTTTTTTTTATCAATATATTGATACGGAACAAAATTTCAGTAGTTTTGATACCTCAGGCAGACTCGTACAACAAAATTATGTGACGGCATCAACCAAAACTGACCCTATTTGAACTTTACCATGTAAATCTATAAAGCCTAATAGTAAATCAGCAATATTTTTATGTCAGGATAGAATGTATAATACAAATGACAGCAATATTGGAACACAATGACTACAACATTTTGTCTGCATCAATTCAGCGTGCCAGCATGTCCTTTTCTTATTCAATATATTGATACAGAACAAAGTTTCAGTAGTTTTGATACCTCAGGCAGACTCGTACAACAAAATTATTTGACCGCATCAACCAAAACTGACCATATTTGCACTCTATTATGTAAATCTATATAGCCGCATAGTAAATCAGCAATATTTTATGTCAGGATAGAATGTATAATACAAATGACAGCAATATTGGAACACAATGACTACAAAATTTTGTACGCATAAATTCAGAGTGCCAGCATGTCCTTTTTTTGTTCAATATATTGATACGTAACAAAATTTCAGTAGTTTTGATACCTCAGGCAGACTCGTACAACAAAATTATTTGACCGCATCAACCAAAACTGACCATATTTGCACTCTATTATGTAAATCTATATAGCCGCATAGTAAATCAGCAATATTTTATGTCAGGATAGAATGTATAATACAAATGACAGCAATATTGGAACACAATGACTACCAAATTCTGTTCGCATAAATTCAGAGTGCCAGCATGTCCTTTTTTATTCAATATATTGATACGTATAAAAATTTCAGAAGTTTTGATACCTCAGGCAGACTCGTAGAACAAAATTATTGGACCGCATCAAGCAAAACTGACCATATTTGCACTTTATTATGTAAATCTATATAGCCGCATAGAATTTACCGGCAATATTTTTATGTCAGGATAGAATGTATAATACAACTGATAGCCATATTGGAACACAATGACTACACAATTTTGTCCGCATAAATTCAGAGTGCCAGCATGTCCTTTTGTATTCAATATATTGATACGTAACACAATTTCCGTAGTTTTGATACCTCAGGCAGACTCGTACAACAAAATTATTTGACCGCATCAACCAAAACTGACCATATTTGCACTTTACTATGTAAATCTATAAAGCCTAATAGTAAATCAGCAATATTTTTATGTCAGGATAGAATGTATAATACAAATGACAGCAATATTGGAACACAATGACTACCAAATTTTGTACGCATGAATTTATAGTGCCAGCATGTACTCATTTTGTTCAATATATTGATACGTAACACAATTTCAGTAGTTTTGATATCTAAGGTAGACTCGTACAACAAAATTATTTGACCGCAACAACCGAAACTGACCATATTTGCACTTTACTATGTAAATCTATAAAGCCTAATAGTAAATCAGCAATATTTTTATGTGAGGATGGATTAAATAATACAACTGACAGCAATATTAGAACACAATGACTACACAATTTTGTCTGCATAAATTCAGCGTGCCAGCTTGTCCTTTTCTTATTCAATATATTGATACGGAAGAAAATTTCAGTAGTTTTGATACCTCAGGCAGACTCGTACAACAAAATTATTTGACCGCATCAAGCAAAACTGACCATATTTGCACTGTATTATGTAAATCTATATAACCGCATAGAATTTACCAGCAATATCTTTATGTCAGGATAGAATGTATAACACAAATTACAGCAATATTGGAACACAATGACTACAAAATTTTGTACGCATAAATTCAGAGTGCCAGCATGTCCTTTTTTTGTTCAATATATTGATACGTAACAAAATTTCAGTAGTTTTGAAACCTCAGGCAGACTCGTACAACAAAATTATTTGACAGCATCAACCAAAACTGACCATATTTGCACTTTACTATGTAGATCTATAAAGCCTAATAGTAAATTAGCAATATTTTTATGTCAGTAGAATTATATAATACAAATGACAGCAATATTGGAACACAATGACTACCAAATTTTGTACGCATGAATTTATAGTGCCAGCATGTACTCATTTTGTTCAATATATTGATACGTAACACAATTTCAGTAGTTTTGATATCTAAGGTAGACTCGTACAACAAAATTATTTGACCGCAACAACCGAAACTGACCATATTTGCACTTTACTATGTAAATCTATAAAGCCTAATAGTAAATCAGCAATATTTTTATGTGAGGATGGATTAAATAATACAACTGACAGCAATATTAGAACACAATGACTACACAATTTTGTCTGCATAAATTCAGCGTGCCAGCTTGTCCTTTTCTTATTCAATATATTGATACGGAAGAAAATTTCAGTAGTTTTGATACCTCAGGCAGACTCGTACAACAAAATTATTTGACCGCATCAAGCAAAACTGACCATATTTGCACTGTATTATGTAAATCTATATAACCGCATAGAATTTACCAGCAATATCTTTATGTCAGGATAGAATGTATAACACAAATTACAGCAATATTGGAACACAATGACTACAAAATTTTGTACGCATAAATTCAGAGTGCCAGCATGTCCTTTTTTTGTTCAATATATTGATACGTAACAAAATTTCAGTAGTTTTGAAACCTCAGGCAGACTCGTACAACAAAATTATTTGACAGCATCAACCAAAACTGACCATATTTGCACTTTACTATGTAGATCTATAAAGCCTAATAGTAAATTAGCAATATTTTTATGTCAGTAGAATTATATAATACAACTGACAGCAATATTAGAACACAATTACTACTCAATTTTGTTCGCATAAATTCAAAGTGCCAGCATGTCCTTTTTCATTCAACATATTGATAGGTAACAAAATTTCAGAAGTTTTGATACCTCAGGCAGAGTCGTACAACAATATTATTGGACCGCATCAAGCAAAACTGACCATATTTGCATTTTACTATGTAAATCTATATAGCCGCATAGAATTTACCGGCAATATTTTTATGTCAGGATAGAATGTATAATACAACTGACAGCAATATTCGAACACAATGACTACACAATTTTGTCCGCATAAATTCAGAGTGACAGCATGTCCTTTTGTATTCAATGTATTGATACGTAACACAATTTCCGTAGTTTTGATACCTCAGGCAGACTCGTACAAAACAATTATTTGACCGCATCAACCAAAACTGACCATATTTGCACTCTATTATGTAAATCTATATAGCCGCATAGTAAATCAGCAATATTTTTATGTCAGGATAGAATGTATAACACAAATGACAGCAATATTGGAACACAATGACTATAAAATTTTGTCCGCATCAATTTATTGTGCCGGAATGTAATCATTTTGTTCAATATATTGATATTTAACAAAATTTCAGTAGTTTTTATACCTCAGGCAGACTTGTATAGCACAATTATTAGACCGTATCAACCAAAACTTACCATATTTGCACTTTATTATGTATATATATATACACGCTATATAGCCGCATAATAATTCAGAAATATTTTTTTATGTCAGGATAGATTGTATAATACAAATGATAGCAATATTAGATTACAATGACTACAACATTTTGTCCTCATCAATTGAGATTGCTAGCATGTCCTTTTTTTTATTCAATATATTGTCTCGCGACAATATTTCAGTAGTTTTGATACCTCAGGCAGACTCGTACAACAAAATTCTTTGACCGTATCAACCAAAACTGACCATATTTGCAGTTTACTATGTAAATCTATAAAGCCGCATAGTAAATCAGCAATATTTTATGTCAGGATAGAATGTATAATACAAATGACAGCAATATTGGAACACAATGACTACAAAATGTTGTACGCATACATTTAAAGTGCCAGAATGTAATCCTTTTGTTCAATATATTGATACGTAACAAAATTTCAGTAGTTTTGATACCTCAGGCAGACTCGTACAAAAAAATTATTTGACCGCATCAAGCAAAACTGACCATATTTGCACTGTATTATGTAAATCTATATAACCGCATAGAATTTACCAGCAATATCTTTATGTCAGGATAGAATGTATAACACAAATGACAGCAATATTGGAACACAATGACTACAAAATGTTGTACGCATAAATTCAGAGTGCCAGCATGTCCTTTTTTTGATCAATATATTGATACGGAACAAAATTTCAGTAGTTTTGATACCTCAGGCAGACTCGTACAACAAAATTATTTGACCGCATCAACTAAAACTGACCATATTTGCACTTTACTATGTAAATCTATAAAGCCTAATAGTAAATCAGAAATATGTTTATGTCAGGATAGAATTTATAATACAAATTACAGCAATATTGGAACACAATGACTTCAAAATGTTGTACGTATAAATTCAGAGTGCCAGCATGTCCTTTTTTTATTCAATATATTGATACGTAACAAAATTTCAGTAGTTTTGATACCTCAGGCAGACTAGTACAACAAAATTATTTGACCGCATCAACCAAAACTGACCATATTTGCACTTTATTATGTAAATATATATATAGCCGCATAGTATTTACCAGCGATATTTTTATGTCAGGATAGAATGTATAATACAAATGACAGCAATTTTGGACAACAATGACTACAAAATTTTGTCCGCATAAATTTAAAGTGCCAGCATGTAGTCCTTTTGTTGAATAAATTGATACTTAACAAAATTACCTAGGTTGAACATCATGTTTCAATAAGCCGCTTGTTTCTTCCGTACGGCCTCTGTTTAAAATTACACGAATGGATTAGAATAGAACATTGTTAGTGATGTGACAGTAAGTACAAAAGTATCCATTTAAAAAATCATTGAACAAGTTAACTTCCTAAATAACACAAAATGGCAGAGACAACTCTACAACGATCGCGGAAAAGATAATGGAATTAAACTTAGAACAACAGACAATACAAAAGTACCATCTGTTTGAAAAATTATTTCATGGTCGTAACGACGTGTAATGGCCCTGTTTCATTCAGACTCGCTCCCGTTAGCCATCAAGCATAGGTCACCTAACAGCTTTCAAAAAATGAGTAAAAGCCATACCGCATAGTTGATTCAAGACTAGAACATGTTGATGCAATATGAATATTAACCTTGCTTTGTATCAGACCGACTGGCTATGCCGGATTTTTAACGTGCTAATTCACAAGGTAACAGTCTGCAGGAAGATATGTCCCCCTCCTCAGATACATCAATATGACTATGAGCCGCTATAAGCGGCACAGCCGCAAATACGAATTTAAAAGTGTTTGGTTTGACCCGGCTGGGGTTTGAATCCACGACCTGTCGCACTCGAGGCGAACACGGGAACGAAGCGAATTTGTGGTGCAGAATATTTCTATATTTTTAAATCATAAAATCACGCATGTTTATGTGAACTAATGAATTTTTTACCAGTAAAACGCTATAAAAGGAAATGATTTCAAGGGTTTCAGCGTTGTTTCATTTAAAAAAAAATCACACTATCAGATAACGACGTCAAAAGAAATAAAAATGACGTTTAATTTTAATTATCTATTTTTATCTCAACGATAACGATCAGTACTCACATAACGGTAGAATATCACATGGTGAAATATATATGTTGGATACTATATGCTATAAGGATGCTCCATGATCTTGCTGCAATTTATATTTTATCATGTGTAAATCGGACCTTGGGCGTTTTACCGGAGACATGGGAGAAGCAGTGTTAAGTGTTAAAAAAATCAAACATATATTGGAGATTTGAATGATTTGAAATTTGTTTTGCTTCCGGAAGGTACTAGCAATAAATTCATGTCTTGTATTTTATTATTTCTGTAATGTATTATGTTATGTGTTATTTTGTTATTTTTTATGTATGCCATCAACCATTGGGGTATAACAGTGCATTATTTCCACAGTAAAAGGCCACCTACCCCCTCACGCAAAGGGGGTATAAAACCTCAATTGAAAAATATCAGTTTGTCAGAACTGAGGTTTCACAAATTCTGAGTTATAGGTGGTTGTTTTTGTATTTCATGTCAGTTGAGAATTATGAGACTTTTTCACTATATATTATACTTAACCACTGACATAAAACACTTTCTATATTAGTAAATTTTCATTATAAATATTATATCTTCATCAGGCTTATAGTTTTTACTACAATAAACTTCTGTAAATGAACAAAATAATATATAACAAAATAAAACTACGCAAAAATATCAATATCGTATGGTCCGAGCTATCTGTGGACCGAATTAACCCATTAAAATTTAACTTTGTAAGCAGTACAGTCAAGGGCGCTACAAAATGTGCCAGTGTTTGAGCTTCGAAAAACGGAAAAATTAGTAAAGACTTGCTTTGAAAATCACTTATGGCCTGTACATAAATGCTATGGTAACTTTTATTATTTAAAACAGATGGTTCGTCATAATAAGTGGAATGAATCCGCACAATAATGAGTCCGTCTGTACAATTTAAACTGCCGCTGAGTCGGAAAGCGGAAATATACCACAACAAAAACCTGCCAAATTGTGCAATGACTTTCTGTTATCAGATGACCATTGCATATATCCTTCCCATCCTTCGCGACAAAAAAGTCAATAAATTGCACGTTTACAGTAGTTACAATTTTCCTTTTAATTTCGTGTGTAACATTCTTTCTACGATCCGACAATGCAGAAGGCCCAAAGTGTAAATGTACAATCGCCGACGACATATAAATATTATATTTACACTGTTTGTTTCGTTCTGTGTTGTTGTTGTATATCCCACTTTTCTTCTTACAACATATGTAGCAAATTTATATTTTAATTTCAAAGTAATTGTTAAAATTAGACTTTGTCAACCAAAATTTAACATATGACAAGTGCCTCTTTTGTAGCTGTGATCATAGATTAGGATGTATCAGCATTCAGATTAATATGCCAGAAGAAACTACAGGTAAGGACGATTTCAACTAGACACGTAATATGTTTTCCTTTATGTAAATAGATCCGTGGAGTTGAAATCACTCGTCAACTATTTTATTTTTGGGTATCATTGATTAAATAATATATTTTTACATTCGTCTCCTATTTATTACACCATTCTTTATTTATAAATTGCATTTTAATTAGTCAATGACAAAATCAGGATAAATAATCTTAAAGTATAACAAAAAACAATGTGTGAGTGTCATCGCCGATAAAATATATAGTACAAAAATATATGTAGCCATACAAAGATAGGGAGATGTGTTATGATTACCAATGAGACCAAATGACGAGGATGGTCTCAACAGAACGATATAAGGCTATCAACATTGAGCAAAACCCTTACGTATAAGAAAGTACGCGTCTGAAGGCCCCGGTATGATAAAATACTAATATAAAATGGTCTACAAAAATAATAACAACTACGGAACAAATGCGAATCAACGCAAATGCGTAGTTATGAAAAACAAAATCTTAACAAATGATTATTATTCAATTTAAAAAGCAGAACGTATTCCATTAGATACATTATATTGTTTAAATTCTTGAAAAACACATTTTGAATATATGTTGTATCATATAGTGAATTTGCATGTACGTTGGTGCATTCTATTGTTGATATAATATTGTTTCAAAGTCAAAGCAATCTCAGGACCTACAGATCGATTGAAGTTTACATCAACTACGACAGAATGCATCTGGTTTACTACATTTTTGTCTCATTCGATCAAACCATTTACAATCAGAAGAAAAATTTCAACTTTTGGGATCAGTGCGAGAAGAACAACTAGCACAACCTCTAGGCCTAACGAAAATGATAAAGGTAAAAGTACATGTTAGTGAGAAATTCTCATTTTATTTGGGCATCTTGGACCAACTCTCTGGGGCATTTTATCAGCATCTACCTGCAAATTCACTATAACTAGTAACACGGTTATGGTAATCATAAACCTCGTGAATTACGAAAATAGGATTATGTTATCTCGATTTATCGAAATGTGTAGGAACAAGTCCATTACTTTTTCAGGTTGGTATGTCAATTCCGAGTATTCTGATTACCTTCATTAATAAAACTAATGAACATGATACTGCAAAAGTATTGAAAGTGGTGTCACTTCCAATCAACAAACACAAACATAGAATTTTAGGTCAAATGAAATTTGTTTAGCCTCAACTTTTCATTCAGATACTAGTAAGTAGATATTTGACTTATTTAAGCTGCAATGGTATATGTATTAATATACATATATTATACAGCATAAACATGTATTATAGCAAACATATAAATTATTCCCGTGTTATGGCGGGGTTCGCATTTAACGTTCTACATGTTCTATAATCACAAATCTGTCCTTCTTTCTTTTGGTATTAACATCAAAGAAAAAGAAGAAAATCTACCGTCATTGTCATTAAACTGGATACCAAAACTTCACAAAACTTTTTATAAAGAACGATACATAGCTGGATCATCAAGATGTTCGACTAAACATCTTTCTAAAGTGCTGACTAGTATTCTTTCTGCAGTAAAAGATGGCCTTCAAAAATATTATGATGAGATATATTCAAAAAGTGGTGTCAATCAGATGTGGATTCTCAAAAATTCTAAAGATCTACTGCTAAATCTTAGATCACAATCTCTGCAATTATGCAGCAACATTAAGACCTTTGATTTTTCTACGCTTTACACTACTATTCCACATGCTCAATTGGATGTCGACTTCACCATCTCATTAAACAGAGCTTTTTCGATAAAAATGGGAATCGTAGATATAAATTTCTTGTTTTGGGTTATAATAATTCTTATTTTGTGAAGAACCACACTGATTCTATCAGAAAATACACTGAAGATGATATTAAGAAAATGCTTGACTTTTTAATCGACAAAATATTTGTTGAGTTTGGGTATTGATATTTCAACAGACAGTCGGTATTCCAATGGGTACTAATTGTACACCCCTTCTGGCCGATTTGTTTTTATACTCGTATGAAGCAGAATTCATTCAGAACCTTCCAAAAGACTAAAAAAAAAAAAAGCACCTTGCGAAATTCTTTAATTTTACTTTCAGATATATTGATGATGTCCTATCTGTGAATAACCCATATTTCAGTCAGTACTTGCATCTCATATATCCCAGTGAACTTGAAATTAAGGATACTACTGTACAAGAAGGACTGCTTTATACCTTGATCTTTTCCTCAATATTTACACAGATTGACGACTTCACACTATAATCTATGACAAACGGGATGATTTCAACTTCCCAATTATCAATTTCCCATTTCTCAGCAGTAAATAAAGGCAACAGTGGTATATGGATGTTCAAAAGTCATCAATCGATTAAGAGAATGGCTAGCCAAACCTCCCGCTTTATGACGATGTTAAAAAATGCTAAAATGACACCACTAGGTGACAGAAATACAGCATAAACACACGCAAGCACATTCATCACAGAGAAACGCACAAACAAATAATATAATAGTCGACACAGCATGCAAACCGCAGAACAACAACGAACATATTCCATCAACGACAAACACCAAAGGATATCACAAACAATGACGCGCTTACGTAACTAACATGCAATCTCGAACTTTATACAATTATTTTCACAATACTCGTCCAAACAATTTTCATGACAATCGTGGTATTGAAAGGCAATTTTATAATTATTTGGACTACAAACGATAAGACATAACACATTATCCAACCGAAATCATCAAAAACATCAATATAAATACATGAATGTTGGATGTACAAAATACCGAGACACGTCGTATAGCAATGCAAATTCACACTCGGTATAACAGTCATATTCAGGAATAGTTCACGTTCGGTACTTAGCAGACAGACGACATAGATGTTAAACCACAATCTAAGACGTGGTAAAATGTCATTTGTTAGTTTAGACACAGACACATCGTATAGATCAACCAATTCGTGATGGTGTCCATAAAATTTACGAAGTGTCATTTTTTATCTTTCCTCCTCATAACTCTGTTGGAGCAGTTTCTGCGTAAGGAGCACACTCCTGTATATGAAGTCAGTATAGTGTGAACAGTAAAATACCCTCTGTTTCCTTGTATGGTGTTTACATATCTCAATTGATACGTTATGCTCGTGCATGTTCACACTATACGTACTTCATATACAGGAGTGTGCTCCTTACGCAGAAACTACTCCAATAGAGCTATGAGGAGGGAAGATGAAAGATGACACTCCTGGTTGATCTATACGATGTGTCTGTGTCTGTGTCTAAACTAACTAACGATATTTTTACCACGTTTTAGATTGTGGTTTACCATCTACGTCGTCTGTCTGCTAAGTACCGAACGTGACCTATTCCCGAATATGACTGTTTTACCGAGTGAGAATTCGCATTGCTATACGACGTGTCTCTGTATTTATACATCCAACACTCATGTATTTAGTTATGATGTTTCTTTTGTAAGTACGGTTTGATATTGTGTTATGTCTTATCGTCTGTGGTTTGAATTCTGTATTTTCGGTACATTTCACATATGTCTTATTTGTCAGTAGAGTCGAGTTAATTTCCACTTTTCATGGATAAAGTATTGTGTTAGTCCAAATAATTATGAAGTCGTTACAGCATTAATTTAAAATAGCCTTTCAAGACCGTCCTAATCATGATAATTAATTGGACTAGTATTGTGAAAATAATTGTGAATTTTTGGATCTCGTTTCATATAATTGTAAATAAATTTGAAGATTATATATTCGTCACAAAATTACGTCATATTTGATTGCGTTGATCCATTCATGTGACGTGTAGTTTGTGGTGTCGAGTGCTGTCGTTAATGGGAGATGACCATTGTTTTTCTGCGGTGTACATGTTGTAATGGACTATTATATTATTTATTTATGTATTTCACTGTGCTGAGTGTTCTTGTGTTTGTTTGTACTGTATTCCTTAAAATGTCATGTACCAAGTCAGGAATATGGCAGTTGTTATCAAATAGTCCGTTTCTATGTATGTTGGCGTTTGTTTTTGTTGCAGTTCAGTGTTTTTGTTGTTCCGTTGTTTTCCTCTTATAGTTGATGTCTTTCCCCAGGTTAAAGTCTGTAACCCGGATTCGTTTTCTCTTAATCGATTGATGACTTTTGAACAGCGGTATACTACTGTGGCCTTTATTTGTAGACTTGAAAGTCTTATCGTATTTTTTTTTACACATTTTGTATGTTATATAAACCATTTCAAACTATTAATCAGATCACGCGACCTTTATGAGTAAATATCTTTATGCGTATGTTATAATATTTGATTATGAATTCATCACTTTTGTAAAGAAAATTATTTAAGTAATTATAGTAATGTTTATAAACATTGATAAAGGTTGGGAACTTTTATAACATAAAACTTAAGAAAACAGCTCTTTTCTAAGTATTTTGTAAAGAGACATTTCGTCAGGAAAAGAATATCATATCAATAACAAATGAAAAAAGATAGCAAAGCAGACAAGCAGAAGCTATGTCGAATAACGACTAAAAGAAATGAGACAAATAAAAAAAAACAACGATACCTTATGTGAGGAAGCTATTACTTCTAGTTTTAAAAAAATGCGTCCAAAATTCTTAGGACAGACTGTCAGAGGAACACCAGTATAACCTGGTCCTTTGGAGCTGGTTTATAGTTGTTTGTGTGATCTATACCGTTTTGTTATTCTAGCGCATCTGTATACATAAGGGTGCAATAAACAAACATAACAATGTTTCAACTCTTTAAGGCAAAATTGATCTAAGGTGGATTTTGGTTATTCTTTTAAGTCTCTATTGGTCAAATAACCCCTCCAGTATTCAAGTATTTATATATCCTTTGCTTCCAATTCCTTTTGGGTTTGAACGTTCCAAATAACGGTAAAGTCATAAAGGCACCAAATGTATAAAGTTTTATTTTCGTTGTCATGCACTAGGTCGATACTGCTGCTGTTGGGCTGCTATTCCGCGTTGGTTTGATCATTTCAGTTGTCAGTGCTTAGGAACTGACATGATATGAAAATACTTGTAGTATAATTTCCGTTGAGAAGTTTTAGACAGTATAGAGAAACTAAGGTTCAAGCTCCCTCTGGCAAAATTGACATTAGGGGGATTGGACTATTACTTAAATTCATTTTAATAATATTGATCCTCTTGTATTAAAGTATTTATACATCCTAGGTTTCATTTTTGGTTTGTTTAAGCGTAACTTGTTTTAATTAAGAAAACAATACTTCGGACATACCAAATTTATGACGTGTGAAAAAACAAGTAGTATCGTATTAAAGAAACCAGTTAAAAATTGACTTTTAAGATACGTTGATATATACAAAAAAAACAGGAATTATCAGTAGCAGTACACCAGTTCACATAAGTCAGAAAAATACTCTTGAATGACGCACCAACAAAGATTTCAAATACTAAAATAGTCGATATGTTGTGTTTTCTCTTAACCTAAACCCGAAAACGATAAACTGGCTTACGAAAGCAAAAATATAAGGTTCATGAATTTATTGTATATTCATATATATTTGTATATATACTTTTTCACTTTTTTTGTCTTTTGGAAAATGTTGTTTGTGCTGTTTTTAAACCCTTCTACCAAGAAATTTGTTTTACATGCAAACGTATAAAAATTTCGGTTTTTATCCAACACAATCATAGGTTTGAACGTTGTTTTCAATTTAGACTTATTTATATTTTTTCGTTTGGGCTTGTATTATATTTGCCTTCGGGTTTATATGATCCGTTCATCCTATTTCGACTCTTCAAAATTCAAGAGTCTATCCTAAATTGAGGTAAATTATATGGCTTTCCAAATACCGTTTCGATTTCTAACATCACTGAAGAGACATTAATTGTCGAAATCCGGATATGGTGTACAAATTTTTGCACCTCATGTTTGCGGTATACCAACTTTTCCGCAAGTTTATTGTTTTCTGGTTGGTATTAAATTAATAATAAAGATCCATTTTGTTACATCTTGTGATCCGTTTATTTGGCAATCGCCAATGGCAGTCAGCAGGGTTTAAGAACATCCGTTGTTCGACCTGTTAGTCAAATGCGTTTTGTTTAAATATACTTTTTCACCTTTTTTTTTTGTCTTCTGGAAAATGTTGCTTGTGCTGTATTTAGACCCCTCTACCAAGAAATTTGTTTTGCATGCACACGTATAAAAATTTCGGTTTTTATCCAACGCAATCATAGGTTTGAACGTTGTTTTCAATTTAGACTTATATATATATGTAACACTCAGAAACGTGTCCTCCCTCCCAAATGTGTCCGATTCCCCCAAACGTGTCCACATGGCGTCACTGAACTGCAAAACATGTCTTAATGTAAAAGGACGCCAAAGCGTGTCATTTGTATAAACGCCAAAAAAATGTCCATTTTTATGCCCCCGCCGCAGCGGAGGGGCATTAAGTGTTACCCTTGTCCGTCTGTAGTACGTACATACGTACGGACATGGGTCATTATAAAAAAAACATGCAAAACTATGTTATTTTGGTCTTTTTATGTCACACATGAAAAAAAATATATCAAAATAACACTTGTATGTGTTAGATATGAATGTTTTGTGATACACTATATACAGTTTACGGTATGAAATGTTATAAAAACATCCCTAATGTTTTCTTAAACCCTTGGATATAGCCAGAATTTACTGTTATTTTTTGCTTAAATTCAGAATTCTAGACCTAAATTAGAACTATTATTCATATCATTTGTTATTAGGATTTATCACTATTTATTGCATTTTGATACATACAAACATCTTATAATGATTTGGGAGGTGTAAGTTTTTTCAACAAAAAGAAGAGTCTCATTTTTTTAAGTCACTGGTGTAACCAAAAGACAAATTGGTTGGGTAAGAGTTATCTTTCTCAAGATTTCAGCATTTACAATAGTTTCTTTCCTAGCAATGTTAAATATAAGCATGTTATGCAAAAGAAAAAATAAATCACTGTTGAAAATGTAGTGAAAAAATCTTAAAAGTAAGTAAAAGCTATATCGTAAATGAAAATAGTGTCCATGGTGTACTCTTATAAAAATCATTTTCCGAATGATTTCCTGAACTTTGATTTATGAAAAGATATTGATTGTAGAAACATGCACCAGGAACAACATATACAATAGGGGAATGGAACACTTATTTTGTAACTAAATCTAAATATACACCTGTAAATCATTGGTGTTACTGTCAATGGTGTGACCACTTTAATAAAAATACACCACTGGCCAGTTTAGTAACACCACTGAATATATTATGGCAATCAGCATTTTGTTTGTGTTTCTTTCATGTTTAACAAGCGAAAAATCATATCATTTGTGAAATATAATACTTATTTAACCATGTTTTAACAATATAATGTATTACATATACAAAGTTTTCACAAACTGGTGTATGCTGGTAACACCAATGACACTATTTAGTAACACTATTGACATTTTTAGTTATTGATGTTATGTTATATAATTTGAGATTTTTTAGCCTAAGAATTATTTTTTTTTCTTTTTCTTTTGCTCAGTTTTCTTTGTTTTGTGTTCAGTACTTAAGTGTTACTATATAAAAATGCAATATTTTTTATTTTTTATTAACAAATGAAAGTGTTTTTAGGCCGTATACGAAGGAATAGGCATTATCTAATCATTCAGTCTTACACATTTTATATATATTCAGTTTAAGTGTATTTTTTAATATTAACAACGGCCATAATTAGGACAGCCAACTTTTTTACAACAATTTACTCTGAAATTTATGTTTAAAAAGAATGCATACCTATAAAAATAATGTCAATAAGTAGTAATTTTAACCTTAACAACAAATTGGAACAGTTGTTTGATATTTAACAATATTTTTTTAGTAACTAAATGCATGTTTTATATTGGTAACACCATTGACATTGTTCTATCAGAGGATGACCTAAATTTGTTAAAATTAAAGGAACTCTTCGTTTTTCCCATTGCATATTTCTAAAAATAGTTGCTACCATATTATAGAAAGATATTACGAAATCATCCCTTCGTAAATTTTACGGACGCCATCACGAGTTGGTTGACAGTTATGGAAAAACCGTTTCACAGATGATATCGGATATGTTCCTTATGTCGTAACTACAATACCCTCCCTTTTCACGAATGTGACTTACCGAATTAGACTATTTACCGGTTTTGTAATAACATAAGCAACACGACGGGTGCCACATTTGGAGCAGGATCTGCTTACCCTTCCGGGGCACCTGAGATCACCCCCAGTTTTTGGTGGGGTTCGTGTTGCTTGGTCTTTGGTTTTCTATGTTGTGTCATCTATAATATTATTTGTCTGTTTGTCTTTTTATTTGTGGCCATGGCGTTGTCAGTTTGTTTTCGATCTATGAGTTTGACTGTCCCTCTGGTATCTTTCGTCCCTCTTTTATAGATTAGGAGGCCATATTTAAATTTTTAAAACAATGACATCATTTTTCCAAATTTTCCCTCATCGAAATTTGCATGTTTTTTGATAATGACCCACGTACGTCCCAAAATTGGTTTCTGTTCTCTAACTTTGGTTTGCCTCAACCAAATTTTATGAAACTTATGCACAATGCTAATTACCACAAAACACAGATCAAGTTCGAATTTTGGTGGCATCACTTTGACTGTTCTAGAGTTATGCCCCTTTACAAATGGAAAAATTGCGGAATTTTTCGTTTTTGTTTCCGTAAACAATGCTTATTACCACAAAACTCAGATCAAGTACAAATTTGGGTAGCGTCACTTTTACAGTTCTTGAGTTATGTCCCTTTATAACGTCATATGCAAGCGGGGGCATCATCTGTGTCCCATGGACACATTCCCTATTTATTTAATAAACACCAACACGTGCCCAATCCCCCAAACGTGTCCATATCAAGCTTAAGTTTTTTTCTTTTACTGGAACTATCATTCGTGTCCATATTATAAATACGTAGGTTATTTGGTTATTGCTTTTTCAATAACGTATACTCATTTTACAATTTTATTAAAAAAATAGAAATAAAGTACTTTTGGTCTTTTTAAACCGGCAGTATAACCTGGGTAAAAGTGGGGGTGTCCGTTCGGCTATGTCGGATGTAAATGTAAGCAGCCATGCTCAGTTAAATTGTAGATATTAAATCAGATACCTTGTTTAGGGAGAATGTCCCTTTCTCTGCGCAATTCACTCTTTCATGGTGCCATCAGTTGTATTTTGAAAGGCAATATTTTTTTTTAAATTTCTGCAACTTTTATTTAAAACGGCGTCTATTACATATTGGATATTGAAGTAGTTTCTTATTGAAGTCATAAAAAAATCGGTCTTTACTCGCTCTTAAATTAAAAAAAAACCAACTAGTATTAATCCCGAATAACCGTAAAAATTTAGGCCCAACCCTAAATTCCTGGTATGATAATAAAACCTATCTACATAATGCATGACATATTTGGCACTGGACGTTATGTCTCTTGTCTCTTGTTCGTGTGTCTTTAGTGATGCTCGAAACCTAAAAATTATTAAAATACCTGATAACCAGTTTATGATTTCAAGAGCTTTTAAGATACCAGAACTGTTAACAAAAGGGAAGTTAATTCTGCTGAAAGTCCGCCGTGCAATATTCGGATTAATATAAAAGGCATCATCGGAGTTTATTAGTACACAATAATTCACTTAGTACACGATTAATTCAACTGTACTAAAATTATTTGTATGTTCGCTCTAAATGAGCATGACATAACTTGCAACTGGACAATGAGCATTTTAGTAAAAAGTTCATATGTTACAGATTAAATTGCAATTATGATAATCATTAACAACCGGCATTGAACAAACTAATGATGATAAATGACCACTTCATCAACTGTGTCCCCCATCATATAATTGCCGTAAACGTTATTGATGTCATTTAGGACATACATGTATTAGCGCTAAAAGACGCGAGACGTTCTGGCGTTTAACAATTATCAGACACGTTTTGGGGTTATGAAATCGGACACGTTTGAGCAATATTGAATATTACGGACACGTTTGGGGAGAGTAGACACGTTTGGGGGAATCGGACACGTTTGGAGGGATGGACACGTTTGGGAGTGTTACACATATATATATATATATATATAATAATCACATTAATTGGCAACGCTGAATTGTTCAATATTTGTGGAAAATCGAAAAACACAAAACATCATAAGTCTATTGAAATGCAGATCATACATTTAATGAACTTAAGATTTGAATAAAGATTGCTTATCCAAATATCAATTAAATACGTCAGAAACATTTGATTATATATCGATATATAAAAGCTACAAAAACATGATTATCTCTCTTTCTAAATATTACAATAATCAAAGTATGAAATAAGAGAAAGTCTTCAATGCAAGCAACATTTGTTCATGGATAATCAATCATGTTTCAATTAGAAATATAAAAAAATAACTAAACATAACCATAATATCAACCAAGGACACACAATTACAATTTAATATACATACCTTATATAAGAAATGGCAAACAATTTCACAACAGAATAACATATTCTAGTAGGAAAAACACATAGATCTACCTGTGAACAATACTGACTTTATCAGAACCTTTTATATTTAAAATATAAAATACATCTTTCATATTATAAACGTTTCTAAAAAATGCCTATCAACTGGCACAATAAAACTATACTTCGAATTCAAATAATGGTACCAAGTTCTCAAAATCATGTTTGCATTTGCAAAAATTCAGATAAAAATATAAAATATTATTTACATGCACATATCATATTTTTGTGTTTGTATTTTCTGTTGTTCCGTTGTTTTCCTCTTATAGTTGATGTGTTTCCCTCGGATTTGTTTTCTCTCAATCGATTAATGACTATTGAACAGCGGTATACTACTGTTGCCTTTTTTTGTTCTTATACATTTTATGAAACACTTTTATATGAAACAGTCATATTCAAAATCATGATATATATTTCATGTATTTACAAAATAAACCAACCTCAAATCTTCAAAAACTCTTGTTCACAAAACTGGGACAGAACTACATCTGTCGATCAGTTATATATCAATAGTAAAATACATTCAATGTAGTGAACAGTTTTTATCTGTACATTAATTACTTGAATTTAGAATATAGCAAAGTGCTCTCGACCAATGAAATTGTAGGATTTGGTGTTTCTTGAAGAATGAATGAAATCATGTTCTTAGTAAGGGATTATCCTATTGTTCAGGCCTATTTACAGTTCAAAACAAAAATTTCTATGAATGAGTTACAAATGCCCCGAAGCACATTGATCAGCTTGAAAGAATCTGTTATTTAAACTGACTAAAAGTTGAATATTGAAACAAACAAAAAAATCAAAATAAGATGAAGTTTACTGGTGCAGTAACATTGGTACCGTTAACGTTTTTTTGAGATTATTAATAACTTCAAATTATTAAAAAAACAAAAACAATATCAAAGCAATGAAAAAAAAAAAAAAAAAAGGCTTAGAACTAAATTAAGCCGAATCCTTAGCTTATACTCTTTCAAAAACTCAGATTACTGGATGCACGGTTGGTGAGAATAGTAATTTCGAATATTTTGATAAAATTAAAAAGTAAAAGGAATTTAGTTTAACTTTTGAATATGTTTTAAACTTTTAAAGGCCAAGTATATGAACATTTCCCTGGCATAATGAAGTAGTATTTGATGTAAAGGACTGGACTAAAATATTGGCTGTAAAATAAAATTTATTTGTTACTCAAATTTTGAATTTATTGATTTGAACTGGAAATAAACTAAAAGAAAATTCTTCGCTAAATTAATTCATGATTTACATTCATACTCACAATCAGGAAAAATTTTTACTATTTCATTGTACTGTTGTGTCATCTAATGTCTAACACACAATCTATTATATTTTTCCAAAATTATAAGAAAGTCTTTACATCACTTAAACTAATCCATAAATGAAATGCCCAAAAAGGAAGTCATGCATTAATTACAAACATTGCACTGACAATGAAACTAATTCTTAAATACAACCAATCAAGAGATCATTTGAGCCTTGAGCACTTTACAATATTCTAAGTTTGTAACAGAATGATAATCCCTGTCTCCATGATAAGTACTCGCTAACGCTCGTACTTAATCATGAAGAAAGGGATTATCATTCTCTTACATATACGAAGTAAATTATATTTTAAATACCCTTAACTTATGTTTGGGCAAAATGATCAAACTGTATCATAAATATGATTTGATAAAATATATAAATGCTATTATAAAAATTATCTTTTCTTTTTTTTTCAAATTTATTTAATTTCACAATTTCACTTCATTTACTGAACTCTATGCAAAGAGAGATAGCTAAAAAATAGAATATGTAATTTTTTACATGTTACATTATTGTAAGAAGTTTATATATATTGTTACTGATTATGGTCAATTTGTCTGTATTTAGCTTCGCAATGGTTAACATGTTCAGTTAACGTTTTAGTCGTTTGTATTTGCAGGATTCCATAGAGAAATCATCATTTATTCGATTTGTGCTGGTACGTTTGCTTTTGTCATACTTCTGTGCACAGTGTGTCAACGCCGTTACAAGCAGATTTACAATTTTGTAAGACGGAACACGACTGCTAATAGAGGAGAGAGAAATATACAGGAAAATGTACTACCGGAAATTCCTCTGGAAGAAAGTGAAGGAATATATGAAGTGATAGATGAATCGAATATGATAGATGACTTCGAAACCATAGAAAATATCGATGACACAGCTTCAAGTAATGAAAATCATTGTCCGTTGGATAACGACGGTTAGCCTTCACGGCTTCACCTTGTTAAAGAAGATCTAAATAGTGATAACTCAAATCACAGTAAATCAGAAGTTTCAAGCTACATATGAGTGTGAATAACTTTCAAGCTTATTAGCCTTTACAAGTCTGGTATATCTTTGATGAGTTGTTTTAGACGCACAGGCTATAACATATAGTACTTTAATTCGACCATTCCAGAGATATTCTGTATATATATGCATATCATCTCATTTTGTGTTGTTTTTTTCCAGTTTGTACTTATGAATGAATTGTCTTAATATATAGCAAAAAGTATGATAACAAAAATACCGAACTCCAAGGAAAATTCAAAGCGGGAAGTCAATTTATCAAATGGCAAAATCAGTAGCTCAAACACATCAAACACATCAGACGAATATTCCTGACTTGGTACAGGTATTTCCTCATGTGGAAAATGGTGGATTAAACTTGGTTTTATAGCAAGCTAAACCTCTTACTTGTATGACGAGGAAGATCAGTCCACTTATATTGACAACAATGTGTGAGTAAAACAAACAGACATAAAACAGTGGTTGTCGTTTGTTGCTGTGTTACAAATAAGAAAATTTTATATTGTTTTAAAGAAGGTTTATCAAATATTATCATACCTGCCACGTCTGTTCTGTGGTTTTGTTAGATGTTTTTCTGTTTTGTATCGATCTCATGAGTTAAGCCCTTTTCAAATGATTTTTATAGTTTGATCTGATGTTGAACTGTAATAACAATTTCCCAGGTATGGGGAGGCCGGCAAACTAGTTTAACCCCGCCACATTCTGTATGTGCCTGTCTAAGGTCAGGAGCCTGTAATTCTGTGGTTGTCGTTTGTTGCTGTATATCATATTTGTTTTTTGTTCATTATTTGTACCGGTACATAAATTAGGCCGTTAGTTTTCTCGTTTGAATTACTTTACATTTGTCATTTCGGGGCCTTTTATAGCTGACTATATGGTACGGGCTTTGCTCATTGTTGAAGGCCGTTCGGTGACCTATAGTTGTTAATTTCTGTGTCATTTGGTCTCTTGTGGAGAGTTGTCTCATTGGCAATCATACCACATCTTCTTTTTTATAATAGGTAAAAATGTGGGTGCAAAAATTGGGGTACAGAAGTCAACATAGTGTTATAATCTTAATCACTATAAAAACAAATAGCTATTGCAACAAAGAAAAACAAAATATCATAAATACACTCTATAGACAAAGAACATAAACAAAAATGAAAGACAAGAATACAAAAATGACCATAGCACAATAAAACAAACGGGATGTGTAAATACCTAGCCACGTCAACAGTATACTACAACAAATGGACAAAACAGTAAAGGTTAAAAACATACAAAGACAAATACAAATAACCACATAACACGTAATTAAGATGATAAACAATGTCAGTACCTAGAATCAATACTTCAAGACCATCATGTATTATTTGTGAAGTTTATACGGAATATTAATCAACAAGGTCTTGATATCTTCCGATGGACTTTTGTTAGAAAAAGGACGAGAAGATCTTGGACATAACCCTTGTTCATTAACTTTCTGCTCAGACACTGGTGACGTTTTATAAAGTCTGAGTAGCAGCAGCAAGCTCTTGAATACCGAATGAGATGGGAAATGTATATCCCATATGCAGGTGAAATTGGTATATTGCTGCTATGTAGGGGGAATTTATAATTTCAAAATAAAAATCGTCTCATTTGTCATAGATTTTGGTACTGAGATGACCGTTTATGACAAATTCGAGGTATAATTGTTAATGGAAAGAACATCATCAATATATCTGAATGTGAAATTAAATGACCTGGCTTCTTTTACCTTCTTGTTTATGACAAGTGTCTGAAGGAACTCCGACTCATATGAAAATAAAAAGAAGTCTGCAAGGAGAAACGCAGAGTTCGTTCCCATATAAATGCCGACAATCTGTTGAAAAAGTCTAGTATCGTTTGAAGTTTCGTTTATTGTATAGTATATGGTTTAATATAAAGAAAATAAATGGATCCCTTACAATTGGATTTTCATTTTATCAATTTGAAGAAAAAATAATGTCACTACTATTACTAATCAGTTATCTCTGTTATATATATTTTTGTTGGTTAAACTATTAACCCTATTATGATTTTTTAAATATTCATTAACTTAAATTAATGAAATGAAAACAACACTTTATAAATTTCATGCGTTTTATGCTCTTTTCTGGATAAATCTTCATCAGGAACGCTCAAAGTCAAATATTTGAAAGCCAAGGATGTATAAGGACCGAAACAGTTGAAGAGCTTTAAACCAAAAGGATATAAAAGTAATAGTCAAATCCATTTAAGGTTAACTTTTACTGAGGAAGTTAAACCCTCTGTTTATTAAAAATTTCTAAACTTATCAACGGATGAAAGTTTTGTTATAAATTATGTTAGTACCAATGTACGTACAACTGAGCTGATACCTTCGGGGACTAATAGTTTACCAGCAGCGGTATCGACCCAGTGATGTAAAAAATGAAAACAAAACTTTGTTTGCTACTCTATTTCAAAATAACAAGCTTTTTAAAAGACTGTTCTAAAATGGTAGTAAATAAATACAGGAACGAAAAAAGCAGAAAAAAATGAAGGGTCCGTGTGCTTGTTTTAGAGATATAAGTCATTGAACATTTGGCGGGAAATGATTCTCTCTAGATTGTTCATACTTTTAACATTGGCCGCTTTTTTGTTTCAAAAACTATGAAAAAATAACAAGGATTTTATAAGATTTTCAAATATGGCTTTTTAAACTATATGTAATGAAATTATGAAAATAAAAGTAGGGGTTAGCGGGCAAAATTTTGTAATGGCAACACATGGACAAAACCAGATGTTTCCGAAAATCTGGCAAAAATTCAAAAACAAGAGGAGCGAACATCCTTAACTCGCACATTGATTCTTTATTGCACATCTTTTTGTTTAACAGAAAATATTTTAAAAATTCGTTTTCCTGACACCCCTTAACACATTTCTAGATCCGCCCCTGATTGTTTCATAAAAGAAATGCCAAAAAAAATGTTAACCGGATAATCTCATGTTTTAAGGAGGCTCGAGACTATACACACTTTATATAAGAAATTCCTGAAAACTTGATATTTTATCCCTTAAAGTGAGTGGATCGAAAATAAGGAGGGTTTTTTTGCTGTTTTACAAAAGAATAATAGGGAAAATTGTGTGTTGACATACTTAGATTTAAATAACAGATACCATTTATATAGGATTTTGTTTAAATTTATTTTACAACAAGTACAAGTATAGTTTTACATGTTCAGCTAAAAAAATATATAGGTCACCGTTAGTTTCAGAAAGATATTTCACATTCTTAATCCAATTATCCATTTTTTGGCGGGAAAAGACTAATAGGGAAATTATCACCTGCATTACCTTCATCCTAAAAAAATTATGAGACCTAAATTACAGATTTACATGAAACCTTTTACTATTAGAGAATTATAAGAGAAGTTCAGAAAAAGAAAAAAAAAAAAAAAAAATAGGGGGTCGCCGATCTTTTAGGGGAGATAAATCACTGAAAGGGTGAAACCATGGCAACAAAGAAAAAAGGCTATTTTTGATAAAATTCAACTTTTTCTCCCGTTTTTAACAAAAACTATACAAAATGAAAACCTAATTTTGGTTTATAATACCCCATAGTGATATGCAGGCCCACATTGAATTTTATGTCACATGGTCAAATTGTAAGGTCAAAGGTCAAGGTCATGGCATTCATAAATTAATGTTAATTCATAAATTTCGAAGTGTTTTCTATGATATCATTTGATTAATAAATCAAAGTTTACAGATATACTTTAATACATTATGTAAAACAAGAAGTGGAAGGTGGAGCTGAATGATTATATAATTCAATTGTCAAAGTCACCATTGTTAAAATAGTCAACTTGGATTGATGGGAACAATTTAGATAATTTTAAATTCCAAATATTTAGAAGGAAAAGTACCAAACTTTTATAGATTATGACCTACTGAGAAAAATGCTCCTTATTAGATCTAATGTCAATAGGACATACAAGATGTACGAGTCTACTAGATGAATAGATAGATAAACAAAATTAATTTCCCCTCTATTTCTCTAAGTCTGATATGGGAAACCTCAAACAACAATTCAATCAAAAAATAAAATAGATGCATTATAGCATTTGGAATTATGATTCTCTGCAAACTTCATGACTTATGTAACACTTTCTTGGTTTTTATGAAAAAGTTAAAGGTTTAGATTAATATGTAGTATGTGCCTGTCCCAAGTCCGGAGCCTGTTATTCAGTGCTTGTCATTTGTTGTCGTCATATTATTATTTTTTTTTGTGTTTTGTACATAAATCAGGCTGTTAGTTTTCTTTTTGAATTGCTTTACATTTGTCATTTCGTTTTATAGCTTGCTATGCGGTATGGAGTTGGCTCATTATTTAAGGCCATAGGGTGACTATTAATACGCGTCTGGCGTATTAAATTATAATCCTGGTACCTTTGATAACTATTTACAGCACTGGGTCGATGCCGGTGCTGGTGGACGTTTCGTCCCCGAGTGTATCACCAGCCCAGCAGTCAGCACTTCGGTGTTAACATGAATATCAATTATATGTTCATTTTTATAAATTTCCTGTTACAAAACTTTGAATTTTTCGGAAAACTAAGGATTTTCTTATCCCAGGAATAGATTACCTTAGCCGTATTTGGCACAACTTTTTGGAATTTTGGGTCCTCTTTGCTCTTCAACTTTGTACTTGTTTGGCTTTATAACTATTTTGATCTGAGCGTCACTGATGAGTCTTATGTAGACGAAACGCGCGTCTGGCGTATTAAATTATAATCCTGGTACCTTTGATAACTATTTACACCACTGGGTCGATGCCGCTGCTGGTGGACGTTTCGTCCCCGAGGGTATCACCAGCCCAGTAGTCAGTACTTCGGTGTTGACATGAATATCAATTATATGGTCATTTTTATAAATTTCCTGTTACAAAACTTTTAATTTTTCGGAAAACTAAGGATTTTCTTATCCCAGGAATAGATTACCTTAGCCGTATTTGGCACAACGTTTGGGAATTTTGGGTCCTCTTTGCTCTTCAACTTTGTACTGGTTTGGCTTTATAACTATTTTAATCTGAGCGTCACTGATGAGTCTTATGTAGACGAAACGCGCGTCTGGCGTATTAAATCATAATCCTGGTACCTTTGATAACTATTATAGTTGTTAACTTCTATGTCTTTTAGTCTCTGGTGGATAGTTTTCTCAGTGGCAATCATGCCGCGTCTCATTGGCAATCAAATCCCATCTTTTTATATATATTTGAAATTTTAGACATATAGCTGAGGGGCCTGATGGGTTATTTTCGTTCTTCGTGATCAGCGCATATTCGCTATCGTGATCCGTTTTTCTACAGATTTGTACTCTTTTTATATTTTCGTGATCCGTGATCATGGAAATTTATTTTCTGTGAATCGTGATTGACAAAAAAAATCAACTCGTGAATCGTGATGAGACCCCCCCCCCCCCCCCCCCCCCCCATCAGGCCCCTCATAGCTTACAAATATAACACACGGGAAAGCTTCTATGTTTGTTGTATAACGAATTATTAGAGAAGCCATTTATATCTAAGTTTGACAGACACATTCATCTTTCATTTCAAAGGAGTACTTGTTCATGTATAAAATTCAATACATGAGATAGTTGAACATGATACACCAGCCATTTAATCTTCTTTCATATCTGTCAATTTATCCGTTTTATGATTTTGACATTACATACATAAAGAATTTCAGGTTGAATAGTGTGTTAGATTTGTATTAACTAGAAAACGTTTCTATAAGACACAGGATGTCCTGCCATTAAATGTAGGTCACAGTTTTCAAATTGTTGATGAGCTGTGTTGTACTATAAAAGAATACTGTAGTGGTGATATATCACTATAGATGTCTGTGAAATGAACCTAAAGTCAAGACATAACCAAAGCCACTAAAGCATGAAATGTAGGTCATAGTGACTCAGATAATGTGTTATACTACTAGTATACAAGATGTCTGTGGTGAATACATATCATTGATATATTACCATAAGTTTCTGAGTAATGGGGCTAAATGCAAAATTTAACTGGATATGGATGTACATATTTATGGACGGACAAGGGTATATCTATATAATCCATCCACATTTGTGGCAGGCATAGTAAATCCAATCTTGGTATCTACTTTAAATATAAATAACAACATGCAGTATACTGGTGACAAAAGAATTCATTTATGGTTATATTTAAGTTCCCATACATTACTTATCCAGATTACATAAATTCCAAAAACAATTAACCAATTAAAAAGTGTTGAAAAGTATGGTTTGATAAGCAGCAGGCCAACTTTACAGGCTTATTCCATTGATATAACCATATAACTTTTCACAGTGCGCAAGTTTTTTATATTCTGTTCTGCAAATCATGTTTATGCAAATACCTGTCACTCCCCTCCCTTGTACAAGAATTTTAAGTGCACACATGTTTTTATGCTAAAAACAGTGTTTTTGAGATTTGAGATTTATAAAGTTTTCAACAGTAAATTATGTTGATTAGTGTACCTGTGTCATTTAATATACTACCTTTATTTTCTTTGGTAGGATAGTAAGTTGACCAAATACAATGTACATGTATTATATGCCTATTGGGACTAAAATTACATAAGTTTTCCACTAAAAATGGAGAAAAAAAAAACAATGCATCAGCATATATTGTACTTCTTGTATCATGACATCTTATCATAGACATGATAGAAATGAGCAAATAGTAAAAAAAATCTATTTCCTATAGCTTCTCAGTTCTGTATTTATTTTTATGTGTAAATATGTGTTATGGCCAATATTGACCAAAAAAAAATTTTCAATCAAAAATGGCCAAGACCATTTTATACTCATGTGATATGATATTTGTAACTTTTTTTCCATCCAAGGTACATTAAATATACTCGGAAGAATTATTAAAACCAAAAAACCTTAAAAATTTTAAATTGGTAGAAAAAAATACATTTTTATGTAAAGCCACCTTCATTTGAAAATTATTTTTTTTCAGGCACAGGCTCATATTAATTCAAATTTTGAATAATTGTAATAAATCTTGAATCTTTGATACATTGAATGATTCTTCAATTGATTTAAATACATGCTACATTATATATTAGGGCATTTAAAAAGCAAATTTTTCCAAAATGTAATTTGTTTAATCACAAATCTTGATAGTTGAAATTGTTAAATTAAATGAAAAACATAAACACCCAAAGTTAAATGATTAAAATGGACATATTGTCTTTAATAAAAATTGTATTGTCATGAAACTTTGTCAACTCTTTTATAATACCCTAATCTAAGGTCATGCCAAGTTTTAAAAAAAAATGTCTATTCAGTTTGAAAACACAGTTATTTCATAGCAGATGTAGATTTAGGGGGGAGGTACATATATGGTTAATGCATAGCATTTTTACATGTCCCACGCCAAACGTTGCCTAGTTTAGAGGGCCCTGGGTCCCCCTTTTTTCAGAATCCTGGATCCGCATCAGTTTAGTGCATTTCTTTAAGACAATAATGAAAATAAAATAAAAAATCACACTTTCACTTTCTCAAGATTTTTACAGTGTTATGTACTACTTTTAGGAAAAATTATTTCAAAACTATAGAATAGTCTACCAGCTCTAACTCAAAATATGGACAATATTATGTAAAGGGGGTCTGTAATTCAGTTTAACAGCTCCATACATACATGTACTAATTTTTGCATTGTTCAACTAACCCAAATCACTACTTTACCTAAAAAATCATGATCCTTATTGTTTTTACATGAAAATAAGGAGATGTGATATGATTGACAACTAGCCACAAAAGTTCAAATGAAGTGGATGTAAACAATTATAGGCAACCTTCAAAAATGGGAAAAAACCCATACCGTATGGTCGGCCCCGATATGAAAAATACGAAACAATTCAATTGAGAAAACTAATGTCCATGTATCCCTCTAATTACTATTGTATGCATAAATATAGAGAAATAAATGAGGAAGGTGTATGAAAAAAAAATTGTAAGTAAGACATTGTCCACACTAGGGACTATTTTTGTAAATCAAAGGATGATAACTGTGTACGAGGACCAAATGTCAGACATTTCAGTCAACATGTTAATATTAAAACATTAAGAAAACAGGTATCTTTCTTAAATCATGTTAATACAGAGAGTGTTATTTTCATTATACATGTACTTTAAAACTAAACATTAATCTATCAAAATAGAAAGTTAGGTTGTGTACTGTACTGTTTGCATTTGCTAAATTAGTGACACAAGGATCCTATCTTATGCAGATCCATTTTATGATGGCATTCAAATGTAGATGTAGGGAAATATCACAAACTTTCACTCCCCATATGTTTATATGTACGTTCATTTATATGTAATAAAGAAATTATTATAGTATCAAATCAGTGAAATAACATGAACATGATGAATAACATTTTACATTTTGCCACTGTGATAATAATTATAAGAACTATTATTCAATCCCAACTGATTAAGCATAGACTGATTTGATTTAATCTAAATTTTTAATTCTGGCCATGAAAAGTGTACTGTTCTAGCAAAACACATACTGGTATAACTTTATTAATTTAAGGCATTTGACATAAGATTTTGCAGAGAGAACAAAATTTTAATCCAATAGTACATGTAAATTGTTTAAAATAATATAGTTTAATATGGAACTTCACCTTACAATGTATCATTAAATATTCAACACCGCTTGATATGTGCCAAGTTGTACATGAATTATCTACAAGTGCGGATCTAGAGTTTTTGAAAAAAGGGGGAGGTGGGGTTACTCCCCAATAATTGGAATATATACAGCTGAGCAAAATTAATAGTTTTTAGGGGATTGGAATTCAAAGTTTTTCTGTGAAACAGTGCATAACCAAAAAACGAGTTAATGTATGTGACAACAGAAATCAGATCAAAACGACTCATATTCAAATAAACTAGACAACAACAGAGTACATGAAAATTCTGTTTACAAAAGAAACTCCTTTTTCCCGAAAATCAAATGGTCATTACTTATGGTGTCTGATGTAGACAACACACCTGAACCCTATTAACATGATTTAAGGTCTGTAAATAATTTGTCAAAACATTTATCACAAGTACCATGAGCTACATGTATTTTACTGTGTGTATTGCTGTGTGTTTGTTTATTCCCCATTGGCTAGAGGTATAGGGGGAGGGTTAAGATATCACAGAACATATTTAACCCAGCCGCAAATATTTTTTGCGCCTGTTCCAAGGCAGGAACCTCTGGTTTTTGTTTATCTTGTATGTTTTTTTTTTAATTTTGGTTCATATATATGTTTCAGAATTTAGTGTGATGTCCATTTTCGCTTAACTAGTATACATTACTGTTTAGGGGCTAGCTGGATCCTGCATCCGTGTGCGGATTTTCACGCTGTGTTGAAGACCCATTGGTGGTCTTGGGCTGTTTTCTGGTATTTGGTCGGGTTGTTGTCTTGACACATTCCCCGTTTCAATTCTCAATTTTATATAATTATTAATACACACTCATGGTTGTCACTATTTTTTTTCACGAATTTAGCTGAAAATCATTTTCATTAATTTTACGCTTTCAAATGATTTTATGGTTGTAAATCACTTTTGTGCTGGAATCATTTGCAGACGATGTACAATATCCGGCGAATAATCTTCAATAAATTAAGGATCGCTAGAAACTTAAAGAAGAAATACTTACATTATTAATACAATATATTTCCATTGTTTACAAAATATTACGCATATTTCCTGGTCAATTTCTAGTGTAAAACAAGTGGGAAACTGCTTCATAAGCTACTAAAATGAAGATCGTTTTCTATTATTTTCGATCTGCGTTTTAGTATTCATGAAAAGCAGCCCACGTGTAAAATTATTATGAATTATCTTTTTATTGTCTCCTCTCACCGGCAAGAACATGCCATTTCCCTCAAAACGGAGGTGCATTTGCAACAATGAAAATTGACATAATAAATTTTATTAAATTTTAAAATTACAGTTTTCAATTACAACACTCTTTGGTAATATATTCAAATAAAATAGATTATTTATAATAATCAAAATTAATTGTTGTTGCCAATTACAACAATAGGTATGACTTTCGATATCATTGCGCAACATCCTGCGCAGTAGGCGCGAAAATTTGAACCCGCGAGCACCCTTAAATTCTTCTAACATTACAACAAAGCTATATATAATCAAAATGATAACCACTACTAGAAACAGAAAACTGATAATTGTTTTCATTTGTTTGAAAGCAGTGGATCGTCCATATTATCGAATATAGGACTGAAATAATTTAAACAAAACGCATGGGTCAATCATCACAGGACATGGAGCTTCTCAGTTTTGAGGTGTTTTTTTATTTTGTGTTTACTTTAGAATGATTTTTCATTTTAACCTGGTTTTCTGACGGTTATTGATATCTGGCAGTACGGTGAACTGGTGGCGGTTGCCAACAACTGTTTTCATCCAATAACTTCAGAAGATTGCAACAAGAACGTTTTAAATTGTAACAAATTGTTTTTTAGATAATTTTGAAAACGTTGTTTTCATGTCTAACCAACGACTTTAAAATTGGTATTTGCTGCTGTTTTTAAGGCACACGCCATTAGGAGTAAGAGTATTCATATCTATAAAACAACATCCTAGTAGCGCCTGCATATGTAGTATATAATCTGTCTATTGCAACGATATTTCAAAGCTTGCGTTTTTTTATCATGAGTTGTTGATAGAGGAGTGCTACTTACAAGGAAGCTATTACACCAATGGTTCTAAATAGTTAAGTGGAAGTCATTCATTCGAAAGTTTAACGAACGCCATTCCAATTTGGTTGACCGTAAAATAATATTTGTGTCACTTGACCAATGATATTTTCCAATTGTCACAATCCCGTCTTTATTTTCATCGAATGTGATATTACCGAATCAGCAAGTTTCTACATTCATAAGCATCACAAAGGAAAACACGTGTGGAGCAAATTCTGCTTATTTTCCGTAACACCTGAAAACACCCCCGGTTTTTGTTCAGATTGGTGTTGTTCAGTTCCTGTTCTCCGTTAAGGTTGTTTTTTTTTTTCTCTTACGTTGCTCGTTTAATTTTGCCATGCCGTTGTCGGGTTGTCTACGATTTAAATTTCGACTGCCTTTTTTGGTATCTTGCGCCTCATATTTATAATTTTGCCATTAATGAGGTATAGACTCGGGTTGATTTGTACGTCGCTTCGTTTCGATGCGATAACTTGAAAATGCTTGATCCTGTCCTTTTCTAATTTGTATAACGTTATTTTTCGACGAGTTTTACTTCTATCGTTTGAACTTTATGGTCTTTTAAAAGGTTTGATTTATAGGATGATGGCATTTTATGTGGTTTCCGTTTTTCAATAATTTTAAAAAGCTTCATATATTTTTTTTTTCAAATTTAACATGTTACTTCTCATGACAAATTTGATCTTGATTATTTTCAATTTTGTTTTTCGAGGGCTATAGTTCTCGATTGATTGGTAAATGTTACGCTACGTTATATCAATTCAATGCGATAACTTCTGAACACTTCATCCAATCCAATTGATAATTGATAGAAAACAGACTGTCTAAGTTTGTTGGTATAAACTGGATTAATGGTACCACGTCGTTTTTCTCTAGTAAAGATAACAATATGTTGTATGATTGTCAATGAGACAACCCTCTACCAAGGACCAAATGACACAGAAGTTAACAACTATAAGTCATCATACGGCCTTCAACAAATACGTCATAGTCAGCTATAACAAGCCCCGAAATGACGAATGTAAAACAATTCAAACCTGATTAGTATACAAAACAGTGAACCAAAAACAAATATGATATACAGCAACAAACGACAACCACAGAATTACAGGCTCCTGACATTAGACAGGCACATACAGAATATGGCGGGATTAAACTAGTTTGCTGGACTCCCCTAACCTTGGACAGTATTATAACAGTTCAACATCAAATCAAACTATAAAAATCATTTGAAAAAGCTTAACTAATGAGATCGATACAAAACAGAAAAACATCTAACAAAACCACAGATCGGACGTGGCAGGTAAGATAATATTTGATAAATCTTCTTTAAACCAATATAAAATTGTCTTATTTGTACAATGAATTTATTTCAGGAGCTTGTTAAAATTAAGTGTAAAATAAATGTTAAACAATAAATTTTGCTATCATTTGAAGTGCCGTTTTCAATCATATAGCTCTTCACGTATTAAAGTATTTAAGTACCAGTTGATTTCAAATTTTGGTGTTTTACGTTTTATCACCGGTAAATCAAGGAACACCTTCCATTCGCACGAATATAAAGTGTTAACAACAGGCAATAACAGCAAATGAGAGAATCGCGAAAGATTTTTTATGCGTCGGTACAATGTCCGGACAGCGTTTTGTTTGCATTCACATATCGTTCGGGCAGTGTGTGACCTCATTTGGGCATAATTAGGGCATTACTCGTTTTGTTAATTTTACATTATATGAGTTGCAGCCTATTGGTTACGTGAAGACATGTAAAACCTTCACTTATATTACTTAATTTCAATTCACAAGTAGTTTATAACATTACGTATAAAAAAGAAGATGTGGTATGATTGCCAATGAGACAACTCTCCACAAGAGACCAAATGACACAGAAATTAACAACTATAGGTCACCGTACGGACTTCAACAATGAGCAAAGCCCATACCGCACAGTCAGCTATAAAAGGCGCCGAACGACAATGTAAAACAATTCAAACGAGAACGTAGTCCATTTAAAAAAAAATGTATGATTTCTTGTACACGTCTGTAATAGCACAGAGTAAGACAAAACAGTAACAGAGATTAGTATTGGATTATTCGACGACAAACCTTAAAAAGGCCACAAAGAAAACTGATAAGACTTATTACCGTCCTCCTATTAGGAAAAAGTAAAATATGAAATATGAAATAGTACAACAAAGTAAAACAAAAACAACGACATACAAGGCAAATTCAAAAAGGGGAAGTCCATAAAAACTAACAAAATCAGATGCTATCAACCAACGGAACAACTGAAAAACAACTGCCATATTCTTGACTTGGTACAGACATTTTTTGGAGAAAATATTGGTTACATCTGGTTATATAGCTAGCTTAAACTCCCACTTATAAGACAGTTGCTTATAGTTCCGGTATATTGACCAAATTGATTGAGCAACGTGATGGGGGTAAAAAAAACCTTTGAAATCTACCATAAGTTTTGATCAGTTGCCAAATGTCTATACAATACACAAACTAGTGCATCTGATTTTTTAGAAATATCTTGAAACACTCTCAAACACGCCATGAACAGTGTAAACAAAACCGACTGTGAGAATGGTACAAAATTTTCGGTGCTAGGTACAAAACAGGTAAAAAAATTAAAAAAACACTTAGAGACAAACAACCAGTACAAAAATAATCAGTGATTTTTATTGGTTGCAGTCTGCCTGAATGGTTTTGCGTTTGTTGTTTTGGAATAAATCAGGTTGTTAGTTTTCTATTTTGCATTATTTCACATTTTCAATGCCGAGACCTTTTATAGCTGTCTTTAATCAGGATCTGCTTACACTTCCGGAGCACCTGAGATCACCCTAGATTTTTGGCGGGGTTCGATTTGTTAAGTCTTTTCATTTCTTTGTTGTGTTTTGTGAACTGTTGTTTGTATTTTGGTTTTTCTTTTTTTTACTATGATGTTATCAGTTTATCTTCGACTTATGTGTTTGAATGTCTGTTCGGTATCTCTTGCTTCTCTTTTGTTAATTTGCTGAAGTCATTACAGTGGTTTATTTTTGTTTGCATTTTCGTTGGTATCTGTAGATACTAGTCTCATTAACAATCAAACTTCTTATATGGAGGCATTTACATGGAAACCTAACAATTTAAAAACAAGAAAACCGCTTACAGTTTTTTTTTTCCATTCGTTTGATGTGTTTGAGCTTTTGATTTTTTCATTTGGAAAGAGACTTTCCATTTTAAATTTTCCTTGGCGTTCGGTCTTATTGTTATTTTACTTCCCACTATAAAAGAAAGGGAATACCCTCAATTGATTTGATATTATTTTAACTAGATTACCTAATACTTAACAGATCATCACGTCTCTGTTGCTTTTTGCATCAAATTCGGAATTACAGTTAAGTAGAAATTATCTTATCATTTGAGAATTCATATCAGAAAAGATTTGTCTTATTCGATAACTAACGTCTACATCGAAAAAAAAATCAAAATTTTCAATTCACATCTTATTTGCAATAAAACAAGTTTGTCAGCAATAAACCAAGATGTATTTGAGCAATGCATTTTGGTGTTCTTGTTGGTAGCAAGAATACTACTTTTAATCCTGTCTTTAAGTTTCCAGTTTACAATTTTTGTAGTGATGCTCTCTGTATGACTCAACAGTATCTGGTTAACAGTCACAAGTTTCCCTGATGATTAAATTTCCTTAGAGTATACAAGTATTTACATATTTTTTAGCTATCAACTGTTTTGGGTTTTATAGTTCACGGTAAATGTATATCAAGCAAAGTGCTACTCTACGCATTAAATTAACAATCAGTTACTTTTATTTCCCGCAAAGAAATAGCTGTAACTTGTTCAGGAAATGTTTTACCGTTGCGAAATCAGAGAGAAATATCAGAATAATATGATATTGCTATGGCCTTCATGTAAAGGAAACTTTAATGAAGCTGTATTGAGAGTTCATTTGTTTTAACATACTTTATTTATTATCACCTGTTACATAAACCCTAATTTGTCCAGGGAAACAACTAAGGGGACCCCTCATTATAACAGTCTCATTTGTGTGGGAAAATGCAAATGAGGAAAAAAACTTATCATCTGTCTATATATATATATATATATATTACACCATATATATGTCACCGTCGTATTTATGTGTATAATTAAATGTTGATTTGTCATTCATCAGTTCATTTATTTCATTCATTCCATTTTCTGTTTCATCATACTCATTATGACGTTTGACTGAGACTGACGACATTTCTAATACACGTCACTGCACAATTTCATATACACGTCACTACACACCTGAACGATTTAAATAGAATAAAATATAGTTGCACGCACGCGGGAAAATAAATGTACGCCTTATATATATAGATATTTAGTATTTCATTAACTGAATAACTGCCTTTCTGTGTGGATGCTTAAATGCTAAAGCAATATTTGCAGGTTAGTTAATTTTGTTATTTGAAAAGTTTTATTTACAGTTTCTCGATAGAATTTCATTCATTAAAAGTTATATGGAAATATTATGATAGTTTTATCATAAAAATCTACAATAAGATACTATACGGCTTTTCCGTACTTTTTACATAGTTTTATAGTAAGTTCAAAATTACTGAATTGCAGCTATAAATTGTCTTATTTGCAGTATTAATTCATGGCGTAATTTTGAAGTGTTTTGTTGAATTCATTTGTCCGTCAGTTCTTGTCTCTATTTAGTTTGTGGTTTTATATTTAGGTTATGAATGAATGTAATTGTTTTCCGAATTTGTTGAAAGATTTGTATATGTTGAAATAAATATGTATTTGCAGTTAATAAACGTGGTATCAAAGTCACTGTCTGATATTAGCCATCACGATAATTTGGTGTATGTCCGGTTCACTGTGACATATAATCATTTGAACAACATATTCGTTTTATCTGTATATCCCCTCTCATAAGAGCCACCTATATATGAAGCAGTTTTCAATTTTAAAGGACTTCATTTAGTTCTTTTGTTATGCTAATTTCTATTACATTCCGGTCGAATGATCTTTTGCCACGTGCTACTCGTTAGAAATTATTTGGAAGGAAATGTTTAAATCATTCCTAAAAAGTTAGGATTGATAATTTTGGTTTTCAAAAAGGAGTTATTTCAGAGATAGGGTGAGTAAATATTTCCTTTCAATATGTACCTGTTTATACAATTTATATTTGTTACAAGCATATAATAAAATGTAAAGTTATCTACAAAAAGTTTCACACATAATAGAGAAGCCTTAGAATTATTTTAACAACAATTCCAATTCATGTTTTATCATGTTCAAAATCGTCAATTTTGTTATCCCTTTCTTTTGATATTTTGCGATGTTTCTAGTTTTTCAAATAACCCATTTCGTGATAATAAGCACCGTATCTAGAGTTTGAAAATGGGTTATATCTGCATTTAAAACTCCCAAAATGATACTCAATTCTGATTTTTCAAATTTTCGATTTTCAATTTTGAACAAAATTTCCAAATTTTCTCAAAAAATTCACGCCAAACTTCTTCAGCCAGCTTACAGTATACAAACAGATGAAATAGGGATTCTTTTTCATAACAAAAATGGGACTTTCCGTTTAAATGATTCATCTTTTGTAATCTTTCTTCCGTGTAAACTATAGTATGCATTAACTTCCAATGAAGTTATTTCGCTTTTCTGTTAGCAAATTTAAATTCTTATTTAAATTGTTCCGAATATCTTCCCACGGTAGTTCCTTCCCCAAATGTAAATCCCACTTAAATTGGCTATTTGGATTTTTTGCCCCACCTAGGGGCATTATGTTTTTCGGTCTGTGCGTCCGTTCGTTCGTCCGTTCGTCCGTTCGTCTGTCCGTCCGTCCTTCGTTCGTCCGTCCGCCCGTCCTTCTGTCCCGCTTCAGGTTAAAGTTTTTGGTCAAGGTAGTTTTTGATGAAGTTGAAGTCCAATCAACTTGAAACTTAGTACACATGTTATCAATGATATGATCTTTCTAATTTTAATGACAAATTAGAGTTTTGACCCCAATTTCACGGTCTACTGAACATAGAAAATGATAGTGCGAGTGGGGCATCCGTGTACTATGGACACATTCTTGTTTTTTTTAAAGTACCTAGTGTCTTTAAGGCACAACTTTTTGGTATCAATGACAACTGCGTTTTTTTTTCTAAATTGATAAGAATTTATTATTTTTATAGGGGTACCAGATTGACTCTGAACAATATTGTGTTTTTAAAACTTCAATTTTTTCAGGCGTTAATGAAGCTTTAATGCGACTATATTGTTCTATCGAGTTCCTTCTATGTGTTAGCTTGTTTAAAATTTCGAAAGATTTGTTGTTTAAGTCCCATAAATCTTGTATTTTTTTTTATTCCACTGGAGGCAAATTTTGCATAATATAAAGCATGACCCTTGAACTTGAATTTACGATTGCCGAACATATTTTCTTCTATAAGATCCTCGTTCGTGACGGAATTTTAAGTTTCTGCAAATCAGTCGAGAAAGATTTTTTTAATATTTAGACATTTTTATTTGTCCAGTACATCTAGTGTCCGAACAAGAACATAGAATAAAGTCTGCATCATATTGTTCGTTTAATAAAATTAACCAGTATTTACCTTTTGCCTTTATATGATTTTATTTTACAATACTGTACATACTTTTCACCTGTTTTGATTTTTATAAAGTCCCTTAAGTTTATCATTCCCTCCCTTTTTTCTTTCGGTAAACAGCATACAGTCCTTGCGATTTGGTTTGTTTTCCCGTCCAATATAAAGGACCATATAATATTATTTATTTGTTTTTCGTACTTATCTGGGATACCTCTCAATTCAATTTCGTATCCAATCATAGACAGTACAAATGACTTAATAATTAAAACTTTTCCCGTAAATGTAAGATTTCTTGATTTCTAAACTTCTATACAACTTTTTATTTTATTTATTTTGTTCTAACCAAATTTGATCTAAATCCACCCAATATCCGTGTTGAACCCCCAATGCTTTCACAGGCAGCTTAGACCATTTAAATATGGGTAATTGTGGTTTTTTTATTGCGCCATCTGCCTAAATACTTACCCACAGTCTTTTTCATATTCATTCTAGCCCCTTAAGCGTTTTCGTAAATGTTTAGAGTTTTAAATGTTTCTTCGATAGACTCATCATTTTTATTAAAGAGTTGAGTATCGTCAGCAAACATATTTAGCTTTGTTACAATATCGTCACCGGTTCTCGTTGAAAGTTATATTCCTTTTGTATTCGGGGTGTTTCTAATTGATGGTGCGAGTGGTTCTGCTTGCAGAATATATAAAATGAGAGCGATTGGGCATCCTTGAACGAGTTATATTTACAAATCTAAAAATAAACCCATTCGTTTGAATACATGTACCTAAAAAAAAACAGTTGATAAATGTTTTCCACAGTTTGAGAAAATTGCTCAAAATTTGAAATGGCCAAAGCCTTATTGGACAACAATGCTGTAAAGTGTTTTTGAGGGCAAGGCTGCTGAAATTTACTCAGCACTTTCTTCAAAAAAAAGTTCTGATTATGACACGGTAAAACAAGAAGTTTTGAAAGACAGAAATTTAGGTCTTATAAAAAATTTGATTCGCAAACCTATGTTGAATTAGCTAGGGAAAAAGAAGAATTATTTGATAAATGACTTACGGCAAAGAAAATAAATAACAATTTTGATAAAATAAGACAATTAATGTTATTATAAGAGTTCAAGCAGTGTGTTCATTGAGACTTAAAAACACATTTAAATGACACAACTGTTGAGACCTTACAAGATGCAGCTGTTATATCCGATACTTATACCCTTTCACATAAAAGAAGTTTTAAAGGTCAAAATTTTAATACTTCGATTGGAAATTACAAAAATCAAAGTACTGAGCGTAAGCCTGTTGCACAGAATAAGAGTAAGTATAGATATAATATGTCTAGTCAAAAATTGGATTCTTTGAGAAGAAGTCACTAACTTGTGCTAATTGTAAGACAAATGGTCACCTGATGGCTGATTGTCTCAGACTCAGAAGGGAAGAATGAAAGAGATAATAAGCCCACGTCCAGTGCTTGTACGACAACCATTGTAACCAATAAGTTGGAATGTCCTGCGCTTTTAAGTCCAGTTTTTGTGATTACATGGAGGATTATATACCCTTTTGTTTCTATTGTTGATAATACTACTCCTCAGCCTATTAAGATTTCACTGGACACTGGAGCTTCTCAGACTTTATTGTTAGAAGGTGTGTTACCTTTGTCCGAGGAAACTTCTGTTGGTGCCTTCGTTTTGTTTCAAGGTGTGGAGTTGGGTTGTATATATGTTCTCCTCCATTGTATTTATCTGAAGGCAGATTTGATTACTGGACCAGTTGTTGTGGGTGTTCGTACTAATCTCCCTGTTGAGGGTGTTTCATTATTGCTAGGAAATGATCTAGCTAGGAATAAAGTGGTTGCTGAACCAATTGTTACCAGTGAACCGGTGGTGGATGTTAAGTCACCGAATGATGATGCTAAACTGTATCCTGCTTGTGTTGTTACTAGGGCGAAAACAACAAAATGAGGATTTACAAGAACCCAGTTTGATTAAATGGACCTTTCTGACACTTTTCTTGCCAACGTTGACGGTTCCTGTGGCTCAGAAAAGGCCATAGTAAGACCACCTAGTACTATCAAGAATGCAATCATGCCATGGCCAGACGTGAACAGCCATTCATTAGACAGAAGAAAATTTGTGGAAGAACAAAATAAATACCCTGAGGTTCTTCCGCTCCGCAAGAGGGCTCAACCACAGGAGGAACCAAACCAATTTTCTCGTAAGTAGGACTTCCTTAGTCTTTACAGTCCAAACAATGTTCAATTTTCATGTCAGATTTATTTCAGCAAGTCGTTTACCAGTTAGGGATTGCTCAGTATAGGTCAAGTGCTTATCATCCAGAATCTCAAGGTGCCTTAGAACGTTTTCATCAAACATTGAAGCACATGATTAGAACTTTTTGTCTTCAATTTGACAGCGACTGGGATGATGGTGTTCACTTTCTACTTTTTGTGGTCCGAGATGCTGTTTAAGAGTTGGTATTTGGTCATACATAAGGGAACCTTTAGAATTGGTTTAGGACAAATGACTGACTGAACACACTGAATTGAATCTTCTAGACTATGTATCTAGAATTAAAGAAAAATTGTATACTGTTTGTCAAATTGCTCAGAAAAACTTAAAAACTGTTCAGAATATGATGAAAATATGGAATGATAAAGATGCTAGGGACAGAGTTTTGAGCCTGGTGATAAGGAACTTGTATTTTGCCAGTCCCTGGACATCCTTTACAGGCTAAATATTGTGGTCCTTATACCATAGAGAGTAAAATTAATGATTTGAATTATATTGTAAAAACACCAGGTCGGCGTAAACAAAATAGAGTGTGTCACATTTATATGTTAAAACCATATTTTGAGCGTACTAATGAAGGTGAGAGCAAACCTTTGTTTACATGCCTTTTTGATTTCTTTGTTGACATATGTATTTTAATTATAGTGATTAAGATTAAAACACAATGTTGACTGTTGTATCCCTATTTTGACATTTCTTCTTATCATCTCTGTTTGTTTTGTTCACACATTGTTGTCAATATAATGGAATGTTATGCAACTGTCATACAAGTGAGAGGTTTAGCTAGCTATAAAACCTGGTTTAATCCACCATTTTCTACATAAGAAAATGCCTGTAACAAGTCATGAATATGACAGTTCTTATCCATTCGTTTGATGTGTTTGAGCTTTTGATTTTGCCATTTGAATAGGGACTTTCCGTTTTGAATTTTCCTCGGAGTCCAGTATTTTTGTGATTTTACTTTTCAATATGTAAATTCCCTTTATAAAAAAACCATTTGTTAAATTGTCCGTTTATAAATTTTTGAATTATTGAATAACTAAAATTTCAATTCCTAAGGCACAGTTAACCTTAGATGAATTTGGCTATTATTTTATGTAATTGTTTGGTGATTTAGCTCTTGAACGTTTCTTAAATATCCTGGCTTTCTTATAATCGGCGTTTTTGTTTTCATATTTTACAGCACTGGGTTCATACCACTACTGTTGGACTATCTGTCACCAATGGAATAACCAGCTTAGTAGTCAGAACTTTATAACTACTGACATGATAACAGAACTTTCTGAAACTGACCGTAAAACAAATATGTTACACAGCAACAAACGACAAACATTGAATAACAGGTTCCTGACTTGGGACAGGCACATTCTGTGTCATTTGGTCTCTTGTGGAGAGTTGTCTCATTGGCAATCATACCACATCTTCTTTTTTATACATACATAATGTGGCGGGGTTAAACTAGTTTGCTGGCTCAATACCATCCCCCTTACCTGGGACAATGATGCCATGGAACAACGCAAGAACACACTAGACAAAACAATAAACAAAAAAGATAAAAGAAAAATCAGTAAAAGACGATCACTAAATTAAAAGCTCCTGATCGGGACAGGCACATATAGAATATGACGGTGTTTTAACTGGTTTGAAGGCGCAAACCAATTTCCCAACCTGGGATAGTGGTATAACAGTACAACATAAGAATAAACTATAAAAATCCGTTGAAAAAGGATTAACTCATCAGATGGATACAAATAGAAATACATCTAACAAAAACCCAGAATGAACGTTTAAGGGTACATTGTACTTATACATCCCCACAACCAAAATACACAAAGAAGAGATCTGAGAGTACTCGCAGTTACTGATAGTTAGTTCTTATACCTCATTTGCGTTTAAAGATTCGGCGTTGAAAGTTCGCTGATTAAGGTAAAGCCAGAAAAGCGCTACGAAAGCATTCAATCTGTCATGTGTTTTTTTTTTTTCTTCATTTATTTCAGCACTGGATCAATACCGCTGCTTGCGGGCTGTCAGTTCCGAGGTGTATCATTAGCTCAGTAGTCAGTACTTTGGTAGTGAAATTTTTAACAAAAATACTTTCTTAAATTGTCCGTAAATAAATATGAAAGTTTTAAAAAAGTTGGGTTTTTACTCCGTCAGTCAAAGTTGAGAAGAGAATAATTTTGTTATGAACTAAAGGTCTTTTTTCATATAACTCTTTACCTCGGTCCTTATATATCCGTAGCTTTCAAATATTCGGCTGTTAGCGTTGCTAAGGAAGGTAAACGCAGAAAATGTTTTTTTTTTTTATTTTTTTTTTCAGCAGTAGGTCGATACTGCTGGTGGTGGACCTTCAGGAATCCAGGTATTATTAACTCCCTAATAAGTTCATTGGTATTGAAAAAGAGAGGCAAAAGATACCAAAGGTATTTTCAAACTCATTTGTCGAAAACAAATTTTGACAGTTTTCCCATTTGTCTTTTCAGATTTTCAGGACTTTTAAAATATCAGATTGTTAGACCTTTTATTTCAATGAGGCCAAAACTCAATGAAGGGTTAGATATATTTACTTGAATATTTACACTGTTGTTATGGATATTTCAGGTACGCTTACTTTTTGATTTACAAAAAAACAGAATTGTCTGAATGCAAGTATATTCATTAGATGTGTGGCAAGTTTTCACCTGTCGTTTACTTATTCAAGTACGCAATGTATACTTAGATCAATTTACCTCAAACTGCGCAGTACTGTAATTTTATAATTGTCAACTTTTATACTATTTTATAAAACACAATGTACTCTCTTGCAAGCTTTTCTGCAGAGCCATTGCACTAAATTTTGATTTTATATTTCCTTCGATATTTCAATGTCTACTTGCAACCATTAAATATGCATATTAAAAAGGCTTATTAATCATGCACGCCTTGCTTGCATTATTGGAATAAACTAAAGGACATAATATACTTTTGGCAATTATTAATTTTTGCAACATTACCAATGATTAATATATGACATTTGTAATGAAAACAGTCAGCCGAAGGATGTGTAACAACTTACGACACTTCATGTATTTGAATATGTATTTTTCCAGGGAAAATCTTAATTTGAGGTAAATATATATAATCCTATGTTGAATCTTTCAAAATTCAAGAGTCTATCCTAAATTAAAGTTAATTATATGGCCTTCCAAATACCGTTTCGATTCCTAACATCACTGAAGAGACATTAGTTGTCGAAATCCGGATATGGTGTACAAATTTTTGCACCTGATGTTTGCGGTATACCATCTTTTCCGCAAGTTTATTGTTTTCTGTTTGGTATTAAATTTATAATTAAGATCCATTTATTACATCGGTGATCCGTTTATTTGGCAATCGCCAATGGCAGTCAGCAGGGTTTAAGAACATCAGTTGTTCGACCTGCTAGTCAAATGCGTTTTGTTAAAATATACTTTTTCACTCATTTGGTCTTTTGGAAAATGTTGTTTGTGCTGTATTTAGACCCCTCTACCAAGAAATTTGTTTTGCATGCACACGTATAAAAATTGCGGTTTTTATCCAACTCAATCATATGTTTGAACGTTGTTTTTAATTTAGACTTGTTTATATTTTTTCGTTTTGGCTTGTATTATATTTGCCTTCGAGTTTATATGATCCGTTCATCCTATTTTGACTCTTTCAAAATTCAAGAGTCTATCCTTAATTGAGGTAAATTATATGGCCTTCCAAATACCGTTTCGATTCCTAACATCACTGAAAAGACATAGCCTGGCATCCCGGCCCGATCTAGCTGCGCGTCGCAAGGGCCAGGTGGGGAACAAATACCACGTGATCGATTCAGTGCCAGTTGACTCTGAATCTAAAGTGAGGCTGAATAAATATTTGCATAAATTTTGATGTTTGATGTAAACCAGAGATTTCAAACCAATGATTAAGAAACATTGCTTCTGATTCAATACATTTTGCTCTCAGATTGACGAGTCCCCATTGTCAGTAATATAATAAAATAAATATATATTAAACAGTATAAATAAATACTAGTATGTGTAATCAAAAGAAACTTTGAAAAATGTTGTACATTTAATATATATTTTATCAGGAAGGATTATATGGGGTAAGAGTCAACGAAACAACTCTTTATTTATAAAAATCAAATTTAATAAATATTGTAATTGTCTAATGTAATTATAATTTAAAATAGATGTACGATGGTGTATCTTCGCACATGTACACATCATTTGAAATGTAACCCCTCTCCCAAAAAAAAAATAACTGCAATTTTTGTTGGCCTTTACTTTTTATGTTTTTTTCCATATATATTTTGCCCTTTGAGATACATGTGTACATGTAAATTAGGTCGTAAAAGTAAAATCCAATTCACACCTTGGTCATGTGAAATCTTAAACTTTTAACTTTCTCACCAGTTGATTACTGATAAGAATTAACCCTTTTCTGCTTACTAATTATCATCACACTAATAATTAGATATGATAACACTGTACATCAATTCATAAAGAAAAATAAATACAGTATAATTTTTACTAATTGATGTTAAACAAAAATTGATTCGATACAGATGTAAAACAAACATTGCGCGACAAAATTAGTATTAACCAATCATTGACAGGCAGGACATTGATACACGCCTGGCTATACTGACAAGATTAGCCAGGACCCCAGGCTATGAAAAGACATTAATTGTCGAAATCCGGATATGGTGTACAAATTTTTGCACCTCATGTTTGCGGTATACCATCTTTTCCGCTAGTTTATTGTTTTCTATTTGGTAATAAATTGATGATAAGATCTATTTTGTTACATCTTGTTATCCGTTTATATGGCAATCGCCAATGGCAGTCAGCAGGGTTTAAGAACATCAGTTGTTCGACCTGCTAGTCAAATGTGTTTTGTTAAAATATACTTTTTCACTCATTTGGTCTTTTGGAAAATGTTGTTTGTGCTGTATTTAGACCCCTCTACCAAGAATTTTTTTTTGCATGCACACGTATAAAAATTGCGGTTTTTATCCAACGCAATCATAGGTTTGAACGTTGTTTTCAATTTAGACTTGTTTATATATATATATATATATGACTGAAAGAAGAAATGGTACTGTAACAATGCTTCACAATCACATGTGGTTACATTAGTTTGTAGAATGTTGTAATCAAGTTTAAACACTGGACACTTTTAATTTGCAAAACACTCATTTGCAAATCCGCCGCCGCCTCTCCTTAGACCTACAGTGTCGTGTAAATAACCAAAATGTGCGGAATAACATGGGATTCAATAATTTCATTGCTTTTCTGCTGTTATTATTGTATATATTTTGTAATTTGATTTAGAAAAACATGGGATTTTCAATATCCCATGGGATAGGGCAAATCCCATGGGATTGACCATTATCCTATGGGATTTTGGTTAAATCCCATAGGATTTTTTGGGTCCCATGGGATAATTGTAGTCCCATGGGATATTTGTTGTCCCATGGGACAAAAAAATCCCATGGGACTATAATTATCCCATGGGATTTTTAATATCCCATGGGACAAAATAAAATCCTATGGAATTCAAATTATAAATATACAGTAATGTGTATGTTACAATGAATTCTGTTTGGTAGTAAAAAGTTTATAATATATATATAAGTGTATTTTGGTTTTTTTCATTTTGTCACAAACATGTTTTTAATTTGTTTATATGACAATAAAGATTATTATTATTTTGGAAATATAATAATATTTAAAGTCAAAAATTAAAATCCTTTAACTGAAATAAAATGATGACGTCTTAATAAAAGAAAAAAATATTGATTTGAAATCTTTGTCTTCTTTGTTTTATTAATAATAATCTATTAAAAATAGAACTGAAAAAAATATTTCATATTCTGACTGAATAAATTGACAAAGCACAGTTAATAGTTTACTCTTTTCATGAGGTAAAGTTTTCTTTGTTATAGTTCCATTGCAATACATGAATATGCAAACGATTTGAATCTTATTCCTTTGTGGTGTTCATAATATTACATTTATATTTGTAAATTTATAAAATTAACACTTTTCCTGTTAATTTTTAGTTTTCTTGTTTCAGCTTGCTATGAACAATTATTCAGTCCACTATATAAGAGTCAAGTAAATAAATTATTTCATCCACTAGAATATTCCTACAATTCTTAGACAAAACATTTTTGCAATCTGTTCTTCAAAAATCTTCCTCCGTACATCTTTATTGGATGGAGCGATTTAAATGAGTGGACAAAGCAAGTTCATTTGGACAACAAAATACTAATATATTTTTTCATTCCTCCCTTCTTTCAATTGATAATTACGTTGTTGCATTTACATGATTAAGTTCTTGAGCATCTATGATCATGATGATATGACTCCTTTTTGTTTATAGTCATTATGTTGAAATTTCCTCTTTCTTATGTAACACTATGTAGAAAAATATCAACTTTAAGTTTGCTGTTCAGTATTGACCTGTTGAATGATGATCATGAAAACCAAGATGTCTGACCTACAAATACACAAAACTCAAAAATTATAAATGAAGAGAAATACAGCAATAAAATGGCTATTTTATCATGTTTATGTACATTTTGATAAAAATTTCATTTGAATATTTAAAATTGTAAGAACTCCTATTTCAGTGCTTTGTGTCTATGGTTTTCATATTAGTTGTTTTTTGTGCCTTGTTGCAGTCTTTTCAGTTAAGCCAATTGCAACAAATGTTTACAGTTTGTTCAAATGTTGTGCTGTTATTAAAACCTCTGTCCCAGGTTAGGGGTGGGTTGGGTGCTCACTAAATGTTTATTTTATTAGTTGATATTTGCTTTGAATTAGCTGTCAGTAACTGTGAGTACTAATAGATCTGTATGTTGAGTCTTTTTTGTTAAAGGGAAAGAATAAATTTCCAGCCACATCCGGTCTGTGTTTTTGGTAGCTGTTTTGTCTGCTTTGTTGCATTCTAATGAGTTAATAAAATTGAGAATGAAAATGGGAATGTATCAAAATAACCTGACCCAAGAGCAGAAAAAAACCCTTTTCAACTGATTTTATAGTTTTTATATTGAACTGACACTTACACCACTGTCCTTAATTAGAGGAGGATTTGGCGCCAGCAAACATGTTAAACCATGCCACATTTTGTAAGTGTCTGTCCCAAGTCAGGGGTCTGTTATTCAGTGGTTGTCAATTGTTGCTATATATCATATTTGTTTTTTGTTTATTGTTTTGTGCAAAAATCAGGCACTTAGCTTTCACCTTTGTAGTGTTTCCCCCAAGCATGTTTAGCATGGATAGACGCCATGCCCTTTTTAAATGACGCCATGCCCTTATTGAATTGTTTTACATTTGTTATTTCATGGCCTTTTATGGATTACTATGCAGTATAGGGTTTGCTCATTGTCGAAGGCTGTACAGTGAACTAATTTTGTTAAATTTAATGTCATTTGATCTTTATTGGAGAAAAGTCTCATTGGCAATCGTACCGCTTCTTATTTTTATATCAACCCTGCCATATTTTGCCTGTCATTATTTACAGGTCATCATTGGCCTCTAATAAGTAATTGCATTGCTTACATCCACTTAATTGAACTCCGGTGGATAGTTTTCTCATTTATCATACCACATCTTATTTTCATAATAATCATTATTCAAGGGCAATAACTTTTATAGAAGTGGACTTACCATTTAGGCTTTGTTGACGTCTGTAAATCTAATTTTGTTGATAATTTCTTTTGTTTATAGTTTCCCTTTATCTTTAATGTTCTTGCCCTACACATAAAAGGGTAAACATTATCATTTAATGACAATAACTACTATTACATAATGAGTAGGCAACTGACAATTTTGGATCATTTGTATCTTGCCTTGTTCATCATTTTTGCTTGATATTATCAATATTCTATGAAAATGAGGTCACAGTAATATTAAACTTGGCAGACAGACATCTTCTTATTTCTATATGACACCTTGCAGTCATGCCATTCACCAACAAGTAGACATATGCTTATAATATCTGATAATATGAATAAAATGCTCCGCTGGGTGCAGCTTGATACGACCGCAGAGTTGGGGCAAGTATGGACACAACATTCAAGCTTGATACAGCACTGAATTAGGATTGTGATTAAATATTTGACACAGCATAGGTTTCTGACACAGAATGAATGTGGTCTAAGAACTTTAAAAATTTTAATTTACCTATTCAAACCATATCATTATTATTTGCTTTTATATAAAAATCAGAAATAACCAATTTAAAATGGAAAATTTTAAAGAAAAAAAAAAGGAAAAAAAGGGAAACCCCCCCCCCACCCCCCCAAATTTTTTGAACCCCCTTATGATTCATCACCCCAAACTCAATCCCAGCCTTTCCCTTTGTGGTATGGTACCTTGCAGTACAATTTCAGAGAGATCCATACACTTATACACAAGTTATTGTCTGGAAACTAGAAAAATGCTTGGTTTTTTTTGCCCCCTTTTTGCCCCAAATTCCTAAAATTTTGAGGCAATTACCCCCAAAATCAATCCCAGCCTTCCCTTAGTGGTATGGTACCTTGCAGTACAATTTCAGAGAGATCCATACACTTGAACACAAGTTATTGTCTGGAGACTAGAAAAATGCTTATTTTTGGCCCCTTTTTGTTAAACGTTTTGGGCAATTACCCCCAAACTCAATTCCAGCTTTCCCTTTGTGATATGGAACCTTGTAGTACAATTTTAGAAAGATCCATACACTTACACACAAGTTATTGTCATGAAACTAGAAAAATTCTTGTTTTTTGCCCCTTTTTTGGCCCCTAATTCCTAAAATTTTAAAGCAATTGCCCCGAAAATCAACCCCAGCCTTCCCTTTGTGGCATGGTACCTTGCAGTACAATTTCACAGAGATCCTTACACTTGAACACAAGTTATTGTCTGGAAACTAGATAAATGCTTATTTTTGGCCCCTTTTTCCTAAACGTTTTGGGCAATTACCCCCAAATTCAATTCCAGCTTTCCCTTTGTGATATGGAACCTTGTAGTACAATTTTAGAAAGATCCATACACTTACACACAAGTTATTGTCATGAAACTAGAAAAATGCTTGTTTTTTGCCCCTTTTTTGGCCCCTAATTCCTAATATTTTGAGGCAATTACCCCCCTAAATCAATCCCAGCATTCCCTGTGTGATATGAAACCTTGTGGTACAATGTCAGAGAGATCCATACACTAACACACAAGTTATGTCTGAAGTTACAAAAATGCTTATTTTTGGCCCCTAATTCCTTAACTGTTGGTACCATAACCCCCAAAATCAATCCTTATGGTAAAATTTCATAGAGATCCATTCACTTAAACTAAAGTTAGAGTGCGAAAACCAATGTGTCTTCGGACGACGACAACGCCAACGTCATACCAATATATGACCGCAAAATTTTTTTGTGGTCGTATAAAAAACCAAGAAAACTTAGCATTGACCAAAGAACCATAAAATGCGATCATGGTTATATGAATCTGCCAGACAGACATGCACACCTTACAATCGTTACATCCGCCAAATATAATTTACCTGTTGCTTAAAGCATATGATAAACTGACAAAACAATGCAAACTTTTCATTGACCAATGAACCATGAAAATGAGGTCAAGGTCATATAAAACATGCCAGACAGACATGTGCATCTCACAATCATTCCATTCACCAAATATAGGGGCCTTATTCATGTTATTGCTTACAGTATCCGAAAAAAACCACAAAAACTAAACATTGTCCAATGTACTATGAAAATAAAGTCAAGGTAAGATGAAACTTCTCAGTCAGACATATGCACCTTACAATCATTCCATACACCAAATATAGTTGACCTATTGCTAATTTGAAAATAAGAAAATAGAAAAACTGACCAAAAAACAAAAAAATAACATTGAGCAATGAACCATAAAAATGAGGTCAAGGTCAAATAAAACATGCCAGACTAACATGTATATCCTTAAAAATTTTCATACACCAAATATACTTGACATGTTGCATACAGTATTAGAAAAACTGGACATTTTTACCTAGGAATAGTGATGTCATGGACTAGGAAAATTAGTCTGGGGACATAAATTACTGACATCGGACTAAATATACTAGTAAATTCTGTATCCATGGACTTTTTATACTAGTTATATTTGTCTGACCAGACAATTTATCTCTTACACTAGTTCTCAGAGAGACATGTCACCTTACCTTGACACATTATTCTGGCTCTGAACAAACCAGTATTTGCTCTTACTCATTAATAATACTGCGTGCTTAGGGGAGAAGCAGCAAATACCAACTTTAAAGTCTTTGGTTTTACCCGGTTAGGTTCAAAATAAACAACCTTCTGCACGTGAGGTGAACACGCTACCATGAGACCAGGCAGTATAATATAAGGAGTTTACCCAAGATTTAAAGTTTCCAAGTTTTTGCAAAAACTGGATCAAAATCATCATTGAAAAGCAATAACTTAAGTTTCTCTTTAATTATTACAGTTTTCGAGATAAAAAGGCAAATTCAAGAAATATGAAGAAAAAAAAATGGTGAAAATCTGTATTTAAGGCAACAACTCCTATGAGTCAGCTGCCAGTTTTCATGCAAATGGACAGTAGATTTTTTTTTCAACATTCTGAACATTTCTACCCTTGTCAGATATTGTCTATCTATTTTAGCCTTTTGTAGCTTATTACGCAGTTTGGCTTTTTAGCCCATTGTTGAAATCTGTACGGTGACCTATATAGTTGTTAACTTCTACGTTTTTAGTTTCTGTTGAAGAGCCGTCACATTGGCAATGATACCATATTTGTATATGTTTTTGTCATGTAGGTGTAAGGAGACAACCTTTTGATTTTCTGGTGGGATAAAAAGGGGAGACAGATTTTTTATCACCTGGCCTGGTAAGTTTTTCAGGGTTCGTAAGGATAGAAAACCCGGCAAATTGTAACAAACCCCTGTGGTACGACCATATTTGCCAAAAGATTAGTCCAAATAGCTATGACGTCTTGCAAGGCTATTTTAACTTTTTTCTGGGCACGTAATAGTCAAAGTTGTGACTGAGTGCGGAAATATGAAGATAGATAGAAAAATTATAATGGGACATAACTGAAGAACGGTAAAAGTGACGCTACCCAAATTTGAACTTGATCTGAGTTTTGTGGTAATAAGCATTGTGTGCAAGTCTCATAACATTTGGTTGAGGCCAACTTAAGTAGAGAACAGAAACTAAAAATTCAGCAATTTTTCTATTTGGAAACACGCATAACTCTAGAACGGTTGTGTATAAGTTTTATAACCATGATAACATTTGGTTGAGACAAACTAAAGTTAGAGAACGGAAACGAAAAATTCAGCAATTTTTATGTTTATAAAGGGACATTACTCAAGAATGGTAAAAGTGTCGCCACCAAATTTCGTACTTAATCTGTATTATGTAGTAATAAGCATTGTGTATAAGTTTCATAACATTTGGTTGAGGCAAATGAAAGTTAGAAAACGGAAACAAAAAATTTGTACTTGATCTTAGTTTTGTGGGAATGAATATTGGGTTTAGGTTTCATAATGTTTGGTTGGGGCAAACTTAAGTTATAGAATGGAAACTAAAAATTTGCAATCTTTCAATTTATAAAGGGGCATAACTCAATAATGGTTAAAGTGACACTACCCAAATTCAACTTGATCTGTGTTTTATTAGTGGAAGTCAAAATTAAACATTGCATTGTATAAAGCATTGATTGTAGTTGATTCAACTATAATAATGGACAAAGGAAGATAATTCCAATTTTAAAAATTACTTGATATTTAGAAAAAAATAAAAATTTTGCAATTTTTCCATTTATAAAGGGGCATAACTCTAGAACGGTTAAAGTGACGCCACCAAAATTCAAACTTGATCTGTGTTTTGTGGTAATAAGCATTTTGTATAAGTTTTATAACATTTGGTTGAGGCAAACTTAAGTTAGAGAACGGAAACTAAATATTTTGCAATTTTTCCATTTATAAAGGGGCATAACTCTAGAACGGTTAAAGTGACGCCACCAAAATTCAAACTTGATCTGTGTTTTGTGGTAATAAGCATTGTGTATAAGTTTTTACTTTAACATTTGGTTGAGGCAAACTCAAGTTAGAGAACGGAAACCAATTTTGGGACGTACGGACGTATGTACGTACAGACGGACAAGGGTAAAACTTTTTTTTATGCCCCCGCCGTAGCGTTGGGATAAAAAAAAAAATAGCCTTGCTAGATGTCATAATTATTTGGACTACCAAAAGATGTAACCTAATTCTTACTTGTTTGGGGAAGAGGGGATTAACCGAACCACTATTCAATCTAAATCAGTGAACTGAATTATTGTCTTCTGCAGTAGTCCCGAGTCGACATCTGTAACTGTAAAAGGTGAATTTCTGAACAATCAAATAACAACAAGTCCATTTCATCTTTTCCTAGGGTTCTTTATTCAACAATGATGTAATCATATAATTATAAACCCTACAAAATATAACAAAATACATTTAAAACAGATTAATCTATAATTACTATATCGTACTGTGTTACTATTATTATAACATTACTGCAGATCAACATAAATATAAGAACATTGAATGTTTATAGTTCTTCTATAATATCAATACACAAGGTGACATGATGATATTTAACACTTGCAAATATTCATTCATCGTTCATATAAAATCATCAGCTTTGACAATTAAACATACTATTATAATGTCAAGATCATATAACACTATTTGAATTAACTAAATAGATATATGTAAATCCATATTCTACAAATAACCATAACATATATATCAACGGTAGATAACTCTACATAATATCAAATGCTCTTCACTGTCTTACATGAACAATATATATATTATGCTATTTTAAGTATACATAAACTCACCAGTCTGTGGAACTGAGTTTAATAACTAACATCGACAGTATACATAATATTAACAGTAACGATCTTCATACGTCTACAGTAATGGTAACAGAGGTTCACATCAAATATGGTTCTGTAAACAATATATGACAATAATAAGTAATCTGACTTTAATATTCTTAAAGACATTATACAATTCATATTTAAACTATTTTTAATCTTTATCTTTCATCTCGAATTTACAATTATAAATAATTAATCTTATTTCAATACTAACACATTAAGTACAAGTACAATTGTACTGTTAATGACATCACATTGGATATACCACTGTCATTTCATGACTGCATGACAAAAGGTCAAGGTCATTCATAAAAATCGACTAAATCTCCCTTTCCAACATTTATACTAAAATCTCTCAAATAAATCAGATTCAATCATCACTCAAAGCACACTCATTCATTGGGCTGGGAATCTTACCAAATGAATGTAATACACATACATTTCAAAGTTAAGGATCCAGTTCATCCAAGACACCTCAAAGAGTACAAAATGTAACTTACCATATAAAGTCATGATGTCCTGTTCCAGGATGAATTCCATCACTATACTAATCCATAGAACTTATGGAACTACTAATCAAACACAATATAAAGTCTATGAGCACAAAGTGCATCAAAACATACAAATATATCAAGATCACAACAAAGACATCAAGCCTCCATTACTGTTTTTAAAACTACCACCAAACTGGGGGCAAGGCTTTATAAAACCAATCAGAATACAAGCAAACCTATACACTCTAGTGAACAGTGAGTACTGATAGTAAAATCAGTAATAGGTAAATGCTACAAGGTAAACAGTTAGATTTTATGGATCAATGAATAATCAATAGGCAATCAATAGAATAAAGGTAAACTTAAGTAAACTACTCTGCAAATGAAAGAATATAATTAATGGTGTCTCGGAATAACCTATAAACATAATAGATATATAAATGATTAATATGATAAAAATCCACACTATCACATCCTCCCCTCTGTTGGAGAATGTCTTCCATGACATCACAAATATCTCTCCTCCTCCTGAGAAAAATATGACGTCCTCGTAATCAATAATGATCGTCTGTAAAATATAACATCACTTCTCAGTGGCAATCTTCAAAAGACCTGCTAGAATCTGGTCCTCCATGCCTTTGAAAGCACCGCTAGAAGCAATCTCCTTCAGATAGTCGGCTCTACTCTTCCAATCAGGCTGTGGCTGGCTCTTCTTGGAAACTATAAAGTCCTTATACTTCGTGGAAGCCGTCGATGTTCTGGCACGTACAGATCTTCTTGGTTCTATCCAAGGTGCTTCAATGTCCGGTTGAGGGACATTATCTACTGTTTCATCAACAGTGGTATCTTGCCCAGGTTCCTCTGTATCATCAGATAATGTAGTGTCAGCTACTTGATGATCGGTCTCTGACACTTCATCAAGCTCAAGTACTGGATCAACTGTATCACTCTCTTCAGATGGACGGTCGTCACCCTCAATTCCAGTATCTTGCTGTTCAGCAACGTGTTCCTGATCGTCATCAGCCTCGTCCTGAACGGTATCATCATCATCCTGAGTTTCTAACTCATCAATAGCACTGTGTGGAGCACTTAAGTCATCAACATCAGGTTCTCTAACCACATAAACCAAATAATCGTCATCACTTTCTTCGTCAGAACTTGTCAGAGTGCTATCATGAAGACTAGGCGTTGGTTGTGGATCTGTTTCTCTATTCTTCCTGGGTCTTAATCGTGGTGCAGGAGTAGGTCTAGGCTTCTCCTTTTCTTCCTCTTCATCGATGGAGACTGAACCAATAGGCAAAAGAAGGTTCCTATGTAAGGTTCTCTTTCTTCCATGTCCGTTTTCCTTCCTTACTGTGAAGACTGGGATAGTTGAGTTAGGCTGATCTAATATGACGTAGCTGTCATTCTCCCATTTATCAGATAGCTTGTGCTTCCCATCGAAACTCAGAATCTTTACGAGCACTCGGTCGCCTGGGTGTAATATGGCTCCACGCACTTTGCTGTCATAATGTTTCTTCTGACGTCCTTGAGCTATCTTTGCTGAATTCGTAGCTAACTCATAAGATTTCTTCAGTCTTTCTTTTAAGTTTTCAATATACTTCGTATTTGTCTTCTGTTCTTTCGATGTTTCTAATCCTAGTGCAAGATCTATAGGCAGGCGTGGTTCTCTGCCAAACATCAGAGCAAATGGTGAAAATCCAGTTGTTTCCTGTTTCGTGCTGTTGTATGCGTGAACAATTGGACCAAGGTATGATTTCCAATCGGCTTTCTGATGATTCTGTAGTGTGCCAAGCATATTCAATAATGTGCGATTAAAACGTTCGCATTGGCCATTACCCATGGGATGGTATGGTGTTGTTCTTGACTTCTTGACACCAGTTATGTTACAAAGTTCTTTCATCAGACGGCTTTCAAAGTTTCCTCCTTGGTCCGAGTGTATGCGTTCTGGTAGACCATAGTGTATCACGTAGTTGTTAAAAAACGCTTCTGCTGTTGTTCTTGCACTCATGTTCTTAGTTGGTATCGCCTGGGCGTATCTTGTAAAATGGTCGGTTATCACCAAGATGTGCTGGAAACCACCTTTAGAAAGTTCTAGTGTAAGGAAATCCATACAAACTATTTCCATTGGTTGTGTTGTTCGGATGTTCGTCAATGGAGCTCTTTGGTTGGGTAACTGTTTTCTTTTTAAACATCTTGGGCATTTTTGAATCCATTCATCTATATCCTTTGTCATTCCATGCCAATAAAATCTGTCCTTCACTAATGATGTTGTCCTATCACGACCTTGATGACCCATGTCGTTGTGAAGAGAACGGAGTATTGATGGTATCTGTGAGTATGGTAAGACAAGCTGATCTTTAATGTCTCCATTAACAGTTGTTCTAGGTAAAGGATTCCATTCTGTATAACCAATTTGTCAAAGTTGTTGAAGAGCTGGTTATGAGCAGGTGAAGACGGTATAACTTCCTTCCGTGGTCTCTGTCCATGCGATAGATAATTTATCCAAGTTCTTATCACTGGATCACGTAGTTGCTCTTCTCTGATGTCGATCTTTTTGGTTGATGCTGTATCCACTTTACTAGTAAGATCCTTTGCAGTTACTGCAAGACATTCTACATATGGTTGTCGTTGTATCGAACCACAAATAGCTTTCACACTTTCTGTTGAGATGTTTGTTGGATCTTTAATATGCTCTTGTACATCTGGTATGCAATCTTGTTGACTGGTAATAGCTGGCAATCTTGATAACCCATCAGCGTCGGCATTGTTACGGCCTGGTCTGTATATGATGTTGAAATCGAAGGCAGCTAAAGCAGCAATCCATCTGTGACCTGTCGCATCAAGCTTCGCAGACGTCAATACGTATGTCAATGGATTATTATCTGTATAGACGGTGAACTTGTTTCCCTGAAGATAATCTCCAAACTTCTCTGTAACTGCCCACTTTAGTGCTAGGAATTCCTGTTTATGGACTGGGTAATTCCGTTCTGTCTTTGAGAGACCTCGGCTGGCATAAGCTATAACTCTCTTGTGTTCTCCCTGTTGCTGGTATAAAACGGCTCCAAGTCCTGTCTGACATGCATCGGTGTGCACTTCGAAAGGCTGCTTGTAGTCAGGAAAACCAAGAATTGGCGGTGATGACAAGTGCGATTTCAATGTCTCAAAGGCTTCATTCTGTTCTTTGTTCCAGTGCCAAGATGTTGTTTCTATTGGTTTCTTCTTTCCTCTGGTTTTCTTCTTACTAGTCGTTGGCATCAAATCTGTTAATGGTCGTGCTATCTTTGAAAAATCCCTGATAAATTTCCTGTAATAGCCAACAAATCCCAGGAACTGACGGACTTCTTCTGGAGTCTTTGGCCTTGGCCAGTTGGCTACTTTTTCCACTTTCTCAGGATCTGGCTCTACACCATCAGCAGAAACAATGTGTCCAATATACTTTACCCTTCTCTGTAAGAATGAACATTTCTTAGGTGATAGCTTAAGTCCTACATCACGAAGTCGCTGGAAAACTCTTTCTAGGCGTACAAGGTATTCATCTATGGACTTCGAGAAGATAATAAGGTCGTCCAGGTAAATGTAACATATACGTGTGTGTAAATCGCCTAAGCATTCTTCCATGAGTCTTTGGTACGTAGCTGGTGCGTTGGAGAGTCCAAATGGAAGTCTGTTGAACTCGAAAAATCCTAATGGTCCAACGGTGAAGGCGGTGCGTTGTTTATGTTCTTCTTCGATCTCCACTTGATGGTAACCGCTCTTCATATCTAGCACTGTATAATATGTGTTGCCTCCTAAGGAATCCAGAATCTCTTCAATGCGGGGAAGCGCATAAGAGTCTTTGATGGTCTTTAGGTTAAGCTGACGGTAGTCTACACACATTCTAAGCTTTCCATCCTTTTTCCGTACCAATACTACATTCGATGACCAGGGAGAATGGGATCGTCTTATCACTCCTGCTGATAACAGTTGTTGTAAATGGTTACGGACTTCTTCCAGCATAGATGGTGGTATTCGTCTGTGACGCTGCTTAAATGGAACATTGTCTATCAAGTCGATACGGTGACGTACTGCTGAAGTGTGTCCAATATCGTCGTCTCCAGTTGAAAATATATCTTGGTACCTGTGTATGAGCTCTTTTCCTCTTTCATAGTCATCATCAGTTAAATTATCAATCGGTAATTTAATGTCCTTCATGATATCTTTAAATTCTTTGTCCTCTGGTGTAACAATATCTTCAATGTCAACTGGTTGAATTTCGCAAATAAGAGCTCGTGGTTGTAGTGTAACGGTTCTTGTTGTAACGTTTGATATATGTATAGGTATACTTCCTCGATGTTGATAATCATAAGTAATTACTGTTGGCATTATATCTAAATCTTCTGGTAAAGCTGAATTAAAAGTTGGCTGTAGTATAGCACACATCTGTTGTTGTTGAAGCTGTTTATCTAAATATCCATTGATTACAACTTGTGAGTTAGCTGGTATTGTAATCGAGTGTGTTTCAGCGGATTTCACAACTGCTAATCGGTTATGGTATTTTTCCAATTCCTTGTTTCTAAGATTCATGCATCGGAATGCCAAATACCATGGAGTATGTAGATTAGCTTCTTGTAGATACCTTGGTCCAGTGTTCTGTTCTACCTCCTGCATTATTCCTGACATGATGTTTGTTCCTATCAATAATGGTACAGTTGTGTTGTATTCGCTGTCCGGTATTACTAGAAATATGCCTGGATATAATGATCTTATAGAAGATATTCCATGTAGCTGAAGGTCTGCTTCGATGTAACCAAGATAAGGCATTGATTGTCCGTCTGCACATTCTATCTTCAATATACGGGTAAGTGATTCAATCGGTGTAGATCTCAAGTGTCTGTTGTAAAATGACTCACTGATTGTTGAAACCGATGATCCTGTATCCAGCAATGCTTTTGTATCTATTCCATTTATGCTGATTGAAACTTCATTGGCCGGTCCGCATATTCTCTCTTCTTTGTTGTATGTAGTTGTTGTTGGTTGATTTTCATTTGTGACTAGTTGATAATTCATGGCTCGATCAAATTTCCTACAGTTATCCAGTCTTACTTTACATCCGATGGCAATATGGCCAGGTTCTCCGCATCTCCAACATATTTTCTGATGTTTTTCTCTTCTCTTACTCATATCCAATGGTCTATATGCTATAGTTTCATCAGGTGTTTGGTGTGTCAGATCTGTCCTGTTATGCTTACTGTTGTTGATTAATTGCTCTTGTCGTTTCTCTAGAAGTTCAATCTGTGAAATCAATTGCTTAACTACGGTCTCCAGTTCGTTCTTATCCTTTTTTCTTGGTGCATTCGTTCTCTTAGCTGGTATTGGTTTCTTTTTAATTGGAGGTGTGTTCTCTTTGGTATATTCCTTCTGTTGATGTTCCAATTCTCGCATCGCCAATAAAAGATGGTTGTAATCCTTGATAGTATCAAACTTGAATCCTGAAATTCTTTTGAGTTCCGGTTTTAATCCTTTCCAAAATTTTGATCGTAGCATATCCTCTACATCTTCCTCATAAATCTTTCCTTGTCTGCGAGCTTTGTTGAAAATGTCTTCTAGGCGACATCCCCAGGTGGAAACATCTTCATCTTGTTCTTGTCTAGCTGTGTAAAATTGTGCCAATAACGCTTCCTTTGGATCTACAATTCCATAAATGCTATCCATTTTGTCGATGATGTCGTCGACAGTAGCTTTAGGGCCTAATCGCATGACTACTTTGCTCGGTTCTCCTCTAAGTGAACGTCTAATGGCCTGAGCAATAACTTCGTGTGCGTAGTTCTCTATAATAAGACATAACACTTGATATCTCCATACTTCATATGTGTTGTCTCCTTTATTGTCTCCGGAGAAAGTAGGAATCCTTGGTATATATCCAGTGTATAATGATTTTTGTGTTGAAAACTCCTTTATCCAATCTTTAAATGCATCTGGAGATTCTGCATTTGGCCTCATATGCATATCTTTGAAGGCAGCAATGATGTTCCGAACTTCCTCTTCTGTTAAATCAACTGACGTATCCATGATAATAGACAACTGATATAAATTCAGTGTAAGAAAAAATAATCTGAAAGTAATATACTCAAAATTCATGAGAATTAATGCTACAATGAATACCAAAATATGTTATTAAGTACCTACAATTAAAGTAAAATAAAAATTAGAATGGTGAAAGCAATGTCAGTAACCTGAAATAAAAATGGCCTGATTAACTATATATGCATATCAATAAATACTATGTAATATGTAGCTTATATACGAAATCTTTTATACCGAACTACTTATCCTCAAATATAAAACTAATATGACAAAGTAAAAAAAAAACTAATTACTCACCCTTCCTTTGTAATTCATCTGTGTCTTCAATCACACATTCACTATCTTACCTATGTGTGATCACAATACACCAATATATGAACAACCAAAAGTTATACCTAGTAGCAAAAAACTAGAAACTACAAAGATGTACAACTATACAACTCAGTCTCAAACACCAGTCAACAATAACCAAGGACAACAGTTAACCAAACGAAATCAATAATTACCTGTTTTTTACAACTTCTGGTTGCTAATCACAAGTAATCCTGGTTTATGTGAACTTAAGTTTATACTTACTTAATGTGGATACCTATTTCCACTATAGGCTAAAATATCTGTCAGATGAACACTAAACCGAAAGGACAACTACAACTGGGTATGGCTTCCTGATTACTAACCTGTTGTATTAGGATATCTCAAATCATATAGTGCTTCATGATTAATATGGCCTATTATACTTCTAATGTATACTTCTAGTGTTCTGCTTTAATGTCCCTTTTACCTGATGGTATTCTCAAAAAGACTATATAATGCTAAGTGGGACTCGCTTTCGCTCACTTGTACATATATGTAGTATTCTTTATTACACAATTACAGAAATATCAATCTATATCTATATTGACACATCAAGTAATTTCAGATATATATAAATATGACACAATGTAAATACAATATAGCTTCACCTCGTAAATAGTACAGTATTACTCCAAATAATATATCATAGAATTTCCAAAGAAATGAATAGGCTCAAATTTTGAATAAAAAAATTAATGGAAATGAAATTTAAAGAAAAAAATTAAAGAAACTTTTCCTCTTTTGAATAAAAAAAAAATAATACAAAAATATACACCAATCTGTGTCCACACTTTTCAGAAAATTGATTCACAAAAAAATAAACAATCAAATGAAACTTGTCAATATATCATACACACAGAAATTAAAACATGTAGTCTATATGTTCATCAAACAGTCTTTATCTGTATCTGTTAATACCCAATAAGGTTGTAATTACAAAACTATTTTCCAAATAAATACACAACGTATTCCAAGTGCAATAAAATACACTGACAATAATTTAATGTAAACAGTGTAGGTAATTATATATCTATACAATATATTTTATCTATGTATTAATATTAATCACTAAATACAGTTAGTCTTTATAATCGTATGTGATTAATCAATACAGGTAAAAACTTTATATATTTTTTTTTTTCACGTCTCGAACCAAGTACAAATAGTCAATATCTAGTACTGCTCATCATCTTTTCGATAACTTCATTCATATTTGCTGTACATGCCAGGTTCTTCAAAACGTGGGCGCCAATGTAAAAGGTGAATTTCTGAACAATCAAATAACAACAAGTCCATTTCATCTTTTCCTAGGGTTCTTTATTCAACAATGATGTAATCATATAATTATAAACCCTACAAAATATAACAAAATACATTTAAAACAGATTAATCTATAATTACTATATCGTACTGTGTTACTATTATTATAACATTACTGCAGATCAACATAAATATAAGAACATTGAATGTTTATAGTTCTTCTATAATATCAATACACAAGGTGACATGATGATATTTAACACTTGCAAATATTCATTCATCGTTCATATAAAATCATCAGCTTTGACAATTAAACATACTATTATAATGTCAAGATCATATAACACTATTTGAATTAACTAAATAGATATATGTAAATCCATATTCTACAAATAACCATAACATATATATCAACGGTAGATAACTCTACATAATATCAAATGCTCTTCACTGTCTTACATGAACAATATATATATTATGCTATTTTAAGTATACATAAACTCACCAGTCTGTGGAACTGAGTTTAATAACTAACATCGACAGTATACATAATATTAACAGTAACGATCTTCATACGTCTACAGTAATGGTAACAGAGGTTCACATCAAATATGGTTCTGTAAACAATATATGACAATAATAAGTAATCTGACTTTAATATTCTTAAAGACATTATACAATTCATATTTAAACTATTTTTAATCTTTATCTTTCATCTCGAATTTACAATTATAAATAATTAATCTTATTTCAATACTAACACATTAAGTACAAGTACAATTGTACTGTTAATGACATCACATTGGATATACCACTGTCATTTCATGACTGCATGACAAAAGGTCAAGGTCATTCATAAAAATCGACTAAATCTCCCTTTCCAACATTTATACTAAAATCTCTCAAATAAATCAGATTCAATCATCACTCAAAGCACACTCATTCATTGGGCTGGGAATCTTACCAAATGAATGTAATACACATACATTTCAAAGTTAAGGATCCAGTTCATCCAAGACACCTCAAAGAGTACAAAATGTAACTTACCATATAAAGTCATGATGTCCTGTTCCAGGATGAATTCCATCACTATACTAATCCATAGAACTTATGGAACTACTAATCAAACACAATATAAAGTCTATGAGCACAAAGTGCATCAAAACATACAAATATATCAAGATCACAACAAAGACATCAAGCCTCCATTACTGTTTTTAAAACTACCACCAAACTGGGGGCAAGGCTTTTTAAAACCAATCAGAATACAAGCAAACCTATACACTCTAGTGAACAGTGAGTACTGATAGTAAAATCAGTAATAGGTAAATGCTACAAGGTAAACAGTTAGATTTTATGGATCAATGAATAATCAATAGGCAATCAATAGAATAAAGGTAAACTTAAGTAAACTACTCTGCAAATGAAAGAATATAATTAATGGTGTCTCGGAATAACCTATAAACATAATAGATATATAAATGATTAATATGATAAAAATCCACACTATCACATAACTAATCATGCAAATTGATAGTCAACAGTATACCTTTTTCAGAATGTCAGTTCACAAAGAATCACTGGTGATAGGGGAGTGTAACCGATAAATTGATCCTGAATCAGATAAGATTTTCCAAGGACGTATAACTAACACAATACGTCCTTGGATTTTCCCAGTAACGGAGAACCCCTTTCTTTGAGTGAATATAAATAGTGACGGGGGTCTCACAAATAAATTTAAAAATGAATTACAGGAACATCGATTAGCAAAGTAAACTTACATATTAATCTCGAAGTTATTTACGGTAAAGACAGACTGTGCTCCTGAATTAAAGTATTATACATTTGTGTATTTTACTTGGGGGGGGGGGGGGGGGGGGGCACTTCCTATATAGAAGGTGATAGGACGTGCCGCTGGAATATGTCACTTTTTCCAGCTTGAAAATATGGGAATAGGTGGGGAAAACTATCAGAAATATATGATAAGGTCGATAAAGTTCCAATTACTTGTATATGAAAAGCCCTGTCATTTTTTCACAGCCGAAAGTCTCGGCGTAGGTAAACATTACATACAGAATCTTAGCCTTTAATATTCCACTTTTCCAACACACCCCACGAAAACCAACCAATATGGGAAAAGGTTACAATTTTACCAACGCAATATATGAAAAGGTATACATTTTTAAGATCTAAATTATATGAATAGGGTGGGGTAACAGAACCCCAGCGACATCCCCTACCTAGCACCTATTGAAGTGCCCTTCCCCCCACCGGAGGTATTTTATTGCTACAAGATATTTGATTTGCTAATCACGCACCCGTTGATGAGCAGAGAACCATACTTTCAAGCCAGGGGCAGTCTATACTAACAGTTAGTATAGAAAGTCCCTGTAAAAAGGCAGGCAAATCCTAACAGTACTGTAACTTAATGATACATGTATATCAAGTTACAGCACCTCACCCAGCACAGTTAGCACACTGGTGTGTGTCAGTCTTATAATATAAAACTGCGTAGGTTCTTATCGTTTGATTCAACGTTTTTTCGGTTATTTTTTAGGACCGTTGTCAACTTGACATTGTCAAATCCGACCTGCCACTTTGCAACCTGACCTGCAAAAACATAATTCGACTAAAAACAATGCCAGTCAAAATTGCTTTTTGAGACTGGGCGACTGTAAAAGTTTTAAAATGTGACCTTGTGACCCTACTTGGAATTCTTCATTCATCGGCGTGTGTCGGTTTGGCTAAAAAGGGGGCATTGTTTTTTTTTTTCTTGGGACAAAAAATTGTTTCTATCTTTATTAAAAAAAAAATTAAGACCAATCATAAACTTTTCTTTCAAAACTCAGTGTCGTATTTTATTGTTTTCCCAACAATTTTTAATAAAAGCTTAAAATGTTTGTTTCACTTCCCTCTGACTTCCCTCCTGATTTTTTTTCTCAAGAAATTATAGAATCAGTAAATGGATATATATATATATATATGTCTGTGGTCACAGTCATGCAGTTAGATAAGAAATTCCAGCATGCATCATCAAATAATTCATGTGTATTTGTGACATCAACATAACTGAAACATTATATTATTTCCCAGTAATTATGTAAATCATTTTGATTTACAATTATATATGTCTGGGACTTATGCATGTATATATCTCACAGGCACTTGTCTCAGAAAAAAAAATCCTATATACTTTAATAAAAGTATATAGGAAAAAATTCTGAGACAAGTGCCTGTGATATATCTGTCAGTCCCAGAATAATAAATATAATTGTATCTTAATCTTTGGAAAAATCCGATTATTAAATTGTTAAATTATTTTACGTCATAATTATATCAAAGTATACTTTTTAAAGTTTTAAATTTTAAAGTTAAAATGAATATTCCGTTTTGATCTGAGGAAAAACTTTTTAAACTGTAATGACATGGTCAGTCAACGTTGCATGGCTGATTACAGGTAATTAAAACATGCAGTTATTTTCCATTACGACAGTGCGTGTACCCTGGGGCGTGTACAACGTATTAGAAATATCATAGTTTCCTAGAGAACATCCTGTCTATGTGTAATACAGATTAATGACATTACACAAATTTTTTTTTCGTTAAATGTAGTTAAGTATCTGTGTCCATTCCCTATTGCAACACTACAATTCTTTCGGTGAAAAAAATGTTAAAATTTAAAAAAAAAAATCATTTATATGAAATAAAGAAGAAAAAAGTAGCAAATAAACTTATGTAACTACGCATTGAGTAAACATAATTTCACTTTACATGTACAAACCCTTGAGAAAACATATATATAGATGTGTTTAAAAAGGCCAATTCCTAGTGGATTTATTTCACACTAGGACCACAGGCACTTGTCTCAGAATTTTGTTTCCTATATACCTTAATACATGCAGGGACTTTCTATACTAACTTAGTATAGAAAGTCCCTGCTTAATATAACATTAAAAGTATATAGGAAATTTTTTTTCTGAGACAAGTGCCTGTGACTAGGAACTAAGATAACTAGAACTAAGTTCATTGGAAAGTCTTTTTGTCTGATACATGTATACCTATAGATAATGTACATAATTAAGAACAGCTTCAAATATATGCCTTTAAATTAACGGTACGTCTGAAAACCGCTCAGGACCTCCTGAGTGCAGACAGGACATAAAAAGTCACTCAGGACATGTATATATGTTTTAGTGAGCGTTGAGGGTATACATTCGATAGATAATTTAATATTTGATCTTATAATTTTGGTTTTGATAAAATCAAACCAACATTAAAGAAGTTATTTGGGATACGTCATGCATGACCGATGATCATATTCAATACCAATCATCATTTTGATTACGACGTTTGATCTTTAATAATTAGGACTGATTGATGATGGTTATAAACACATACAAGTAAACTTTGCAAACAAACAACAAAAAAAAAAACGTTTCCTTGGAAAAATTATAAAAATACATGAAATATTGTTTTTACCAAAAAAGTTAAATAAATTTTTCGTTTTGTATGTAATAATTGAAGCCATTTAGAAATATAAGATATCTTCACATAGTCGGGAAATTTTCAGTTCAAGTTATTTCATTTGAAAACGTTAACAAATATAGATCTTATTCGATGTAAAATGTGGCGTCCTTGGAGATCAAAACCCCGTTTAAATAGGGTTTGTCTACTTTCGTCTATTGCCGAACATTCTATAATTAAGGATTTTTACAAATCCTTGCTATAATATATTGAATCGCGTCGCCAATATCACCACAATTACATAAAGTACAAATACAATCTTCTCCTAAATATTTGGCATCTAACAATTACAATAGGAAAGTTTGAGTCGAAACTGAAGTACCAAATCTACAAAAAGAATCACTATTTTTTGTAGTAGTAGGCGTTGAAAACTAAACTGTTTATAATCTTTTTTTTCTCCTAAATTAATTGAAACTCCTGAAATAATTTAACATTATCTATAGACAGCTTACATATGCAAATCTTTTTAGAAGTATGTGAGTGTTTAGTAATAATTTGTTCATTAACCCCCCTTTTTCCTTCTATAAAATTACATTGTAATCGATTTTATTTCCAAATTTGTGTTTGCTCGGATTGACACTTAGAACGTACAACAAAAAGTAACAAGTAAAAAGTCACGATTCAGTTTTGGGATATTTTTTTCTTTGAATAAACTTAATTTTAAAAACGTTTCAGTATTTTTCTGAAACATTTTTGAATGAATGAATGAATGAATATTTTATTGCAGAAGCAAACATAATGCTATAGCAAAATAACATAATATATAATGACAATAATGACAGTAAACATGCAGAGAACAACACAATAAAGTCATATAGCAGGCACAGAACTACAACTGTTATGCAATAATAATTTGTAATCTTAACTTCCATGCCGCATTAAGAAATTTACACAATTTTTTAGTTAAATTCTTTGAGCTAGCCTGTAAAAGAAATACAAGCTTTCTATGATTTGGCCATGAACAATAAAATTTTGGTAAAAACTGTAGCCTCAATGATCTAAAGGCAGGACATACTAAAACAAAATGGTACTCATTTTCAATACAATTCATATGACAGCATATACATATACGATTTTCTCTTACAATATTGTCAAAACGACCAACTTCTATATTCAGTTTTAATGTTCCACTACGTAGTTTAGTGAGTATATTACTATTAAAATCATATTTTAAGTAATCTTCTAAACAAAACTCATTTTTCAATTTCCTATATAAACACAGTTTTTCACAATCGTTCAAAATAGCAAACCAGTTCTGGTAGTATTGATCATTTATACGACATTTTATATATTCAAATGTTACATTAATGTTTTCTTGATCAATCCATACATAATTCATACCTAAACTAAATAATAAATCGCGAACATTTGAAACCCAGTTTCTCTTTCCACTTAAGGCATCAATGCGTAGGAGGTTATAAATATCATATACAATATTAGGTTTATCATATATTATATGCAACCAAAACTTTATAATTCTATGTTTCCTTAAAATAAACATAGGTAGATGACCAAGTTCACCACATAAAAAGGCGATTGGTACATTTTTACCAAGCTTTAATATAAAACGACAGAAACGATTATGAACGAGTTCAATGTCATTGGCTCGATGAAATCCCCAAATTTCAGACGCATAGTTAAGTATAGAGGCCACCATACTATTTAACAAAAAACATGCTTGACTATGTTCAATATAAACTCGCTTAAGAGTGTCGAAGAAGGAAGAAAGTGCCCTTGCTCCTTGCTGAGAAATCCTCTTCTGTGAGTGTAAGAACTTTCCATTAAAATGTAGCAACATGCCTAAGTATACATATGAATTTACAATTTCTAGCTCCTGGTTGTCAAAGAAAAAGCGGTTATGAACAGGTTGCCAACCATTTCTGAAAACGACTACTTTTGTCTTGTCGGTATTAACAGTAATATTCCACTTTTTACAATAGAATGAAAGTTTTTCTAGTAAGACTTGTAATGTTTCGGCAGATTTTCCGAACAGGACGGTATCGTCTGCAAACAAAATTAAATATATCAGATATCCATTGATATTAAAAACTCCGTTATCATTGTCCATAGGAATATCTTGAATAATGTCATTCACGAAGAATAAAAACAACAGAGGTGATAATGGTTCACCTTGTTTCACTCCCAAGAAATTATCAAAAGCCTCTGAAAATTCACCCTCAGTGCGAATTCGTAGACGAACAGTTTCATAGACTGCCTTAATGATTGATACAAATTCCGTGCTTATACCACTCTTTAATAGTTTGTACCATAGAATTCTCCTGATAACCTTGTCGAATGCCTTACGAAAATCGACGAATGCGCAATATAATTTTGATTTCTGTTGTAGAATATGTGTTATAATACCATGTAGTACAAATATAGCGTCTACAGTAGATCGGCCAGGTCGAAATCCAAACTGGTTATCGATAAGTTTTTCCTCATCCTCAGCCCAGCTGAGTAATCGTTCGGTTAATATCGATGTAAACAGTTTTGATAAAATACTAACTAAGATGATAGGTCGATAATTATTCGGGTCTGTTAAGTCACCACTTTTTGGAACCGCTATTACAATGCCTTCCGACCACATATCAGGAAAAAAGCCATTTTCAAACATAAAGCTGAAGAGAGTTTTAAAAATAGGAGCGAAGAAAACTGGATTCGATGACAACATTTCGGTGATAATGGAATAATTCCCAGCAGACTTTCCAGATTTAAGTTTATTAATAGCACGTATAATTTCATCTTCCAAGATTTCATTATCTAAAGAATCTATTGTAATAGTGTCTAAAAATGAGCTATTTTCAATCAGATCAATGACTTCTTCACATATATCTGAAGGGTCTCCCCCTAGCAATTGTTCAAAATGACGCAACAACAAATCACTATCAGCTAAACATTTTGATTTCTTTCGCGGCTTAACTGCAGACCAAAATTTACGTGGGTTCGTTTTAGCTATTTTGCAAAGTTCAAGTCCTTTGGCACGTTTGAAACTGGCTCGGGCTACACGTTTAGCCTTATTGTAACTATTCCGGGCTAAGATATATAATTGTCGATTTGTGTCCGTAGAATGACGCTGGTACAAATTGCGAGATGAATTAAATTTTCGACGTTCAAGGGCACAGTTTGCATTAAACCATTCGTTGTTATGTCTTTTCACATTTTTAGAATTGTTCACCAATATGGTTTTCCCAAAAACTTTAAATGCATTGTCATATAGAACACAACTTATCTCCCTTACAGCATCGTTGACATCGTCTGCGTTGGATAAGTTATTTACAAGCGTCAAAAGTGATTCACTGTGTTTTAAAAGGAAACGGCCTTGTAAACAAAATTTATTTTTGAATATTAATATGAACAATGATTGTTTAAGAAAACAATCTGCCAAAGTGGTTTGGTAATTAACTGAAGTCATGCTGTCAAAAATGTCTCCTTTTTATAAGTTATTGATAAAAAAAACTATTTGAAGGCGAATTAATCATTTCCTCAACTAAATACATTTTATCTATAAATAAAGTCAATTCGTCAAGAACTTTCTCTAATATATTTAAACAATTGTAAAATAATTAATTTAAACCTTTGTCCTGCGACTTTCTGTCCGTTTACCAATACTTATTCCTTGTTAAGTTATTTCATATCCATTTACGAATACTTATAACCAGAGACATATATACACAGAGATTGGCAACTGTAACAGTCTTCAGCGAAATCCAATTAAAAACACGCATCACACGAGACTTTAACGAGATCGCCATTTTGCATCTGATCATGACAAGTTCACCACCGCTTCGATTTTTATTTTACATCAAGCTTTTCAAAACAGCATAATGTAAGTATATATTTCAATTTCGTAAATTATTTACCTTGTTTTATTCAGTTTGTAGTAATTGTTAGTTAAAATATTGTGACGATTAACGTTTTATTGTGGTCAATAATAAGGGGAAAGCTTGGCCGACATGGACGTTATGAAAATTTTTACACGGACGTATTTTTTATTAAAACCTTTTCATTCGAAAAGGAATAAAACCATTTATGAGATGAATCACTTTTCCCAAGACATACTGGTTTTGTGTAAATATGTTGAATTTTTCATTAAATCACCCACTTTGATGCAATTTACAATTAAAATTCAGTATTCTCGCTGTCGGCCACGTTCAATTTTTAAAATATAAAGACAGGCCCCTGTCCATGTCTACAGTCAATAAACTTTTCCATCTTTAGAGAATAATTATTCCCAGCACATGAATTACTTTCTTATGACATAGTTGATTTGTATATAACAGTTGTTTTTTACATATTTTCACACACTTTGATGCAATTTACAATTAAAAATGACCATTCAAGCTGTCGGCCATTTTCATTCTCTTCAATATAAAGACCGGCCCCTGTCCATGTCTACAGTCAATAAACTTTTCCATCTTTAGAGAATAATTATTCCCAGCACATGAATTACTTTCTTATGACATACTGGATTTCTGTATAACAGTTGTTTTTTCCATATTTTCACCAGCTTTGATGCAATTTACAACATATGGCAAAATCAAAGGTACTTTATTTAAATCATTTGCACCACGTGACTTTGTCCCTTTTGATCAAATTACTTCCCTTAGCTTAGGATTGAAAATATAATTTATTATAGATTTGCGGATAATCCAGTCTTTTTCCGTCATGTATCTAAAACTAATGTATCTTTAAAAACTTCCTTTGGCGGATATTTACAAAAATGCTGTGTAATTCTAAGGGAAAATGCTTAAAATTTGACTTTTTACGAAATGGGAAGGTTGAAATCATCATGTTTTTAAAAGAATTTGGCCGAAAACTTAAGAAAGCAGGTAAGTTAAAAGTTATTTAACTTTAAAATTCAACCTACAAGGTGTTTCCCTATATGCGAACAAATCATGAACAATATCTTCTTGCATGTGTATTTCTGTTTTGAATCTTGCTATTTTACGATTTTACGTCATTTTATTTGATCTTATATAGCAATTAGAGAATGGTTACGCTTCCGATTTTTAAACTAAAAAGGCCGAAAGATTTCAGAGTAGACAATGTCCATTTGTACACAGACAGAAGCCTAAAAACATGAACAATTCACCTGTATGCGAACAAATTGTTCATTCGACATAGGTATTTGCATATTGGCATTTTTATTAAAAGGGCTTATATAATCCTATTGTAATGGCTGCCGTCATGATAAGGCAAAATGGCCGCTATGCAAATTAGCAAATTACTCCAAATTTTGCCATATGATTAAAAATGACCATTCAAGCTGTCGGCCATTTTCATTCTCTTCAATATAAAGACAGGCCCCTGTCCATGTCTACAGTCAATAAACTTTTCCATCTTTAGAGAATAATTATTCCCAGCACATGAATTACTTTCTTATTACATACTGGATTTGTGTATAACAGTTTGTTTTTTCCATATTTTCACCAGCTTTGATGCAATTTACAATTAAAAATGACCATTCAAGCTGTCGGCCATTTTCATTCTCTTCAATATAAAGACAGGCACCTGTCCATGGCTACAGTTTATAAAATTGTCCATCTTTAAAGAACAAATGTACCCATCACCATTGATCACAGGAATAACTTTCCCAAGACATACCGGTTTTGTGTATATAAATTGTTTTTTTCATTATTTCCACCACTTTGATGACATTTACAAGTTTATATACATGTATATTTACATTCAGTATCTGACAGCATTTTTTTTTAACAGGATCCTGCATGTTATAAAAGAACAAAGATGTTGATCAAATTTACCTAACAGTGCAGCATACAAGAGATGTAATATCATACATGTGCTGAATGTAGGACTCCCTAGCCTTTCTGATTGAAAAAAAGATTCCCTGGCAGACAGGAACAACTATTAGTGATGACTTTTTTCAAATGTTACTGCACAGTCATGTAGTGGACCGATTACATGTACTTCTATCAATGTGATACTAAAAAATGGTTTTGTAAGAGAGAAAATGACATGTGCTTATCCTGACTGTGAAAACACCACATTATTGTACTTCAAATATCATAGTTCATATGCCAAACTTGATGTACATGTGTATGCGATTTTTGTGCAAGTGATGGTGACATCATTGAACTAAGAATAAATACAAGACTCCGCATTCAATCTATTGAATTTGAAACAGAAGTGGCAGTTGTGCAGAGACTATACGGATAAAAATACAAATAAATATCTTGTGTTCAACTTCATTTGTCTTCTTTACGTTTACAAAGTATACATGTACATAATTTTTACATACATGTATAACAATATGATGATGTAGTATGATTGCCAATGAGACAATGATTTACATGTATGACTATCATTGGAAGGCTACTATAATATCTTTGTATATCATGAGAATGGAAATGCTACCTTTGTAGCATAAAGGTAGCATAATGTAAAAAAAGGGAAAATGTTCATTTATTCAACAACACTCCTGTGAATATATAACTTGACAGTACTAAAGGCAAAATATTTCGTTTCACACATTCCTTCCTCTCCTCGGAAAATAACATATTTAATTGTTTACATGAAATGACAAAATGTGTAGAATAAGAAGCAAGAAATGTTCACTCTACTTGTACACTATTAGTCGCTCATATTAGTCATCATCTATGTGTTTGTTTCAGTCCTTTAGCAATGGTGCTTGTTTATATTTATCTGTTGTGTTGCGTTGTTTCAGTTTTACATGTCCTCATTCTGTGATCACTGTTTCACCTCGCCTATTTTGAGAAATGTTAATGCAAATATTTTCTGCAATAAATTGAAAAGGCACAGCTGCTATGACTATTCAGAAATGTGAGGTATATGTCAATGAGACAACAACCCAACGACAAAAATATTCTTTGCACATCTATGAATGTTTAAGAATTCTTGTGGAGGTCAAAAGCACATAACGTGTACTTATATATTGGTGACCTGGTACATGTATGTACCTATTGATGCATTCCGTCCTAAACATAAATTGTGTGAAGAGACCAAGCAGTTTATATGCTTATAAAAAAACTGATATTAAAATGAATTCCTGTATAACAAATTCCGGGAATGAGACACTATTTTACTTAAACCAGATGAGATATTAGTGGTAAAGGTTTAAACAGAAGCAAGAGATGTCAAGGGGCAATACAAAAAGTACAAGGTCATGTAACACAGATAAAAAAAATGACAAATGAAAAGAAAATAACAGCCCACATAGCACTGCACCGAAACATAAACCCACAAAAGATCAGATAAAACTGTCTTCAATTTTAAATCTTTCTAATTTCAAACTCGAGTTTCACTACCCGATAGGAAAGAGTAAAGATAAGGATGTTGCAGTACTTCTGTGGTCTATGAAACAGAACATTAAAATTCTACAGTTCAGCAGAGCATTTTACTGTACTGTGTATATATGTCTCTGTTATAACGTGATAATTAATTTTTCCGGATGCTTTTTATCCTATTTTCATATCAAACAACCATGTTACCCGTAGAACGGAGTTAAGTACAAATTTAGGAATTTAGTACTTAAAATCTTCAACAACAAAATTTTACAGTTTCATTTACCTGGATTTTTTTCTACGCTTCGAAGCCGCCACCCTGTATCAAACTTATCCAACACCTCGCATGACGTATTCACGATGTGGAGGGATTGACAATATACAATCAAAGTTAGCAATATACAGCAAGTAAGTAATTGGATGTTGAATGCCAGTAGATCTGAATTTGTAAATTTTTAAATTGAATTTAACCTGTTTAGAACGTGTATTGTTGAATTGTTCAATAAAATTACACACATAATCTGGGCTGATATGCATAAAACCACTTTAAGTTCAAGGTATCAATAAAACTGGGTCTGCATGAAAAAATGACTTATCACATAATACCAGAACCTATGTTTAGCCTACTGTTACACGATAAGAAAATATAGCTGTAGGCCTAGTTGAAAATCTTTACAAATTATTTATTCTTTTAATTTCTGTTTGACTGTTTGGGTGCTTCTTATGTGTTTTAAATGCTATAGTCAAGTTTTATAGACTGTTGTACGTCATTTGGTCGTTTTTAAGTTTTTGCCATGGCGTTTGTCAGTATGTCTTCGACTTATAAGTTTTATCAAGGATTTGTATAGTGAGATTGGTTTTATATAATCTGCATCTCTTGTGCTGTATTTTAAAATGTATTACAATTGCTGCATCTTTACACATTCATCAATACACCAAAAAATATGAATAAAACTTTCGTATATATATAAATAAGGAGATGTGGTATGATTGGTAATGAAACAACTATCCGCCAGTTCAATTCAAAAACCTGATATAAGCAAATGTGACTTACTTACTTACTTTAGTCAGAGAGATCTTGAATCTGAATTCAAGGATACGAAGTGGGAAGGGTTTAGAGGTGGATTAAGGTGAGGGCATGGGGGCCCGCCCCTTTTTTGGAAAAAAATTGGTTGATTATTTAGAGAATTACTGAAGCGGGCCCCCTCTTTATGCATGACAGTTAGTGCCTCCTTATGACATTTTTTGGTACCGCAACTGGTGAGGACTTCATAAAAAAATATTTAGTAAGTTTTTGTTTTGTGATAAATAATGTATTTACTTCACATAGACAGAAATAGGATAAAATAAACTACCGAAAGCTTAAGTTCACATAACAGGGTATGGATGGGGGTTTACAGAATAGAGAATAACGGGCAAACAATAAAGATTAAAGAATAATGAAATGCTAAAATATGAGGAAAGAGAGTAATGAGCAAAAAGTGTAAGTTTGTAGAAATATAGCAAAAAAAAAAAAAATAAAGAACACAGAAAAAGAAGACCCCCCCCCCCCCCCCCTCCAAGATCCTGACTACAACTTTAACGCTGCCGGGATATTTTTTAGACAAAGTGCACGTATACTATTAGTTGTCAGCCGAAACCACTAAGCGTTTCGGAGCGTCTTTTTACCACAGAACACCACAGAATACCACAGAACACCACAGAATACCACAGAACACCCAAAATATACCACAGAACTACACAAAATACAATAAAACTACTAAAATATACCACGGAACATTGAATTACTTTACAAAATGAAAAACTAATAATTCAGAATTATATTATTTTTATAATTCGGGCTACACTAATGACAGGACGATTGACCGGTTGAGATTTACATTTCTTTAATGATCATAACTTTTTTTGTTATTTGGTAGATTTTTTTTTATATTTGGAGACCTTTGAAATACTAAACTATATTTTATAAAAAATCTTTTAAAAACAATTTATAACAACAAAAAATGATTTTCTATAAATAAATATTTTTCTACAAAAAAAAAATGATGTTCTATAAATAAATGTTTTTCTATTGGTGAGGTGATAATGTTTTTCTGTTGTGAATTTGGTTTCCAACACGTTATTGCACTTTTTACAAGTATACTTTTGGTGTAATTAATCAAAATTGTTGGTAACAGCATAGACATGAAAAAAAGTACCCTCAATTTTTTTCACTAAATGTCTTGAAATTTCTTTTCTCTACACTGTCGTTCAAGAAACGTGCTGTGTTAAATGTAAAGGTTACTTTGCACTTTTGAAATCAACACTGACTTATTCAATATTCATAGGGAGAATGCTGATTTAAGTAGCGGTAACAGGATGGACATCAACTTCATGTACGCGGATTGAATTAAGTTTGTAGATAAAATGCTACATATGATGATAAAGAAGCTACGATTTTTCGTTAGAGTAATTATTAACGTTCTTAAAAAGTCCCTTTTGCAGATATCAAGGCGATCAGAAAATCGGAAAAAAGTCATTTGAAATGTGTTTTTCTGAAACTGTACGCACACAAATTACCCAAAAATCGGACTTAAATACATTTTAATCTTATGAAAATAGATGTAAATCGTGTTTATTATTAATGTTCTGAATCATAAATCCTACAAGCTTTCATTAAAACAATTACAACTGAAATTTCCATTAGAAATAAAAAAATTAGCATGGGTGTACTGAAAATTCGACATTTTTTGAAAATGACCCATATAAGCTTGTTTTCGTTACATGAAAATTCCAATTTTTTATACACATGTGTTCTTTACTCATAATGTTTGCCCATATGAAAACTTTTCTGTTTAACCGATTAGAACCCATATTGTTCATACGACACAATAGTCTAATTGTTTTTGAAAGATTGGAATAGAAGGAATATTTATTTTCAAAATGTAGGAATAGCAGGAAGACACCCAAATTAAAGGTATTTGATGTCTTAGGTGTGAAAACTTAAATGACATGTTAATTGGCTTGATGAATTGGTGATTACGACGAGTGTCAAAATTAGATACTCTCACTAAATTTTGGTACTTTTAATGTGCCGGTGAACTCGCTCAGATCATCATTTTGGACTCAAAATATAGAATCTATATAGTAATGCTACATGTGCCAGTTTTTAATTATTTAGATGCAGTTCAACTATTTCTAAATGCATGCAAAATTTCGTAAAAATCCAATGACTTTTATTTCATCTCAAGTAAAGTATGTGTACACAATGTTTCATCTGACTTGCCGACAGTATTTGGTTTTGAACTGCATCAAGTGTATCAAGAATATATTCAGTGTTTCAAAAGCCAAGCTAATGTACTAGTTTGTGATGTCCATCTGAGTTGCCGCTAGTGTTGTCAGAGAACGTTTTCCATGGACAATGCTGGAGACAACTACCAAAATGCCTCTACACAATTTAAGGCTCTGCGTAAATTCTATACATAAATTGGAGAAGATACACACACATCAAAAGAAAAGTCCCAAATCATCAAATTTGAAATTTTTGACTATTATAAAGACACACTTATAATATTTTATTAGTCAACTCAAATAACTGTACAACAACAACTACAAATATCTTTTTGAAAGTATTTGGTAGCCCTTAAAGAACTGCTTTATATATTATTCAATATTTAATAATAAACATGTACTTATTCATATTGTAACAACTCTTAACATAAAATTAAACAAAAATGACAACTACAACGATAAATTCTGGTATATCCAAAATAGATTTAAGATATAATTACGTTATGCATCTCGGTAAACATTCTAAAAAATGGAAGAAAAAAAATACAAGAAAAAATTAAAATGTATTTAAAAAAAAGTAAAATGTCACAAATATACCCCAGAATTACAATTGTTGTGACTTTAAATATTTTTGTATATTATGGTTTTAATACCGGTAGGTGTTTTTGGTATAGACCCAATAATAGGCCAATTCAGTTGGGGGCGTAGCGATAGTGAGTCGACCCTAAATAGAAAAATTAAATTTATTTGAATAATAAATGTCAAATTATAAAAAGAATTTACAATAACAATAATATAATGTCTGAAGTATTTATATTTCGAAGTTCTGTGGTATATTTTTGGTGTTCTGTAGTATGTTGTGGTGTTCTGTGGTATTCTGTGGTGTTCTGTGGTAAAAAGACGCTCCCCTAAGCGTTTTGCATCCATACGTTTTTTTTTCGGGATAGTGACTGCATAGTAAGGTGGACCTTATATCCTATGGAGGCTTCTCAGATTCCGGAAATGATACCGAATTTTATTTTCGTATTAGAATTAATGTTATTCAAAGCGGGAAATTTAAGAAGCCATTTTGAATATCAGCGAACATTATACACAAGTTAACTAATTAATACTTAAAAGATGACAGAAATTTCATTGAAATCGTTCTCTGAAATACAACTGGCCATAAGAGAATATGAAATTGATACAAACTCAAAGTTTAGAGTTGTGAAAAAAGACAAATATTTTGGATTAGAGGGAACAGGTAATGATACAGGTCATATGACATAACTTGTATGGCTCATAAGTTTCAGGAATCAAATTAATAAAACATATGAAAAGATTTATAAAAGACATAAATACATAATAAAAGGACATACTGAAATGTTGGGCAGACAGTGATTTCCTATATATGAAGGATTTGGCAGTGGCGGATCCAGAACTTTTTGTAAGGGGTGGCCCACTGACTGACCTAAAAGGGGAAGGGGGGTGGGCCTGCTTCAGTGATTCCCTATATAATCAACCAATTTTTTTCCACAAAAGGGGGGGGGGGGGGGGGGGGGCAGGCCCCCCTGTATCCGTCTATGCTTTGTATATTATATACACATACGTTTTTATAAAATTATACAACTTGTCAACAAAAATTCATGTCAGAGCTGAAATTATATCAGTCAGAATCTATTATCTTTATTAATATATTGTAAAAGCTACCTCAACTAAGTATAGAAAATCTCTGCTCAATTGCATGACCAACTCAATGGCAGATCCAGAAGGTGTGGAGCATTGACTGCATAGCCATAAGAACCTAAAGAGGGGCCTTTCAATCTTCAGTCATGCTTCAGTGATTCCATATATATTACATGTATAATCACCCCCCCTCCTTTTCCCATAAACCATAAATCAGTCTCCGCAACTGTAAATTAAACTTAGACAAGGAGCATTCAAATTTAGAAACCTTAAACACAGTTTATTAGTTTATTATCAGTGTAGTGTGTATAGTGTACTCAATATTACACCATGACCATGTTAAAAAATGGAGTAAAATATAGGACTGACTATTGTGAATGTTGCAAAGATGCCACAGGCGTAGTCTCCGCCCCTAGAGTGCTTTCAGAACTCTTAAACTGGCATCTTTTACTTGTACTTGTACATTATAATAAAGAATGGAAACGGGGAATGTGTCGAAGAAAAAGACAACAAACTACCCAAATGTACAAGACAACCCAAGGCCACCAATGTATATACTATACATTGCTGGCATGTCGGTATTTAACTGCTAGTAGTCCTTTGTTCATTTATGTATCATTGTCATTTTGCTTAGTTTCTTATGTTACCTATTCTGACATCGGACTCAGACTTCTTTTAAACTGAGGTTTACTGTGCGTATTGCTATGTGTTTCTTTATTCTACATTT